>NC_040913.2:77002042-78227097 GCF_004126475.2 Phyllostomus discolor
CCCTGCCTTTGTGACCATGAGACCCTGGACACACTGAGTGGAAGGCTGTGGAAGACGCCACCTCCCAGAGTGACTCATTCCTCCAGCCTCCACGTGTCCCAGCACCTGAACCCTCACTGCTGAGGAATGGGTCTGGAATCGTAACGTAGCTGTGGATGGAGTCTTCAGAAGTGAAGTGTACACCTCTACTGGGAGTGTTAGGAAAGCGTACACTTCATCCACGTGGCACTGACAATTGAGATCTTGATGGCTTTCTTACATCCAGCAATTTCTACCATGTTTTATGACACTGATTTCTTTTCTAGGATAGAAAAAAATTCCATATGTTTCATGTGTAAGCCACCCTTGAGTCACTGCTTCCTCTTCTTTACATCCAAATTATTCAATCACCCAGCCCCATCCACCCCACCATCTGAATGTGTCTTTAACTCCTGTGTTTATTCCATTCCTAGTGCCAGTCACACTAGGTCTCACCGAGGGCACTGCACCCGCCTCCTGCACGGCTTCCCGACTCCGCCTTGTCTGCGACAGGCTATCCTCACACAAAAGCCAGAGTGAACTTTCCTAGTCACTGCTCTGCCTCCTAGCCTTCCACAGCCATCAGAACGACGTCGAAACTCCTTAACCTAAAACACGAGATCTTTAGATTTACACAATCTGAAGAGAAATCAGAGTTATGACCTTCGACTCCAGCTTCATCTCCCATTACTCCTTCCCTCTGGATCTAAGCAACTGTCCTACCAAATTATGTTTAGTGTCACTGACATGCAGGCTCTCAGAATTCTGGTCCTTTTTTAAAAAGATTTTATTTATTTATTTTTAGAGATGGGAAGGGAAGGAGAAAGAGAGAGAAAAACATTAATGTGTGGTTGCCTCTCACATGGCCCCCATGGCCTCACATGTTACCATCGTTCTTGAAACAACAAAGTCGTTTTTTTACTAAGCAATTGCATCTTTTAAAAAATTGCTTTATAAGGCATTCCCAGGCATGTGCCCTGACTGGGAATTGAACCTGTGACCCTTTGGTTTGCAGCCCGTGCTCAATTCACTGAGCTACGCCAGCCAAGGTGAGAATTCTGCTCCTTTTAATATTCTATTTCTTTTCCTATAGCTGCACCCCTGTCCCTGACCTTTTACATGACAAATACCCCTCACTCCAAGCGAAAATTCCAGAGAGCTGTCCTCCTGCAGTGATTCCAGCAAGGTGCTCTTGCCCCACCTGTTTGTGTCCCTGCTAGACAACTGTGTCCTCCAAATGCGTTTGCAGCTCCTGTCCCAGCAGCTGGTACACACTGGCTAAGCATTTGTTAAAGGGGGGATGAATAAGATCGGCTTGTAATGCGGTTTGCTCTAAAATAAATAATATTGATAGAGCAATAGTGTTTTCCAGACAATATCTGTACATCTATGTTTCTTTTAAAATGTCACAACTTTTCTATTTGCATAGTCACTAAACATAAATTGACGCCTCCCGATTAAATGAGTAATGTGGGTAGAACATGTTACCATCGTTCTTGAAACAACAAAGTCGTTTTTTTACTAAGCAATTACATCTTTTAAAAAAATTTGCTTTATAAGGCATTTCATTCCATCGTTCCTTCCTAAAATGCAGAAAGCAAGTAAGAACAATTTTGGATAACCTTTATACACACAGAAATTTACTCATCCTTTCCTCTCCTCCCCACCCTCCGGCACTCTAGACAGACAGGAAGGAAAGAGATCCACTGACTGACGAGAGTGAATGATACAGGGAGAGGCCATGCAGGGGTAAGTGTGAGGAGCATAGTGCATCAGAGACAGGTAAACAATTCCCAGCCTGCTCTGGTTACCACAGAGAGGAAAACAGGGGAGGACCTCTGGGAACAGTAAAAACAAGTTACCTAGAAAAGTGCCCCACAGGACAATCATTTTGGGGGGCTAGATAACCCAAGTAATTTCCATCTTTAATGAAACCGTCTGTTTGGCCATCAGGCTATCCTTAAGTTAAGTGGAGCCCATAAACATCAAACATAAAACTAGTTGATGCATACGCGAGGTTGATTTTTAGGCCTCAGTGTCGTGTGTGAAAAAGAAGGGAGTAATTGACTTTCATCAGTATTTAAAAATAACTTGGGAGTCAGGTTTGCCTAAATGTCCATATTCTCTACAGCCAGGTCGAATCTCAACCCACGTCATGAATGAAGTCTGCCCAGGACTCTCTGTCTGCACGGCCGGAGGCAACGGCACAGACACCTGGTCTTGGTTGCTGGCATTTCACCCCCTGAATTACTCCAGCTACCTCTGTCCTCACTAGACAAGACCAGGGACCTCACAGGCTTCCAGAAAATGAGAACTCTCCTCTCTGCCGTCAGCATATGCATCTCACCTGAAATGGTGAGCAGCGATAGCCTCCTACTTCATTTGTTGACTAGAGGTCTTCCCTTTCCTCCCCACCTGGGCAAGAGGAGCCTCACTTCCATGTTTGTCCCAGCTCCAGACTTTTCACAGGGATGGTGGTAGTTTAACCTGAAGTAAACCCTCTCTCCGGGCTTCGTGGTTCCACCCAATGTGACCTGAAATATTGTGGAGAACACACAAAGCAGGGGTTACTTCCTAAGCACCAAGGAGCAAAAAGCATTGTGTGGGTCAATGACACACCCCAGCACCAAACACATAGTAGGTGCTCAGTACATTTTTGCTGAATGAAATTTCTTGAACTCATACCATCTGCCCGGAGCATTCACTGATTGCCGGGTTGGTTTTCCCCTTTGAGATCTGCCTCTTCCACAACTGTCAGAGTTTCCATTTTTCCTTACCCTCCCTCCTGCCAGCCTATCACTGGCCGTGACTGTTCTTCCAGCGGGGTCACGTGTTAGATTACTGAAGGTGTCAGAATGACGAGAAATCTGTGATGTAACGACATGGGGCGTGGGCAGGGAGTGGTGCATTTTTCTTTCTCTCTGGAACAATCAGATAAAGAGAACCCCTGAGGCATACCAAAATGCCTGTTTGGAGAGCAGGGCATCCAGAGGGAGGGATAAGCTGCTCACAGATAATAAAGCCATTTCCTTTGCATTTCCCTACTGATTTCAGCTGTTTCACAAAGAGGAACGTAGAGGCTCCAAACACCCATGCTTATCTTACACTGGTGGTTTTTCAGGGCTGCTGAAGACGCATTCTGTTTTGTTTTCCCATTCATTTCTCAATTTGTACCATATGCCATCATCAGGGCGGGGTTTCTCTTTTCCCAGCATGGGCTGCCCGCAAAGTTCTGTTGCTGAGGGCTGCTATTTTACATTCTATTTTATAAAGCCTGTGGTGTGTCCTGCTTAGCCCTTTTCCACGTTTTATCATATTCCAAATGTTTCATTGACGGTGACAGCCGCAGATCCCTGCGGTGTGCTCTCAGAAATAGATCTCTGCGAAGAAAGCCAGATCTGGGGAGAATATCAACCAGCGAACTGTTTTGTAGAGATTTTTTTTTGCCCCTCTTTACTACAAGAACTTTCCCCACTCAGAAATGAAACAAAGCTACCTCACCAAGATAAGATATATATTCATGAACCACTGATGTTCCATATTTGTGGAGTGCCTGTTATAGGTTAGGCGTTTATTCTAGACCCTGAGGATATAAGAGTGAATAAAACAGACAACAATTCTTGATCTCATGGCACTTGCATTCTGATTTATGTAACATGAGGTGGCCTCTTAACCAAAATTGTCTACTTTCCGTGGGTCAGTGAGGAATGGGGCTACGGGCTGTCATTCCCATGTGCTAATTCGGCTCTCCCTAGTTGAATTTGGCTTTAACTTACATTAATTTGACTTATGTCTAAATGAATTTATTAGCTTCGAATTACGTATCACCATTGATTTAAAAAAATAATAGAAACCCCTCAAAAGTGCAAACTCATGAGCGTAAAAGCTTCAACTTTTCTCCTGACATACGCCCCTCGCCATATCCTACGGGCTACGTAGAAACCTCACTGGCAAACAAAGAGGGGAGCTCCTGCTTCGCCATGAAGCCATCCACAATTTAATGTCCATTGTGATTGGTAAAGGTATTCTTCCATAAACCATTCATGAATTGTTCCTCAGTTATTTTATCAGTTGTAGCCTATCATTACACAAACCATTAAACTTAATGGGTGTGAAACCGGCTATGACTTTAATGCCGGCAAAACCTCCACAACCGATACGTGCAGGCAATCCGCTCTCGGGGTATGTCCGTGCTTCTCGTAGGGAACGATCACGCAAAGATCACAGGCTCCTTCCCCTCCAGCGCTGAAGCAACGGCAGCTCCATTCCACAGAGCATGGCTACCATCAAGGGGGGCCCCAGGGTGTCTCCCAAAACTGCGGATACTTCATCACTCAAGGTGAAAATGGTAGAAAAATGCAACTTGTCACAAATTTGCTGTAAGTGGATGATTCCTGCCAAGCTGACACATGTAACTTTGCTTCCTCTGATGTCACCAGATAATATAACTCACTGCTGAAACAGCGTTGACAGTAGACGAAGGGGAAAAAAAATGAATCTGCAGAGCCAAAGATAATATTACAAAAACAAGGAATGACAATGAGGCCATGTCTGCATGTGTCTGCATTTCAACTGGCAAAAACCACAAGCTGGGGCTATATAAGTATCACCACAGCCACCCCTAGTGCAGGACCCTGTGCCCAGGTGTGAGCTGAGCACTTTGCCCACAGACCTCTGCAAATAATTACTGGCTAAAAAAAAAAAAGAAGAAAAGAAAAGAAAAAGAAAAAGATTGCTGCCCTGCCACCCTCCCCCTTCCCTAAGCAGTACATGAATACAGCAAATAAAATGAATCAAGTCAGCCTTTTAAGCGACTGCCCAGCATAAGTCATTACTTGGCAAGTGGCTGTAGCATTTGTTTATAATGGTTCTTCACAGCATGACATCCACATCCAAGTAGATGTCTTGATAAATTTGGCATCAAAACCCATGCCTAGGAAAAGCTGAGTGGGGATGAAATTATTCCATTTCAGAATGAAATAGGTAAGTCACTAGGACCATCTGTGATCTCGTACACAAGCAATGAGTTGACTGAACGCATCCGCCATGTTTGAAAACCTATCTGCTTGCAAATGCTTTAAAGCAGGGGTGCCCGACCCAGGTCTGTTAGGAACTGGCTACAAGTGAAGCTCGCCTGAGCTCTGCCTCCTGAACACCCCCAAGTCCCCCAGCTCTGCCTTCTGTCTTCCCCTACCCCTTACCCCCACACTCCCTGGAAAAACTGGTCCCTGGTGCCAAAAAGGTTGGGGACTGCTGCTTTAAAGGCAATCAATGAAACTTCAATTTCTTGGTATCTTTCACAGCACTTGGCCTTGTAGAGACCCATGTGCTCATCCAGGAAATATGTTGGATCATGCACTAGACACCAGGCACTGTGCTAGGGCTGAGATATAGAGGGCCACGCATCTGACAGAGTCACCGCCCTCCTAGAGCTTAGGTCGTAGCCAGGACGGAGAACAATTTTCAAGTAATCCCACCGTTGCATAAATACATGTAATAATTCTGTGATCTCTTCCTTGATTCTTTTGGTGAAATGAATTGCTCCTTTCTCTGCCCTCCAACAGTACCTTCCTAATTTCTCTATTCAGTGTTTACTACTGTGTGTCCTATAATATGAATTGAGTGTATGTCTCTGTCTTATCAGACTGCCACTACTCAAGACTAAGGGCCACCTCTTATACTTGTGTTCCTAAACATCCCCGCGCCTCTCACACACAGCCCTCTCCCTCGGCCCAGTCCATGTCTGCAGCTCCCACACAATTCCTTACAATGTGGAAACAAAAATCTAGAAATAAAGCCAAAACATTTACTAGCTGTCCTGTGTGGGCCAAATTCATTTTATTTTCTTTCTTAGTGCCTCTCTTTATACATTGGAACTAAGAATTTGCCACTAGTCCCTTTGGGGCATTGTAACTATAATGATAGTCCTCAAAGGAAAGGCAACAGGAGATGAGAACCCGGGAGGCAAAACAGTCGGCCTAAAGGCATAACCATTTGTGAGGGAAAAGGAACAATTTTATTGGACTAAAGACACAAAGTTGTATCAATGCTGTTTAATACCCACATCCAGACTTTGATAAAGTGAGAAAATACGAACAAAGCAGTGGGACTTTCATAAGCTAAAATTCACCATGTATTGTGAGTATCCTCCCTAAAATGTCCCTTTTTTAATGAAATAATGGTGACAATGGAGTAGCTTTTAAAGTCTTATCTGTTAACATTTAAATAAAAGGCAATCGCTATCAGTCTCTTCCTTTTTCTTTTGGAGGTTTTACTGTTCCATAAAACCTGTCTGGGAAAAACTGCCTTAGGGCATCTGCTTGCATTGGTTGGATCAGCTAGGAGCAAAAGTCAACCCCGATACTCTTGTCAGGAGGCAGGTTATTGGCTATTGTTCCTCATGAAAACAGCAAGATCCAAGGAGGTTCTGAAGATAGTTTTCTGGACAGAAAGCCCTCCAAACTCAGTGATAGACACTGAAGACAGATATATTCAGCCTCTCCCTTGGTTGATTTTTTTTTTTCAAATAGAGATGATGAAGCTAGCATTTTCCATGGTGCTTACAGCTGATGACGTGATTACAGCTGATGACGACTGACAGTAGGGTAAAGAGGGCACAGAGTAGAGAAAGAGCAGGAAGACATGGAAGCAACAGAACATACGGAATGAAGAATGATTAAAAAGGTTGAGGTGGAGAGCAGAGTGAGAAAATAAAAAATAAGAAGAAAAATAAGAAATTGAATACACATACACACACCACAATTGCCACCACTAGTTACAGGAGCCAGTAGTTCATGAACTCTGTTTTTCACCTTGATTTCTGTTCAGTTTAGTTGCTGAAAAACCAACCCTGCAATTTAGCAAAGGACTTCTTAGCATAAAAAGAAGCAGTTCACCTTTGTCAATCATGCAACAGCCAAACTCAAGGGTCAAGAACCCTAAAATGAATTACATTCCTGGCGTACCAGGGTCTTCCCCTTTGCTAACTATGTCTATTTTCTTCCAGGGCTAAGGAGATGAGTTCTGAAGAGGTAGTTATGCACTTCAGATATCAATGAAGGACTGAGACCCTATTCTTGGGAACAAAAGATGACCTTTCTGGAACTCCCTTTCCTAAACTACTGGTGGGGGATGGAAGTGGTGAGCAAAGCAAAAAGAAAAATAAATAAATAAAAATAAAAATAAAAAACCTCAAACCACATTTGCTTCTAAGTCTTTCTCCTAAATTATTTTTATCTTCTGACAACAATGAAAGGAATGACTATTACGGTAGAAGAGACCACTCTTGCAGTCTGTGGATTCCCACCATCCTCTGCCAAACGGTGTGTCTTTGAGAGCTGGAAGCTCATCTCAGTTTCTGAAGTCAGTGCTTTCTCATACCCCAGGAAGATCTGAGGAGGAATGCATGCAGGGTCTTCAGTGACCAAGGGCAAGTTCCTACCTCTGAGGTCCATTAGCTGAAAAATACAGCTGAGGACCATTCCGCTGCTTCCCGTCTCATTTTCCTTAGAGCTGAACCACCTACTGGAAAAATATGGTGGATCCACGGGTCCCTCCAATCCCTCTTCACGTACTTTTCTCTTGGGGGAAAAGTTAAATCTTTCTTTTCAGAGGATAAGCATCCCCTTGCAGTTTCCAGTCTAAGTTACGCTACATTTGGAATTTGGAAAAGAAGGTCAAGAGCCACCGTGGAGAAAGGATCATGTTCACAAACCCTGCGATGTGGCTGGGTCACATTGCATTCCTCCACACTCCCTGGCGGGAGTGAAGTTTAATGCCCATGTAATAAAGATTTTACCCAGCAGGTGGGAGTAATTACACACAGCTCATATTTCTAGGCAGCATATTTCCTACAAATTTATAATCCTAGATCCCACAATTTTTTGAACCCTGAATTTGCTAACCCACTGCCCAATTTGCAGAACATAGATGGTTAATCGCAACTCAAATGTCTTGATTTTACATCATAACTCGTTTTGCTGAAGATTAGAGCAACTGGCAAATATTAACCATGGAACTGGTATACTCTCGGTTTTACTCTCAGTTGTATTTATTTACTTTTTAAATTTCATTTGCCTGGGGTAATTTTGTTCTTAGAAAAAAATTTTTTCCACACTTTACTTTTAATCTGAAAATACAATGATTTTGCCATGAGTTTTGCTATATTATCATGCTGTATTTTAACCAAGTATGTACCTATGGAATACCAATACAACTGAATCCAACCCAAAGTGAAACATTTGCATACACTCTCACAAAATTGAGAGGACTGATTTGTTCTCTTTGATCCAGATATTTTGGCAACTTTCAGCCACAGATTAGGTTCCCAGAACTCCATGATGATGGCTAAAATATTTTCTGAGATCCAATCTTTCTATCAACGTAGAGAGTCATGTACATGCCGTTTATAAAGGCAAGTCTTGAAATTAGCAGCTTGAGTAATATGCTCTACACTTTGCTTCACTATGCATACACAGTTGACCCTTGAACAAAGAGGAGTTTAGGGGGCACCAACCCCCTATGTAGTTCAAAATTTGCTTATAATTTTGACTGCCTGAAAACTTAGTTATCTCTCAGTATGGGGGCGGGGGTTGGGTACAGGACCCCTGCAGATACCAAAATCCATGGATGCTCAAGTTCCCTATATAAAACGGCACAGATCAATGCATGCAGTTGGCTCTCCATATCTGTAGACTCCCAATGCACTGACTGAAAACAGTGCAGGTATCTATTGAAAAAAAAATCTGCATGTAAGTGAATCATGCAATTCTAACCCATGTTGTTCAAGGGTCAACTGCACATTTTACTTGAATCAATTCATCTTGTAGAATGTAATAAAAAGAATTATTTTTATCTTGACTGGTACACTTTTTGAACCAATCCTACCATGGAAATTGAGTAAATGAGTAGCTTCTTCTTCCTTAACACAAAGCCAAACTACATTTCCCCGAGTCCTTAGTAATGGGGGCAGGTCAGATGACCAATTCTGACCAAGAGAATGTGAGTAGAAGGTTGTGTGTCACTTCCAAAACAAGGTAGTTAAGAATGTGTGTTGGGTGGTGGTGGTGGGAGAGGAGGGTATATACCCACACACCCATTTTTCACACTCTAATTCTGCCCACAGAGCGCTGGCTGCACAGTGCCAGAGTGCCCTTGAAGCCGTGTATTGAACACAGAGGAGCCGCTGTCCCATGTTACAGCATAGAACAGAGGCCTGAGGCACCTCTTAGAGGAGCAATCCCACCAGGAACAATGGCGCTGAAACTTGAACCAAGGAGATACACCTTTTTGCTCTATTAAAACAAGATTTGGGGTTATTGTTTTTTTACAACAGTTAGCATTCCCTAAGTCATAAAAATAATAGCATTCTTTTTGCAAGTTTGTATATACTAGCCCACCAACAAAATACATGTGTCTAGATAAAATGTGTCATGTTACATACTATTTTCGATATAAACACTGAATTATTTTTCATTTGGGGATGCTCTGATTTTACATATCTCCCACACTTACTTTTATAATTCCAGGTTCACGAGTGGCCCTTTTATGAGGAGGGGCTCTGGCCCCTTTAAGCAATACTGCCAGCTTGTCCAATAGCCCCTCCTCCATCCTTGCTTGAGTCAATGAGCTTCACCAATGACTTTCCAGTCTCCTATTGTTTTCCCATTTAGAACTTGCAATTGGAATTCATCCAATGATTTACTAGTTTTAAGTCCTATCTACTATTTGATTAGAAGTATAATAATTGTTTAACCCTTTCTAAGAAAACGATGCCTGAGGAGGGAATGAGGAGTAGAGCTTCAGCAGCACCCAGAGCTCCAGAAGTTCCGGTCCTGTGGACATTTGTTTTCCTGAGTCTTACCTAATGTTAAGAAACTAAAGACCTGGAAGGCTAAATCCTCCCCTCTGATAATGCTGACAGACATCAGTGTGGACTCAACAAGGGAAACAAAATATGTCTTTATTTAGTTTTTACTGTATTTAGGTTTCATCACTTGCAACCACAACTTTCTTCATCTGTCAAGTGGACATTACCAAACATAACAATTTGAAAGGTGAGTTGGAGACATCCTGAGGACACAAGGCATTGATATACTAAAATACAGGTGTTTAAGTCCACAATTAGAGGTTTTTTTAAAAGGCTTTTCCACACAACTTTAGAAATCACCACTCAGAGGAAAGGGAAGAATCCATGTAACTGTACTAGTGTTCCTAAATGGAGATGTTCTATAAAAACCATAAAATATCACCCATGTTTTAATACATTTTAATAATATGGACATAAGAAAGTTAATTACAACCCAAAGCTGATAACGTTAAAACTTCTTGCTCGTAAAGCAGATGTCTATAAGTACTTTGGCATTTACACCAATCCAGGCTTAGGGTTTACTCCAAACACTTGACTGTGTGCACATCCATAGACATTCTGAACATGACCTTGTCCCATTTCGCTTAATGGTTAAGGACATGGTCTCTGGAGCCGGGCTGAGTTCAGACCCCAGGCCCACTGTGACTGCTGCTCTAACCCGTCTCTTAACTTCGCTGCCGCTCAGTTTTCTCATCTAAACAATGAGGACAACAGTGATGATTTACTTCCTGAGTGGCTGGGAAGATAAATGTGAATTATCTCTGAAGAAACACTGAGCTCAGTTCCCGGTCACAGAGCAAGTATTCTCCAAACGCTAGCTATTTTTACTATCCTTCATCTGCATATTTGAATTGGTTCGCTTTATTCTTAGCCCCTTTAAATGCACCCAGCACGCCCACTAAGGTGAGTAGGGATGAGCGTAACAGCTGCTTTGCCTTTAGAATTCTCCCAGGCCACCTGCATTATCCCACTCTCCGTACTTGGCTTTCACAGATGCCTCACAGGGGAGCAAACATGCTCTCTTTCTAATGCAGACTCATATAAGTATTTATCTGCCCCAGGACACTTCTTTGGACATGTAATAAGTTCACAGATAGAATAAATTCTGATGTTGCACTAGGTTGACTCAGAATATCAAATGTGTTAGCCAAATCATGGCTCTCCTGTTACCACACTCCATTCCAAGACATCATAAAAAAGTTGATCTCCAAAAAGACATATTATTTGAATCATAATTGTAATATAGGGTGATTCATTCTATTATGATTACTGGACTATTAAAATAAAATTACTCATTAATATACTTCCTAACCATTATAATAATGCAAGCCTTTTTGGCAAAGGACATTAGGTAATGTATTCAATTATTCTAATAATTACACATATCCTATATTTTTCATCAACCAAATGTTCCTTTATTTTAAAAATGCTGGGGATAATTTTAGAGGAAATAATTCTATTCCCAACTGCGCATGAAGCCTTTTCTTTTTTCACCATCAGCGTGCTTTTGAAGTGAAACAAAGTTTATCATTCTACACAATTCTGGCTAAGCTACTGGTTTTGCTTCTACTGATGACAATGAATGCCTATCGCTCTCACCTCCCACCCTACAGATTTCCTCTCTTGGGGAAAACCAACTCGAAGACAGAGGGCAATGGAGTCTTGTTGATTTGGTTCATGTGATGAGCAATTAGATCAACTGCGCACTCTGGTCCTCACCATAGGTGTGACTAATGGCAAAAGAAGTGGCAACTGCTCCAGCTGGACCACTGTGAGGAAGAGCTGACCCCTGCCAAACTCCCCTGCAGGAGGAGGAGGCATCCAATTGGAGCCGTGGCCTGCGGAAAAGCATTCAGGTCCTGCCAACCATGGCCAGGCCAGGGGGGCTCATACAGAAAATAAATGCCTGTGACTCCCTTTTTCCACCATACAAATTCCTGCCGGTGTCTCTCTTTGGGGAACCCAACATGCAGACAGAGGGCAAGGGAGTTGTATTGACGGGGTCCATAGATACCAGTGCCCCCGACCCGAGTTGGGAGAGCCAGGTGGCGAGTGTAAGAGGAAGGGCAAATGGAGAATAATCATAATATAAGCTGATTACTTAAGAAATAAGCCATAAGCACTGCCCACCCCACCCCACCCCGCACATTGAAATGATAATTACCTTTCAAACATAGTTCAAGTGCAGCCCCTTTGGAGCACATCCTCATGACTTTAGTTTTTAAGGATTTTTCTCTTATTTGAATTTATAGTACTTATGGTTTGCCTTAGTATTTCTCTTTATACATATAAGGAACCAAATTATAATTTGACATTTGAAATATTTCTTTTTGCAGTATATGGGGCTTTCTTGGAAGCTCTATTGATTGATAGTTACATTTAACAATATTGTTCTTAAAAATATTATTAACTCCATATGTTACTACTTTAAATTTTTTTTCCTGTACTTTCTAGCTCAGTGGGCACTTCAGTGTTCATGGGCTAACTTTTCTCTAAATATTTTATTTATTTATTTTATAGATAGGGGAAAGGAGGAAGAAAGAGAGAGAGAGAGAGAGAGAGACATCGGTTGCTTCTCACATGCCCCCAACTGAGGACCCAGCCTGCAACCCAGGCATGTGCCTTTGGCTAATTTTTAACATTAATTTATTACTTGCCCTCCATGGTTCCAACCCTCTATGCTAGAAGATGAGAATATAGCCCCTGAACTCAGGAGCTTCTATTCTTTCTCTTCATTCACTAATGTACTCATTTTCATGTGTACCTACTCTATATGTCAAATACTGTTTTAGGCACTGGGATTACAGTGGTGACAGAAAAATATACATGGTGTCATAGAACTTATAATCTATTGAGGGAGAAGCTATCCAAAAATAATTTAAAAGGCATCACATGAGCAAATGTAAAATGACAACTATGACAAGGACAATGCAAACAAGGTTACAGAGCACAGTGGGGACATAGAATAAAGGGGATTGACTTAGGGAGGGAGGTCAGAGAAGTCTTGTCTGAGGACACGACCCTTAACGTGAACCCAGAGAAGCAGGAGTGACCTAGGTGACTGCTAGTTGGGGCATGCTAACATCAGGGAGCAGAAAAGCCTATGTCTCCAAAGACAGGAGGGCAAGGGGCAGAAGTTAAGGAGGGCAACAGGTTAGAAGAATGTACTAGGAGGCTGGGAACATTTAAGCGCCAGGAACTACCTGCTGGGTAGGGCTTGATACGGACTCTAATCTATTTTAAGAGCAGTGGAAATGGATTTGGGCTTTAGGCAGTGGGGTGACACAGACAGATTTGCAATTAAAATAGTTCTTTTGAGCCCCCAGTGGTGTTGCTCAGTTGGTTGGATGTCATCCTGCAAACCAAAACATTGTGGGTTTGATTCTGAGTCAGGGCACATGCCTGGGTTGTGGGTTCAGTCCTCAGTTGGGGTACACGCAAGAGGCAACCAATCGATGTTTCTCTCCCTCTCTTTCTCCCCCGCTTCAACTCTCTCTAGAATCAATAAAACAAACTATTTCTAAATCAAATAAAATAGTTCTTTTGACTTCTCTGTGGAGTTCAAGAGTAGTTCAAGTGAGGAGTAATGGGGTTTGGACTGGGATATAATGGAAGAAAGAGAAATAGATGAATTTGAATGGTATGAGGGAAACAGAATCAATAAGAACTTGGTGAATCATTGGATATAAAAGTAAGAAGTTTGAAAACGGTGAGAAAGTTTCTCTCTTGCAGTAGTACACTGGGTGAGAAGCCAGTAACTGATACAGGAAATAGAATAGAACCAGGTCCGATCAGAGGGAAGAACACGGTGACATACAACAAGCCACCCTATAGTAATAAAAGATTTATAACAACTTACATGGGAAGAAATGATGGAATCAGAGTGGATTAAGAACTTGGGGTCACCACAGTGTTTTATAATGCAATCAGAGCCAGAGACATTGCCCAGTGGTGTGACCACTGTCGTATTCTAGCTTCAGCGACTTACTAAATGTCTAGAGATATAAAAGACTTAATGTGACTTTTAAAGATAATCCATTTAACACAGGGCAATTTGGTGTCTATATGCTAGGAAAATATGGGAATGTGTCCTCCCTTTGTACTTGGAAAAATTGAGATTTATGGCAGTTAATACCTTGGCTAAGGTTATATACTCTGAGTCAGCAGAAACGTGAAGGAAAAAATGATCAAGATTCAAAGAGCTGGAAGGAAATTTAGAGAGCACTTGATCTAACCCCTTCATGGACCACGGCTAGACATTTTTGTCAAGGTCTGACAGGCAGTTAGTAACAGAGCTGTTACTAGAACACAGGTGTCTTGACGAAGTCCTGCACTGTGTCTTTTTCACTCCAACACATAAAACGAATTTCAAGCTAATGCTCCATTGCTCAATGATTTGACCTTTCCCAGTAGCCAAAAGAGCCCTTTCTGCAAGTAGTGGACAGAAAAAAGCACAGTGGAGCAATTGAGGCCCAACTATGTTGGGTGAAAACGTAAGCTGATGTGAACTTTGGCAAGTCTACGGGCAGCACATATGAGAACAATTATGACAATTCCCTTCTATCTCAATTTCTTCATCAATAAAATGTGATCGTTGTGAATAATTATGTTCTTGTTCTATGAAATTATGTTTCTGTGTATGAGTCCCCCAACATATAAATACCCCGGCTGGACCTGGGGAAATAACCCTACCTTTCATTGTTTGGAATATGTTTCCTGATGAAAGGGGATATGTGCTGGTTTTTATCATTGAACATATTTTCATGTTTAAACTCCAGAGAAAGTGAGAGGAAAGCATAAAACAGGAAGCATCTGTATTTTTAACTGGCAGAGCAAGTGGAATTTGATGTGACTTCAACATTTTTCACTGCCTTATATTAACAGATGGCTAGGATTCAAAATTGCTTTACATAGGGAAATGGGTGGAAACTGGTAAGAAGACCCTTGCAGAGTAAAGAAGAAAGGAATGAAAAAAAAAGGGAAGGAAGGAAGGAAGGAAGGAAGGAAGGGAGGAAGGAAGGAAGGAAGGGAGGAAGGAAGACCATCGGGTATTACTAATGTACTAATGTAATGTATAGAGGAGAGGAGAGGGGAGGGGAAGAGATGGAAGGGGAGAGGGAGAGAGGGGGAGAGGGGGAGAGGAGAAGAAGGGGAGAGAAAGATTGCAAAATTGCATTGCCCTGGACATTTGGTTCAGAGCTAGTTGATCTACTTGAAAGTGTTGATTCTTTCACTGTTTGCTGATGGAACTGCCTCAATTATGCAGACTTCCCTGTCCTCCTCAGAAAGAGAAAGCAGCCAAGAGAGAACAAGACGAGATTTCCGGGTGAACAAACCTTCACCAAAGATATGCTTGCTGTTTGCCCAAAAGCACACACTGTCAGTAGGACTTGGTTCTACCACCTGAGCGGGAATACGTAGTTTCTCCCAGGGTACCTTGGAAGGAAGCTCTGCAGGCAGGGTGGTTATTTGATCCTTGTAACTCCCACCCTTCTTTTCAGACCACCAACGGTCTCCCGGTTCTTGTACTTACTTAGATTTCTTTTGTCATCCCACAAAGGATAATACTTTCTTCCCCAACATGCCCATGGATTCTCAAGTTTTCCAATCTGAAGACTCTCTGAGATGTCAGAAATGTCTGGGAATTCAGATTCAAGGAAGGAAGGAAGGTTCTTTTGCAGCTTATCACTGGAAGTCTTTGCAAAACTAATGATATGCAATATTTCGTTGTTAACGAGGGGCTTTCAGAGAGTTTCTGGTTAGTGTATACCTAACACATCCTTTCTTTGCATACCTTGAATTATAAGTAGTGAATTCAGCTGGTGGACCATGGAGACAGGAACTTGCTTTTCCCTCATTTCCTTCCTCAATAGTACAACTAGTTATCTACCTCTTTCCTTCCTTTCTTTCCTTTCTGTATTTGGCCTTCTTTCTCTTTATCAAAGTGTCAGTCTGTGGCAGGCCAGGAAGGGGAGGGCTGTCAGCAATGAGGAGAAAGGGAAACCTTAAAGGATGCCTACATCTTCTGGTTGTCCCTACTTCCTCTGCTCCCTGCACTGTCTCCCATTTTTCCTCGTCTCTTGACTCCCTGCCCCAACTTCCTTCTAGGCCTCATACATTTCTTCTATCTTACCTCTGACCCACTTGGAAGAAATCCCCAAGATTCCCAGCCTCACTTGAATCTTACCTCGGACCTTTGTATATTCAGTGCTAGCAATTTTCTGTACTTTCCCCCTTTCACCACAGACGCTAAGAAAAGAGAAAAGAAAAAGTGCCAGAACTGCTTCTTCATACCTCATTGCTTTCTTATTGTGCTAACAGATTTATTCATTTATTCAAAAGAGTATAAAAGAAGTTCTTCCCTAGTGGGCAATGAAGGGGTAGCCTAATGTAAAAGCAACCAGTTGGGGCATTTGATTAGAAAGCAGGCTGGTTCTTGTTAGAACTACCATTTGGGAAAAAAAAAACAGCACTCCAGCCACACGGTACATTCTGTTGATGTTTTAGAATTAAAAGAAACCTCTGGCTCTCACTCCTAGTCACACAGGGGATGGAGAATCCCCTCTCTTATTAAGCACCTGAAATACAGTATGCCTTCTTCCAAAGAATTATTGTTATATATAATTATTGTTATTCTGTTATTCTCTTACTTTGGATTTAACTTGGACACTTTAGAATGGGTTCCTGCACTCATTCAAGTTGCATGCCAATTTTTGTGTGCCTGTGTATATATGCTATAGCAAGTAAATTTATTTAGACAGGAAGTTCTAACTTTTCAATGTTTTTTTAATCTAAAAGTGGATATGCAATGATAGTTTGCTTGTTTGTTGTGTTTTTGTTTGTTTTGCGGGCTGCCCCGAGGATTTGGTCAGTTCAGCACTCACTCTTCGGAACAGATGCTTTTGGACTCCAAACTGCTCCCTTAGAACCAGTTTGTGAAGTGTATCTTCTCATAAATTAGAGACGGACTATATTACTGAAAATTGTTCTGTATAAATTGATGTGTGGACTACAAGCTGCAGAAGAGTTTACTATTTAAAGAAGTCTTATGGGAAATTATCTCATATTCATTGATCATACCCTACATTACCTGCATGATGAGTGTGAATTAGATGTCCTTAATACAGAGTACTTACATATGAGTAAAACCAGTGTTCTGAGTTTTTTTGAAATATGTTTATTTTAACCATGAAGTTTTCTTCAAAAATAAAGAACTTGGAATGTGTGATAAAGCTGTCAGCATCTCTTCAAAAAGAAGAGCCACTAGATTATAACCCTTCATCACCAACCCCCAAAGTGAAGTACTACCTCCATGTGGACCAGGACTTTGAGAAACTGGCATCTCCTTTTTACTTATTCAGCAATATTTCTTTCTGATGGGATAGCTGAACACTGCATGAAAAATTATGACTAGTACAGGACAACAAGTTACTTGCATACAGCTGTGGAGGTCTCTGGATACAAAATAAATAGCTAAATTACAAATAATTGGAGTCTTTCCTTTTAAAGACTAGCTCACTGATAAGGCATTTGTAGACGGGGTTAGAAATCTACATTTCTCTCTGCTCTTTCCTGCTCCAAGTAAGTGCTTCTGCTTCCCTCCCTGGAGATGCCGCAGAGGGCTTGAGGCACGGAGAAGGTCTTCGCCGACATCTCTGAAATCACTTCCGACAATGAAACTCTATGAACATCACCCAAAGGCACTGGGTCTCACAGCTGGAATATTCATTTGGGGCCTGACAAAAAAGCCTGGATGTTAATCTGCTCCTGTTCTTCCAGGTCATACTGGCTGCTGCCAGGTGCTCTTGCCCAGATTCCCGACTCCAGGTGCCTCATCCGGCTCTCCCCCTTTCATTTCTTGCCTGCCTCTCCAGCAAGTACCAATACTTAGGTTTCTGATCCTTGTGGATTTTCCTGTCCACCACTCACATTTTCCCTTGAAGTCATGCTTCCTGTGATCTAACTTACCAGGCTCTGGTGCCTTCTCCCGGTCTGACTTCAGTACCACTCTGATCTATACAGGACCCTATCCCACCTCCACCCCCAGACTTGCTTTCCTGACCCACACTTGCTTCTGCCTTGCGAATCCTGTGTTGCTAGTTCTTCTGTTTGGGGGGTTACTTTCTTTCATCTATTTCTGTGAGTTTTACTTTTGTCCAAATGAGAACCTGATTCTTAGCTTTTCTGTTGAGTGCTTTTTGTTTTGTCTTGGCCTTTTTCTCGGATATTTCCCAGGATTTGCATCCAGGTAGTCTCCAGACATACAGAAATAATACTCCTCAATCTTTAATCTCTAGAAATCTCCCTGGGCTATGAACATGCCATTTTATTCTGGATATCTGGATCCTTGTACAGTACCTGTTAAGTATAGTTTTGGTTTTGTTTTGTTCTGTGTTGCTTTTAACCAGCTGTCTGACCTTTGATTATAACATATTCCCTTTCATATAAACACCCTTCGGCTATTACATCTCTTCCTAAGAAATCCCCAAATCTTTTTCTCTCTTTTTCCTTTCTGGCCACTATTCTGCTTTACAGATGAAAAATTGACCGAAATAACATAACTAAATCCATCTTCTTTGATGATGTAAATGTTGACATTAGGTTGACAAGCACTGAAATCTTAAAAATAGACTAAAAATTTATTACCTGTTTATTTTGGGTTTTGTTTTGTGACCAACTGGGAACATATTAGAGGATAATTTGCAATAAATGTGCGGATGAGGTCCTTCTTCACTCACACCTCTTTTATGTGAACACGAGCTGAGACTGAAGGTTTGGGCCCCTCAGCCTCAAGCGCACTGAGACGTGTGGAGGCCACAGCCCAGGGTTCTTTGCCCTCGGCCACACTTACTCTCCACAGAAGAACTTTGCAAATTGCAACGTCTTTTCTCCACTGAATCGCTCTAGAAGGCTTTCAACCCGTTGTTCTCTTTTCTTGTCTAAGAACATCAAGGTGAATACAAATGCAGTTTGTAAATGGTATGCAGCTTCTGTGGCTTTGCATTGTTTCCATTTATTGGATTGTCTTTTGAGGCTTGTATTGACATACACAGATGCCTTCTTATAAGCAAATGGATATGGTAATAAAGCATCTTAATAAACCCAATGCATATATAAGTATAATTTCTAAAATGCCAGATCTTGCTGGTATTGCCAAGAAAACCAACTTTAGAAGATGAAATAATGTCAAAGCTGAACTCTGTATTGATCAATCCTTTTATTTAATAGTCCCTTTCATTTTATGTTTCCAAAGAGCTTACCACCATTCATCAGGGTTATTTTTTTTTTAGTTGAATCAGGTGGACAGAATATATGATCAAACTCCATTTGCCAAATTGGGGCACTGAGATCTAGAGAAAGTAAGTTTCTTCCCTGAAGCTACTGTAACCAACTGAAGAAAACTTTTAATTTGGGGGGAGGTGGGGCTTGGGATAATTATATGATGTCCTGCTACATACTAGTCATTTTACCTTATCATTCCTCTCTTTTTCCTAAAAATCAAAACAGTTAACAACTATGCACCGAGTATCTCCTGTCCTACTCTCTGTGGGGATAATAAACATGCCTGGTGACTTTATAACATATTTTTAAAGAAAGCACATAAATACATAAGAAAATATAGAACCTCCAAAGGAGTTTGTATTAAATGGCCTGTTCGGAGTTAGGAGCATTGGTAACCTAAGGGCACCTCCCCAGGCTGAAGCGATCAGGGATGTTGCACAGGAAGCTGCTTTGGTTCCTGAGACAAGGGAAGGCATTCCAGGCCGGGAGACCCCAGGAGCAAAGACCGGACACCGCAGTGTGCATGCTTTAGTAAAAGACAGGGAAGAGGCCAACAGAGATGCAATAGAAATTTCAAGCAGAGGAAATTGTCCGCATTCATTATAACTTTGGAAAGTAAGCATAAAATAAGTGGCACAGCATTGAGAAATATGCAGTCTGGGCTTCTTAAAGGATAATCCCTGTCTTCATTTTGGTAATCTCTTGTACAGGCTTATACAATGCTTAGGCGAGAGTAATTGAAAGGATAGATTGACTAAAATTCTATTGAGAAGCAGAAAAATGTTTATGATTTCCACTTTGAGAGTAAGAAAACTGAGACTCAAGATGCTAACTTATCCAAGTCCACACAACTAATAAACTCTGGAACCAGGATTCGATCCTTATCTTCGCAAAGCCTTTCCTCAATTACTTTGCTACAGTTCATTGCTCCTGGGTAAGAGCTGCCCAATCACAGAGTAACAGAAGTGGTCCAGACCCTGATTTTGAGAGTCTTGATGGGTTTCCAACCCTAGGATTTAACAGCTGCAAAGACTGGGCATATTGCTTGAAAAATCCACATTTGGGTTTCCTTATCTATGATTATAAGTTGAAAACAACTGAAAATAATAACACTTGCTTCCTGGAGAGTTGTGAGAATGGAATGCAATACCTATAGAGTACCTAGCAGATAAATGCTTCTCAAGTGTGTTAGTTCCTCCTTCCTTCCCCATGTCATCCACCTCGATTATTTAAATCATATATTTTACTGCTTCCAACAATGGTCACATGGTGTATGTGATCTTACCACTCCCCAAATCATTCATTACTGCCTAAAAACTTTTCTAAAGCGACAGAGGTGATACAGCGATCTGTACAAAACTCCCTTTAGGGGCTTCTTAGTGGGGAGAGTTTAATATTTAGAACTAAGTTCTACTTCTTATGCTTTCTCAATATGTTCTGTTTATTACACAGTGGTTGGTGTTCAGACCCTAGGTCCTGAATGTCAGGTCCAAATCCTGGATCCACTCTCCTAGCTGTGTCTGCCAGAGTAAATTATTTAATCTGGCTCTGCCTGTCTCCTCATCTCTAAAATGGGAATATTAATAGTATCAGACTTATAAGGTTTAAGTGCATTAATGCACTTAAAATACTAGGCACACATATTTTAAAATTTTTTTTAGCAACTATGATTATTTATTATTATATTACTATTATTTTGGCTCATAGTAACCAAAATAATAACTTTCCATATTACAAAAGACTTTCATATGCACTAGCTTATTTGAACATTCTGTTTATATACAGAATCATGGGGTAATGATTATTATCCCTATTTCATAATAGGGATTTTTTTTTGGAGAAGACTAAATTGTAGGCTGTTATTTTAAATTCTTTCAAACAATGCAAAGAAATTCAAATAAAAATACAAATAATGTTGAATCCCACCATCATCTAACAGTATGCCACAGAGAGCAGTTTGGTGAATACCCCCCACCAGCACCCATTTCTTCACACACGTGTAGGTAGATGAGTTAATGTCACAAATGGGATCACACTCAGTGTTCATCGAACAAGCGTTAATTAACTGCCAACCTTGAATCTGAAGGGACAGCTGGAGGTGGAAGGAAGTGGATGATTTGAAAGACGTTTGGTATTAGGAGGCTTTATGATGGATTAGATATGGGAGATGAGAAACATTATGAGGCAGAGATAATTTACGGTTTTTGCCCTGTGTAACAGGATTGGATGGTGGTGTCACTGTGCAGAAACTTCATTTCTTACATCTGACCTTTTCTCCTTTCTTTCCTTTTGATTTAAACTGGCCTCGTCCAGCACCCTGACTCATCCGCCCCTCTCTTCATCGCATGCCACTCCGTCAGTCCTCAAGTCCTCGACAACAGGGCTCTGGTCAACATCCAGTAATCTCAGGAACAAAGCCTCTGGTCTGTTGACCACACAGACAGAGTTTCAGTCAAACTGGAGATAACATCTAGGCCTCAGTTGCGTTTCAGCTCCAGGCCCGAAAGATTGGAACGACCCTGGCAACTACATCCTTGTGAAACCAGACAGGGCGATGTCACGGCTGACACAGGACCAGAGGCCGTGATCAGCCGCACCCTACCCGAGCACCAACAAATCAGCAGAGACCACCACCCCGACTCCCTCAGTCCCCTGTATAAACCATCCTCTCGAAGCCACCGGGGACCCAGAGCTCACCTGTGACTCTGAGCAGAGTGCCACTTCCTTATCTAACAAGCCTTTACTTTCTTGGTTACACTCTCCTGTTTGCATTTGATTAGGCTGTGGTGTGTGCAGGCAAACAAACCCTTTTAGTTTGGTAACAGTGAGACATTTATTTAGGGGAGAGCACTCCCATTCTGTAAGTGATAGTTTGTACTCACTACTATGCTATGATAATTATCCCTGCAGATCAATGTACCTGTAAATTATAATTTTAATGATTACATTGCAGTTTTTATGAATAGGTTTTATTTGTAACTTAGCTAACTACTCCTATATTGACAAACATGTCATTTGTTTTCAAATGCTTTAAATTTTCAACCAGGCTACAGTGAATATCTTTATATAGGTATTTGGTTTTACACTTATTCCACGATTTTCTTAGGTTCCAAGGAGAAATTGCATGGGCAAAGGCTATCATGACATACATGTTGATACACACTGTCCAGTTGTCCTCCATAAAAACTACAACAGTGCAAGCTCGCATCCATAGAACAGGAGAGCGCCCTCTATCAGCCTACCTTTGCCAGCCCTGGGTGCCAAACATCTTTTAAAATTTTCCTTTCAATATGCCCATTTAAAAATAGAATAGATGACAAAGGTTCCTAAAGATTAAATCATTTTTGTGATATCACACAGAGAGAAAATTCCATTTTTCATTGGCACAATGCTTGCTTTGCTTAATGTATAATTTGAAACATTATCTCTCAACAAGTCAAAAGGTTAAAAAAAAAGGATAGCAACTCTTAGAGCTTCCACCCTATTCCTGAGGGTTTAGAAGAAATAATTAAGGGACAACTCCGAAAGTCCTCCAATCAAAAATCTCTCTCCCTCTGGGTCTTTTGTATTGAAAACTCTATCAAGAAATTTATGCCTTGAGGTTAAAACATTACACATCTAAAATTTTCCTTTTAAAATGCAAAACATCCCTTGTTCTGATAACAAGCACATTAAAACCATCGGCAGTGAGGAGTGATTTAACAAATCAGTCACATTTAGAGCCCTGGAGACATGGAGTGACGGCACATGACAGGTTCGATATGGGAAGAGTTGGCCACACGCAGGTGAGGTAGGAGAACACACCTTACATCTAAAATCTGCATCTTACAATAGAGCACACAGCCTATCCACCACTCTAGAATGTTCAATGCCATTTAGTCACATCCTCAAATCAGATTCAAATTCTACACAAAAGACGTGTAATAAAAGGAAGTCACCAGTACCCCAATTCTACTTCTTTCCTGACACCCTCCTCCCCAATTTGGCCCGTTGCCCAGATAAACAAACACCTTTTGCCAAAGAAAATAATGTGCCCAGAGGCAGAAGCCCTTAGGCAGCACCAGGGGCTGTTCTGGAGGAGAAAGTGTGGCTGGACCTGGCCCCGCTGTGTTGCTCATGAGAATACAGAGTCCCTTCCTTTGGGGACCAACCAATCAGGCTGGCTCACCCACTATGCTACTGTGAACACACTCACCAGAGAAAGAAAGGAGACCTTAAGAGGTGAACCACAGAGGGAGAGAAGGAAATTAATGTTTACTGCATCTATTCATGCCATACATCCAGCTAGGTTTGTCATGCTCTTATTAAATCCTCATGATAATCTCCCAACCTCTGAGTCCCTGGTCCCTTTCTTGCCACATATTTTTATGGTGCTTTTCTTTTCTCGAACAGTGTTTTGGAGAAATTAAGTTATTTTGCACATCTTAAAAGCATTAATCCAACCAACAGGTGGAAGAAGTGGCAAATGACACCTTTTCCAGAAAACAAATGTATGAAAAGAGTAACAACAAACCTTTCTTTAAAAAAGAAGGAAGATTGTTTCTACCAAATCACGAGGCTTAAATAGGCTTTCACCAGCCCTGTGCTAGTGACGCCAAACAATCAAGGCTCAAGGAATGATTAATTTCTGGACTAAGCTTCAGTTCCAATTAATAAACACTTTTTTACTACTACTTTTCATGAGGTCCTTTAGGAGGACATCAGAGACATGCACCTAAAGAAAACAGTGAGAAAAAAAGTTCCCAGCAGATAGAGGTGCCCTGTCCTAGTTGAACACACAAACATCAATGAACAACATTTGGCTCTGACTTTGGACTTTGATCCAGAGGCACTGCACAAATACATTTCCTGCTTCTTACATGCCCTTGATATGTACCTAAAATTCCCAGCTGCTTACATTCTACCCAAAAATTCATTAGAAAGTCCAATTACTTATGCTCCTGCTGACCCAACATGAGATTGCATGCATGCTTGGCAACTGTGCTTTGACCCTCATAAAAGCAACAGTCACTAAAGGAGTGGTTGGTGACTTATGATTTACACACCTTCTCAAAGAATCCTAAGGACCAGAAGTTAGGCTTCAACTTTCTAAAGCCTTGAACTTGCTGAAATTTAGGGGAATCAGGGCATCAAAAAACACATTGATTCATTGCCTTTATTTCCAAAGCTTTTAATTATAACAAACACCCTAACACCATGCATGGAAGGCAGACACACAAGACGTTCATGTCTATTCATGCTCTAAAATCAGGTGATTCCTTTATGTTTATACCTTCTCTTTATGAGAGGTGCAAAAGGCACATCCTCTGGGGTGGACACAGTCCCATGCATGGAACCAACTCTTAATGAATGGGGTAATATCTGACTTCAACTTTCGGCTGGTTTCTCCATTCATTGCACACCCCACACAAGCATTTATGACAGCCCTGCAGCATCATAGGGAAAGTCCTATGTTTTGAACTGAGTATTGGACTTGGGGAACAAAGAAAGACTGACGTTCAAGATTACTTGGAATTGTGTTAATCCGTACTGATGGGAAATAAAATTCTTGTCTGTTTACATGAATGCCTTCTTTATTTTGAAAAAATAAATAAATAAAAGCATACTTTAAGCACCTAAGAATGGCATTCCCTTATTAGGTCAAAGAAAATTAGAAGTAAATGCTCAGTAGGTTCTGGTTCAAGTATCTCAGAAAATAAGAAAACAATTTGCTCCCCTTTGATTTTTTCCTACTTTTTCTGGAAAGTCTCCTCTACCTCTATCCTGGCCAGTCATGAAATATAACGAAAAGCAGGGCAGTAGGAAAGATTGAGGCTTTGATTAAATTTGGTTATGTCCAAACCGTTAGATTTTCCCACCTGGCTGGCTAAGCCAAGTGCCTATGTGAACACGAGGCCACGAAACCCCAGAGAGACACGTGATTGGCAGGCTGGCGCTGCTGCTACTCACATGCCAGCAGAGGAGAAAGATGGAAGATGGAAAATTGGAAATAAAGGCAAACAAGAGCAGTACTCACTCAAACTCCAAATTCTGTTCCAAAAATTAACACACATGCTCATGCATCAAAACCTAGTGAACAGCTTAGAAACTAGAACTGAGGAAAGGAAACGAGCAAAGGGATACAGCGATGGTCCAAGAACCTTCTGTGATCATTACGTTATTTTCAGTGGTAATCATGAAGGTATTTTAAGTGCAATGTGCTTATTTTAGTGGGCACCTTGAACCACCACCCCGCCCTGGCCCCGCACTGGCACTTTTAGTCAGTCTCTGCTACATCAGATGCGGTATGGGATATTCTGGATGAAGTCTCAGCCCCTAAGAGTATAAGCCCCGAGGAGGGTTAATTTCATTGTATAATGATCCAGGTTCCATGGCCATTATTGCTCTGGGAACTCAAGTGTTTTCAAGCATATTCTACTAGAGATGTAATTACTATTCTTTTAATGGAGCAAGTGCAAAGAAGGGGGACATTACAGGAAGAGACCTAAAATACTTTGGCTTGATTCATTTTTTTGTTTCCAAAGATTTGATAAAACTCTATACCAAAAGACAGTGCAGAGCTAGGCAATTTCAGCTTTGCTGAAAATCAGCTATGTTCTATACCCTTACTAATTCAATTCAACGAATATTCATTGTATATTTAGAAGACATTATTTAGGACACACAAGTATAAACCAACAGAGATGATCCTGGAGTGATAATGTGGCCATTTGAAAAACGGTTGGCTGGCCAGAGCCTACATTCTATTACACACGATTTAAAAGTTGTGAGAAAAAATATGAGTTCAGTTCATAATCTATTCAAATATACTCTAGATTTTTAGATAAAGTAAAAAGCTATGCAAGTTGAGAGATCCAAGGGTCAACAGATTCGAGGCAATCTTCAGTGCAGCTCAAATAGTCATAGGAAACATTTACCAAGGGTTTGGGGAATTCTTCTAAATATCTTAACACATATTAACTCCTGTATTCCTTTTCATGATCCTCTGAGAAGAAGTACCTTTATTATATCCATTTTATCCCTGAGAAATACAGGAGGCACAGATAATTTACAAGCCCCGCCCCCAAGTTCTTCGTGTAGCAGAGGGCAGAGGCAATATTTGAGCCCTGTGGTGTGGTTCCAGAGTTCGAGACTTTACCCTCCAAATGTGTGCGGGGATCGGGGGAGAAGCACAAACCTGCAGGCAGCGGACGCAGCTCTGTAAGAAGCGTAAGGAGGGGCAGACTGTGCGGGACTGGGGAGCACAGTGCCCCATCTCGGGGGGCAGTTCTCACCCAACTTCAGGAAGAAATCTGCTCTGTTGCCAGATCTGGCTTTTCCAGACAAGCAGACAACTGCAGGTGTTGTATGGGAAATCTCGCGACTTTTCCATGCTGGGTACTACTCCAAACAAACAAGCCAAACGGAAAGAAATCCATAGGCTTGTTATTTGTGATACCACTCTCTGTTTTGAACGGAGCGGCCTTTTTTGGAGTCGTGTTGCCCTTTGAAAATCTAATGAAGACTCTAACAACTTCTCATGGAAAACTAATTCTACAAAGATACCTGCAAATTGTGTTGCATGTCATTTCATAGATGTTATACTCATGGACTTCTTATAGGTCCCTGGGCTTCCGGAGGAGTAATCTCTGCTCTAAATGGGCAGGGACTACTCAGTGTGTTGCTGCCACATCACTGAAGTGGGCGGGTCCCTGCTCTCACCCAGAACCCATTTCCTCTGTGGGTTATTTGTTGGGGAGGGAGGGCAATACAGGAAATCCCACTTCAAACTAAAAAATCAAATTGGGGAAAAAATAAAAAAAAAAACAGACCAAAAGTAAATAAATGAAAGAACAGTGACATTCTGAGAATGGTGTCAGCCTTCAGAGTAAATAAAAATAATTCCTATTATATCCCATAGCAGCTGTGTGCCCAGTTATAGGTAAAAAAATGGTCAGACAAGACATGCAGCATCGTTTAGCGTAAAACGGTCATGCACAGATGGGAAGCTAGGAAAACCTCTGCCTTGGCAGTGATGAAACAACAGTTTCAACCCTGGGTTACAGCCATCACACAGGTGTGTGTGTGTGTGTGTGTGTGTGTGTCTCTCTCTTTCTCTATCTCACTCACACACACACCATATACAGCATTTCTTTACTCAGTTATTTCACTAGTAGTAATCAACATCTGTGACTAAAAAAGGCTACTCGAGGCCCAACCATTTTCTATCTTTCTTCTTTTTTCCTACATTGCCATTCCCGGGCTTTATGACTGAAGAAGCCTCTAGCAGATCCTGGCTTTCCTGCAGCCCTGCTTCTGTGCCTCTCTCAGCCACTGGATGCCTCTGTGTGACAGGGGCCAGCCATCACCATTGCTGATTGGCTCGTTCCCGTGGTCCTTTCCTAGCAGGTTCTGACTAGCCACATCATTCCAGTTGCTTTGCCTCACTTCAGCCCCTCATAGAGCAGATGATGGCCTCCTGGGAGGGAGAAGGGACACTCAACAGAAATGCACAGGAGTGACAGGCAGCCTGCAGGAGGCTTGCAGACTAAATAAAGGAGGCTTCTATAGTGAGATGTGATATAAGGTGATCATGTCTACACTGATAACGAACCAATACAGTGACTTTCAACAAACTGCCATTGCTCCCAGAGTCTAAAACCAGCAGAAGGTCAATCACCTACATGTACATGCATTTGTGTGTGTGTGTGTGTGTGTATGTGTGTGTGTGTTTTCCATGGGTGCAGTCTGTCAACTTTGGGAGCGAGAAGGAACCGCAGCGGTGGATGGAATGCTGCAGAGTCTAAGCTTCAGGCAGAGGGCAGGGTCACGTGATCGCCCTCAGTGCTCCTCATACTTCGTCACCCGTTCCTGTGATGACCCAGCAAGTCCCCCAAGAATGCTTGTCCAGTATTTGATGTAGAACGCTGTTCCTGCCACTGTAATTCACTTCAACTCAAAGAGGTCCTGAGAGCCTGCTGTGGGGTATGCACAGTGGGAACACTGAGGAATAACAGTTAACCAGGCAAATACAGCCCTCGCCTCCAGGGGAGTTTATAATCTGGGGAAGAACGGGCAGTTCTTGTACACTTTCATTGCTCTAGCTGTTAGTGCAAGCTATTGAAATACAGAATAATCCAGTACAGAGTGATGTTTAATCCTAATTGATTTCTATTTATTCATATTCTGTGTATTATTACCACAAAGATTCCAGGAACTTTAGCAGAGAGGCACCTCCTTTTGAAAGCAAAGAAATACTCGATATTTCTTCCCATAGAAAGCTACTCATAGCAGCTGGGCCGCCTGCTCTGTGAGCAGCCCAACCAGTGGCAGTAGCAGGCGAGTCACATGGCTTCCATGGTCCCAGAGCCAGCAGAGGCTGCAACTTAGTGGCTGACAGATGACCAGACTCTAGGCACCAAGTGACATCCAGAGGCCCACACGTCACACATGATAGTAAGGTGTCTCTGTCTGGGGTCTGAACAATATGACAGATATGACAAAGTAACATGCCTTTAGTTTGCTTCGTGTTTACCATAGTAGGTCTCTTCTTAAGATATACATAAACTTTGTTTTAAGTATAAGACAGACAGAAATGCACATTTAGAAACCTGATCCGCACTCTAACACATCTCTAATATAATTCTGTATTTGTACATGTGTTAGGCCTATTTTACAAATGCTTCTTTTTTTCTCAGAGGCGAAATTCTCATAATATCTTATTGGTCTAATGAATAATTAATAAGTACAAAAAAGAACCCAGAAAACAAAAGAACAGAGTTTTCTTTTGCTCTGAGCTATGTAATACCGTGGGTAGGGAGAATACACGCTAAGTGGTTCTCAATAGTATTTAATCCCCAGGCCTCTTCCAATTTTCTAGAAGATTTTTCTCCAGACCAGTAGCTAGCCTTCGTCAGTGAGGAAAGAGAAATTCTTCCCACTAAATACGTGTTTAGAAATCTGATGCCTGTAGACTTGGCCTGTTTGTGGTCTCTGGAGGTCAATGACCCCTGAGAGGAGGAATGACCGGGCCTGCTACTGATTTGTGAAACCTAGTGCTCTGAATGGGCTCTACAGGGAGATGACAGAGCCTGGGAAATCTAAGAATTAACACAGCAATGCTATCAGCTCTCGCACCACAGGGAGAGGCAACTAACCCTGTATCCCATGATTGCAAATAATGAAAAAGCGGGATGATACATATACATTCAAGTTCCCTTCACCATCCTCGGGAAGTGGTTATCGGGACTTTCAACATGATAAGGTGATCTAGTCAAATAGACATTCCACATATCCATTCCCGTCTCAGTTCAAAAAGATGCCTGAGGTCAGGCAGGATGAGGCTCCTGGAGCTTTCGGCATGGAGAAGCTATGAGTTTCTCCATTAAATTTTGTTTTCATGCAGTGCAAATAAACTCCTAATGGCTGGTCTGATCCCCTGCCCAGGAAACTGATGAAAGAGGACAGCCACTTCCAGGGATGGCAGCCGCGTCCGAGGCCCCCCGCAGAGCTGAGCATTACCAGGAGAACTGAGGCAGCAGGACGTCCCTGAGCAGAGGGTTGTCAGCACTGGGAGTACGAGGCATGCAAACTGAGGAGACACCCTCTGTTTTCCAACTGGAAACGCCTTTAGTGGTATTAGCTGGAGTCATAAAAGTTTCTTATTTTTTGCTGTGCGCCACAGCTTGAGCTGGGCAAGCTTTTGGCATAAATCTCCATGGAACAAACAAAAAGGTTTATGCTGATCTTTATCCAGAAGACGCAGTTGTCAGCTTTTCAAATGATGTTCAGTGATTAGTGGAAAAGTCACGAATAGTTTGGATATGGAGATGCATGGTGGTAAACGTATACACATATACAGTTAGCTTGTCTCAAGCATCTATCTCATTTTTGACAAATATCACATCTGTAGGCTAGATAAATGATTCCATCAAAAAAGGCTATGGCAAAAGGCTTACCTGGCCAAAACTTCACTTCAGAAATACAAGATAGAAGAGAAACATGGCTTATGTATACTTAAAGTATTAGCAGTTCTTAAAGAGTAATATTAACTGACTTACTGTTAACATGTCTATGGTTGATGCGAACAATGCTAAAGTATTAGAGGAAAGTCTGTATGGAGCGTGAATCCCTCCAGCATACACCATGACTACTTTATCTCCCTGGGCAACTTACGGCTGCCCTGGGACCACGTTCCTTGACCATGTCCTAGAACTGCCCACTGACCTTCTGAAGTAGGGTATTACCTATTCACCAACCAATCCACCACTACAGATTTTTAATCCCCGTGTGAAGTTTCTTAAAAATTACACAAGAAGCAAAATACATTTTCCTGTTTTCAAAGAGTTTAGGATATTAAGAAGATGTGCTCACAAGTACCAAGTACCAAAATAAAATGATTGACAGAAGGAAGAAAGGAGGTAGAGGGGGGCGGAGAGAGGGAGAGAGAGAGAGAGATTGAGAGAGAGAGAGAGAGAGAGGAACTATAAGATCAAGGGCTCAAAGGTGTTGATAAGACTGTAAGTTCTGAGTTCAGAGAAAGGAGAAGTGGGGCTGAAATGCTCAGAAGGGGGCGGTGCAGATGGTGGTTTTCAGCAGTGCCTCAAAGTACTTGATTGGCCAAAAAAAAAAAAAAAAAAGGAGGAGGGAGAATTTTCAGGAGATGGGAAGATGTGAGTGATTTGGACTGCCTGCCTGAAAGACAGGATTTATGCTCTAAAAAATAAAGTTGGATAGGCAGGAAAAAATTCAGATGATCATAGGTCTTAGGTATCAGTTGAGTCTCTGCGTGTAGAAAAACAAATGATACTGCACCCCTGTCTGACAATGCCGCAGACATTAAATAGACGTTTCAGTACGGATGACAGAAATCCATCTACATGAAATATTGCCCTGCCCTTCACTGTTGCTGAGGCTAATTTTAGAACTGTAGTGTTCAAGTCATTCCTTCCTAGAGCAAGGGAATATTCCCTGACAGAAATAGCCATATCACCAGGTCCCCAAGTTTCTCACCAGCTGAGCCAGTGTGCCATGCACAGAAGGAAATGTCACCATCCCACTGCACTCATGGCCATGAGATTGACAGCTACCTAATCCCAGAGCCCTCGACCCAACAGACTCCGGCTACAAACTTTTAAGTGGTGACCTCTGATAGGGCAGATTAGGAGCCACTCTTACAGATACTTAGTATCCCCAGGAGTAAGTTACAGGATTCTTGTCACCAAGAGTATATCGTGCATTATCCACATGGCATACATATTCGTTCTCATCTTTCATCTTGCAGTTTGCAAATCTTACCTTTTTAAAGCTAAGTGTATAATTTCATATGCTTCCAGAACTCCCCCTGATATATATATACACATATATATGCTCACACACATATATAAATACACATACACATGGGCTTACTATAACTGGCCTCCATATTTTGTAAAAAGCATGCCTCATATATTTCTATAATCTGTATATATGTAACAACGATATTTCTGTCCACCACTTATTACTTTGACAGGGGCCAAAGGCTCATAATACCTCACTTTATTTCATGACAATTTCTGATTTGCCAAGTAAAACACAGGTTCCTGTCCATCTCTGTATCGTGATTGTGCAAGAAGAAGAAATTGCTAGGGGGCGCTCTCTCCCATTCCATCCTTTGGCATCTCCCTGGCCATGGCCTGGGGAAGCAGATTCCTCCCCCAAGCCTTCACTCGGAGAGCTAAAACCCTGGGACGTGGGGAGGAAGAGGTGGGGGTCAATAGGACATTCCTCAGAAATGTGTACACTTGAACCTGAATGATGAATATAGCTTCATCAGGTGGAAATGAACATACCAGAGGAAACAGTTTATACTAAGATACAGAATTATGAGAGGGAGCTATCCGTGTTCTAGGAAACTCAGTGCTTTGGGTGTGCCTGGAGACTGAGTAGAGAGAATGCGGGAAGGTGTGGTCAGAACGGTCACTTAAGATCAAAATATTAAGGACTCTTATGCTTTGCTAAAGGCAAAATAGTCTTTTTTTTTTCTCTTTCACTTTTGAAAATGCGCCTTGCTGAGTGTGAATGGAGGAAATAAAAGCAAAATTGGCTTCAACCATCTTGAATTAGAGACTGTTGGGAGCCTCCCCCCAGTCGCGGCCTCAGAGCCCGCCTGTGCGCCCGCGGAACGGTGCATACCAAGGGGCCACGGTTACCGTTTCAGGCCCCGAGAAGAGAGAAAGCTGTGCTCGGATTGGCACCACGTCATTAGCATGAAATCCTAAAAAGTTCCATCTTGTGAGGAAAATGCATCTGGTGAGGAAAGTGCTTTGTTCGTATTCCCAGCGGTAAGGGCCTCCCACGCTGAGCTTTAGTGGTTTGCCCTCCTTGGGCGTTGGGCTTCGATGAGGACCCCCCAGGGGTGTGCAGACCATTCTGCCCTCTGGGCAACAACTGTAAATTCTACTTGTCCCGTGGGTGCATTGCCCCAACTCACCGTGGTCCTAACTGATGCGTGTAGCTGCCCTGGGCTCTGCCAGGCCTGGCGCACTTGCTGAATCAGTGAAGGGGACAGAAGCAAGGCCTGGGAGGAACGAGGGCTTTCAAGGGAGTTTCTGCCCCTCCTCACTCCTCAGCAAGGACACTGGGCATTGTTCTGCCTCTGCTGTCTACTTCTAGATCCTTCAGCACCAAAGGATCTCAGCAAAGACAGGGACATTTTAGATGTCCAGCAAACCTAAGAAAACTTGAATCTTAATATAAAGCTGCTTCTGGCAAAATCACTATGTATAGAATATACATTTAGGAATGACTGAGAGGTTTCAGACTAGAATAAATACTTACTGGCCTGCAGCAGCAAACAGTCCCCCAGAAGGCAGGGAAAGCCAGGTTTCTGGTACCCAAACGGAGACAGCGAAACAGAACCTGAGAGATGGGGATGCTTGCGCACATCCGGGCAGCCATGGACAGAGGAGGTGTGGGAGAGGAAGTGAAACCCGTGACCAGAGACTGGATCTGCACAGCTATCCCTCTGCACAGCTGCCTTGAGATGAAACACCGTCAAGTGCTTGGAACCCCTCAGTACAGTAAGTGTGCGTGGAAGTGGGAATACACGCAAAGACAGCATCATTTCCACTAAACTGCTTTACAGACAAATATCTACTTAACTGCTCTACAGGGATAACATCCTTACATTATAAAGAGAAAAATTGGCAACCACCTAGTAAGGGAACTTCCCTCAATTCAATTAAAAACTCAGGATAGAAATAATGTAAAAAAATGTTTGTTGATGTCACCCTAATAAACCAGAGATAAATTACATGCCTCTGTAATATGTAATTACCTCCTTATATACCCTGAAAATGCATGCTGTATTAATTATTATTATTAATTAAGTGTAGTTCATGGTCTATGGTTTTGTTAAATACTATTAATACTAGGGTATCACATAGGGATCAATTCTTTAATATGGATTATGTCATCTAAGCATAAAAATATACAATTTGATTATGTTCAAGTAATTAAGAATTTACCATCTTAGTGCCTCTTGGAAATATCTGAATATCCTGGCACTCTATCAGCATTTTACCTGGCAGTGTTCCAACACTGGGTCTTCATAACCCAGTAGTGAGGGAGTCTCCGTCTCCAAAGGGAACTGTGTGCTTCTGTAGTACGCCACTCATATTAAATCCCCAAGGCATAAACACAACTACCTGTACCTGCCTCAGAGCCACTGAACATTGCTGGAGAAAAATACTCCTCCGTAACCACAGATCTCAAGTGAGCAATCAAAACTGTCTACCACCTGTCAGGAACCATGATGAATATGAGACATTACCCTGCCCAACTTGCAGTTAACTTGTCACTGTTTCATGGACGCTGCCAGGAGACATGAGCCCTTGGGGTCAGAGACCAAGGACTTTGTAACCACAGCGATAGTCAGAGTTTTGGTATTTATGCTGGTTCCCTGAGTTCCAGTTGTCTCGGGGCAGTGTGAACAGGCCCAGGTGACATCTGCACATGCAGGTAGGTTGTGTTATAGGAATTTAGGGAACCTGAGTATTTTATATTGGGCAGTAGTATATACTTGTCTGGCCTTTGCCCCAGAGGGTAACATTCTTGCTATTGTACATTGAATAGCACATAGACCTGCCCTTAGCTTTAGAGAGAGACACTATCTCTATCTCCCCGGGCCATTCAGTACACCGCCTTTGGGGAAACAAAAAAGTCCTGAAACAAGAGAGTCAGCAACACTGATGATAAAATGAGCAAAAATGCAAAAGACCCATAGAGAATTATCTCCCTACCTCCCTGCTTTCTCTGTTGTGTTTGGTTTCTCACTCTCCTAAATGGCTACTTCAACCTTCTCTCTCTAAACATCCTAACAATCACTTCCAATGGCATACCCTATGCCTCTTGGCCCTCCTCCCATTCACTTCTGCTCCTTTTCAGTTTCTTTTGCTGGCTTGTCTTCCTCTGCTCATCTGTAAATGTTAGCGTGCTCCTGAGCTCCCTTCTCTTTCCCATCTGTTATGAACTCTGTCCCCTCAAAATTCATATGCTGAAGCCCAAACCCCCAAGGGGATGGTGTTTGGGGGTGGGGCTTTCGGGAGGTAACTAAGTTCAGAGGAGTTCAAGGGTGTGGTCATGATGGGATTAGTGCCCTTATTAGAAAAGGCTCCAGAGAGCTTGCTGACTCTTTCTTTCCCTATCTGCATTCATCAAGGGAAAGCCATGAGAGGTCACAGCATTCTTGTGTCCTCACATGGCCTTCTAATCCCAAGGAGAGAGTTCTCGAAGACAAACTGACACTGCTGGTGTCTTAATCTTGGACTTTCAGTTTCCAAAACTGATGGTTAGCTTCCTGTTATTTAAGCCACCCAGTGTCTGGTGTTTTGTGATGGCAGCCCAAGCTGACAGACACTCTCCACATGGTCTCATACAGACTATTAGCTCTAAATACTGTCTATATGTTATAGGCTCTCAAAATTTCATCTCCATCCAATTTCTCCCATGAGCTAAAGACTTGTATTGCTGTCCATTTGACTTTTCCACCTAGCTATTTAATAAACATCTCAAAATGTTAACACGAACAAAATAGGACTAAAAATGTTGCCTTCCAACTCTACTCTTCTCTCAGTCTTGCCCATCTATCTTAGTACATGCCAACACCATCTACTCAGTTACTCAGGCTAAAAATTTCGGAGTTATCATTCAATTCTGTATTTCCTTTGCTCCAATACCATAAGCCAGTTCCTCAGCAGATGCTGTCTCCTCTGCTTTTGGAATCCACTCAGAATCTTCTTTGCAGCTGTCCCTACCACCACTCTACACCAAGGTGCCCCCACCTGACGCCAGAATAACTGTAGTGATCTTCTAACTAACCTCCTAACTCTCTTCTATTCTTGTCACATAGAGTCCATTTTCTACATAGCGGTTAGATGATATTTTAAACATGTACATCAAGTCACATTATTCCCCAGCATCATGCCCTTTGATGCATTCTGTTGCATTTAGAATTGAGTGCAAACTACTTAGTCAAGCTATAAAGCCCCATTGTCTGGCCCTGCCCTTCTCCGACCTCATTTCATATCAGTCTTCTCCTCGTCCTCTACCCTCCAACCTGCTATTCAAGACGGAAAATAAAAGCCATGCCAACCCTGGGGTCATCACATGAGGTATTTGATATTCTGTCTCTCTCCCCACTTTTGCATGGGTAGTTCTTTCCTATCATTCAGATCTGACTTTGAATTCATTTCATACTTGAATACCCAATCTAAAATTGTCATCTAGTCATCCTCAGGCCACATCATCCTATTTTATTTGTCTGTATAATACTTGTCAATACTGACATTTCTTCTGTGTGTGAATTTAATCTCACATAAATGGAAGCTTCTTGACAACAAAGGTATCCTGTCCATCCTGCTCACTGTGGTAACTCCACTATTTAAACATTCTTGGAATAATAAAAATATTTCTTAAATAAATGCATAAATAAATTAATACATGGATAAATAGCATGTGTAAGAATGAATAGGGGTGGGTGTTCCCTGGAGAACAATATAGGTCATTAAAACATCAGAAGCCTTTTATTATCTTTTATCACAGTCTGATTGGTTCATGTACATAGAAGGTATTCAGACATCTGGAGGCTTTTATTTTGAAGAGGAACTACTTCAACTTATATCTGTTTGCCTATTGAGAGCTTTTAAACCACTTTCAGGTAAATACAGTTTCTAAGCATCCTATTTAATAAACAATTATACTTAAAATTAAACAATGTTTAGAAATAATGCACAGACCTGATTTTGCTATCAGATCTTTTAAATTAGTTCACTTATTTATTTTTAAAATGATTTTTGAATGTCCTCTGTGTGTAGTCACCACGTAGAGACTGAAATGCTAACAGCAAACAAGGCAGAAAACAGACCCGTCTCTTCTAGAGACAAGGGGCCAAGTGACAAGATGCAAGATGCAGAGCCAGCCACCTACAGCAGGGCACAGCTCCTTGGCAGAGTGTGAGATTCTTTTTTCTTGTTTGGCAACTTTTAAATTGGCAAAGCTACCTTCATCAGCTAATACATGTTTTTTCAAATATGTGTGTATATGTCTGTAAAATTATTACCTGAGTAATTGTTTTCTTGGACCCATAAAAAATTTAAAACCTGTGTTTTAGCCCACTTTTGAACACTGAGTGACTAGATCAAAGAAATTACCACTATTTAATTTGAAAATTTCTAGTTTATCATTGCATCACCTTGAGAAACACTCTTAATAGCCTGCTGCCTCAATTTCTTTCTTGTTTAAAATATTTTTTTATCCTCACCTGAGGACGTGCTTATTGACTTTAGAGACAGGGAGAGAAACATCAATGTGATAAAGAAAAATTGATTGGTTGCTTCCTATACGTGCCCTGACTGGGGATCAGACCGCAACTTATGCACGTGTCCTGACCAGGAAGCAAACCTGTGACCTTACAGTGTATAAGATGATGGTCCAACCACCTGAGCCACACCAGACAAGGCTTGCCTCAATTTCTTAATCAGAAAAACATATTAGCGAAAGAAACATCTCATTGTCAAACCAACAGGAGATGATGTAATAATAAACGTAGAATCCCTGAGTCTTTTCAAAAATCCAGTTTCACATGAAGCATTAATGATAAGGTCAGCAACAGAATTGTAAAAATCTCCTAATTTATATTATGACTGTTTCCTATCTCTTTGGGTTAGAAGAAAATTATTTCTTGAAAGAAACAACACTACGGTACTCAAATAAGTAGCTATTTGAATAGTAAAAAGTTTCAAGTCCTAAGTGAGCATCAGTTAAGCCACTTGAGTTCCTATCACTGCTATATTCTTTATAACATCCTATATGGCCCTAATGAAGTTGGCAAATACTAGAAATCAAGGTTTACCTCCATTCACCCTTTGTGTTACTGCACCTCCTGATGAATAACGGGTTGTTAAACCAGCATACCACTGACTTGAATCCACAGATGCATGCACAAATCCTTTCTCCAACCATTGTAAAAACTGCTGCACATGTTACTGGGAGATCTTAGATAATGACATTGGAATGAAGCTTCCGGTGGGTCCGAACATAAACAATGTTCTGAGATGGAATCCAGCTCGTGAAATGATACACCATCAATAGGACTTCCTAGCTTGTAAGTTTCTTCATAGGAAAGGCAGGAAGGCAGGGAGGAAGGAAGGGAGCGATGGAGTGGTAGGGAAGAGAGAGAGGGAGAGAGACAGGAGGTAAGAATAAGAGGGAGGGGGGGAGAGAGAGAAGAGGGAGGAAGAAAGGAAGAATGGAAAGAAGGAAGGGAGGAAAGAAGGGTGGGATGGGAAGGAGGGAGGGAGATGCATTTCTTTCCGAAAGTTGTCTTTTCTATTTCTCACTTATATATCCTAGACTCTGACAGTATTATAAGCCTGTAAAACTCCCTTAGCTGAAAAGATGGATGATTAAACTGCATTCCCGTTAATTAAAATAAAAGATAGTTTTAAGTGAGAATAGGAAGCAAATTCTCCCTTTACAAGAGCACTGGTGCATAAATTTGAATATTACACTCCATAAAGACAGCCCATTGTGCTAATTGCAAAGCAGTAAACACTCCATTATCTAGATGTGTCCTTGCATCTATTCACACACATACAATCATTTATCACAAAGAGCCATTTCTGCACACCCCTTAGCCAGGGAATTGGGGCAGGACTTAGTGAATAGGAGACAAAAAGCAAATGTAAATGTTCATCATTATTTTAAATGACGGGGCCAGAATAGATCCGCCACTGTGTTTCCTGTCTCTTGGCCAGGGCCAGAGAACATTCTATTCTCTGCCTTGCTTTGTTTTTGCACTTATATAAAGATATAACTTCCACATGTCAATCTCACACCTTTTGGTAATTAACATGGTATACGGAAAAGCACTTAGCCTTAGGAATCAGGCGGCTCAAATGTTGTGTTAAAATCCTGCCTATTTCAATAGCCCTCTGCCATTGGAAGGTCAGACACTTAATCTGAAATGTTTTCTTACCCTGAAGTTGGACTCAAAACCTCTGCCTCACAAGGTGATCTTGGGCCCAGCACACCTGAAAGAGGCAGGCGTGGCCTGCCGTATAGAACAAGTCCTTCATAATAGTCCTTTGCTTTCTCTTCTCTTATTTTTATTTCTTCTCGAAAATGAGAGTGCAGTCCTTGACTAGCCAGGACAAGAAAAAATGGCCAAAGGCCAATTAGCAAAAACATCCAGATAATTAGTGCAAAAGGAGATTTTAATTTGAATCTTATTTATCATTCAATGTGAAGTTGATTATTCTAAAAAAAAATGCCTTTTGAAATTTCCCTCTCGGTGCTCTTTAATAGTTATTTGGGTTTCTTTGTTTGTTTCCAATCTGGGGGGAAAAATCCGGAAGCTCTTTCAGCAAGATAGCTAGAGAAAAAAGTTCAGAGCGTACAGTTCCTCACTCATGACAATCTCAGTAACCACGCACAGGAAAGGAAATTATTATCATTTGATGGTACTCCTATTGCAGGGTGCTTATTATGAACTTTATGAACTTTAAAATTTAATCCTCCAATGACTATGAAAATAAGACAATAATAGTAACAATAACAGAGGTATTAATATAAAAAGTGGCCCAAACCTTTTATGTACTCTTATGCCTTTCTCTTGGAGATCTTAAATGCCCTTCACATATTAGTGTACCTAGGCAAAGAAGAAATAAAAATATAATTGGCCATAGGCTTGTACAAACATCGACATAACAATTAATGTAACTAGAGGGCGAGTTTCCGTAGAACTGGAGATTTTTTTCAGAAGCGCTTTGCATCACCCTTGAGTGGTCACTGGGCATTGGACTTGCGGGATACTTAACACAACATGGAGGTAAAAATGCAATTTGCTGCCCTGTAAAGCCCTCCAGTTTGTAGAAGAAGGAGTGGAGGAACGGGTGTTTTGCATGACTAGAACACACACAGACAATAATGCAATCTACTTGTGCTTAGTGACAATTTCTCCTTGTTTTGAAAATGAGAGCACAAGTACATTTTTATAAGCATGTTTGATTTTTCAGGATATTAATATTTCATCACGGGGACCCATGCTTGGCAAACACACTTGAGGGTCTCAACAGCTTCATCAAGGCAGAAGTTTCTGATAGCAGCTCTATTTGGAAACTAAAGCCATGGTTAGTATCTTGTATAAAATTCAGTTTGTTAATGCGCTAATTGACCTTCCTTTGTGTTCTATAGGATTTCAGCAGCTCTGCCTTTTGCCATATGCTGGTGTGCTGGCACGCACACGCACATCCAAGATGGTCGGCTAACATTAGAGGCTCCAGCTAGACGATTGACACAGGAATGCAAGGACACGCTGCCTTGAAGCAATGCAGTGACCGGAAGCCTGCCCCCCTCCAACCCACCCTTCCTTCTCTCAACCCTTTTTCTACTCCCCAAACTGAAAGAGTATCTCAGGCACAAATATCTAGGAAAAGACTGGAGGAGATGAGGCTGGAAGTTGGCTAAGGTACTCTGAAACTCTAAGGAAAAGAACCCAAATAGATGGCATTTGAAGAAGCACCCCTAGTCAGCCACTCGCCGATCATCCCCTTTGTCTGAGATACACATCCCAAAGGTCTGTTTCGGCAAAGTCAGTCTACAGGATAGATCCGTGCTCCTGTTGGATTGGAAGAGGTCTCCCTCTTGGCTTTCGGGAGGGATTAATTTAGGATCTCTAAGCTTGAAAGATAAGGCAGGCATGGACTTTTTAGGCGGTAGCTAGAGCCATATCCTGACCCCAATGTCACCAAATCTGAATGAGAGAAGACATTAAACTGCTGTCCTTACAACTAAAACTACTATAAACCTCAGAGTTGTTCAATTTTTAAATGATAGAAGCACAGAATTTACATGGTGGATGATGGATTATCATAATTTAGTATTCTGAAAGTTGGCAAAGCAGCCACTTCTGTCATCCAAAAAATTTACATCTGAAAAATACAGAAGCCTTTGAAGTACTTAAGACAAATCACACAATATTTCATATTTGGAATAATTAGCCTTTGGGGTTCGTGTACAATATAAAATAATTAATACATGTGTCTATATATATACATATATAAGCACACACCTATATATATTATACATATACAATATTTAAGGAAGCACATTTAATTAGATCTTTGTATGTTTTTTATTATATTTGGAGGAAGTCATTTTATTTGTAAGTTATATTAATGATTAATTAATTGGCTTGCCCTGGCTGGCGTAGCTCAGTGGATTGAGCAAGGGCTGCAAACCAAAGCATCGCAGGTTCGATTCCCAGTCAGGGCACATGCCTGGGTTGCAGGCCATGGCCCCCAGCAACCGCACATTGATGTCTCTCTCTCCCTCTCCCTTCCTTCCCTCTCTAAAAATAAATAAATAAAATATTTTTAAATGATTAATTAATTGGCCTACCAATCTATTATGGGTTGAATTATGTCCCCCCCACCCCAAAGACATATTGAAGTCCTAACCTCCAGTACCTGTGAATGTGACCTTATGTGAAGATAGGGTCTTTGGAGATGTAATCAAGTTTAGATGAGGCCATTAAGGTGGGCTCCAATCAGGTAGAATTGGGGTCCTCATAGGAAAAGGAAGATGTCATGTAAAGACGGGGACACACGAGGAGAAGGGTGACAGAGGCAGAGATCAGAGTGACGCAGATACACACCCAAGGCGGCCCGGGATTGATGGCCGCCTCCAGGAGCTAGACAGAGGCGAAGAGAAAGTTTACCCAGAATCTCAGAGGGTGCCAAGCCCCACTGATGCCTTGATTTCAGACTTCAAGCCTCCAAAACCACAAGAAAATAAATTTCTGTTGTTTTGCGGCACCCAGTTTGTGGTGGTTTGTTATACGGCCCTGGGAACCAATTGGCCGTCCAACAAGTATTTCTTCAGTACTTTTTATGAGCTTGAGATTGTGCTAGCTGCCAAGGGTTTACAATATTGAGTTGTACCCATGATGACTGTGCCCTGTGGATCAGATAAAACCTCTGGGGACAGGACAGAGTCCTGTGGGAGCAGAAATCAGAGGCTTCTAAACAGAGGACCACGGAAGCCTTGCCACAGAAATTATTCTGAAATCTGAAATAAGGAGTGAAAGCCAGCCTAGAGAGTGACAGTAGCAAGCTGGTCCCAGACCAAGAGGACCACATGGCCAACATCTGGACAGCAAGAGAGAAGGCTTCAAGATCAAGTGCATCGTTGGTGCATCAGGGGAGCAAGGCCACCAGCCAGAGACGAAGAGGGCCTATGGTGAAGGACTTTGTAAGCCACTTAAGGAGCTGGGACTTTAATTCTACAGGAGGGAAAAGCTATTTAGGGTTTTAATAAGAGGACTGTTATGCTGACATATATATTGAAAAAGACCATTATGGTTGTTGTGTGAAGAACAGACTGCGAACTAAGAGAAGCTAGACACAGGCAGCCTATCTATTGGGAAAACTGAGAATTAAACAAGCATTCTGATTTGCATTTATCCATTGTTTCACTTCCTGAAGCATGTTCACGTCTAATTTTAAGTTAGGCTTCCACGGAACTCCAGGGATAAGTGGAAGAGGGATTACTCACTCCTCTACCTAGTCAAGAATTCTGGCACAGCAAAATAAAGCAATTTGTCTACAATCACACAGCTGGCTGACAATGAAACTGGAATGGGAAATGTATCTTCTTCTTGCCATGTGTGCTCGCCATTACACAGGAATGCACAGTACCCACTAATTAAACTTTTGCTGCCATCCCAGGCAAGGCATCACTGCATAAAGCTAGGATGATGTCCTGGAAAGATCACTCAATCCTGAACAGCTGGAAGAGAGCTCTTGGCAGGTCCCTCTTTCCTTTCCCCTCAGGAACTTATGTGCACAGCCCCTCCAAGTGGAGAAAAATACCTCACGTTAGCTGTTTCTCTCAAGGAGGAAGATACCTAAGCATTACAGGGCAGCGATTGTGGAAAAAGAATAGTTTTACCATGTTATTACCTCTGATTATATTACTGCAAAATGTGTACTTTATTAGAGGAGCCATCTACAATCACCGAGGGAGGGGGAGAGAAAGAGAGAAGAAATTTTCTTAAACCACTAATGGTGTCTTTAGCTCTAGAAGCAGCCACTAAGCAGGAAAAAAAGAGAAAGACATAATGTGTTCTTACTGTCATCCTAATCAGAATCTCTTTTCTATGTTCATTTATTTGTACACTCATGGGGGGATCTGGAGCTACAGAAGCCTTTTCCTACAAAGACTCATTGAAGGCCCACTCCAACCTTCAAGAAAGCCCAAGATCTCATATTTGTGAATTTGTAAATACGAGGGGGGACCCAAAAAATACCCCTGGAATTATCTTCTGGAGGGTAAGCCCCTTGTAGTACAGGCTTCTCCTGCTGGGTAAGTGTTCTAGGAACCCATCTGTATCAGCGTGTCAGGTGGCATTGTTGTGAGAGGCTGCGTTTGGCTTCAGTGAATTTTTTTAAGGCTCTTTCAGAGCGTTTACCCATTTCATGGTAGGTGATTTATGAGCACACCTGCCCACACTGCGCTGGGTGTTCGGCAGTTTTTGACCAAAGATGGCATGACCCCCATTCCCCACTCTCCCTGTTCACCCAATCTCACCCAGAGTGACTTTTTTGTTTCCCCGGATTGAAAAAAGTCCTCAAAGGGAAATGTTTTGCCAGTGTGGAAGAGGTAATACAAAAAATGGCAGAAGCACTAAGAGGCATCAAATTCAGCAAGTTCAAAAACTGTTTTGAACAGTGGGAAAAAAGCCTCAATAGGTGTACTGCATCAACTGGAAAGTACTTTGAAAGTGGCTGAAGTTTAAACATGTGAGAATAAATACAAAATTTTTTATAAATAAATTCCAGGTTTTTTGGTCCCCCCATTGTATGTATACACACTCATACACACATGCAGACACACACACACACTCACAAACACACACATTATACCCAAAAGACAGCTCAAAAATGGAATAGGGACCCACAATCTACATTAAGGGGCAAGTAGAAGGAAAGAAGTAAGGCCATCTCTTCTCTTACTTTTGCTAAACTTGCTGTAGGTATTTTCTTTCGTCCTCAGGTGATGTATGGTGACAAAGGTCTGTAGTTACTCCTTCCTTGGAAGGTCCCCTGGTGGCCTAGTACCCCAGTGCTATGGCCACATTAAAGGAAGACATGGAGAGCTCAGATTTGGCTAACCCTGCCATTTTGTTTCCATACTTCTTATTGTAGCTGAAGAGTTAAAATCTAGGTCAAGTTCAGTGTGTTGACCTAGGAAGAAGGGTCTAAAGAAAGAAGATACTCAGTTCTTCTACATTCTAGACTTTCAGCTCAGGAAGGGAAGAAATCCTAAAATGATCTCATATGGCCCTTCTCTCCTCCCTGGGATAAGAGTCTACATATATGTTTGGGACCGCTCCCTATTAGTCATCGACTATTCATTTATCTGAAGTGTCCCCTCTGCGTGTGTCTCCTTGGTGACTTAACAGAAGTCTGGTGGGGACTTAGAGATGTGGGATGCAGTCCATCCCTTCCTTAGAGATTTTCTTCTGCTGTCGGTTGAAAATCTCTTTCACAGACGCTCGTTAATTGAAGAGAAGCAGTGAAAGCCGGCAGTGCATAGTTAAAACACCAGGATGTTGGAAATACACTGATTTGTACTTGGCAGAGAGAAAACTGGAGAGGTAAACTTCTGGCTGAAAAGAACAATCAGCACGATGGAAAATCAGGGTCCTTCCCCAGGTCGTCAGCTTGAGGAAGCAGTGCCACCACGGGCAGGGCTGCTGTTCGCATGAATGAAAAACTTCAGGGGGGCTGGAGTCACCACTCTGGCAGAGACGGCCAGGGAGAATCTCTCCTCTACGGGACAGGGTAGCTGATTAGGGTAGCCCTGGGAAATAGCCTTCTGTGGAAGGCACTGTCATTTGGATGAGAATTGAGCTCTAAATTCCAACAGCTGTTACACTGAAAAATCATTCGGTATTCTTTGAGAGGTGAGGAGACATTAACCTTGTATCTTGGCCGAATTTCATCTCATTATATTCTTCCTTAAATCTGCCCTCTCTGTCCCCAGCATGAGCAATTGGACATTATATTTTGTTTGCTTTCCAGCCCCTGAAGTCAAAGCATTATAGTTACCTAATATTTGTAGCATTTTAAGGTGAATTAAGTGGTTGTGCACCCTAACTCATCATCCCAACAGGGTGTGTGTGTGGGGGGGGGGGTGTACTAATTCATTAACAGCTTTTACCTCTTGCAAGATCGAGAGAAAAGTATAAAACCCACAAAATCCCTGGAATTTGTTTCCAAGCATTTTCTTCATTCATTCAACAGAGTTACTGAGTACCCACTAGCTCTATTCCAGGAAGATACAAAGATGAACAAGGCATGGCCCCTACCTTGGTGTTTGCCAGCCAATAGAGACAAACATGTGAAGAATTAAGAGGTATATCCAGGAAACCATGGAAACATAGAGGAAAGAGAAATTGAATCTTCCCAACCAAACGGAAAGACTAATATGCCTATACAGAATCCCTGGTCAATAATCGCAAAATCCTTACCGGCCCCAACATCTTTATTGTGACAAGATTTTTGAAGAAATTTTAGAAACTAAGCCATAATACAATCAAATGCCAGGAGGAGGGAGCTGACATCACTGACGAGAAGAGAAAGAGATCATCATAAAAAAGAGTTTGTCAAAGGGCTTGAGGGGGCCCTGGCTGGCGTAGCTTAGTGGATTGAGCGTGGGCTGTGAACCAAAGCATTGCAGGTTAGATTCCCAGTCAGGGCACATGCCTGGGTTGCAGGCCACGGCCCCCAGCAACCACACATTGATGTTTCTCTCTCTTTCTCCCTCCCTTCCCTCTCTAAAAATAAATAAAAACTTTAAAAAGGGTGGGGTGGGGAGGCTTAAGGGAATAGCAATACCAGCACAAGAGAGAAAGAAAGAGGGGTAGGGTTAGATAAGAGTGTTGCATCAAGGAAACAACCAAATGAGAATTGACAGTGGTAAACACAGCAGGAAATGGAAAGATAGATTGAATAAGATTACAATGGTTGTTTAATGCTAGACTAAGGAATGTGAATTTGATTTGTCACAGTAGACTTTTACAGACTTATTTTTTGTTTTTTTTTTAAGATTTTATTTATTTAAATACAGAGAGAGAGTAAGGGAAGGAGAAAGAGAGGGAGAGAAACATCAATGTGTGGTTGCCTCTTGCATGCCCCCTATCTGGGGCCTGGCCTGCAACCCAGGCATGTGTCCTGACTGGGAGTCAAACCAGTGACCCTTTGGCTCACAGGCCCATGCTCAATCCACTGAGCCATACCATTGAGGGCAGATTTCTATAGATTTTTGAGTAAGGGAGTGTTGTCAACTCCGGAAAGAGGTTGGATCAGATAACTTTTGTGATCTATGTATAATTTGTCAAAAAAATGTGGAAGTTTTTCCTAAAGTCTGAGAATTGAGGCAGCAACACCTCATGGAAAGATAACAATTCAAGCACATAAATCTAAAAGGCAGGAAAGCATGACGATGAAGAGGGTTTGGGAACCAAATAGACCCATTATGTGACCTTTGCCAAATGACAGACTGTAAATTTCTTTGGATATCATTTTCTAATCAGTACAATGGGGATGATATAGAGCTTACCACACAGGTTGTTAAGATAATTAAATGACGCAATGCGGGCAGTGAAAAAAAAAAAAACCTTTTGCTGGTTTTGGCACATTTGGGACATCTAAAAAATATCAACTACTTGTGATAATTATTGCTGCCTTTGAAACATGGAAAAAAGGTTAACAGAGTTTACTAGCATTAAAGAATTAGCAGGCTACAACTTGACAACAGTGGTACCCATTCACATTGTGGGCACAGCAAACAACTCGGCAGCATGGAGGTGAGGGCAAAAGCAGGTATCGGTGGCGGCCGCCGCAGACTCAGATTTCAACCTAGTGTCAGGCTTAATGACTCTTCTATGAGAGCACTGAGTACACTGGACGCTCCTCAGAAAGCATCAATTAATTAGATGGAAATACTGAAACTATTTTTGGCTCCGGGAATTTGATTTGTCATTGTTCAAACTTGGTGCATTGGCTAAAGAGTGCTTTGAAAGGAGGAAAAATAGTGAAGGAGGGAAATGCAAGAGCTTTAAAGTTCAAGTATTACCACGTCCCCTGGCTTACGCTAAATTGGGTTGCCACGTGTCATTTATGCAGAATTCCATTTTATTCAAGCTTGCATTATGGAGGGTTTCTGCAATGAAGGAAAAAGAAAAAAAAAGCACTTAAATGTCCCGACTCCTGTTCATAAATAATTTCACTTCTTTAGGTTAAGGACACTGTGTAGCTGATTGTCTAGAACAAAATAAATATATTTACACTATTTTATTCTACCAGTCATTCCTCAAACTTCCCCCTTGAGTTCAGCTCTGAGAAGGTAGTAAATCACGTGTCCTTTTAACAACACAGCTCTGAATAACCATAAAAATCCCATGAATTTTATTATTGGAATCTGTCTAATTGATTTGCCATAAAAATGCCAGTGAATTTTCTTTGGTGAGTAGTGAAAAGACCAAGGAGCTAAAACTTCATTTTCCAACACTCTTCTAAACAAATTTTGACTAATTTGATAAATTGTAATTTACAGAATAAATTACAGGTTAAAATAGAATAGAAATTAAAGTTACAATAAATAACATTTCAATATATGAATGTTTGGGATAACTATATTAGAAGACAGTTATGTAATGAAAAGCTAATACCTGTACAAGGAATCACTATGAATTAGATCATGTACAAATGTACAATTGTCATTGTACATGTACAATGTATATGACAATACAGATGTGTTGTCACGGTTACTGGAATACCATAAACAGTATCATTATCCTTGGTATGATTTTCCACAATGGAAAACAACTTTTAGCAAAGTTCTTAACCACATCAAAAGACAGTCTTACCTTAAAATATACAGCAGTATCACACACTCTTAAAAAATCCAGAGTGCATTAAACATCAAAAAAATATTGTCTGTGTTTATTTATAAAATGGAGTTATAATCTAGCACAATCATTATGAATAGTATTTTCTCCTACAGCAGTATCTTGGGGGAGATTACAAAGTCATTAAGGATGCACAAAGAAGAAGAAAAGGACTTCTTGGCAATCCTAATCCTTGCTACCTAAATAGCTATTACAACCATGCCTGACATTGTGACAACCAAATATGTCCCCCCACATATCCAAAGCCCTTTTTGGGGAGCAGTTCCTCTCTCACTGAGAACCAGTGGCACAGAGAAGGAGCATGGAGACTGTGCTGAGAAAAGCCCAGGCCGGGTGGCTCAGCTGGTCAGAGTGCTGAACCAATACACCAAGGCTGCGGTTTGACATCTGGCCAGGGCACGTCCAGACGCAACCAATGAAGGTACAGCTAAGTGGAACAAGTTGTTTCTCTCTCTCTCCCCCCCCCCCTCTAAAATCAATACATAAAATTTAAAAATGTAGCCCTGGCTGGTGTAGCTCAGTGGACTGAGCGTGGGCTGCGAACCAAAGTATCGCAGGTTTGATTCCCAGTCGGGGCACATGCCTGGGTTGCAGGCCACGGCCCCCAGCAACTGCACATTGATGTTTCTCTCTCTCTCTCTCTTTCTCCCTCTCTTCCCTCTCTAAAAATAAATACATAAAATCTTTAAAAAAATAAAAATAAAAATGTGCTGAAAATGAAGGGCATCTGGTGTTTGGTATTTTTTAGGGTGCTTTCGTTGTTTGTTTTTAGCTAAGTATTTATATTTGCTTTTGAGACATTCTGAAAAACTTCTGGAACTTAGTTCCACATGCTGATTTCAAAGGATACGCAGAAGAGCTCTTTAAATACATCTTACCAACTCAGAATTAACTCCCCCAACCCTTGGTTAATCAGGCTTACGCTTTTGATATTCTGCTTTTGAAAGAAAAAGGCAAACCAGACACGAACAGACTGGCAGTGACTGGAGCTGGTGGAGCAGAGGGATAATGGCGGGAAGAAGGGGAAGGGACTAGGGAAAGAACACGTATGAATGACACAAGGACACGGACAGCTGTGTGGGGATTGACTGTGGGAGTGGAGGGCGTGGGGGGAGGGGCTGGGCCAAGAAGGGCAAAGGGGGAAAACTGGGACAACAGTAATAGCATGGCAATAAATTTTTTTTTAAAAGGCAAATCAATTATACAGATTCCAATAATAAAATAATCAATGAATACGATCCCTGGAATACACATGAAAAATATTTTTGTGGTTTTAATGTACTCAATTCTTTGAGTAAATGAATATTTTGCCAAATCCCCTTTTCTCTGCCTATATTTTTATTGTAATTAAAAGAAATGTTTACCATATAATGTCAAAATAGTTTATGACAGGGATTCTTAACCTGGGGTCTATTGCCAGGGGCTTAAGTGTGGACTGCAGGGGTATGTAAATTATATGCAAAAAAATTATGCACGTGTGTTTGTCTCTTAATAATTCCTGATATTATTCAGAGTTTTTATTATATTCTTAAAATAATTTGCTCCAAAAATGTAAGACAAGCAAAGCAAACAATGTTCTACATTTTTCAGTCGTGAAGAATTTAATGACTGAAATTTAACCCAATAATTATTTTTTCTTAATAAAGCAGAAAGTGTCTAGAAAGTTCAGCAGTGTCTAGACTGGTTTTTTACTACAGAGGTTAAAAGACATAGGGAACTAGAGTGACACTCAGTAATGCAGGAGATTAACTGGAACATTCCAGTAAACAAAACAAAAACAAAAAAAATTTCCCAGTTAAGTGACCAATTCATGTGGATTCCCAAAGGAAGTTTTCAACAATAAATCACCCCATATGCCTCCTCATGCATTAATGCGATATTGTTGGTTGTTGTTGAGTTAAAATGCATTCATTTCATATAGATACTACACTGAATGGGAATATAAAACCTTAATAGTAAACAGTATTTTACTTTCTGTTTCCCCATGATTCTACTCTTGTCTTACCTACTAGAAAGACTGTACAGGTTAACATGCCTTGTATATTTTTATGCAACAACAGATTAAGATATACCTAATGAGTGTAATTGATGACCACCGCATTCCTACTAGGATATAAATGAGGATGAGAAGCAGTGGACCAGATGTTTTAGTTCCATAGTAAGTGAAATCCAAATGGGAAGTGGGTGTGGAAACTGAGTGTAGTTTGCCCACAAGCCTGCCAAAACCCCCTTCGCATGCCCCACGTGGAGGAACTCCACACAATCATCCTTGTTTTGCCCACTCGGTGACCACCACTTGCTTGGATAGACAGTGCAGCCAACATTTGTCCTGTCTCCTGGTAATATAGCAATGGGCCACCCTTTCCCTCACAAACCACCCCACATCCACAGGCCTGTTGGAAGAATGAGATGCAATTCAGTGTCGCAATCAGAAAAACAAATCTTCTTTGTAGAGAATGCAAATTGTCAGTTACTATGGTCCAGTGTTAACATTTGGAAAGAGAAAGGTGATTTCAATCCAGCCAAAGTGACTGAAAGTGCTCTATATTGTAAAAATTAAGAAACAGAAACCTCATTCAAAATGAAGTTAGGAGGCCAGAAGAGGGCGCTCTCATGCACTTGTAGGCCAAGGAGACCAACAGGAAGAACTCTGTGTGATAACAGCTCTCCCCACTTCTCCTCTGTAAAAGATTCCTTTCCTTTTTGGAGGGGAGGGAGACTTGTCTGTGGCCGCATGAAACCACCTGTCCTGAACTGCAGTTCTTTGTTGTTCCTGAATAAGCCCAATTTTGCTGGAGAAATATCTGGCTGTCTATTTGTCTAAGGTCAGCGCTATGAAAATCTGTTTGGAGAAAGAAGGGAAATCATCAGTGTGCAAAGAGGTTTCTTAAACTTTTAGAATTATACTGAATCATTACAATCCTGAAAGAAGAAGATTATTATGGTAAAATTACTGACATTGAATCTAAGTCTCAGAGAAGTGACTAGCTAATAAGTGGTCAAACAGATGTTTTTATCAAGGTTTGTCAAATGATTCCCAAACTGCTATTCTCTGATTTTGTCAACAGGTGATTTTTTAATGGCGTGAAATGTAAATCTGAAACTTCTCTAATGTTGGCATGGAAACCTTAAGATATTTAAGATACATCTCTTTAAAAATGTTTTCATAATACTAAGCCATGCATATTTTAAACACTGGGACAACTAGAATAAATATAAATTCCTGATCACAGGAATGGAATAATTAACAAGAAATAGCACTCTTTATAGAGTAATTTATTTCTTACAACTCTATGATTGGATATTAATTTAAATTGAGAGAACTGAGGCTCAGAGAAGTTAAGTACATTTCTCAAGCCACAGCACTAGTAATCAGCAAGTCTAAGATTTTAATCCAGTCTGTCAATATCTTTCTAAAAGATTGTATTACTTAGAGCAGGAAAACTGTTAAGACAAACAGATAAAAAAAAAACTTTAAAATAGGTAAAACACAAGAGAAGTTTGTTTTGTTCACATAACAGTAATAGATGGGAAAACAAGTTTTACGGTGTCTCTCCTCCACCTAGTCATTCAGGTACTCAGGCTGAGCAAGTCTCTGTCATCCTTGACAGAGGGCTTCCAGGTGTCCTGGGGGTCATTTTCATTTCAGCTCCTGGAGGGAAAAGGGCATGGGTGGGTGGGTGAGGGGAGGGTGGCTGCAAGGGAGGTTTTTTAAAGGCCAAGACTAGAGGTGATATAAACAGATCTTCTCAAGTTCTGTTGGCTAGAACTCAGTTATATGGCCACACCTAGGAGATGTTGCAAAATATAGGTTAGACATGTGTCCAAAAAATAAAAAAGAAGAACATGTTTTGTTGAATAAACTAGTCTCTACCCTGTACTGACTTAGAAAATTACTCTCCTTTGAAATTGAAAAGTAGAGGCCCACGAATGGTGGAGACTACTAGAAATTTGGGGGAAAGTACTGTCAGTGCGGGTATTACTTAAGAACCCAGGTTCTGGAATTAGGTAACCTGGTATCAGAACCTAAAGCCACTGACCACTATGTGACTTTAGTTCTACCATTTCTGTATCTGAATTTTCTCATTATTAAAATGAGGAGAGAAGTACCTGTTTCATAGAGTTCACTATAGTATAGGGTTTAATGTTGAAAAAGCACAGCAGAGAAGACTAAGTTTTTCCCTTTTTCCTTTTTAATAATCAAACCTTCTAACTTTGATGTGGACATATGTTCCCCACGTAAAGACTGCATTTCCCAGACTTTCTTGTAAACTGGGTGTGGCCATGCCAATAAATGCTAGCCAGTGAGATGTGAGCACAGTACAACCAGATCCTTAACAGGAAGCTGTGTGTTCTCCATTTTCTCTTTTGTTAGAGATGTCCCTTTTGTCCCTTTTCTGGCCGAATGTGAGTGAGGGATGGTGAGTTAGTTACAATTCCACAGAAGAGGGAACACCTTGAAGGATAGGGAAGCAACATGGCAGAAGGTACCTGAGCCTTTGGGCATCCCTATCAGACAGCTGCCCCAACGCCCTGCACTGCTCGCCATGCTCGACTTTCACGTGAGAGAGAAATAGTCTATTTCCTAGAAAGCAGTCATTTCAGTCTCTGTTAAAGTACCCAAACAAACACCTAGCTATTATAACACCTAAAGTATCTAGGTGTTATAATACATTTCTCATTTTCTCAACAAATGATGACTACTATCAATATTTCATAAGGATCATAAATCTAGAGTCTACTTCCCAAGTATATTCCAAAGAATGCTAATTTATAAGTAGTAACAATTGTCAGAATAAAAGCAGGAATTTAGGTGGATGGGATCAACTAATTTTGAGAAATACTGATTTAGAAGTAAATAAGTTCCTCGACTAATTTTTTTTTAGTCTTAAGTCTGCTAAGGTTAGTGATTACTCTTAATAAATGGAAAGTGTGGGTAGGACTTCCTAATCTTTAATAAGTTTTTAAAAAGTGACCATGACACCTTTTTTTAAGAAGCATATTGTGGAGATAGAAGTTGGTGGACACAATTTGGGAAACTATTTTACTGAAGATAAATTCAAGAATTCAGACACAACCAGGCTAAGTTTATTCTGAAAAAGCATCCTACACTTACAGTCTGGGACTGGAGTACATAAAAGAATATGAATTCACATTTATTATAATTAAAATTGTACATCTCTATTCCTCATGCTGTCTTTAAAACAAATGCTGAGTCACTACTTCTGAGTTAGTCATGAGTTTAAAACTCATGGAGCTTGTACTTCCTGAGCAACCCCAGAGGTAGAGAATCAGAAATGGAGAAAGGAAAAAGGAAAGGTGGAGTGGGTACAAAGCCAAGGATACTCTGATTTTGAAAGAGAATATTTCTGATACCTTGATATATTTTTCTACTTAAACTATTCCAAGCAGATGAATTAAGAAGTACATGTTTGGAAAAAAAGGCCTGGAAAATAAATCCAAGAACAACCAAACCGCAAAAGGAAAAGAAGCATGGAGCCAATTATGGCTAACATGGCAAGCTGACCACAAATTCCTATATTAATAAGAATGTTCTGTGCATATCACAGTGCGTCCCCCTTAGAGACACTCTCATAGATAAATACTGCAGTTCCATTATATTAAGTTCACAGTGTTTAGCTAGGATTCCATCTTCAAGAGATAAAGCAAACAACACTTAAAATACAGAACCAATTATAAAAGATGGTTCCATTAATTTTGATAAAGTAAACAGCTAGAATAGCATGCTTTAACTCTCTTTCTCTCCTACCATTTTAATACAAATTTGAGAAAAGAGAGTAGGAATCACAAGATCCCTACTCAACATTTTCAGATGAGTTTATGTTTTGATGAGCCAGCTGTTACGAGGGAAACACGAAGATTCTGAGAGGCACTTAAGGGGAAAATACTAACGGTTGAATAAAGGTAAGCCAATCAAACCACTTACTCATGCCTAATAGAGTTCTGTATAGTCCAAGCACCTGGCTTGGAGTAAACATTTACTTTTTGCAGCGTGATATTTAATCAGCTTGTCAGGTGGTGGAGAGCTCCATCCAGAGGGCAGTTCTCTCTGACCTTACTCTTCCTTTAATTGGAAACATTGTTTAGCGTTCTGTCTCCCCCATTCCTCTTCTTCCTCAAGCATCTCCTTGGTGCACCGCTATCACATATAAATCTATGGGACCAGTCACGCTTGCTAACAGCACTCCTCGGAGGGGCTGGTGTGTCAAACTCAGGGACTTAGAAAGCTTCCTGAGGTTGCCCGCCAGGGGCTGAAAGACAAAAGGCAGTTGTAGCTCAGACAGAAAGAAAAGAAGGTGCAGACAGAGGCCCAGCAGCAAAACAGGAGGCCTCCTCGCCTTACATGAGGGAGTGGATGATGCAAAAATACCCCTACTTGGATAATTTGGAAAAGTAGTTAGGGACTGATTTGTTTGACAAATTTTAGGACAACAGAATATATGAGATGAATTACTAGAATTCCTCTGAACAGTAAAACTCAAAGAAATAAGAAAGGTGGCACTACAAGGGACTTGTAGTCCGGGGCAACTTCCTTATCTTACAGATGGGAGGAGACACTACACACCAATCAGGTCAATGGCTTGACAGTAAAATGAGAACAGGGTCTGTCTTGCTCCCAGTCCAGGTAGAGGTTAGGAGCATTGACTTAGTAGCCGGACCGTGTCTCCTTTAAATCATGGCTCTACCTCTAGTAACTGGCTGTGAGAATTTCCGTAATTGATTTGCCTTCCTTATCTAGCCCCTCAGCTAGAAAATGAGGGTAATGAGTAGTACCCACCCTACAGGGTCATTTTAAGGATTAAATAATTTTAAATGTAGGAAGCATCCAATACAGCTTCTGGCACAACATCAAGGGCTCTAGAAACTGTTCTTTTTCTCAGTCATCAATCACAGGTAGAAACAGACACTTGTCCTGTCACAGCAGATAATTCAAAGCCAGCACCTGCCCGAGTGTCCTCGCCCACTGTGCTATCCAAAGGGCATCAGAGCTTGGCCAGTCCGCTCTCAACCATACAGAGCTGCCGTGAGGTCCCAGGGGAGGCCATGGCAGGGAAATCCACGGGACCTGCAGCTGCGGCTATTCCTCAGATCCCATGTTCTTTGCAGTTGGATGGATTTAAAATTGGTTGGGAACTTGCATTTCCTTGTCTGATGAAATAGACAGGAACTAGACAAGGAGCTAAAAAGTCTTTTGCTAGTCATTTTTTTTCTATCGTCATCAACACATAGATAACAGTAGCCATCGGCTGGGATGGCTATGACAAAGTAAAGTATCCTGTAATCTTTCGAATCTCCCATCAGCAAATGCTTGATGGCTGGTAATATGTTATTTACCAGTTGATAGTATGCGTAACTTACCAATCTCATGGCTGTCTTGGAGCACCGCTCGTTTTGTACAGCCCTTTACCCCCTCGAAAAAAGAAGAATGCCAGAGGACCCAAGCCGTCCTTTTACTTAACATGCTGACTGGGAGCTGCTTTATCTCATCACATCCTCCCCATTCCCACTTTCCAGGTGAGACTTGCTTCTTTTAAAGTATTCAGATGTTAGGAGAAAGATGTTGTAGGGACAGAACTGCAATGAATCCTTAGAAAATAAAATGTTATCTTAAATCTGTTTCTGTTCTTCCAACTGGGCCGGCTTCTCTTTCAGCCAAGGCCAGTGACTCAGGTGGGCTGTCCAGTATAATCCAACAAATGCAAGTAAACGCGTTGGCCATTTCCGCACACCCTGGTCCCACCGTGTGGAACTCACCTAATGCACTGGAGTGCACTGGACCGGTAAACCCTGACTGGACTGTGCTAATAGGACATGGCCTTGGATGGCAACAACAGCTGCTATGACTCACTAAGTGCTTATTGCATCCCAGAAACCTTAGACTATTGGCTTTTTTCTTTCTTTAAGTTCAGCTGCTAGAAAGTAATACATGTTTACTTCATGAACGGGTGCATACCACATACACACATACTGACAACAGGAATTTTTATGAAACAGTACTTACCCTAAGTACATACACTGCACTGCAATATTTTCTATTCCACTTTGTTATTTTATGTTCTGAAATTCTGGTTTTGACCCATTACATTGATTTCACGACTCACAAATGGATTGCAACCTACAGTTGAAAAACACTGACCGACTTAAACAAATTTATTCCTCATAAAAACCTTGCAAGGCAGATATTGGTATCGGATCCACGCAGAATAGTTCAATAGAGAATATTTAATGCGGAGAACCAGTTAAAAAGGGCTTGGGAGAGCTGAAATGCCAAACAGGGAACAGCGAGGCAGTCCAGATACAGCGAAAGCAGGAGCTGCTATCTTCAGTAAGGCCTGGAAATGAGAGAAAAGGCCCTGTGATTGGAGCAGATGCTGGGATGCCTGCTGAAGCAGGGACTGGAAACCATGGAGAGTGTCTAACAGGAAGTGGGATCAGGGAAGGCGGTCCCCAGAAGATGGCTTTCCTAGAGAACTAGGTACCTGCTGGAGATCTCTCTCAAAGGAAGATGAATAGAGAGGTGACGGGGGAGATAGATGAAGGGAGAGGAAGGGAGAGAAAGAGAGAGACAGTGTGAGAGTGAGGAATAACTTGGCTTTTCCCATCCTCCACTCTCCTATTTCCTCCCACGATTACCTCTAGTTAGCAACCCATGGAAATGTCGTTATCAGGCATCAGCTCCCAGAGATACAGAGCTAAACAGGGGAAGAAGGTATTTGAGAACCAGAGGCAAATGTCTTGTACGGCCAGGGCCAGCTTTATGAGTGTGACCTGTCCAGTTATACCAGCTCTAAAGGGCCCCAACACTTGATTTAAGCTATCAACACCTTGAAATTCGCAGTGTTTTTAAACACAGGTTCCACCTTCCTGTTTTACCCTAGACTGCAAATTGTGTAGCTGTTTGCAATAATTTGAAATGACTTAATTGGAATGACAGTATTGTTATTCCAACTGTATAGATGAGAACCCTGTGGCTCAGAGTTTAAGTAGCATGCTGTAGGTTTCCCAAAAGTGGATAGAGTACAACTTGAAACCAACCCAGTATTTCTGAGGCCAAAGTCCACACCCTTCCCAATAAGCCACAGTCAATTCCATCCCCCAAACAGCACTAAGAAGCAGAGGGGTGAGTTGTGCAGGTGAATCCTCCAGTTCAGTGAGGAAGGGATGCAGGTACTTGGCAACTGCTACTCAAGAATAAATCCTGTTCTTCCCTTCGGTCACTCCCGGCCATAAACAAACATTAGCTCAGCCTTTGGGGGATTGTTCAGAATAGCCAAAAAGATACAAAAAGCATTTCTCTTGCTCCTCCTGCAGAAGAAGCAGAGCAATTCACTATAGAGAAATGTAACACTCGTTTTTTCTTTAAAATTTGCCTTGCAAGATGGATGTAAAGGAGGAAATAAGGAAATGCATGTGGACTTGACTTCAATGGTCAATTCCCCTAACGACCTTTCCTCACAAGTGAATTGAAGCCTGTGGGTGCTGACTTCTGCTCCGGACAACAGCAGCCAGCTCTCCCTGCCTGCCCCCACCCCACCCCACCCCACCCCACCGCCTGTGGTCATTTGTCAGAGTTTCAGACATGAGGTTTTCCTACAATAAAATCTTCCTAGCCTCGCTTTCTGGGGTAATTCTAGTTTCACTAACAGTTACAATGGGAATGAAGCCAAAGGAATTTGGCAAGAATCAACTCAGAGGGAACATTAATTAATGCAAGGGATCCCTAATGCAATTACTATACATCTCTACCTCGATATTTCAGTGTTCTTTTGCTGTGACTTAGAGCACCTTCTGCGGTCTTTGCCTTGCACAGTGCCAGTGGCACAGGAGGGGACGTCTAATGCTGCGACAGTCACCATGATAACATGTTATCTGCTCAACTTCATGGCACAAAATATGACTAGTTAGTCACCAGCATCGGCACCACCTTTTACTCCCCCTCCATCTCTATGGGTTTCCTTGCAACGTGAGCACAAAAGAGAATCCTAATGATCAGAGGCTCATATATAAGCTGATGACGCTCAAGCCAACATCTGAGATCAATTCTACACCAGCTCTGGCCAGAGAAGGAGACGGGGGCTGAAGGGATGCCAGCGCAGGACCAAGGGCTTCTGGCTAATTAGGATGTAAAGATGGTCTTAGGTGAATCTCTTACTCCTATATCATGTTTTTTTTTCTAGAATAAGCTCAATTTTCTCATCCTCCAGGCGTGTATTCATAAGTGTCTACACTGGGTGTTTATTCAATAAATGTTGAGCATTTACTATGTACCAGGTACGCAAAATACTGAGGACTCAGAGATGAATGCGATGTGACATCTAATGAGACATGGAGTCTTGAGAAATACTAGACAACTAATTCTTACATAATGTGATTGCAATTCATTTTTAAGGGCATGCCATGGAGTGGAAAAGGAATGACTAGCAAGCCTGGTACAAAGCAGAATGAAGACTTGACTAAGGAGGTGCCTCTGAGTACTGACAACACAGGCCAGAAAGTCATCCAGAAAATTATCATCACTCGTAGCAATCAGATAACTTAGCTAAAACAGAGATAACTCATAGAAGAACACAGAACCTTAGCATATTTATCAAATTGTCAACTTTTGGGGAGGATGATGGTGTCCTTTTCCAAGCTGCCTTGTCAGTAGGAAGGTAACTTGCTTTATTCTGAAGTTTCTTCATTTCTGCATGTTTTAGTTGGTAATTACAGGAATCACCTTGAGGCTAAGATACAGAATCTAATGAACAAAATGAACTGATGAGCAAAATAGAAACAGAGGCCTGGACGCAGGGAACAGACTGACAGCTGTCAGAGGGGAGGTAGGAAAGGGAGACTGAATAAAAGAAGGGGAAGAGATTAGCCAAAGAACATATATGTTTAACCCATGCACACAGACAACAGTGTTAAAGACAGAAGAAATGGGGGGAAAGTGGGGGAAGGGTGGAGGTGGTTAAAGGGGTGGGGAAAAGGGGACATCAGTAATAATATCAATAATGAAAAAACAAGAATCAGAATCTCAAGACAGGCATGCTTCTCAGTATTTGTATAATCAGGCAAGTTTGGGGGAAAGCTGCCTTATTCTCCTTCATCCATGTCTTCTGGGGAGGATTGATAATTTGGGTAGTGGTCTGGGGACTGTGGGAAAAGGGAAAGTCGGTCTGTAAGCACAGTGCTTTGGGCTTTGTTTCGCGTCCCAGATGGGACAGTTCAAGCCCGCCAGGTGCATCATTCAACCGCGTCTCAGTCACGTAAACGGAAGACACCGTATTTGATCATCCTGTCATGTAGCTCCAGACAGAAGGGATTTTTAGAAGGAGAGCATGTCCTTGCTCAGGGTAAAGGACGGAGGTTCTTACCTTATATTCGCTAGCACACAAAAGAGCAAAGCTCTTTTAGAAAATGTGTCCTTTAAGGGATGAATCAGGAGAAAATAAGTGGTGGTTTCAATGGCTCACTGTGCTCTTTGCTTCCCATCCCATCTTCCCCAGTTACCACCTTTATAAAACGCCGCTGGCCGCTCTGCTCTCCTTCCGTTCCTCCCCTCCCTTTCCCTTCCCCGGGCCTGTCTGCTCTGATGCTCTCTCCAGTCTGGCCTTTGACTCAGGCCCTTGAAGTTCCTCCAGGCTTTCCCCCTTTGTAATGACATTCTGTTCTCTCTCTCACTTGTCCTCTCTCCCTTTCTCTTTTCTCTTGCTTTCAGATCCTAAGGACCTTACCTGGGGTTTTCTTCCTTTTCCTTTCCCACCGAGATAACTACACTCTTCAGGCTTTAGAAATAAAGTATAACAATAAAATAGCTACCATTTACTCGGCTCATGTTATGCCCCAAATAACAGTATGGAGTTTGCAAATATTGGTCCCTGTAATCCTTACACTGGCTCCCTGATACAGCACAGTCACTTTCATTCTGATATAGGATAGTCAGAACGGAGGAGGGTGCCTAGACTCAGAGAAGTTGAATAATTTACTGAAAGCCTTATAACTAGAAAGTAAAAAAAAATACATTTTGCCATGTTTTTCTATAAGAAGTAGCCCAGAGCTCTTTAACAATCTAGTATTTCAGGTGGTGGCTAATAAACAAGGTAAAAAAATAAGTTCATTGTCTTTTTTTATGTCTAATGATTTGGTGATTCTTACCATAAGAGTTCATATTATTTATAATCCATGAATAATGTTGGTTTCGATTATTCTTGAACAAGGAACTTTCATTTTCTGCTTGAGCTTCTCAGTGTTAATGGCAAATCTTCAAGGAACCCATCTGGGAAGCACACCCAAGTATGAAGTGTGGACTCATGGATGTAATGCTGCCTTTGCACTAGCTGTGATGGTGATTCTATTGTGGGCCAGCTGGGGAGCTGAAGGTGCGGATCTGGTTGGAATTCACTCTCCAGGGGAAACAACATAGAGCTAGAAAGAAACAGAACACCTGGACTCAATTCAGTTTTACCACCTACCAGCTGAGTGACTTGGGTTTGAATTTGCTCATTGGTAAAACCAACAGTTTGGGGGGGGGGGGCAGAGGGTCTCAAAAGTTCCTCTGACTTCTTACTATTTATATTTTAATAAGCTTCACTTAGACCCCAAAGCTGAATTCTGCATGTTCCCAGGGACAGTCATGGTCCAGCATCTCTCTACACCAATGAGAAACCTTAGGGACGAGGTGGAGAACGAATGACTGCATATGTGTATAGGTAGAAAGATATTTGTGGTTCTACCACACTGCTTACTCTGTAAGCCCCAGCCTTCCTCATACAGTGAGCACAGGAATCACAGGGCTTGGTGTTATCGAGGCAATTGACAAACCTAAGTATGATTTTCACTCTGACTCATGTTTTAATTACACCAAGATGTTACAGCAGAAATTAAACTGCTATTTAATAAGCAGGCATGTACAATAATAGATGTTTAATGACTACATGATTTAAAGACACTACTGTCTTTTGCTGTCTGCATCAGCTTTTTATTGCTGCTGTGACAAATTATCACAAACTTACTGCCTTAAAACAACATACAGTTATTATCCTGCAATTCTGAAGTCCAGAAGTCTGAAATGGGTCTCAAAGGACTAAAATCAAGGTGTTGCCAGGACTGCATACCTTTCTGGAAGCTCTAGGAGAGAATCTGATTACTTGCCTGCTCCAGCTCCCACAGGCTGCCTGCCCCTTTAGCTAGTGGAACTCCTTGCTATATCTTTAGAGTTAGCAGTGGTAGGTTGAGTCTTCTCATTTTATCATTCCCACACCCTTCTGTCTTCCACTGTTTAAGTAAATTCATGGTTATTTTGGGTCTACCTGAATAATTCAAGATAATCTCTCCATTTTAAGGTCAACAGATGAGTAAGCTTAATGACATCTGCGACCTCACTCCCCTTTGCCATGCAACACAACACACTTAGAGGTTTCAAAGACTATTGTGTAGACATCTTTGGAAGGCACTGCTTTGCTTACCACACTGTCCATTTTTACTCTGAGTTTTAAAGTTGGATATAAACAGAAACACTTTATGAGAGAGCTCATTAGACATGACATCAATCTCTATCAGGAACCCTTTATCACCTCACAGCGAAAGTAGATATTAACATAGGGAGGACGATCATTCTTTTTATAGCTCATTAAGCTGACTTTACCAATAACTAGTTACACATATCCCAAAAGAGCCCTTAGGTTATTATTTTAGGAGAGAGATACAGATATTTTTAACACAGTAGGATTGTTAAAGACCATTTGGGGACCACCTCTGAAATTCATGAGATTTACCCCTTTACTAGAATATATATTAACAGTCTGCGGAAGACCATATATTTTATCAGTTACCTTCAAGAATTTCAGTATGGTACCTTATGAATTTTTTACTATAGACCTGAATGTGAGCATAAATAAAACTAAAGAACATTACTAGTATTCAGAATTATGAATAAAGGAACCAACTGATAATAAAAAAATCAAGAATGATTAACTCTAACTCTTAATGGCTTCAGAGCTGCTGGAGCCAAAAATCAATATACAAAAGTCAAAGAATGTCAATATGCTTATTTCCCCTATGAAAAGTCTCCAGGAGCTCTGCTGGGTTTCTTATTGCTGTTGCCTTTCAAATGCCAACTAAGAAATGGCTATTATGTTTATCTTCATGTCAGGTCAAATCTGAAAAGAAATGACAAAATAGAAAAAAATCTAATACCATCTAGAAAATGACTATATTTTCTTATACCTATTTGAGAGTAAAAATAATTCCTGATTTATTTTTACTATACATTTTTAACATTTTTTCATACAACATGTAATTAAATTTTAATACAGTGCTCATTTTATTTTAAATGGGCACCCTAACAAAGGAAGAAAATGCAGGGGTACACAATTTGATGTCATGACAGAAGTCTGTGTACAATATAATCACCGAAATTCAGATTTTTTTTAAAAAGGGAAAAAGTTGCATATGCATTTCAACAACCGTAACCACCAATTCTACTTTTCCTTCCATTTCTCTTTTCTATATTTTTTAACTGTAAATGGATTACTGAAGTAGTCAGCTTACTAAAGCAGTATCTATAACATTAACCACCACATCGGAAGAGGGCTGGACAGCACACACTGTTATGAGCTCATCATACAGAAAGGGAACCGGAGGCATTGATGGTCACTTCTTGGGTCTTAGAGTCGTTGTGGGTCCCAAATTGCCAACTACCAGACAGACCCGCATGGTTCCATGGTTTCAATTCTAGCCCCAGGCTGAATCCACTCGCCACCATGCTACCTGAGTTTCCCCAGACAATCTGCCTGTGTGCAGAGAGTTATATAATTAAAATACATTTCAACGGGCTTCCATATGGCGACCAGTTGGTGACAAAATAAAACTGCATGTGGTTGTATGCACAAGCTGTCTGGATGCTATAAAAAGAAAATTTTGACCAGTGATGCTGGTCAAAATGCTGATTAAATCAGCATGCACGTTAAAATGTAATAGTTAAGTTCAAAGAACAAACGAAGTGTCCCTTTCATGAGCAAAATCTGAAGAAACAAAAGAGATAGATGCCACTTTTCACAGGTGTTTGCAGGCCAAGTCTGGCTGAGGCAGATAGCCCATGGCCACATGTACACACTGCTTTGGGGGCCTTTCCCTTCTCCACAGCATATTTCTTCCTATAACTCTGTATCCTACGTGAGCAGTGGAATCAGTCCGTTTGGCAGAGGGAGCAGCATATTAAGCACTGCTCTCTACAGGAGATGAGATTAAGTGCGCGGAAGAATTTCTACTATTCAAAAAAAAAAAAGTCCTGAGTGGGACAGAAATAGAAGCACGGCTATTGTTATACAAAGTGGCCATGTTTGATTTCACTCCAGGGATTTATTATAGTATCACGACACTTTTTAAAAGTCATTATTAACAATAATACAGTGTCATTTTTGCACACTAACTACAAATGTAAGTGATGAGAACATCAAGAGCTGTGTTTCTTAGTCACTTCCTCTCCTGGGCAAACACAAGCCTTGAAAACCCCCACAGAATAGGTTTTATAGATAAGGACATGAAGACGCTGGGGACTTAAAACACACTGGTGTTGCAGTACTGTTTGGAATCCAGAATCACCTAGTTCCCAAGACCGACCTGTGTGGACCACAACAGTGAATCTAAAATGTTTTTCTTGCTTTAGCAGGGGAATTCTTCAACAGATAAAAGCAAGGCTGATCTGAGAGAAGCTGGGGTGGGAGGTAGCCTAGCCTCCAGCCTTACCCCCAGACCCTCTGCTGATTCCCATTTTTTTCATGGCTCTGCAGCAGCCTTGGAGACAATTCTCTGGAATCCTAGGTCTCAAAACAAACAAACAAACAAACAACAAGAACAACAAAATCAGCTTGAACAACACTATACTGCACCAAACTGCGGTCTTCTCACTGTTATCAAAATGTCCATGCGCCTCTCCCCAGGTGGGCTTCTAGAAAGGCACCAAGACTGCTGCGCGCACTGGATGGGCCTTCTGGGCGGGCCAGGCGGAACAGGGAGCAAGGCGGACGTGCGTTCCCGCTATTCTCTGCCGCAGCGCTGGGCACAACTTCGAACTGCTTGTTTATTCGTGTTTGTTTATGTTCTGCCTCCCTCCCCAGGCTGTGCAAATTCCTGGAAGGCAAGAACAGTGTCATATTTCCTTTGGTGTGGCCCAGCCCCTAGCATAAAAGTTTCCAACACTTCTTTGTCAACTGCCTGAAATTTGTTAAAAGCAAATTTGAAAGCAAGAATCGCTTTTTCTCCATCTGCTTTTGAGAATAAAACTGCATCGATACAATGCCCCAGACTGACCCTGCTGTAAAGTCTACTCAACTGTTCGAGTGTACAACACAAAGAGCTTCTCAGAAAACACCCTTCAAATGCTAAACGGCACAGTTCAAGAGAGGGAGGGAGGGGGAGCAGAGGGAGAGAGAGAGAGAGAGAGAGAGAGGAGGGAAAAGAGAAAAAGCCTATTTCAACTGAAAATTCATTTCATCTACTTTCCATAACCAGAAAGCCTCAAAAGACTACATCTGGTATAATGACATATAAGTATAAATTACAAAATTAAAATCTCAGTACAGCTTGAAAGAAAAGATGCACACGGAACAGTGCCTAATTTCTATAGTTAATGGGAAAAATTGTTCAGTATTTATGGGTTTTCAGTTTCTTTGGTTTTAATTTGTCCTCTACATTAAACATAACCAAGATGCTATATTTTTATGTATTCCTAACCTTGCATCTGCCCCAAACATTGCATTTATTGCTTCCTACATGACTCATCAGATCTATCATTTAGGACCAATAGCAGAACAGCCCATTTCAGCGAGACTATTTGTAGATTGTGTAAAACACATACACGCACACACACAATCTGGGTCATTTTTTTCGATGTTCCAAATCTGCTTTCACTAAAATTAAAAACAAGAAAATCTGCTTCCCACTAACAAGAAAGTATGAAAAAGATGCTGGCTTCCTTCCTGCTCTCCAAGGAATAGACTTTCTCTTTTTATCTCCAATCATTATTTCCTATGTTTTGAGCAACAGTGATTTGTGTGTGGATAACACATAAGCAGTCCTGGGTAGAAGTCTGCCTTGAAACTTTTTCCACGGGGAAATGAGAACCCAGAACGGAGGCCTCTGGAAGGTGCCAGTGTGGGGAGAGGCTCAGAATCACTCACGATCCAGAATGAGGACAAGCAAGTTAGAAGAATAAGAACAGAATTCTCAATGCTTCTGATTATTTTTCAGTTTCTATTTATGTTGCACTTCAGGTCCACCAGAATAGGCTGGTTCCATGCAGTTGCATATTCTATTTGGGGTATAATTTAATAGTCAGAAACGAGATACCAGAAAATTTAATAGTCAGAAATGAGATACCAGAAAATGTCTGCAAAAAGCAGTATGTGGAATAAATGCATATTTTTGTACTAATAATGGGAACTGTCCCTTGAATTGCTTATTATGCCCCTAAAATACGTCTTTTATAATCATTTGATCCAATTATAGATTATCCCTTATGGTGATAAACCCAAAATAGTATAGCAAATTATTATTTCCTTCAGGTTCCCTGAAGTTTTTATTACTGAGAGACCCGGTGTCACCAGGTGGCATGAATAACCAGGCGGCCCCGGCGTCTCTAACGTGGTCTGCTCGGACGGCTCCCGGGCTGAGTATGTACTTTATCAATTATACAGGCTCTTTAGCTCTCCTTCTGCCATTGCCCAGCTGCCTCTTGGCTCTTAGCTTCTTCATTACAGCATGGGGAAAAGGATCCAAACGTGTTGTATTTTCTCATATCTAATAAATAACCATTTGTGTCTAAAACCACAAACTGTCCTAAAAAATGGCTTTTCCTTTTTTAAATAAGGTTGCACTATGGAACGAAAAGGGCACGGCATTTGGAGCCAGAGGACAATAGCGTGTGAAGACAGACAGGCTTGGCTGATTCTGCCAATTACTAAGCCTCAGGCCACAAATTTAACTGATAGGAATTTCAGCTTCTTCATCAATAATAAGGATTCAACAACACAACAATCAGCCTCATGCATTATTGTGATGATCAGATCAGAGGGGTCAATTATATTAAAGTGCTTTCTGTACTGTACAGTGAAAAATAAATGTTTAGAATTTACTTCCATTTAAAAATTTTGCCCATTATTCCTTGTAGGGGTGGTGTCAGCAAAGATTGACAACACTACTGTTTGTATAAGCACAGTTTTTTTGTGTGGGGGGGGATTGATAGGGAGAAGAATAGGGAGGAGGAAGAGGAAGAAGGAAGGAGAAGAGGAGGAGGAGGAAGAAGGAGGAGGAGGAGAAGAAGAAGAAGAAGAAGAGGAAGAAGAAGGGGAGGAGGAAGAAGAAGAGGAGGAAGAAAAAGAGGAGGAGGAAGAAGAAGGAGAAGGAGGAGGAGAAGAAATAATAATTATGCAGAAGAGGGAATCTGAACTAAAAGCTCAGCCCCTCCCCCACACACACACACTCTGTCAATCCCTCTGGATCGACTCTACATCCTACCTCCATCCACTGCGTTCTAACACAAACATTGACTACAGTAGTGGGCTGTTTCTTTATACAACTACATACATTTGAGAAATCTCTCAGTTCAGCTTCATGTTTTCTATCAGTTCAGCTGAGCTCAGACCACAATCTTCCCGCTCTGTGGCCCAGCTTTAAACAAGCTAGACAAATTTGTAAGTGTTCCTTTTCAGCCTATGAAATCCTGTCTGACCTGTGACCAAGGTCCAACAATTAGTGGGAAGCCTTGGACTTCAGTGTCTTATATTTCAATCTCCAAATTGCTTCACAGTCACGCCCTTCCCTTCAACCACGTTTTTCTCCATTCTTGTCTCCTTTCCCTGTCTTCCTTTCAGTTTTCTGTAAGTCCATCTGGCACTTGGGTTAGGTCATCCATCTGCCCTTTGACTTGATGGTACTTTCCAGTTTCTACATCCTGGGCATATTCTTTCCTAGAAAGGGCTAAATCTGTCATTTAAACCGACTTTCCTGGATTGTCACTAACACTTTAGAATGTATGACATTGCCCTGGCCAGTGTGGTTCAATTGGTTGGAGTGTCGTCCTGTATACCAAAAAAGGTTGCACGTTTGATTCCTGGTCAGGGCACAGACCTAGGTTGCAGGTTTGATCCCCTGTTGGAGGTGGGTGGGGTGGGGGGCATGTGTAGCAGGTAACAAATCAATGTTTCTCTCCCCCTCCAGCCTTCCTCTCTCTCTCAAAGCAATGAAAAGGTGTCCTCAGGTGATAAAAAAAGAGATTACATGAGATCCTACAATTATATTTAAAGGTGTAATTCCTCGTCCATATCTGGGAGTTTACAACTTTGAGAACTGGGGTCCAGAGAGGTTTCATGGCTACCGCTCTACTGTGGAGGGTCAGGCATGGACTGGGAGGGGAATCGGAATTTCATGCCCTCAGTCCAATGTGTTTTTGCCTCCTCACCTTTTTGAACAATTTAACTTGTTCCATCCTTGCTAATCAAAACCCAAGTGCCCTTCTTCCTTAATTATCATTGGGCAAGACACAAATCTGGAGTAGTTATACCAGTGAAAAGGCTTGGATGGTAACATGCAAAATTACAAAATCCAAGCAGTTTAAACCGGGATCTTTGTGACAAAACATTTCACACTGAAAGTGGTCCTTGCCACCAAATTAAAGCATTCAAAAGTCAGACAATTTAATGGAGTCCTATTTCACCTAATAGAGTCTTCCAGGCTTCAAGTGCTGGCTTTCCCAGCTAACAGTAAACCTGATGTGTTTAACTCTGGGATTTCTAGGCTCCTGCCAGAATCATGCACCATCAAGATGTTATTCCTGAGATCTATTTAAGAGAAATGCATATCTAACAGGGGAACCCAGAGGACAGAACCAAAACCATGCACACCAAGTGTATCAGGTGCCAACCTTCTGCGGCTATCCCTTTGGTTAGAGTGCGTGGACTGGATGTCTTTCGGTTTGATGCACAATTTAGACACACTGCTCTCTAAAACTGTACTGACAAGGTCACAAAAGTGACCTCAAATCCAATGGAAACTTTTCTGTCTTCTGTTTAATCAACACTCCTCTCATCTTCAGACGCTCCATGATACCTTGTCCCCCCAGTTCCCTCCCACCTTACTGACTGCTTCTTCCCAGTCTTTGTTGTTTTCTCCTCTCTCAAATTTCAGTACGCAGTTCCCAGGGCTTGGTTCTGGACTCTCATCTTCATCATCAGCATTCTCTACTGGGGTGACCTCAGCAAGTCAACTGACTTTAAATAAGTCTGTATCCCAATTCTGAGTGTTTTCTCTGACTCTGACCACTTCGTTGAGTTCTAGACTTCTTTAGGCAATTGCTTATTACTTTATTTGAATATATAATGGATATTTCATATTAACTTTTATTCATAAAAAAACACACTAAATACTCCCCAAATATTCCCTGTCGCATTCTGCATCACACCATCTCATTATTTAAGCCACAAAAGTGTTAGCCTTAGTTGATTTTCTTCCTTCCCTAATTACATCTAATTCTTTGGTGACTTCTACTGATCCTATCTCTAAAATATATTCCATGTAATGTAATGGCTTCACTTTCGGAAGTCACTTTGGATCCTGAGATGACCTTAGGAATGGAATTTACTGATGGGAAAGTAACAAGATAAAAGATCTTGGGTCCTTTTACCACAGAGCACTGTAACAGTGCTGGAAAGATTTTATATAGTGAGAAATAAACTATCATCTTAATGAAGTAAAAATAAAATAAGATTCCAATTTCTCTTCTTCTTTTGCATCTAACCAGTAGTTCCAGTCTATTCTCATCCAACATCATTTCTTTCCTGACCCACCCAAATAGCCCCTATCTGGTTTCCTTATTTCTCTTGTCTCTTGTCTTCCTCCAGAACAACCAGAATGATCTTATAAACTGTAAACTAGATCATGTCACTTCTTATTTAATGTTATCTATTGGTTGAGAGTTGAACTTCAAATAAAATTCACTCCTATCACTAACCCCCCACTCCAGCCTTGTAAAATGGACACTGGCTACACTAACTAGCCTGCGTTGTTCTTACCCGAGAGCCTTTGCACTTGCTGTTCCTCCACCTGGAATATTCTTCCCAGCATAGCTTGCTCCTTATTGTTACTCAGGTCTCCAACCTCAAAGTTCTCCTCCTCAAATGAGTCCCTCCTTGGAAAGCCAAACTAAAGTAGCCCCTGACATTTTCCATCTCGTTACCTTTCTATTTTCTTATGCCTACCAGCTGGAAGTATATTCTCCCCTTACTTATTTACTGAAACCAAAGCCTAGGATAGTACCTGGCCATTCTAAGTGCTCACCATATGTTTGTCATATATTTGTTGAATGAATACAGTCATTAATTGCTGGTATTCCTTGAACTTTTATAGCTTAAATTATTCCATAAAGAGTTTTAACAAGATTAAGGAAAAAAACTATCTAAAGGAGAAGCCGGCTAGTTATAGGTCCAAACAAAATAATTAAAGCATTAAGGGAAAACTGGGACATAGAATTACCATTTATTCAGCAACTGCACTTCTGGGAATATAACCTAAAGAACGAAAGTAGGGACTTGAATAGGTATTTGCACACCAATGTTCACAAGCAACATTATTTGCAATAGGTAAAGGGTGGGAAACAACCTGAATGTTTGTCAGCAGGTGAATGGATAAACACAAGTAGTATATCCATACAATGATTATTATTCAGTCTTAAAAAGGAGTGAAATTCTGACACATGCGACAACATGGATGCTGTAAAGACATTAGTGCTGAGTGAAAAAAAACCAGAAACAGAAGAAAAAATATTGATTCCACTTATATAAGCAAATCCACATAGACAGAAAGTAGAACAGTGGTCCCAGGGCCTGAGGGAAGGGGGACCAGGAAGTCGGCATTTAATGCGGATAGTGCTGGGGTGTGGGAAGATGAAAAGTTCTGGAGATGGACGGTGGTGACGGCTGTGTGACAACGTGAACGCACTTAATGCCACTGAACTGTCCAGTGAAAACACTTTATATGGTAAATTTTAGTTCTGCATATTTTACCACTGTAAAAATTTAGGTTTAAGAAGGGGAGCTGGAATTGGAATGGGATGGGATTCACGAGGAAACTGGGATACACTTTTAGACCCAATCTACCACACAGATTACAATGTATTTGACAAACGTGAATTTTTCTTCTCAGTCGATGGAAGAGGAAGGTTCAAGTCTATAATAATGATTTTCCTTCTTCAAAGACAAAAGGAGAAAATCACTTTATATTTTTTATCAGTACTGATCCAGTACTTTTATAAATGTTGATATGACTATATCCAAAGCACAATGGCATGGAAAACAACTAATTTATTCCGTTCTGATGTTCTTTGACTAGAACAGAGCTATAAATAGGAGGTATCAGGACAGTCAAAAGGCATAGGATAATTTATTCTTTCCAAAATTCTACCAAAACACAGCTAATCAGCTAAATGTTATTCTTCCTGTCAAGACAATTAAAAACATGTCTATGAATAAACACTAGGTTACATGTTTTCTGGCAATGCCCCAAGTCAGGGCTCCTTGTGCAAATCATTATGAAGAGTAAAGATTTAGGAGCATTTCAATAATTTGTATCATGGAGAAAAAATATCCAAATGAGTGATTGTTTTATGTTTATGCAGATGTTGGGAGTTATGCAAGCACAGGCTCAGAGGAACGTGAGAATTCTGTCCGAGGGGATGCCAACATCACAGATGGTGCAACACTGTCAGGGAGCCCCGTGTTCCCTGTGACTCCTCCCTGCACACACCTCTGCCCACCTTACCCTGTGTGGACAACGGTGCATGAATAGCTATATTAAAAAAAGCTGAAAGTCAAAAATCAAGCTCAGGAAGCAAGTTTATAAGGGAAAAGATGCCCAGACATTTTTTTAAGTAGGTGTGGTTGGTGTTAGGAGCCATTCATAGCAGCTGTTTTATCAAAATAAATAAATAAATAAGCTTTTTGGTTTTGGGGGTGGGAGGAGAAGACAGACAGAAGATAAACACCTTGTGAGGTTGTTAGTTCTGAGGTAATGGAACTAAATGACAAGGGGGCAGATGAGCAGTTGGAATTCTCAAGTAAGAGCCTCTGAAATTGGAGTAAAATATATAATCCTTTCATTGTAGAACTAATATTGTATCTCTTTTGGCAAACTCCTTCCAAATTGGAAAATAAGCAAATCATTTTAGTGTTCTTCTCCGAGTTTCCTTTCAGTGGACATGATTTCTCTTCTGACACTGCCAAATACATATTGGAATGGTAGGGTGTTTTAAAGGTGTGGCATATTTTGTGAAATCGGATTTTTAAAAATTTAACTTTCTGTAAAAGGCTTTAATGTCTTTTTTCCAATATACTCGCATATTCACTTTCAATGTCTGGCTTTCCAACTCAGACATGAAACTTTAAGCAACATGTTTGTAGGTGCATTAGGGACAAGCAAGCCCACTAGCTCAAGGTCATGTTCTTCAAGGGCTAATCACTCAGCTGTTTTGTCCAGACTCACGCATGGCCTGCTATTTCCCTCATCCTGGCTTTCCCCCAGCCCTGGCTGGCCCTCATCTCATTGCTCCTTTTCCACATTATCGCCTCTGAATGTTTGGCAACTTCATTTCAGATCTCAGCAACTCCTCTCTCCTCTCCCTTTCAGCTCTTCTTTGACGCCATCCTTCATTAGCCGTAGTGGATCGCCTCCAGCCCAGGCCCCAGGCCCTGACTTTGGCTCCCACTCCAACACTGCCTTTGTGAGTCCCTTGTTGATACTGGAAATGTGCTCTGACCTTCGATATGGGACCACAGTGGAAGTCTAACCCAACCAGGCATAACAGCAATGAAGGCACGTGTGGCTTCCTGTTAACTGAAATCCTATTTCACCACCTTTATCGTGACTCAGATGAAAGCAAAAATGCATGTTCACAATGTGAATGAATGCGCAACTCTACCACCCTGTTGAATATCCTTTATACTGCTTCAGAAACCCTCTTTCTCTTCCCTGCCTTGGTACGATGGCCACCATATACACTGTTGAAAATACTATTTTATTAGCATTTAGAGGTTGTAGGAACCACACCAATACTCTGATCCAATTCCTTCATTTGACAAAAGAGGAAAGTGATGTAAACTGCTTTATCTACACCATGAAAACTTAACTACTTAACAAAGAGTGTTTAAATTTCATTTGGTGGTGATAATAATGGTTTTGGTGGAACTGGTACTGACAAATGTAGCGTCTGGTGGAATAAATGGGAGGGTCCCGGGATCTGGACTAAGAAGACCCGAGTCATGCCTCTGCTTCCGCTTCTCCCACACATGCCACTCTCCGCCTGTCACTTGCCTCTGGCTCCAGGTTGCTGGTGGTGGTAAAATGAAGGGGTTGGCTCAGAAGAACTCTCAGATCCCTTTCTTTCTGCAGTGCTAATGTTTCCAATGATAAAGTTCATGGTTTCAAAAATACAGTTGGACTAAGACTTCTTAAAGTTTAGTTCATGACTCTGAATCAGTGTATTTTCAGTCATATGTAATTTATCAATACTCTAAGCAAAAGTCCAAGTTAACAGTAACTGGGACTTCCATAATATTCTATAACTTCCTGGACACTTACAGGCAGCCCTTCCTATTTATTTCTTATCTTTGTAAGGTTCGATTCTACCATCATGCCACAGACGAGGAAATAGGTTCAAAAGGTTAAGTGATTCGACTTGCTCAGTGTCTGAAAACCTTTAAGAGACAGATTCTAGACATGAACCTACTTCTGATATACTTATGCTCTTGTCAGTATATACGAGCTTCTTCATATTGTCATGAAGAGACTGACAGATGTGACTACTAAAAAATAGTAATAAAGCAGATCTCCTTCATAATATACATTCTAAACCCAGGTCCAAAGATAAACAAGAAATGTAACTAGATTACTTGGAATATGTATGACAGCAAACACACTATTTCCTTTTATTCCCCTAAAGGTTTATCAAAATGAAGTCCCTGAAGCTTCCTGTCATAGATGTTTCTATCCCTCTCTCTCTCCTACATTTGACCTTACCCAAGGTAATGGGCTCCTCCCATTTCTGGATATATGCTGGCTATCATCACTTAGGTCTAATTTTTAGTTTTTGATGTTAGGCTTCTCTGCCATTAACTCTTATACTAAATCTCACCTCTCTGCCATTGTGTTTGCTCATTGCAGACAATATCACTGCTCAAAGGAAGGAAATTCTGTGTGCTTACTGCTACAGAGTGCTTAGTGTGAATTCAAAGTGATACAAGAAGACTGTTGCCTTAGGGGGAGAAAAACTCACATTTCCCCCCCTTTGGAAACAAATCCTTCAAATATTTTAATTGGCATGACTAAGTAGTCTTTTGATTATTGCTGTGTCACAGAAGGGAACAAAAAACTCACGATTAATATGTCGAAGTTGCTTGTTCGATTGCCCAACAGGGAAATCTCTTTTAAACTCATTCATTCTTTCTGTCCATTGAGTGTGGATAACACTGAAGGGTCAGAGGACATCTTTTATGGAGAGATATTCTCCTTCCCATTGCCAAGAGTCTGAAGCAAAATATGTCACTGCTTTCCAGCAATTGTATGATTGCTGTGGAGTAGGAATAAACCCGGGGTGGGGTACCTGTGTGTAACAAAGAAATCTATAGCCTTTCTCCTCCTTCCAACAGGCAAGCATGCAGATACGTGCAGCTAGGCGTAGACACACAGACAGGCACAAACCCACAGAGGTACACACACAGGCACACCATCTTATACCCAGAAACACACAGGCATTTTGACAAGGACTTAGCATCTGTTTTTATGACAATTTGGAGGCCTAAATAGGCAGCATGTCAGAGGCAATACAGCTGAGTGGGAAAAAAAAAAACGCACCTGCAGTAGGCTTGGAGAAACCTGGGTTCTAGTCCCTACAGCAGCCAGGATCTGTTTGTCATTAAGGACACCGTTTTATACTTTGTACCAGTGTTTTCTAATTTAGAGAACTAGAAGGTTGAATTTCATGATTGCTAAGCTTTCTTTCAGACCTAAGGTTCTGTGAACTCAAGAAAAGGGCTGGAAAACTATATGCTCAGGTAGCCCCTTAACTACGGTAAATCTGGATGGCTTTTCACCAGTTATGATGGTTTGCAATGTTTACTTTCCACAATGTTTACAATTATAATCCAGTTTTTCAGACCTTGTATAGAATTTATATTCCATGATTATTTATCCAGCAATAGAAACTTCCTGCATGTTCCTCAACCCACTAAATGCAAGGTCCAGTGGGAGACACAGAAACGAGGGGCACATAGTCCCTGGCCTTTGGGAGCTTTCATACTCACTGAAGATGGACCAAAGACACAGAGTTCTAGTAAAAGGTACTGCAAAGTGCAACTGGCTTTCGGATGAGGGCCTATTGAACTCTGCCTGGAGACAGAACTCCCCGGTGGAGTTGGTACGTGAGCAGGCCCTGATGATGCTTAAGATACAGCCTTACAGAGGGAGTGGAAGTCAGGGAGGTAACAAGCCACGAGGTGAGGGCCAGGAACATTGCATCTGACTTCAGCTAAGTCTTAGTGACCAAACGGGTCTCATCAGAACTTTAGTCCTATGCAGCAACGTGATGAACTGGAGGACATCATGCTAAGTGAAATGAGCCAGTCACGGAAGGACAAATACTGAGGGATTCTGCATGTGACACATCTAACGTAGTCCCAGTCATAGACTCGGACGGCAGAATGGTGGTTGCCGAGGTCGGGGAAGGGGAATAGGAGTTGCTGTTCAGCGGGTGTAAAGATTCAGTTACTCGGGGCTGGCGTAGCTCAGCGGATTGAGCCCTGGCTGCGAACCAAAGTATCGCAGGTTCAATTCCAAGTCAGGGCACATGCCTGGGTTGCAGGCCACGGCTCCCAGCAACCGCACATTGATGTTTCTCTCTCTCTCTCTCTCTCTTTCTCCCTCCCTTCCCTCTCTAAAAATAAAAATAAATAAATAAATCTTAAAAAAAAGATTCAGTTACTCAAGATAAATATATTCCAGAGACCTGCTGCATGATAGCATGCCTGTAGTTAATAATACTGTGTTGTACACTTAAAAATTTGTTCAAAGGGTAGTTCTCATGTTAAATTTCCTATTACAACAAAACAATCTTTAGGAAGGTCATTACTGATCGTAAGGCTCTCTCAATTTTAAGTAGTTAGTTTGACTGAGTGAAATTTATAGCACTACTTTTTAAAACAACAACACACTAGATTTTATATATTTACAATGCATTATTACCAATTATTCCTTAATAATTAAAAAAATAATAATATAGCAGCTCTTCCCCTTTAACCGGAATGTCCCTAATTGCTTTCCAAATTATGTTTTCTTCCATTTACATTTGCTGAAGATGGAAAAATTTTGGTCTTCAGAAAAGCAGACTCAAGAGAACAAATTGGAAAAAGTACATTGGCAAGTTCACATCAGCCGTTAGAGAGCACAGGTCCAGCCACACGACCTGACAGAAAGTACCCTCTACTCAGGCTGAGATGATGAATGTTCATATTTGACATTCACGTTGACAGAGCTTATTCATCTTGCTAAGTATTCTTCACTAAACTCAAAGAAACCCCTAAAGAAAATTTCGAAGTATGCAACTAGAAAGTCTGCCTAAATGCTGGAACATCCTCAGAAACACCCTGTCTTGCTTCTTTTGCCCAGCTGATGTGATTTGTTCAGTTGATGTGATCCATGTGGGCAAAAAATAATGCACATTTTTAATTGGGCTAAGAAATTCCTTTCTTCTTCATTTATTTTTTTCAATGTCCACTCTAAAACATCATAGGTGTCCCAGGGAACATCCTTTATTTGCTAAAACAATATATCTTTTAGTGGAGTGCCCATTTGTAAAAGAATTCCAATACACGTAGCACAAGATAATGTTATAAGAACATTCTTTCTACTCCGCTCGTAACCTGTGACTTTCAGAAATGCCATTGAGTCTTTCTGTATGAAATTCCTAACAAGTACTGTATTTATCACAATTCAAAGTCCTCCCTTCTACTGAAGAACATGGTATGGGACATGACGTAAGAACTACATGAGAGGCAGAGCACAGCTCCAGCAGTGTCACACTGCTGTGGCCACCATGTGACTCTGTGACACAATGTGCTTTAGGTCAATGGACCCTCAGCTGCGGCCTTCAGCCATCTGGTCTGGAAGGTAAATCCCTGCCTATGGCATCACACCTCCCTTAAATTCTTAAGGATGATTGATATCCACTTAAAGTTATCATAAACTGAAAATCATGTATATATACAACCTCATGTGGATAGCAGTGTAAATTATAAGTTGTAGTGAGAGATATATTTATGTAGGGAGACACTACCTTGGTAGAATAAAAGAGTTTGGAGTAATAAGAGATCAATTCTTGAATGAACGTTTAGTCTGAAAGTTAATATCTTCATACTGAAACCAGAAAGGTCTAAAAACCCTTTCATAGAAAGCACAGTTTAAAAGAAAGTAATTATAAGCATTTTTTGGAGGTGTAATGAAACAACATTTATGTCAGAAAGAGCTGTAGCTCCTGAATTTTTAGCATTTCCATCAAATTGTGCAAATAAATTTTGAAATAAATTTGGCAATTGTGTTGCAACAAAAAAAATATCTCTCCAGGACAAGGAGTAAATTTGCCTTCCTAATTAAGACAAATGTCATGAATGGCACTGAGGATTGTGTATAATTAACATGCAGAAAATGGCCAGTGAAATGTATGACCAGTAAAACACAGAGCAGCAAGGATCCCACAAACTACTGGACATCAATTTTAAATGCCAGAGAATCAATGGTGTCAAAAGCAAAGAATTTAGAGCAATAATTACAGAGATGTTTCCTTCCCTTCTTTGACCTAAGGGTTTTGACAATAGACTAGTGACCAAGGAGTTTTGGTCTAACTTCAGAGCAGACTTTTCATGAGGCCTGTGCAGATTCGTAGTTCTTATATTAATACATTTACATATGAAAGACAATTGGACAGTGAACTATATGTACATTAGCCTGGGTTTAACCCATATCTGTTTTTCAATATAGTTCTGAATTAAAAAGGCATCTTCACATAGAGAAACCATAAGTATTCTTTCCTGAAGAGTAGCCAAGTCTGGTCCTGAGCTTGACCTTGCACTCAGAAGGCTCCTCCTCCCTTCGGTCCAGCCCCTCACTTCTGACTCTTGCCAGCGGGGCTCTGTAACTATCTCACCAGCCACCCAGTCATGTTCCATCCAGGCTGGCCCTTTAAAGCCTGGGTTTTACAAACTCCAGCTTACCTATCTCTTTGACATGGAATTACTGAGAACAGAATGTTTTCTGCAATGGTACAAATAAACTTTGCAAATTTGACTTTTGGTGGGTCTACCTATAAAAAATTCACAAGGCAAAATATCTTGAAGTAGCAAGTAGCATCCCTTAAGCCTTTTTTTTTAAATTCAATTTTATCAGCATTTGTATGCAAAATCATATTTTAAATAAACCATTGGAAGATATGCATACAACCCTAGTTGTACAGAGCTGGCACAAGATGTAATTTATACATCAGTATTCACAATCTATCCAGCTACTTCACACCATTGACAACCAGCTTTGCTTTTTTATTTATAGAATTTTCCTGGAAAGAATCAGCATTTGCTGAGAAACTAAGTGACTACACTCTAATCATGTTTCTGAGACCTCATTTGGAGATCTCCGAAAAGTCTCTGAAAAAACGTTATGAGATGGCATTTCTGTAAGTGAACTCTTAATGTATGTCTTTAATAAGGGTGATAGTTCTAAAAATAATCTCACGTAACAGGCAGTTATAGTGTAAATTCTGAGCACTCATTCCATTTTTAGTTTTTATACGGGTAATGGGAATAATGATACTAAATTGGTATAACATTTCACATTGGTCTTGATTTAGAATATCTATTTCTTCCTGGTACTATCTCTGTGTTAAAGGGTAATGGGAAAACACCAGAGGAGGGATGCAAGGAAAGATAATTATTTTGCTCCATTTCAACAGTACTGTTCTTAAGCAAATTTCATGCCACATTTTCTCTCTAGCACTTTGAAAAATGGTGTCATTCATCTTGCGGGGGGAAATTTGCTTCTCATGTTGCTGAGGTTTCTGTAAATACCCTTATTACTACAGTGTACATGAGGAGGGTTGGATCTAAAGAGCCAAATGAACTACAAAATATGTGGCTTTTCTTTTTAAGAAATATGTGTATACTATATCACATTGGCATAAAACAAAATTTAATGTTTTCAAATTGTCCCCACCCTTGTTTTGTAGCTGACCTGTACCTAACATAAAATGTGAACAAACCAAATCCATTTCCAACCGTGCAGATGGCTCATCACCCAGCTGTCTTAAAGACAGAAAGATGAGTGAGCTAAGAGTGCTTACTAGGAAGGAGAAAAAAACTGGAAACCTTAAAACTAGCCCAAAGCCAAATCTTTCTGCTCCTTGTGTAAGTAAATCTTCCACTGGAGATAAGGTTGGGATGTGAGATAAGGTTTGTAACCGTATCCCAGAGATAACCCAACATTCTTTTCACCTACTGTATTGATAAAGCACACCCACACGCACATCTCGAATCCCTGGGTCTTAACGTTGTAACAGAGGAGGAGTTACAAGCCAAACCCAGGGTATTTGGCTAGAAGCCTTTTCTTTTCCTCCATCTCAGTAAAACAGTGTTTTTTGTATTTCATTAAAAAGGGGGGAATACCGCATGGAAAATTTTATATTTCTTATCCTCTACCCATCATCTGGTATCATTAATTCGGCTTTGTGTGCATGTATATGTTTTTAAAGGTCCTCAGAAATACACATAATACCAAGTTTGACGTCTACCACAGCTGCCGTTTTTGAGTATGTTTTGTGGTGTTAATGGTGTAGTGTACTCTCAGCCGTGCCCTGCCTCCAGCTGGGAAACAGATTCATGTAATTCACATTGCCTTTGTTGACAGGAAGGTCAGCAGTCTGAACAATTTTATTTATTTATTCATTTGCCCTTTATTTAGTTTTTGGTGGGAGAGAAACCGTGGGTAGGGTGCCGCTGACATATATATTTACTTATAGTAACTATAAGCAGGCAGTGTGAGTTTTAAAGGTTGAAATATGTTTGCATATGACAGTTAAACATGTATTTTATAATATACAATGTGACTCTATACAGAACAACTGTGAAACTTGGGAAAGTTGATCTTTAAAAAAAGCAAGCTTATTTTATTCTACTTCTGCTATCTGTACTTAAATCAGATCTGAAAGCGATACTAGAAGTAGGGGCCATGGCTGTGTGGCCAGGTGGTAGCAATGTTCTGGAAAGAACAACGTTTTCTCTCTCTTTTTTAAAGAACCATGTTCTTGACAACAGGAAAACAATACTTGGCACGTAGTTTTCTGCCATCCTCACGTCATCCTGCCTGAAGCCCAAATCCTGAAGACGTGCTCAGGGTGGTGGTTTGGTTTCATGTTTTTCAGGGCAGGACATGAGAATGGGAATGGCATGGTGAAAAATGCCTCCTGGCCATCGCCTCTCTGCTTCTGCATAGTGTTTTGTCAACAAGCTCAGACTGGATCGGGGGATCTTCACCAGGACTTTAATTACTTGATGAGCATCTCTTATTGGTGTCACAGGTGGTCACAGATAACCAGGTTCTTGGTGATCGCGGATAAAGAACTGAACAGAACACACTGAGTTTATAGCGTAAAGAGAGAGAGAGCAGATTTATTAAGCGATCACATACTCCACAGAACATGGGAGAAAGGCCGACTCCAAGCAGAGATTGACCTCAGGGGTTGGAGGGATTCTGTTCATATAGAGCAGATATTTCCTGGCTAATTTTGGCGGGCTTTTATTGTGCATGTACAAGTAGTTGTATTTAAAGCTACTGTGCATATGGTCTCCCATGATTTTCCTTGATTGGCCACTGGAGAAGGGGGTTGCACAATGTTAACTTATTATAATGCAACTATAATGAAGCAGGGGTCATGTAGCATCTTCTGCACCGGTGCATTCATGAGTCACCATGATTCAGTGCTTTTCCAGAAATTGGGAACAACCAGACTTAGAACAGGGTGTCTGTCTTGTATGGATGTCCTTTATCTTAGTCTCGGGGCACCTCCAGAGTTTCCTCCTTCCTATCTTCTGCATCTCTGGCATTCTTATTCTTTCTTCAAGAGAGGTTCCTTCCGCCAGTAACACCAGGTGGGTCCTTTGTCAGATCCAAACCCAGACCTTGCTGTGGTTCCGACTCAGATTGGCTGGAGGCTTGAAGCTCTCACAGAGTCCCCCATTCCTCGGGCAGAAATAGAATGCCACTGGGAATTAAAGAGCATCCTGGGCAGAAGAGCATCACCCACAGTTGTGAACATTTGTATTCTTTTCAGAGTGGAACAACACATCCCTGACAACTTAAACACTTCTCAGCAGTTTCTCCTTCTCGGACTCTGGGACCCACGGAAATGGCCTGACCTTCCCTGACCCTCAGCTCAGCTTTCCAAAGGTTTCAGTAAATAGATTTCTATTGGGAGACAATGGGTAGAGTCTGCTTTTCCAAATGTTATCCTATAACCTAACCACTGCATTTTAGATCTCTTCTCCTATTTTTGATCAAACCTGTCTTCTACCAGTTTCAGCTGTTTACTTCTTCGATCTACCCATACCCTGCTAGTGCAGGCTTTCCCTTGTGTAGCTCTGGAGCTGTTTGGATTCAAGCAATTCGCCCTACAATACACATTTTGTGAACTGACTCTTATCCTACTCAGTCATGGAAGTTGACATTAGTTAGGTGTGGAAGGCAGTAACATGAGTTACGCAGGATTTCCCTCTCCCTCCAACTGTCTTTGCTAATAAGAATGGGCAAGAAGCAAGCCCAAGCCTACCCCTATGTTTTAAATGAAACTGTGTCTCCTCAAAATTCATACGTTGAAGCCCTAAGTTCCAGTTTCTTAGAATGCAATTGTATTTGGAGGTTAAGTGTTGTTAAAGGAGACCTGTATGGGTGCCAAACAGACAAGGGATGGACTTGAGATGTGTCAACTTGGTTGGGCCACAGTGCCTCCATGTTTGATCAAACATTACTCTAGATGTCTCTGTGAGGGTGTTTTTGCATGGAATTTACAATTACATTGGTGTACTCTGAGAAAAACCTCCAAAATGCACATGGGCCCCTTGCAGTCAGTCCCTTGAAGACCTGCATGAAACAGAGGACTGATGTGCTCTCAGCAAAAGGGAATTCTGCCAGCAGACAGCCCTTGGACTTGAACTTCAGCCTCAGATGTTCTCTGCTACATCCTGCTGACCCACCCTACAGATCTGCAGCTAGCCAGCCTCCATAATCACATGAGCCAATTCCTTAAAACAAATCTCTTATTATGTATACACAGACCATTCATTCTGTTCCTCTGACTAAATACAAGGCCCAACATCCCACGCTGGCATCCTGTTCCTAACTGCTGAGTCTGGAAATAACATGCAGGAACTTTCCCACCGGAGTCAGTTTTATGCAAATGGTTAATTTGGAAGTGTGGGGGGAGGGGAGAGCAGGAGCTTTTATTTTACAGATTAGTCGTTATCTATGTAATTAAAAAATAACTGGACACAGTGCAGCACAGTCTTATTTCTGTCACTATTACTAGAAGGAGTCTTTTCTCCATAAATGATCACTATCTGAGTTTAAGTGCAGTGCCCGAGTTTCTGGAAAAGGCTGAAATTAAGTGACATGAGTGTGGCATATCCTGGTCTGTCACTTCAGCATTTTCTTGAGAGGAGGGTGAGGGAGGCTCCTTCTCCATCCTTTTCCTTAGAGCACTTTCTCCAAATACCGGGACACCTCCTCCATTGATGGAATCCTGAAATCAAATGGGAGACTAATAATCATGTTGAGATTTTTCCCCATTGATAGACAAAATTAGTGAGAAAAAAAATTCTTTTAAAAGCAGGATAAATAATTCAATTTATTTCTATATCCTGGCAGTTTAAAGGAGCTATTACAGACATTGCCAAGTGTACTTAAGTTTTTTCCATATATTTTCCCCAGACCTGAATCTTTTCCTCTTTACCATAAATATTTGTATATTTTGTTTATATTTTACTGAAAAATATTCTATTTTTTAGCTAAGTGTATACTTGTGTGTAGGTTTCTATGCATGCCATATATATAAGCTTTCACACATTGAAAGGTGTAGATACTGAACATTATTTGAAGAATTATAAGAGATACATAATGAATCCTTGACACGGTATTCCCACAGACAGCACGTCCCTGCTACATCATTCAGATCACCTTGTCCCGTGTGAGAACAAACCCATTACCGGGAGGGTTTGCTGCATTCATTTTGCAATTGAAGAAAAAAATACTGTATATGCCAGTTAATCATCCCAGATGTGAGCGCCAGCTGTACTCTCGGCTTTGTTTATGAGCACATTTTCCTTCAGGTAAACACTGTAACTCTGGCAAAAATTTCTGCCTCATGGATATGAATGCTGCCATTATGCATTCACTATTTTTTTAAAGGAACATTTATGTTTGTACAGGAAAGAATGCTAAATTAGAAGAAAGGAAACTTGAATTCTTGTCTTGGCTGTGCTACCTGGGTTTAGGAAAGTTCATTGGTCTCAGTTTCCAGATCTGCATATTGGGGTGTTACTATTCACTTTACAGGGCTGGGGTAAAAAGTAAAAGAAATAATTTCTATAAAATTTTGAAGTACCTGGACACACCTTTGCTAATTACTGTTTAACCCATTCTTTTCTGTAAAGAAAATAAGTGTAATATCTGCTTTGTATTTTAATTATACCATGAGAAAAAGATGATAATAACCACAAACGCCCTGAGGGATACTTTAAAAGGGAAATTCAAATATAAAGTATGGTCAGTGGTGTGTGTGCTCGTGCACATGTGTCGTCCCACATTCTGTGTTAAACCCATTCATCTTCGTTCCGGCGGGACTGCCCCCATCAGCACAACTGGTATTTTTGCTTCCTCCCATGTGCCTGTCCCAACTTTTAAGTCCAATTGCAACCGGCGTGAAAAATGTTAGTGGAAATGCTTCAGAACTGGATGACATATCGTCAAGTCACTGTTCTTGGTGGAAATTAATGAATAACTGCCAACTAATATCTTCATTCAAGCCCGCTGACAGAGTCCATATGCACGGGGCAGTGCTCGCCAGCTGCAGGAAACCCTCAGCTGAACAAGGGTGAGTCGTTAATTCATTTTCTTGGGTTTAGACCATTGGAGCACAATTCCCAGAACTAAACGGCACTTGGAGGGGGTGTGTCTTCTTGCTCAGAAGTATGGAAAAGGATAAGAACAACACCATCAAATATTATACTACATGGCAAGTTCAAGTTGATACGGGACGTGGACTGAACTGCCTCCTGAGTGACCTGGAAGCTCTCCGTTCCTGTTTCCTAGTGGCCTCCGTGATGGAGCCAGAGAGACATTAACTTCCAGGAGGAAGAAGTTGGTCTTATGAGCATAAGGCCCTGTGTGGGCCCCACCACCCTCTCATGCAGCTTCCCCAATTCCAGAGCAAACTGCTCAGCATTTCCGTAGGGAACTCTGAGCACTTCGCCTCTGTGTTAGGCTGCTCACAGTTCCTGGTACCAGAGGGTTCAAACTCAACGTACGTAAACTTACTGTTTTTCAGCTCACGGACTATTTTAATGCCCATTGCTATAGTTTTATTTATAGTATCAGCATTTTAAAGAAAATTCAAGAGCAATACCTGATCAATGTAAAAAAAGAAGAAATGCTTAAAAGCACAAGGCAGAAAGTAAAAATTATTTCTGATCATATGATTCATTCAATTAACCTTTACCTACTTCATCTACTATATGGCGAGGGCTGTTAGCACCTGTGGTGGAGATTCAGAAACACAGATAAGTGGATGTTATTATTTATGCTTGCAGTGGCTAACAATTCTTAAAAGAGGCATTCTTTAATGTTATTTACTAAGCACAACTGTAATGTGACATTATAAGAAGAGAATATTGAAATAGGTCCTGAAGCCCTGGGTTCTAGATTAAAGATCTTACGGATTAACCTATGATAAAGCACCTGTTCTGTATTTTTTAACCCTTCAGTTCTTTCTGTAGCCAACAGTCTATGAATTCTACTACCAGTAATCAATATATGCAGCTCTTTTTATTGGCAATTATTCAAACAGTGCCTAGTGTTATAGTTTTATAAATCAATATTAGGGTTTCTGTCATCATTTGGCATGAAGTGTCTTTGTACAGGTGGATTTACCATTCACTTGGCTATTCCTGAATGTATTTATCCACGTAATTTAATTTTGTCCTAAGCCTGTTACAAACAAACTGAACAAAAACACTCACCTTGAACTACATAATAGAATATATTCCTGAGATATCTCAGACTTTTTTCTTTTTAGCACTTAACAATAATCTTCTAATCATTCAGGTGCATTAACCACATCTCAGTTTACTTGTACACATGAAACATGCAGACATATGAGTCACACAGACAAAACAAAGCTCAAAACGATACGTGAACCGAAAGCCTGATTCACTGATCAGAAGGAACTGATCACTTCTTCCTTGCACTATAAACTCGGCGGGGCCCCAGGTGCTCCCTTGAAACCAGCCTGGTTAATGAAAGGGCCAGCAGGACTGAATCACGCCCATTTGTATAATAGTAATAGCAAACATCACCTGACTGTAAAGTGGCATCTAAGCCATTTGAGCAGAAAAGAACAGAGGGGAGAAAAGACATGACAATAAGAAAGTACAAGCTTGACTGCAGTGGGGAAAAAAGAGAGAAAGGAAAGAGGACATAACGGTAGCTTTCTGGAGGATTATCCTCTCTGATAATAGTTGTACGATTGCATTGCAGTTACTTTCTTTTATAAAAATTTTTTGTTTACTTGCCATTGTTGTTATAAATACTCAAGTAATGTTATAGATAGGGCACCTGTTTTCCTGAGACAAGCCCATCCATGTTCTCATTATCTTGGTGTGATTAATAACTTCTGGCTTTGAGTATAAATACTATGCTAAGTGGCAGAGAAGTTTAGGAAGTCATAAATTGGAGGGGGCTTGATAAATTCAGATAAATGTTTAAGGTTGTTTTTCTGGAATATCTCTACCAGAGCCGTTGTTTTATTCGAGGGCTAAGGCAAGGAGATCCCCCCAGGCCAGGGGCTGCGCCAGCTGGGTACACAGAGTAACTCCTTGCCCTGCTCCCACCGCGACCTCATAACAGCACTGAGGCAACTCTCCTAAAAGCGCACAGCAGAAAATAGCATGTTTGAGATTTAAATTTAGGCATCTTAATCCAGAGGCCTTGTTTTAACTACTATGTGCCTTTCAAGTACTTTAAAAAAAACTTAAGCCTGTTCTATCTCTTGATTGTTCATATTGCTTGGAAGGAATAATCAAAAAATTGCCCATACACAATCCATAATTTGTTCATAAAACCCACCAAGTATTTTACAAATATGACTACAATGAAAAGAATCTACAACATTCATTCCCCTCTCCACATTGCCACTTCCATCGTGAATTCATAATTGAGACATTGACTGCAAATTAAATGGCCTTAATTACTTTTAATGTCCCAATAGACAGAACAAAGTAAAGGAATATGATGAAGCCACAAACTGGATATCGTAATTCCCAGACGCACCTCCCCAGACCCGACCCACACCCAACCTCCGGCAACAAGGAAAGACTGGGGGGCCTTCAGGAATACAGTTCCGTTTACAGGACAGAAAGGAGAATCCAAGCCGCTTTCACTGGGCCACTTTACTAAGATGATATCCCTTCATCAGCAATTAACTTCTTATGGATTCTTTTTAAGCATACATTTAGACATGAGACTCAAGCTCCTACAATTCTTACCAAGCTTCATTATCTGACTTCCCTGCTCACATCAGGTTCAAAGAGCGTGGGAAGGGTTATAGCAAGAAGAGGTGCCAACTAACTGCGGGCGAGAAGTAACACTCAAAAGTGGAAGTAGAAGCATCTGTGCTTTGCAGTGAGGAAGGCACACCCAGACGAGGAGCATGGAGTAGCCCTCACAGAAGGTATTATGTTATACTCAGACTCCCCTGCCTTGTGGGGATCTTGGAAGGGTTACAGAACAATTCTTTTATGAAAGTTGGGTGGTTGCACTTGAAAAACCTTAGGTGCCTTAGTTAATTTTCTGGAAGATGTCTTTGTTTACCAATTGACATGGAATGTTGGACACTTTTTTGTTAATATCTGATACCTAATAAGTCATCCATCCTGATTCTGCATAAAATATATTTTACTCTCAATGTGCCTATGAGTATTCAAAAGAAGCTAGCTGATGAAATAGGCAGGACATGAAAAAGGAAACCCTTTCTAATCTCCGATGCCTGCAGAGTGATAAAACTCTGAATGAAAAATTTAAATTTCAATTACCTGAGAATGCATTACTTATAAAAAATAAACCAGCCATGTATTTGAAACACCTGGATCATTCAGTGAACTTTTGACATTTCTCCTTCTATGGGGAATTGCACAGATGCAGCCTAAATGGCTGTTAGTAATGCTTACAAACCCTGTTCCGGCAGGGTCAGTGACAGCTTTCTGTCTCACGTTTCCCTTCCATGAAAAGGGGGTGATATTAGCCATATTGTTGGCCTATCAGGCACTCCGTGAGTCTTTGGAAAGAGAGACACATAGACAAAGCAATTTTGTTATAATTTCAAGATAAGAAATTGTGCCACCAAGAAGAGCAGGGTGAAATTCTACTTTTTAAGGATGAAGCCTGCTGCTCTGCCAGGACTTCGCTATTTTTATTCCCATTTTCTACTTTCTATATATGAATGTAGTAATCCTTGGTATATTTTTGGCAAAGCCTGAGCTATTTCCTCAGTTCCGACTTCCCCTTACTAACCTGAAATAAAATTCTACACGGCTCTGCACAGGAAAAATTACAGGATCAAATGGAAAGGTTGCATTAGCTCTCTTCTGCCTGGAGTTTCTGTTTAATGTTCTAACAAGATAGGTAGTGACGTGGAACACCCTAGGGGTAGGAAAACAAGATGCTGAATCTATGCGTGTATCTCCTAATGGAATATCTACAAAGACAGAAACCAGAACTTTCTTACCATTAGTTAATTTCCCTAAGCATAGACTTCCTAAAAATAACCTCAGGATATCTTATTTGGCCAAATTCTTTCCCCAGACCTGATGTCAGACACTACATTTAGGGCAGTAGCAAGTAGGAAGATTTCATGTGTTCATTCAAAATTTCCCTGAACGTAGTAACAGATGTTAGTAATAGAAATCAGCAAGGACCAGAAGACTTGAGCACCTCTTGAAATGGTAGTAAAAGAGAGAGCAGAAATATGCAGAAGTTGTTGTCATTGATGTTGTCACTGTCATCAGGGAACTGGCTTGGCTTTTGGAAATTAACATGCTAAATTAAAAAAAGAATCATTCTCTTGTTTGCTATTAGGCCAACTGGGCCTTAAGAAAATAAAATTTGGACTAATTTTAAATAGATTGCCATATCATCACTTACGGTGTTTGTCCTCTTACTTAGCTATGCAGAAGATTTAAATCCAAAAAAGAAGTAAAACAGTTGGAGGTAGGGAATTAGGTCATTATTACTAAATTATTTTTATCTATAGGTTTAATGCCAATTCTCTGTAAAATAACTAAAAGTACTTCAAGAAAACCCCTTTATAATCCAGAGTGGAAAAATATACAACACAACAGTAGAAACGTTTGTTTTTGTTAGTTAGAGCCACCCAGTGATAAAGAATGCTTCTAGAGACATGGCATTGTCGGGGGCAGGGGGGACGGCGTGCAGAGGAAATGGGTTTGGCATCACCCTAGCTTATTGCCAGAGTAGTAACTTCTTTGGGGGAAACTTTATTCACCCCGAAGAAATTAAAAATATAGCTCTAAAAAGAAACACAATGACTCAGGGCCTCTTTTCTTTTTCTATCTTTTCTTTCCATCACATCTTGTAAGCTTGTTTTTATTTGTTTGGTGTTTTAAGAAGCTTTAATGGTGCTCCGATGTTCTTTTGTATTCTGGCAACGCTATAACAAAAAGTGCTTGCTCACCGTGAAATCTGAGCCTTGCTGGAGTTTATTTAATGGTGAAAGCCACATTCTGTTTATCACTTACTTAATTGTCAGGGTGAGTTCTGGACTTGGGGGATGTGTTTTCAGGAAAAAAGAAGGTGTTAAAACCTAGACAAAAATAAGCAAAAGGATTCTGCCTTTCCTCCCATTCTCTTCATTTTCTCTCAAAAACCTCAGGTCAAGCTACCAGTATCTTCATAGACTTGCTGTCACCTGTCTTGTGACATGAGACTTCAAAATGGCTGCTAATTCATTAAGGATTCACCTTAGAGGAATTATCTAAGCGAATCACCAAATGCACCTCACAACAGCATCCGTCGTGAATGAGAGAGCTGAGACTCAAACCCCGGTTCACCTGACTCCAAACGCCTTTGCTGCTCCGCTGCATCATACCCTCGCCTAGAACCAGCACCCGCGCACCTGCTCACGGATCCTCCCTCCCTGCCCCTGTGTTCGAGAGTGTGCGCCATGAAAGAAAACCACAATCTGAATTCCCCCCCTGCTCCCCATGCTTCCATTGCCATATCAGCAATGCTGACTAAAAAGGAAATGCTCCCAAAGGTTTTAAACTTCCCAGTTAGCGGCACAGAAGCAAGACACGTGGCTAATCTGGAAGTGGGTCCACTACACGACTGACCGCCACAGCAAGGCTTCACTGGTGCGTGGCTGCCAGGACGCGCTACGTCACGTACATCTTCAAAACACAGTTTTCAATGAGGAAACCGAGGTGATCATGTCTTATTATTCCATCACCGCAGGTTTACAATGACTGTAATTCCAATTGTCTGGAATTATTTACTGTAAAAAAATCATTTATTAAAGAAATGTTTAATGAACGCCTCCTATTGAGCCACGAAGTGGGAATTTAAAAATGAACAGAGAAGAACGTTATTATCACAGAGGTGAATGCATAAGATAAATAAGAAAACACAAAGAAATCATAGCAAGTGCCAGGAAGGAGCCTGAGAAGGACGGATGGGCTAGTTCAGGCAAGGCTGCGAGGAGAAAATGCAGAAGGAGATGGTGCTGCCCAGAGTGGAGAGAAGAGAATCACAGGCAGAGAGAACAGCAGGTAAGAAGGCTCTGGGTAGCAGAGAGCTTGGTGTGTGCTGGGAACGAAGAACAAAGTGAGGCTGAAGCAAGGTGGCAGGAAGCAGGGGTTGGGGGTTAGAGAGGGGAAATGGTAGGAGATGAAATAGAACTGAATGAGAAAGGTCTGGTTATGATGTCAAGTTCAGGTTTGAATAGTACGTGCTACAAGAAACCACTGTACACTTTTAAGCAAGGGGCCCTCATGATCTGATATGTACAGGAAATATATCACTATAGTTACTGTTTTGCAGAGAAAATGTAAGAACATAAGAGTGATTATAGGGAGGCTAGTCGAGGGCTAGTGTCCTAGCCTGTATCAACCACTGAATGGCTAAAATTCAGTCTTAACTGGATATACAGCACATTTTCATCAATTTGGATGGAGAGGGAGAGATGCATGGATTTGAGATGTCATTTGAAGTAGAAGTAGCAGAATTTGCTCATGGGTTGGATAAAAGTAAAAAGAATAAAGGAAACAAAATGTGGATGATGCTACTTGATAAATAATTGTGCCCTGTATGTGGAGAAGGGAGGGCCAGTGTGGTACCTCCTAATCTTTTTATGAGTCCAAATTTTAATTGCTGCAATGATAATGGCTACTGATTATTATTATTATATGCTTTATCAGACACTTTAAAGATTTTCTTTCAATTAACCCAATTGGCAGTCTTGCAGAACAATGTTAAAATGGCCATTTGTATGTGAGGAAATCGACATTCAAAAGATGTCCAAGGAATCAGTCTAAAAATTAGTAAAACTCAGATCTCTTTTGCTTGAAAATGGATTTTAAACTTCCTGAGAGTGGAATTCGTGTCTGTCTAGCTTTTAACTATACTGCCATACCTAGCAGTGTCTGGCAAATAGTATATTATTAATACATATTTATCACCTAAATAAATACATGTGATTTCCACTATGGCTTGACGCTTCTCAGAGATTTCCAAGTATTCTCCCGCCTGGCAGGCATTGACTCTCAATGCCCCTAGGACCATCTTTTAAACTACTGCCCAGTTGGGAACTACACAGAGCTCTCTATCAGCGAGAAGCATCTCTAGTTATATTCCTCCCTCTGCATCCTCCCTGGAGAAAGATGTGCAGGTACACTACACTGGCAGGACTTGGGAGGAGCAGTGACAGTCTCAAGGAGGACTCAGGTCCTTAAGACCACTGCAGGGGCATCCGGGAATGGCATGTTGACATGGAGGACCTCCTCGGGGCTATGGGTACTGCCCTCACCTCCAAGTACAAGGTTTCTGGACCCTTGGTTTTGCTAGTCTCAGGGTCATGAGCATCCCTGCTCTACAGCATTCTCTGACAGGGAGGACCCACTTCACTGTCAGGACTTAGGCTACCCTGGTAGCTCCATTACAGAATCCCTCTAAAGCAAGGACATTTCCTGGCCTAAAGCATTCCTACCACAGAGTCTTGATTTCAGACACCCAGTTCATCAACCAGTGCCAGAAAGCTCTATTATCAAGACGTAAGCTTTTTCTGCACCTTACCTCCAGTCAGATGACTAGAACAAAGGCATAAATCTGGATCTCAAGAAGATTCTGTGCTTCACCTTAGATGTAATACTGGCTTCCCTAAAAATGAATGCCCACTACATGCCCATAAGAAACATGCTTTAAGCCCTGGCTGGCGTAGCTCACTGGATTGAGCACGGGCTGGGAACCAAAGTGTCCCAGGTTCGATTCCCAGCCAGGGTACATTCCTGGGTTGCAGGCCATAACCCCCAGCAACCGCACATTGATGTTTCTCTCTCTCTCTCTCTCTCTCCCTTCCTTTCCTCCCTACAAATAAATAAATAAAATCTTAAAAAAAAAAAAAAGAAACATGCTTTATTCCTACTTGGATTTCATGAGTCCCCTTCCCGACAGTATCCACATGTGTAAGTCATTCACTGCTCTTTGCCTTAATGTAATTATGTGTCAAATGTGAACAGGCCCACTTGGAACTCTCAGAGATGTGATGTAAACACAGTCCTGGAATATAGGTCTGCTGCCCATGGGCAGACAGGTCCTGAGGGACCCTTGTACCCTTTCTTCAAGGGCGTAACACCTGGCCATTCTCATGCCAGTTGTGCTTTACTTTCCATCTATAAAGCTAGATAAATTTCCCAACATTATTCCTCACAAATGCCATCTTCCTTACAGTTTAAGTTCTGCCATCGCTCCAAGGACACCCAGCATTCCACCCACGCCTACTTCACAAAGACAGAGCATGTCACAGGCACCTCGGTTGGGGTTCCAACCCATTGCAGGTATGAGAGTCTCAGCTACACCATTAGAATCAACAGGAATAACACTTGGCCAACTTTTCACCAGAAAGGAGTGTGATTAACGGGCACACCTGGTCGTCACTACCCACGACTCTGTGGCAGGCCTCCACTGCTGCCACCAGGCCGTGAAAGCCGGGCCTCACGCCAGTCTGGCTGAAGGAGGGGTGCGAGGACAGAGTAAGTGTCACATTTATGCAGAGCTCTGCTTCTTTAACACCGAGAGAGGTACGGCAAATACAGATCTGAGCTGTTGGTTCTCAAAAAAAGTCCCCCAGCAGCAGGTATGACTGACTTTCTGTCCTCCACTCCACCATACTTCCGCTCATCTTCCAATTGAGACGAGCTTGTCTGAACGTTGTAAAAGTCCATGGCTTCTGCACATGTCTTTGTTAGATCTGCCACCCACTGCCATTTCCTCCTGTGGCACTATGGACTGCATGGTGATGCTCCCCCGGATTCATAGGTTAATACCCTAACTCCCAACGGGATGGTACTAGGAGGGAGGGCCTTTGAGGGGTGATCTGATTTAGATGAGATCCTCATGGTAGAGCCCCCAGGATGGGGTCAGTATCTTTTTTTTTTTTAAATACAATCCGCTGCTTGAATTTCTGCAATGGCTCTTTTTTTAAATTTATGATTGTATTTATTTTCTGTTACCATTCAAGTCCCCTGATAGCCCCCACTCCCCACAATCGCCACACTGTTGTCCATGTCCATGAGTCCCTTTTCCTTTTTGTTCAATCCCTCCAGCCCCTACTCTCCCCCAACTCTTAGCTGTCATCCTGCTCTCTACCTGTGAATCTGTCTCTGTTTTGCATGTTAGTTCGGTTTGTTCATTAGATTCCACACAGTAGTGAAACCTTTACGGTATTTGCCTTTCTCTGACTGGCTTATTTCACTTAGCACAATGTTCTCCAGGTCCATCTATACTGTCATGACCAAGGGTAAAATTTTCTTCTTTTTTGTGGCCCAGTAGTATTCCCTCATGTAAATGCCCCATGGGACTAGTGTCCTTAAAAGAAGAGAAAGACTAGAGCTTGCACTTTGCCACATAGGGACACAGCAAGAAAGCAGCTCTCTGTAAACCAGGAACTGGGCTCTCACCAGACACAGGATCTGTTGCCTCCAGGACGGTGGGAAATAAATGTGTGCTGGTTAAGCCACCCAGTCCATGGCATGTTTATTACAGCAGGCCAAGCTAACTGAGGCACGTGCTAACCCCGTGCCTGACTTTGACAGCATCCGCTGATTGTACTTGCCAAGCTGAGTCTGACATTCTGCCCAGCTTCCTTCACCTTATGATCACTGTTTTTGCAACTGCTAGTCCTGCCACAGCATGCTCGTGAGCTCATGAACCATGTCACTGAGATAAAATATCTAAAGCTTTTTAAAAAATTTTTTAATTGTTTTCCAAGTGCAGTTTTCTGCCTTTTCCCCCCATCCTAGCCCTCCCCAAATATATCTAAAGCTTTTAGAGTGGAAACCAACACTAGCGCTAAGCCTATCTTCTATGTTTTACAGAAGATTAAACTGCAGAGGTTAAGTGATTTACCCAACATCACAAAGTTAAGAATGATGAGGACCCAAGCCTCCTGACTTGTAGAACAGTGATCTGACCAACCCTGACACCCCATTCTTAGAAAACATGTTCATCAATGGCTAGAAATCCAAGAAGGTATATTATTTAAGTTTGAGTTTGGGAGCACAACACTCATTTTGTTGGTTAGGTTCTGTTTTGAGAACCTCTGCAAGCATTGAAAATAGTCAATAGTAGCTGATGTTTCTAGAGAACTACATCCAGATTTTTTCATCTTTAAATGTTTCTGCAAAACTTGTCCAATTAAATTCTGACAGATGAAAAAATGTTTTCTTTTCTTTTCTTTAAAGCCAGTTAACCAATATACAAATGAATGCCCTCATTTTGTCAGTAATCATGGATGAAAAATACATAAAGCATATTTAATATATTTGGAACATGAATGTTTTTACCAAGTGAGATCCTCCAACCCAGTAGGAGCTGAAGGGGCTCTCTTGCTGTGTACAGGGTCTTCTAAAAGTCAAATGGCTGTCAATCAGTGCCAAAGTTGAAGGTCGCTCTCAGAGTCAAATATTTGTGACTACAGGGTCGCCATCCCCCCAGCTGAGCACTTCATCCCATGGATGTCAGCTCAGCAGGGTCCAGAGCAGCCTAGGCATAATTATGAGAATGTTCATGATTTTTATGGCAAAAAAGTCTAAATTCCATATATTCATAAAGCAAATCAACAGAAGGACTGAAGTTAAAACTCATAAATCCCAATTCCGTTCCTTTTTTAAACTGTGGTTGTCATGAACATTTTTGGTGTTTCTCAAGTCATTTTTTTTCCATGAAATTTTGAGTTGAGCCATCAATTACGTTGCTATGAAACCAGTGTCTGTACTTAAAATGTACATCTAATATATGGCCCTTATGTAATAGGCACATAAAATTTTACACTCATGTTTTTTTCCCTTTCAGTTCGGATACTGCTGGCTTTGGAGCTGTCAAGCCCAGAAGAGGGGTGCTGACAGGAACTCACAAGTGTTAGGATCCATTTTCCCCAACTGGCTGTGGCAGCTTCCCTAGGGATTAGCTGGCATCAATTTGGCTGTAAGAAATAATTCTCCCTGATGATACTCCATAAATTTTATAGTTAGTAATCCTTTTCTTACCAGCTTGTTAATTATAGACTCCAGCAACATACTTTTTAAAAAGTTCACGAGGATGCAGTTACTGAACTACTCCTGCCAAGACCAGGGACGGATCACAAAACTGTCAGGATTTAGTCGTCAGCTGAGTCATCACTGAAGGCGACTGCCTGGCAGTATCACCAGTTCATCGCAGTCGAGGGGACAGGTGGTTCTGACAGCCCAGTGAAACCTGAAGATTCAGGTCATAGAAGTAGTTTGAGATTCACTCTCTGCTCTTTGCTGCAGCATTCCTTGCACCAGGTCCTTAATTTCTTGCCCGTCTTGGCCTAATAAGTCTTCCTTCACAGCTTTATTGAAAGCTTTTGAATACAGTGTTTTCTTAGTTGAGTGATTCTTTTATTGCAAGACACCGCTGGTGTGCTTCAAGTGCAGACGTATAATGATTGGACTATTACCAGATGGACCATACATACATCTCGATTTCCCCAGGAAAATCTTAGTTTAAAAAATGTTGTGCCAAGATAATTGGTAAGATCTCTCCTTTTCTTCCACACCAGTTTCAAGAACACCCTATATTGTCCAATTACCCATCACTGATGACCAGTTCAGTGCAAGTCCTTCCATCAAGTATCAGTCACATCAACAATTGGATCACTGAAAATATCTTTCTTTCATTGAGTATCATTTTGATCAAGTTCTCTTTCCAGATAGGTTCGTTGCAGCCATGGTATTCTGGAACGTCTTTTCTGTGTTCTGTATCATTGTTTCTGATTCCGGTGATACGCAATAAAACCTGTACAATTCTGTTTTCACCTTTGATGCTCTTAATCAAGTAAAAAATTGTTATGGTAATCCATGTAAATCTGACCATCTTTCGGATCATCTCAGCCTAGAATTACATTTGTAAAACATATGAGTCTGGTAACTAAAAATAACTCGAGAACATTTACTTTTACAGTGGTCTATAAAAAAATGCCAAAAGCATAACTTTCATTACATGGAGCGCAGCATATTCTCCCACCTCTCTCACACACAGTATTTTCCCCTCAGGCTTTCAATAAGGAAAAGTATTTCATCTCAGCCTAAGCCACAGCACCAAAAAGCAGAGCAAGTTCAACTTTTAAGGGCTGCCAAAAGAATGCAACTATAACCAGGGATTTTTTTATTAAAGAGATTATCAAATGATTTTGATAAAACTAATATGAATTCGGTCTGTGTTAAGTGTAAAGACAGAACTAGAAAAACAGACCAGCACACTTCTTTCACTGAGACCTAAAGAATGACTGGATGCCATCATTAAGAATGGGGGCTGGTCCGATGGTAGTGGGTTACCAGAACTCAACTAAAGTTAAGTTAGTGTCACTTAAAGAATGGCATGCAGTCAAGCAGAGAGAATGCAAAGGGACTGCCAGTTAATCAGTTCCTCCCAAACTTGGTGGAAGACACCGACGACATCTCTTTGACTGCATACAACTCTGAGAGAAAGGTGTCATCTCTATCCTTCAGTTCAGAAAACGGAGACCCAGAGAGGTCCGTGCATACTCCAAGGTCACATATCTCCCAAAGGGACATAGAATGACTGCTGAGTTCTCGGAATGTCCGATGCTTGAGTTGTAAGACAGGGAGACTCCACCTGCCATGAGTTATCTTTGACAGGCAGGTAATATCTGAGGAAGGAGCAATTACATACATATCCATCCAGGTATGTTCAATGAAATTTGCTCAAATTCTCTTCCTTAGAATATAAACTCAGTACAGAGCTCACAACCTTATTCTTATGCCTCTCTAATTTCCCAGAAATGTGGTTTATTTTCTTTGACTGAAAAACAGAAGAATTTGAAGATTAATCGAGGTGCTTCATTTATGAAGTAGTCTAAACCTGAAACTAGATTTCTCGTCTACATGACACAGTCACCTACAAATCAGAAGATTGATAGAGAAAATTATAGCAATATAGGAGACAGATAAGAAAGGATACATAAATATAATTGGAAAGATTTGTATTACAATACGTCTTTCTTTCATAACCAAAACCACATTTGACAAAAATGAAGTTACTGATAAAAAAGTTCTTACAACTCTTAGTATTTAGGAATATTTATTTTCAAATACATATTTAATTTTAAAAACAATTTATTTTGTTACTTATTGATTTTGGTGGGCCAGAGAGAGAGAGAGAAACACTGATTTGTTGTCCCACGTATCGATGCATTCATTGGTTGATTCTTACATGTGCGCTGACAGGAGTCCAACCCATAACCTTGGCATATTGGGATGACACCCTAACCAACTGAGCTGCCTGGTGAGGGCTAAAATGAAAACAATTTAGAAAAAAAGTAGTTATAATTAAAAAAGAAAATTTGGGTGAGCTGGAGGATATTTTTCAGTATATCTGTGATCAGCATCTTTCCTGATTCAATGGGTACATTTTTATTAGTACTAGCTCTGTATCTAGTCCGTGTCCTCTGGGAATTTACCCAATTTGTAAAAAGGGTACCGACAACTTTTTGGTCTTTTGCCTGCTTCCACCCAAAGGTACTTTTCCTTCTTTCTTTTTTAAAAGATTTTATTTCCTTATTTTTAGAAAGGGGAAGGCAGGGAAAAGGAGAGGGAGAGAAATGTTAATGTGTGGTTTCCTCTCATGTGCCCCCTGTGAGGGACCTGGCCCGCAAGGCAGACATGTGCCCTAGCCCAGGAATCAAACCCGCAACCTTTGTTCACAGGCTGGTACTCAATCCACTGATCCACACCAGCCAGAACCAAAGGTATTTTTCATTTTGCCTCTTTTATACAAGTTTTACTCATTGGTCAATGTTTAAACCATTTCTGTCATCTCCAGAAAGTCTTTTGTATCTTCTTGTCTCATATCTAGCCTGGCTTTTTATCTCTCATTACACGGGGCACACCCCGGCCACATTCCAATACCACTGGATACATACGAAGGGCATTCTGGACCTAATAGGGACTTCATACGATCATCTACTACAACTTTCTCATTTTAGTGGTGTGTTAATTGAGGTTCTAAGAGGATAAATGACTTTTTTAATGGTGCGAGCATAGCAGGCAGCTGAATACACTTGACTGGCAAGTGTGTTTGCTCAATGCCAGTGACTATACACAGCACTCCTCATGCCAGACCATTAATTTATGCAGAGGCGGTCTAGACCAGTGTCAAGAGCACAGGCTCTGGAGTCAAGCTGCTAGGGTTCAAATCTTAACTCCCCACCCTGATATTTCTGTGGCTTTGGCCAATGAATCAATGTTTATTGCCATCACTAGACTGCGGACAGAGCTTATGTTTCATTTAGCAATTGCATCTTCCACAATTTTTTTTTACTGACTGATTGCTAGGAGCCAGGCTCTGTCATGAGTCCACACTTCAGGGAGTCAGGCATCCAAAGAAATCACAATGCTGCATGAGAGGTCACATGAAAGAGGCATGCTGGGAGAAGAGCAGCGTGGAGGAGGCGAGGAAGGCAGCCATGTATACCTTGGGAGTTCAGGGGGCTTCACAGAGGAAGCAGCACCACAGAGAAGCCCCCGAGAATGAGGATCACCCCAAGGTTGAGTACTGCCCCCGACAGAATAGCACATAAGGACATGTTTGCTACGTGAACAAGTGGAATTTATCTCCCCTGGGCTAGATGAGGGGAAAATAGGTACTTGAGAGACACATAGGAAGAAGGCACTTCTCTCTTTGTGCTGTACTCTTGAACTCTTTAGAAAAAAGAGCCCTCTCTTATGCAAACAATATCTGCTTCTTGAACTCCCCATGAGGCTTGTGTGAGGTGGCAGAGCCTCCAGCAGATCAATGCAAATGATGCTGGACATTTGTATAGACAAAACTAGTTCCCCTCAAACCTGAGGTCTGACGAAATATTTAATACGCTTTGCAAACTCCAGAAGATCCTATCCGCTGAGAAGGAAGAGAAGCCGAGGGAAGACCTCCTCCTGTTGCATCTGAGCAATGCCCCGGAAGCACCTCTCTCCAGACAAGGAAGCAGGCTGTGCTCCGCAGGAAGGTCGGTGTGATGCACACACAGCTTGCCAAGCAAACTCCAGGGAGGATGCATGAGTGGACTCGAAATACCACAGAAAGGACCTTTCCCTTTTAAAAGGTCACTGCACAAAACACAATAAAGCTGTCTACTACTGCATGCTCTTCTTCCAACTGAGAAGCTCAAAAGTGCACAAACCAAGGGCATTCTTTGTGCTCCGCACCTGGCTAGGAGGCTTGCAGAATTTCTCATTCTCTTGGTACTCGTCTATCTGCCATTTAAAGTCATTTCTGGTAACTCTGTTCTCTCCTCTAGAACATCTTCCTGTTTCCGTTTTGCCTAGTTTTCTTTTCACACTTGCTCCCTGTGATTTATTCTCACGTGATACAACAGGAGGTGACTCAAATTTCTCACCAGGGACAAAGGCACTCTCTCTACCCTCTTCTCTGTGGCAGGACTTGCCCGAACAGTCAGTCACCTGTCCGACAGCTACTCATTATTCCCCGCCCTTTTCCTGCCTAGCTGTGTGCATTGACCAAAATCAAATGTACTGAAATGTGACTCTCCCAGTTAGGAGAGGAGGAAAAAAAGTCAGCGAACAGCAGACAATTGAGAGCTTGAGTTTGCTGTGATTCATGGTCACCTACAGTGCTTACTTTACAACGTCACCAGTAAAAGGGCACAGGGCATACAATAATGCACATGACAAACTAGAGTAAGTGTAACGGTCTATTTTTACAGGTCACAAGAAAAAGAGAGCAAGCCTGGAACTGTCTGTAGTTGTGAGTTGTGGCATCTTAGGGGAAAAGGTGTACCCATCAAGTAAGTAAAGAAAGTTCAGGAACAACTGTAACCGTAAAATGATAATATTGAGAAGGAGGAATGTGGGGCAGGAGAAAGCCTAGAGATTAGATGATATTCCACACTCAGAGGTCATATGATATCAGAGGGAAGCATGCTAATTACTGACCATAGGTCTGGTGCTTTAGAGAAATCACTTTAAATCTTTAAAAAACAATCAAAACACAACAAAACACAAGCAATAAAATACAAAGGATAAAGAATCCATTCATTGATTTACAGACTTAGTGATGCCTTCAGTAAGTACTTATTGTGGTTCAAAATGATAACACATCTTTGCCCATATTCCTTTCAGAGATTCTATAAAATATTTATATATTGAACTTACTGCTATATTTTAATTAAATAAATATTATTTAGAATAAATACATCATTTCCATTACATAAATATATATAGCAATAATAAATATGATATAAAGGACAAAGTAGAATAAGTGCGTAATAGCCAAGAAGGGTGGGTGTCGTGGTGCTGACGATGCAGGCAGAAGATGGGAAGGAACTGTTAGAAAGAAGAGGCAGAGGAAGCTACTGTCCAAAATATGCTACACGGGGACCACAGAATCGGTGAGGGTGTCTACAAGGGAATCTCACAGAGTCGATGGGAAGAAATGAAAGCTGTAACTGAAAATAGAGCCCAATATAAGTTCTGTGTATGAAATATAATAGCTACGTATATTGTTATCTTCTCCTGTACATTATCTCCATGCTCAATCTCAGGGAACAAATAGCTGGATTAATCCCAAGCAAATCATCATCATCATCATCATCATCATCTTCATCATCATCATTGTCATCATTATCCAAAACCAAAATCCCAAACAAAAGAAGAAAAATTGCTGGCAGTGCTTTTCTAAACACCTGAACACATTCCCAGGAGAAAGACAAGGCTCTAACGAGGTGCTGGCACCTGAGAACAACTCTTCATTCTCTTACGACACAGACCAGCTGGTACTAAATCATGTCTCTTTACCTTCGTGTGCCTTGTAGTCCCAGAATTTCCACTCAGGATAGAAATTTTAAGGCTGAACTTTCCTATAAGAGCAAAGAAAGCCACAGTGGTCAGCCATTTTTTCCTCTTTACTAACCAGACAATCAAGCACATCACACACACCAGGCAATCCAGCAGTTTTATGGATGAAGGCTAAGACAGACGAGCTGGAAACAGAGATAATTTGAGAAATGGGTAAAAGAAAAAGAACTCTGATACATTTAGACAAATTGGAAATGCTATTATAACCAAAAATAAAAACAGAAGGCTTTCAAAGAGAATATTTAAAATAGAGAACAGAAAAGAGTACTTAGAGACTAAAACATGATTGCTTACGTAAAAAGAGCCTAGTACAAAGCCTAAAGACACAGCCAAGGAACTCACACAAATACAGACTAAGCTACAAAGAAAGGCACTATGAGAGAGGGAGGGTAAATCTGCAAGGCCTCACATTCAAGTACTAGAAGCCAGAGGAAGACAGGGGAGAACATGAAGGAGAAAAGGTATTAAAGAAATGATAGAAATAAATTTCCCTTAGCTGAAGCAAAGCCATATATATCTACAAAGAAATCGCAGTGAATGTATAACATAAGTGTAAAAAAGTCCTCAACTGTGTCACTGAAAATATTTAAACACCTAAAATAAAGACAAAACCCTAAAAGTTTGCCTAAAAGGCAAATTAATGGAATCAGTCTGGTACCTGAGTTCTCATCAACAATAAACAGCTTTCCAGAGGAAAGCTCAGTTTAATCTACAATTCTATGTCCAGCCAAACTGTCACACAAATATGAGTATAAGAACCAGCATATGTATCTTCCATATTCTTTTTTTCTTAGGAAGATAATTTATGATAAAGTATAATAACATGAAAAGATAAGGCAAGAAATAGAAAAATATTGAACAGCAGTTTTAAAAAAGAAGTGCAGTAAAACGAAACTTAGGATGTCAGCTGTGCATCGGTTCTAGGAGCTGTGAGCTCAGGAAAGAGGAGGATTCTGGGAGGGATATTCAGAGGGGTAAGAGAGGGCACGCCTGATAGGCTGGATGACATGAAAGAGAGTAAAAAATACATGAAGCTATGATAAAGGCAATTGGAATACATAAAATAAATGTGGCTTAACTTTAAGCAATTGACTCAATTCAAAAAGAAACAATCTTTGATTTGAACTTGAAAGCCAGGAGTCTTTTCAGGGAAATGAAGGTCATGACATGAGACACTTAAAGTGAAAAAAAAAAGTAATCCTAACATACTTCTTCACCTAAGATTAAATGATATTTATGTGGTCATAATAATGTTAATACTGTTTATTGTGCCACATTTAAAGGTAACCTTTGGATAAAGACCTGGTTGTCATTTTAGTATAAAGTGAAAACAATCTAAACACAGAAAAACAGAGGTTGACAGAATTAGGACCTGAAATGACAGAGACAAGTTGGGGAGAGTACGTGGGACTGAGATTCTCACTTATATCGTGCGAGGAATGGAGTATTGCAAGTTTCCAGAATAAGAAAAGAGCTTTAAGGATTCTACCTAAAGCTCATAGTTATCTCACAGTTACATTACTGTAAGGAGAAGAAGAGTAGTAAAAGAAGGAAAGTAAAGTACAGGTGAGCAAAAATCCATCTTCCAAATTTCAGAGTACATTTTCTAAATCCTATGTGTCAAGATATTGAGTACTCTATCAGATTGCCCAAAATAAGGACTGGTAAAAATTTTAAAATAAAAAAATTAATAAGACACCTCTAGGGAGTAAGAATGGAAATGGGGAAGGTGGAGCAGGAGACTCCTCTCATCAGCAATATTTTGGTGTCACTTAATATGTGTATTGGCATGTGACACTTTGATAATAAATAAATATGTACCTGTCTGTACAATGCTCTTAATAGTAATTGTTGAGTGTTGTTTCTATTTATTGATTTTTAGAGAGAGAGAGAGAGAGAGAGACTGATTTGTTGTTCCACTTATTTATACATTCATTGGTTGGTTCTTATATGTGCCCTGACTCACCCTCGAACCCACAACCTTGGCATATTGGGAAGACAATCTAACCAACTCAGCTACCTGGCCTTTGTAAACACACGTGTATTGTACCAGATACTTGTATAATATGAGATCCTTATTTATTTTATAAGCTGTGCATAACTTTTCTACATGGGGCTTTATATAGAGAGAGCTTTTATTTATGTATAGGCGCTTCTCTTGAGTTATGATTTTCAGTTCCTGAAGTTTTTCTTCTACTTTCTGTATCAAATTTTACCATAGTAATTAAATAATCAGAGTTAAATATAGTCCTTCCCTGTGTTCTTTTTTTAATGCAAAAACCCTTAAAAGGTATAAACATTGGGACACGAGGATGAGGTATCATTCACTAAAAGGCAACCCAAAAAGGCAAGGCGAGTAGCCTTTTACAGATCTTTTGCTTACTGCACTATTTCAATAAGGTCCTTTTTCTTCATAGACTTTTGGTTTTAGAACCCAGTAAGTGCTCTGTTTATGCTTACACAGAAAAAGTGAAAAGTTCAAAAAGACTGAGCTGATACTTAACCCAGTGACCTAGAGGACGGGGCATGTTTATGAAACCAGTCCCTTGAAGTTGGAAGTTAAAGAAACAGGGAGGGGCCGGGTGGGGAGCGGTGAAAGTCTCTAACCCTGAAACTTCTCCTTCAGCCCTCCTGATGTATCTTGTTTTGACAAATTCACACCCAGTGGTCCGTATTAATGAGGTGGCAATTAAATCACAAGCCAAGCTAGAAGCTGAAGGATGATCTGAGGACAAATGTTTACTGTTCCAGGCCATGTGCAAACCTTTGAACCTTTGTAAAGTTCAAACGTGCAGGACCTCATGCAAAGCACTAGGACTTTCCTCGGTGTAGAGCTCAATACAAAATAAATAAGTGGGATAGGAAAATCAATACCTGATCAAGCGCAATGTCATTACAAGGAACAGCTTCAAAATTCAAGGTTATTGTAATCTTTGCATATAAACACACTCTGTATACAGAGATCTATTCTCATAAGTTGCAAGTGTTTGTCATATTGGATTAGAAAAAGAAATTGCCCTGGCTGGCGTAGCTCAGTGGATTGAGCGCGGGCTGGGAACCAAAGTGTCCCAGGTTCGATTCCCAGCCAGGGTACATTCCTGGGTTGCAGGCCATAACCACCAGCAACCACACATTAATGTCTGTCTGTCTGTCTGTCTGTGTGTCTCTCTCTCCCCCTCCCTCCCTTCCCTCTCTAAAAATAAATAAATAAAATCTTAAAAAAAACTTTAAAACAAAAAGAAAAAGAAAAAGAAAAAGAAATTGATCATATTTGGCCAGGGGTCAAAGATAATATGATCATTCTGATTTTTGCCTTCTTTTTTTGGAAGAAGCTTACATCTTTGGAGGTAGGACATGGGAACTATATTGGGTGACCCTTTGTATATCTCCAGTTGTGTTAGGAAATAGTAGAAGATTATAGAGCCATTCCATGAATATTTCCGGGGTGGGGGGAGCAGATAGTTATTCATTCATGTGAAAAACTGCCTTCAGCCCTCACACCACCTCCATCTCTTCATAATCTCTCTAAAAAATAAACATGACAGTCTAGTTTTTTACTTATGGGGGATTTTTTTTCAAACAAGCCTTGTTTTCATTTCAATTTGCATTAAATATCAGAGGCAGAGAACACAATTATGTCCCTCGGTTCTCACAATCCTGCCTCATTTGCCATTTCGGGAAATGTAATAAACTAATAGAAGTGTTTTCAGTGCCAGTGTGTTGCAATTAGTTGAGTTCCAGGTTTGAAAATAAAGGATATGATTAAACAAATGTGGGGTGAGACCAATAAACGACGTGCTTGGTTTGAGCATTTGGAATGCCTATAAAAATTATATAGAAGTACTCTTAGGGCTGTGGGGCTGAAATGTAATTGAGGTTGGATGAATCAATACCGTGGCAGATAAAAGCCCAGTCACGTCCTTTTTTGGAAAGAGAGAGACTCAGTAAACAAAAGCACAGGAAAAGAACAATGGAAAACAAACACGTATTTGTGCCCTTTGGTTATAGGGACTAATGTAGTACAATTTTCTTGGCAACACCAGCCCAACAGAGGGCAAGAGGATGTCAAACCATCCTAATTGGAAGACAAAACATAAGAATGACTTTTTCCCATTGTTTTGAATCATCTTCTTTACCAAGCTTCAAAAAATTTGGCATTCCAGGTCTCCAACCTACAGAGAGTCATTTATCAGGCCAACTCAAGTAATGTTCTCATTAGATAGATACATTTCTCATTGTAAATTGATAATGTGACATAGTGATTATAATTTAGATTCCCACGCTGCTTGGCGTTGCAGAGAAGATTCTGTGAACTATTGTTGACTTGAGCACCTCAGACTATTTAACAGTTGTATTCATCATTGTAATTAAAACATTTGGCATCCTGGTTCGTATGTAGTTCAATACACGAACTGTGCTAACGTGAATACAATTTTGAGAGGGAGAACCACCTCTACCTAGTCTACTAACAAAATAAATAAAGGTCTTAGCCTACAGTCCTGAGGGAATATGATCATGTCTTGTCACCAAGGAAAACACAACCATGAGTGATCATCCCAGCAGCCAGCATTAAGCCCATCTTCCAGTCTCTGAGTTTACCTTTGAGTTAAAAGATATAAGGAATAAGTAGTATCTCAAAACTGCCAAGTTAGTACCCAGCTACTCAAAGCAAGGAAATGTGTCAAACATGTAGCAGGACTTTCCATGAGTTTGGTGACACACAAAGAGGAAAAGGCCCTGGCTGGTGTGGTTCAGTGGATTGAGCATGGGCCTGGGAACCAAAGTGTCCCTGGTTCAATTCCCAGTCAGGGCACATGCCTGGGTTGTGGGCCAGGTCCCCGGTGGGGGCGTGCAAGAGGCAACCACACACTGATGTTTTTCTCCCTCTTTTTCTCCCTCCCTTCCCTTCTCTCTAAAAATAAATAAATGAAATCTTTTTTAAAAAATAGGAAATGAAGTGAAAGATATGGACAGAGATTGTATAATTTGCCAAGCGTGGTGATACAAACTTTAGGTTCTACACGTGCCTCCTGAAAGTGCTTTGCTATACTATAATCTCTGAACCAGCAGCTACATTTGTAATGAAATTACCTTTGAAGAAATAAAGTGGAAATACAGACCTTGGTCAAGCCCCTGAAGCATAGATCTTTTATAATGGTAGATCTATTATATTGATTCCCAGAAGGAAATAACTTAGTTTTCAATGGAGCTGGCCAGTGACAGAGAGAAAATTCTTGCACTTAGCACATCAAATAGATATTGAAATATAATGTATAAAACCCTTTTTCTCTTCAAATTGAAATGTTACATACACACACACACAAATATTTGCCTCAAAACTAGCACGGATTCTGTCTCTTTTAAATTGAACTTAGCGTGGTGACATTGGTTCCCAAAACCATACAGGTTTCAAGTGTACGACTCAATAAAACCACATTTGCACACTGCATCATGTGCCCGCTGTCCCCACAAAGCCACGTTCCATCACTGTTCCCCCCGCCTGTCCCGCCCACCTCCATCTACCTCCCGGCCCCCTCCCCTCTGGCTACATCGCCACACCGTCGTCTGTATCAGTGTTTCTCCCACTTAATCCCTTCTCCTTCTTCCATCCAGCCCCTTAACTCCCCTCCCCTCCGACAGCTGTCTGTCCGTTCCGTACATCCATGCCTCTGTTTCTTAATGAACAAAATAAACTGACGAACGAAACAGACCGTGTTTTTATCCCAAAACTTCTGAGAAAGAAGAACAACCCTCCAGCCAGTGAGTCCAAGCCCGAAGGCTGAAGCTGCTTTTGGGAAACCACAACCTACTTTGTGAGAGAAATGGTTGCCTTTGAGTCAGTAGGCGCCTGAGTTCACCTCTACCTTGGGCAGAGCTTATGGAGAACAAACAAAGAAGCCTCAGGGTAAGTGTTGCCATTTTCTTGATGTATCATAGTTTCTGCTGACTTCTTGCCTAAATTACCCAGGGCCTAGCCACAGTATGTAGTAATGACCTAAAGGCAGCAACAACCCCAATAGCTCTAATACCATAACCAGCAGGTAAATCAGAGGAGAGAATGGAATTTCAATAACTTGATCAAATTTTCTCCAGTCCTGCTCATGACTTCTAAATGTCATCATTTAAGTGTTTTAAAAGTAAAATCTCAATATATGCTTAAAGCCTGTTGGTAACTGCAGGCAGGCCACATCTATCTGCCCCTTGACAGATTCTTGTTGAATTTATTGTCACCTGCAGTTGACCCTTTACTTGATAAGCATTCGTTCATTCAATGTCCTCAGTCAACACTTAGGCCAACACCCTTGAGGATCCAAAGACACAGACTTTGACCGCTGCTCTCAAAGAATTCACAGTCGTATTACCACCGCTGCACGCATGGCTTGGACTGCTGGACATAGAATGATGTCATTAGATTTCCCCCACGTTTATACATGCCCTGCCTCCATATACATTTCTATATATACCTCAGTGTACAACCCTGTAGGCCACAGGGAGCCCCCTAACTCTCCTTTATGTCTGATAAAAGGAATAAAACGCCACCTTCAAAACTAACAGGAGAAATACACAGCAACCACGTTATAGCTAGGGTGTTGAAATACACAGCATTTTAACTTTCTGTATTAGTGATTCCTTAAATCATTAATTTCACAAAATGAGTCTACACTACCTTTATAACCAGAAAGTATAAAGTGTGGGTAAATGAAACAACAAAAAAAACAGGTACACACTCCTAATGTGTGTTTTGCTGTCACACAAACAGCACACATGTTGTCATTATCACAGCATTTCTAGAATATTCTGCCCAATGTGGGAAAAAACCCCTGAGCAGCCTGAGAAAGAGAACTGCTGCTCACCATGAGTCCTCATAACTCTTCTGTGTTCATGGGCACCACCTACCAGAAGCTGCTACAACGACAGAAATGCAATAAAAACCCTTTGCAACTCACCTCTAACCCCTGACCTTGGTTAGGTCTGTCACTTTTAATACATGTGGTCTCTCCATGGTATTAGCTGACATGTTTGATAACCAAACACATCATGTCAGAGGCCACCCAGTAGTCCTTATGATGAAAAGAAGTGTGGTTCCAAGAACGTGACCCCTCGTCCTGGTAGTTCAGTTCCGTTCTACTGCTGCAATTACTACACAAAGCGAGCCGCGGAGTGGCCTGGTGTGCAGAGCTCAAGCCCCGGTTCCTGGGGGCTCTTCTGATTAACATTATCCTCAGTTCATGGCTACTAGTGAAAACATGTTTATTCATTTATTCGTTCACTCGTTCACTCAACTCACAAATGCTGAGTGTGCATATGTTTGTAAATGCATACATGGATATCCTAGATCTGTAAAGTACATACCTAGCGGGCACTGTGCTCAGCTTTGAGGATTCACGGCAGAGAAAATAAAATGGACACTGCCCCCATAGACTTTTTGGCCGAAAATGTATACTCAGTGGTCCTCCAGCATCAATTTCTGTAGTCAGTCCCATCAGCTAGGTAATCCATATCGCCGAGCAATTAAAGAGGCCCCAAAATGGATGAGTGTTAATTAGTCCCTATGCTTCTATTATTCACTCTTATAGTCGTACACTTGAACTGAAGAATGTTTTTCTCCATTCAAGGTAGTACATTCTGTGCTTATTGCCAGTCTTTCCTGGGGGTGTGTTGGGGGCGCACCCAGGACGTCCATCTGCATGAGCTGAATCTAATGCGGTCATTAAATATGGTGACAGACCAAATAACCTTACCTTCCACACATTCAATATGTGGCAGAACTTGGTTCTCCTCAGAGAATCTATAATAAGTGTCATCCATAGGAATATGTCAGAACATAACCAATAAAAATTAGGGCAAATCGACTGTGACGTAGGTTTTTCCATTTTTGTGCTCATCTCCTGGAGAGACCTCTCTGCTATGCATGAAAGCAAGGTAAACAAAGTATTTTTTCCACATTTCTAAATCAAAGATAGAACTTGGGCTGATTTCATTTATCCACTCAAAATCAAATTTCTGGAAAACACAACTTGCTAAAAATATAGACTCTTAAATCTACACATGAGGTGAATAACTCCTCACCTGTTCTCGTAGATTTGAAAGCATAAAGAACTTGAATTATTTGCATTGCACAAGTTAACCAAATACCCAGCTATATGGTTGTTATAGAGGTAGAAGCTGAAATTCTATCTCCCTCTTGAGTTTCTCTCCTACTTCCCAGACCTATTTGAATTCTATTACTCACCCCATTCCCCCACCTGTACATCGCCGGGCAACTCAGTTGAGCATCCGACGTCACTGGCATTCCTTTAGAAAGAACGACTGTTCCCCCTGTGTGTTGTGTTGCTTCAACCCCTCCCCCAAGATGCCGACAAAGAAGTCAGGGTACCAGGCTGAGTCTTCCAAGTACAGCAAATTCCATTCTTTTAATATCTCTCCAGGCTGATCACTTCTCCACCTCCCCACTGCAAATATGAGCATATGCTTCTTTGAAATCCCATGTTGTAAGGATCAACTCCAAACCACATCGTATGCCATAAAACAGCTCACGTGTCTCAGCCCTGGCTTCTAAACTACATCTCTCCCCCTTCCCCAACAAATTTCCCGTTATTCTTCCTCTCATATCATGTGATCCAGGAACGCAAGGTTTATTTTTATTTTTTTGCAATTCTGGAACCATTCTCTTTTTCCCTGGGGGCTTTCACACATGCATTTCCCTCTGGCCTTTGCCTGGCTGAGTTTGCTGGCAGGCCATGATTCTGCTTAAGTACCATTCTCTGAGGAAACCTCCTGTCTCTTCTCTAGTACCACTAAACTGCTTGAGTTGGGTGTCCCTCCTCCGAGCTCCCACAGTACGGCCTCTGTCATCATCATAGCGTGCGACAGCCCTGCACTGTAGAATCTGTTTCCTCATCTGCCTCCTAACGTAAGTTTCCAAGTCTGGCAAACAAGTAAGTTTGGCAGACAGTTTCCAAGTCTGGTCCTTACTCCACACTGGACCTCATGCTGGACCCAGCAGACGATATTGAACATCACTGACGTTAATGACGTTATATATTCTTAAATACATAAACAAAGGAGGTATCCTTTTATATCCATTTTATAAAATGCTTACTCTTCACTCACATTCATTAAAGAAAAAAGAATTGGGGAGCAGATGTTTGGGTGACTAGAACAACAGGGCAACCTCTGCTCTCATTTACGTCTTTGGTAAGCCAGGAGGCTTTGTGGGTTTGGGGGGCTGGTCAAAAAGTCCATTTATTTTTTTTCCGTAAAATAAAAGACACATTTTTCATTTTCACCAATGACTTTATGGTTTTGGATATTTTGAGTATGTCAGCTATCTCCTGAGTGATAGAATGCTGATTATTCTCAATTAATGTCTCAGTTTGATTGTTATCAACTTCAACTGCTCTACCCCACCGTGAAGCATTGTCCGGCTAGAAATCTCCAGCACAAAACCTTGCAAACCACTTTTGACACATTCGATCAGTCACAGTATCTTCTCCATACACTGCTCACATCTTTTTTCCTTGTGCTTCAGTTGTGTTTTTACCTTTCTTAAAATAATAGAACATAATATGCCAAAAATGTTGCTTATTTTCTTACATTTTCAATATTAAAATGGCTACACAAAATTCACCAATTCTGATAATTTTTTAAATTCACACTGATATGACAGCTGTCATAATACCATCCAACAAAATTGTTTCAGATGAAGTTGAAGACAACCAAGCATTACTAGAGCCATCTTACGGAAAAGACCTAACAAAGTTTTTGGCCAACCCAATGCAATGGAGAAATAGGAGGCATTCCACGTTTGATTTTTCCAAAAGAATTATGATCTCCCATATCTTCTCATCCTCAAACAAAGGCATTACAGTATAATGTTCTCTAAAGGCATTGAGTTATTTACATGGATTCAGCCATTCCCAAGGTCGCCAGAAATCTACTCCACATTCTTCTTTCTTTTTAAAAAGAAAAACAACACATTTTATTTCTTTATTTCTAGAGAGGTAAGGGGGGGAGAGAGAGAGAGACAGAGAGAGAGAGAGAGACACAGAGAGAGAGAGAGAGAAAGAGGGAAAGAGAAACATCAATGCGTAGTTGTGGTTGCTGGGGGCCATGGCCTGCAACCCAGGCACATGCCCTGACTGGGAATCGAACCTGCGATGCTTTGGTTTGCAGCCCATGCTCAATCCACTGAGCTATGCCAGCCAGGGCCACACTCTTTTTTCTACACTTTGGCTTTCTCATTTTCTAACCTATATGCCTTTCTCTACATTAAAAATCAACTGTCTCCATGTTATAAATCATACTTATAGCCTTGGCTGGCGTAGTTCAGTGGATTGAGCGCAGGCTGTGAACCAAAGTGCTGCAGGTTCAATTCCCAGTCAGGGTACATGCCTAGGTTGCAGGCCATGACCCCCAGCAACCGCACATTGATGTTTCTCTCTCTCTCTCTCTCTTTCTCTCTTCCTTCCCTCTCTAAAAATAAATAAATAAAATCCTTAAAAATAAATAAATAAATAAATAAATCATATTTATTCATATTCATAGTTTCTACTTTCCCATAATGTCAGCTTAGCTCACCGCACATGATCACTATCTTGATATTTCTCTGTATCATGAACTTTCAACGTCTCTGCTTATCACTTCATACCCTCCATGTCAAATTCTCCAAACATGGCATCGTATCTTTTCAAACAAGGCAGTGTCAAAAGTTCGGGGTCGGGCTACAAATGACTGGCCACCATACTACTAGGTTTGGAAGAGGATTGAAAGAGGGGTGAGGTCACGCAGTCCATGCACAGTTTTCCTCTCAGCAAAGAGAAAGTTCTCTCTGGTGGGAGGTGTTTAAGGGAAGCTGTGTGTGGAGGGGTGGGGGTCGGAGGGTGGCAGGCGTTTTTAGTACACTTGTGAAAGAGAATGTTCTGGCCAATTTTGATATCACTTCCTGGCAGTAAGCACCATTCGTACCTCCTCTGATTTTTTTTAAATAGTATCTGTCAGTTTTCTAAGAAAAGAGAAATCCCTAGAATTCTAGAAATGATAGAATCCCAATTTGCGGTAGGGTTCCCAAGCAGCAATAAAATCCTAACTCTTTGAAAGTGCCATCACCCAGGTGAAGCTACCTTCCAGCCACTTCCTAACATTTTTTATCAGCAGGAAGGAGGAGAAAACGTTTCATTTGCTTACTGTGTTTTGTTGGTGAAAATGATACCAACTGACCTAATTAATGCCTCCTAATTTTTCTCTGAAATATTTCTTTTCTTGCCACTGCTGTTGAACACATTAATACGTGCCTTGCTATCTGCTAATTTCTTTATATAAATCACCTTATTTATTTGCAATATACAAGGGGAGACCCCAAAAATCCAGAATTTATTTATTAAAAAGTTGTGTATTTATTCTTATGTGCTTAAACTTCAGTCACCTTCAAAGTACTCTCCATTTGATGCAAAACACCTATAAAATGTTTTTTCACTGCTCAAAACAGTTTTTGAACTGTTGATTTTGATGCCTTTTAGTCTTTCTGCCATTTTTTGTTTCTCATCTTCCCTATTAGCAAAACATTTTCCCTTGAGGACTTTTCCATTGGGAAAACAAGAAAAAAACTCACTTGGGCAAGATTGGATAAATGGGGAGTGTAGGGACCACTCAGTGTTGTGTGGGCAGGTGTGCTTATAAATCGCCCATCATGAAATGGGCAAACACATAGAAAGAGTCTTCAAAAAAATTCACTGGAGCTGAACGCAGCCTCTCACAACAATGCCAGCTGGCACAATGATACATATGGGTTCCTAGAACACTCACCTAGTGGAGGAAGCCTGTACTAAAAGGAGACTTCCCCCCAAAAGATATTTCCGGGGTTTTTGGTGTCCCTCCTCATATGATGACACAGATATTATTTTTGTGTTCAAGGTGAGGAAGCTGGCTCTTTGTAATCTTCATTCCTAACTCAATACAAGCTCTTTCTTTCTCTACTATTTGCATGAAGGGTATTCTCTGGGATACAGGTAGAGACCTACCTCAATCACCATCATACTACTAATAACTAGTAAACATTAGACAGTAACCATGGTCTGGTGACCATGGTCATGTTCATAAACACTGCATAGCACTGGGAAAGTCTCAGAGCTGACTGCAAGAGATGGAGAGACACATGCAGGTTGACAGCAGGGCCTGCAATGGCATTTCATTTCAGAAACTCACTACTCCAGTCCAAGGCCTAGATTTTAAATCACAGTTTTCCCTTTCGTTAGTAAAGACATAGAGAACTCATAACCATCTTCCAGAATCTTGCTCTTAGTTTTATCTCCTTTAACATTCTATAGAAGTCCAATTTCCTTTTAAAGGAAATAGTGAATTCTCTACTGCACCAATGTCTATAATATATAATTGTAATTACTTGCTATTAAATACCACTTCGTGTAGTTTAAGATTTTATTTATGGTAATGAAACAAAGATAGGTTTTTTCCTCAAGCTGTTTAAACAAAAGCTGATTAAACTTCTGACATCTTATCAGAAAGTAGCCAAGAGCTTAATGGAAAAATAAGGCAATGGTTTCTGAGCTTTACCATCTGCCTTCACTGGGGCTTGTGATTTCCACAGAAAAAACAGGTATCTTACACCCAGATGACTGGAGACAGGTCATAACTGCATGACATATACTTAATACATGTCCCAAATATTTCATATGTTTAGAGGGCTAGTGCTTAGGAAAGGACTAAATACAATTCATGTTGGCTACCAAGCTCTGCAGAGCTGCATAAATAATCCATTTCTCAGTATTTCCTTAGCTTTGGAGGGCCTTTTATAGCATCAAAGCTGAGCAAATATTTTGCAAATGAATCTGGCACTAAGTGATCCAGTGCAAATTCAGATCATTAGTGGAGCAGAAGCTGCCTCTCACCTCAAGAGAAGCTTGGCTGTCTTCAGCTTCCTTAAGTACTGACCTGGCAAAGAGCAGCCTGGCCGTGAAGAAAGCAAGCAGCAGGCACTATGGGGCTACAGAATGGTCTCCAAGCTTCCTTGTAGGCCTCCTGTGAACTGTCTCAGACAGTTACGAATCTGTCGTTCTGTTAAAAAGATCTGGAGAATGCTTCTGTGACCAACCTCAGCCACGTTTTTAACAAGGTGAACATTTTCTTGGTAGGAAATTCTTCCTTCTAGCACCACTCAGCCCTCCTGGTACCATTCATGAGCATTTCCTGTCCCTATATCCTCTGTTAATACAGAGAACAACCATGCACCATTAATCTGAACGGCTTAGTACCTACTTTCGACTATAGTTCTGCACATGTAAATACTTCCAGCTGCCTCCCTCTTTTTACAAAGGTATTAGAATCATGGGAATTGGTTCAAAATGTCAGTAGGGTGAAATTCATCCATGCCTAAAGGAGCTTTAAAATCTCACAGTTAAAAACACTGATCGCTTTTAGTCTGAAAACTGAGTGTGCCTTTGGTGAATAAGGTCAAGGGATAACCAATCATATCTGCCAGGTTACTAAGCTCCAGATCTGATGCTGGACTCATATCAGCACTGGTAAGATCGGTGCATTGTGACTGGGATCTTTAGAGAATAAAGAGAAACTAAAGCGAATGAGACACTAAGGAGCGGAGCTGCACTGTGAATTGTGACAGAACGGAGCAATCGTGGGAAAACAGGTGGGAAGATGGGTGTGGCCAGAGAATGGGAGCCATTCATTGCTTGCTATGGAGTTTGGAAGGTAATCTAAAGTCAGTAGACATTCACCAAGATTTTTTTCCTGATCTTGTTTTGTAAATTAATTTACAGTCAAATTTTACATTGTGTGACCCAGTGGCCAGTCTGAAACTTGTAGGATGCTATTAGCTCTTGGTTTCTCAAAGTCTTCGGAATTCCTAGACTAGATATACCCCCACACGGTGCAGGGGTGAGCCTAGACATTTATTTAAAAATGTTATGAGGTTGGTTTCCCGAGGTCCTCCTTCTCTGCTCCTTCCCTGGTACTTTCTGGTTACCTGAGGCTCCTCTTTGAGTTCTCTAGCCAGAAATGTGTGGCCTGACTCACCTTTCTCTGTTAGGCACTTCTGTGACTGTACCCGTGCTGGAGGCCATCCATGACGGAGAGAGGAAAAAGCCCACTTTGCTCCACCCTCTTGCACCAAGCTTTTCTTCCTAAGATTTTTAGGCACCTGCAAGCTGCCCCCACGCCACCCGCTGCCGTTGCTGCCACCACCAGGACTCTCCATTCTGACTCCTTGGACCACAACTAGAGGTCTTCTTCTCAAGCTTTCTGGCCCCGTTGATGCCCACTTCTGAGTTTCCCCAAGCCGGAGCTGGGTGCCACCTGAGGAAAAACACAGCGAACTGACTGCTAGTCTTGTAGTATTTTCCTTTCTGGCTTTTCTCAGCCTGTCCGCTACTATGTAATCTTTGGAACCTTTAAAAATATAACCCATTTATTTGTTCCAGGTGTGATAGTTACCTCAGTGGGAGAGACAGGTTTCAGTTTGTTTACTCTATCTACCCCAAACTGGACCTTCGCTAAAGGGTTTTGAATAGAGAAATGCCATTATAAAAGCGGTGACTCCGAAAGGTCAATCTTGCTGTGTGTAAGTGGTCTTCGTGAAGGAAGAGAAATAAATAATTCAAATCTTGTTTTCAGTCTTCAGGTGCCAACCTCAACCACAGCAAGCTTTTACTTGCCCTTTTCTATAAACGTAATTACAAATTGGGTAACTGGGCTCTAAATAACTGAGTTATCTTCATTTGTTATAAAACGATTTCTTAGCATTGAGAATTTGGGATCACACACATTGTGAGAAATCAGAAATGGCTCCACAATGCCATTCACGTGGGCACTGCAATAATATACGAACGCAGCAGTGGTAATGAAATTCAGTGTTTAAAGTTCCTGTCTTTAACCAGAAACATAAATCTTCTGCATTCATCCTTTATCACCGAGTGTTTTCCAACAACAGCTCAGCAGTATGAACACATTTTCAATGCTCATATCATCTAAGTCCAAATAAATCTATTTATATAAGCATAAAATTCAGTACGGAAATATATATGGATATAGCTAGAGATATATAGATGTAGATATTCAGAATAAACAAATAAAAGTCTACCAACTGGCATTAATCACTTGCTCTCCATGTGACGAAGGCCATAACACAGAACAGCTTAGAGCAACAGGAGAAAACCTGGGCCCTGTGTGCACAGCCAATTTTCTCTTTCAATTGCTCACACATTTTATGCCAAGGAAACCATTCTGGCCCAAACTCGGAGCTGGTAATGTTTATCTTTTAAAAGCGCAATGATGTGGTTTGAATCCCACTAAATAAAAATAATTTTTCATTTAGATGAGCCTGCACCTTGAGTAGCTATTTATGAGAGTTTAAACTGAAACATGTATTGATGGATGGCTACTCAGGTCATAAACTAGGGATTTACAACTCTTAAAGTCATTTGCAAATTTCTGACGCTAGTGCTTTTATTAGCATGGTGAGAATGATGATGGAAGTAAAAAAAAATTTCCCTCTGAAATGGAATCTCATACTCAGTTGTGAACTCTGTGAGGGCAAGGACCAGGTGCCAGGCACCTGGATAACGTAATGTCCAGAATGAATGTGTTTTCTACCCTTGGTGAGTTCAGGTCAAAAGCAGTAACTAGCCCAAAGAAGGTGTTCAATAATGTGTGTTATAGTCAATCACTTTCTGAAAAGTTTGTTTGATTTCTGTGCAAGTCCTCAGATTAATCACATGCATCAACACAGTCTCCACTGCACATGTTAAATTACAAACCCTGGAAGTAATAGAAACCATTCATATTTACTACTAGAACTGTGCTTAAAAACCAAACCTTGGTGTTTCCATTTTTCCCATTGACTGATAGTTCTTGTGTACTAAAGCATCTGAAAGAGTAAGCAAACATACACAGAAATTTTTCTATTGCTTCTTTCTCTGCTGTCCTTACCCAAATATGTAGGGGGGTGGATCTAAGGACTTAGGTGAAGTTATTTGAAACCCACACCAGAATGACAAGCATAGGCGGAGATATGCAAAAGGAGAAAAAGACTAAGTATCTGTTTAATGCATACTATATATCAGTAAATATGCTAGTTGTTTTATGTCCAGTATCTGATTTACTTCTTACAGTAAGCCTATGAGTTATTATTAGTGTGATTCTATAAATGAAGATAAATGAAACTTAGACAGCAGCTAGTAAGTGAAGTCCTAGAACATGAATGGGAAACTAAATGAAGAAGCAAATTGTTCAACTTTTGTTTTCATAGGCATAATGATAACACAAAGCCAAAAGAAACATCTACAACAACTTGGCAAGGCTTTGAGAATACAACTATACAATTTCAGCTTACTTCCTAGGTCAGTGTTCAGTGCAATGACACATTTTAAGATGTGATTTTTCTTTAAACTTTTTCAGATCATTTTTGTGATACTGCCCAGAACCAGGGAAACGCTCACCAGGGAGAAGCTTCCAGGGACCGCACTCCTGTTGCACTGGAGCAAAATGAACTGAACAACAGGTGGGGCTAGTTTCCTTTCTAACTGCCGCTGGCAGGATGCAAATTCTCTCCGCAGGCCTGACGGCCCAGCGGAGCACCAAGTCCACTCCCCATCCTCATCCTGTGTGACAGACACCAAGACACACATCCAAGTTGTGCATCCTTCCAAAATCCATATTGAACTTCAATTTGAAACTTGGGGTCATATTTTTAAATAAACTTATACAGCACTAAGTCATGGTAAATACAAACACTCCCTGAATACCCCCTATTTCCTCTAATTCCATTAGAAAGCAAAATAAAACAGCAATCAAAGAAAAACAAGTTGCTGTCACTGTGGTATAAGTTCTTGTCACTTGTCTGTTCAAATCTGCCTCCAGCAGTGTCTGCAGTACACACTCGGACCCAGGCTGTTTATTTCCATATGAAGAAGGTTGCTGCCCAGGTGTGAAGGAAATCCCCACCGAACAGGAAGCAGGGGCTGCCGCTCCACTGTGGACATGTGGCTGCAAAAGCCACACGGGGAAGTCAGCTGTGTGTGAGGGACCACTGTTGCAGGGGAGGGCAGATGGCGCCCCTCACGGGCACTGAGCTTCTGGGACCACACAATGCATTGGACGGATGGTGGAGATGCTGCCTTTGTCATCCCAGAGGGCTTTTAGTTACACTGTTACAAAAATTAAAAAAGTGGGAAAGACCACCTGCCCGTCTGTAGAAGAGAGGTGGGCCGGAGGTCTAGAGGCGGCCTGGGAGCAGAGGTGCTCTCTCTGGAAAGCTTGGGTGACTGGAAGGCAGAAGTGGTGGCAGAAGGCTTACAACAATGGGAAGCTGGCACCAAGCCCAGCAGGACCACGGCCCAACTCCCAGTGAGATGGCAGCCATCAGGGATGCATCGGCACCACATGGCACCAGGGAGGTTCTGATTCTGGCCTTTGGCTAGCCCATGGTCCTGCGGACGGGTGGTGTGCAGACACAGAACAACCGATCCCACCAGATTGATTAAACAGGGGAAATGTCTTCACTGAGTTTGGTTAGTATATACGCAGGATGTTGAATTTTGCTTTAGGAACTTGTATTTTATTTCAAAATGATACACTGATTAGAATGTTGCTCTTAAAAGAAGAGATATTCCCAGGATTTTGTTTGGCTCTTCTCCTTCCTGACAGACAACTCTAATCTTAAGTGATGCTCAATTATGATAGAGGTACTCTGGGGCTTTATTCTTTACTACTGCCAATGCTCGTTTGCTTGATTCATAGACTTAATGGAGGGCATCAATCAGAGGCAGAGAGGCAAGAGTAAATACTTCATATTATTATCCCCAAACAGGGCCTGAGAGACATGTTTTTCCCTCGCTAGCTATGGAGTATCCCTTACTAGGTTTTTAAAAATCACCCTCAATAATAAATGACTAGTTTATGTGAAAGAGGCTGAGGACGGGGATAGAGCTGAAAAGCTGGAGGAGTCGCTAAAAAGTAAGATAATTCACTTCAGAAGCCAGGGCAGCAGCAGGTCAGCACATCAGCATTGGCGTGGCCAAAATCTCTCTGTTGTCAGGTTCCTTCTCAGTCTACGGACAGCAGAAGAGCCAAATTCTACATGACAGAATTTCCCCCTCCCCGTAGCCATGGTTTCCCTTTCTGTGGTATCAGTTACCCACAGTCAACTGCAGTCCGAAAATATGAAAGGAAAAATTCCAGAAATAAATGATCCCTAAGTTTTAAATTGCACACTATTCTGTGTAGTGTGATGAAGTCTCATGAAGCCCAGCTCCATCCCACCTGGGATGTGAATCGACCCCTCGTCCAGCGTGTCCACATTGTATGCACAGTACAGTGAGATATCCTGAGAGACAGAGAGACCGCATTCACATAACTTTTATTATGGTATTCTGTTATAATTATTCCGCTTTATTATTAGTTATTGTTAATCTCTCACTGTGTCTAATTTATAAATTAAACATAACCATAGGTATGTGTATATAGATTAAACATAGTCTAGATAGGGTCTGGCACTATCCGTGAATTCAGGCATCCATAGAGGTTTTGGGACATAGCCCCCAAGGAAAATGGGGACCGCTATGATGACGTTCCCACATTCCCAAACTGGCGTGTGAAGTTATAGCATTACAGAGGCCACCACACTGCCTGATCAACAGCATGACTTCAGCGGTGCAAACACGGCTGCCATTAGGACTCACTGGCACTTTCTCAGCGCTCACTTGCACATGTAATGTTACATCTCTACTGAGAGAAAATCTTATGGTTACCACATGCTGAAACTTATCAAGAAGTTAAAATATAGATATGTGTTTATTATTCAAACAATAAAATGCAAAATAATTGATGGTTATGAAAGCTGATAAATTTGTATGCAAACCAACTATTTAAAACTTTCAGTATAAATAAGTAGGAAAAGGATTAACAGTTAATGTGAACATAATGAAAGTGTGTTATGTAGATAACTTTAAAAAGTGATTTATCCCTAGAACCAATATTTATAAAATTTCCAAATAATAACATAAAGCTGAATAATAGATATTATTAGAGTAGGTAACAATTTTAAAATGTGTGGAATTCTTTTAAAAACTAGCATTCATAATTTTAATTACCCTAGAGAACTGAATTCAATTATTACATATTTAATACCATTTAGCTCAAGAGACTTTCAAGAAAAACTCCTGCTTAGGAATTCTTCACATCTGTGAGAATAAATTAATAATGCTAGAATGTTGACTTTACAACTCTAAATCTCATTAGTAGAAAAAACTAAAATAATGCATAACATCTAAATCATCTTTGATCCAGACATAATAAAGTATAAGAAAATTATGAAGAGAAATATCTTAGAAAAAAGTGATGTATCCAAAAACATTTATTCTGGCTTCTTTTATTTCTTAATATTTCACTTTATTGTTTTATTGAATTTATTGGTGTGACATTGGTTAATAAAATTATATAGGTTTCAAGTGTACAATTCTGTAATACATCTTCTAAATATTGTATTGTGTCATCACCACCTAAAGTCAAGTCTTCTTCTGTCACCATTTATCCCTCTTTACCCTCTTCAACCTGCCCCACCCCCTTTCCCTCTAGTAATCCCCAAAGAGATTTCCTTTAGTTACCTAGAGTAATTTTTCCTATAATTATTCCTTTAGTTACAAAGAGTATTCCTTTAGTCTGTTGAAAACAACAGACTTTGATAAAATGACTTAGAAGACACTTCCTTAAGTATTGTGTCTACAGAAGAGAAGTTTTAAACAAACTTTACTAAAACAACTCCTGTTAAAAATGGATGTCATTTTCAGGAGTCGGCATGATATCCCTACAAATTATGAATCCTGATACATAATTTGTGTATCACAAATTATGTGTCTATCTGTTCAGATTATTGTCTATCTGTTCTAATAAAGCATGTTTACCAGGACACTATTTTTCTCATGGTATTTAGGCATAAATAAAAGGATTAGTGACGTTATTGAATGCCACTTGAAAGTAAGCATCTATTCACATAAAAAATAAACTGTATTCCTTTTCTACTGAAGGAAGGATCTAGTAACTTGTAGGGTTGACATAATACTGTTTTTGCAATAGAATTCCAAACTTTAAAAACTTTAACAGATAAAGTTCTTAAAAACTATAGTTATTAATCTTAAAATAAAAATGTAGCTATTGTTGTTATCCCCAAATGCAACATCACCAATCCAAATATTGCTTTAACACTCAGCCATTTAACATTTGGTGATCCAGCACACCACTAAAAATTGACCTGAATGCTAATTGCAAATAAATATAAAAGGATGCAAAACCCTGAAGTAGTCTTATAAAATAGGTAGACAGATTTCTTATTGTGCAGGTGAGGGAACTGAATCCAAAATCCAATACTAAATGGCAGAGATGATGCCGTCACTTGCTTCTTTGAAATTCCTGTCTTACCATTTTAACAGCGCGTTCTGTTCTTCCTTACAACCAGAACATTATTTCCAAAATGTACGTAATTTTTCTCTTGAGTCATTATATACATATTTTAATTCTGAGATGCAGAGCACTGATCCCTCTGTGTTTGCTCATAAGAAGAGAGCAGTCACATCAGCCAAGAGTTGGGCCAAACTGTAGGAACAAAATACAGGTCACGCTCTGTACAGCTTTCCTTCCCAACCATGACAGCCATGTTCTTAAAACTTTTAATGAAAATTAATGAATTAGACACACAGAAATAGCAAAGAGTTAGTTGTTTAGAAGAACCAAACTACCAATGTTAGCTGTAAATAATTACAGTAAAGGAAGATGAGGAAAGATAAGGAGATTAAAGAAAGTGAATACATATACACTGCTTTTTTCCCTCCAGTGAAAGAAAGTAACATATTTCAATTACAAAATGTAATGCCTGTTCAACCACCTACGGGAGAAGCTGAAAAGTCCTAGGCAGAGGCACTTTGGGGTCACACCACAGGGCTCCTTCAGTCAGGACAAAGGTCAAGGTAATTTACAATCAATCAGTGAATGTCAAAACAATGTTCTGTACAACTGAAGGTCCTTAAAGAGATAACCATAATCAGCTGTTCTACTATATACTCCATAAACCTGACTAACTGGCACTTTTACTAAGAGATGTTTTATCAAAGATGCTGTCAGATTCTATACAATTAAGAAATAACTTTAAAGTATTTCCTTATTTTACTTTTTTGGTAACAGATGTTTTGCTAAGATAATCTACTACAGTAAATTTCTAGAAATGCAGTCCCAAATATGTGCATAATATATTGTATACACATAAAGTAAAACTCTCAGTGGTATAAATCTAATCAACAAAACACAAGCGCTGGGGAGGATGTGGAGAAAAGGGAACCCTAGTGCACTGTTGGTGGGAATGCAGACTGGTGCAGCCACTGTGGAAAACAGGATGAAATTTCCTCAAAATACTAAAAATGGAACTGCCTTTTGACCCAGTGATTCCACTGCTGGGAATATACCCCAAGAATCCCAAAACAGCAATTCAAAAGAATTTATGCACCCCTATGTTCACAGTAACACTATTTACAATAGCCAAGATAGGGAAACAGTCTTAAGTGCCCATCAGTAGATGAGTGGATAAAAAATGGTGATACATTTACACAATGGATACTATGCAGCAGTAAAAAAGAAGGAATTCCTACCTTTTGTGATAGCATGGATAGAACTGGAGGCTATTGTGCTAAGTGAAATAAGCCAGTTGCCAGTTAGTGAAAGACAAATACCATATAATCTCACTCATAAGAGGAATCTAATGAATAAAATAAACTAAAGAGCAAAATAGAAACAGAGGCACAGAAACATGGAACAGACCTACAGCTGTAAGAGAGGAGGGTGGACCGACCGAAAGAAGGTGAAGGGAGGAGTCACAGAGCATACATGAAAGACCCATGGACACGGACAATGGTGTGGGGATTGACTGTGAAAGTAGGGAGTGGAGGAGGCAAAGGGGGAAAATTTGGGACAATCGCAAAAGCATAAACAATAAAATATTTACAAATAAATAAAGTATATGGTACAAAAAAGCAGCAAGTCATCTGCACTCTATAATTTGTGGTATAATATTGCTGATTGTGACTTTGGCGTGTATTTTTGCAAACAAAATGCTGTAAGATTTATACTATTGACAGTTTCACCTTATTTGTATGCCATATATTAATACATATATAATTTAGACAACTCTGAATGAAACTAGTAAATATCCCTGAAATAGAAATTAACAAATAAAACTATCCGTTCAAAATCATAATCCAATTAGGTTTCGTGGAAAAAAAGTTAACTAAATCTTTAGATGGAAATAGCATGGTTTTTGGCAAAGCAGGTACCAAACACTCAACTTCAGATCCAACCAAGTTAAGCCATCATGCTTTAAGGATAAAGCACTTTTAAGTCTCCTGGCACTAGAAAGCCAGTCACCTATATGGTAGGGACATTTGTTTTTGTCTTATTTCAGACTCATCTCCTACCACGTATCCCTCCTTCACATGAAGAAAATAGAATGTTTTCCACAAATTAAGTGGAGCCGAAAGTAAAGGAAGGGTGTCATATGGACCTAGAGTGTGGTGCACATCTAAAAGCAACAAGTAGAGGTGGTATCTCGCCATGGTTTTAATTTGCACTTCTCTGATGGTTAGTGACATTGAGCATCTTTTCTTATGTCTATTGGGCATCTGTATGTCCTCTTTGGAGAAGTGTCTGTTCAGGTCCTGTTAGGGAGAATAGTCAGTAATCTAAGGCAGGGAGAAAGAGGGAGACATGTCTCACCTACTGATTCAGCAGTCCTGAGCCCAGTCTGATAAGATTGCTGGGTGTTCTGAACATACAAGCAAAGATTAGCACAGAAGAAAGGGAGTCCTTGAAATTCTGTGTACTGAGAAAGGGAACTTCTATAGCAATCTCACTAAGACCAAGATCCTTTACTAGCTAAGAAAGAAAGTCTTTGTAGCTGGACATTATTCCCAAGATTTAGAAGTGGGAGAAGGAGGAGAACCTAGAAACTGACTAAGGTATGTAACCCTTGAACCCTAATAGCTGGCACACTCAGGTGAGCTGAGCACCCACTTACAGCTTTGGCTTAAGTGTATAGAACACACTTACTAACAACTCTCTTTCCTCTCTACGTGGGGCATTCAGACTAGCCTGGTGCCTGTTTGCAGCTTCATGCTTGAGTGTGTCTCATAAACAAACTTGCTATCTCACTTCCACTATGCATGTCGTTTCTCGCTTGATTTCGCCTCCTGCGAGCAAGGCAAGTACCGAGGAATGAGCTAGGGGAGGGGGTCCCTGATTCCAGTCCCTCCTTAGTCACAGTCGTTTGCCCATTTTTTAATTGGATTGTTCGTTTTAGTGGTGTTGAGCTTCGTAAGTTATTTAAAAATAACCAATAAACTACTTGAGCACAAAATTCAGCCAAGAAATAAATTCAATTAAAAACTCAGAAATGGAGAGTAGCCAAAGGACTGAGTAGTCCAGGGCCCTGAATCAACTGAGTTTACTGCTGATAGCAGACAAATGAAAAATACGGGTGTAGAAGAGAACGTGCATGTTCTAAACTTGGTAAATATAAAACCCAATAATTCAACTAATGAAAACCAAGAGGAGTGAAGAATTGCAATAAAAGGAAATATGACTGTAGCAATATCTTGACTTTCATTACAGGGAGTCACTTGAGCTTTGTAGGTTAAAAAGGAAAAGTTAAAGAGAAATGAACCCGCTTCAGTATTTTTTCAAGTTAATTTTGTTTGAAGCTTAGATGGATCTTTTAGGAAAAGAGATGTCTTGAAGTTAAAGTAAAACATTTATTTGAGGTCCACAGTTCCCTCTAAAAGTAAAACTTTAGTTTTTTTTTTCTTCTGTTAAAGTGTTAACTATGCTATGAACTTAGTGTAACAAAGGAGGCTTATCTTTTACACCTACCTCCATCTGTCTATCTTTATCTATGTATCTATCCATCCACCTATCTGTAAACCCACCCATCTTTCCATTCTTGTGCCCCTAGATACACGTAGAAATTTATGTGTATCACAGAATTTTATGTATCTAATGCTAATTTCAAGCCTTTTGTGTGGTTTGATTTGCAGCATTATTTTACTAGTTTAATGCATTTAAAAATTTTTTTAGTAAACAACATCATTTTCTAAAAGAAATGGAAAGTATACAAAAATATGCCAAGATGGTAAACATGGTTAATTCTGAGAAGAAAATGGATTATTATTTCAATCTATGCATATTTTGGTAGTTTTAACATTATAAAGGAAACTGCACCTTCAAGCTCACCAGGGAAATATAAAAATAGAAGGAACAGATCTCTTGATTTCCTTTCCAACATCCATTCCCGTCCTCCAGGAGGAATTACTGTTAATTGTGTTGTCTTTTCTCTAGAAACCTTCTATGCATTTATACATACATACATAGCTACACAGACGTATCTGGTTTTTATACAACCCAGGTCAAACAATTCCCAAATACTTTTTAAACAAGTCTAAAGCACTACAGATCTTAATTTGTTTACTGTTCTTTATTTTCTGTACATTCATGGCTCATTTTCATTCATGGCTTTAATGAGATGTTGCAAAATCTGTTTTGCTTTGTAGGAGATAATATGCATATTAAAGAACATTTTATTTCTTAATCATTTTGTGACTCTGCATCTAGATTTTCAGTTCTCTTATTTTTTTCCCCCACAATTCTAAATTGTTGGTTCCAGCCTCCTGGGGCCTGCAGGAGTCTAAGAGATGCCAATTAACTGTGGTTCTTCGTGAAGATGGAAAAATCAAGCTTGAGGTAATGTTAATTTAATAAATTTCCATCACCTCCCATGGCACTTCCCAATCCTCTTCTGAAATAAAAAGAGTATTGTGTAGCATTAGTTCCACTCATGATAACTTCCTGCCCGAGCGCCTCGGAACACAGCAGAACTCTGTAACCTCGTTTCATCCCTCTATCCTTCCCTCCCTTGGCATGCTCCCTGTTTTCTCTCCTCCTTCACCACTCAAAATTTAGATACATAGTTACAAGACTTGGGCTTATTTTCCTGTGTTTTCTTGAACTCTTTTAAAGGTTCTTTGGAGTTTTCCACCCACTCCCTTTAATATAGCAGCAAGGACCTTACAGTTTGGGAGAAGAAAAAGCGTGTGGCTACAGCTCTCCCTATTTAAGAAGTTCACACAATGCAAGTTTTCAATGGGGAGGAAATTACAGAATGGGGTGGAACACAGAATGCAGGAGAAACTACCTGACATGTGTGCTCAGAGGTCACAGTTGGAACCTAGCAGTGAAGTAGAGCCATCAGCCCCAAACATGACCTGAAAGACCCATCAGTAGGAGGTGGCATCCAGCACACCATCTTGGCAGCAAAAATGATGAGAAAGGCTCTGTTCTGCCTCCTGAAGGCAGTTCCTTGCATGTCTTGAGATCCAAGCACACCCAACGATATTTCAGTCCGATTAGGGGTTCAGGTTAATGTCCAGTCAGTGGTGGCTGTGAGGTCACAGCTCACTCTCTTCTAGAAAAAGGGGAAGATTAATCTGTTGCGGTATTCTTCAGGCAGGGTTTCTGATCTGACCCCAATTAAAAGGAAGCCTGAGAACCCTGCTTCAAGAAGCCTCGTCTTTCTTCCAGGGAAGTCTCAATGTTTGCCTCTCCAGTTCAAAGCATTCTCTCCAGGTGTCTTTGGAAACTCAGCACCAGTCCGCCTGAGTGCTGGCACGGCTTCCCCTCTCTTCAGCCTTTCCCCCTGAGAATCTGAAAGGGCTGGAGTTGCTCCTGATTTGCTCCCCCAGCCGCTAGTCACCAGTGAGTGTGCCTTAGCCACGAGAGTGCCAAAACCAGTTTCTGGAGGAGGGCTGGTGCCACTGTGCCCTGCAGCTGCACACAGAACGGATGGACTGCCAGCCAAAGGCAGTGCAGTCAGTCCATCATACTCACTTGCAGCTGTTACCAAATTTGCTCGCTTCCTTTCCTACAAATTCCAGGGGTTTTCTTTGCACTATAAATCAAGTTTCGTACCGATTTTGAGCAATTTGCACTTTTGCTATTTTAAGGAAATCCTAGGAAACTCTATGCTTTATAATATCCCTGCATTATTTCCCTTAGCCATTTCTTTAGCTGCCTGGCCAGGAAAATAGAGCAATGTGGTTCAAAAGGAATTTGAAGGGAAATATGAGATAGTAGGTGTCAAATTTCATTACACAGCCAAAATCTGTTAAAATGTTCCAAGTGTAAGTTCTTGACATGTAGCCTAGTGAAGTATCCAAATCATTTGGTATACATGCCTATAAATGAACTTCCAACATTGATAATATGCCCATAAATATATGCATATGCCTCTGTGTTGGTGCTGTAAAAGGTATAAGGCAGAAATGTGATAAGATAATGCATAAGGCTGGACAGAAACACATTTGAAAAGCGATGCTCCCAGGCACATCAAACTGTCAGTTTGTTAATTGTCCTTGTCGTTGCCTTATAGTGATAATGTTTAGCATGGACTCTGCAGTTCAATGGCTAGGTGAATTAAAACAAAATGTTCAAATATTGAGATATTATGGACTCAGTTGTTTTATGAAATGATTGCATCAAACACAGTGAAAAATGTAATGACATTATACAAATTTCATTGGTTGTATATGCTATATCAAATGCCAAATAATGTGCCAATAAAATTTAGATAAACAAATGCTGTCCTACTTACTCTGAAGAGTTCCCTCTCCCAGATGTCAGTACACTGCAGTAGTTTTTCAGGATAAATTTCATATCTCGTAACTTCAGTATGTTTTAGACTACCTAATAGAGCTCTCTGATACCAGATTTACATTTAAGTGTCAAAATTTCAGCATTACCAATGTATTTGCATATGCGTCTCTGATTTTTAAGCGTGGCACCTACAAAATAAAGGCCCTGTTTAACTCGCCTGACAGGCTGTGTGAAAGCGGCGCTGTCTGTGTACTCAGGATATTGATTAATAAATGCTTTCAAATGAATTAGATTAAGAGTTACATGCTTCAGAGGACATTCATGTGTCTACTTCCAATTGAAACAATGACATAAGTAAAAACACCTCCCTACCTGATTTCCACCTTTAAAATTTATAGGAACAACTTCATCTTCTTCATAAAAGACTTCAAGCCCATGAATAACATCCATGAGATTAAGTGCCTTTTAGTGTATATGATTAAAAGTAACATTTATAAAGGTGTTGTTTAAGGCCTGATATAGCAATGACAACAAATGAACATTAGGTTTTTACTTACAATAAAAGTGCTCAGACCTAAGTCTATAATAATAGAACATCTCCAAACATTCCTATTCCCAACATCCTCCAAATTGCCATTGCTAACTAGGAAAACAGGTGACTGGAGTAATTTATGGATAAGCAAGAAAAGAAAGAAGAAAGGATAAAAAGTCAAGACCAAAAAAAGTTAACATTATTCCTTCTGTATTGTTTAGTTAATAAAATGATACCTATGAGCAGGGATTTGCATTTTATTCATTTAATTTAGAGTAAATTTTGTAGTCCATGTGGTTAGGTAACAAGAATTTGGCATAATAATATATAGGGATTAATACCTACATTTTTTGAAGATTCTGAAGGCTTTCAAGTGTCTTGCTGTATCTTAAACCTATAGATCATAGCAGGTTACATGTTATAGTGTATGCCTGTGTGCTTGGTTAGTAGTTTTTTAATTGATACTCTTCCTGAAAAATGTCAATTTTCATTATACTTTGTTTATTACAGCAAATTTATTACCGTATTATACTGGAATCTTAGCCATTGCAATAAAGCAAGGAAAGAAAAAAAGCATATAAATGTTAGAAAGAGAGAAACAAACTGTCATTATTTACATGTACCATGATTATATTAATAGAAAATACAGAAAACCTACAATGAGCAAATGAACTTAGTGATTTGGCAGGCTAGGTCTATATACACTGATTAACTGAATTTCAGGTAATAGCTATAAAAATTAGAATAAAATATAAAATCATTTAGCATAGCATGAAAAATATCAATTATCTAGGACTACTAAATCTAATGAAAAATGTGTAAGATATTTACCCCCCAAATTAGAAAATATTAGTGGGAAAAATGAGCTCAGTAAATGCAGATATCATTGCATGTCCCGAAGACTCATCCATAGGTTTACACAATACCAACAAAAATTCCAGGTTTCTTGGAGAGTGGGCAGGGTATCAACAAGATGATTCTAAAAATCTATATAAAAATGGAAATGCTCTAGAAGAGCCAAGGTAATCTTGAACACATAACAGAAAGTTACAGGAGTTTAATAACAAGTAAAGACATGAAAATAGACTGCAGGAATAAAATACAGTACAGAAACAGACCTACAGGTATATCGTTTATGACTTAGTCATGGCTAATTCCATAGACGAAAACAGAGTCATTTCAACAGATGATGCTGGATTAATTGGCTATCTATGTGGGAGGAAAAAAAAACTTAGACCCCTATTTCACATCATAATATAAAAGAAATTCTAGGTAGATCATGGATCTAAATATGGAGCTAAAGACAAAGTTTCCAGAAGAAAAGTAGGAAAATGTCTTTAAGATTTGGGAGCAGGCAAACTTGTAATGAATAGACAGAGCACAGAAAGAACTACCATAATGAGAAAATAGTACATTGTATTCTATCAAAATATGCTATCTTCTGCAAAGATATTCTAGCTCCTGCTCATTAAAAGGCATCAGGAAAGTGATAGGCAAGCCATTGAGTGGAAGAAGGCATGTGTGATGCATGTGTTTGACAAAAGTATTTATAATCCAAACTTTTCAGGACTGCTTCACATTTGTGAACTTTTCTCAAAATAAATGACATATCAATTCAAAAAGAAAAAGTTTTAAAAAGATGAGACAAAGTAATCTACCTTTCAGTTGAAAACTTGGGAAGTGAAAGTTCAGCTAATCCTCTGATCAAACAAATGTTTTGCTTTCTGTTCTTCTATACCTAAAAGAATTACTCAGAATTAGCACTAGACAGAACTAGAGTAAGGAAGCGTACAAGGGAAGAAGAGAAGAATTTTTGTTGAAATACCTTTAACTGCACTTAAAAGAATTTATATAAGCATATGAAATATAGAATATAGCAGAATGTTGTCATAATGTGTTCCTAACTATTCTTCAGAATTGCCATTACACACAAATATGCACATACGACACAGATAAAGCTTTTGCACTTATTTTTTTTCAGAATCTCAACTCTGAAATGAAGGACCTAGCTCGGTTTTTCAGTACAGAGCACAGAAGCTGGCGCACGTATGAACCACTCCCACATTCTCCCTCTACTATGATGTTTTAATGCCTTCTAAATTAAAATGTTTCTTAGAATTGGAAATCTTACAAATAGGTGTTTGTACTTTTTGATGTCATTTCTCTTGGACATTGTGGAGAGAAATATAAACTAACACATCGTCATATAATTGTCCTGGTGAGTCTGCTGCTGAAGTCACCGCACAGAGTGTGCATTGTCCAGGCCGTGCTCACACGATAAACAGCCTGTGACTGTGACCATTTCACGGTTAGGACAAGTTCAGTTATCCACCACCACTTCCCAATCACTTTCCTGAAGTTACCACATTTGCTACTCTTAGAATTAGGTCTTTAATTGGGCTATTATACACAACATTTTAAAAGTTAAATTGGGAATGAAAATGAAAAGAAACAACAGGAATTACATTATTTGGTAGTAGAAAGGAAGAGATTTCTTTTTAAAATTCCTGTCATTATCCTAAGAGAGTAGGAACAAAAGACAGAATAAAATTAATTGTGTGACATATGTTTGCTCGGCTTTTAGTACAATACCACATTTGGGGTAATTCCTCGGAATTTGTTGAAGTATAATTTGATCTGTCTTGCTCAAAATAGTTTGATAATGATCTTGTAGATATCTTCCTTAAACTAGTTTAATGATTATTATATATTTTTAATGGACTACATTATTTTTAGCAGGCAGAATCATGACTTTGCTCAAAAGGTATGCATCTGTTATTTCTACCTACAGACTTTGAGTGGTTTATACCTGAAACAAGCTACCTTTCAAAACAGCCTGTCCATCAGTGAGCATCTGGGTATTGTGCCCATCTTATGTTCAGATTTTGGATTAGGGTTTTTTAGAGAGAAGAGAAGGCTGCATGTTTCATTTTCGGCTGCCCTCCCTCAGACCACGCCTTTACAAACGGTACTGCAATGCAGACTGCGGGGTTGTAGAGTTGCTGTCAGTGAAACTTATTTTTAATTAAACTCTTATATTTCAGACATAGTGCAAGTTCAGATTAAAACTGACTAATAGACTCAACATAACTCAGGAAGATAGAGAGAAGACAAGAGGAACCTTTCCCTATGGGGAAGCAGCAGCTGGCAGAGCCTGGAGAAGGAAGACTGGCTGCCTTTATCTTGCTCTCTGCTTCCTCAGATCACGTTCCTCAGATCAGAAGGGATGAACTTACTCTCCTTTCCTTTTCCGTCTCAGCAGGTTCTCCCTTATGTAAAACTCTGTGATCCAGTCTGTCCACCAGGCCTCTTGATAATGAATTTAATAAAGCATTTCCTTTATTGACAGTCTGGCTTTCATTCCTAACTGTCTAGCCGTTCCCTGAAAATTCCCCTTAGGAACATTAAAAGCTGTGTCTCATTTCTTTCCATTTCTCCAGCAACAATCCGAAATCAGCTTTCTCCATGATGGATACTTCAGCTCAGTTGGGAGAAAGTCACAGGTTTACAAAAATGCTAAAGAAATTTTATCCCCTTTCTCTTTTTCTCTCTGATACCCCCCCTGCCCCATACACGCACACACTCAGGAAAATGGTCCACAAACAACATTCTGTAGTGTTGAGAAGCAATTTGGACAAAAATGGATTTTTAGAACCAGGTACACTTTTCTCACGCAAAATAATAATAGTTGCAAAAGTGACAGGATGAAGCTTTAGAAAAGAACAGACTAAAGAGGAGTGTCCAATAAAAGGACTTCTGGGTTTGTAGTTTTAATTGTTCTTGTGTTTTCATGAATGCCTAACCTTACCAAGTAGGCGGGAGGTTGATGTGTTAGTCCTGGGCTGTGGCAAGCCTATTCCTGCTGGCTTTGAGATGAATGTGAACATGGAAGTGGAACCTGAGACCTGGAGGATGCTCTGAAAGCTTGGACTTGTTAAATTAGCTATCATCACAAGAAAACAGCACTAATAGTTAAACATGAATGGTCTGGTTTCCAAAAATACCTTAAAATACCATACTACACAAAGTAAAAGCAAGTTCATGGGTTATACAGGAGTTACAAACATACATCCATTTTTTTCAAACTACCCTATTGACGTTGCAGGGCAGGAGCTATAGAGATTTGCCACCACAAAATAACTGTCGTGAGTAACCTGTTCATTGTTTTCCACCATTCATTGCACTTTATCTTCTTATTATGATTTGGTCAACCAATGATTTTGAAGACTGCTTCCCTATTACTTATCCGATGTTGTGTTTCAAGCAAGCACCTAAAAGTCTAATTGAATAAGGGAGGTTTCTTTGGATAAAATTGAATGTTCAGCCTCTAGTTTTAAACAATATCCATCATTACAGGATATCAGGTTTGATACAGTAAGTCTTGAAAAATAAAACACCACTTTTATTTTCTTTTAATCTGTCAGTTGTAACTTTCTGAATACCAGATACACTTAAAGTAGAAAAAAATATGTCAGTGTTAAAGAATATATAATTTTCAAATAAAACAAATCAACTGGATAGCATTTAATGATGGGTAATGCAGGGAGATCCAAGTCATTGAAACTAAGAAAACAAAATAACAACCCATTGTAATTTGACTGGTTGACATTTTAAGCAGTAAAGAAGCACATTAAAGACAGGATAAAAAAAATCACCATTCTTCTTTATGACATGATGTAATTATACATTTTAAAAATCAACATAACAAGTATGTGCCCCACCTGAAGTTAACTTGAAAGCAAGAACCATACACTATGTTTTACTCTTCTGCCCTATTTCTAGATACAAAACAAGTAATGGAAAGGGGATGGGGAGAATAAAGTGAGAAAGGGGATATATCATAAATCTCATCTCATCTCACGCCAGCATCTCCAGCTTGAAGATCACCTAACAGTTTATTCAGTGTATGCTATAATCCACACAAACTGCTTTGTCTTCTTTTCAGATACTACATGTTGACCTCTATGATGACAATTTGCTTTACCCTAATTATGATGTGCTTCCCTTTCTATAATGGCACCAATATATTTAACCTACCTGATGTGGAGCACACAGTAATTAAGAATAACTCTCAAGCTATTGTTGGAAGAAGCTTGTTTAATGGAGGTACCGGGAAATGTCACGGTTCTGATCAATGAGGGAATCTGGTTTCAGCTCAGACTGCAAGCAGCAAGTGATGGCCCTCCAGAGAGAGGTTTTACAACCCTCTCTATCATGAACGCAAAGAACATGTTGATTCTAGTCATTACACACAGCGGACAAAGGAAGCTCAGGAAGACAAGGTGGGGGAGACATAGGGAAGGATGGTGGAGGGAGGTGGAGAGTGAGGGAGCGAGCGGGAGCCCAACACAGTCCCTTTCCGTAACCAGTCGCCGGGCTCCCGGCATTGCTAGAGCACACTGGGCATTAAGAGAAATAAACTTCAACATGAATCAGCTGAAAAAGTATTAGGCATTTGAGCAAACCTATAAACAATGGCTAGATCTACTATGAAGACTCTAAAACGAGAGCTGTACACCCTGGCTCACAGAACATGATAGGAGGGGACTGTAAATCATGTGAGAGACATTCCCCCGGAAACCTGGAAAGACAACCAACACGTGACCAGAACTATCCCACTAGTCACAGTCATTAAGGTTGAATTTAGGATGCCCAGTGTTAAGAAATTTCAATGACATCAGAACTTACCATATTATACTGAAACAGCCATTCTCCAAAAATTGTAAGGAGAGCAATGATTTTCCCAGGGGTGTCCAACCTGCAGCCTGTAAGCCACATGCAGTCCACGATGGCTGCGAATGCGGCCCAACACAAAATTGTCAATTTACTTAAAACATTATGAGATTTTTTTTATTACATGTCGCACTGTATTTAATGCATGGCCCAAAACAATTCTTCTTCTAAGAAATGCCAAAAGGTTGGACACCCCTGCTAGACACTGCTAGGTATTAATGGCAGGACCACGTGAGTGCCACTGTTGTGGTAAGATCTTAGTTCTCAAATTTGACAAAGTGAGCAGCAACATACAGTCTTATCAACCGGGTTTGTTGCAGTGATTTTTATACACTGATAATGAGTAAGTTTAAATAATGGTGCAGCTTTTCAAAAGTCTTTCCCATCTCATTCACAGCCAAAACCTTTCAAGTCACCCTAGACTCCTCTTTTTTGCCTCAAATCTCATGGTTCTACCTTGAAACTATCTTGTAATCTGCCTCTTCACATCATCTTCACTGCTACCATGTTGGTCTAAACCACCATCACCTCTTTTCTGAATTACTGCAACACCCTCCTGACTGGCCTCGCTGTGTCCACCCTGCTCCTGTACCCAACATTCCTTTCTCAGCATGGCCAACAGGGGGTCCCACTGAAATATTCAGCCAAACCATGGCTACTCTTCTGCAACCCTGCCAATGGCTCCCTCATTTTTCATTGGATTTCAAGGACCTACCCATGCTAGCAAACCTCCCACCCCTCCACCTCTTGTTTCTTCCCCACACTTAGCTCTGCCCACATTGGCCTCCTGGAAGTTCTTCAAATATATCTGTTACGCATCCAGATATTTGGTATTTATGCTCAGGGCTTTGGCAATGACTACTGCCTCTGCCTGGAACATTCTTTTACGTGGATCTGTACACCTTGCTACTTTACCTGCTTAAGCATTTTGCTCAAATACCACTTTCTCAATAAGCCATACCCGGACCATTATACAAATTTTTTGATGCCCCTCAAAACTCTTTCCTACCTTCTTTTTTCTCATTAGTGCCTATCACCTTCTAATATAGTATATTATTTATATCCCTACTGTCTTTCTTCCCCAACTAGAATTTTACTTCCAGTAGAGTAGTGGCCTGTTTCATTTACTGCTGTGTCCCTGGCATCGACAACAATGTCTAATACAGACATTCAAAAATTTTGATTGGCTGATTCTTAAATGAAGTAATAAAAGTAAAGTTAACCATTGTGTATACAACTGGGAGTAAAATATACCTTCAGGTTATAAATTATGGAAAGTTTTATTCACTGCAAGAACAGGGGAAGATGAACTATTAGGGAGGAGAGAGTGATGGAAGCAAGAAGAGGTGGGACTTATTGAGGTCCCTACTAAGTTCTTGACATCTACTCAGATCTTATATGGTCATATTGTCCACAGTGAATTTCCCAAAGCCCTTAAGAAGGAGATTGTATTTATCATCTTGCTTTTACATGTGAATCAGAGGAAGCTCTGAGAAATTAACCAGCAGGACAAAGGTCACCAGAGTTCAATCTGGAAGCCATCCACAGGTCCATCCAATCTTGAACTGTGTGCTGAAGAGAGTGCTTCTTAGAAAAATTCCTGCCTGTGGCCTTCTGCATATTTGAATATAACTGGGGAAGAGGGAGGGAGGAGAGATGGGTGATGAGTACATTTCCCCCCAGGCTTGGTTGACACAGTGACAGTGATGGAAAGAACCAGGACACAGGATGAGCAGGCGCTATTCAACTTCACAGATTTTCCTGCCTCTTTGAGTCCCGGAAAGAGAAAAGGCATTTCTCCAGGCTCCTACAACTCCTCGGGAAGCTGACAGAGAGTTCTTTCCTCCCTTTTGTCCTGAGGCTAATTAGTATCATACAAATGATGAACCTGGCACCTTCTGGTCCATGTGTTCTCAAATAAAAGTGTCACTTACATATTAGGAGTCGCTGAAACATTTCAATCTTTTTTAAAACACTGCAACTTTTTAAATTTTTTATATTAAAAATACATATTTTCCTTTTTCTTTGTTCTACTTGATATTTTTATTTTATTTTATTTTTTATTGTTGTTCAAGTACAGTTTTCTGCCTTTCTCCCCACCCCAGCCCAACACCCCAGCCCTCCCCACCTCCCTCCTGTTTCCAACCCCCCCATTATTGTCCATGTGTCCTTTATAATAGTTCCTGCAAACCCTTCACCCTTTTCCCCTGAAATTCCCTCCCCTCTCCCCTCTGGTCACTGTCAGCCTGTTCTCAATTTCAGTGTCTTTGGTTACATTTTGCTTGTTTGTTTGTTTTGTTGATTAGGTTCCTGTTAAAGGTGAGACCATACGGTATTTGTCTTTCACCGCCTGGCTTATTTCGCTTAGCATAATGCTTTCCAGCTCCATCCAAGCTGTTGCAAAGGGTAGGAGCTCCTTCTTTCTTTCTGCTGCATAGAATTCCATTGAAAACACTGCAACATTTTAAAAAATATTGCAATCTTTTCCTTAATTACCTAAACACAGAATATATATATATATGTGTGTGTGTGTATACGTGCACACACAAGTATATATAATACATACTATACATAGTCAATGTTTATATAAATAAATAGTCTAAATAGAAATACATATGTACATATAATATGTAGTGTGTACAGGGTGGGGCAAAAGTCTCTTTACAGTTATGAGTACATGAAACAGAGTATATTCTTGTATTATTATTTATTATTACATTATTTTCCATATGAACAACTGTAAACCTACTTTTGCCCTCCCCTGTATATTCACTAAATAAATAAAAAGTACTATAGTCTAAGTCAGAAAATACTTACTTGAAAGACTCTGAGAACTAAAACTAGGCAGATCAAAGCTTACAATAAATCAACAGCTTTTCCAGCAAAGCTTTTTTTTCCTAGTAGCACAGATGAAGAAACATTTTATTTTGTTTCTCTTATAATCAAACTCGTCTGAAATTCCTGAGCAGGTGTGAAAGGTGCAGTTACACAACTGTGCACATGTAACAACTCCCCAGTGCCTGGCCCTCCGTGGCTCTCAGCTGTGGTGAGGCACACATCTGAGTTTAAACTAACTTAAAAAAGAAGTCATGCTTTCTACACCCTGGTAAGCATCCTCTAATAAATATGTGAAAGAACAAAAGCAACTTGACATTCATCTTTGCTACACAGCTTATTCGCCAAAGGAATACGATACATCTTAATGGTTCAAGGGGCCCAAGCAACAGACATAGGCTTTATGACCTGCCAAATGGATGGAGAAAATAGCAACAGAAATACTCGTACACTGTCCTCAACCATTCTAATTCAAGTGAGACATTTTACTCCCTGAGCTTTGTTTAGACTTCACGATGCAGCATGTCTTCTAGATTCAGAGAAACTTTTCTGAAGCTCTGAGGGGTTTGGGAGTTGGGGTGGGCGTTGAGTGGGGAACTAAATCACAGCCTAGTTGCACATCTCAGGATGGAGGGGAGTCATTATGGGTATACATTACCCATATGGGTATACTTCAGGTATAGGGCATTATGGGTTTGCCTTCCAGCCAATTATATCACAAGTCTAGGAGGCAGATTGATGTTGAAATGGCCCTTCAAAACTGGTAGCCCCAGAGACTATCACAGCCTGGGTCCAAGTCATGGAGATCCTGGCCAGCAGCACAGTACAAACTCAGGGGCTGTGAATGTATTTTATTTCTCAAACTCATCTGGGGCAAGCCCCAAAGAATTGACATGTTGGCACAGCTCAGTGTAAAACAGTATTGGAAATCAAGGGATTCATATTGTAGTTCTGACTCTGTTATGAACTGGCGGAGGAAATTTGAACCAACTGCACCTCTTCAGGACCCAGTATTCAGAATTGCAGAGAGTGACCTTGAACAGGCTGCCTTTTTCATCTGGACTTCAATGAATTATCTCTTACAAGCGAGCTTGTTCTGGTATTTGATGATGTTATTAGAGAGACTTTTATTATAATATTATTTGGGGGACATGTCCCTGCCTTCAGTAAATATTTAAAGAGGATTCTGAGCAGAATTAGCCAGATGATAAAATAACTATATTCCTTTAGCATTCGGATTATTTGCTCGGTCAATGAAAACTTGAAAGTCAGAGGCACGGTGGCCTGAGCGGAAAGGCTGCTGGGTGGGTAAAGCCCTCACCTCGGCTTCCAATGCCAGCTGTGCATCCTGCTCCCCGTATTACCTTAGCTCGTGGTTAGATTTGCAGGACGCCCTTGTGAATAAAAAACATTATGCTATACACCTTAACTGAAACTTTTAATGGAAGAGGCGTATAATCCTTTCTGTGACATCTGAAGAAGCCTATTTGTTAAAACCAAAACACAAGTCATGTCAGTGAGAGGGGAGGAAAAACGGCCTGGCACTCTGCGATACTAACTTCTGGAACGGGATCCACTTTGGCATCTCATACTACCAAGGGCTCCCTGCTTTGAAGACTATGTTGACTTTTTATTGCTACATTACAAACCATCAGAATCTCAGGGACTTGAAACAACACCCATGCATTATTTCACAGTTCTGTAGATCAAAAGTCCTGATGGGGCTCAGCTGGGCCCAAATCAAGGTGCTGAGTGTCTCGTCTCTTTTCTGGAGGCTGAGAGGAGGAACCCACTTCCAAGTTCACTTAGGTGGCTGGCAGAATGCAGTGACTCACTGCTCTAGGTCTGAGGTCATTTCCTTTGCTGGTTGTCAGCTGCGGACACTCTTAGCAACCTGTGGCTATGCACGTTCCTTCTCAGGACACCCTTCCATCTTCAAACCAGTAAGAACAGGTCAAACCCTCCCCACACCTTTTTTACTGTGTTTTTTCCATTTAGTCTCCTTATACCCTTCCTCCCACCCCCACAATCACCACATTTCTTGTCCATGTCCATGAGTCCTTTCTCCTTTTTGCTCAATCCTTCCACCCTCTGCCTTCCCCCTCTTAGCTGTCATCCAACTCCCTGTGAGTCTGTCTCTGGTTTGCTTGTTAGATTCCACATATGAGTTTGAATCTCTCCTACTCTCCTTTCTTCTTGCCTCTTCTACCTCTAGCTCCAGAAAGTTCTGTGCTGTTTATAACCGACATGATTACATTAGGTCCACTGGGATCATCTCCCTTTTTAAAGTCAACTGTGTCACATAACATGACAACCCTGGGCATGATGAGATTCTCGATATTAGCCACGTGGTACTCAGGGGGCCTTTTTCTAGAAATTCTCCCTAACATATATACTTTAGTTATATCTTTTCTAGAGTCACAAGACCCAAACAATAATGACCTTTATGCCAGGCAATTAAAGATAATGCCATGTTTTTGCCAAAAATAAAGTGTTATGTCATGCAAATAATGGCAAATGAATGTCTTCTATTTTTGCACAGTTCAGAGGTTCTTACCTTTTTGTGACCAGAGCACATTGACAGGTGGGCACTGTAAAAAATACTGCCCAATTCACTAACACACAGTCAAGTCATGACTCAAAAGGAACATAGCTTATTTCCATGCAACCAAAATCAAATTAGGAAGCCAGTAAACATCTGAGAACTATGAAGTGCACAACTAACCAAGTGAAATAATTAACATAAAACTCCCAAATGTTTTCTTTCCTAAGTATACAGAGTCATTATATTCTAGATACTTACCTGAATAATTGCCTCAAAACTCCCTACTTTACTTCTTTGTGCATGCTTCTAAAATATAAAAAGACAAACGTCTAGGCTAAAGAAATGAATAGAATAGACAATGAGAAAGTGAGAGAATTTTAATATGTTAAGCAAAGTAACCAGAAGAAAAAAACTTCTGGTGGATGGAAACTCAAATAAAAACTTCGTATGCTCCCATTAGGGACCTACATTGTACTGAAAAATTTAAAGACAAATATAAAGAGTAAAATAAAAATGGTGTTAGCTTATGGAATTACATAAGAGCAGCCAAAGAAAATGGCTCAGCTCATTTTTCGACTAAATAATAATTTAACACTCGTCTCACTGAACATTTTGTTTTTGTTCATCCACTTTGAGGAGGCATTTAAATTACTGTAGAGAAGTTTTACTGTCAGTCATGCGTCTGAAGTATCACACCAATTGCCTCTGAAATATTTTAAGATAAATTAAATAAAAAGTCTTGATGTGTAAAATTGCTTTTGATACCTACTGAGAATCATTCAATAGCATTACTTGATAGCAATATTGAAACTAACAGTTACACTAGATTCTGAAGATGATTGTCTTCAGCAATTATCATTTTGAAAAGTGTGAAATTTATTGCTCCAATATTTCTCTCCTACAAATCTCTCATTTTCATTCATTCTTGACCAATCTAACCATTTTTATAGGTGTGGCTCATATATAATTGTCTACATGCTACAAAAAACATTCGCAAAATTAACCAAAGAAGTTCTAAGATGCCTCCACTGACCCTCAATTATGAACTTCAGGGAATCCCTAAGAATTTGTGAGGATACACGGCCCTTCAGTGTCCAGTCCTGGTGCTAAGTCCCACCACTCTCTTTCCCATATACTTTGCACCCTCTACAGGATGCTACCCCATTTCCTCAGTCCTTCCCTGCCTGGCTTTGGTCCCCCTTCTCCCCCCTCCTTTCCTTCTCACTTCTGCTTTCAATCCCCTCACCTTTCCTTTCCTTTATTCTTTCCTTACACTCCCTTCCTTTCTTTTCCTCTTTTCATTAGACACAGAAATTTCTCTTCTGGTTTGAGAGTTAAACTCTCAAATTTTATTCTTTATTTACTTCAGCTTTATTAAGAACATACTTGTATTACTATCCCTTACCATTTTTATATATAAAAATGGTATACAGTTTTATATATAAAATTTATATTTTATATACAGTTTTATAATGCTCCTGAGGCAAGTATGCTAGCACATTCTCAGCTCTCCGAGGTCTCCTTACGTCAAGCCCTTTCTCCGACCTTCCCATCCCATTTTTTTATACCCACCACATTTTATCCTCAAGAATTTCTGGTCTAGATTGTTTTGGATGTATTTTTTCTCTTTTTGTTATGGCTTTTTTATTAATAATAAGCTTTCCTGGTGGTTTTCTCTTCCATAATTCCCACATTTTCTTGTGTTCTCCTGAATTTCTTCTTTTTTCTGAAGTACATTTAAAAAATTAATAGACTTTATTTCTTAGATAGACTTTATGTCTTATGTTTATACAAAAATTAAACCCCAGGTAGAGAGAGTTCCCATATATCTTCTTTCCCCCCTTGAAGAACTGGCTCATTCTAGCGCTGGGACAGGAAACATGCAGGATGAGCTTGCAGAATCTTGTGGTTCTAGAAAGTAAGGAAGTCCTCAAACAATTTTTATATGCATGGGGAATGTCAAAGGGACACCGGGGCAGTGGTCAAAGCTAGAGTAATTTGAGCAACAAAAGAAAGTCCTACTAGATTATAACCAAAGTATAAAATGAATATCCGAGCTGATATAAATGAATGAACAAATAAAATGAGGTAGAAGATACAAATCTCCTATACAGAATAAATCTATATAATTTATGTTTATGTCGATGCTTCACCCTCAAGGAAGTAGAGAATAACTCTCAACTCTTTAAATTTCAGCTGCCAATAGTGACTTATTTTGGGGGAGAACAGTATGGAGAGGGGAGAAAAGTACAACTTTGTAGTAGAGAAATCTGACAGCACTGCCTCTCAGCCAGGCGACCGAGGTCAATGTCAACAGCGTCAGGTCGTGTTGCTAGCATGTACTGTTGATGACAGATGGAAAACGGCACCTTACCTTCGTGATCTTCCTCTCTAAAGCCTGTAAGCTTACCGTAGTACCAAGGAAAACATCAAATAAATTCCATTAAAGGGGCATCCTGAAAAATATCTGACCAGTGTTCCTCAAAATCAGTTATTAAAAACAAGGAAAGTCTGAGAAAACGACACAGCTACAAGGAGCCTAGGCAGACAAAATGACTAGATGTAACGTGGCTTCTTGAGTGGGACCAAGAAAGAGAAAAGGGACATCAGGTAAAAACTAACAAAACTAGAGTAAATTATGGAATTGAGTTTAAAAACAATCTAGCAAGTTTATTTACTGCTTGTTAGCAAATATACCATACTAATGTAATACTTTAATAATATGAGAATCTGGCTTAGGGTATATGAGAATTGTATGTACTGTCTTTGCAATTTTCCTGTAAATCTAAAACTATTCTAAAAAATAAGGTTTATTTAAAAAAAAACTACTAATGCAAAATAAGTTCCACAATGTTATTTGTATCAGTGAAAAAACTGATACAAATATCAATATCACCAACATCAATAGTAACATCAATATCCAATAAAGAAATTGGTAAATGATGGTTCATCAATATGAAAAAAACAGGCAAAAAAGAAAACAAATGTCATGTCAACTTAATAGTCAAATGTGGTTTCCTCTGGGGAATGGAGCCAAAACAAAGGCAAGAGAGGAGAATGTCTTTTTCAGTTTAAGTCTGCACTATTCTGTCTCTTAATTCTACTCCCATGAATCTGTTGATAATACAATTTGTTAAAAGAAGGCTAAGGTGCTGAGAATGTCAGTCTCCTTCCTCAAAGACAAGGTGTCATTAGGACAGTCATTAAGGGGCTGCTGAGCTTGCAGAGACAGGAGACAACACTGAGCACAGGGCGGCAGTGACCCACAGACCAGACGCTCTAACCTACCGAGCTTCCTCTACATGGCTGCCACACACTACACCTCGAGAATTCGAAATCATCATCATTTGCCATTGTTTACACACTTAGTAAAGTCTTAAAGGACTTCACAACCTGACTCCAACAAAGCTTTCTCGTATTATCTCATATCCCATTCTTTTGCCTGGCTGTACTGAAGTCTTGCTTTCATTCAGCATCTGCCTCTTCAAATATTTTCCTTTTTATAGTTCTCGTTGCCTCCACTTTTCCTCCAGTTCTCCAGTTTTTAAAATCCTACTCAGCCCCGGCTGGTGTAGCTCAGTGGATTGAGCATGGGCCTGCAAACCAAAAGGTTGTTGGTTCAATTCCCAGTCTGGGTACATGCCTGGGTTGCAGGCCTGGTCCCCAGTAGGGGGCATGTGAGAGGCAACTATACACTGATGTTTCTCTCCCTCTCTTTCTCCTTCCCTTCCCCTCTCTCTAAAAATGAATATATAAAACCTTAAAAATAAATAAATAAAACTATAAAATAAAATCCTACTCATAGTTGAACTTCCAGATCAAATACAAACACCTCTTCCAGAAACTCCAGTTAAATTTCAGCAATCAAGAAGAGAAATAATCTTTCCAACCCCTCCCCAGTCTCTTATTTAACAAAAAAGTGTATGATGTGTACTTTAATTTGTCCTATATTATAATCATATCATACATATCTAGCTTCTCACAGTTTTATGTTTGGTTCTTTATGTGATTTGTAAGGTCCCGATGGGAAGAGACCATCTCGTTCCTCCTGCTCTCCTCTTTAACTCAGTCCTTGGCACAGAGCAGAGGCCAATTAATGTTAGCTACGCAACACCTGAATTAACTGAAATGGATTCCTTTGGAGAAATGACTAATGAACCTATTTTCTGAATTTTGCTAAGATAAGTTGCAGTAGTTAAGCATACAGACCACAACCCCTCCTCTGTAAGTTTCCTAAAAGTGAACACTAGATGTACTACAGGAACTGGGATTTTTGGTTAATACCTCCTTTGGGTACTAAGTTGTACTTCCCCTTTGGCATGTGTCAGAGTATACACTTCCACCACCAAGTAAAAACTCATGGACCCTTTGATTCTGACCATGAGAAGTCTTATAAAGAAGACATATTTAGACACATAAGTTAAGCTTATTTACCTTATTTTTCATACTATAAGACTCACCCCCTCCCACCAAATTTGGGAGGAATAATGGTTGTTAATGCTGCTGTTGAGTTCTGTTTACATTTACATTGGTGAAATATTATGTTACTTATGTTATTAATTATTTTACCACATTTTTTGCTTCAAAATCTTTTTTCCTATTTTCCTCCTCTAAAACCTAGGTGTGTCTTATGGTCCAAAAAATACGGTACCTTTATTGCTCAGCTACCACAGGTAGTCTGTAGAAGCAATGACTGCAGAGTCGCTTAAGTGTGACTAGGATATTTAATAAAAAAGAAGTGTCAACAAAATTCATTACTCTTAACAATAATCTTAAGGCTCTAAAATTTAATACAGTGTTTTCTTAATAGCGTTGTCATGTTTCTTGTCAGTCGAACAATATACCTCTTTCTTCCCATTGGAAAATACAGTCAGCGTAGCTTTCTGCAGACCTGCAACGTATCCCAGCAAAGAAACCCTCACTTGTCACCAAAAGGAAGAACTCCTTAGCAACAGAGGGTCCTAAAGAGCCACTGACCAAAAACTCTCTCAAAGAAATGATCTAAAGTCCTCATCTGCATTGCCCTTGAGTTTCCAGCCTAATGAGCAAAGTGAAAGTCAGAGAAATTCATTCAGAAGTTATATTGATTTAACAGTAATCAAAATGAATAGTGTGTATATGGAAAAAAGTGGCTATAAATAATTATAAGGAAAAACGTGACCTTCCTAATATGACTAATTTAACACCCAGGCGACCCTTTCTTCAACAAATGTCCGCGTGGGTGTTTTTCTCTCATGTTCTGTGCATTGTAGTTTAAAACTGATGCACTTTATTTTCACAATCACATAAAGTTTCTACTGACTTGTGGAGTAAGTTCTGACAACTTTGTATGTGATGTGGCATCCCTAAAGAACCCAGACCCAGTTGTGCCCTGTACTGTGACCTCCCTTTTCCGCCCTTCTAACTAAACACTAGCTCTAAAGCCACTGTTTCCATCAAGCCTCCCTTGCTTCCTCCATATGAAAGGAATTGCAAGAGTTTTCAATGAAGCTTTGTGCCTTTTAGTCATTTACCATGTATCTGTTCAACGGTGTTTTTTAATAGATTGTAAGCTTCATGCAGACACTATATAACCATAGCCCTAAGTACAAGTAGTCAGAGAATGATTGTACAGTTGACTGAGTAACTAAAATGCTCTCATTTTTGTCTCAAAACTGGTATCTTTATGACAACAGCACTATTCTTGTTACCTCCCTAGATCTAAATCAATAATTTCTATTAGAATACACATTTTAGTTAGGTTTGCCCATTGAGGAAATCATCCTTTTTGGAAATTGAACCACTATAATGATTGTTGAAATTCTCATTGGTGGAAGTGGTATCTAGAAACTCACCTCAAACCATGAGTGAAGTCATACACAAATTCTTCAGGGGTTTTGTAATTGGAGAGGGAATAGAGGATAGTGGTTGAGCATTCGGTCCCTGAAAGAAGACTGCCCAGATTTGAGACCTATTTAGTCCATTTATTGGCTACATGGTCTTGGGTAAGTCACTAAAGTTCTCTGTTTATTTGTTCTATCGTGGAGACAATATTACCTGCCTTAGCGGTGTGCAAGGATTGAACTCTGTAATACACATAAGAGCTTAGAACGGTGCCGGGCACAGAGCGGGCTCCCAGTAAGTGTCAGCCATGCTAAGGCAGCCTGTAAGGACACTCACCAGCAGTTCAGCAGGTGAGAACACTGCACAGTAGAAGGGGACACTGTACTGATGTGGAAAGGGCCCTGGAGTGAAAGTCAGGAAAAATGAGTTTAACTCCCGACTCTAACTCTAACTTTGTGTCTTCAATCAAATTATTGCTTCTCGGAGCATAAATATCCTCACATTTAAAAGTGGAAAAGAATATCTCGTTCACAGCATCGGCTGTGAGGATTAAATGAGGTAATGAACGTGAAAGAGCTTTGTGGAATATAATGTCGTATAAAATGTGAAATGTTATTCTTGTTCCATCATCAAAAGCACAGCGAGGAACATTTGCACTCCATTGTTTAGATGGGAGGACCATAAAAGTTTGTGCCGGGCTATCCTCTTATTAGTTCTATTAATATCTCAGGAGAGCACAGACATTTTAAATCAAAATGGAATATATTCTTTCCTTTGAACCTAACAGGCCTAGAGGACACTCTTGAAAGTGAACTGTGAACAGGCACTAAAAATAAAATGAAATTAATGCCTTTGTAGTAAAAGGGCAGTCACCACATAAAGTATAGTATTTTCTCAACGAATTTTCAGCAAGTGATGGAAAAAGATGCCCATGTTCTTTATTTCCTTTCAAATCCTTTTAAAATGTAAAGAAATTGATTTTACCAACATGGAGAACATGCTGTAAGTTTTAAGTTTTATTTCAGGATAAACTAGTCTACAAATGAGAGATGATCTTGACAAAAGTGGCATGTCCACTGGAGTTTGAGATCTTTATTCTCCCTTTTGTATGTAATCTGAAAGAGACAGACTCACTTGGTGCTTAAGCCCGCTCTGTGGACATGGCGCATGGGACAAAGGTGCTTGTCCTAATCAACATATGGCTTTCTCAGGTCTTTTAGACAGGTGCCCAAATAGTAAAATGTGGGCAAATGATCCCTTACTCACTGAATCAACCCAACGCCTCAAGCTGAAAGATTTATATTTTGCATTTAGACTTTCAGTCAATTAAGTGAACTATACGGGTTTTTAAACAGGTCAGAAGTCACTTGCTCCCTCTTTATGTGTGGTTTTGCTTTCCTACATGCCTCTCCAACGGATAACAAAATGTCGCCTTGGTCATTCATGCTTAGTGTGATTTCTGTGCAGGAGTTACCTACTGTAGGGTGTTTGTGCTTTGATACTGCTTCCTAGCCCTGGACTACGTCTTTCTAAAGGCTAACCAAGTGGGGCCACATTGACAGAAGAGTCTCCCAGTACAGATGAAATCTGAAATCGTGTCGAGTGGTAATTTACTTATTTCATAAATCCTTACGAGGCTCCCTACCTTCTTCTGAATATGCTTCCGTTTCATGGGAGTGCAAATACAAAGAACATGGAAAAGACATGGTCTCAGCTTTTGATGTGTCTACCTTAGAGTACAAAGACTTATTTAAAAATAAGTTTTATCCATGGATTTCTAAGAAAAAAGACATGAGGCCCGCTGGGGGAGAAGACAGAAAGAAAACTGTAGGAGAATAAGCCAAGATACAAGTGGGTGTAACAGCCATGCCAATGAAGAAAGCACATGGACCCTTCATGACAGATGAAGGAGGAGAAATGGACACGATGGAAGAACAGAATATGGACATACTCCTGACACTAAGAAAAGAAAATCACTTTTCCTTATGACATTTCAAATGGGTTTTTAAAAAAGCATATAGGGGAGCAGGGAGTGTGGAAATATTACAGATCAGTTCGTAGGTCAGCTGGCCAGGAGAAACAAAGGGCATGGCCCAGAGGAAGGTAAATAGCACGGAAAGGCACATGTATTACTATATAACTGCAATGGCAATGGCATTCTTTCTAAACGTATTTCCTTTCCAAGTCCACTGCTGAGTAAAAAGGTACCTCTGTATTCAGAAAATAAGAGTCATAGAGGCAAGCGAAGTATCTAAGAACACAGACAAATAAGGCAAATGCAGGTTCAAAACTTTGGGCTTTAAAACCCGCAACATTCAGATGTAACTTCGATGCCCCACTCTCACAGGCAGCTTCCAAAAGGGGAGCAGCGGCCAGGCCCAGTGCAGAGAGTGCTCTGGGCCCCCCAGGGAGCTGCAAGGGTGTCCCAGGTAGACAACTGATATTCTGTAACCTTCAATGTGATCTCTACTTTACAGAAAAGTAATGCCTAAAACAATTAGTGAAAGCATCTGAATGATTATGGCCTTCAGAATAAGTAAAAGAAAGAATGTGAGGAAGATTTATCCAAGACAAAAGAACACCTTAGTGCAAGATTGTTTTCTAAGTGCTGCAATAGCAGTATGTTTAAACCACAACATATACACCAAAGAGTAAAGGATTCATTCGACTTGCAGTAAAGGGCAGGGGATAAAAAGTTCAGGGAAGAAGCTTCTTAGAGGATGTGGCAAGAAGGTGAGCCTTGAAGTCGTGGCAAGAAGGCGAGCCTTGAAGTCTTAGCAAGATTTTGGCAGATGGGGCCGATTTCTCCCCCACCTCCAGCTGAACTGCTAAATGAAGAAAGATCCAGGTGTTTTCTTTGCTTTCAAAACTCAATGTTTCCACTTGATTTCCCTAAGCACAGGCAGTAGAACATGGCCCGAAACCAAACCACCCCTGAAGGGCCCACAGATGCCTTTAGAATTTAGATCAAGATGATTTCTTATGAACAAAGGAACACTGAGTGCATAATGCATGAAGAGATGGGCTATAGGCCCAAGGCCCACGAAGGCAAATGCCCCTTGGCCATGCTATCGGGTCAGCTCCTATAGGCTGAAAACTGGTAAGTGGGTATGTAAAAATTGTGTCAGGAAATTATCTGAAACCTCATGTATGGGAAAATATGCAAATTATAATCCTCATGTCCATTGCATGATAATGGATATCCATTGGATAAATGCCAAAGGATCCTTTTAAACCTTATGGTTTACTCACAGCGAAGGAGAGGAAAGAGGCAGGCTGGTTACAGGGTAGGGTTTGAGGAAGACACTTTTCTTTCCTATATTTATAGGCTAGCTCCTAATTAATAGTCTACTATTAAATTAATTTCCTTATAACCTGTGTGGGAAAAGGAGTTGAGAAATAAAAAATCAAGCTGATTCAGTTCTCTTACTAACTACTTATCTCACTCAAGTGCCTTAGCCTCAGGGTAGGAGTCATTCTAATTGGTGGCTCATGGGGAAATATTCTAGGTTGAAGAAATGTTCTGTCCAGATCAGGGCAGGGGTTATGTAACTTCCAATCACACACTCACAGTCCCTGCATCCGGCTCATGCGTACCTATGATAAACCACACCGCATCGAAGCATCCACTGCTATCTAACGTGGACCTTGATTAGAGTGACACTTAAGACTAAATGTTAAAGCTGAAAATGTCACATTGTTACCATAAGCCCTCTCTATTTTTTCTTTGCACACAAAAATATTTATTTTGAATCTGTTATTTAAGGGTGTTTATGCAAAACAGAAATAAACTCATAGATGCCAAGAATAAACTGAGGATTGCCAGACAGGAGGGAGGTTGGGGAGCTGGGTAAAAAGGGTAAAGGGGTTAAATAATATAAATTGGTAGTTCCCAATATAAAGACTTAATAAATAGTCTTCCAGCGAGGATGTGAAGCGGTCTACCATGTTAAAAATATATATAACAAGATAATTAAGAAACTATAATAATAAAGAGAAACTAGTTTTGAGTGAAAAATATTTAATTATACCAGAGCTAATGAGTAGAGTAGTTGTTCTAATTGTTACCTTGTGGATTAAATTTAGCTGTGAGCTCCCTGATAGCCAAGGAAAAGTGGAAATTCTCATGAACTATTTACAGATCATTAATGAAATCAAGTTGCAAGATCATCTGTAGGAATGTGTCAGTTCTGCTCATTAAGTCCTAGAGAATGTCATCATGCAAAGCCTTATATAAATAAGGCAGATTCCACCACGCAAAATAAATAAAGTCTTCAACTGGAGTTTTGTATAAAATATAAACAGGCTCTTGGTGTGCTACTGCTTATATCGACCTCAATAAAAAAGATCCGAGGACAGACCATTAAATTGTAACTCAGGGAAGGAATTTCTATGAGGATGTAAAGTAAAGTAGTCTCAGTCCATTGCTCTCTGGTAATATAATGTAACTGAGGAATAAAAGGGAGTTCAGTGGGGAGGGGGAAGGGAGGAATAGGGGGGAAAGTAAAGGGAAGAAGAAACATAGTTAATAGGCATAAAATAGATAGGGAAAGATAAAAATGGTACAGGAAACAGAGGACTCAAAGAACTTCTATGTACAACCTATGAACATGAACTAAGTGGGGGGGAATTACTGGAGTGTTGGGGGCGGCAGGGGGGAGGAGGGATAAAGGGGGGAAATTGGGAAAACTGTAATAGCATAATCAATAAAAACTACTTAAAAACTTAGGAAAACAAAAGGTGTTATTAGATAACATTACTTAGATGCTTAGAAATTGCTTAGCTACACAAATTCAGTGCTCAGAGCACTGGATCTCCGTACTGTTGGTAGAAGAAAGAACCTTAATTATATCATTTCCAAGCTAGTGACAATTTAATATTTTAACCTAAAACCAAGTATCTTAATTTATATTACCGGTCACAGTGAGACCTTCCCACCCTCTTAATAAAGTTGAGTCAGAGTGGTTCACATTTTTTCACTCCGAAGAATTTTGGGACTACCCAAGTCCTCAACTGCAGATTTAGGGTTCTGCATGAAAGCACAGAAGGAAATTATGGTGTGTTATCAACCACATGTGGGGGCTTCTAATCTATCACACAGCTCCAGACTGCACTTACTCATGTTAATGTCTAATTTAAATTCATGCCTAACTTTGCCCTTGACATTCACGTGCCAGTGTCCTTCTATCGGTCCATTCCTAATGGTTTGCTCCCTCTCTCAGTCTGAAACACCCTTCTGAAAATACAAGAATACTGTGCAGACCCACAAATGTATAATACATTCATATTACCCAACATCTTTGTGTAAGGGTCATTGAAATTATCCTCAAACCTACTCTTATGTGTCACTGCAAAGTACTCTAAATAGCACCATATATCTCGCTTCAAGGCAAACTAGCCACTGCCCAAATTGAACCATTGTACCGCTACTTTTAATGTTGCAAAGACTGAGCTTTTCAAAATCTATTAAGTCGGGAACTCCATTCTCCATCTCTCTGCCTATTTGCTCATGTTGGGTATGAACCTTAAACCTATTTGGATTATGGCACAATCACTTCTTGTTCTAATGGAGCTGAGCAGTCGGCAGTGTTGGCCGAGGGTGATTTGGTCTCCATGCCAACAGGCTGGGCTATAAGAAGCACTGCAGTAAGTAACTGCATGGGCAAGCGAATTGGGTTTATCGCCATTTAGAAAAAGAAACAAGACCTGGTGCCTCGTTCATTGCTAAACCAGTAGAAGTATAGGTGATCTTGTGGCAAAGTCTTTAGTCCAAAGGTCAAAAGTGGAGTCCAAGAATGAAACAAGCAGGACCCTGGGTTCCAAATGAAGCCCCCTGGGGTCCAAGCTTGCATCAGAGCTGTTCTTTAACCGGCTATAAATGAGGCCTCTTGTCCCTCTGCTGTTCTGGCTTCCCAGGTTTCCTCTCCCTCTGGCAAGCCTTGCATCTACAGAACCTTGCACATCCTAATCTCCTAAAACTTCCTCTCAACCCTCAAATATCACGCCAGTTTCCTTTGTCACATAAATCATCTAAATTTAGATTTCAATTCCCTCTTTGGCCTCAATTCCATTATGCTAGTCTTTTCATTTTGCTTTTCACTCTTTCATTTCAATTCTGTCGATTGTCAGCCTTGCTCCTCCCTGCTCCTCAAGCATACTATATGTAGTGCCACTAATGTGGCTTTCTTCACGTTGTATGAATCGCGAGATTCCCTTTCCTACCCATGCAAGCCCTTTGTGGGTACATTCAAGAGTCAGTGTCCCCCCTGAAGTTCTCCCTGATCAGCGTCTACATGAATCAATACCATATACTTTTGTAAATCAGGTTCAGCCTTACTTTCTGTGTGCTGCTTTTCTCCCTAATTCCACAGTGTAACCTGCATTAGAGATGATACGAATTCTCACAATCTTTCTATATCCCACATCACAGCTAGAAGTGTGAGCCTCACTAAATGTTTATGGGCTGACCAAGAGTTTTGGTTAACAGAATATATTCCAGAGTAATGTAATGATAACTTATTTACTATTGTGTTGGAAGAGATCTCAATTGGCCTCTCTGAGTTTTTGAAGACTTTAAAATGCTTCAATACTCATTTATTCTGGAAAAAAATATGGCACACTTGTCAACACTGTACATTTAGTTGTAATCCTGTTTCATAATGGAGTTAATAATTGTACTTTCCAATAACTGTGAAAATGTACTATTTAATTAAATCCTTCTGTTCATTCCTAAAATCATTAAAAGCATAGGTAGTTTTGTGGCAACATTGTCTTCAAATGTGGAACAAAACTGAGTGATATATGATTAGAATGTTTTTCAGGAAAGATCAATCAGTTGAGTCTAATTCATGAAAGAGTCAGGTATCAGGAACCTTTGTATTCCTTATGGAAAGCTCCGCCCTTTCACAGCTAGTTCTCCTCTTCCCACGGTCCGTCTTGCCTGCCTGTGGCTCCTGGTTTTATGATCAAAGCCGCTCATGTCAGTTACCTTACATTCTCTCTCACGTGTAGGGCATGCAACACGAGGTTCGAGTTCTGTGTCACACAAGCAGAGGTGGCATCACAGCGGTACAACATCTTCAAACTGAACACATTCTTGCTCTTAATTCCATTTAGGGTAGTGCGACATACCACTTGGTCTAAATACCTGCTTTGGAGGATGCTTTTCAGAAATCCAATCCAATCTAATAAGAATTGAAATCCTCCTATTTCCCTTTTAACACAAATCATCGCTCTTGCCTCTCTTTGAACATTTAGAAGCTCTTGATAAATTGCAGTGTGTTGAGAACTTGGGGTTTCATGCTTTCTCCTTTCCTGGCAAGGCTCTCAGGGGGAAGAGAACATTTGGTAAATATTGTTTTTCCTTTGATAAAATGTGTGTTAGCCCAGGGCAGAAGCATAGAAACATTTCGGTATTGTAATACAGATAAAATATCATCTTGAAAATAAACTTAAAAGCTTAATTTGAAAAACAGATGACCTTCTATTCATGGGCAAAGGAGGATTCAATACACATTCAGAGGCTGTGGTAGAAGACAGGGCCTGGGCTTTCCAATCGGACAGCTCCAGCATCAAACCTGAGTTCTCCCAGAACATGACCTTGAGCCTAGCTTCCCTCACCTCCACACACTGTATTCTAGCACTTGTGTTAAAGAATGGTGTGAAGGGTAGGATAATGTTCAGACATAGCCCAGAGCAGTGCTTGGATGTAGAAGGTGCTCACTAACTGGTCACTGACATGATGATGATGATGATGATGATGATATCAGAATGAAGCAAACTCATTCCTGAGAAACCACAGCTCTGAAGGTGGCAGAGGAAGTTTATTTACTCAATAGTTGCAAAATGGGTTCTCCGATGTATAAAACAACTCCTTAGGACAGAAAGGGTACATGCTCCAGGACCTCATCTTACATAGAATGTTCTAGGAGTTCCTCTCAATTTACGATAGAAAGGACCCATCATCAGAATAGAAAATACTATCGTACAGTTATATGATGCAGAAGTCTACAAACCAGGTGACATTAAAGGTGCTGGCAAGTTTAAAATTTAATTCTTACTATTAGAACTATTGCAATACGTATTCCTTTCTGAAGCAGCAGCTAACAGTGAAGGCGATGAAGGGGGCTCTTAACATGTTAATTCACTTGCAAACCCATGAATCAGGAAGACTTCAAAAAGCAACAGCTTGAGAGCACCAGTTCCTCCTTGGGAAGCCAGAGCTCACCCTACCTGTAGGAAAAGAGTAAGAAAGCGTTCATCCTGCAGTCCCATCTGCGCCTGCGGTCACCGCACTAACATTGTCTCTGCAGTGACTTGGCCACACGCATGACACTCATCTACAAGGACTGAAAACATGGCAGTCCTGAGGAGGTTTGAACAAGAAGCCATTGTGCTTCACGCTGACACTCCAACCCTGTCCAATCTAGGATCAGGATTAGAATGTTCACCAAAGAAAGGAAAAGATGTCCCTTGATGTCACATGGCTTAATAGAGGGAAAGTGTCCACAAAAGTATTCTTTTGGAAAATACAGTTTTGCCTTATGTTAAATATGACAAAAAAATGAAAAACTTCTTCTTCTTAGCCTACATATTTTTCTTGTCCAATTACCCTCTACCACTATAACATGACTATAATGCAAATAGTAATATCCACCCTGCTTGTATCTACAAAAGCTCTGCGTGTAGTAATCCTGTTGGTATTTATCAAAATAAATCAACGGTACATTAATTTCTTTCAGGGATGTTTTATCTAGGCATTTCTTTCTACCTCACCTATATGCCTCTATCTTCCATATCATAATTTAAATCTTGAAATGCATCACCTATGATTCGGTACATAAAACTGTTTTGGTAAATGCAACCTAAGACAGGTGTGCCACTTACAATTCAGATACAGGTAAACACAATACAGCTTGTTGAAACAACAGAGTCTAGATTGGGAAAATGGATGTATACTTTCCACTAGTGTGTGTACCAATCACTGCTGTGTTAGTAAAAACCAGCTGCCAGCTCTCCATTTTCCTCTCCGTAAAACAATATTTCTAATGTCTGACATCAGCAAGCCCCAGAGGGCTCAGAGAAAATGAACGAGATGTGTATTTGATACCACAAACTCCTTGGAGTTACAAATTGAGACATTCCCTTGTTACTAGGCAACATTAGAATGGGTTGAAAATCAAAGCCTGCAACAGAACTAATCTTACTACATTTGTGATGTAGTCATAACTGTACAGATAAAATTTATGAGAAGTTGCTAACCAGACATAATACCTTCGAGATGTAGAGAATTCACATGAGTCCAGAGTGGCCAGTGCATATGTCAACAGACAAGCAGAATTCCAGCCACAAGCCACTCCAAAGCGGTTCAGACTCAGCCGATTTTATCGCATGTTCTGGAAACGCCAGCACTGCCAAAGGTAATATGTCAAAGAGAAAGGGGTCACAAGAGGCCTTGAAGAAAAGAAAGAGCAGGGTATAGGGTTTTTCAATGACATACTTATGTGCTGTTATACAGTATAGAGCAATTTTTCCTTCTTTCTCATTTAGAAATAACCAAGTTCCAGATCTCCTTCCAAATATTTTGCCAAGAGTGGCCCAAGAGGACCATAAGCTTTAAAGTTAAAGGAAGTGCTTGAGGCATAACAGCTTTGGAAAGGTACTGGGAGATTCCTCTAGAGTATAGCATTGTTGCCTGATGCTGGATGAAAGGCGATGTAAACTGGACTGGGCCGAAGCAAAGGGTCTGCCTACTCGGGACCATAGTAAATATGAGTGACACTCTGAAAACTGCAGCATTCAGACTGCGGCCTCCCTGTTGAGAAGCTCTTTAGGCTTTGTCCGATACACAACAGAAATTCACATAAGCATCTTCAGAAAAAAAAAAGAAGGGACAAATTATTTTAAAGATGAAAGATTATGTGACAGTAAAAATCAAGAATCCACTGAAACTCAGGAACTTCCAAGGGAGGGTAAATGCACAGCTCTACACATTTTATGAAGTGTTATTGGAAGAATGCAGGATCTAAGATACTCAAGTAAACAAGCAACCTTATCATGCCCTCAGAATTATAAATTTATTAGTTTCCTCTTTTGTGATGTGGAGCATTTTTAGTGGGTCTCTGGTCTCACCACCGCTGCTGTATCTAACTGATACCACCACCTTTACTCTGCAGGTGGTGTTGTCTTCCCTACTTCTGTCTTCCGCTCCCTCATCATTCTGACTCCCTGTGACTTCTCATGGCCCCTGTTCTTGTGGTCTAATATTTCTTGCTTTCTTTCTGTGTTTTATAGCACCAGAGTAAGAGAGAATTTGATTGGCCCAGCTAATTTTTCATCACTCCTTTTCAGATAGAAATTCTTATGGTAGCTACTCTTAGAGTTTTGACCAGTCCGCAAATTGGCTGCCATTGGCTCACAGACACTAACAGAGATGACTCTGAGCCTATGAGCAGAGCCTTCACTGGAAATTGTGAGTCAAGTACTTTCCATTCAAAGGACAATGTGGGAGAGAAAGGCAGGCACAATGACCGATCCAAACACATCAGCCCCCAAGGTATTCACCCTCTTCAGTTATGGTCAAATGCCCACAAAGTAGAAACTATGAACCAATTTTCAATTCCCACCATTCACTCAATGGTTCTGTGACTCACCTCTCTGTACAAAGCATTGAATGTAACAGTTAATGTCATTTGTTTGAAGAGATGAAAGTAAACTTTTTATATTTCTACTATTTAATAAGAAAAACAAAGACAGAAATATCTAAATAGAAGAATATGATTCTCAAATGGCAGCACAGGTATTATTACATGTAGTAGGTGTACATGGTGTATTATATGTAGGTGGTTTGCTGTGGGGGAATGAGTACTGAATATGAGTATTTTTGCTATAAATTGCAAAATAACCTTAAATAAGTTACTTTACCACTTGAGATCCCAGTGTTTATTTTTAAAATGAGTACACCTAGGGGTGTGAAGTTCTACCTTTTAAAGATTTTTTTTGATATTACTATTAGTTATCCAATTAGAACATAAAACAGAAATAATTCTTTAAATATTAATGCTAGGGAATAATTTAACACCTCTTCTGCAGGCACATTATCACATCACAACTATTAATTTGACACTCTACATTTTAATTGTATTACCTCACAGTCTATTTCAATCTTAGGGTAAAGAGTCAGATGGTAACATTCTCCTGGAATTGTTCCATTTATAACCTTTGCCTCTTGAACTTAAAAGTCAACCAACTTATGGTTGTTCTCCTGATTTTTAGAATTCAATTTTTAAAATTGAAATGGGTACGATGGTTAACTCAGATTTAGAGTTAAAGTAACACAAATCAAATGCTGAAACCATGAGTGGAATCATTCCAGTGCTCACAAATGAATATCGTGGTTACCGCAGACTCAGACTCACAGCGAGAGGCACACAGGAGGCAGAGGCTGTGTTCGCACCCAACAGCCAGCCGCACAGCAAAGTCTCATCAGCGCGCGCCTCACCTCGTGCACTCTGCCTGTGGCACACATGCCATGTGCTAACGCTAGCCAGACAGTGTGTGTACAAAATCACATACCCGTTTCTCTTGCTGTGGTTTAGACTTGAACCTGTTTGATAGGAAAAGTGAGTGCCACGATACTTCCATCTATGTAACTAAGAAAATATCCCAAGTTCCATCGTCCCCAGTCACTTGGAGGAAAGAAGGTGAAGTTCAGGAGCCAGTCAGACTTGTGTCAAATTCCCAACTTCATCCCTTACCAATTGCATGACGTATCTTGAGTAAGTTTCTGAAATCTTTGGGCCTCCAGTGATACCCAGATTTCAAGTCATGTTAGTCTTTACAGGAGGCAACATGTGGTTGCACAGCGTGAGTTGGTGCTCAGTATGCAGAGGAGCTAGTTGGGTTTCCTTCTCCTCTTCGTCTGCCCCCCTTCTGCATTCCTCACAACCAATGATCTCTTACTGATGTGCTTTTAAGCGGTCACAACCCCCTGCCCTATCTGAGAAATCTACTGAAAGAAAGGTCCTTCCAATTACTCCATGGAATACACTCATGGGGAGTTAAATGAACTTCGAAGAAACCATCCAACTGAACGACACTGCAGTCTATGGAATGAGCAAGGGAAGCAATTGCTACAGAAAATTCCGTAGAAGTAAAACCAAAACATCAAGTGGTTTGACTGAGGTCACTTAGAGGGTAAGTTATAAATGGATATCTAATAATATAAATTACCCAAACAGTTGATGCAATGGTATTATAGAGGCATTTTTCCTGAAGGTTACATTACACCGAAGAGTTCAAATTAGGAAGCAATGCTTTGCCAAGTGCCACACTGCAGAACAAGAATACGCCATCAATAACTCTGCAGAGAAATGCAATATAGGTACAGCCCCAACAACGGACAATATTTTGGAAATCCAACCTCTGCAGAAAACAAAAGCCTTTTAAGACTATCAATGCACTGGATTTTTTTCCCAGTGTGCATAAGTGCACATAGAACCAACTAGATTATCATGAACTATTTGAAGTTATTAAATATCATATATTTTTCATTTTCGGTAGGAGGTACATCCAAATATCTTTATAAATTCTACTCTAAGTATCTAAATGGGAAAAAAGGCTATTTGGGACTGAAAGAAGATATGAAAAAGTAATTTGTCTTACCTATTTCTGGCTCTCAGTAATAAACAATAACAAGTTATATTTAATTACACCTTTCTTTTATTGGTCACAGTGGGTTCTCTGGAGTTTCCCATCAAGCTTTAGATGTGCCAGGTATATTCAACTGAGAGAATGATCTGCCTCTTTCTCTAAATGCTTGCTTATTATGAATAGAAAAGCTAGCCTAAAATTTGGTAATTCCCTTACTTCATGTCAAAGTGCAAGATGTATAAAAGAACACGAAAAATAGAACTGAGATTCCTGAGTGCTTGGTCTGCAATCAACCTTCCCCACTAGTAACCTCTTCTCTTTCTCTCCTTTCTTTTCCTTTTCTGACAGCCATCTCTTCAAGTAATCCTTTGCATTTTTTCTTACCTTAAGAAGGATCACAAACCTCACAATTCTCCTTATAAAGCTTCTCTGAAATTTGACTATTAATAATTGCTTAGCGCTTCTCTCTACAGCACTTGAGATCATTTCTTAGTGGAAAAAAAAAGTTATTTCATCTCATTACAGAGTGTGGGATGGGCAAACCTCCAAGGAATGTGCAGTCTTAGAGAAGAAGGTAAAAAATAATTCTTTTCTTTCCAAAAATGACCGCCAGTGTAAATGATTTTTTACAGTTAATTTCACTGCTGAACAGTAAATATGAGCTGTAAAAATTCACAATTCTTCAAATAAAATATATTGTGTGCTTACAATGGAAGATGCCAAAGATCCCCTTCATACCTTTTGACCAAAGGTACATGGAGGCAACGTGCCTAATGCCACAAGACCAGTGAACGGAGCCTCTGAGAACATCCATCATGGTTTTGCTTTTCTTCTTATGGACTTGGCTGGGAAAACAAAGGCTGGAGTTTGCAGCAAGTGCTGGCATTGCCCGGCACAGGTATTACACAGTTCCCATCCAGTTTCGAACACCTAATGCCAACACAGACTTGGGTGCCCCCACACAGGGACCGAAAGCTGTGTGTTACTCAATATACTTTCTCTGCTATCTCAGCCTTCAGAATGAGTTCCAAATGCCCGGTGGACACCATCTGTCTAGTTTTAAAGGAGACTTGCCAGCATTTGAGGGTTCTAACAGGGATTTATCACATAGGTCTGGAGAGAGGAAACTATAACCACTAGGATGGAAAACCAGGCATACCTGGGACTGCTTCCTAAGGCGCAGAGTTCAAAGAAAAAAACACTCAAAGTGTGCTCTCTTTTTAAAGGTTTTATCATGGCCGTGATGTTACGAATTTTACTTTTCTCATAATCCAAGAAGAACTTGTATCTTTTAGAGTTTCCTACGCTATGCTTTACCATATTTTTTCCAAGTAAAAGTTTTGCCCTTCAGGAACAAAAAGCTTATTATTCTGAGATCAAGGGATGTATACCCTATATCTATTTGCTTTTTATATTTGTAAGATTTTAGGCATAAGAATTTAAAGCTGTCAAACAGAGACTCCTAAATCTGAGTATAAGACCCTTCATAATGGCCTCTGCTCACTACTGCCCTCTGCTGCTCTACTCAGCAATGATATCAACAAGTTGACGGTTGCTTTACCTTCTTTTCCTGTCCTCCTCCTCTGGGCTCCTACAACCACTCCTCTTTCTTTCTTTTTCATGGATGGTTTCATTTAAGTCTTGAAGACTCACATTGAGATCACTTGTCATTGTGGTCCGCCCTGACCATTCCTGGTTGGACGAGGATCTTCTCCCGTGTGCTCCCTGAGAACCTTGTGTGGGCCCTTGCCCTGGCACGGCTCCCGCTACTGCACCATTGTCTGCTCTCTTGTCTTTTCCCCCATCGGTTCAAGAGCTCTCTTTGCAGAAGAATTTTGTATTACTCGCTTTTATCGGCCTAGTCCAGAACCTAGCATATAGGAGATGCTATGTAAATGCTCATTGTATAAATTAATGAATGATTCATGATGGTAGAATTTATCTTGAGTTTTAATATTTAATTAAATATCAATAGATATTGATATCAATAGAGCTTGACATAAATGAGGAAAATGAAACTCAGTGTGGTTCAAGCGACTGGTCTATAATACAAATTTTAAACCTTAACAGATCTGAAGTTCAGACAAGGAATTTAATACCACAGACTGTACTTTTACCATGCCAGTAGCTAAGTACAGCAGCAGTCTGCAGTGAAACACTTTTAAAATTTTTTCCACGAATGACTAAATGATAGACATATGGGAAATGTGATTACAGACCTCTAATGGTGTTTTTCAATTAATGACTCAATATTTGAAAAGATTTCAGGCCTATTACATATACATGTATGTGTGTGTATATACATGTGTGCGTGCTATTATACGTATGTGTATATACATCACACACATATCATGGCTATTTATATTATATAATATATATAATGACTATATATAATGAATATATAATATATAATAAATATGTGTGGTATATGTAATATTATACACACACACCACACACACACACTACAATATCATAGAGAAAGAAATATTCTGTGAATTTTGTCCAGGGGACTAGGTAAACTCTAATGTTCATTTCAGGCTTAAAACTGCACATCATTCACATAAGCTGATTAAGGTACTGGGTGCTAACCTGGAGTAAGTCACTTTACGAGGAAGAGAAAGGCTCAGCCCTCTCCTAATGGAGGCAAAAGACTCCCTTCCTCAGTCTTTGAAAACTACTACTGCCAGGTTGAAACTTTACTGATTATTTGGCAGGAATAATTTTCCATATTTCCATGCCCAAATAATCACATTGGTTATTAACAATTTTCCTCGACATCTATGCCCCAAAGCCCCTGGGAGTTAAATGAAAAGTAATAAAAAGTCGTACATAAAAACAGCAGTGCCTCAGTTAATTTCGAAAGAGGCCCTGAGGAAGAGCTGAAGAGGTGCTTCCATTCATGACCAAGCCAACCAAACAAGTACTGCAAATAACAGACCATGGATCCCAAGTGGAGAAACAAACGGACAGGTAGCTGAGGAGGTGCTGAGAAAGGAAGCGCAAACAAACTTCAGCTCCCTCTTTGCAAACCTCCTCCCAAAGCAGTGTTCACCCAAGTGAGTGACACCATCATCTGCTTGCCTGTCTCAGCCCGAATCCCAGATTCATCCTGGGAAACCCCCTTTCTCACTCCCTACATGCAATCAGTGAGCAAATACCGGTGAGTCCATTTCTTTTACATCCGTTGGATCCAGCCCCTCCTGTGCATCCCCGCTGCCATATCTCTTACCGTGTCATGTCCTACCCCACAAAAGCTACTCCCCATGCTACCAGAAAGATTTGTCTAGACCCCCCCTGATTGTGGTGCCCTACTCAAGGTCATCCAGACACACTTCTTTGCCCTCAGCATCTCACACAAGGACTTTCATGACTTGGCCCCTACCTGACTTTCCAGTGCCATTACTCCCATCAAAATTTTCATTCCAAACAAATAATCCAAATCACTCTCCATGTAATCCTCCGGATACATGGAACATGCTTTCAGCACTTCTTGTTCTGTGGGAATGGGTGAGATTCTCTCTGCACCCTGCTGTGCTGGTTCCTACTACACTTTGGGATCCTCATGCAATTCCTTCCATCTCTACCTCTATTTCCATACCCTTATCTAAACCTCTCGATTTCTCTTGGTAGTAGCCTGCAGGTGGTCTCTCCACAGCATTTGAAACTTCTCCAAATTGTGTCCCACATTACAATAAGAATGATCTTTTCAAATCTTGTCATGTTACTAACTTGCTTGTTAGTAAGCAAGTCTCTAACTTGAGACTCTCATTGAGTTTCCATAGCTCTAAAGATAGAGACTCCTTATCAGAGCCCCAAGACCTTGACGTCTCTTACGTCACCAGCTCACTGAATTCCCTTCGCTCATTGTCTCCTTAAACTGGCACCACAGTTCTCTTTTCTCAAAATGTCCATGCTCCTGTCCATTATGGGACATATTGATACACGCTCCTAATTTTCATGAAAGACCCTTCCTCACCCATCACCCCTAGCACTTCAGTTATATGACTCCCATGTGTCATGCAAATATCATCCCCTGCCAGGCCTTCTAGCTGCATAGTATCCCTTTGTTTCAGCCCTAGCAGCATCATATAACCTTTTTGTAGCTGCTATTTAAAATTACATTTAATGATGAAATGAAGGGTTATTTTCTGATCCCTCACAGGGTTATAAGCTCCACGAGAGCTTTGGCCACGCTGTTTTTATGCGAAATTTCAAGGGGCTGGGGCAAAATATTGACCTGGTGGTGGCCACAGGATGGATCTGAAGTAAGGGATATCACTTGCGGGGGTGGGGGGCGGGGACCAAACTGGAGACTGCCACAGAATTGCAAGAAGAAGGAAAGAGTGTCAGAACAAGGGAGGTGTTGGAAACCACCGAAAAGCAAGACAATGGAGACAGGGAAAGGAAACTTCTGCAAGATTTGATCATTGCCAAGGTGCAGGAGGCAGAGAGAAGACAGCACAAGAGAGAGCTCAGAGATGATTCAGACTCCACGCCCACACGATCAGGAGAATGGTGATAATTCTCAGTGCCAACGAGAAAAAAAGAAGAGAACAAGGAGGCAGCTTCGTGAGGTAAGTGAAATGCATGTGAACATTTCTAGCACACCGCTGGAAGGCTTGGTGCAGAGAAGACATTTCACTGAAAATGAATAAAGTCTCTAAGAATTTTACCACAGTGTCCTTAGACATATGTAGGCATATCTATGAGGAAATCTGAAAATATATCCGTCTTTGTTCCCTCTTTCCGTTAATTTATTAGTGTGGGAAAGAGGTGTTGGGACATGTGTGCTGGTCTCAAAAAATTCTTCAGTACAACCTCTTCTTTCCTCCACACACTGCCCCTGTCTCACCCAATGCCCAGACTGAGAACTGTTGATAAAGAAGGGTGAACACAGGGCTAATGGTCAAACATCCATATTTAGAATCAGAAGAAAAATAACTGGTAAAAAAAAAACTCAAGAAAGGTCAGAGAAATAGGAAAGAAACAAGATAATTTAGTGACCCCCAAATCAAAGGTTTTAAGACAGAGGTTTACAATCTATTAGGGAGAGTACTCTTCCATCTTTCAAATATTACTGGAGACTTTGAACATGAAAATAGAAACCACTGAGTCCAGCTTCTGGGAACCTCTTACCATCAACATGAGAGCACATGGGATGCGTCCCGAGTGGAGAGGTGAAACGGAGAATCCAATGACTGATTGGCACCCTTATCAATATTACCGTATTAGTCACTCAACAAAGATGGCACTGGTATAACAACCCAGCTCTAAGAAAACTGCTGTTTAGAAGGACACAATTTGCAGCTATGTAAATAGATTTCCAAGGGTGTCCAACTCATTTTCACAGGGGGCCACATCAGCCTTGCAGTTGCCTTCAAAGGGCCAAATGTAACTTTAGGACTGTGTAAATGTAACTCCTGCTTACCTAGGGGCAAGGAGCTCAGTTCTGCTGCCAGGTAGAAACAAGGTTCCAAGCTGGATAGAACAAGGTGCAGGGCTGGATTCAGCCTGCAGGACTTGTGTCTCCCACCTGTAATTTAGGCAATTTGAATAGAAGGTTCCACCAGTACCATATGAAGGTACCAATCACAAAAAAAAAAAAAATTCAAATCTGTATGATGCTAAGTCACTGAATAGCCAGTTTTCTAGTTTTTTTTTAAATTTCCTTCCACAAGTAGGTACAAAAATATCATTTACTCCACAGATTTCAAGACAAAGACATAAATGTCTTCTGGGTTAGCACTTCAGCTCCAAAGGGTAGAAAGTGCCATTCTAATCTCATGCATTTCTGCTTTGGGGGACAGTAAGTGGGTAGAAGAAATATTTTTTCATGCATGTGCATATTTAATAATCCCTTTCCAATCATCCCTACAGTGGCACTTACATAGATATTGTCCACATTCCATTTCCTTGCGATGTTAACTCTTTGTAGATGACTACCCACCAATTCCTTATTCTTTCGTCTAGACTGAAATAAGCCCTGGTGAAATACATATTTTAAGTAAACAGGAAGGCAATAGCAATATATTACTATTACTAATCACGGGACTGTTGCAGAATACTAATATGGTGGTACAGCCACAGGATGGATTTAAGGTAAGAAATATAAGATAGGAAAACCAAACTGGATGCTGCCATGGTGTTTAAAGGAAGTCAAAAAATCTATGAAACATCGTAGAGAAAACACGGAGCCTCACTGTTTCTGTTTCCAGAGATGACTGATCAGAAGTAATTACCCAATCTTAGACCTCAGCATTATGATCATTTTAGAGAAAACTAGAAGTATTGTTGCTAATAGAATTAACATTTGATTTTTAAACTATTCTAATACAGCAAATGATATTCAGCTCCACCCTTCAGCTGTGTAAACATAGCCAGTAGAGACACCTAAATAAAAGTATTGTCTCTACCAAATCAGATTTCCTTTAGTTATAAGGAAATCTTAGAAACTAAGAACTATAGTCATAAAGGGGACAATATATTTTTTTAAAAGGAAAAAAGCCTAAGTTAAAAAAAATACAAGAAGTCCTAGATGTTACAAAGGAAGAGAGGAACAGGAAAACAGATCTTGAGGCTCCATGAATGGCTGCTGGAACCCGAAAGACGATGGCTTGCCGTGCTCCTCCCCCAGAGACTGAAAGGGGGCCCCAGAAAAGTTCTGAACTAAGAGGTGAGGGGTGGCTGAGCCAAGAGAATTTGTAAACAACTTCCAGTGCTAATTAATAAAAGAGATGGAACTGCTTCGTTCATTATCCGGAGAAATTCCATCCAATTTATGCACAGATTGAAAGGCACCAAAATGCATCCAATGAGAAAAGCTGGTCCTCAGGAAGGTGGCCAAGCAGGAACAACTCCTACAGAACACCAGCTGGGGCGCCTTCCACCTCGGGAGGCCACCGGGGAGTCTCTGATGCATACCCCCTTTGAGCTGATTGCTTCAAAAGATGTTACACTTTTATACAGGATTTGGGCACTCTAGCATATTATCAGGATAATGACCCAAGGCAAAATGGCTATTAGGAGGGAAAGTCTCCTAGGACTCAGATTGTGCCATTTTTTTTTTTTTAGGCTTTGAGTTCCTATCTCTTCCATGCACACTAAAGAATCGCTGTTGCAATGCCTGCTTAAAATGTCTTAATTTCATTTCGCTGAAATGCAGATGGTTATTTTTCTTTTAGAGATTGAATATCTAGTCTATAGAGATTTCATAAACAAAGAAACAGAAGAAGCAGAACACTATTTCTAAAAGAAAGCTATTGCCTAAACTCCTATAGCACAGTGGTTAAAATGCAGGCTCAAAAACTGGCTCATCATTCACTAGTTCTGTAACTTTGGTTAAGTTACTTGTCAGTAAACCAGTTTCCTCTTATATAAAAATATGGATAATAACAGTACCTACTGAAGAGGGTTGCCTTGAAAATGAAATGAGAGAACATTTTAAAGTGCACAGAGAAGTGTCTAGTAAATAGTGTACATTACATTAGCAATTGCTAAATAAATTCATTAAAATGCCACAGGTTCAAATCTGATGATGAGAAAGCAAGCAAGAATGGATGAAACGTTTTGAGTGGAATGCTTTATTGAAGAGGCATGTTAGTATTCTTAAACTCTTGCATCAATTCTATTGGAGTGTGGGAAACTCTTGGGACTCAGATTTACTCAAATACAATATGTGTTAATCGCTCACAGCACGCCAAAGCCCTGGAGCAGATGCACAGGTGTAGAAGCCAATATTTGCTCTCAAGGCACTTATAATCTAGTCTTGGGCAACTGACAATGATTGAAATTGAAGGATAGTGAACAATTTAAGTATAATTTCCAGGTAATATAATATATGCTCTCAAAGCAACCCACTGACTAAAGAATTGTAATGAAAGCAATTTCAATAGGAATTATAGAGAGAAGAAGGAAATCCAGCCAAGGTGGTCCCATGAGATTTTATATAGAAGGTGAGACAGGAGTGAGGAGTTTAAGAATTTGACCAGGAAGACAAGACAGAGGAAGTATTTCTGATGAAGAGAACAATGTAAACTTAAGTTGAAATAAAAGAGCCAAGGGTGTACTTGGGGAAGCAATAACAAAAACTAGTGAAAGAGGATGGTTCAGAGAACAAATAATGGAGACCTGATTCTAAAACACTGTTCAAATTTTCCTCCATTACCTCCATTCCCATTCACAAGCAAGAACTTGAGCTGACTCACAGACAACAAAGCCAAGACTTCTGGTCCATTTTTTTGCAAGTGAATTCTGCTGTAGAAGAAAGGAAAAGAAAGAAGAGATTCTGAACAATTGCCTTAAATTATTAAGAAGTAAACCACCAGGTACTTTATTTTTCTTGTTGCTATAATAAGTGGAATTTTTTCCCTTAATTTTTCTTTCTGATAATGCATTGTTGGTGTACAAGAATGCCATTGATTTCTGAATATTGACTTTGTATCCTGCTACTTTGCTGAATTCACTTATTAGGTCGAGTAGTTTTTTGGCTGAGACTATACGGTTTTCTATGTACATTATCATGTAATCTCTGAAAAATGACAGTTTTACTTCCTCCTTTCCAATCTGAATGCTTTTTATTTTTCTTGTCTAACTGCTGTGGCTACAACTTCTAGTTCTATGTTGAATAAGAGTGGTAAAAGCAGGCACTCCTGTCTTGTTTCTGACCTTAAGGAAAATGCTTTTAGTTTTTCTCCCCCCAAATTAAAAATGGAACTGCCTTATGACCCAGCAACTCTACTGCTGGCAATATACCATATGAATCCTGAAACACCAATTCAAAAGAACTTATGTACCCCTATGTTCATAGCAGCGCTATTTACAATAGCTAAGTGTTGGAAACAGCCCAAGTGCCTGTAAGTATATGAGTGGATTAAAAAACTGTGGTACATTTACACAATGGAATACTATGCAGCAGAAAGAAAGAAGGAAATCCTACCTTTTGCAACAACATAGATGAAACTGGAGACTATTATACTAAGTGAAAAGAGCCAGTCAGCAAAAGACAAATACCATATAATCTCATTTATAACTGGACTCTAAAGAACAAATAAACTAGAGAAAAATAGAACCAGGCACATGGAAACATGGGACAGACTGATAGCTGTAGTAGGGGAGGAAGAAGGGGGAATGGTGGAAGAAAGGGGAAGGGACTAGTCAAAGAACATGCGTGAATGACTCATGAACATGAACAATGGAGGGGGGAGTGACTGTGGGCAAGAGGGGCGAGCTGGGTGGAGTGGGGCAAAAAGGAAAAAATTGGGACAACTGTAATAGAATAAACAATAAAAAATAAAGAAATAAACCAGCTTTGAGCAAATATCCTGCATGTGAGACCTGGGTGATTCTGAAGGGATAGGACACATTTAGGTAGGTCAGATGCAGTCGCTTTAGGGAGGATTGAATGTCAGACTTCAGAGTTCTGACATAGGCTATCAGAGCCACTGGAAGTTTTTTCTTAAGGACAGCACCTTGATAAAATAAAATAAGCCAACAGACAAGCCATTGTTTTTTTATGGGAAAACTGGGAAAAGCTAGAGGTTGCCAATAATCTAGTATTTTGAGACTTGAACTCTAAGATTGATTACAATTCTTATAAAAATTTATCATATTCTTAACAGTTCTTATGTTTTTAAATATCTCACATACGTGGAATATGTGGACTGGCTATTTCCAGTACTATCTGGCAAACAGGGTGCTGTTTATTTCAGCTGATTCATTGTCACATAGTATGCTTATCAGTGCCTATATTTAATGACTTCATATTTTTTCTTATTTAAACACACACTGCTTTCTTGTGTTTAACTGTCGTAATTCACAAAAAATGAATTAATGACTTAAATTAATCTGTTGGATATATACAAGTAGTAAAACATGAAAATAATATTATAAATTGCATACTATAGTATGGCAAAATGCAAAGTAAATAGCAAAGAAGCTTTCAGACACAAAATACACTGTGAATCTGTATGTAGAACGAAGTTCTCCATGAATACATGATTTTTGTGAGTAGCACAAAAGGAATGCTGCAAACAGGAAGCAGAGTGATGAAAATCCCAAGACTGGACCTCCAGGATGATCACCTTTCCCCTCTGGGCCCCAGTGTGCTGTCTGTTGCACAAGGTTGTCACACAGTGGCATGAAGACACTGAAACTTTCCTGTAGTTTCCAAGGAAGGATTCACATACATCTGTTGAGGTTTTCCACAGGTGAAAAGCAAAAGCTTTTGAGTAAGATATTGATGAGTTTTTTCACTAAAGACAGAGAAAAGTCATACCACCCTGGATGCGCCAGATCTCGTCTGATCTCGGCAGCTTACCAGGGTCAGGCCTGGTTGGGACTTGGATGGGAGACAGCCTGGAAATACTGGGTGCTGAACACTTATAAGGGGACTAAATGGTAATGCAAAAGAACACAATAAAAATAAAAAAATGTTTAAAGAAAAACTGTTGCAAGGAAGTTCAATGGCAATTAGTAATACTGTAAAAAAGGCAGAATAAACTAATTGCAAAATTCTTTATGAAATGACAGAAATGAGTATCAGTGGATTACAATGTGAAAGAAGATTTACTATAGTTACTATGTTGACCAGCACATATTTTTCTTCAGAGTTGTACTAAATCAGAGCTGTTCACAGTACAACGCTGATCCTCTGTGCAGAAGGGAGAAATGGTTGGCAATTATTTGTTTCATCACTGAAAACTAATGCCAGAAAGGGGAGAATTCTTGTTAATAATAATTTTGTAAGCCTTGATGCAGGAAAAAAAAGTGTATTGGGATCAATATTGACTGAGTGCCATCAATACAGGGTGGGGCAGAAGCAAGTTTACAGTGTGAGTATGTGAAAGAGAGTTTATTCTTGTGTTATTAATTATTAATTATTGTATTATTTTCCTTACAAACAACTGTAAACCTATTTTTGCCTCACCTTGGATGTTCATCAAACTAAGATACTGCCACATGAATAACAGAAATTGCACCTCAGGGCAATTCAACACTGCTTTATTCACAGTTAAAAGTAAATATAAAGTAATTGAGAACATAATCAGATCTTAGCCAAGAATTTCCAGCATGCTGTGCAAGAAAATCCATAGAGAACAGATTTTGTTTTCTCATATTCAAGAACTCTGGCTATCAAAAGTAGAGATCCCCAAATGAGTTTTTGAAACAATACATACAAAAAAATTAGTAAAAATGTATCTTTAATTTCCAATGGCTCGTCTCAGTGGCACATTCAGTATCTGGAAGAGCCTGGTTCTATTATTTCATAAACAATGTATTGTAATTTTTAACACTTAGGAAGAGACAGAAAAGGTTCCTAAGAAGGCTGACTTTTGATATAAAGCAATTGGTTATAAAGAGTTTCGTTCTTACTATTTAAAGACATTCCAAACTTATTGAAGAAAGAAATCATTGCTGTTGTTGGCCATATTTAATCCATCTGAATGTCAAAACTGGATATAAAGAAATAATTACACAAATAAATCCAACAAAGAATTCATTAGAAATCCATTTGCCAGTTTTCTTCTGTGTTGATATACTCAACATTCCAGCCATTTTTGAGAAGGACATGCCCTCAACTTAATTAGTTCCTGCTGGGACACTGGATCTATCCACGAACACTCCCTCCATAGTTTCTGATCCCTTTTATGATCAGAAAAAAACAGAACTAGTTGACAGGCCACCAAACATTTGATGCTCTGCTCTTCACAATGACTAATTCAGGTCTTTCTAATGTAATAGAAACATAATGCAATACAGAGATCATGTATCACAGAAATGTACACTTGAAACCTATATAATCTTATTAACCAATGCCACCCCAATAAATTCAATACAATTTTTTAAAGTTTTAAAAAACATAAATGAAGAAACAGATTCTGCATGGAATCTAATCTACTGTTCAAACTTTCAAAGAATTGATTATTAGTAACTTGGCAAGGCTGAAAATACTTTTCCCCCTTACTAATATGATTGTCCTTTTTCACTATTATAATTGCCATCAATACCATTTAAAATTGTTTATTATCATTATTTTTGATTGTGACAAACACTTTAAAATTCTACCTATAATTTGTCTGTACCCTGGATATTTATTAAGTGGTCTGCAGATGCCAAAAGATGGAGCAACCTTGGTGCATAGGATGGACTGGAAGAAGACCCATGGTAGGCAGAGAGGAAAAATAGGTCCCATGGATTATAGAGTGTGGACATAGAGGTGCTAGAAGTAAAATTAGAAATATGGTGGTAAAAACATTATAGGAACACAGACGTTCTGGTTGTTAGGACAGAAAGGCTGTGTGTCACATGAATCACTAGGGGGGAAGCCGAGGTTCCAAGACAGGGGGCATAGTAGTTATAGGAACAAAAAAATGAGGGTAGTCTCCAGGTACTACTGGTTTACCCTGGAAATTGAGGATGTCTGTATAAACATGTTGGGTTTGAAGTTAACATGCTTATGTCCAAGAGGAATATTACATATAAAATTAACATTTGTTTGCACATAGGTGTTTCTAAAATATTTGAAAAAAGCTGGTTTTCTAAATGACAGTAAGCATATTATATTAAACATTTACCTGAAACTGATAAAAAAAGATAAATAACAGCTCATACTCTGAATTAGCATGGTCAGGATTAATATAAACACTGTACAGAAATAATTATTAGCACTAAATATGTTAGCATCAGAACATAAGTATTTGGTCTTCATAAATAATATTTGTCTCTATTTTGGATGACCAGAAGATATAAATCTTCATAGTTTTCAGGGTTTCATTTGTAGGTTTTCACTGATGTTTTGCAGTAATTTTTCTCTAACAACAGATATAAAGCTCTCCTAAAGAGTTGGCAGCGGTACAAACACAGCTTAATATTCACTGTCACCATCGTCTGTTTCTCTTCACTTGAGCATTTGCTTTTCTTAGGTAATTAACAGCCACAGTGACCCCAGCAATCCCCCGAAGTGACAACAGCTGATATGGAGTAATGATTAGTAATTTGTTCTACCTTATGCTTAAAGTTGGAAAACAAAAGATTTGCTGTTGAATGGACTAGAGAATTCGTTAACACTTGGACATTTCCTTCTACAATGTGTATTACATTAAACTAACTTCATCTCCCGACACCACTCATGCACAGCATGCCACATATGGTAGAGAGGATAGCAGCATTGAGTAACCTGTGCTTGGAGTCTCTTAGTCATTGGGCTCTTGTCAGAGCACATGGTTACTATATGGAAGCAGCTAATCAAGATATCAGGATAATAGAACACAGTTTAAAAGCCCACAAAGATGATGGGAGACCCAGTGTGGGTTAAGGGTAGGGAGTGGAGGGGCCGAGAATTACTCAGGCATTAACAGAGTAAAGTTAACACTAACCAATGTCAACTGGGTAATGTTAACACTAACATTGACATTGAGTCATTATCAAGCAGCTAAATCAAAAACTCCTCATTGTCTACCAAACAGCAGAAGTCATCCTTCCCTATCCACATCTTTCCTGGGATTGATTCTAGGACCTGCCCCCCGCACCACCCCTGCAGACACCGAAATCCACAGATGCTCAAGTCCTTTATATAAAATGGCCTAGTATTTACATGCAACCTATACCCCCACCGTGTATTTCAAATCATCTCCAGATTACTTGAAATACCTAATACAATGTACATGCTATGTAAATTATTGTTATAATGTGTTGTTTAGGGGATAATGACAAGAAAAATACAGCCTATACTTCAGTATAGAAGTAACCACTGTAAGCCTAAATACGTATTACGTGTCAGCAACAATATAATTTTTTAAAGATATTTTCCATCCCAGGCTGGCTGAATCCACAATCCAGAACCTGCAGATATGGAGGGCCAGCTGTAATTAGACAGAGGTAGGCAGACAGGATTCCCTCCTCAACTAATGCCGACATCTTCAAAATGAGTGTACTGATACAACATTTGAGAAATTATGTGAAACGCTGTATACAGTGTGCCACATGCCAGCCACTTAACTCCTAGCTCTGTCACAGTCACTAGGTAAGCTCTCAAGGGTCACTTAGTCTCCCTGAGGTTGTTCTTATCTTGAGTGAACACCATGACACAGTAACACCCATCACCCAGGACTCTGCTGCAAAGGAGACTTTGAAAAAAAAAAAAAAACAAACCAACATTAAACTAATTCAAGAGCTGTAGAATTGTTAAGTTTAAATGCGAATAACTATAAATACTTATAGCATATAGCCTCATGAGAGACTTTTTCTCACCTGGAGTGTCGAGCTAGGAAACTATCTATGCGGCCCAAATACTCTTAGAAACAGTTAACTCAAGAGTTGCAGAGAAATTACACTCACTGAAAGCTGAGTTATCTGACTATGCAGAGAAACAAGTATTGGACCAGCCGTTACCACCCTGGAGATATTTTCTGCCAGGACTGGGAATTACAGTTCTTCTTTTTTTAACTGTCACACTCCCTGAAAAGTCAGTCTGCTCTCTGTCCCCACCGTTCCTCAGAGTACTCGTGTGGGTGCGACATTCAATAGAAAAACCCCAGCTCTAGGAAATATATTAGCACAGACCCCAACTATGCCTCATGGACATTTAAAACTCAGCTTTAGAGAATTACGCTGCCCTTTAAAATCTCTGTCAGAACACAACTCCTGCCCCACCTTCAGTCCCCACCTCCCAAATACACACTGCCCCAGGGCTGTGGAAGGTGGTGCGGCCTGGGGTTCTCAACTGGGCTGTGGGGACCGGGGCATCTGGGCTTCTCCCTGCCCTGTCTCTTGCAGCTCTGTGATGGTGTGTAACCTGCCTCAACTCTGTGACCCTCCTCTCTGACATGAGGATAATAACATGACTGGTAAAACGGGTGTATTAGAAAAGCATCTGTGAAGTACCTAATGGAGAACCTGACACCACGTAGGTATCAAATAAGCCCTAGGTATTAAAAGCACTTGCACAGCAATGCAGGGCACTCAAAGGAAAAGATGCTATACCCAGTGCAGACCTGGAATCCAGTGCTGCTGTTTCTGAACTGCCACACAGAGCCCAGGGTGGACAGCAAGTACATGTCCAATGGTCAGGTGCCCTGCATGTGAAACCCATCACATACTGGTAGAGCTGGGTGTCCCTGCCGGGGGAAATCTCACTGGCCTCTAGCACATTTTCTTTGCAGTCTTTGGAATGCGTATGAAGATCCAATCAGCTTCATAATAAACAAGGAATAAGCTGGCTTGAGGAACATTTGTTCACCCCTCACAGTTTTGTCCGTGAAGGTCACAGAGTCCACTCTGAATTACCTGGAGGGACAAACACACAGGGGATTCGCTAGCACATGCCCTGCCTGGCTGTGGAAGGCCCACAGAGCCACACTCGCCCTGTCTTCAGCCCCAGCACAGCGCTGCTGTAGAATAGATGCCCCCAAATGAGTTGCCTGCATGCACAGACTGCTACTAAAGTACTCTGGGCACAATGGAAAAGCGTCAAATGCACAAAAATCTGGCAGGAGTTAATGACTAGATCCACAGAAGCCCCATTAACAAGGTGATGCACACCCTGTCTTATACTTTCTATGAACATGAAGGTTCTCATATTTTGCCACAGGCTTCAGCATCTTGGGGAACAGCTTAGAGCGTTCAAGAGGAAGTCTGCCAGCGCAGGGAGAGGAGCTCTGGCTTGAAAGCTGAGCCTTTCCAGATGTGCTGCAGAGGCCAGCGTGGACCTTCGGCCACAGTCTACCAGGATTTCCTCTGTGAGAAGAGCTCTGCTGTGGTGGGGGGTGGAATGCTTTTGCAGGCTCTCTTACACAGCCCTCCAATACAAAATGCTCTCTTTTATCGACGCCCCTTCAAATGCCGGGAATCTTAATGAATCTCCCCTGGCTGATAAATTTGGTTCAATTAAAAACAGTTTGGTCTATCTACACAACCAACAAACCATTATCAGGAACTTTCCTGAATTCTTGCTCATTCCTATTCTCTCCCTACCTTCAGGCCTGATTACTTATTTTTACGTTGTAGCACGTTCTCACAGTAAGTTGGACGTAACTGACAAACCAGTCTTTCACACTGATTTATGGGACTCAGTAGCACACGACGGAAAGAGGGCTGGACTGGCGCACTCCAAGAGCTAGGTTCCAACGTGAGGCAGGACATCGGTTGGCTGCATGACCTTGAACGAATTATGGGTGTTTTCCTGGGCCTTAGATTTCTCATCTGTTCCACAGGGGGGCTGAATTGTTCATCCCTTTGTTTCCTTTTCAATTTTGAAATTTGAATATATCTCAGGCTTTAGCAAGCACATTATAGATGCTCACAATAAGTGTTTGCTGGTTTATGTGAAGTAACAAAGTTAATATTTGAAAGTGAATATAATTCAGAACTAAATGTAAATATGGTTCAGAACTATTCCTTTGGATCTGGGGGAATTTCTGCTAGATAATATGGCATGACAAAAGCAAAATACAAAAAAAAGTGTATATAAAAATCTCCTCTTTTAAAATGAACAACCAAAATGCCTATACATCCATAGTGTGTATGTATATATGCAGGCATGTATGTGTGTATGCATGCATGAATGTAAGTGGGTATATATGTATGAGTGCATATATATCTTTATATGAACCTGGGTGAAAAACATCAGATACATTCTAGGTTATTGACATAGTGTTCTAGTTGTATGCTGATAAGGCGATGGCTGATGAGGACGTAGCGACAATGGGTAGTACTACTGAACCGACTGTTCACATGGATTGGCCCAGTGAAGGGCAGAGTTGCAGCTCAAGAGCCCCTCAAAGCCGTGGAAGTAACAAGCCAGGTGAGTGGTCTGGAGCAGAGCAAAGATAACACTGAGGCGAAACGGATAGTTCCACTGGCAGCATTTGCTTCCAGAGCTCACATGACTTGTGCTCAAACCCAATCCCGCTCTCCACGGAAGGGACCTGAGAACTTGCATGAAGGACCACCACCTTTTATAAGCTACCAGCAAGAACTCCTCCCACTTGCACTTAACTTTGACAAGACAGCCAGGTTAACCTATACTAGTGAAAGGCCATGATCATTTATCGGTAGCCCAGATATTGGAGAGGGTAGTCATGTGTGCAAGGGATGAAGAAATGAAGTTAAGAAGAATAACCACTTGAAAACCATTTAAGTAACTAACATTTAAAAACCCAAAGAGCTTCCATCAGCACTTCTCCAATTACATCCTGATAAATGGCTATTAGCTATATCCGAATTTTCTGAGAAGTTTGTATTTTCAGAACCCTTTTGGAGGATAAGTTAACATTTTCATTAGGAAACAGATAAGCATCAATTTTTAAAGCCACAGCAATAAAATTATGCAAGTCTGAAAGATATGCTTGACAGCCAGTCATAGTATACTATTATTAGCCCCAAGATGAAATTGCTCTATGTCCATTTTATCAATTATTTCATGTAAGTTTCCCTAGGGCAAACAAATCAGTGAATCACAGACTCACTAAGTAGGGACAATATTAGTTCACTGGCCCTCGCCTCAGCTTTACAATAATAAAATGGGAATGATGCAGACTATTTTGTCTGACTGATCCTTGCCAGACACACCACAACGCACCTCCGACACACACACACACACACACACACACACTCTCTATCTCTCTCTAAAAAACTGGCAGAAATGAGAGACATGCCAATTTTTGAGAGAAAATATTTTGGTTGTCTTTACTTTTTTTGAAATCCAGAATAAAAGGAAACTAGGTTTCCCTCTGTGTAAAGGGATGGAGCAAAGTCCAGAGAGGGAGAAAATCAGCAGGTTTTCCCAGGTGTATGAGAGGAGGCATGTGCAGTAGCTGGCTATTTGCTGTGTCTTGTAGAGTGAGCTTCCATCGCCGTTTAGATCCAATCACAGCTGAGAAGGCAACGTTTGGTAAAATGTCCTCAGGTGGAATGTGCATTGGATGGGCCCCTTTTGAGATCACTAGCATCATTAGCATCATTAGACCAGGATCTGCTGGGGTTCCATCCGTTAACTTCTCCCTCAAAGTATGTTGACGTAGTTATAAAATGCCTTACTTCAATAGGCAAAAAAAGCTTTGAATTCTTCTGAAATTTGAAACATGAATAAAAAGGCTTTTACTGCTTTAAACAATGATCCCAATATTATATTGGTATTAAATTCATAGAATTCAATGTTTCCTGAGGTTATTATATAACATAAGAAATATTCCAGGTTTGAGGAAAAACTCAACAGTACTTTCATGTGTTATAAAAAGTAAAATTATACCTGGCCAGTGTGGCTCAGTGGACTGAGTGACGGCCTGTGAAACAAAGGGTTGGAAGTTCTATTCCCAGTCAGGGCACATGCCTGAGTTGCAGGTCAGGTCCCTGGTAGGGGGCATGTGAGAAGCAACCACACATCGACGTTTCTCTCCCTCTCTTTCTCCCTCCCTTCCCCTCTGTCTAAAAATAAATAAATAAAATCTTTAAAAAAATAAAATTTAGGAAAAAAATAATGCAAGCCAACAGATGGAAGGAATGTCACGTGGGGCAAACAGATAACATGGGAAACCCCTTGTACGCAGGCATTAGGAAGGGCTGCGATTGCCTCACTGGTGAAGATTCAGACGGGAAGAGCAGAGAGCCAGGGCTCGAAATGCTGGGAGGGTTAAGGAGGAGCGGCTTGCTAGGAGTGGACATCCCCTCTAACACAGGTGATAGTGAGGGGCAAGCTACAAGGTGAGCCTGTCTCGATAATGCCTTTTCCCCACTGGGAGAAAAGCCTCTGACTGTGTCAGTGACCACGTTTACGCCAGCTGGCTGCAGAGGAGGCATATCGCTCACACTGCAAAGCAGTGCCCAAATTGATGTTGCTATGCAAATAGAAAAAAAAAAAACAAAAAAAACAAAACAGAATGCTGATTCTCCCTGGGTTCAGCGAACCCCAGAAGTCACTTCTACGGGTACAGCACAATGTGCTACAGCCTCAGGAGCTGGGCATGCACCGGCAGAGTGCCTAGCCTAGCTCACGTGCCGTTCCAGAGGCTGCGGAGCAGGTCAGTCAGGGCCTCTGCTCTCATGGCACTTACATCCTAATAATAACTACATGATAAAGCAAACAAAAATGAAGTGAAATTTAATTAATACTGGCTCTTCGGGAACGAAGTGAAGGTTGACAAATAGGTAGCCAATTTGTCAACACTCCCTTTTTCTTCACCCACAGCAGACATTTGCCAAATCAATTAGAGCATTTCTCCATTGCCCAGCTCCACTCCACCCAGCGCCCCCGACTGCCAGAAACAATTCATCAGTGTCAGCCCGTGGACACCGAGAGCAATCTTATGTGTGACATACATACCTATTTTTACCCATCTCCCTTTCTTATTTCCATTTTTCTACTTCTTTAATATTTGTTGAAAAATTTGAAACCCCTTATCTTTGCTGCACCGGAGGAAACCAACAAAAGGGAGGGAATGCGATCTCCATTGGCCAGCGTTTCAAAGGGTTTTGAAAGAACCCAGGGATTAGATCTTGTTCACAGCCCTGGAAAGAATTTAGAACTGAAAGCTGAGCCTCCAGGTGGCTGACCCAGGCCCCGCTATACAAACATTTTCATTGTCCCCTAACATTTTCATCACAGCGATGGTTTCTGGAGGGTTTGGAGCTTTATTGTAACAACTATGATTAGTGTCTTAAAGATGATACTTGGGTGCTTTTGGCATTGTCCTCAGTCAAGGAAGGGGCCTTGGCTCTGACTGGTGTGTCTGGGGGTGGTGAGTGGCTGCCCTGCACAAGCGTGGCTTCTTGGCTGGAGTGAAATCTCGCCTCGGTGGTTAGTATCCCTTTTTACTGCCATTTTGCGGCACTGCACAGGACATCTGGCCAGTCCCTCTCACTCCTTCACCCAGTGTTCAGGTTTTTATGAAATTGTGGCTGCCTGTTTGCATGCTAAGCCTTTAACCGAGTATCTTGCTTGGGTCTATAGAAACTACTTGTCAAGGCCCCTCTCCTTGCCGCTTGACTTTGACCCTCTGCCTTGCTTTCCCCCCTGGCTGTTGGACTTCTACACCCGATTGCTCAAATTGCTCCTGACTCCAATGACTGAGGTACCCAGAGCTGAGCACTCCTCATGACCAAGTCTTAGAGCAAATGTACTTAGACTACTTTGCTTTTGAGTTACTTCCCATATCGCCAAAAAGGAAAAAGGAAGAGGTCAAAAAATAATTTAATGCCTGGCTGGCATAGCTCAATGGATTAAGCACGGGCTGGGAACCAAAGTGTCCCAGGTTCGATTCCCAGCCAGGGTACATTCCTGGGTTGCAGGCCATAACCCCCAGCAACCGCACATTGATGGCTGTGTCTGTCTGTCTGTCTGTCTGTCTCTCTCTCCCTCCCTCCCTAAAAATAAATAAAATCTTTAAAAAATAATTTAATGCAACTGAGGTTCTGAAGCCATCTGCCCACTAGCAGGATTATTTCTATTTATTTAAGGCTTTTAACTGTTTGATATTCCTTTGCGTAAAGTACTGGGAATCATCCACAGCGTGGTTTTCCAACACACTCCTGGCACTCCACTCTAACCCATCAGATAGCCCATAATCACCAAATCACTAAATACAAGTTACTTTCAGTATTAGCCCAAACAAAACATAATTAGAAGAGCAACGTGCTGTGAAAATTATTATAGAAAGCGTTGAAAAGCCAAACACAAAGGCATTTGAATTCCCAAGGTTTAGGATTATTTGTGCCCCTGTTCCTCTCCATTAGGGCAGAACCAGAGTTTACTTTCTTGACGTTAGTTAGGATTTCATGCTCTATAAAAACACCCACTGAGAACTGGTAGGGGCTGCGATTATGTTCAAATATCTAATGAATCTCCTTCTATGTCATCATTTATTCAATCTCCTATGAATGATAGCCCATCTGTGTTACTGCCATGTCGTATACAGAGATTAGTCTCACTAAATCCAGACTGTGTCAGATATATTCAATAAGAAAATGCAGTTCAAAATTGGTTTCTAAGGTTGAAATGTAATAAGCAATTCTCTTAAGAAACACCGTGCAGTGAATTGCAGTGGGAAAACCATACTAATTGATATCAGGGAAAATATCTCAAAAACATGTAGGCATAATTCCAAACAATGGGACAGACCAGTAGTCTGCAACTTTCAAAGATGGAATTTCTTTTTTTTTAACTTGGGCTGATGATTAAATGTCTTCAGGTTAAGTCCCTTGACTAAACTTCCTGCATATCTTTTTTTAGAGACAGTTTTAAGAACAATGGTAAATATGCCGCTAACCTTGATGGCTTTGATAGATTACTGCTCCAGAATGCAAAAGCAGGTCTAGGAAAGATAATTAGGCCCCCTGGATGTTTGTGGTTTTGGTCCCTAAATTCCTACATGATAAGATGTAGGTAAGTTGGAAAAGGCACAGGAATCAGGCTAAGTTACAAAAAGAATCTTTCCTCTTGTGTATTTTTAAAGGTGAAATGCTAAAAAAAAAAAACACCCAACAATATGAAAGAGCATAGAATAAAAAAGTCTCCCACTCCTGAATATAACAACCAAATATAGACAATAACATCTTCCTTGGCACAATGCAGAGATTATATGCACAAAAAAACATTCTTTTATCAGAAAAAAAGTGTTGAGAATTGTAGCTCCTTAAAAAATGTAGCTCCTTAAAAACTGTTTCACTTATTTACTAAAATACATTTATTAAGTACCTACCAGGTGTTTGGCCTAATTTTTCTTCACATTTGCATTTTTCTACCTCTTCTCCTTCTGTTTCTAATACTTATGGTCATTAGGTACCCGGCTGTTCACTAATCCTTAGCAACAGTTCTGTCTGTGGCCAAACAAGATGAGAACAAGCTCATGGTCAAAAATTCAGCTCAAGTCATTCTGCCACTGGCCCCAATTGGAACCTGTGCTTTGGACCTAATGATGGATACTTTGTCTTATGTGTTTTTATTTTTGTCTCAGCTATGGCCCTGCTTTATTCAAATGTGTCATAGATGAAGCTTTCGTAACCTGCCCGACAGAGCATCATGTTAATCACCATGAGCTCTGGAGTCAGATCTCTTGGGTGGGAATAATTACCCACATTCCATGTGGCTCAGTTCCCTCATCTGTTAAATGCATGTACTATCAGTACAAACTTCAGAGTTTTTGGAGAACAAAATAATCTCTAAAGTTTTTTGGATAATGTCTGATGTTACACTTGTAGTCATGAAAAATAGGGTCCAGCTTTGCTCTTGAAAATCACCCAGCTGAGACTAACATCTATCTAATATCTAGACTAACATCTAATAGATGTTAGAGTCCTTTCTCTTTATAATCAATTCTTTAATAGTGTTCGTTTGCCTGACTCCAAGTATGTCTGCTTCATATCTCTGCCTATCAGGGCACCTTCTCATGTCTTCCTGGATGTGATGATGTGGAATCCTTACTGGCATCTGCCACCCATCCGATGGTCACTGTGCAGTCACTGCTGATGAGACTTCCGTCTCAGCCTTCCAGCTATGTTTCCCGTGCTTCACCATGACACACTTCAGTCTGGTGGTCATGAGGTTAGGAAAGCCAGGTATCTCCCCAGTTGATGCATCCTGCGGTCCATGCCAGAGTGTGGGGTTCTATGCAGCATCTAGTGCTCACTTATAAGGTAATGCCACAGCCAACCAACGACATGTTTAGTAAACAGAATCTGTAAGTTTGAAAAATCTCTTTCCTCCAACATATTTTCTACCCATTACCAGTGTGGCCAGGCTTGTGTATGGCTATCACTCTGAACTCAGTTCCCTCACAGGACTCGCCTGTTAAAGTGCCATGACTCACCCAGAGAGGGGTTATGGAGATAACTCCTACTGCCAAGCTCTCTTTACCGATGACTTCGCAAGATTTGGTGGCAGCCCATGGTTTACTAAGCTACAGATGAGAGATCACCGACAGTGGAAAGTACAATAGAAGCAAACATTGTTTCATTTTTACCATATCTGCTGGTTGTAAAGTGAAATTCCAAAGAGTAGGATTGTTTTACCATGCCAAAGGGTAGAGCTGTGTATAACACCTTTGAGGGTGACATGAATTTCTTCAGGAATGAGAAGTGATGTACGCTTGCATGGCATAATGAAAACTGGCTCACTTCATTTCAATTTTCAAAGCCAGCATACATGTGTAAATATTAAGGCATTTTATACACAAGTTAATTTAGACTACACAATAATTATTGGTTTTATTGGCTCACAAAATGTTAATATCTTACTTGTACCCAGAGGCACACTACTGTGTTTTAAGACAGCCCAAAATGAGAAATTTAGATAGTCAAAGTACAGAAATTAAAAAATAATAATAATATAAAAGCACAATCTCTTCACTTGAAATAGTGAATCAAAATAACTTAGCTGATGCCTTTTGTTAATGAGAGTGTATGGAGAAGAAGGCAAGGATGCACTTCCATAGTTGCTAAGGAGCTGACTGGTTCGCCGACACAGCCTGCACCAGTCACAACCTGTGCTCTGTGTCACCGTTGTCCACTACAGGACATTTCAGGGCAAGAAAATCGATCATTTCAATCAAGACCAAAACAAGCAAGTCTCAGCATTTTTTTCTTTATGTAGGGAAAGAGAAAACACATTTAACTGGAGATCTAGAACATCCCTCCAAGTCCAATAATAAGATACTGGGAATCCAAGAACAAGCAGTCACTTTTCAAACATTTCTTATATCTCTTCACTGTCTACATGATTTGTTATGTCCATTTATATTTTTGTCTTTTTCCTCCTTTAAATATAAATGAACCTTCCCAAAGTTATATTAGTTGTCTTCGAAAAGGTTTTAACACAATAGGCCTAGTGTGTCAACTCTTTTTATATAGCTACAGCTTCCAAGCTTCAAGGAGAAAACTGATGTTAAGAAGATGGCTCCTATCCCAAAGTGCCTGGCTGTAAGAGAAACGGCAGCAAAGGCAGGCTTACGCTCTGCAGGCCTGGGCAGAAACGGGCCTTAATGAATGAGACATTGATTGCTCAGGTATTTTTTAAATTTCCCTTAATCCGAATTGGCTCCCTAGACAAGAAATTGGATTGAATGTTAAATGATAGCAAACATGATTCTTGAGAATACAAAAATCTCACTTTGAGGGTCTCTTGTAGGTCATTTATTCTAAGCTTCAATTCTCTTCACATGCCCTTCAGTGATTTTTGCAAACCATCACTGAGCACCTCTTGATAAGGAACATTAATTAATTAACTAATAGGGGTAATTTGCAAGATTGCAAAGCGAGGGCTCCTCACTGAACTTGGGTAATTTGATAACTCTTATTATTAAAAGATTAGGAGTCATTTATTTCCTTTCTGATAGCTATCCCTATGTGGTTTAACCATGAATATGACTTTCAAAAACTCTTGGTAACCAGCTTTGGGATTTTCATTCAGACACTCCACAAATGCATGCTAAAGTTGAGTGCCTCTGAGTAATGCTTCCATAGTGTTGCACTGGAATGAAACAAAGATGGATAAAGTATACGGGAACTAAATCCAAACATAATATAATAGTAGCGAAGGGCTGTTTCTTTAGCAAGCTTAACTGCAGCACTTTCCAACTTACGTGCTGCTATGTATGTGCCAGATTGGTCACTTTGCTTATCAAAAGTTTTGGCCATTTGCACAGCTGAAAGTGTGCACTCTTGAAATTGTTTTTAAATCTTCAAAACCCCCAGCTCCTAATTCTTCCTTTATGTTTTATTTCTGTTACCATATTGAAGTCCCAGTCGGAAAAGCAAGCTGTTCCCTCACTGTGAGGTAAGGCATCCCTCATTTGGTTCGAGTAAGACATGTTGCTAGTGAAGCCCACACACGTTGTGTCTCCCTCCTCTCATTCTTCGTTGTGCACCGTCTCATTCATGCTCACTCCAGCTCTAGAGGTAGTTACCACGATTACTGTCATTGAATGGATGAGAAAAGGAAGGCTCACAGAAGTCAAATAATTGGCCCGAGGTCACACAGATATTGAATGGAAGAACCAAGACCCCCAAGCTCATGCTCCTAACCGTGGCATCCTGAATAAATCCATTTGTAATTCTGATGTATTCCTATCCATATATATTTTTTCATTAACTTTGAAGAAGTAGTAAAACCCTTTATCTTTCTTCTAGACTATTCATCATCTACAGAAACTATTTTATAAGTAAGTGAGATACATGTTTATGTTTATGCCTCTGTTTTGAATTTTATTTTTTATTTAATCTTTATTGTATTTTTTCCATTACCACTTAGTCCCCTTATACCACCTCTCCCCAAGTACAAGCAAGTGTTCCAGGTAAGTAACTGTTTAAATGGGGGGCAACAATGAATTCATTTATTAGTTAAATAAACCTGTATCTTCTTAATACCATGTAGAGCAAAATATAGTCACTTGAACAAACTTCTTGAACAAGCAGCTTTAAATGCAGGTAAAATTTCAAGAATCAATATGCAAAAAGATGCATTTTTTTACATTTTTTTCTAGGATCCAAGATGTTCTCCCCACAATGATTTGGAGTCTCTTCCAGTCTTCTGAACCCTTCAGAAAAGAACAAGGGAACAGCAGCGCTTTTTGCTCTATTGCATTGATTTATATTGATTTCCAAAGTGAAGTGTGCATGTCTCAACCAATTTAAATGTACTAGATAGACTCTGCTACTCTGAGTACATCGTGTTACTTTTCATTTAAACCCACACAAACCTTTTAATTCAAACCATCCTCTCACGTCTTGCTTCTTGAAACTATAAAGAAATTCCAAGGACTGAAAGTCATCTCTCAAGTTTCACTGAGAGTCATAGTATTGCTCCCCTACTGACTAGAAATAGCTAAAGCAAACCAAAGACAAAAGAGTAGGAATAGAAGTACAAGTTATAAGTGCCTGTAGAGAGGAGAGAACCACCCTTTTCCTATGTTTATTAAATCTTATTATAAAAGTGTACCGGTGTGACTTTAAGTACACTCCCTTGCCTAGGGAGTGGCAGGGGGAAAAATGAGTTCCCAGATATTTCGGGCTGAGCTCCTTCTTTAAACAGGCTTTGATCATCAATTGAGTTTGAGTATAGCACTCTGAAAATTACTACTTCATTGGCAGTCAATGAGCTACCAAAAGTAACTCTCTAGACTAGAAACCAACATCATTATTGAAGATTCCCAAAGAGATGAAAGATTCAGAGAAAATAAAGGTAATTATTCTGGAGTCTAACATGATGCAGAAGAGAACAAAATAAACTCTCAGGTTTGATGATCTATCAGAGGGAAGAGCTCTCTCTGAGTGGCTGTCCAAAGGCTGCAGCATCCCAAGCCCCTGGAAGAGCTGGTTTAGAAGAAAATGAATATGTTTTGTAAACTGGTCTTTAGCATAATATCCCCGAGTGTCTCATTCTAAGTCCTCCTCTTTCTCATCTTGAGAACTCATTCGTTCCCATGGAGAACACATTTGTTTTCACAGCTTCAGCAACTGTCAGGGAAGAGCCCCAACCTCCTAAAGAATAGCCTGGGATAAATCCACCACAAGCCCACAAGTGTTAAAATAGACAATGAGAATGAATGAATCAGAGCAGTACAGATTTCTTCTCTTTGACATCCTCGATGTAGCATGCCATTAGTAACCCCACTGATTCCGCCTCTTCCTCATCACTCACCGTCCTGCTTTGCTTTACATCTCCCATGATTTTTCATTTGAATTAGTTTGCAACACTGCCCTTGCGGATCTGCTTCTAAGGGAAATCTAATTATGTAATTCTCCCTTCCCACTCTCCCTTCACAAAACCTGGGGCATGCATATTCGAAAATGGTAGCTGTCCATCTGGGATTTCTGCGTTCCTAGACTTTTTAAAGTATCAGTCACGGTCATCAGGCTATTCTCAATCTTTCAAAAAAACTTAAAGATAATTGTGAATTGATCTGGATGAGATTGCATATATTAACTATGACTACTGGAATTATTACAACTGAACATGGTACCTGGGGTTATTCGCTGACCCATCAATATGGGGCCAGGAGCTAATCCTGTGTTCTCTGGGATTCTGAGCCTCTCCCCATTCAGCAGTATAAGGCTGACTTCACATTGCCTAGTAACTTTGATCCACAGACGAGACTAGTAGAAGACTCCTTTAAGGCAATAGCAATAATAATAATTAATTGTTGTATTTCCTGAGCCCAACACTGGAATAGAATAAGTACTTAATAAATTCTTCATTTAATGACTTTTCAGAAAATTTGGCTCATGGTTTTCTATCTCTAATCAGATTAATTATATGAATCAATACAAAATGAAGAGAAGGATAGAGACTTTTAACAAGTTCAACCTATAAACAGAACTTACTGAAAACCACAGTGGTGGGTAAAAAGTACAAACAAGAAGTTCTTAGAGGAATAAAGCACAAAGATACTTTCTCAGGCATTTATTGAGTATTTATTGGGCAATCAATATTTGCTAGACCCTGTTCCAGACAAATTAGATAAATGCCTTTATTTCCTTCCCACAGTAAGGCTGTGAGATGGTGTTTACTTTTAACTGATGTAAACAAAGTAAGATTCAGAGAGATGGAGCAATTTCCTAAAATCACAGAATAGCTAAGTAATGGAAGCCAGCTTCTAATCACGTCTGCCTGACTGGAAGTCTATTATTCTACATGTTATTTTTGTTGTAGGGAACGAAATACCCACAATCATAATAAATCCAAATGACAGGCCTGCTAGCTCTGTTTGCTTAGCTCCATAAAGGAATCTTGATGAACGAATCCAGGAGTTAAAAAATTAATAAGAACTTGATTGCATCATTGGTATACAAGAAATAACCTGAAATTTCCACTAATTTCTCCTAATTTGTGCATCAGACCATAGTAGAACTTCAAAGAGTCCACATATATATTGGCAAAGCATATTTTCCCAAGCTGAGACTCATGTCCTTCCCCTGCACAGACTTCCACCAAGACAAACGGTTCTGGTGGCCACCTTAAGAAGCTTCCTGCCATGCGGAACTCTGTCTCCATGCAGAGCAACAGCACAGCGTGGTCGCTATGCTCTCTGCTTACGGTGCATCCTCAAAACCCTATGCCTGCCTCTGTGTCCTCAGGCAAGGCCACAGTCTCTGTTTCTCAGGAGCCAGCAGCGTGTGATAAATTTAAAAATGTAATAGAATCACAGAAGGAAAAACAGAATAGGGAGATCTGAGGTGTATAATGACAAGGCGTGTGCCTGAAGGTCACATTTGTTTTTCCCTTTAAGTTACAGAAGGCCAGGAAGTAAGAAAATATTACCGACATTGGTGACTCGCATGTACAACTGTATTCCTATTCTTTCTTACATTCTGTTGTAATTGTAGTCTTTTAATTCTGTTTAAAAATAAAAACAGGTTTTTACTGGATGTACATTTCATTTACCTACTATCTTTAATCAGAAGTTTCAGTGTATTGTGCTCTGGGGTGTGAGCCAATCACACATATACTTATAAGGGGTATACAGGGTGGGCAAAAGTAGGTTTACAGTTGTGAGTACATGAAACAGAGTTTATTCTTATATTATTTATTAATTATGGTATTTTCCATATAAAAATTTTAAACTTATTTTGCCCACCCATGTATATATGATAATATATATATCCCTAAGAAGCTGTATATAATAAAATACATATCCTATAGACATGTACATACATACTTACATATAAAAGGAGACAGAGACTCTCTATGTACATACATAGTCATCTCTATTGCATATGCACAGGTATCAAACTGAATGAATGAGATGATAATGATTTAATCTTCCTGAAATAGAGAAGGCAGTGAGTTCCCTTCAACTAAGGACCATGCAGAAGTCCTCTCTGAGATAATCAATATACATGTTCATTTCCCTCTAGACCCCTCCTATTCTCTGATGATGTGGAAATGGTGTGCCCCCTCTACAAACGAGTAGACGAGGTGATGGCATAGAGGGAATGAACACCAAGTGTATGAATGAAAATAGATTCACTAAGCACTGATGATTACTTTCCCTAGCAAGGGCCTGTGCTGTCCAGCAGCAGGGTACTAGAGCCAGATGTGTCTATTGAGACAACTGGCCCACAGCGAAAGGCCCTTGAAATTCCATCCTGTCCAAGCAGCCTGTGAACATATTTAATCCATGCCAAATGGTCTTTGATATTAGTCTTTTCACAAAATGTCCAAGCTTAGAAAACATGTCTGGGTTCCAATAGCCCCTAACCTCTATTTATCTTCTTTGGTTCACAGGATTAAAACTTAAAAACACCACCACATGTTACTGGTCCAATAAGTGTGGTGTGGCTCTGTTGCCAATGATCAGCCTTCTTCCTTGGTAGCCTAACTGTCATGCCACATGATCAAGGACCTCTTGGCATGGACCAAATGTCTCAGTGGACATTTGAGACAGGACCAAATGTCCTGCAAGGGAACTAATATGATTTGGCAAGTTCTCTTCAGGAGACTGAATAATGAAAATTTATGCCTGTGCTCCAAACGCCATTTTAGCTGATAGTTTCCATCACAGCAGCTAACACAGGGAAAGTATACTGGTTTGAATTTCAGCCTCTTTTACATCATTATCCACCTCATGGTTGAAAAGTCCTGAGCCCGAAGGCACACACCTGATATAGTAGAAAAAGAACAGGGACCTCAGTCATTCAGATCTGAGTTCAAATCCCGGACCTGTTGTGAGGATGAAATTAAGTAATGCATGTAGAGCACAGTGCCTGACATGCAGACGATTTCTGCTGAAAACTAGCTCCTACTTCTTTTTCTCCTCAGTTGTTAAGTAACCCTGTGCCTACACATCCACATTATGCTATTCTTTGTCAACACTGATTCTCAATTGCAGGTCATTTTAACAGCTCATTCAGTTATTTAAAGACTTTTATTTTCATCATCAGAGAAATGATGAATATTGCGAAAGATGGAACTAGAGTTTTCTGGGGTTAAATGAAAAACCCTGAAAAGCACTGCCCGCTTCTTTACCACTTGAGGCTGGGAATGAATGGCAAAGCATAAGAGAAATCACTTACTCCCCGGAATTACAAGGGCCCCCCGACTTACTGGTGTGATTCCATTCTCTCCAAAGCATGGACAGCCCAGATTACTCGGTATGTGGTACCTCTGTCCCCGCCTCTCATAAGACCTAGCTAGTTAATCAATAGAGCTTTTTAGTCTGCTCACCAGAGCAAAAACCTACAAACCCCAAAGTACAGCATGGCTCTGACCTTTTTTCCTCCCTTTCTTCTCTTTTAGACAACGGGCTCTAGTGTGCTTTCCAGTGTGTGGCTTGGAGGCTCCTGGATTCACTCTTCAGTTTATACCAGCTTCTCACTGGGAGCACATTTGAACTGCATACAAAAAATGTCCTTTCGTCCTTCTCCGAACTCTGCATTGTTGCTTGAGGGAGATCCTATTTCTTTCATTGATTTTCATTTGACACATTTTACCTTAATTCTGTTTAATCCCTTATATTATGACAATTACTTTTATAAAATTTGGTAGTATGAAGGGCCAAATAACAAATTTTTCTGCAAAAAAATCTTATCAGCAGTTTTTACTCATCTTTTTTCATCTTTGCATCACATTCATTTTCTCTCTCTCCTTTTCCCTTTCTCCTTCCCTCTCCCTGTTTCTCTTACTCACCTTTCCCTCTCCTCTGTGATAAGAAATACCCTTCTCTAGTATTTAAGAACCTCCATCTTACCTCTGATCTGAGCCTTCTGCCAAAGTATTTAGGTTCACAGCCAATGCAGGCCATTGGCTCCAATACTTAGCTCACAACTTTAATTCAAAGTTGTGAGATGGCAAATCTCTAGAGGCAATCTCTGTCCTGTCAAGGAAAACGTGTTTCGCCCCACAAATCCAATAAGATACACATATAGACAAGTTACCAGAATACTCATTCCATTGTCACAAAGAGGGAAGCAATCTTTGCCACTTCTAACTATGCATAGGGCCAACAGACACCAATTCTATAGCTTATAAATATATATCAACCCATAGTTAAAGTAATTAAACATGATTTAATTAATGGAGCAGTCTTAACATGGCAAGGTTTCACCATGCCACACAGCCACGTGAGCAAGAAGGGTCTGGTGCGATACACTTCAACAGATGCTACAGGGCATCCACTAGGTTCACGCACTGTACTTGAGTTCTCCTGAACGCATTCTGTTCTAACAACATAAAAATATTTTTAAGTATCTTCTCTAAGAAATCCTCAAATATATTTCCTAAAGAATATAACCCTTCTTCCACTTCTCTCTACAGTAAAAAGCTTCATTACCTTGTGGGCTCCTCTCTTGGCCACTGACCGGCTGTGTGACTGAGGGGAGTCAGTTGTCTCAGTAACCTCAGTCGCCTCCTCTCTAAAGGGGGTTGGGAGAGGGGTATCAGTCCCTAATCCATGACACCGTCGGTTCCATTGCCATGACGGGGGTTTTGTAAGCATGTTATGGCAACAACAGGGGCAGGGGGTGGGGGGACAAAGAAAGATATGTGTCACCAACGCTTATGGTTATTCATGGACTAATGTTTGGGTTGGGTTCTCCACTACCACCAGCACCACCAACTTGGTCTCTCTCTCTCTAAGGTAAAGATATTAGCTACCTTTCATTAGGACTTGCTATTTAAAAGGCAATGGGTTAACAGTTATTATTAACCACACTTTACAGATAAAAATACTGAGGGACAAAGAAGTTAAGTAACTTGGCCAAGATCCCAAGACCACAGAGTTAATCCACTCAGTGGCTCACAGCACTTTATAATGCCCCCATTCACATTATCATATCACCTTATTTCTTGATGTTAGAAGTCCTGAATTACTTCCTCCCCGAAGTCCCAGTGCTAAGCCTGGAATATATGAATTGTTCAAGATATGTTGAAATGACTGAGAAGACAAAACTCACCTTACTTTTGAAGAATTTAGGCCTTTTATATACAGAAAGTAACATCAAAATCTATTTATGTGTTGCTGAGTGGACTAAAGATCTGGCCCTCTTTTTCCTAGAATGCCCTTTTCTCTAATCAGATAGACTCACAAGCTAATGGTGACAAAAGACTGTGTATCTTTGGCTCACAGACACAGCTGTTTCTTTGTGTCTACATTTTGATAAGTCAGAGAAATTTCTCTTCATTTTAAGTATGTCATCAATTTTATCTAAACACCTCTACCAATTTTGGTCTATGCTACCTTATCTTTTCCCACCACATTATCTTATAAAAATTTCAAACATTCCACAAAGATAAAAATAACTTTGTAATCAATATCCATGCTCACAAATCTTGATTCTACCATTAACATTTTACCATGTTTGTTTTATAACATATCTGCCCATATGCCCACCCATTGACCCATCGTACTTGTTGATGCATTTCAAAATAAAATACAAACATTTTCCCACTTCTTCTAAGTACTTCAACATGCATACCTATGCTACATTATTTTTTTAAATTGCATCAAATCTTCATCTATTGTATTTTCTATTCAATCACAAAATATAAACTCTTTTGTCCCCTATGGATTTTTGTTATTGAAATTGAAGCTTCAAACCTATAAAATACTACCTGATCTAGAAGACAGCAGGTTAAGAGGTAAGACCAGAGAATTAAAGACACCAGCATTTTCAAATCCACAAAATGCAACATAAAATTAAAATTCTAGCCATTATTCTTCATTCAAGGAGACAGTGGCTATCCACTGTTTTTTTTTCACTTCAGAACTTCATAAATCAACAAATGACAACATGTAGAACATCATACGAGACTTAAGTCCACAAGGTTTCATTAGTGAAGACTGTCATGACATTTTTCAGTCTGGGTCAAGTGTCTGACAAACCTCCAGACCTGTATCCTCCACCTGTTCATTAGATGCCCACTCATAATGGCTACAAGGCCTAGGTAGGAAATAATACAAACAGTAATTTTCAGAGTTAATGATCTAAAATAATTATAGCCAATTTAGCCGTTGTTTGGCAAAGGAAAAAACACAGTGAAAAAAAACATTATTTAAACCCTTTAAACAGTCTTATTGGGTCCCAGATTCAGATAGTGCTTTTCCTTACTCACTGCCATGTGGTTCTATCAGCTAGAAATACCCCTCCCCGACCAGGAAGTCCCCATTCCCCTGGCATGCGCCGTCCCAAGCACAAATTCTGCACCTGCTATGAAGCCTTCCTGGTCTTCTCCCAGCAGAAGTACTTCCTGTGTTCATTCTCATAGTAATTGCTCCTGTATCAACCATTATATTTATGATCTGATTTATAATGAGTTCATTACGTGTATGTCTGCCCCATTGTTAGTACACTGCACCTTCTTGATTTTATAAAGTGTCAATTATGGTACTTGACTTCTAGTAGGAGCTCAAGGAATGGTAACTAAATTAAAGTTGAAGCCCACGTCACATCATTTCAGGCCAGTTGGTGTGGTGGGGACATTCTGCGGCACTCTTTCTAAAACTCTGTTGGCCCACTAAAGAGGAAAAAAAAAGGCATATTAGCAGCAGACAGTAACAAAAGCTTAGATTCTGGAACCCCAAACAAAAATGTATATACAGTCTGCTTCTCATTGAATCCTAAAATTAATAACTCCTGGTTGAATGACAGGTCACTGCTGAAACGCAGGGCTATTTAACTGGAATTTTTATCTTGACAAAAAGAGTATTTTAAAAGAAAACTCCTTTCTTCACAGCAACACAGAAATATTTTACAGAAGATAAGATTTGGTTTTATGTCATGTCATGCTTTTGATCAAAAGGATGCCGCCTGCCTCCTATATTCCTTTTAAATCTAGTGCATTCTGCTGCCACCTACTATGCTTGCAAGGGGGGGATTTTGCTGGCAAGGAAAACATGCTCTGCTCGCTTGCCATCCCAGGGGGAAGGGCACCATGGGTCTGTGGCATGCCAGGCAATTCCTTTCCCCTCATCAATTTATCAGAACAGGGTTCCTAGCACAACAATGACACTGCTTGCATTTCCCCAGCAAATTTATCAGCTCCTGGCATCATAAATGTGAATCTGGATATTTTTAGCTGGCCTGGGAAGCGAACAGTTCTCCTGAGACTCAATGTCAATGCTGCTGTATGAATCAGCTCAGCAAAGAGATGGAGAGCCGCAAGCTCAGAGTCATTGTGCTTTTTTTTTTTCCTTTCCTGGAGCAGGGATCACCTCTCTGGCTCATGGCCAGAAGTGCTTTGTAGCCTGCTCCAGCTCATGGGGCCTGAGCAGTGCTGTGTCTCCACTTGGCAGTGAAACGCACCACACAGCTGAACCACCCCACGGACTTTTCCCTGACTGATGATCGCTCAGGTGAAAAGGAAACCCTCTGAAGGGAAGATGATGAGGCCTCAAAGAATGGATACCCAAACTCAAAGCATGGATGAAGCACAAGAGGCAAACGTACATCTCTGGGCAGGTGGGGCGGGGGAGAGTCAGCCTCGAATGCATTTCAATCTGGAACTCTTTTATTGTTACAGCTATTTTCCAGCTTTCCCAATGAACAGGAACTACAACACAATCCCTTCGACCCAAGGAATGAACAAAATATTACTGTGAAGTTAATAAGAGAATTAACTGTCACTGAATGCAATGTACCGCACTATCCTAATCACTATTATTTTCCATGACTCAGATTTGAAGCAGTTTCAATACAAATCAGTTTGGAAAATGATTTTCACAGTGCCCTTTCTTCATATTTCTGTTGTTGTTTTTTTTCCAGTGACTGAAGCCCCATACTAACACTGGGGAGGCTAACATGCCCAAGGCTAAGAGAGAGCAAGTTTGTGGAAGCAAGAAACCACCACCTGCCTTGGCTTTCTCTCTGGAGTCATTGCTTACATGGAGGGGATATGCCACAGGGATGGGAAATGCATCATGTAACATAGGGTTGGGCTTGCATAAAATCATAGGGATTATTTGCAGTTAACCAGGAAGCAGAGGCAGCCAAAAACAAACAAATAGACAAACAAAATTAAAAAACTGAGAATATTGGATATGAGAGAAGTGAACTGGTCAAATCTAGCTTTGCTTGGTGCAGACGTGAAGAAGGGCCTGAGGAGACCCTTCCTGAACTCTTCCCGCAGCCACTTAGTCAAACTGTCTGCCTCTTACCAGTTAGTTGTGTTCTCCCAGGCCCTAAGCTCTTCCACTATCAACAGAATCTAGGAAGGTGTCCGCCTTTTGGTTTTGTTCCCATCCCTACCCCTAAAGCCCAAGAATATGATTTAGGGTCCCCAAAGGACTTCATGGAACGTTGATCCAAAGGCTATATTAAAAAAAACACACAGAAACTTTCTGGAGATAATTTCAAGGAATCTCAGTCTCCTGAGTAGGCATTTATAACTCTTAACTCTGTATTTTCCACTATGGGCAGTTACCTTTTCAATGTATTCCCTTCTCCTTCAATTAAGACTGTCTGCACCAGCTTCAGTCTTGCCCAGTGTATTATAGGAGCATCTTCATGATTCTCTCTGCCTCATTATCTCCGCATTCCAAACCTTTACCGGCTCACTGAATATTCATTACGGACCCCCTGCAGGATGATGGCAGGGTGGTAATGGAGAGTGGGAAAAGCAGAAAGATTTAGGATTATATGCAGGTAGAAGAGCTGAAACTTACTCATGGATAGGTAAGATCTACATGTAAAGATACGTGAAGAATCACAGATAACTTTCAGTTTTATTGAACAATTGGACTGATGATGGAAAAGACTGGAGAAAAACAAAACTGGGGATGGAAAAGAAGAGTCATGTTTGTTTGAAATAAGTTGAAAGACCTTGAAATATTGGGGGTATTTTATACATTTAAAAACATGAACCTACGGGCTTCCTCAGACTGACAAAAAGTATGTGATACCAATAAAGTTTAGAATCCATGACATGGGGCAGAAGCCAGAGGCAAGAGAAAGAGGATCAAAATTCACACTAAAATGCACCAGTGATGAGAAATTAAGCAGAGGAAGAAATGCTATCAAATGGGAAGGAACAGCTGATAATTTCAGAGGAAACATAGGAGAATATGGTAAAGTGCTAATAACATGGTCTAAAAGTCTGTGTCCTCTCAAAATTCAAATGTTGAAATTATAATGCCCTGGCTGGTGTAGCTCAGTGGATTGAGTGCGGGCTGCGAACCAAAGTGTCGCAGGTTCAATTCCCAGTCAGGGTACATGCCTGGGTTGCAGGCCATGACCCCCAGCAACCGCACATTGATGTTTCTCTCTCTCTCTCTCTCTCTCCCTCCCTTCCCTCTCTAAAAATAAATAAATAAAATCTTTAAAAAAAAAAAGAAACTACAATGCCTAATGTGATGGTGGTAGGAGGTGGGAGCTTTGGGAGGTGCTTGGGATATGAGGGCGGAGCTCTCATGAATGGGATTAGTGTTTTTATAAAAGAGACCTCGCACAGCTCCCTAGCCCCTTTCATCATGTGAGGCTGCAACGGGAAATCCTTGCCAGGGAGAGAGCCCTCAGTCAGGCACACTTGACCCTGATCTTAGACTTCCAGCCTCCAGCACTGTGAGAAATCAATTTCTGTTTTTCATCAACCACCCAGTCTGTGGTATTCTGTTGGAGTGGCCCAGGTAGACTGAGATGAGAAATAAGAGAGGATACAGTTTCAGGGAGGAAGTGGTTCATTGGGGTGAAAGCTGATGGGAAATCCAGTGGAATAAAGGGACTGTGTCTGACAATATGGTGGGAAGTGGCGACCCTGTTTACTGATTTCACCTCAGCAGGAATGGCAGGGGCCAGCCTGAATGGGTTGAAGAGCACAAGGGAGACAGAGAAGTAGACGTAATCATTGCAGACAATATCTTTTATGAAGTTTAGCTAAGAAGGGGAAGAAAGAAATCACGTGACAGCGGGAGGGGTGTATGGAGTCAAGGGAGAATTTTGTTAACATAGGAAATTAATAATAGTACCCAATGCATGAGTATGTTCCTAGGATTAAAGAAAATAATGGGTGTGAAGTGCTTAGCGCAATACCTTGCTTGACATAGGGTAAGCAATAAATATTACATATTATCATTATAATCTTTTACTGCACTTTGCTTAGATCTATACTGTGACACTTACCACATATGATAATGATTAGTAAATACATCTTTCTTATAAGTTAGTTGGAAAATATATAATAATCACCTAAATTACTTGTTGATTTGAGCTGCAATTCAAATGAATCAAAAAAGGTGAAAAATAGTGCGGCTAACTACAGGAAAAGAATCCTTTGAATCCAACCGGAGGAACCAAGTCCTCTCAAGTCTTTTGCTTCAAGGCTGACCTTGTCTCAGGTCGGCCATCAGCAACACACCCTGCTGGGGGCAGGGAAAAGGCTCGGCTTGTGGCATGAGTCACCGTGTCGGCAGCCAAGTCACCTCTCATTTAGATTTATGAATGTCATACTCTTTATTGACTCTCAGAGGAGCTTCTAACCAGAAAGATTCCAAACAGGATTCAGCCATCTCATTAGGACACAGGAAATTGGATAAGGAGGATAACCTCTGAAATTCTCCCTTAGCCATTGATCTTTGGGAAATTAGCCCTCAATGGCTTAGATCCCTCTAAAGATTATAAACATGTCCAGTAAATGTGACCTCCATCTACATTTGCCCAGCGATTGCAAGAGCGTTTGGCAGCAGAGAAAATGCCTGCCAAGATCCGTGCAGCTGTAGCAGGTGCTGTAAATCAATGCACGATACTTACATGGCTGTGTATTCCACTAGGGCTCAAAGCCTCCCGAGGAGATTATCTGCATAGATTTCAGGGTGGCAAAGTGGCATTATGAACACACAACTCCCATATCCATTTTCTTTCCATTTACCTGAATGTCAGAGTTGTTGAGCAAGGAAGCTCTGTTGTTCAACAAGAAAAGGCTCTATAACTAAAGTGGAAAATGTGTTTATATAATAGCAGTGCTCAAGGAAAATGAGAATAGTAAGAAAAGGGAAGGAGGAAAAGTTAAAAGTTATGGTTCTTTGGTAAATACTTCTCTTCATACTATATTGCCTTTATAGAAATATATATTACCCACACATAAATGTATGCACGTGTGTGTGTGTGTGCACACACATTCCAATTCCCAAAACTTCTACGCTTTTATAAATGCATCCGGTAATTTGGCTCAGAGAGCCAAAGGATTCAAAACATTCCTCTATGCTTAACTGGCATGTGACTGAATTGATCAGTATTTAATACCATGAGGTTGGCTTACATAGTGTTAGCCAGACAAGTAGGCAAATAGGGAGTAGGTAAACACAGTTCGGCTAGTCTGTGAACACAGCGAAAAGAATCTCTGAGCCAGAGGACTATAACGACTTCTCTATGACACATTCTGGATTCTGTAATAGAGAATGATAACAACAACAACAACATATTTGAAGACTAAAGCAAAAAAAAAAATCATAGCTGAAGACCGGAATAAAAGGCTATAATATACTAAATTATGCATGCCCTGGCTGGTGTGGCTCAATTGGTTGGGGTGTTGTTCCATAAACCAAAAGTTTTTAGGTTCGATTACTGGTCAGGGCACATGTCTGGGTCGCAATTTTGGTCCCCAGTTAGGGCATGTACGGGAGGCAACTGATTGACATTTCTCTCACATCAATATTTCTCTCCCTGTCTCTTTCCCTTTGCCCCTCTCTCTGCAAATCAAAGCATGTTCTCAGGTGAGACTATATCTTTTTTTAAAAAAAGGCTATATACTAAATTATATCCTTCTTTTGTAAACAAAAATACAGAATATTGTTTGAATTAACGTACAAGTACAGAAATAGAAATTGATATGTATTTATTCTTCCTGAAGGCATGGGTGACACTGTATCGGCTTCAACCCAAAATCTAAGTCTTACAGGAGTCTATTCCTCTTCATTGCTAAATGGAAAAAAACAAAAACAAAAACAGAAACAGGGCTTCCATGTATATTTGGGGCCTCATACAAAGACATATTGCCTAAGGGGTTAACGGGCTTTAAACCCAATCTGTGCTCCACTGTCCCAGCTGTGTGCCCAGGCAAAGGCTGAATCCTTTTGGAGGGGACACTGTTTTCTAATTCTCACAAATACATCCTATGGGTTAGTAGAGCAGCTGAAAACACTTGCCCTTCGAGGTGGTTATAATCACAGATGGATGTATATCACATCATATCACAGTTCCAGGCACATCATACATATTCTCTAAATACAGCTCTGGTTCCTAGTCAGTATTAAAAATCTATTCATTTGCCCTGGCTGGTGTAGCTCAGTGGACTGAGCACCAGCCTGCAAAACAAGGGGTTGTTAGTTCCCTTCCTGGTCAGAGCACATGCCTGGGTGTCAGCCAGGTCCCCAGTAGAGGGCGCACAAGAGGCAACCACACATTGATGTTTCTCTCTCTTCCTCTAAAAATAAATAAAATCTGCCCTGGCTGGCGTAGCTCAGTGGATTGAGCAAGGGCTGTGAACCAAAGTGTCGCAGGTTCGACTCCCAGTCAGGGTACATGCCTGGGTTTCAGGCCATGACCCCCAGCAGCCGCACATTGATGTTTCTCTCTCTCTTTCTTTCTCTCTCCCTTCCTTCTCTAAAAATAAATAAAATCTTAAAAATAAATAAATAAATAAAAATCTAAAAAAAAATACCTGAAAGGTGTTCTAAAAAATAATACATAAAAATCTGTTCATTTGATTTTACAATATGTTGGATACAAATTGTCATTGTCATTCCAAATCAGAGACAACTGCTGAACATTTTGATCAAAAGATTGTCCCTAACTCCTTGAGTTCACATACCTACATGTCATCTTCTTGGCTTACCATATGCACTCAAGGTTTTAAAACAGTAATAAATTGGGGAGAAGGCAGGGTGGGCATTTACACTGCTGCAAAAAGCTTACCTAATCCAGAGGATAATGGAAACTATCAGTTAAACTTGGATTTAATGATGAATACATGCTGTCAGACAAACCTGATGAACCATTTAGACAATGAAGAACTGGTACAGGAAAGCACACATTACGTAGTTACTTGAATATAAGAACAGGGTGCTCAGAGAGAGAACTGCGTGGAAAAAATGGCCAAAAAGCCCCCAAAAGTGAAATAAAATAATGGCCAGCAAGCTGTGGGGGGCAGTCTAGTGAAATTCCACAGATGTCTGTGCAAGGTCCTCTCCTCTGTTGGTTCATCTTTATTAATGATCTTCAGAACATAGTAAACAGCATGCTAATGAAATCTGCAGATGACAGTGAGCTGGGGAATGTTGCAAAACATCAGCAAAGATAGAGAAATAATACAGATGGCCTGAGAGGAGTTACGGATCTTGGGATCAAATAACAAAATGAGAGTCAAGTTGGGAAAAGGCCAGCTTATACACTGGGGGGAAATAAACGAAAACACAGACATCCACAGGGAAGAAAGAAACATGAAAAAAAGGCCTGAGAAGGACCTGCTGGCAGGGAGCAGAGGCCAGACAGCAGTGACCGTCCAGGTGAGTCAGTGCTGCAAAATGGTAGCCCAGGTGGAAGCGCTGCTTTGAACAGCAGATGGAACGACATCACAGTGAAAATAGGTGCAAGTGTTTTTCTCTACTCAGTTCTCACGTGGCTGCACCTGGACTGCTTCTGGTGGAGGGGAGTCACCACCAGAAAATCTGGAACAAATTGAGGGTGTAACATCAGAGATCTAAGTAACAGGAAGCCTGTTCAAACAGAAGATTAGAAGAGCAAAGTATGAAGGACTTGGCAAGAGGACGTAAAGGCAAGTCTGGTGGCAGTCTATAAACTCTGGAAATCAAGAGGAAAACTGTGATGGTAAAAGTCAAAATAGCAGAGTGAAAAGAACGTATTAAGTTAAAGAGAGAATACAGTCTGAATCATAGAAAAAAAATTCCAAAAACATCAACTATGGAAATAATATCATGAATCGTTCTGGGGAATCCACAGGATCAAGTTCAAACATTACTCAGAGTAAGAAGCTTAGAATGATAAAGAGCATTTACTCTAAAGCGAAAAGCCCTTAGGGAATATTATCGAATCAATCTTTATGTCTCTGGACAGGAATACATCTAAATCACTCCTGATAAATTATAATGCGCACTACTTCCAAAGAATTCAAGATAAATGGTATGTTGGAAGAGAACTGGACAATGGAGAGGTTTTGATAAGTTAACTTGCTACTTAACACATTGGGAAATATAGTTACTTTGACTCCAAATCATTCTTTGATCCAAAACCCATTCGGTTTAACACTGTACATGTCTGGTTCTCCCTGGAAAAAATAAGAGTTGAAATACATAACTGCTAACTACTCACCACTTACAAAAATTAACTTGAAATAGAATAAAGACTTACACATAAAACCTAAAATCATAAAACTTCTAGAATAAAATGTAGGAAGAAAGCTCCTTGACATCGGTCTTGGCAGTAGTGCTTTGGATATGAGTCCTAAAGCACAAACAACAAAAATGAAAATTAGCAAGTGGGATGACCGCAGAGTGAAAAGCTTCTGCACAGTAAAACAACAATCATCAGAACAAAAAGGCACCCTGTGTAGCAGAAGAAGATATTTTCAAATTAAATATCTGATAAAGACTTAATATCCAAAACATATAAAGAACTCATACAACTCAATAGCAACAAAAAAATCAGCCCAGTTTTAAAAATGGGCAAAGAAACTGAATAGGCATTTTCCCCAAAAAACCATACAAATGGCCGACAGGTATCTGAAAAACATGCTTGTCATCAGAAGTCATCAGAGAAATGTAAAGCTAAACAACAAGAACATGGCACCTCCCACCTGTTGAATGGCTATCATCAAAAAGACTAGAGGTAATAAGTGTTATTGAGGATATCGAGAAAAGGAAACCCATGCAGCTGTTATAAAAGAAAAAACAGTCTGGAGTTTCCTCAAAAATTCCTAACAATAGAGGTACCATGTGGTGCAACAATTCCGCTTCTGGGTATATATACGAAGGAAGTGAACATAGCATCTCAAATAGTTACCTGCACTCCATCACCATAGTAGCATTATTCAAAATACCCAAGAAATGAAAACAATCAGACAATCTAATTGTCTATCCACAGATGAATGGATAAAGAAGAAGCGGTATGTGTGTGTATGTGAGTGTAGACATGTGAATATTATTCAGCCAGGAAAAAGAAGAAAATCCTGACATTTGCAACATGTGTGGACCTTGAGCGCATTATGCTAAGTAAAATGAGCCAGACAAAGAAAGACAAATACTGTATGATACCAATATGTGGGGGAAAAACAAACTCATAGAAAGAGAGTAGAATGGTCATTGTCAGGGACTGAGGGTTTGGGGAAATAAGGTGCTGGTAAAAGGGCACAAATTTCCAGTTGCAGATGAATAAATTCTGAAAATCTAATGTACAGCATAGCGCTCATAGATAATAATACTAAATTATACACTTGCAAGTTGCTAAGAGAGTAGATTTTAAATGTTCTCACCACAGCAAAAAAGATAGTAATTATGTGACATGACGGAGGGGTTAGCTAAGCTTATGGAGGTAACCGTTTTGCAGTGAATGGGATTACAGTAAATCAGGGAATTTTACCCCTCAAACTTATACAATGTTATATCTCAATCATAGCGCAATAAATCTGGAAAACAAATAAAAGGAAAACTAAAACCAAAATTAAAAAGATCCCAGAGAGCCCCTTTGCCCTTTCTGCCATGTGACAACACAGGGTAAAAAACAGATATGAATTCATGGTCTCTCTTAATCTTAATTACTTCAAAAGAGCCCCACCTCCTAATACCCTCATTGGAGGAATAGAGTTTCAACAGGTACACTGGAAGGCTGGGCACAAACATCCAGTCCACCACACTCGTGTAGTGAGTATGGGGACGCGAAGTAGAACAATCGAGAGACCTGAAATGGAGAAACACGTGGTTTCCTGTTCTACCTTTGTCACTAACTCGGAAGCTTACAAGCTGGAGCCAGAAGGTCTGGAATTAAATCCCAGTGTCTCTTACTAGCTGTGCATTCTTGGCAAAGCCGTGTTTGCATATCAGTCTTTTCATCTGTAAGGTGATAACAATAATAGTTCCTACCGTATGTGGTCTTTGGGAAGATTAAATGAGTGATACATATGAATATGTTACAACTGCCTGGCAAGTGGTATGTACTTAAATATCACTGTCATCTCCATCTTACAAAGTTTCCTCGTTTGTCAAATGAAAGGATTGGATGAGATCTCTCTAAAGGTTGAGTTCTGTATTCATGGTTATTCCTTCAACTCGGAACTTCGGATTAGGTTAGAGGGACAACATTAACACGGTGAAAGAAAAAACGAGAAAAAGTAAGGGTCACTCTATGTAGGGTGAGTCACATGTTCCAAATAAGGCAAGAGAAAAATAAATCAGTGTTAATTAGAATAGTTGGGAAAAGCCTGTACAGATACAAGTGAAGAATGGGTATCTTTTTGAAAAACAATCATGAGAAGATCATAGACTGAAGATGGGTAAAAACTGTCTCCCTGGGGAATGTCCAGGGAGTGAAACCAAATCATGAGAACATTAAGGCAGGAATAGGTTGTGGACTTGGAAGAGCAGGCAACAGCAAACCCGTGTTGTCTCCTTATGGATGTTTTCTCATTAAGGTTCTAATCCAAGTGTACATTTTTTCTACTCACATTCAGCCAGAAAAACGATTGCACATTCCAGTGGAATCCGCTGACCTGAACAAACTGTTTGATCACATTATCCATTTTATGCAGAGGGTGAACAAGATGGCATGTGTTCATTTCACCACCATCTCATTGCCCCTTCATTTTGGGGCTAAATCTTATTTCTCTTACACCTTCGCCAGATCCTTATTCTTTTCAATTTTAGATAAACCTATTTGCGATCCAATATGTCTCACTTATTTTCACCTCTGGGTTTTCGCATGTCATCCTTAATATCTAAGACTCCTTCTATTTATTCCACAACCTAAAATGTGTCTTTTTCTTTTTTCTAGTCAATGCACCTAATGATTTCACCCTTCCCATTACATTTTCTCTAGCTAACCCCTTTCAACTCTGTTTAACCCAAGCAACAGATCAAAGTTCCCGGCACTGACATGCATTTGTTTTGACCCATTTTCTTTTTTCCTTCCAAAAGAAAAAAGTGAGTACATGAGATGTGATGGGAATCAAGGACAAGTGGAGAGGCTGACCTACATGGAAACACAGAATGCCGCCGGAAGAGAAGGGAAGGCTAAGCGTGGGAGACGGCGTAGAAGCTTGTGGTGATTCATACATGGTCCCTTTCTACAACAGTGATGACAAAGTGTGTGCAAGCAACTGACCAAGGTGTTCTGAGCGAGACGTCTTTCCACTGCCTTTTTATTTTAAAAATTCCTTTAAACATGATTCTTTTTTTCTTTTTTTAAATCCTCACCCAAGGATACTTTCATTGATTTTAGAGAGGAAGGGAGAGGGAGGAAAGGAGGAAGGAAGGGGGAAAGGTCAAAAGGAAGGAGGGAGGAAGACAGAGAGAGACAGACAGACAGACAGAGACAGGGACGTTGATCAGTTGCCTCCCCTATGTGCTCTGCCCCCAGATTGAACCCATAGCCTTGCCATACCATAGCCTTGGTATGTGTGCTGATGGTGGATCGAATCCACAATCTGCTGGTGATGGGAAATTGCTTCAACTGAGCCACCCAGCCAGGGCTAAATATAATTTTTTTCAGCTTACCAAAGGGCATTTTTTTCTTTGATTTTGGAGAGAGGTTGCTTTTGAGGAGAGAGGAAAGGAGAAACATTGAGAGAGCAAAGGAGAGAGCAAAGAGAAACATTGATGGAAGAGAGAAACATTGATTGGTTGCCTCCTGTGTGCGCCTGAACTGGGGATCATACTTGCTCCAAATGGGGAATGAAACACAACCTAGGTATAGGCCCTGACCATGAATTGACCCTGAAACTCTTCGTTTACAGGACAACGCTCCAACCAACTAAACCACAGCAGCCAGGGCTAAATGTGATTCTTAAACTAATCTTAAGTATGTCAACTATAAAATGCTTAACATAAAAGGTAAGTTTTGCTGATTATAACTACTTGGCAATGAAAACATTTGCACAAGATACAAGTTCTTATGACAACTTTCGATAAGATTCAGATACCCACAAAGGTATCCATGTACAACCATTTTAATCCATGGGCTTAGTGATCTCTTTCATGTGCTTACATGCATTCACACAAAAGCCTGATGGATAATCAGTATCTTGTTACAACACCTAAAATTGCACTCTACAATGATGGATACTCAAAATATAGAAAAGATGGTTGTTCTCATCCTCAAATGTATTATTCAGTACTCTGGGCTATTCTTTAGGGCATTAGAATAAAATGAGCAAGTTTTGTGTTTTAGATATCTTTTCTGATGTGGAACATACTTATGTGATTCAGGAACATACTACAGGGTTGTACAAATCTGATCACCTTTTGTGATGTGTTGCTTTGCTCTTCCTGAATCAAGATGATGGAGGTTTAAATTCAAATGTTCTCAGTTAATCGACAGAGGAGAAATATTCAAAGATTACTGGACATCACAGTGCTTGCAAAAGGGAATATAAAGTTGAAATCTCAAACCCAGCTATAGACCAATTTTGGAGAAGCCTCTTACCTGTGAAATCATAAAATACTTCACAATAAAAAAACCTATGAAATATGCATGACTATCTTTTCAGGTTCAGTGCACTGAAGAATTTATGTATTTAAGTGTTTGAACATGCTGGTTACTCAGCTGAAATCAATAAACATTTATTGTGCACTATTATATACCTGCTACTTAAATATAAGTAACAAAACACAATTTTTGAAAATTCTTTGCCACTGCTTCTTCCCTATGGAGAAAAATATTTTACCATAAATTAAATTTTACCTAAAAAAATGGAAGCACTTCCACACTTCCTGCGTTATTAATTTCTCCTACTACCTTTGTGACTATTGCCTTTCCATGCTCTGCAGCCCTTCCTCCAACCATTTGCCATTTCTGTTTGTTTCCTGCTACTTTCTTATTCTTCTGGACCATTATCTTCTTCTCTCTATGGCTATGCCATATTCTCCTAAGCTAGGAAGCAGATGGGAGTCTTCAAGGAGCTACCAAATGTCTTTAGAAGTATATTGTATATTGAAGTAACAGTCTAGGCTCTCGTGGAGCCTCACGCAATACTTCAACTTTGGAGAAAATCACCTAGAACTCTGAATTTAGCTAGGACTTAGATTCATAAAGTGACTGGGAACACTTGCAGCCTGAAGGAGTAGAAAATGCTCGATGCAGACACCGGCCTGCAGTGTCTGAGGCATTATGGATGAGACACAAGATAAATTCACACGGACTACCAAGTCCTGCAGAGGAAAAGGGACGGCACGTCTACCCTCTCAAGGGGAGGGTACCTCGGAGCAGCCCGGCAACTCTCTCAAGAGGAGAGCACTCCGATCCTTCCCTTCGCAGGTTTTTATTGGCTTTTAAATTGCATGGGAATACAGGTAACGTTCATTAATCATTGTCAGGCAGTAAGGAATAAACAATAGATTGCATACAAAGAACTACGAGGGCTTATTCTGATTTAGAGTCTGTTAGCTAAAGGGCTACAAAACTTTGGGAAACAAACTCATTTCCTGCTCAGACCTTTATCATTTAATTGAGAGCATTCTTAGTGAAGCAGGTTTCACAGGAGTTTATGTATTCTTTCTCAGGTCTGATCACCCAGGGAAACCCTCCCTTTCCAGCACAGAGCTGCACCACCCTCTGTCATTGTTTCAGGATTAAGTCAGGCAGAGGGGGCAAGATAGCCAAGAAATTAGGAAACTTATGGCAGGCAGAATGAGGACTCAGGCTTTGTCAAAGCTGGGTGGTGAGGGTCCATCACCCCCTTTCTCTATAGCCCCCCAAGTCCTTCCCTGGGGCCTCCACGTTATCATTCCTGTCTTAGGTTGTTCTGCCCTTGGGGAATCTTACCTGTCATTGGCTAACTGACCAAGCATTGAGGACCAGTTATGGAAAAAGGAGCAGAAGCAGTGCTCCTGCCAGGGAGATAAGCTGTGTCTCCTTAGTGGCTTACGGTCCGAAGGTCGTTCACTCAGTCTTAGCCATGGGGGGGTTACAGCTCCTGAAACCAGGCAGGGTGGCTCCCAACAGGTGCTCCCCTCCAATGCACTGAGACTACTTAGTGACAGAGTCACATACAGTGAGTATGGACCATAGGACTATTTGAACAGAGGTTCTATTCCCACCTCTGTCATTTACCCAGCTGTGACACCGGGTCAGGAGTCCATATTCTTTGAACCTCAGTTTTCTCATTTGTCAAACTGAAGGTAATAAGAGCTACCTTATAAGGGTGTTTTGATTAAATTCTGAAAGCATATGGTGAGTGCCCACTTGTGCTAGAAGCCATTTGAAGTGCTTGGTACAGGAGTGGACAAAACTAATGAAACCCATGCCATCATGAAGTTTAAATCTTAGAATTAATTGAGAAAAATTAAAGATAGATGTATAGATAGATAGATAGATAGATAGATGATATGAAATGGAGGAAGGAAGAAAGAGAAAAGTGTAGATCCTGAGACACAGAAAAAATGTATTAAATAGTAACTACCAGCCGGTATATGCATAACTCATCCACAGAGGTGAAATGTGGGTAACTTTTCCTTGGATAATAATCAACTTTGGGGGGGTATAAAAGGCAACTTTTATCAAAATGAAATTTGTATAATAGAAAATAAAAATTATACATCTATCCATTAACCTATGAGTGTTTGTAATCAATCATCAAGTTCCTTGCTCATAAAATTAAGATACAGGAGGGCAATGAACATGTTTTAAATTTGTAACTTATTCAATATATTGTATTGTATTAATATCCTAATGTCCCAGACTAATGTAGTTCATTCTTATCTTATTATATGGTATTTATACACACACATAGAGGTACCCAAGTACATATACCCATGACTTATAAAAGTGTGTACATGTGAGTAGGTTTCTGATTCCAGCACCTGTAAACTCTCTTTGTAGTTGTGACCTCTTTGATTTTTGATAAAATATGCATGAGATGTATTCTACCTGTGATCAGAATTAGCTGCATGCACTCAGGTTCACGGCTGCATTCTTCCTGTCACATTGTGTCCTGATGTTGGTGTTAAATAATAAAATTTAGGAATATATAAGGTAACTATTCACTCCAAGTATATTTTACATAGCAATAACTAATAACTACACATGATAAAAATGAAATGTAAATGGAATATAAAACCAATATTGTTAATGCTTAGACCAGTTTATATTATATCAGTTATAAGTAGTAGGACCTTCTAGTATAGTATTTAAGAACACAGGGACTGGACCTGGATTATTTTGAATCTTAGTTCTTACAATTTCTATCTCTGTGATCTTAGACAATTTACATTATCTCTCTGTATCTCCATGTCTTCATCTCTTCAATGGAAATAATAACATTCCATAGGGTTACTGTAGGGAACAAGTGAATTAATACACATAACATACTACTGTGACATCTATATAAATGCTACATATTATCATTTACAAACAAAAGTAGAGTGGCATAAATAAGAAATAAACTGTTGTATGATACTAGAAAATAAAGCTCTTTCAACTGTTAAAATAGATCATGACTTACTAGATAAAAATCATGATTTTAAAAATTTATATAGAATTTATACAGATCTGATAGAACCATTTTTTAAACCACAACATGATTTTGTAAATTCTTTGAATAGAAACATAATTCAAAATGTTCAAGGAGCACTTTTAGGACTTCTGGTCAAGACAGAGGCATAGGTAAGCATGGCTCGCCTTCTTGCACAACCACATCAAAAACTACAACTAAACTACAAAACAACAATGACCCAGGATCATCAAAAAATCGAGCTGTATGAAAGTCCGACAACCAAGGAATTAAAGAAGTCACATTTATCAGGAAAGGTAGGAGGGGTAGAGATGTGGAACAGGCGGCCCCACACCATGGGCTGGATAAAAACCAGGAGGGATATCTCAGGAGCAAGGGAACCCACACCAGACCACACAGCCCAGGTTTCCAGTGCCAGGAAGATAAGTACCCATAACTTCTGGCTGTAAAAACCAATGGGGGTTGGGGTGGTGGAAGAAACTACAGGATTCTCAGTTGTTTCCTTTCAAAGGCCTCGCAATGGATATAGGTCTTATGCAGATTCACTCCCTCTGGGCTCCAGCTCCAGCAGCTGGAAGGGCACCAGTGGCATATGGGGAGAAACTGAAGTGTCTGGCATCAGGATGAGTGCCAGGGAACAGCTTCCTCCCAGACAAAACTCCAGAGGCCAGGCGGCAACCACTGGCCCTTTCCTGAGTCCTCCCTCACACAGGGCCATAGAGTCACAAAACCATATCTGAGACTCCATCAAATTGGTTCACATGGGTTGCTCCACCCTGGTGATTACCGAAGGCTCTTCTCAATCCAACTTACTGGCACACTTTTCTACAATAGGCCATGCTACTAAGACAGGAAGTCAAGGCAGCTCTACCTAATGCACAGAAACAAACACAGGGAGGCTACCAAAATGAAGAAACAAAGAAATATGGCCCAAATAAAAGAAAAAACAAAACTCCAGAAAAAGAACTAAACAAAATGGAGATAAAAAATCTATCAGACAACAGAGTTCAAAATATTAGGTATTAGGAATGCTCAAGGAACCCATTAGGTACTTCAACAGCATAAATAAAAACCCAGGCTGAACTGAAGGTTACAGTAAGTGAAATAAAGAAATATATGCTGGGAATCAACAGTGGGATGAATGAAGCTGAGAGTCAAATCAATGATTTGGAATATGAGGAAGAAAAAAAATTCAACCAGAATAGCAAGAAGAAAAAAAAATAATAATAAAAAGACAAGGATAGGGTAAGGAGCCTCTGGGACAACTTCAAACATACCAACATTCAAATTATAGGGGTACTGGAAGGAGAAGAGAGAGAGCAAGAAATTGAAAAATTATTTGAAAAAATAATGAAAGAAAACTTCCTTAATTTGGTGAAAGAAATAGACATAAAAGTTCAGGCAGCACAGAGAGTTGTGCAAAAGGGTGAAGGGATTAAGAAGCACAAACTGGTAGGTATAGAATAAACAGGGGGATGTTAAGAACAGTATAGGAAATGGAGTAGCTGAAGAACTTATGTGTATGACCCATGGACAAGAACTAAGTGGGGTACTGCTAGAGGAAATGGGAGATACCAGGTAGAGGGGGAGAGAGGATGAAAATTAGAACAACTGTAATAGCATAATCAATAAAATATATTTTAAAAAGCACATTTATGTGTGAAAATATTTGGCATTAAAGGCAGCTGCTTTCCACAGCTTATATGCACTGAAGTTCTATACTATATATAAACAAGTTATTCAGAGTTCTATACACACATTCACACACACCCCCTCTAGAGCAACTAGAACTCCTGCAAAACTAAGAAGATTCAGTACTTAGATTTTCAGATAAATGCAAAGCTCTGCCTGGTGATGAGATAACTTGATCTTAGCCATGTACTCTGCATGAGGTTTGTTTTATCTGAGCATTTTCACTTTAATGTGAAAAATAAGAATTTGAAGGGAGCAAAGCACAAAATTTCTGTAAACTTTCACAAACTATTTTGTCAAAGTAATTACATTCATTGAAAAAACTTTTCAACTTTAGACCAGAGAAAATACAAGACTAATAAACGTTGCTTCTGGAGATTTTTTTAAAGCGATCTTCAGAAAAACGTATCAAAAGAGGAACATTCCAAGTTTCCTAGGCTCCCAGAATAAGGTGATGTCGAAGGAATAGCACAAGGAGTATTTTACCAACAATTTGGCTTGCTCCTATACTTGCGTTGTCCAAAAGTGTTGCTTCTCCTTTTGACAGCATTGTCAGGTGGCTAGCTCTATAAACCCATAAAATACATCAGACACTTGCTGAAATGTGTGCTTCCAAGTCCCTTTATAAGCACAATGTGTTCAATGAAAGATTGGGGGGAAATTCAAGATCAAGGGCTGCTCACAGTGAAATATGACAATATAATTTACAAATCACATTTTACCTGAGACCCAGGAAGCTGCGATTTGTAACACATGTCATGATTGGTCAACTTGAATGAATAGATGAAAAATAAGTTACCAAAGACTTTCCCTAAACTGGGCAGGAATGCGGGGAGCAGGGGGGAATTCAAGCCTTCCTTTTCAGTTTGTCCGTTTAGCCCCATAACCCACTCAGCTGCAGATAAAAACGCTACATCGCTTTTGGTGAATTGACGGTTGAAGCCCTTCCTGACTCAACAGCATGACAGTCTGGCTGGTGATTACCTTCCTGTTTTCTGGCCTTGGTTTTAGTGCTACTTCCCATGAAACACTTATGCTAGATAGTCATTGAGAGAAATAAAGCAGTTATAGCCACAAATTAAGCTTTCAAGAAAACAACTCAGCAGATGGCAGGGCTCTAAGTAAGATTGCCCTCACACTCCACTGACAGAATGTCCCCTGGTAGGGACAGAGCAACTTTACACTTGTCCAAAGTAACTCTCTGGGATAAGTCACTAGGAATCCCAGAGACACAAGAGGTTTAATCGTTCATGAATTAGAGCACAGCATTTTGCTCTTTGACTCCCGGGGTATTTTTATGTGTTTGTTTTTTCAGCTAATATTTATTAAGTGCATAATATGTGCCAGGCGCCATTCAAAGCACTTTAGGACAATTATCACATGTAATTTTCACAACCTCATCAGCCACTCACTCTTTATGCATCATAATAATGAGCACAGTAATTTCGTAGGTTAAGAACTTGAGACCCTGATGAGTTAAACAGCTTGCTTGAGATCGCACAGTGAGCCGGTGACGGAGCTAAAATTCATATCGTGGCAGGCTTGTCATCAAGGGTCAAAGTCTGGACCTTTGTGACATGCTCTACAGGCCCTCTTTAGTCCTTTATCTTAAGGGGGGGAGGTCATTCTTTATTTGGGGGGATCCTATAAAAAGGAAAGCATATGGTAGCAATCAGCCAATTAAAAATAATCACTGCTTTTCCTTTGACCTAAGGTTTAGGTGAGGGGGTCAGTATATTCAATATATTTGGAGAGAAAAAACAACAGGAACTCTCGCCCTATCAGAGGATAGGAGAGAAAAAGCTAACTGTGTTTTTAACCATTCTCACGGGAGGAAGTAGATAAGCAAGAATCCATTGGAAAGATCTATCTGAATTGAATCCAAACTCTAAAATATCTAGCATTTATAAAGACCTTACCTAAAACAGAGAAATGATACAAATCCCAAGAAACATAGGCAGGGACCAACAATCAATTCACCAGAAGGAAATACGAGCCCACAACATCTGGAGAAACAATCTGTTGTTCAGATATGGCAGTCAAAGCACAGGAACCTTCGGAAAGGAGCAATTGCCACAAATGATCCTTCATTCATATCTACTGTGGTTCAAATTGTGTAAAGTTAGCCAATAAACCCCCCTGAAAAAAGCAGTGGTGGTGTCGTGCTATCATTGCTATGTCTAAGAAAGCCTGCACTGCAGAAAATTGAGGGGATTATAAAAGTCACACAGAATGTTGGCCCTAAAAGAGATACCACTTTCTCAGTTGTTGTGCCTCAAAACGTCAAAATAATTTTCTCCCCTTAACTAACATCAGCTGGTCTCAGACTCCAAAGGGTTTAGAATAGCTGTCTATTCAAAGCTCCTCAATAGAGTTGTCTAGAAAGAAACAATCACAAATAATCACCAAAGGTGGTTAATCTAGGTAAACAAAGGAAGAAACAATGAATATATAAATCACTGTGAAGTACATTGCCATATGATTGCATTACACTTGAAATTCTACTCAATGAAGAATCTTCCAGTAGGTGCTGGAAACTGTACCAGTTGCTGGGGTTTCTAGGTCTCAGTAAAGATCACAGCTGTCAAAGAAATTTCTCTAACACTAGTCAGTCATCAAATGGTCATTTAAACTGTTCAATCGATAAGTAACAAATTAAAAAGTTAAGGCTTATCTTTGTCTTTGAACTAGTTAAGTGGAGTTATGACTTACACCTTCAGCAGTAACAGCACTTCCTTTGACCATGATATTAGGATCCTCATGTCACTGCTCATTCTTCAAAGAATCCTGTTCATGGGCCCCCACGTGGCAGGGAATCTCCATCTTGAACTCACTAGTTAATTTCCTAGTCTACACATCTGTCCTAATAAGTCTAGAAAGTAATCCATCACAGTCAGGTGTAGGGCGTCGGAGGCATACACACTAGGACAACAAGAAAGAAGCAGACCCTACAGGGGTGCTTTCCTGGGGAAGATGTGAACAAGGAAATATTTATAGTCTGGTCAAAAGAGAAATGTGGGTTGTATGAGATGACTATCTTCCGTCCTCGACAAGCCTATAAATAACAATGAGAAGATAAACAGGTAGAAGTGGTAAAGGAATAATATATGTCTAATAAGACAGATGTACAGTTTTTAGAAATAAGGAGGAAGAAGAAAATGAAATATAGTAAAGAAAAATTTAGGTATGTTTCAAAAGTAATGATAGGATAACAGGAAGTTAAATATCTTAGTTTGTTGATTTATAACCATTTTCTTAAACAATACTTTCTTGCAAGAATGTTATTTATGATATAAAATAAATCCAATAATAAGGAAACAGTTAAATAAATATCTACCTTAAAAAGAGCAGGTACCATAATAAAATGTAATATATGTATGCCATTAAAATAATGCTTACCAAGTAGTTTACAGAAACATGAAAACATGCATATAATTTAAGTACAAATTTTAAAGCAATATTCAAAAACCCAAGTTATGAATGATTCCAACCATGTTGAACTATGTAAAAGATAAGATGAAATTTTTAAAAATTAACCATGGTCATTGAGATAGAGAAATTCTATTGCTTTTTTCTTATTCTATTTTTTCATAGTTTTACATAATAAATATCATTTGCATTACAATGAACCTTTAAAAACGATTTAAAGGGGAGGGCAATCCTTTAAATAAGAAAAGTCACAGCTCCATTCTAAGTGAGGAATAAACTCAACTTTGCTTTCTTTCGCGAGGACCTGAGTTCTGAACAAGGACATCCTCGCAGTTTGTCTGAGACCCAGAACCACACTTCATCGTCTGCAGGAGAGTCGAGCACTTTCAAGTGGAATTTAACAACCACCAGAAAAGGCCTCCACACAGATATTCCTCTTCAGAGAGCCTGAAATGCCATTCTGCTTTTTGTTGTGCAAACAAATCCTGCTACGCCGTTCAAGTGCACACCCTTTACTATGAGAATGTAACATCCCATAGGAGTTTTTATTATTTGAAGTGAATGTGCTTGATAAAACAATCATAGTGTGGGACCAGGAATTCTTTAGATGTGTGTTGGGGTGCAGGGTGGCACTTATTCTCTGGTGGAAACACTTCTTTAGCAGATGACGTGGAAGGGGGCGGCACTTCATGGGGACACAGTGGTCAGGCTGCTGGAAAAATAGTCTGGGTTCCCGGACAGCCAGGGCTCAGAAACAAGGGGATGCTACGGGAAGCTGGCAAGAAGTGCAGTAGAGAAGCCACACAAGAAGACACCTTGGATGAAATCTCCTAGGCCATTTCCCCCAGATCTTACTCTTTCCTAACTGTATGTTACTAATACTAAGAGCCTTGGGCTTTTTGCTACTTGAAATAATGGTATGACATACCATTGATACTTTGAATACTTGCAAAATACAGGAGTTGAAAGGGGCTTTCAAGAACACTTTTTATCAAAATCCTTCATTGGCAGATGAGCTTACTGATGTTCAGGAAAATCTAATATGCAATCAGATGACGTCATTCCAAGGCTTACAATTCTTCAATGGACGGATTTTTGATTCCAGCTACAACAGTAGCTTATATTGTACTAATACTTCCAACAACAACTAGGAATCCTAGAGAGGGGAGCTGTCTGAAGGCACTGGGGAATAACTAAGGCACCTAGAAATTGAGGGATCATGATGTGTAAAGAAGGGAAACATATTTCACCTGAGGCAGTTGCCTTTTCATAAGCAGCACAGGGCACAGAGGCTGGGCAGAAAGCAGTGGCTCAGAGCTTTCAACAGTGTCATGGAACTGGGACACATAAAGGAAAAGGGTCCACAGGGGAGACCCCTGGCAGGCTGTGTTCTAGGAGAAGGGTAAACTGAAAACAGCAAGCCCTCACTAAGTCTGAAATGCAACCTTGAGTCATCTCAGTTCTATGTGGATCCGAGCAAACCTATCCCCACTTCAGTTCCTTGCAGAAGAACAATCTTTCCTCGGTTAATACATCATCCAGAGCCTTGAAAATGTTTTTATACAAAATGCCTGATACCCAATCCAAAATTACCATGCATACAACAGACACGATCAAATGCCTGAAAACTGGGAGAAAGGATAGCAGAAACTGACTTGCCAGATGGTTTAAAGATAGCAGTTACATACTGATGTTAAAATAAATGTCTTTAATACGTTTAATAAAACAGATGACAAGATGGAGAATTTCACCATAGAATTGAAGCCAATGGAATAAGCATAAAATAAAAATGTTAGAGCTGGAAGTTATTTAATAATTGAAATGTAAAACCGTAGATAGGCTCAACAGTGGAACAGGCATGGAGGAAGAGGGCTAATTAATGACTAGGAAATTGGTCAGGAGAAAATAACTGGACTGAAGGAGAGAAAAAAATAGAAACTGTAGAAAAGCATGTAAATACATGGTATAAAGGGTCACATACAGTTGATTAGAATCTCAAAAGAAATGGATAGGAAGATATTGGGGCAGAAGAAATATCTGAATATATATATATATATATATATCACCTATTTCAGATAAAAGATAACAAGTCATAAGGTTGAGAAGTTCTATCAAACCCAAGCAGGATGCATTTATCATATATCAGTAACTACATCTAATTTAAATGGACTGAATAACCTATTATAATTTGAAAGGCAAATTATTCCTATATGAATAATGATTTAGACTGTAAAGCACTCTTGGATATAAATAAGAAAATATCATGATAAAAGAGTCATTCCTCCAGAAAGACATAAACATTCTTAATTTGCACAGTTAATAAGATGGCCTTAAATTATATGAAGAAAAGCTAAGTGCACAAAGTTGGAGATTTTAACATAGCTTTCCTGTAGCTGACGGAACAGTCAAAAACAAATACCAGTCTGGGGAGACAAGATCTGACTAGCATATTTTACAAAGTTGCCTAATTAGCATTTATAATACACTGCATTGAACATAAGCAAAATACATATTATGTGCAGGTGCACATTGAATTTTTGTCAAAACCAGACCATATGATGAGTAATAAAAAACAAGTCTCAAATTTCAAAGTACCCAAATCATGCAATGTATTTATATTCTCTGCCCATTGTGGAATTAAGCTGAAACTGAAGTATAGAAAAATAACTATACAATCGCCAAATGTTTGAAATTAAACAATATGTTTTTAAATAACCTAAGGATAAAAGGAAAAAGTCACAGTGAAACTTAGAAAATAATTTAATTAAATGGTATTAAAAATATCCATATCAAAACTTAGGGAATATAGCTAAAGATATGATTAGAGGGAAATTTATAGGCTTGCATGCATATATTAGGAAGATTAAATATTAATAATCTAAGCTTCCAACTCAAGAAGTTAGAAAATGAAGAGCAAAGTAAATCCAAAGAAAGTAAAAAATTGAAAAAAATAAACAATATAAATCAATAAACAGAAACTAAAGCCCACAGTTTCTCCTTGGAAAAGACTACTATAATTAAGAAACAGCTCACAAGCCTGCAAAAAAGTTACAGCACAAATGATAAATATCAGGTGTGAAAGCAAATGGGACACAGAGAGATCCTGCAGGTGTAAAAATGATAAGAGAAACAACTTCCTGTTGATACATTTGACAATTTGATTAAATGGCTAAACAAATTTCTTGAAAAATCACAAATTAAAATCAACATTAGAAAAATGGAAAACCCAAAGATTTTAAATCTTTTAAATGAATAGAACCTTGAATGAAAAAGCATTCCCACAACAGAAATTCAGCCCAAGATGGCTTACCTACTGAATTTTCTCAAATAGGAAAGAAAGAAACTACAGTAATGTTACAGAAACTCTCCCAAAAAAGAGAGAGGAAAAAGAAAGGAACCACTTACTAATGCATTTTATGTGGCCAATCTAACTTGGATATCAAAACCCAACGTAGGCGTTATAAAAAAGGAATTATAGGACAACCTCATTAGCATAGACTCAAAAAATCACACACACATGAGCATGTAATTATGTGTGTATGTATATTTTTTCAGAAATATAATATTGGCCTAACATCTGAAAATACATCACTCTAATTCACCCCGTTAAAGGGTACTGGAAAAAAATACAATTATTTCAATAGGTGTAAGAATATATCTGATACAATTCCACACTTATTTATGATAAAAACTTCGCAACTTCAGAATGGAAGAAAACTGTTGTCGAAATGGCAAAGGATTTCTAAAACAAGAAAAGAAATCCTGTCAGAAATATCACAGTTGACAGGGAAATACTGAAACGAGGTCTGGAATCAAAGATGCTTCTCATTTCCCCGCTCTGTGCTTGCCCACTACTCTCCACCTTTCTTGTTCAGCATACAACCACCTCTTCCCAGAAACCTTCCACACTCTGCACGATCACCTTCCTTTTCCTCCCATGTGTTTCCTCAGCACTATGCTAGCTCTTATCTCTCTCTGTTATTAACACATTTTGTTTTTCCCACTAAGTTATAAGCTTTTTTAAGGCAGACTGTTTGTTTACCATCCTGTCTTCCAACCTCTGGTACAGAGTAGGCATTCAAAAATGGTCTGATGAATGGTGAAATACTGAGTGAACTGAACTGTCCCAAATATTCTCACTGTTGGCAATCTGGACAAGAACTGGGTCACAAGCCAACATCTCTTCCCTCTTTGTTGTGCCAGCTGTCGTTCCCACATTCTGTCAAAGGCACAAATCGTAAAGGTGAACAAGGTGAATCGTAAGGGGGTGTTAGTTTTTATCCTAACAAGGGCACTGACATAGCAATGACTTAATGGCAGTCAGCATTCCTCTGCTGCTAAAGAGGTAAGTGAAATCCATCTAGCCACACAGCCCAGGGAGCAGAATAACAAATGGGACTGCTTTGTGAGTGCATCTCTCCAAGTCCACATGCAGTGACAAACCCGTTGGTGACGTTGTCCACACTGACCACAAAATGACCACACTGAGAGTGTTTACACCACGACAAATGTTACAAGCCAAGTTTGGGGTTGAGGGATGTTTGTTTAGTTGGGGATTTTTGAGGGCTGGCTGTTATCTTACTCATACACCATACAATACAGTGGGTCCACTCAGACTTTCTAACGACTATGTGAGCTCATTCTATTGCCTCTGCTTATAAACCACCATGGTAGCTGCCATAATAAGAACCAAGGCAGTAACAAAATGATTCTATTTAAGTAAGCTCACATTCTAGAAGTGAACTTCCTGTTCTCACTCTGCCAGATTCGTCTGTCCATGACTTAGCTAGGTTTTGTCAAGAGGTCATTAGTGTGCTTTTTTTTTCTAATCAGCACTGAAATTCCAGAGCCTGCTGTTCAGTAGAAATACTCTAATAACAATATTGCTGCTCGAATCACTTAGGAAACCGTAAGCGATCACGATGTATGTTGAAGGAACATCACGAAAAGAGATTTCTTTTCCATTGTAGAATTAAAAAAAATCAAAAACCAACAAAATGAGCAAAGTCTCAAATAGAAGGGACATGTGATTATAGACCACTTTATTTCTTCATTTAGGGTTTAGATGAGACGAAAATTGATCTATCAACATCTCCGTAATTGCAAGCAATATCATGAAATAAAATGAACAGTGTTCACCAATCGTGTTTTAGTGCTGAACACTTCATGCCAGCAGCTGTTAATGATGCCAAATATAGTTTCCACAGCATGAAAAATGAACTAATGACCAAACCCACATTTTAGATTTCAGAGAGGTTCTTTCCTGGTGCAATTAATCCTAAATTCTGCAGAGATCACAGTCCGCTGCCCCATGCAGAGGTCAGAAGGAATTGTTTGTGATGTCAAGAGTCCACCTAGAAGGTTGTTCCTGTTACCAAAATTAAAATAACCAAGAATTTGTGTGTGTGTGTAAAAATAGATATGTGCAAGCTATCTCTGACCCTTGAGGTTTTTACCGCATCCCTTGTGTGTGACTGTGGGGAGTAAAAAAGCTCCTCGAGATCCTACAGGCTGGGCTAAGGGTTGGCTGGAGGGTTCTAGTGTCCGGCACCAGTCACTGAGGCAGCAAACACAGTGGGCAGCACCGGTGACCCCCCACGTCACTTTGGTGGACAGACACAAGCAGATTAAATTTGGTCTGCTATACATTCTGTTGCGGTGACTTTCGAGAAATGGTTAAGATGTGTGCTTAAATTAGGTATGTCTGCATATTTTTAGAATTTATGTATTTCACATATAGTAGAAATGAGTATTTAGTAATGGGTAGTTAGGAATCATTAACATCTGCCTCACTGGGGAGATACAATATATTATAATTCTGTACCAGAAAATTCCACATAGTTTGATCTCCCAATAAGTCTCTAATAATTATCCTTTAAATTTAGCAAAACCAATACATCATATACTTTGACAACATATAAAAATCTGGAAAAAAAAACCATACTATAGGAAGAAAGCTTTCAGGCACATTGTTTTTAAACCTATCTATCTATATCTCTATATAGCTTATCTTTAAGTTCTCAATAACTGAGTCCTTACTACTTACCAAACACTTTAAAAGCTCATTTTAACTGTATTATCTTAGCATATGCTCACAACATCCCTATGAGATATGTAATAGAAGTTCAACATTCTACAGATGGGAAACAGGTAAAGCAACTTGCCCAAGGTCATAAAAGAGTGAGTAAAGGAGTCTGGATTTGAACCCAGGAAGTCTGTGAACCCAGAGTCTGGGATCCCAGCCATGGTGACATAAGGCTTCCTAGGAGCTGGATGGCCCCTGAGCGAGTCTCAAGAACTATTTGTAGTCACTCAAAAAAAAAAACCAGGTTACATCAGAGTCACAGCACAATCTTTGGCAGCAAAGCAATGCCAGACAACACCGCGTGTTTTGGATTTGGGTACTACTGAATGAAAGATACCTTACATTCATTAAATTCAATAAATAATGATTATTTATTTCTATAAAATACCTACTAAATATTCCTTCAGAACTAAAATACTTGGATCCAAAATAGGTTTTACTACTTATTTAGAACCTGTGCGTACATCACTTTTTCTAAATGTAAAGCACAAAGGTGGTTCCAGTCACAGCAACTGAAAACGCTGATGTGTTTTGAAACTGTGCTGGTAACAGCGCATGCGCCACAACTCAACTAACAAAAAACCACGCACCAGGTCGTGTGAGGCTCCCCTCTTTCACTTGCAGCATTATCTCTACAGTGTTTCCCAAATACTTGATTGCTTAAATATTTTATTGAGTTAGCTCTAACAAAGGCTTGTTTAACTCAAATGAAAAACAATTAGGCACATGTATTTAAAAAATCAAAGTTTTCCCCATTATAGCAGGGGCATGAGACAAAACATGTAGGTTTCTACATTTATTTTTTTAAGTATTTTATCTAAAGTACATATCCACAAGAAAAAAAATTCTCAATTTCACATCACATTTTTTTTCTTTCCAACCCCATGGCTTATGAGACATGGCCCTATGTCACTTTATATTTCAAAATAGTCCAGTATATTTCATACATCCATCTTGTTTCTGCTCCTGAATTGTAAGCTCACAGAGAGCACGACTATCTTGCTCATCTCTCTAGCCCTGGAGATAAGTGGCGGAGCGCCTTGTACCGTGAAGGTGAGCACGGTTGTTCAGACAGTGCTGCAGACTGGAGAGTGGGAGAATCAGGTTCACACCGGATCGCCCAGGTGTCTGATGAAATCACTTGGGTATTCTAATTGGATAAGTTTCTGTGGTGTGTCAAATTTTAAGAGTTGCCTCCTCAAAATCTGTTTGAAATGGAGTATCCTAGAAAGATATGTATAAACTGTCACTATTATAAAATACACAAGCACATGCACACTTTCAAAATATAGAATCTCATACTGAAGGAAGTGGACCTCTTTTGAATCTCATATTTCAATGTTAAATCCGAGAAAAAAATTTTAAAAACTAAGGATCATAACTCTCTTCTTTTTTCTTCATTGTATTGCATTGGAGATCAAGAGTATAAATAAAATGAAATACTCAAACTATAACTGGCATACTTTGCCCTCCTTCAAATAATAAAGTAAATATTTAGACAAAAGTGAAAAAAAAAACAGACTAAAATGTGCTAAGCCTATTATGTCATTTTCCAGGAGAATATACTTTTATACAAGATAATCAAACTGTTATAGCACATTATATCCCCTGGACTATTTTCCATTTGGGGAGTATCAAAAACATTCGAAGAATATGAATAATCCATTAATGCCTTCCTGTTCCCTGGACCCTGCCATTTCCCTTGAAATGTGCCGGAAGTAAGAAAAAACAAGCTCCAGTTTCAGAACAGATGAGGTAGTGTGGACCCTACATTCAAGATATGCTTATTAAAAACATCTTGACTACTTGATGTGTTCTTAAAAGGAAATAATATTTTATGATAGAAAGGCATATTAAGGCAAGATCAAAACCCATAATCTTAGAAATTATTTCTTAGAAATAATCTAAGAAATTTTCTTAGAAAGAAATGTGTAAATTAAATTGGCAAAATATGCCATTTCCAATGAGCCGCTAAACATTATAACCTACTCTATTAATCATGTCATCGGTACTAATGGACTTTTGGGGTCAGCAATCTATGAAACAACTTGTAAAGGATACATAATGAACATATATGTACAGGAATGAATTCTGTGTACGCTTTATAACTACCTTGCAATGCTGCAGGTGTTAAGATTACGAATTATCCACCTTAAACTAAAATGGTGTGTGGCTATGAATATGTAGGTTCTCTATAACTTTTTCTGGCATGGCTTACCCAAGTGCAGCTGAGACATAACTCACAGTTTCTATCTGTTCTTTCCGCAGAAGAATATGGTCAGTAAAGAAAAGGTAAGCTGACAGAGCTCAACGTGATGGGAATGTTTTTCAAAACTATAACTTACACAAGATCCCCTAGGGAATTAATGTAGAGATGAATGTACCAGAGCTGACATGAGGCTGAAAACAGTATTTTATATAGTTCAGTCAGCAAACCATGTGCCTGTCATCATAATTTATGGCCTTAGCTATTTCGCCTTTAGCAAAAATAACTATATGCAATGTAAGCAATTATTGGGGCATTGAGCAGTGTTTTGAGTGGAAGTGTTTTTCATTAAAATTAAATGAAAGCAGAATTCTTGAATCACCAGCCTCCAAATGAATGGCAGATATTACAATTCTCTAACAATAACTTAAGTTATCCAATGCTCTTAATTCCTAAGTGACTTTAAGCCACTTCATAAAAGGAACAATCTGAATCAAGTGAATGGCTTGAAAATCCAACAAATTATAAAAATGGTCTAAAGAAAGTATTTGGATATTATTAATATATAAAGACTGATAATTGTTGAAATTTTATAATGTTTACCATATGATGACCTTTGAAAAGAGCAAACAATGCCAAAAAAGATACGATCATCTGCCAACCAATTAATATATTTTCTTCTGCTAAAATTCTGACCAAGTTCTGGTCAAATAATTGAACCACAGTAGGAAATAAATCTCTGAGATGCTGGGACTTTACCAAACACAAAAAAATACATGCTAAAAAATATCCAGAAAAGAAAGGTAATTTGACAAAATGATGAATACCCACATTGTAATAAATTGGTCTTATTTCCAAATAAGGAATTTTATTACCTGCTAATATTTTCATGAAAGTGAACTCAACACTTTATGTGGGTCCCTTAAAATCCTCAGAGGGTTGTCTAAAATCCTGAAGAATTCACCACCACGCATGCGTAGAAGCACTAGCTGACCTGCAGTGGAACACCAGCCAGACTGCAGGAGAGGCTGCGCATCTCATGCTGGCACAAGGCAGGTCGCTCCATCCAGTGACCTTCGAAAGTCACATGCCTATTCCCTCAGATGTCGAATACTCAGGTGGTAGTCATCTTCAAAATGTTGGTCAAAAAAGTCCTTTATTTGGAAACTTAAAAGTTTTTTAGTGTGAATCCACCTTAATGCTAAGGTGTTTATTGGAGCTTTGCATATTAAGGGGAACTTACATGTGAGTCACAGTTGCCAAAAATTCTTTAGAGAGTTCTCTGTCTACATGTACCAACATATATAAGCATCTGAATGGGAAAGAAAATCTCTCCCCCTGCCTCCGCTGCCCCCAGAAGGATGTCCCTTTAATCAAATTTCTATTCAGGGAGAAAAGCCAAGGACACAGAACTTCATACCCTCTTTGGCCAAATAGATAAATGCTTAGAAATGCAGTGTGAGAGGGCCCGCCAGAGTTCCAGTGGGTGGGTTGTTCTGTGTGCTGCTGGGTCTGGACCTGGCTTCTCCTTTGCTCTTCAACCTCTGCTAAAGGAATCGCTTCCCTTCCAGCCCAGTGTTGCTGTGGAACTCAAGCAAATGGGAACCTAGTTAAGATTAACTGATGGTGAACCTTGGCTGACGTAGCTCAGTGGATTGAGCAAGGGCTGCAAACCAAAGTGTCGCAGGTTCGATTCCCAGTCAGGGTACATGCCTGGGTTGCAGGCCATAACCCCCAGCAACTGCACATTGATGTTTCTCTCTGTCTCTCTATCTCCCTCCCTTCCCTCTCTAAAAAATAAATAAATAAAATCTTTTTAAAAAGATTAACAGATGGTGTTAAAAACTGCACCTATTTCTGTTTTCGATCACTTCTTCCCTGCACAAACTGGGTGTCTGACCACCCCTCAGACTCGTTCAGCACACAGACTGCACTCATTCTAGAAGGTACCATGGGGTAGTGGGGTGAAAACTAAGTTAGGGAAGGAGAAAGGCACAGTGTGAAGACTGCCTTCTCTGACCCTTTTCAGGCGGGCTATGGTCCCCTATGTGTTCACGTTCAATGTTGAACAAACTGCTTTCCTGCTACTGAATTCTTTAAAAATTGTCTGGTGATGTGTGTTGTCCTCTCCAGTGGCTTTGAAGCTCATACGATCAGAGACCATCATTCTTCTTTGAAACCCGGGATGGCCCAGTTTCTGGCAATTGCTAGATATGTATAAATATTAGATGAAAAGTAAATAAACATGGTGAACTTGGACAAACACTCCACTTCTCTATGCAGTTTCCTCAAAGAAATAATTCTTTCTCTAAGCGAGACAGAAGTAAAAAATCCATTTTGAATTGTGTTGAGGCTCGTGAGAAAATATTTGTGAAGCGATATGGCACATGGTTATGTGGACAATAAATGCATTTTCCTTCCCTTCCTCCCACCCTGAAAAGATACCTCAACAAAGAGGGCAGAGAGCAGCTGTTCCATGATAAATAAAACACAGAAGAAGGATGCACTGATCCTTCTGAAAAACGGGGGTTGTTTTATGCCACAGGGGCTCAAGCCAGGGCTTGGGAGGCAAACAACTGAGGTGGGAACCACATCTTTATTCCATTTGAGCTGTAGAAACTGGGGAAGCAATTAGTCTCTCCAAGCCTCGTGTCCCAATTAGCAAGTGAGGAATAACACCCACTTTCTAAAGAGTCTCTATCGAATTAAATGATAAAAATGCCTGAATAGAGCTATTGCACAGATTAGTAAGTGCACAGTAAATGATGGCTAAACCTAGCTAAAAACCTATCATCAAAATAGTACAATGGCAAAAAAGGTGAGTTCCATGTAACCCACGGAGACATAACCTAGAAATATCTTTAAAAAATAGCAACACATGTGAGGCTTCAAAAGCACAATTAAAATGATGAAGAATGGTTTGAATGGTGGCATCCCTCTAGCAGGTATGTCAGAGATGCAGGCTTTTCAGTTTGGGGGATGACTGTTTTCCTCTTGGGAGGGCCAAGCAAGGGGAGAAAGCGTGAGAACTACACAAAGCCCACTGAAATACCTGGAACTGTCTTCTGTTTCTCTTTCTTCTCTTACAAAGAACATCTCTGAATAAGGCAAACCTCATTCGAGTCTTTTCGCCGTATTCCCAACCAAGAAATGAACATTTCTAAAGCTCTGCAGACTTTTCTGAGTCATCCTGCTGCACTGAATATACCCAGCTTCCCTGAGACAGGTCACCCCTGGCGTCTGTGGCTGCTCCCCGACCCTGCCCAGCCAGCAACCCTCCCCCGGCCCAGATTTTATCCCCAGAGCAGCTGCCTCGGCGGCTTCCACACCAACAGCCGCCTGCACCTCCATCTGCTCCTCGGCTAGCCGGCATCTTTCCTGGCTACCCACCAACTCGCCCACAACTTCTAGATAGTAAATAGATCGGGATCAGAAAGTAGTGTGGCATATCTAAAATTAAAAGGCTGACAAAAAAGTTATCAATCATAAACACATCAGCCCATTTTACTTACAGTGTTTACAGTTAACCAAGTGCTCTCCTACACATGGTTGCATGTGGCCCTGTGCTTACGCCCCATACCTTACTACGCATGAAAATAAAATGCCACTCGTTGAGTGCCCCTTGTATGTCTTAAGCTGTGTCATTCTAACCTTTGCAACAAGTCTATCAGGAAGATCCAATTTTCCCCATTTTCAGAAAAGGGTAGTGGGGCTCAGAATAGCTAAGGGAGGTGCCCAAGTTTGAGCAACTAGTAACAATGGAGCTGGGATTTCAACCCAAGTTTTCTGGTTGGTAGTTCAATGAATGCTCTTTCTCCTTCCTCACAGGTCACTGATGTGGGGTTTGAATTTGAATGACCCATTTTCTACACCAGGATGTGATCTCTAGGAGGGCAGGGGTCACAGCAGCCTCCTTCACCGTCTTATTTCTCATCCAAGGCAAGCAACATGCCAACAAAGATCTTCCCTTTGGTGCATAGATTGCGCTGCTCCTGAAACATCCTCATCAAACATTCAGCAGGAAACATTCTTGTGAAAACGTTCACTTCACCAAGGTTTCTAAAAGGTATTGCCACTCACGACCATGTGTGTTAGCCACAGGTCTGTTTCCAATGTTCACGGTCACACTTTGCCACAGTCATCACCGGCGCACGTGTAAAGAGGAAGGATATGACACAGATCTAAACAGTCAACTAGGAGTCTACAGAGAGACCTCACTCCCATTCACAGACATCATACTGAATTAAAGTGAACACTCTTAGCTACTTGTCTACATAAATGGGAACTAGACAGAAAGTGCTAGAGCCGACTTATTTAAGGCTGTCTTACACACAGACTGTCTCCTCGGGCAATTCTAACATATTCACGTGGAAGGGCCTGGATGTCACGTCAGAGTTTTCCAGCGCAGCAGAAACAATACAACAAATGAGCTGCGCTCCTTGTCCTCTGGCAGTCACTGAACAGCCCTCAGCCTCCGTGTCTCTGGCTGTGAAATGCCCTTCCGGCTGCACACACAGGGTTGTCAGGACAGTCTAGTAGAAAGCAGAGGAGTTAAATACCCTTGAAGATGATAAAATGTCCTACAATGGTAACACAATGTCATTGTTTTGTTTTTTCAAATAATAATGAAAATTGGACATATTTTTGATTAGATAGAGCCAGAACCATTTTATAAAGGCCTATAATTATTTGTTGTTCAAAAATAGAATCAGGTATAGGCATATCCGTAATCTGGACATTGGAAGCAAGTGATATCAATGTCTGCTGTCACGGGGTGCCACGAAGGGCAACTTCTGCCCCCGCCAGGACAGCCAACACATGCCACCATCCAACCATTTGTTGTATTGTTTCTGCTGCGCTGGAAAACTCTGAGATGAGGACCAGCGTTTCCTTTGTTTTTACACAATCCACACGGTTTGAAAAGAACCATCACATCATGGTTACTCAATCCATAATTACTGAAGAGTTCAGTGACTGAACTCTCAATATGTCACCCCATTTCTCATCTTTTCTGGAAAATTGATTCTGGCATTTCATTTTAACGTAAGTGTCTAATGTTGGAGTCAGCTCACAGCGACAAGGCCACACACACCTGAAACCCCTCATCTCACGAACCACTGGCACCAGTATCCGCCCCCCACGCTTTCCCAAAGAAGTGATGTGGTGTCAAGTCTAGTTCATCAAAGATGCTTGGAAACAGCTCATGCAGATAAGGAAAACCCTACAGATTTGGTTTTGATCCAGTTTCATGCTGACTTACAATTTCTCTTGGGCTTAAGAGTTTGCATGGGCTTATAAATTCACAGAGTTGCATTTCAGCCTTTTTCACTCTCCCCCTTCAGGGAGAAGCGCTAATGAGCCCTGATAGATCACTGAGTCTAGGTAGTTACCAAGTTTGGAAAATGAAGTAATGCATTAATGGCTTAATTAGGTCTTTGTAGCCTTTTATGGGAGATCCAGTGTCCAAATCAAATACACACAGGATGGGGCAAAAGTAGGTTTACAGTTGTGAGTATGTGAAACAGAGTTTATTATTATATTATTGTTTATTAATGATTGGACTGTTTTCCACACTCACAACTGTAAACCTACTTCTGCCCTACCCTGTATATTAATGGCTAAAAGAGGGTAAGGGACAACAGGGGAAAAAATGGCACATGAATTCCAGAATTAGATTGTAGTAACTCTCTGCATACCCTTCCATGTAAATTAATGTTTGAGCATTTCCTATGTGCAAAGCACTGTGCTAGTAAATAAGGAGGAAGAAGTGATGAGCAGGTAGTACTTTGGATAGACACTTTCATCAGAAGTTCATAAGTACGGCCATAAATAGGATATCATATGCAATCAGAAGTTAATCAATCCAAAAAATACTTATTGAGCCTTGATGTATCATTGAACTGAAAGGAGGACTGAGTTTAGTTATTTTTCATTTCACATTAACAAGGCATAAGTTTATCAGAGAGCCCTCCATTTCACTTAGAACGTTTAAACCCTGAAAAGGCAGGCACCAAGATCTTTTTTAAAAAGTGTTCACTATTAATTATAGCCACAATTCACAAAGTACCCACCATGTGCCGGGCGGGGGGTAGGGGGTTGTGTTTTACATATGAGGAAATGAGGCTCTGAGAGGCCACGCAAGCCTCCTAAGATGTCAGTGAGTGGGGCCAGAGCCAAGATTCAAAACTGGTTTTGTATAACTCTTATTTAGTATAACTCTTGAAAGCTACGTTATTTTGCTTCGGATTTTTAAAGAGTCTGCAAAGTTACTGTTTCACCTAAAGGCTTATTTGGACTTGTCAATTTACTATTATCAATTCCCAGCCCTTTCAGGAAATGACTGGGCGGGGGGGGGGGGGGGGGGGGGGGGGGGGGGGGGCACAGCAGGGGTCGGGGGAGGCAACTCCAACCAGGAGTTCATATTCATATCCTCTTGTTGTCTTGTAAGTTGGAGAGTGTTTCCACTTACCAGACTCATGAGAGCCCAGTTTGGAAGCTTCCTCTCCTTAGTGCCCTACGGATTTGTGTATTCCTGACTTTTTTTGAGGTTGGCCCAAAACACTGGAGTGTTTTACATAAAAGTGCTCTGAGGTGTTTTGTTTCCCTGTTATGATCCCTTAGCTTTGTGCTCTGCATTTGTCCTCCGACTTTCCCCACCTCTCTCCTAAAAAGCAGCATAGGTTTTCTGGACATTTTTACTATAGTTTTATTTCAACTTATCTCCTTTCCACAGGCTGAGATTGTAGCTGTGTTATTTTTGTTTCCCTGGCCTTTGTGGCATATTTGTGTCCATTTCACTTGACGAACTTCAGAGAGGTAAGTTTTTATATCTGTGGCAGAGGCTAAAAGAATGATTTTTTTTAAATGGCCCTCCACAGAGAATAGACTATTCTAACAGAACAAAGCAGTTAAATCTCACTGCATGCCACACATTAGAAAGAGATGGTGAACGATTATTTTGTTTTTATACACTGGGGAGTTTTTCCTCACATTGAAAGGGAAGAGAATTCTTTCTTAAAAGAACAGCTCGGTATGAAAATTGAGGTGTAAAGAGAAAGGAAATACACATAAAAAATACATTGGGATATTTCAAATCTAGGCGGATTCTGGTCAGCCACAGGTGAGGCAATGCTGCGGAAACAGGAACTGGAGCAGGAGAGGTAGCCAGGGCAGCAGCCTTCACAATGGCTCCCCCAAATCTCCATCTGCCGACTCCCAGGCCCTCTGGTCCCATCCTCCACTGCAGCAGGGCTGTTGCAGTGACAGTGATGGTTTGCTGCTTCTGAGTTTAGATTATACAGCCAGGCCTCTCTCTCTCTCTCATACATCACTCACATCACTTGCTCTGTGTCCTGAGCATCGTGAGCAGCCCTACGGAGAGCCCCACGTGCGGAGGGACTGAAGCCTACAGCCACAAAGGGAGCTTAAAGTGGATCGTCCTGTCTCAGGCAACCCTTCAAAGACAGTAGCCCTGACCAGTAACTTAACTACAACCTCACGGGGGAACGGAAACTTCCCAACAAAGCTGTTGTTGGATTCCTGACCCTCACAAACTGTGTGAAATGTTTGCTGTTTAAAGCTGATAAGTTTTGGGGTTACTTGTTATAAGGAAAGAAGTGATGAATATATTGGGTTGGTCAAAAAGTTCACTTGGTTTTTCTATAAGATGGGTCTAGCAGCACTTAGTTTGTCTTTAACTTCATTTGAAACTGTTTTGTTAGATTTTATTATGACAGCTGGCATATCAGTGTGCATTTTTTAAAAATGTGTCACAATTGGTGAATTTTTGTGTAGTCATTTTAATATTGAAGATGGAAGAAAATATGCAACATATCTGGCAAATTACACATTATTATTCAAGAAAGGTAAAAATGCAATGGAAATGCAAAATAAAGATTTGTGCAATGTATGGAGAAGGCAGAGTGACTGACTAAATGTGTCAAAAGTGGTTGGTAAAGTTTCATGCTGGAGATTTCTCGCTGGACGATGCTCCATGGTCAGGTGGACCAGTTGAAGTTGACAGCAATCAGATAGAGGCATTAATTGAGAACAATCAACATTATATCACAGGAGCGACAGCTGACATACTGAAAATATCAAAATCCATAAAGTTACTGGTAAGAATGAAAAACGTGTCTTTATTTTATGAAAAAAACTAAATGGACTCTGGTCAACCCAATACATATTAGACCTGTGCTCGGCACATCACCTACACGGTGTGATTTAATTCTTACATAGACTGTAGGGATGAGAATGATGAGAAACGTAAGGCTGGGAAAAATCGAGTAAGTTATCCCAAGTCACACAGTTAGTAGTAGATGGTGGAGGTGATATTTAAAGTCTGACACCAAACCTCTAAACCACCTGCTAGTACGTGGCATATGGAATCGGCTGAGTGTAGGTTGAGGGTGCCAATAAACACAAGGTCACTGGACAACGCTGACTAAAGAGCGGTCAAGCTGCCAAGGTCAGGTGTGGACTTACTCAAAAGAGAAAAGCAATGTGCAAGGGGACTTGCCTTCCTTGGCATCTTCTCCTCAGGGAGCCTGGACCCACCAGAGCCAAACAGATTTTTCACCTGGACCTTCGCAACCTCCACAGAAAAAATCTCCCCATAAGAACTGTGTCCGTCACACATAAACTGATGTCACAGAAGAGAAAAATCTAAAGTGAATACTCGTGTGAAACCTGAGGTGGGCTCATCGCCTTGTGCCCCATCCACCCCACAGAGCACCCACCATTATGATATTATGCCTGGAATTTAACCTTTGGTCGGCTTCTGCATAAAGTGCCCCCCAATAAGTCCCATGACACCCTTCTGTGAAGAAATCTGAACATAAAATGAGGGGGAATGTTAACATTTTTAATCTGCAAGAATACAATTTTATTTACAATTCCTCAAAGAAGTCGGGTACCATGGGCAAAAGTTTAAGTGAAAAAAATTGCCAAGTAGTCTTCACTTCAAAGATATAGTGTGACAATTAAGTCTGTCCATGCTATTCATCATTTAAACCATTTTACAATATATAGAACAAGAGATAAATTCCATTTCCTGTTCATTTTTCAACACATATACTACTAATAACCTTCCATTTTTTTTAACCACTTGTTGAAGGGCAAAGATAGTTTGATTAGTGGATCAGTGGAAAGACATTTTGAGTTTATCCTGGGCAGCATTTCTGTATAAAAATGTTAGTACTTTAATATCAAGCATTTCAACTTAATAGAATGCTTGCCAAAAACCTGTAAAGAATAAAAAGGAGTGCTCATTTATACAAAACCAGGAAGGTCCCAGTTCAATGAACAACCCAGTTTGTCCCAACTGACTTCATGGTGCAGCCTAATGGCACTGTCATTTTGTTGGCAGAGGAAAAAACAAACAGTGAGTGGTTTATCTAAAAATCAGGAACATAACTTAAGGGCAGAATTGTTCTGCCTATTAATAAAGTATATGCCTTCTAATGAGCAGTGACTGACATATGCCCTTGGCAAATACAATTGCCTTCAAACTTAAAAATAAAGATGCATAAATGTTCCTTAACTAACAAAGAGACAATAGCTTGACCTTCTCAGGAGGGAAAGTTGTGTCTCTAGAAATGTAGGACATTGGATCCTGAAAACAATGAATATTTTCATGTTGCTATCAGACAGATGAAAATATCAAATCAAAATTAATCTCAATGCCTCATATCCCTTTTTGGATTATATATTTTTAGGATATATATATGTATACATATTTTGGAATATAATCACTTTTAGGAGATGGAGACTTGGTTATTTCAAATTATTTCACTAATAATTTTGATTAATCTTGGTTTTTCTGGACAAAAGAATAAATCTAGAGAAATAGAAATGAATTCTTTCATCATAATATTTTGGGTCTAGGGAAAATATTCTTAAAAAGGTAAAAGAAACAAAGAAGCAACTATATAAACATTTCACAGATGGGGTCCACAACTAACATAAAGCTGTGTAATTATCCCTCAAAAGGCAGACCATTTACTAAGGACTGATGAGAAACTGTTCTGCCACATGCAGCGGGCCTTTCCCCTCTACACGGATCAGCTTTTACACGAGAGCAGTTACTAGGACAGGCTATAATTTCTGCCAAAGCTGTAGTCACAGTTCCCAATATAAACTCTACTAAAATGAGTCTGCCGGATATAGGAAAGCATGTGTTCCTATGGCTGTTTAACAAATCTACATGAAGAGGAAATCTAGTCGCTTCTCTTCAACTGGATATATTATTAAGATAACAAAGTCTCTCGCCCTGGCCGGGTGGTTCAGTTAATTAAACATCATCCCCTACACCCAAAAGGTTGCAGGTTCGATACCCTGTCAGGGCACATACCTAGGCTTCAGGTTCAATCTTTGGTTGGGGTGCATATGAGGGGGGCAACTCACCTATGTCTCTCTCTCTCTCTCTCTCTCTGTCTCTCTCTCTCAGTTCTTCCCTCCCTCCCTCCCTCTCTATGTTTAAAATCAATAACCATGTCCTCAGGTGAGGATTAAAAAAGAAAAAAGAAAAAGAAAAAAGTCCCTTGCTAAATACAGAGAGAGTCAAAGACAAAAACAGAGAAAGAAGCACTTTTTCACAACTTTTGGTGCATTATCGCTTCCTACCCAAAGATGAAAATTAAGTATTAAGAACTAAGATTTTTTTTCAGGAAAGGTTGATATTAAATATTATAGATAAACCATTGTAATACCTAAGATTTTTGAACCTGCCTCCAATAAGAGTCCATTTTCAGTGCCTTGGGAGTAACATGCCCCACTGATAACATAGAGACTACAGAAAGAAGGCTGAACTCCTTAGCCCAGGAGGTAAAACTGAACTCATGCCCCTCTGTCATTTCCCCACCTTAACACTGACTGCACCTGTTATCCAATGCAGACTCTTCGAGGTCAAAGGTGTGTCATTCATTAAGGGCATCCTAGTATCCATCAGAGTGAATAGCACACGGTCGGAATGAATGCTTTCTTGAAGGCGAATGAACTTGGCAGTTGCCCAGATGTGCCAGACTCTTTCAGGTCTCCGATACATTCTACACACTTTCCCTTAATTGTGGCCTTAGAAATTCTTTGGTTTCAAGATTGAGAAGCCATTCAAACTAGTTCTTTGTTAAAAGGAGCTTACTGGAAGGATGCAGAGAAAATTTCACAGAGTTAAAAAGCAAGAATGATAGGCAGGGAGGCAGGAACCGGGCTGTTCCTACCTGGGGCCCTGTGTTCTCTTTATACTCCTGTCCTATTATCTCCTCAGTAGACCAGTTTCTTTGGCTTGTATGATGTCCACAGTGGCTGCCCACCCCATGTCCCCAAGACCTTAACAGCTTCAGCAATATCTACTCTCTCAGTCTCTGTGTCTCTTCATCTGAAATCTTTACGAGAGAGGTTCTGACTAATGGCACAAAGCAGACAATGGATCAACAACTCCTTGGAATCAGTCACTCACTGTGCTTGAACAAGCTATGGCCAAGGTTCCAGAATCTCAGGGCACTACTGTGGCCTTTCACAGTATCTGTGAATGAGCACAGACATTCCTGTATGAGCATATTGTGTGAAAGCAGTGACTGGTATTTTATACAAATAACCTCCCTGTCCCTCACTTTATTTCATAAACTCCTAATTCCTCTTCCAAGGTCACTTTCTCTATGATGCCTTACCCAAATTCTCAGTCAAGTTTATTTCCCCTATACTGTCCTCTTCTAGCTCTTGGTTCCAACCCCAGTTCATCCTCTGTTTTCCACTATGCTGTAGTGGGGGTACCAGGTAGGTACTGGAAATATCAGGTAGACACTTTGGAAAGTGTATGATGGTCTAACCTCTATGCTGTATACCTGAAACCAGTACAAAATAATATTGAAAATAAACTGCAATTGAAAAGTAAAAAATGAAGAATAAAATCACCAAAAAAAGTAGTACTTGCATTTCCTGCCAATAAGGGTAAAACCTTTGAAGCTAGTCATGGAGAGCCTCTGTCAGCAGACACTGAGACTGATCGACTCACTCATGTTTTGTTTTGTTTTTAATGGAACACAAACCAAATCAGGAATTTGCACCATATGCTGGGAACACAGGTGAATTTCGAAAACCGTTTTCTAAAATCGGGCAAAATAATTTGTTCACAATTTGGAAAATGAGTTTTCAGAAGTACAGACAGATATTTTTGAAAGCGAGGTTATTTGTTTATTAAAGAGAAATTCTTAAGTACAGAGGCAGTCAGAGCCAGCATAAACTTGGTTGCGCACACATGATGGACATATTTCCCAGTTACCGTGGCTGTGTAACAGATTAGTAACCTGGTGGTGTTATACTAGTGGAGCCTGTGGGTCAGGAATTCAGACAGCACAGTGGGGATGGCTCGTCTCTTCCCCATGATGTCTGGGGCCTGAGACGGAAAACTCAAGCTGAAGGCTCTGAGCTAAATCACCTGAAGCCTCTTTCACTCACACGTTCGGTAACTGGTGCTGAATGTCAGCTGGGTCCCCAGTTCCTCTCTGTGTGGGCCTCTCCCTGTGATTTCCCTACAAGGGCTAGGTTGCAGCTTCTCACTGCATGGTGGCTGGGTTCCAAGATCATGTGTCCTGAGAGGGAGAACCAGGCGAGTGAGAGTTCTATTGACTTTTATGACCTAGACTCCAGGGTTACTTCTGTTGCATTCTGTTGTGTGAAAGTGAGTCACTGAGGCTGGCTCATATCCAAAAGGAAGGACCAAAGACTCCAGCCCTCCAGGAAGGAGTATCAACATCATACTGGCAGAAGGCCATAAGGAATATTTATTGGTGTGGCCATCACAGGAAAATAAAATCTACCATAACCTAAATTAGGTAGAACCATACTTTTTATTATAAAAATATGTTTGTTAAAATCTGCACAGAAACGTATCTTTCTAGACGCTAGTCAAATAATTATAGCCTTTGTAGACTAAACTATAAAATAAGTATGTTTTAATTAGTACTTTTCCCCTCATCTTTTAGTACTCATCCAATTAATGGTAATGTCTCATCTTTTGCATTTTCTCTGGCAATGATGATCTCTGGTAGGTAGTTAACTTTTGAAACTAAAACAAGCAAAATCTTCACCCAATATTTTTATATATAAAGTGGTTGCCCAGCAGCGCATATGGGAACGATTACTGGTTATTTTGCAATCAAGGTTGATGGGTACAAGACAACCCAAGAATCAAAAAGGGTCTCAGGTAATAACTAACCTAGTCCAGGAATGAGAATGGTCCTTCTCTACATATTTGATTCCCTTTTACTTCAACGTTACAGAATTCATTTTGCTCCTACCTGTTTGTCTATTTTCTGGTTTAATTTTGCTCCTTAACTAAATCCTCAGGATCCTGATGGGGTAGATGTCAAGTCTCACCCCCCGTTTTTTTCAATCACGCTTTTTAGTGCAGCTTTGAATATAATACACGCATGTTAGTAAATACATGGACACCTCAATGGTAGCGGTGTCATTCAAAAAGTTTTCACACATAGTTGGAAGGGAAGAGTTCAGTTCATGGAGTAGGACACAGAAGAAGAGAACGGCTAGTTACATCTTCATGAAACTGTCACTGGTAAATACATACGTTAAAGATCCATTTAATAAGGAAAATAATTCTGAAAAACTCTGATAAAAGAATTATGACAATAACCAGGAATTTATATTGAGAAGCAGGCAGATAGTACCTTTGTTCAGCCACATAAAACATTTAATTTGATGCAGTCACTGAATCTTTTGAAAAGCAACAATCACCTCAGGATCGTGGGTTCTTTACCTCACCTGCTAGTTCATTTTTCTTGCACTCACTCGTTTTGGGAAGTTACGGGGACCGTTCATAATATAAAGCAGCCCAGAAGTTATTTAATACAACTTTAGAAGCACCTGTTCAAATGGATCTGCGGCTTTTGATGTGATACTCTCCCGTTTAGAAAAGGGCAGAGTCTGGTTAACCAACTCAGTCCCCGCTTTCTACTTCACACGCAGGCACTGAGACCTAGTGCTGTGTCACGTTGCCTTTCATTCTTCGTTCATCACTTTCCTTTTCCATATGCCAGGTCACACTCACCAGCACAGTTTGGTTTGTAATACTGAAGCCATGTAGTCTCTCTCTTTCTCTCTCTCTCTCTCTCTCTCTCTCTCTCTCTCTCTCTCTCTCTCTCTCTCACACACACACACACACACACACACACACAAATGTCTTCATTCGGAACAAGTTAGAACCTGTCTAACGCCCCTCTTCCAGGTCACACAAATGTAACATTATTTGCTTTTGCAACTATCACCCTATAGTGAGTCCTAACTTTTTCCATTTGTAGTCCTTTTACAAACCACCCCCAAAACGCAAAGGTCCTTCCCTCTTCTCTTTCAGTTCAAATGTTCTTTCTCGTTAACACACACAAAAAAGTCACCACTGACTCATTAATTCCTACCTTTTATAGAGAACTGAAATAGGTTTTCAATTAGAAACTCTTTCTAAAAACTCTGACATTTCTGAAAAAAAGAGGGAAAATTGCATTCGAGATTTGAATATGACTATGCTTTCCAGAACCATTTAGTCCAGGGCTCCCATAGGCAGGTTTTCGACCTCTGTCCCCAGGAAGGGCACGGCTGCCGGCTGCCCTTATCTCAGATCTGTTTAGCAAGCACAGGCATCGAAAGATAAGAAGCAGTGAAACACTTTCTCCGGTGGCAAATTCTTGATTGCTGTAGAAAGTGATTAAAAATACACAGCCAGGCAGGCTGGCTTGCGGGAGAAGGGGGCGACGGGGTGGCGTGGGCGTTCACACGCGCTCCAAAGTAGTCCGAGCGGGGCACGGTCAGGATGTGGTGTGCCACAGAGGATGACATCTGTTTCTTCTATTAAAATAATTGGCAACTTCTAACTTGTTACATGACCTGTCCAACTTATTTGATCATAGCTGATAAAAACTGTGTCCCAGAGCTCAGGACAACTGAAGGGATGACTTAGTTTCTGTAGACTCTGTGATTTTTATGCTAATTTGTAAAACATCTTCTCTAGTGTTTTCATGTAATGCTGGACTTGAAGTCTATGTGAGGGAATGGTAGGGAAAATGTACAGGAGACCCTTAGCTGATCATAAAGTGACTTTAATTCTTGGGCTCTCATGGGTGACCTTATGGTTAATTCCACTATATTTCATGGTTTTGTTTTTGTTTGCTTGTTTGTTTGTTTTGTGATCCCACTTTGGATTGTTTTCAGGTTCTATAGACATAGATATTGATCTCATTGTTATTTAGGGTAGCCAGTACTCTATCTTTACCCACAAATGAGAGCATTGGTGTTGGTGTTAATTGACTCACTCTGACATAAGGGACTATATGTAAAGCCAATACTACTAAACTGATCTGTCCTTTCTATTTTTTTTTTCTATTTTAATCATTGGTCAAGTACAGTTTTCTCCCTTTTACTCCCATTCCAGCCTACCCACCCAACCCTCCCCACTTCCCTCATGTCCTTTCTATTTTTATTCTCCTTTTTCATGAGGTAGCATTCTTTTTTTTCTTGCATTCTTATTTTTTAATTTATTTCTTATTAAATTTATTGAGGTGATGTTGATTAATGAAATTATATAGGTTATGGGTGTACAATTCTACAATATATTATCTGTATATTGTATTGTGTGTCCAACCCCCCCCCCCCCCAACGAGGTAAGTCTCCTTCCATCACCATTTATCCCCTTTATCCACTTCTGCCTGCCCCCACCCGCTCTGGCAATTCTTAATTACCTTCTTATTGTGTCTATTCTGTTTCATGCATCTGAAACAAAGCAAAAAAATGATACACAGAATGTGTATAAACCACATATATTTATGAAGTATGTAACATATGCTTGACCTCAAAATTCCAGTGGACATACATGACCAAGATTTGAAAAAAATAAACAAGATTAGTCAGCAAAACAGAATGTCATCTCCAATGTACCTCATTACCCTCTTAATGCTTTTTAAAAAAATTCTTGGTGGATCAATTCACCAGTGGCTCTTGGGTAATAATTTTATAATAACTATGTTTGTTTTCAGAGTAGGAAGCTGAAGCGTTGTGGAATACTGAAACAAAATGGGCTCATTATGACGGATTTCATTTATATTTTTCTAATGCAACTCAAATTTAATCTTGGAAAATTTTACAAATGAGTACAGCTAAGTGTACCCAGAGGTTTCCACAAAGAAAATGTTAAGGAAATCTGATAAATAATCAATCTCTGGTATTCTAATTCAGCCAGTGGACTAATAAACAATGTGAAAAAGAGTCCCAGAGTGCCACTCTTCATTCAATATTTTCTTCCAAATTGCAGTCATAACTGTCCAACAGCCTAACAGAATTCACAAATGCAAAACACCAAGCTTGCCCAATACAGAAAAAGAAATCACATCAACACAGATGATAAACAGGTCTCATATCCACCTTTCTCCATTAGTTCAAGTCCATTCTTTAGTATCATAAAAAAATACCCAACAATACAATATAAAAGAGAACAAAACATATCTTTTGCCTTTTAAATGACAAATTATATTTTCTTCATCAAATAGTTTAAACAAATGGATATATACAGGATAGTGAACTAAAATTTTGTGCCAACCCTGTAATATAAGATCATAGTTTTCAGCTTCACATCACTGATATAAAATATGAAATGTACATTTGGTGAATGAGTAACACAATGAATTGGCTATTACAAGTTCAAGTTTGTTTCTTAAAAATGAGCATCTGTTGTCTCTTTGAAGGAGAGGATGATATGAATAATAAGTGGAAAAAAGAATAGATACTTGGCCTTCCAAAATGTACCTATGTTTACAACTTACAGTAAGTATAATTCCAAATTTTCCCAAGAGAATTCATTTTTCTTGGGAGGGAAGAAAACAAATGTTTGAAAAAGGAGAATTAAAATGATATTATGATGTATAAAGTGTGTACATAGACCAAAAGTTTCAAAAAAATTAACTGTAATCTTGATTACTTGTGAAAATGCATTTCATTTTTTTCCTCAGCTGCACAAAACAAAAAATCACTAGAAATTACAAGTGAATGGTTGGTTCTAATATCTTTTAAATGTCTCTTTGCTTAATTCGTCTATTTGATGAAGGGAGAAAATAATCTGCACCTGATTTACTATGCAGTCAGTCAAATTAAGTTTTGGGGAAGCCATGAAAGTGAAGGCGTTTGGAGCTACCTCTTCAATGGTGTCCTGGCAGAGTGTCCAACTTTTTGGGATCTCTGGGCCACACTGGAAGAAGAAAAGCTATCTTGGGCCACACATTACATACATAAACACTAGTGGAAAAAAATCTCTTAATGTTTTAAGCAAATTTACAATTTTGTGTTGGGCCGCATTCACAACCATCCTGGGCCACATGCAGCCCATACGCCACAGGTTGGACACCCCTGTTAGAATTACTGTGACACTGAAAATAATTCAGGAATTGAACCTGGATGCAAAGAACAAGGGCAAAGAGGAAAGCAGGAACCATCACTAATAATGCTAATGTGGAGGTCATTTTTTATTTTATCTGGAGATATACTACCATCCTAATCACCCCCACATGCCATGAGAGAAACAAGAATATTTGGGGAGGCAGCAGAGTGGAATAGGTTTTGGAGTAAGAAAATGCTGAATTCAAATCTTATTTTGTGCCACTTTCAAGTTATATGATATTTACAAAATTACTTAAACCTTTTGAGCTTCAGTTTTTATCTTTAAAATGCAAATAATACATAGTAATGCCATGGGAGTCACTCAAAGAATGACATGTATATAAAGCATAGTACCTAAGTACATAGTAGTTACCTAACAAACAATACTTTTCCCCTTCCAGTTGTCCTAAGACCAGGAAATGTTGATTCAGGAACCAGGACACAATGAAAAAAAAAACACTAAAGCAAAATATTCATCCTGCACAACTGCCTTTAATGAACAAATGCTTCCCAGCACATCATATATTCATTCAAATCCTTAGTAAGTTCCCACAGGTGCCAAACATCACATTAGATCATGAAAATAGACATGAGTAGAAAACAATTTTGTGCCTTTTTAAAGTAAGGAAGACAGTTAATTAAGGAAGACACTCACGAATAGTTACCAAAAGTGTAATATAACCAATCAAAGCATGAAAGCATAGAGGAGGAGCCATTAAGGACGTCCGTAGTCAGGAAAGAACTCGCAGATCTATTTAGTTAGGTCTTCAAGAGTAAGTAGGGACAATGTTTCTGAATGTGGAGTGCCAGACTGGCAGCCTGGCCACTGGTTAGGGATGCAACTTTTGGGGCCCCAGACCTACTGAATCAGAAACCCTGGAGGTGGGGTCCTACCATCTATATTTTAACAAAACTCTGCTCAAGTAGAAGTTCACCAAGTAAACGAGGATGGAGTGGGCCGGCATTTCAGGCAAGACACATGTTCAGACAACAAAGGACAATTCCATACAGGAGTACAGTGTTCACAGTGGTGAGTGACAACAGGTGAGAATGCTTCAGTGCTAGGGGCCAAACTACTTAAGGAGCTTGTACTTCATCTTACAAGCAATGGGGGTTAGGGGTGTTAAAGAGACCCTGATTTTTCCCTTGGAATTTCTGCAGAGAAAGTGTGTGACATACACACACATGCTTATGTATAATAAAATGTGAATAAAAATGAAAGAGTGATTTCAAATGAGATATGATCGAAGTGTCAACAATATTCGCAGAATGGATTCTACCACAATGAATTCATACACTAGTGTCACTCAAAGACAGGCCTGGTCTAGCAGGCATACGCTGAACATGCAGAGACTGGAGCTAGTGATGCCCAGCTCCACTCCACTTTACTAAAATTTAGTTTTCTCATGATGTGGAAAATGGACAAAGCTGCTCCTAGAAGAGTTGTGAGAATCAAATGGGACATGCCAAAGTCACCGTGAACTATAAAATATATGCACTTCAAGATACTCTCACTTAACTCTTAATTCTTTCTGTGGAGTGCAAATAAATACAGTATAAAAGGGGTATTCTAACTTCTGAGGCAGGGATCCCATCAGAAATAATTATGCCAAACACTTCATTGTCTGGGCAGGGCTACAAATCCAAAATCGGAGCCTACCGAACAGGAACAGAAGGAAGGCATACTCAAGGGTCGGACATTCAGAGGGAAGAGAAAGCCCGGATCCGGCTGGCTCAAATGCATGTGTGGATAAAATTAAGGACTGACAATTAATGACATGACAAGCAGAACAGGGAACACAATTTGGGCCACTGCCCTAAAGGTAAAAGCTTTCAAGATTTGCATGTGGATATAAATGAACATCAGACCAAATGCTGATCCTAGATACAGATAAGAGAAAGCCTTCCAAACAATTACACTCAGACTCCAGGATTAGAAGTTTCCAATTTCAAATGCAAAGACAGAAAGTTACCATCAACAAAGCCAAAAGGGAAATGACATTTGAAAACCTAGCAGATAGAGGGTGTTTTTGTTTTTTGGGTTTTTTTTTTTTTTTTTGCCTTCTCCTGTCTCAAAGCCAGGCGCACAAGCCAAAAAGACAGGATTCAAAGTCAGTTCAAGTAGGAGTAATTGCAGACATTCTGCCTCCCGCCAAGTTGCAGGTAGCACAGAAAATTCTAACTTCTTTGGGGACCTAGATCTAGCTGTAAAACCCTTGGAAATAGAAATGTAAATGAAAATACAGATACATGCACAAAACATATCAGAATCTCTAGTACTAACAGGGGACCTTAATCTCTCCTTTCTTCCTTTGTACAAATGCACCTTACTGTTATTCTACTTGCCACAGTTAATGATGGGAAACCCAGGCTGTGCCAACATATTGCAGATACTGTTTAAAGAATATTGTGGATCTATTCATTACATTAGCTAAATACAATACAAGTGCTTCTGGTGATCTACACACACACACACATATCTATACATATACCTATAAATACCTATAAATATAGATGTAAACATATACATAATCATATATATATATATATATATATATATCCTTAGAGATTTTAAAGATCTTTTCTGTGATTACAAAAGCTGCAGGCTCATAGAGTGGTTGAAAATTTGTAATATTCTGAAATGTAATGAGAAAACAACACAGTTCTACTGTTCAGTGGCAATGGCAACTAACACTTAACCATATTTCCCCGCAGCTTTTAAGAATATATTCATGTTGTTTAATCAGTTAGCATTATATCGTAAGTACTTTTCCATATTATTAAAACGAAAAGCCTCCAAAGACATGACTATAATGCCTGGCCAGAATTCTATCACAAGTATGTGACGATACAATGTAGACATTTCCCTATCGATAAACATTTGATTTTTATCATTAAGATTGCTGTGATTCATTTCTTTGTGCATAAACCATTGTTTGCATTCAGTAATTTTCTAAGGAGTTGATTCACAATCACAACAAACTTTAATATTTTATTTTATTGCCTTCAAGCCTTTATTTCATATACAATAAATTAGATTGAAATTATGTTACCATATTATCTTCCTTTCTATTTCTTTTTTATCTATTTCTCTATTCAGAATCTGTCAACTTCTGTCAAACTTAAGTATATTAATTTTATCTGAAATATTTAGCATAGTTTTAGTGTTTTCCCTAACACTAAATATTTTTTTGGAAAACCATTTTTGTTTTTTATTCATTTACTTATTTATTCAGTAAGGATATTCAAGTCCTACTTTCTTAACAAATTTCAATTATGCTCTACAGCACTGTCAACTATAATTACACCTTAGATCATCAGACATTATTCATCTCATAATGGAAGTTTGTGCATTTTTACCAACCTCTTGCTGTTTCCCTGCCCCCAGACCCTGGCAACCGCTTTTTTAGTATCGGTTTCTATGAGTTTGACTTTTTATAGATTCCACACATAAGTAAAACTATGGATGACTTGTCTTTATCTGGCTAATTCCAACTCACATAATGCCCTCTAGGTTCATCCATGTTGTCACAAAAGACAAAATGTCCTTCTTTTTGAAGGTCAAATAATATTCTAATATATTTGTATATATTATGTATAAAATGTGTATGTTATATATAATATTATGTATTGTGTATATGAAGTCCTATTATAAGTGACATACAATTCCATTACATATATATGTGTATGTATGTATACATGTACATGTATGTGGACCCCCCAAAATCTGGAACTTATTTATGAAAAATTGGGGACTAAATGACAATGGAAAAAAATAAACGGAGATTAAATTTAAAAAAGAAAAACTGTGTATGTATTCTTTTTTTTAGATTTTATTTATTTATTTTTAGAGAGGGAAGAGAGGGAGAAAGAGAGAGAGAAACATCAATGTGCAGTTGCTGGGGGTCATGGCCTGCAACCCAGGCATGTGCCCTGACTGGGAATCGAACCTGCGACACTTTGGTTCGCAGCCCGTGCTCAATCCACTGAATTACGCCAGCCAGGTGTATTCTTATATGTTTAAACTTCAGTCACCTTCAAAGTACTCTCCATTTGATGCAATATGCCTGTTGAGACATTTTTCCCACTGCTCAAAACTGTTTTTAAACTTGTCAATTTTGAAGCCTTTTAGTGCTTCTGCCATTTTTTGTTTTACCTCTTCCCATGGGTGAAACCACATGGATGAACAGGGAGAGTAGAGCTCAGGGATCATGCTGAGTTTTGGTCAAAAACTTCTGAACACTTGGTGAGGTGTCGGAAGATGTGCTTATGAATCACCCATCATGAAAAGGGCAAATGTGTTGAAAAGAACCTAAACAAAAATTCACTGAAGCCGAACGCAGCCTCTCACAATGATGCCAGCTGGCACACTGATACAGATGGGTTCCTAGAACACTCACCTACAGGGGAAAGCCTGTGGTACAAGAGACCTGTCCCCAAGAAGATAATTCTATCTTGGGGGGTCCTCCCTCGTATACACACTTATAAACAGGGCTTTTTTAATGTATTCATCTGTTGAGGAACACTTAGGTTATGGAAACACATTTTTGAATGACCAAATGATACTGAACACTGTGGAACAATTATCTACATAGAAGCAGTCTTACTATTGGGTAGAAGATTAGTCACAACTTGGGACCAATAAAACGATACTGAGATAAACTGCCAGTATTTATATTTTTATATGCACTTCTGATTTAAATAAAGAGAATAAACGTTGTTAGGAATGTAAAGTACTTATTTTTAAAAATGTTCTCCAAAAGGGCTATATATTTTTACAGGCACTATATTAAATAAATTCTTTACAAACTACAGGTCAGATATTAGCCTTTAAAAATAATTAGTCATTTTAATAGTAGAAAGTATTTTATTTTACTTTTTATTCTTTTTATCACTATTTGGCAAAATATTTCAAAATGCCTTCATTGTTTATAATTATTTATTATTTAATGAATTATCTATGTAAGGTCATTATATTGTTTCTCTTTAGATATTCACTGTCTTTCTTATTTAGAGAAGAATGCTATATATCAGGTAAATTAAGCACCTACCATATATGATATTAATATAAATATTTGATATATTAGTGATTTTTGACATATAAAAAGCTTACCACTTAAAAACCCAATCAATTAATATTTCTTTACATTTTTCCCATTTAGTCCTTCTCCCTATTAAATGGAAAATATTCATATTTATTTCCAGACATCTCTTTGTGTGTAGGTTTTTGGGTTTTGTTTTGCTTGTTTTGCATTTAACATTTAAATCCACATGAAATCTATTTTGTTGTATGATACAGCAAAAGGGCCAAGTTTATAGTTACCTAGTTACTCTCTTCTCTTTTATTTAATGATTCCTTCCTTTCTATAATATGTAATAGCATGTAATATAGTCTGCTACATTCATATTCATCAAAATATGTTATATTAAATAATAGACAAAATAAAGTAATGTATTTTATACAACCTTTCATACATAGAAGAATCTCTTTCTGGGCTTTTTATACTCTCATGCTTTTTTTCCTAATATTCTTTGTTCACCATAATACTCTCAATATTTTATACTTTTAAACTGTACTTTGAAAACTATTAGTAAAAATCTCACATACTATTCTATTTTACCAAAAAGTTATCCACCTTTATGAATTTATTTGAAGTAAATTTTACACACACACATTCAAATTCCAAAAAAATTCTATAACAAAAATTCTAGGAATTTTGTTGAAATCATAATCACATTAGATAAATATACAAATTTAAGGGAAACTCATATCTTTCATGTAATTGTGTTTTCCAGGAAGACAATGATAAACTGCATAATTTATTTGAAATTTGCCTTTCAACACGTACCACATCCACCTTGCTAGAGAGTCAGTAATTAAACAGCCAAGGAAAAATAAGGGAGGACAAGACAGCAATAAAGGAGGATTATCCCACCCCCAGAAAGGAAACAGAAAGAACATTTTAAGTCTTTCATATGAGCAGTAGGATTTTTCTTTCACGTTACTTTTGTTCGGTTCTTTTTTTTTTTAATTATTTTTTTATTTTAATCATTGTTCAAGTACAGTTTTCTCCCCCCTACTCCCATTCCAGCCCACCCACCCAACCCTCCCCCCTTCCCCCCATTACCCCCCACCCCTAGTTTTTGTCCATGTGTCCTCCAAATTTGTTCCTGTAATCCCTACCCATTCCCCCCTGGAATTCCCTCTTCTCTCCCCTCTGTCCACTGTCAGGCTATCCCCTATTTCTGTGTCTTTGGTTATATTTTGCTAGTTTTTTGTTTTGTTTTGTTTTGTTCGGTTCTTAATCTCAAGTCCACACATAATTGATCGGGGCACTGCTTTACTTCTTTCCCAGTAAATTATTCAGATGCAAGAACATCACTTTTTTATATATGCAGATGTCAAATTACCTGCAGACATTTTGAAGTTACTCTAAATTGTTAAAAGAGATCTAGATATACTTTAGTATTACCTTTTTTCTAAAAGACCACTAAAAATCCAAACGAAACTGAAAGGGAAGGCAAGCTACATTGTTGAGAGTTTTCAGTGGTTGACTGACTAATTGTACAGATTGTTCTGAAATTGTTATATAAGTTAAGTGCAGCCTGACCAAAGGATGAAATCAAGAAGAATCTATTTTTTAAATTAAACTTTTCATTTTGAGGTAATCGTAGATTCACAGGCAGTTATAAGAAATAAGACAGATCCTATGTACCCTTTACCCAGTTACCCCAAGGTAACATTTTACAAGCCTGGAGTGCAATATCACATCCAGGATACTGACATTCATGTAGTCAAGGCACAAACGATTCCATGATCACAAACATCCCTCCTATTGGACTTTTATCACACAATCACCTTGTTCCCCCACCATCCCTTATTTAATCCCTGGCAACCATTATTCTGTTCTCCATTTATTTAATTTCATTGTTTTAAAAATGTTATAAAAGTAGAAACACGTATTATGTAACCTTGAGGATTGGCCTTTCTCAATCTGAGTAATGCTCTGGAATTCATCCAGGTTTTTCCATGTATCAGGTCCTTTTTATTGCTGAGTAGTGTTCCATAGCACAGACGCATCACAATGCACTTAACCATTCACCCCTTGGAGGACGTCTGGGCTGTTTCTAGTTTCAGGCTATTACAAATGAAATTGCTATTGACATTTATGTACAGGTTTTATGTGAACACAAGTTTTCATTTCTCCAGGATAAATGTCTAGGAACGCAATTACTGGGTCATACGGTACTTGCTTATTTAGGTTTTTTTGGTTTGCTTGTTTTTTGTTTTGTTTTGTTTTCTTTTCATGAAATCACCACACTTTTCCAGAGTGGCTGTACCACTTTACATTCTGACTAGCAATGTATGAATGATCCAGTTCCTCCACATCTTTGCCAGCATTTTAGCCACTCTGATTAGGATGTTGTGTATCTCGTTGTTGTTTTAATTTGCATTTCTGTATTAAGTATTGATTTTGAACACATTATCCTGTGTTTTTTGTTATCTGTAAATCCTCTTTGTTGAACTATTTCCTCCTGTCTTTTGCCCATTTTATAAACTTTTTTTTCTGCTGAGTTTTGAAATACTAGTCCTTGGACAACTATGTATTTTAAAAGTATTTTCTCCCAATCCATAACTTGTCCTTTGAAAAGCTTCTTTTGCAGGACAAAGAAATTTCACTTTTTTGAAGCCCAAATACCAGTTTTTCTATTTACATATTATGCAAACAGTGTCAAGTCTAAGCACATTGTATAGCTCTAGAGCTGAAGGTTTTCTCCTGCATTTTTTATTAAGGGTTTTACAGTTTCATATTTAAGTCTGTGGTATATTTTGAGTTCACCTTTGTGTGAAGTGTAAGCCTCTTGAATGTATTTATATAGGTTTATTTCTCTTTTTTTAACTTTTATTAGCATTTATTTTATGCTGAACTTATTCCTGGGCCATAAGTTGTTTTTGTTTTGTTTTGTTTTTCCCCTACAGTTTCTTCTGGGATAGTTTTGTCTTCTGTGCAACCTTGTTTTCTGGTTTAGGGACAACCCACTCTTTTTCAGTAAGGGTCATCTCCATGCGGCAGGGAGACCTCATCATATGTGGGTTAATCCATTCACGAGCTCTGTCAGTGCCGCATTGCATCTTGGGAGCTTTGTTCACCTGGAGGTGCTTAATGACCAAAGAATCTACATCTAAACCCTTATGTTCAGCATTACTCTCTGCATTTCTAAACATGCTCAGCACTCTTTTTGGGCCACTGACCCTGCATCCAGCCCCACTGTTGGGCCTGGGCACACCTACCAGCGCCATCAACGAGGGAATGCCACACATTGCTTCTGTAAAGTGACATTCTTCATATACTTGGTGGCTTTTCAGGCATGCATACTCTTCATGGCCTGGGAAGTTCATGAGTGTTCTTAAAGTAAGCATGAAGATGTGAACCTCCTCATTTGCATGGTTTTGTAGGGTTTTCTAGGTCAAGTGATAGCAATTCATTTTCAAAGGTCACCTTTGGTTGTTTTGGGGAAGAGTATATGGATCTGCTTCTGAATTCTTTATTTTATTCCATTTATCCCTTCACCAGTACCATAGTATCTTAATTACTCGTAGCTATATAAGAAGAAATAGTATCAGGTAAACTGATTCTTCCCACAATCTGGTTATTTTCAAAATTGTTTAGCTTTTATGATTCCTTTGTCTCTCTGTATAAGTTTTATAATAATCTTGTCTACAAAAACTTTTCTGGGATTTTGATAGGAATTATACTAGACTTGTACATCAATTTGGGAAAACTCCTATCTTTACCATAATATGTTGGCTCTTCCAATATATAAACATAGTGAAAAGCTCCATTTATTTAGTGTAGGAGACCATTCTGTGTGGCATGGGCCCAGCTCCCACTCGGAAATGCACAGGACCCACACCCACAAATAGTTTCTCTCGTGGGAAATCAGGCCTGCATTGTACCTAGGCTGCTATGAGACTTGCTTTTGCCAAAACTCCCTCACCCTGAATTGAGACAGTAAGTGCTTACTGTCACTTCCTAAAATCCATGCTAAAACTCCCCAGTATGGAGTATAACCAGTTCAACCACTTTTCCCTTTGCATTTGCAAATATCCTTCTTCTGCAATGTGATTAGCGGCATCATCTCCTTTGTTTTCTGTAAAAGGTAACCACCTAAGGCGAACCTGTGCATAGTAAATGAGGACCATCATGTAATCTGCCCAGAAAAGAAATAAAGGCCTGTCATGGCAAGGGCTATGGCCTTTGCTCCCCTTGAGAGAAAAGCCATGCCATCCCTTTTCCTACACAGGACTCAGTAGTCCGTGTGAATTTGTCTCGTATCTCATCCACAATGTGGCGAACCCCACGAGCCGGGGTCCACGTCAGTTTAGATCTAGTTTAATTTCCTCATCATTGTTTTGTAGTTTTCAGCATACAGGTACTGTACATGTTTTGTTACATTTATACCTAAATATTTCAGGGTTTTGAGAAACTTAAGTATTATAATTATTTTTAATTTTGATGTCCATATGTCTGTTCCTAGTATATAGAAATACAATTGATTTTTTAATGTTTATCTTATAGTCTCTGACCCTGCTGAATTCACATGGTCGTTCCAGGAGTTTGGAGCTTAGGGTTTTTCTGTTTTTTCAATTGTTGTTGATTCCTTGGAATTCTCTACACAATTCTGTCATCTGCAAATAGAGACGATTTTATTTCTTCCTTTCTAACCTTTAGGTCTTGTGTTTCCTGTTCTTACTGTGCTCTAGTGTCTAGATCTTCCAATGTGATGTTAAATAAGAGTCTGGAGAGTTTACATCTATGTCTTACTTCCAATCTTAGCGGGAAGATTTAAGTCTTTTGTTATTAAGTAAAATGCTAGTTGTACTTTTTTTTGTAGACTCTGTTTATCAAGTTGAGGAATTTCCCACTATTTCTATTATTCTAAGAGTTTCTATCATAAATGGATGCTGAATTTTGTAAAATGCTTTTGCTGTATCAAATGATATTTTCCTATAGCTTGTTAATGCAGAGATTACATTAACTAACTTCAAATATTGAACCAGACTTGCACCCCTGAAATAAACCTTCTTTTGGCCATATAATCTTTTCATATATTATTTAATTCTATTTGCTGATATTTTGTTAAGGTCCTTTGGATTTCTATTCATAAGGCATATTGGTTTGTAGTTTCCTTTGTTTATTTTTTCTTTTTTTTTGTACTGCCTTTATCTACTTTTGCTATCAGATAATGCTAGTTTCCTAAAATCAATTGGGAAGTGTCCTCTACTCTATTTTCCAGGAAAAAAATGGGTAGAGTTTGTGCTAATTCATCCTTAAATGTTTATTAGAATTCTCCGTTGAAACCATTTGGGATTACAGATTTCTTTTTTGGAAGATACCAGTTATGAATTCAATTTACTTAATAATTATAGTTTTCACCTGATCTATTTCAGGGTGGATGAGTTGTGATATCTTGCATTTTTGAAGGAATTAGCTAATTTCATCTAAGTTGTCAAATTTTGTGTGCGGAGCTGTTTGTAGTATTCCCTTATTACCCCTGTCACGTCTGCAGGTGGCAAATTGCAGAGCGCCAGAAACATGAGTAAAAACAGAACATGTTTTCTGTCTTTTTTTTCAGATTTTGTGACAAAAACAGGAAATGTAGCATGGATAATATCTGAGTGTATCCTTTCATGTTTTAACAGCATGTGACTTCATGTCTATCTACTGCCTTTTTTTTAAAGGAAACAGTTTAAAGGCATTGCAATAATAAAATCAAAACTCCAAATAAGTGCTATATTTTATTCAATAAAATATTTGGGAAATTCTGCATATAAACAAAACCTTAAGTAAAGTCTTAAGCTATTGCTAAAGAGTTGGTGTCACAAAGAAAAGACATCTGTGGCAACTTGTTTTCTAAGAACAAGAAAAGCAAACACCACATGGGTGCTTACATTTCGAAGGCATTTGGTGACTGTGCCAAAGCAGGACTGCATTTGAAATCAAGAAGATAAAAATCATGGCTAGAAAAAACATATGCCCTGGCTGCTGTGGCTCAGTTGCTTGGAATGTCAGCCCATGATCCAAAGGTCACAAGTTCGATTCCTAGTCAGGGCATATACCCAGGTTGCAGGTTCACTCCTCAGTTTGGGGTGCATATGAGAAGGCAACCACTCTCACATCGATGTCTCTCTCTCTCTTCTCTCTCTCTCTCTCTCTTTCACTTGCTCTCATTCTCACTCTCTCCCCCACCCCTACAGTCCTCTTTATCTGAAAAGCAATAAAAAATATCCCTGGGTGAGAATAAAAAAGAAAAAAAACACAACTTTAACATAGACAATGAGGACACTGAAATTCACTGAACTTATTAAAGATTTTGCTTATCTTGATGCTAATTAAAATGGAGACCGCAGCCAAAAGAATCAAGAGAAGACCGAAACTCAAAAGTACATCAGTGGAAGAATTAGGAAAGATCACCAAGAACAAGGATGTGGTGTCATTAGAGACCAAGGCTAAGATAATCCAAAGTCTCGTATTTCTAATTACTATGCAAAGACGTGAACATGGAACAGTAAGGAAGGCTGATAGGAAAAAAAATTATTCATCTTAAGTACCGTGTTGAAGGAGAGCCGTATGGATACCACAAACCACCAGAAAAATAACTAAGTGTGTCCTAGAGCAAAGCCTGAAACACCCCTGGAAGTAAAAAAGACAACATTGAAGCTGTCCTACTTTGGGCACATTGTGAGATGACAGGATTCTTTGGAAAAGACAACAATGCTGGGAAAAATAGAAGACAGCAGGAAGAGAAGAAAAGAGAAAGACCGGATATGGCACAGGTGGGCTTCACAAAAGAAGCCACAGACACGAGTCCATAGGACCTGAGCAGGGCTGCTGAGGGCAGGACCTTGCGGGACATCACTCACCCTCTGGGTCGCCAGGAGTTGGAGCCAAGCCAACGGGAGTTAGCTCACACAAGAAGAGCAAGTGTTACTCTGTGTGCCCCGGGCCTCTAGTTTTCCATGCTTTGTTCCTACTCTACCCTCTTTTTTACACATGAAACGGGTTAAAACAATATAAAAGACAAAATAAGGTCTCCCTCATCTGCCATCTCTAAAAGCATGTCACAATACAGTCACTTCGGACTGCTTCTGTTTTTATGATTCTGCCAGTAATCCCCATAAATCTATATTGTATGCTTCTTTTATTGTATGCTTCTTTTTTTATCTTCACCTGAGGATATTTTTATTGCTTTTAGAGAGAGAGTAAGGGAGAGAGAGGAACATCAATGGCTTCCTAACTGTATACTGCCCAACCAGGTGTGGAGGACAGAATCCTCAACCTGGGTATGTGTCCTAACCAGGAATCAAACCCACAACCTTTTGGTTACAGGACGATGCTCCAACCCACTGAGCCATACTGGCCAGTGCTTTTAACACTATTTCTTTTTCTTTTGCTTTTAAGAAGAATCTAATTCATTCTTTGTTAGTGAAGAAGAGGCATTTGGCTTTCTTTTTTTATTTTATTTTTCAATTACAGTTTACATTCATTGGCTTTCTTACTAGTAGGTTCTTTTTTTCTCTCTCTTCCATGTTTTGTTAGCTTTACCTTTTCAGATGCTCTATCATTTATGTATAAACTTTTGGGATATACTCATGTCTCTACTTCACAATCTACTAAATCTGTTGCGCATCTTCACTTCTTACCATGTAAGCCAAAGAAACTACACTTTTCTTTAACTCCACTTCCTCCCAGGTCCTGTCAGCTTATGCCAAGATGCTAGTGTCATCCGGTTTCCTCATGATACCATTGATCAACTGTCCCAAAGTGCCAGCACTGGTCTCTTGCTTACTACTCCCTGTCATTCTGAAAACAATTTTCCTTGCGTGTCTAGTTTAATTACAGCCCATGGGTTTGAGGTTTCTCTTGGGGTAAAACAAAGCGAAGTGATTTTTCTTTTCAGAAAGAGAGCATGGGATATAAACTTTCTGAATCTCTCCATACCACAATAATGTCTTTATTTTGGTCTCATACTTGATTGATATGTTCCTGGGGACATAACTGCAATATTGGGTTTGTTTTCAGTCCAAACTTTGAGTAAATGGTCCCACTCTCTCCTGGCGTTTTAAGATATTGATTGAAAACTTCAGTATGATGTTCATTTCTGTGATAGGACATTTATTTATGTTTTTTTCTTTTTAAAACCTTTTGAATCTTCTCTTTATTTAGTCTTGGTGTTCTAAAATTGTATTACCATGTGTCTGGTGTAAGTCTTAAAATCCATTGTTTTCAGCATTAGTTTGGCCCTTTTGTTCTGAAGACGTGCCTTTTTTCTACTCTAGGAAATGTCATAATTATTTTGACATTTCTCATTATTTTGATATATCTCATTTTTTGTTTTTTCCTTCCCTCTGGTTTTAAAACTTATTGGGCAGACATTGGGTTTTATATATTGATTCTGCCTCTTTAATTTTCTCATGTTTTATACCTCTTTTTCAAGGAGATTTCCTTGAAATTTTTTAATAATCCTCTTTTAAATGTTAGTGATTATATATTAAAATTCCATAAATTATTTCTGCACCTTGATTTCTCCATTTTTCATATCAGAAAAGTCTTAGTTTAGAAATTATAATGGCTCTATCCATCTGAGGATACTAATAGATAGCTTTAAAATATCTTTTCTCTAAATCATCTTTATTTCCTCTAAGGTAGTATTTGCCTTCCGGTATCTTTAGCAGTATCTTTGTCCAGATATTGACACTTTGTCATTCACAATGGGTGGGGAGGAGGGTGCTGCTTGCTACCAGAATCTACTGATAGAGTCCAGGCTGCTGCAAAACATCCTACAATGCACAGGACACTCACCAAAACAAAAAACATCTAGCCCAAAATGACAACAGTGCAGAGGTTAAGAAGCCCTTTCCTAGGGGGTGACTTTTTTTCCTTCTTTTTATTTTCTGTTTTAAACTGCTGCTTTCTGTTGTTGAGTCCTTTTTGTAAATGATTATATTGACTAATATAGATTGTTGGCATGAATTGATCCATTTCCCTGACACATTTATCCATACCGTGCTTTTGCTTTGCACCTGAAACACACAGACCAACTAGAGCCTCTCCAGCTACCAGAATTAGGAGGAGGATGCAATGCTGCTCTCGGCCAGCAGCCTGCACTCTGGGGAGGCTTAGCCCTCACTTTCAGGTTGTTCGAATTCCTTTGAAGAGGACCACTGCTTTCCTAGCTCTGGTGAATGCTGCAACTAGTTACGCACATAGGATTGCAGACCTTAAACCCGAACTATTCTTCAGACTTGTGCTCAGTAACTTCAGTTTCTGCTTTTCTGCTTTTTAACCTGTGCTGTTCTCTGCACCTGCTAACCTGAATGAACTACGAGGCCAACTGAGCCGCGTCCTGAAGGCTCTTCCAGCTTTATCAGAGGCCCTCGCTTCCTGCTCTCAGGAGCAGGCTCCTCCTGGTTTATCTGTCTTCACTGGAACTTCAAATGGGATTTGGGAAGGATGAGTTAGATGAATGTTTAGTTCTGTCCACAAACTTAAACTTGAAAGCTCTTCTCATTTGTTTTCGAATTAAGATGTCTGTTTACGAGGTTTGCTTACAAAAAGATACATCTTCAAAATAATGTTAGGAAAAAATTGCAGTCAAATACACATGGAAAATAGAAGTTTCTAATCAATTTAGAATGATAAGGAAAACCACTGGACTTGTAACATTTGGAAAATGTCGTCACTGTTCAAGGCCTAGGCTTCATGTTTAACGTGAGCTGACTGAATCACCGGCAGATTCTTTTCAGTTCCGTTTTCTATTATAAAATGAAGACAGATATTTAGAATGAGACTTTATATTTTGAACATTAATATTTGATTACAGCATCTTGTAATGACAATGATTTAGTGCATGACTAGGCTTTTCCTGTGACATAAAATGGAATCATATAACTATTTCACTCTGATAAACCAATATTTATGAGTCTCTTTTGTGTAAATACAGAGCTTCAGACTTTCTCCATATATATCATTCGTATTTTAATGTTTTTCATCAGAAGCACATATGAATATGTTCGTCTAAAGATACTTATCAACAGAAGGAAAGAGACATAATGCTGATAACAGATTTATTAATGATGGAGATCTATAAAATCTGCCACAAAAAGGCCCTAGAACATCTAATAACTTCATATCAAGGGTATCTTATTAAAGATCATTGCTACTGGTTGTTTTGTTCTTTACTAGGGAAACAAAACAGATTTGGGAGATTGATCCACTTGCAAGCTGTAAATATTTGGAAGGCAGATGGTCTGTTTTGCTGCTTACGGAGAAAAATGCAAGAAAAAAAATACACACACTGGCCCATTCAAGAGTAGGCAATTCAAGATGCCGGGAGCCTCCACACTGCGGGCTGACAGTTGTCAGTGTCGGGAAATGCGTCACTGCTCTGCCGGACACACGGAAACCCTGGCACCTTCTCCAGTCAGCAGCGGCAACGACAAAAACTTCTCCGCTGTCCTCATTCAGAAAGTAAAGCAAGAAGGTTTCTCTTTTCTTTCGCAAAACTGTGGCAGCTTTCAGGATTGACATAAGGGTGAAACATCGATAGCATCATTCAATAGTTTGGAATAGCATCCACATCGTTAAAACCACGTAGAATGGTATTCGAAAGGCATTGACTGTGATTCTCCAAATAATGGAAAGGCACAAACACACAACATAAAAATCATATATAATGTATTAACATTAAATATGTAATATATAGCCCTGGCCAGGTGGGTCAGTTGGTTGCAGCATCATCCTGCATACCAAAGGTTGTGGGTTCAATTCCCAATTAGGGCACATACCTGGGTCGCACATACAGGAAACAACCAATCAATGTTTCTCTCTCTCTCAGGTTCTCTCTCTCTCTACCCCCCACTTTGTTTGTGTCTTCTTCCCCCTCTCTCTCCTGCCCTCCCTCCTGCTCTCTCGAAAATCAATAAACGTATCCTCAGGTGAGGATAAAATATATGTGTGTGTGTGTTCATTGGTCTTTAATATCTAAACACAAATAACTAAAATAATTTTAAAATAATTTCAGCAGAACGACTTTATAACCTTCATGGGAAACATTTAACAACTCTTACTATCAGAACATACTTACTTCCTTTATCTAATCCAAACCCCACACATTGTCACTTAAATCTGCTTCTATCCCTGGTAGGGTGGCAGAGCAGCTGGTCAGCATCCTCTGTATGATAATCTCTCAGGCATTTGACTCCCATCACTAAACACCCTCACAGCCAGCGTCCTCAGGCAAATGACCTTAAAGCCCTAATTTCTCAGAGGTCATATCTTCTAAGACTTGAATCATTCTAAAGTTCCATCTTGGGACAGCTCCAAGTTCTACGCACCTCTCTTTGTTTCCTCTCAAACACCTCTGTCTCCTTTTAACTAGTGCCTATGGAGTGAATCCCTCTATAAGTGTGGTTGGGGGCAGACTCAAGAGTACAGTAGCTTTAACCTAAGAACTCAACAATCTTCATTATAAGAATATCCATGCCACTCTGAAATCTGTGTCAGAGAATTGGGAAATAAAATCCAAATAATGATACCTAAAAATTAAAATGATTTTGATGTATTAGATCAGGCACTCTTTTTCCCTTATGTGTAGTTGTCATTACTAATCTTATCTCACAAACTGTTAGGCTATATCACAGGAAAACTGCCATCTCATGCCTCTGTGTGCTGACTTTCAGGCTTTTCTATAACAGAAAACAGTACAAAACTAAAAAACAGGAATCCCAATATTACAGAGTAAATACGAGAGAATTCTGTTCACTGATTGAGTTTTCTTTTCTAAGCTGATCTAACCCCAAGAAAGCCTATGGCTATGTCTCCTGAGTAATTAATTCGAAGGGAAGAGGAGGAAACCATTGTCCAGAAGGGCACTGGAGAGAATGCTGTAGCCAGGAGCTGGGTTTGTCATTCACTGGGCCAAGATAATATCTCCATGGCACCTGTGATGCAAAAAAAAAGCCAATTGTGGCCTGAGTTTACTGCTTATTGCTAGTCCTGCTTATTAGCAGTCCTCCTCCAGATAGGGACAGCCAAAAGCTTGCAGATAGTTTTCTCATTGTGTTGTTTTTCCAAAGCTTAGAGACCTGTGGCCCAGAGTATACATTCAAATCATTGCTGTGCCTATTGAAAAAAAACTGACTATATTCTAATAATGCTGTTGCCACGCAAAATCCATGCTTTTAAAAAATCAATTCAGAGTCAGTTGTGGAATATACACATTCAAAGGAGTCATTTATATCCTTGGTTAGGTTTACTCCTGGCTGTTTTATTCTTTTTGAGGCAATTGTGAATGGGACTGTTTTCTTAATTTCCCTTTCTGTTAGTTCATTATTGGCATATAAAAATGCAGCTGATTTCTGGATATTATTTTTGTATCCTGTTACTTTGCTGAATTCATTTATCAGTTCTAGTAGTTTCCTGGTAGAATCTTTGGGGTTCTGTATGTACAGTATCATATCTTCTGCAAGTAAAAACAGTTTTACTTCTTCCTTTCCAGTTTGGATGCCTTTTATTTCTTCTTACCTGATTGTTGTGGCTAGGACTTCCAGTACTACGTTAAATAAGAGAAGTGAAAGCAGACATCCCTGTTTAGCTCCTAATCTTAAGGAGAATGCTTGCAGGTTTCGCCCTTTGACTATGATGCTGGCAATGGGTTCGTCATATATGGCCTTTATCATGTTTAGGTATGTTTCCTCTATTCCCACTTCCCTGAGAGTTCTTTATCATAAATGGATGCTGGATTTTATCATGCTTTTCTTGCATCTATTGATATGATCATATGGTTTTTGTCCTTCATTTTTTTTATGTGGTGAGTTACATTTATTGATTTGTGAATGTTGTACCAACCTGGCATTCCCAGGATACACCCCACTTGATCGTGATCTTTTTGATGCACTGCTGTATTCAGGCTCCTAATATTTTGTTGAGGGTTTTAGCATCTATGTTCATTGGGTTTATTGGCCTATAATTTTCTCTCTTTTTTGTAGTATCTTTTTCTGGTTTTTGGAATTAGGATAACATTGGTCTCATAAAATGCACTGTTGGTGGGAATGCAGATTGGTGCACTACTGTTGAAAGCAGTATGGTGATATAATTAATAATGGATCTGCCTTTTGACCCAGCAATTCCACTTGTGAGAATATATCCAAAGAAACCCAAAACACTAATTTGAAAGAACATAAGCACCACTACATTAATTGCAGCATTATTTACAATCACCAAAATATAAAGCAGCCCAAGTGTTCATCAGTAGATGCATAGATAAAATAACTACGGGATATTTACACAATGGAATTCTACTTGGCAATAAAAAAGAAGAAAATTTTACCCTTTGTGACAGTATGGATGGACCTGGAGAATATTGTGCTAAGTGAAATAAGCCAGTCAGAGGAAGACAAATACCATGTGATTTCATTCATATATGGAATCTAATGAACAAACTGAACTAACAAGCAAAACAGACTCATAGATAGAGAGCAGTAGGACAGTTAAGGGGTGGGGGCCTGGGGGTTGAGGGATGGAGCAAAAAGGAAAAAAGACTCATGGACACGGAAGACAGTGTGGTGATTTATAAGCAGACTAAATGGAAATGGTAAAAAATACAGTACAAAAAAAAAGGAGTCTAATTCCTTTATGGCTGGAGCTAATTTTCCAGCTCATTTTACCCAGCTTCATTTCCTACCCTGCCATCACAAGTAGCTCCAAATTATTTTTGCTGTTTTCTAGAAATCAAATCCACTCTTTTTACACTTTTATCATCATTTCCTGCTTTTCTTCAAAAACTGAGCATGTATTTATGTCATCACACAGAGCTATAAAATAATTATATATACCATTTTGTATACAGTAAAGAGACTGATAACTATATACCATATTTTTTGGATCATAAGACACACCTACTTTTAAGGGGGGAAATAGGAAAAAAATTTTGAAGCAAAAAATGTGGTAAAATATTTAATAACATAAATAACATAATATTTCACCAATGTAAATGTAAACATAACTCAACAACAGCATTAACAACCATTATACCTTCCAAATGGGGGAGGGTGCATCTTATAGTCCAAAAATAAGATATATTTAGGCAAAGCAATAAAGCTGTGAGGAAATACATTAGAACATTAATGTTAATTATCTCTGTTGATGGAATTCTGAGTGATTTTTTGCTTCCTTCAATATGTCAATTTCTTCTACCAGAAAACAGAACTTTAAATCATACTTCCACACTATCATTCTCAGTAGTTGCCAAGTGATTCTAAATTAAGGTTAACACATCTATTCAATTAATGCTGGACATGGGAAGTTGATAAATAGAGATAAATTGTTAACATCCTGCCTTATTAAGGAATACAGTTTTACTATTGGGCCCCTTTTAACATGCATTTAGTCCCTAATTTACTCATGTCCCAAGCAAGAGTCATATTTACTAACAAAACAACCCTTTTTATGTATTTTGTATATTCTAATAACTGGTAAAATTTCTTGTATCTGTGTATACCTCCTACTGTTATATGTTGCACTTTAAAATTCCTACTGTTATATGTTGCATTCTACTTATTTTATGGGTATGACTTTCTTCTAACTTTTAATCCATTAACCCTATTTTCTCGCCTTGAAATATTCAAGAACATTGAGTATCACAGTGGCATATCTAAAATATGCTTCCTATATTTATCCTAATGCATTTATATTGTGCAAAACAACTACACAGAATGACTCTTAATTTTCCCAGGACCTAGCAGCTATCCAGGACCTACTAAGTGTACCAGGTTTATCTGCCAAATGACATGACTATCGATGTTGATAGGTAAAACTGTCTCTTGTTGGTTCTCAAGACCTCTAGCTTTACATATTTAAATATATGTATTTCTTCTGTCTCATAATGAATTATGATCATTTTATTTGTATAGGCAAATGATTCCTTGCAGGAATTTATTAGTCAATTCTGTTTAAAATGAAATCAACCCCAATTAAACTTGAATTGGGTGGTGGCCATCTTTTCTTTCAGCAAGGGTTCTAAAGGCTTTCTACACAACTGCCTTCTCTATACCCAAATACAGTTTACAAATAGCAGGACCTTATCTCCTTATACTTCTGACTTTTTCTACTATCATGTTCTGCAGTCAGTATTCATTTGCTGCACTGCTACTCTCACGACTATCCCCTCTGAGACATCCAAAAATATTTTAAGAGCCAATTACCTGCAAGTCACTTACTTAAAATGCATAATTTTATAGCATGAGATAACCAATTCTGATTTGATGATTACTCAGACCTTATCAAAATCATACTTTGCAGCATGAGTCTGCATCTATTGGTAGCATTAAATTCAGTAGCTGACTACACATCCTAAAGAGAAATACATAATTTCTTTTTATTTGTTCCTTATTTACATGAGATTGGATCACTGAAAGATTCTTCTGTCCTCCAAGCTTTGGGTTATAAAACTGATATGCATCTTCAGAGAGCCAGAAGCACTCTAAAATTAATTCATAAAATCTCTGTTCTTCCCTTGTGCTGTATTTACTCTTTTAGCCTTTCCTGCTACACTTTCAGTTCTCCTATTTCTTCTTAGGTCTCTTAATGTCATCATTAAATTTCCTAGAACAATGTAAGAAAAATTGTCTATTACATTAATCCAGATGCATACAATATAGAGTAAATTTAATGTTTGATCCGCGTGTTTGCTAAGAAAGTAAAGTGACTTAAATACCAATGCATATACAGAAATTATGAAAAAAAGCATGGATACCTTCATATGGTGTGTGTTTCAAATGAGCTTAGGTTTCATATACATTTGACATGTAGCAAGTTGATAACCTACAATCAACGCAGAAAGGGCTGCAGAAAGAAGGGAGTGGTCACACTGACCTGCAGGTGGGAGAAACTTTTTATGAGAATTGATGCTTGAGCTGAACCTTGAAAGAGGGGGGCCTGCTCAGAGAGCAGGGTGCATTATCACATGAACCTCACCCTGGGGGGCCTGCTTTGGGCGATCATTTTCAGGAGTAGTTATTGACTCTTCAATTAGAACACTTCAAGAACTATAATTACCAAATATATTCCTAAAGAGGTTTTCCATGATTGCTCTGAGCTCTGGTTTTCATTAAGTATTACTCTCTCAAGGGCCCTAAGTATATCAAAATACTGATGCTTATTTTACACAGGGCCTCAAAATAAATACACATTCATGTCAAATACAATGCCCTAGAAATTTTCAGTAAAGCATTTCTAATATACGAAGAAACAAAAAAACTAAGTTATGCCATTGCCTTTTAAATGTCAAAATTATTCACATACCAACAGAAAATGAATAGGAGCCTATTTATTTTCAGTATATAAGTAATAACTATCAAACATTTACTAATCAATTGTAACATGCAGAAACAGATCTCTTGCTCTCATGGGGGCTATAAACTAAAGAGGGAAACAAAGATATACAAGATCTGTCGAGAAGATATCCAGCCATGTAATAAGAGAAATAGAGACATTTATTGAAGAAAATATAGGATACAAGAAACATGGTACATAAGACAATGACACCACAGTCCCCTTCAAAGGAGGCACCCTGGGACCTCACACAGTCTCCCATTCACTATCAGCTGCCCCATTGTATTTTCCTGAATCTCATCGGGAGTCTGAAGTCTCTTCCCTTTCAAAGGAGATTCCAGTTTTGGGAAAAGCCAGAAGTCTCAGAGTGCCAAATCTGAGCTGTAGGGGAGCTGAGTCACCTGGCTGATTTGATGTTTCACCAAAAACTCTACACGAGACATGATGCATGAGCAAGCGCAGGGTTGTGATGAAGCTGCCAATCACCAGTTGGCCTTCTGAATCATGGAAATAATTTCCGTGAAGGAATGTTCAAGCTTAATGCAGAATTTCATGGAGATTCATTGCTCTATTTGCTCATTCATTTTGAATGCGATGGCCACACAGTACATATACTCACTCAAAGGCATCTACTGCCCCCACTGACTAGTACAGTAAAGTTGTCATTATCCACACATGCACATTCCTGTCCACCCTCCTTGGTTGCCAGGTTACATTGATGTCACGCAAACTGTTCTTGCATATTAACAGTGGCTAGACTTTTCAGGACAAACTTCATACATATTAGATATTCCTGTGAGAGAATATTCTAAGTTCTGACCAAAGAAATTACAGAATCACAAAACTTCCAGAATTTCATTCAAATTCCATCCTATCAAAAAATATTTTTAAACATGTAAATAAAAATAGAGAAGACTTTCTCTGTGATGACTATCATTCTTTTATATCAAAGAATTTGTATCAGAGAATTTGTCACTGCAAATAGGAATTTTAAAACAACAGAGATGTTAGTAACTGTTTCTGATGCTCTTCAACCAATTGAAGAGCAGGATTTAAGAACATTTCATTTCAGATTAACTCATGTCCCCTAATATCTACTGAAAAGAAAGAAATGTAAATTACTGCCTGAATTCTAAATGAATAAAATTATTAAATTGGACTACTATGCTTGTGCTTCAATAAAAAGACAACTTGTAAAACAACTCAACTTCTCCAACATAAATTTATTATCTGGATTTGTCATTCATTGCACACCTAACAGATAACCGTTTTTCAAGTATTCAGAACCTGGAAATTTGTTGAATGAATGAGAGAATGAATGAATGTTGAAAAGTGAATAAATAATTTCCATGTTGACAAGTGGTTGTGGAACCCTACTCTTCATCCCCATTCCCACAACATACATGTTGTGACTTGACCAGCTAAATCAGTTCAAAATACATCAATGCATATGCTCCCATTGATTGATTTATACCTATGTTCACATATTTTCAAAGAGTATGTTATTTATGCAGTCAAGCGGAAACAATCATTTAAGTTATTTAGGTCTTTTGTATAATTAACATGTGCTAACCATAGTAAAATAATAAACAGGAGACTCTGAGAATAATTGTGAGACCTTGTTTTCAAAAGTGCTTATAACCAAAGATTTTGTTCTGGGTAATTGATTAAATATTTATTTATCACTTGGCCCTGGCTGGCATAGCTCAGGGGATTGAGCACAAGCTGCAACCAAAGGGTCGCAGGTTCGATTGCCAGTCAGGGCACATGCCTGGGTTGCGGGCCAGGTCCCCAGTGGGGGCCATGCGGGAGGCAACCACATATTGATGTTTCTTTCTGTTTCTCCCTCCCTTCCCCTCTCTAAAAAAATAAATAAATAAAATCTTTAATAAATAAATATTTATTTATCATTATTGTTTAATATTGTGGAGAAGGTTGCATATCAATGTCTCTCTTTATAGCTAATTTGCAATGGTCTGTTTCAGTGAAGAGTGAGACAGGGAGAAGTGGTTTATCATTCATTAAGAACCCCCTGGGTACTGGATGCTTTGTATACAGAATGTCACAAAAATCTCCACAAAAATCCTCTGAGATATTTATTAAAATTTTTTTCACTAGACAAAATAAGGGATCAGGAGATGTTATTATCAGAAGGTAAAATTAGATCACCCACTGATAAATTGAGTTATAATTTTAATCCATGATTATGTGCTTCTAAAACCCATGTTCTTCCTACATATATTACTCTACAATTTGTAAAGGAAAGACCACCCCCTCCACACCCCAAGGAAAAAAATAGTGTCCAGCATCTACTATAAGCTTCATGAGGGCGGATTCTGGAAAACATGAAATAACTGATACATTGCCTCTTTCCCTCTAAAATAATGACCAGCACATTAGCAGCTATTAATAAAAATGTATATAATAAATAATTTTTGCTCTTAAAATGCTTTCTCCCTTCTCCAGATTTAACCCTGGTTCAAATTCCGAATGACCTGAGAACTAGCCTGGTCCTCAGCTGCATGAAGTGTGGGTAGCCTGTCGCCATTCTATCTCTATAGAAATTAGCTCTTTCTCATCAAATAAATGCACATTTATTAGCAAGGACTTTGTAGTCTAGGAGACTTAAGTGAACAGAGCCTGTTCTGGTCATCTGTCCCTCTTCTCTGAGTATAATGGCCTTCTTCATTACAATAAATACTATAAAATGCACTATCACCACTTTGACCCTAAGAATGCATCCCCTCTCCCCAGCACTACCACTGAAAGCTGGCTGTGGTGAGCAGACTTAAAAATGTAAAGTGCCCCCCAATGTTCTTCATGTCCTGCTAGTCACACCCTTGTGCCGTCCCTTCCCCTTGAGTGTGGGTGGGATCTGCAACGTGCTTCCCACCAACAGAAGACGGGAAGATGACGCGATCCCACTTCCAGGGTCACTTCATATCGGCCTGTAACATCCACCTTGCTTGTAGACTGTCTCTCTTGGTGACTTCAATGGAGCGACGGCCATTCTGCAGAGGCCCACAGGGTAGGAAAGTAAGGGAGGCCTTTAACCAACAGCCAGCAAAAAACTGAGGTGCTTATACCAACAGATACCAAGGCACTGAACTTCGACAACAAACACATGAGTCAGGGAGCAGATCCTTCCTCAAGCTCTCCCAGTAGACTGGAAGCCCCTGCAGCCCATGCCCTGATTGCAGCCTGAAAGGACCTGAGTAAGCAGCACCCAAACTCCTGATGCACAGAAACGGTGAGATGGTAAATGTGTTTGCTGTTCTAAGCTTCCAAGTTTGTAATAATTGCTGTGTAAGAATGGATATCTAATACACTGCCACATAGTTCTAATTGTGCTGGAGGTGTGGTAAATTCTCACAGGTACACTGATCTCCATTTCAAGGCTTCTTGGCCTTATCAGACCCAACCTCCCGTTTGACTAATACAGACTTTTAACATGACTTTCATAAGTTAAAATGTTTTATATAGTCTATGAATTAAAATATATAGTACTATCACCTTCCTACATAAATAATTTAAAAATCAATATAATTCTTTAGATATAATATGTGAAAAATGTTAAGGAATATTAACTCAAAATAATATTATATACTTCATATATAAACACATTAAAAAACTATATTAGGAGACATAACAAAGGTAATCAAGAGGATATAACAACTCTCAGTATTTATGCTCCCGACATTGCAGCACCTACATATTTAAAGCAAATATGGACAAATCTGAAGGGAGAAATATACAGCAATACGGTAATATCAGGGAACTTCAATTTTACATGTTCAACAATGAATAGATCATCCAGACAGAGAATCAATAAGGGAACCCTGGACATAAACTATGCTTTAGACAAAATGGACCTTGCGGACGTTCATGGAACATTCCATCCGACCACAGCAGACTCCACACTCTCCTCAAACAGTGATGAAACATTGTCCGGGACAGATCATCTGTTAGGTCACAAAACAACGGGCCCGAATCTTACACAAAAGTCAACTCAGAATGGATTAAAGGCCTGAACGTAAGACCTGAGAACCATAAAACTCTAAGTAGAAAACACAGAGGAACTGCTCCTTGACATTAGTTTTGGCAAAAGACTTTTTGGATTTAGCACCCAAAAGACAGGCAGCAAAAGCAAAAGCAAAGAAGTGGGACTATATCAAACTAACAAGTATGCATGTGCACGGCCGAGGAAGCCACCAGCGAAAAAGTAACCTATGGAATGGGAGAGACTATTGCCTACGAAATGTCAGGCAAGGGGTTAATACCCAAAATATTCAAAAATGTCGTACAACTCAGTAGCAAAAATAAAAATTAAAAAAATCAAACAAACGAAATAAAATGAATAACCCTATTTTAAAATGGACAAAAGGCCTAAATAGTCATAGTTCTGAAGAAGACATGCAAGCACCCAAAAAGTACATGAAAAGGTGCTCGAGGCCCGTCATCATCAGGGAAATGCAAACACAATGAAACATCACCTCATAACTGCTAGGATGTCCAGTGTCAAAAAGACAGGGTAACACATGCTGGCAAGGATGTGGGGAAATGGGAAATCTTGTACACTGTTGCTGAGAACGTAAGCTGGTACAGCCACTATAGAAAACAATGCGGAGGTTTCTCAAGAAGTTAAAAGAAGACCTACCATATGATCCAGCAGCCCCACTTCTGAGTACATACACAAAGCATGCATATTTGCATATAAACAAAATCATTCTCTTAAAGAGATAGCTGTACTCCTATGTTCATAGCACCATTGTACAGAATATCTAAGATATGGAAACATCCTAAGTGTCAGCAGGTAAACAGGTAAAGAAAATGTATATACAATACAATATACCACAATAGGATATTGTTCATCCTTTTAAAAGAAGAAAGTCCTTTCATTCACAACAACATGAATGAACCTGGAGGGCATTATGGTAAGTGAAATAAACCAGACAGAGAAAGAAAAATACTGGACGGTATCACTTTTATGTGGACTCTAAAGAAGTTGAATGCATAGGAACAGAGAGTAAACAGCGGCTGTCAAGCACTGGGTGGTGGGGAAAATGGGTCCGGGTTGGTAAAGAGTACAGACTTTCGATGATAAGATGAGTAAGGTCTGAGGAGCTAATGGTGACGATAGCACCACCTTGTGCAGTAGAAATTTTCACAGAGTAGAACTTAAACATTCTCATCAGAGAGAGAGAGAGAGAGAGAGAGAGAGAGGAAGACAAAAAACATAAAATACCCGAATGAGTACACCCATCATTTAGGATCATGGAAATGCAACAGCTACATCTTGCATTCAGATTGATAGTCTGGTTTGTCTTTTTATTGTATTTTTCCATTACCATTTGTACGCCATATTGTCATCCACCTCCACCCATCCCCCTGCCCCCTGTAATCACCACACTGTTACCCATGTCCACGAGTCCTTTTCCCTTGATCCCTCCACCTCCTAACGCCCTGCCCAGAGCTCTCTGAGTCTGTCTCTATGTTGCTTGTTAGTTCAGTTTGTTCATTAGAATCCATACATGAGTGAAATCATACGGTACTTGTCTTTCTCTGATTGCCTTATTTCACTTATTTCTCCAGGTCATCCATGCTGTTGCAAAAGGCAAAATTTTCTCCTTTTTTTACAGAGAAGTCGCATTCCATTGTGTAAATGTACCATAGTTGTTTTATCCACTCATCTACTGACGTACACTTGGCTGCTTCCAAATCTTGGCGATTGTAAATAATGTTGCCATGAACATAAGAGTGCATATAGTCTTTCAAATTAGCGTTTCGGGTTTCTTGAAATAAATTCCCAGAAGTGGGATCACTGGGACAAAAGAGATACATTTTTAATTTTTTGAGGTATCTCCATACTGCTTCCCACAGTGACTGGACCAATCCGTATTCCCACCGACAGTGCACAGGAGATTCCCTTTCTCCACATCCTCATCAGCACTTGTTGTTTGTTGATGTATTGATGATAACCCATTCTGACAGGTGCAAGGTGATAGCTCATTGTGGTTTTAATTTGCATTTCTCTGATGATCAGTGACAGTGACATTGAGCATCCTTTCATTTGTCTATTGGCAATCTGTATGTCCTCTTTGGAGAAGTCCTCTATTCAGGTCCTGTGCTCATTTTTAACTGGATTGTTTCTTTTGTTGGTGTTTTATAAATTCCTTTTAAAGTTTGGATGTCCCCTCATCAGATGCATCAGCAAACATGTTCTCCCATTCAGTGTTTGTCTTTTCATTTTGTCGATGGTTTCCTTTGCTGTGCAAAAGCTTTTCAGTTTGATGTAGTCTCATTTGCTTATTTTTTTCTTTTGCTTTCCTTGCTTGTTTTGTACTCTGAACCCAAATATCGCAAGCAGTGTTGCCTTTGGGAATATCATTGTCTAAAATGTTTAATATTCAGCATCTCTGAATAAAATAACATAAAATATTATTGATTTACCTGAGTTGTCTTTCTGGAAAACTCAAGAGTATGTTAAAAAATGTGGGCACAGCTGAGGCAAAGAGACCCAGACCTGCCTCTTGGCAGGGGCGCCGCGTTGGACAGTTCCTCACTGAAAGAGGGCGGGGGGCGCTGGCCTGCTCCCCATGCACAGGGCTCAGAAGAAAACAGATAAAGGCGAACTGCCAGTTCCATTTCACCCCTCAAGGGCATCATTTCAGGGGGGACACTGGCCAACTTCTTGGTGCTGGCAACTGTGAAAACAACTAAAATGCTGAGATACCGTCGCTTTTGTGTGTGCCGATTTTTTGGTTGCTGTTTGCTCAGTATTGATTTAGAAGGGCAACAATGATTTCAAAGGCAGAAAAAAGTGTAAGGAGCCCTGTGTCTGAGGGTGACATCTGATTCATCACAAAGGATTTCCCTCTTTGCTTCCCAATGAGTCACTTGTTTGCTGAAACCTGGGATACACTTCAGAAAAATCAATAAAAAGACACTTGCGCTCTGAAACACTATATGTCTAATCTCCCGATTTTTCCAAAGTCGAGGCATGCAGATAAAATGCAGTCCATCCATCACTTTAAATTCCAGCATTAGCATAAAGACAGAACATGACAATTCACCATGAGGTCTCTGATTCATCACGTGTCTTTGTTAAACAAATATCATGCTAGCTAAATCCCTGAACTAGACCCCAAGGACACATTTGCTCAACTGGATTTATAGAATTACAAAACCTGAGAAGTCTGGTGTTTCTTTCATAAAATGAAAGTTGTGCCAAAAACACGGGCATAATTCAATGAAACAAGATGATTCTACCCTTGCAGCTCCCAAAATCTCCTTCCTGCCTCTGATCTAAATATTTACAGTGTATATACAATTGAGGTGAACTACAGCTGTAGTCTTCACTAGGCCTTAATATACCCAGGATACTAAGTCTGAAGTTTCTGGTTCTGAAAAGTGTCATTAATTAGTTAATTAATTAATTAGAAGACCTCTTATTGCTTGATTTGGAAACTCAAAATCACATATACTATTTTTATAAAAACCAAGCATGCCTTTACCAGATGAGAGGAAAGCAGGGGAACTCGAAGGCCTGGTTTTGCTTTACGAAATAATGAAGGACCTCCCTTAGACACTTGTACACAGTTGCAAATACGCAACCAGTGGGAGGTGCCCGCTTTGCCTTACTGTCATAACCCAGTGATAACATAGCACTGTTTATCTAGTGCTTATTTAGCACAGTTGAATTCAAAATACTTTGATATTAGTTATTACCAGGATGAACATTACATCCCTGTTTCGATATTTTATCCTTATACTATAGAGTGAATAAATTGAGCTTATCCATGAAGTCTTCCCAACTCCTGTCAGCCAGCCTCTCTCTGACTGGCTGATGTTTCAAGTGCAGATAATGTGGCTTATTAAAGAAGCACTTATGGCTTTTCACTTTTTGTCTCACTGCTCCTCGCCAAATGGAACATAAAATAATTTGTTTTCTTATATTTCATTCTTTGCAATTCTTTGTCTGGGCCATACTGAAAGCTAACAGGCATCACCAGGAAAATGACTGAATCATGAGAGACTCGTGTATTCTGGAACTAGTCTTGAAACAGGTCTGCCGTAGGATGTGACTGTCAGACTTCTGCAGGGTGCTAAGTCTACTGAGCGTTCTGATGTCATCTAAACAAGAAAGAGGGTATTTCAGTATTGAAAGGGGAAGGCTGAAACACAAAAGTGAATGGGTTGTGGGAAAAAGAGTCATCTAGTAAATACGAGAATGCATAACACACCTTGTGAATTTCTCATTCATTTAGAGACATGTAATTAAACATTTCATTCCCCATCCCCACTGTATCCAAGGACTTCTGTAAGTGTCAGCAGTCAGAGCTGCTGAGTGAGCACCTACAACGAGCTGGGGACGTCTAACAGGTTTCAACCTGGACCTGACGTCAAGGCGGAGCAAGGGCATCTGCTGGAGCCTCTCAGTCCGCGTGGCGCTAATGGTAAATGATGAACGTGGACCGGGCAATGCTGCTCTCAGTAATGTTGCATCAGACAGGATGAAGGAAAAGAAAGTTGCATTATCCGCTTGTATTCACATTTCTCTCCCTTTTAATAGGCTCTTCCTGGCAGACTTGTCCACGGTAAAAGAGACTCATTTTTCACAGAGGAAAAGATATTAATCATTGTGTGTCCTGGGCCAAGAGGAATATGTATCGAATTTATTTCAGGGTTTTTTTTAAGGTATTTTTAAAGGAAAAATTGGATGTGAGTGGAAGGGGAAAGATTATGAAGCGTTGAGAAGAGTTTCTGTTTGGTGGTTGTTTTTATTGTGAGTTGTTTGGTTTTGTTGTTGTTGTTATTTGTTTTTGTTTTTTACAAAAGCACCACCACCACAATTTCTTAGGGAACTTTCAGAATCAGAAGAAACAAAAGGGTGACAATCCCAGGCTGATGCTCCACGCCTCCTTGCCCTCTGGGGAAGGTATCACGTGGCGGAGTGAGACGCTCAAAGGAAGGGAGAAACCCTAACATCAGGGAGCACTGAACAAAGTCTCGTGTAATGTGAAGAGCTCCTCTTGCAGGGGAAGTAGTTTCCTGGGAAACGGACGATGCAGGGCACTGGATTCCAGGACTTCTTCTTGGGGGTCTCTCACACCCATAGAAGAACACAGCAGCAGAGCGGGGTGAGGCCACGCCCTTCCCTATCACCTACCAGACCCCGGGACTCCGCGGAGGATGCACACAGCGGACCCTCTTACTGAAAGGAAAAGGAGGGCATGGAGCTCGGAACACGAGGAAGGAAACTCAAGTCAGTTACTAACCAGCACTCCTTTTTTGACACTTAATTCCCAAACCATCATCCCATCACAAAGAACTGACTTTAATTTCCTGTCAGTATTGGGCGTCACACAGGAGATGTGCAATTTCAGCGCTGAGTCCCACGTGTCTACAGGAACAGGCGTGAGCAGCCCTTTGCACAAGAGGCACCCTCAGATTCTTAGGAAAAGGCCAGATAAACCTCCACAAGGGTTTTCAACAAGCAAAGTATTGGCAAAAACAAACTCTCACGCTTTACTTTCAAATGACTCTGAATAATGGCTTTTAAGAGATAAGGTGAGAGACAAGGAACAATCCAACTGAAGACATATGATTGGTTTTATTTTATTTTCACTTTTTCGTGAACTCTTCTTCAATCATGAAAATCCTATAATCCAGAAGCACTTAAAAAATGGTTGAAAATCAGAGAAAGAGCTGGGATGTCTTCGCTCATTACACAAAATGAGGCTTTCATTTTCCCATAATACCAACATACCTCATCAAGTCTATTTTGGTAACTTTCCTTCCACGTTTTTATCTTCAACACTCATTTTCAAACTCATCCAGAATTTATATAGAACCATTCTTTTTTTTATCTTTCTATTTTTGTATTTTATTGAGCCATCTCTGCTATCAAGACTATCTCATAATTGGGTTCCTTACCTTCTGATTACTTTAACCTGTCCCTGAATATAATTAGACTCAATTTAGCATCTGACTGAATTCCCTGTTTTTCACTTCATGGTGATCTTCCCAACCCTTTGCCCTCTTATCTTTCCTCTGCAAACAGACTTCAGTGTTCTTTCTTAAACCTCCTCTTTTGTTCCTAGAAACAAGGGAAGACCAGCAACAACAATATAATCCCTTGCTTTTTCTTCCACAGTTTAAAGAAAAATCTCTCGTCCTCCTCTGCTCAATACAACAGATGGCCTGGGGCCTTAAGTTACTTTGCCAACCCACTCTTTTCTTACACATTTGTAGCAGCTAAATACTGAAACTCCCTGGTTAATTTCCTTGATTGTATTACTGCTAATAGAGATACCTGGACATTCATTCTAATTTGCAGATTCCATAAGGTAATATGAATGCAATAGGTCTCTCCTGCTCTTTTAATCACACCGCTTTCCAGCAGAGGTGCATGCTTAATGCATTCTTAGGGGCATTTACACCTCAATGCCTCCTTGATGGATGTGCTACCATATTATGACAACTTGAGAATCCTGTCCCTTAATACATGCTTTAACTTTTAGATCGGTGCTTTCAAACTTAATCAAAGTCATAGGTGTTTCAGGTAGATAATTCCTGATGCACCTGAAGTTCAAATTAAACATAAAGCAAAAAAAAATCCCAAAGACAATAAATGATGGAAGAGGTTCTTTTCTTCCCAAAGGGAGTGTGGAATAGATAACAAAAACTTTCCTCAACTGAGAATTGTTTAAAGAGCCAAGTCCTAATTTAAAGAAGAGGTTAGACAGAACGATGGGTCTATGTACCATCACCTTACCCCTCAGTTCACACAGTGTCACACTAGCGGGGAACTGAGAGGCCACATCAGAGAAAGCTCCACACCTAGCAATGGGTGTCCAAGTGTCTGCACTGTGGAGATGACAGCTCGAACGGGCACCGTGGGTGAGGCTCCAGGCTGGGGTCTGTGAAGTGAGTCTACACAGGACCCACAACTCCGGGGGCTAATCAGCCCCGACCTGGCTTGCTATTGGGCAGAGAAAGACATCTCTGGCTGATGGAAAGAGATTACAGTCAAATGCAGACTTCACACTCAGTGTATGCCTTTAGGATAACCTCTAACGTTAAAGACCGACCCAACATTAATGGAACATTAACCTCCATCATGGCATTATCATCAAAGATGCACATTAGCTCTCAATACTTTAACTTAATTTAATCGAAATTGATAACCGCTTCACCACAATTGCCGTATAACATTAAAAAGTCAAATTTTCTCACTTTACAGAAGTGTCTCTACCCTCTACAGAGACTCACAAATACCTATGAACAAGCAACTTATTTTAGAGATGATCATTCTAACGGCATTACACGTTATCCCAGCTAAGTGCGGACTATGGAATCATCCAGACCTGAGTTGGTTCTGCCTTTACTAGTTATTACCTGTGTGACCTGGAGCAGCTAACACAATCCCTCTGAACCTTGATTCCCTTATGTGTATAATGTGTATAAAAACACCTATGTCATAAAATCGGTGCAAGGTTTCAATGAGGTAACAAACAGTGCGTGATAGAGATTATTGAAGGTTGGCTGGTATGGTAGAAGGCAAGGGTGACGAAAGAGCTGTGGCATCAGGATGATAAAAATAAAAAGATAAATGCTTAGTAACAGGGTCACAAAGAGTTTGCATAGACTGCATGACGACTGGCCTGACTATACGTTTGTGTGTGGCAGTAAGTCAATCAATTCGCTGCTTAATGCAGGCCTCGGTCTGGCACAGATGCTCTGGAATGAGGACAATGGTCTGTGAATTAATGTCTGACGAGAGCTGGGCCTGCTTGCCTTATCTGGTCGAATGTGATTGATCAGTTTTGGTAAAAATAGATATTTGGGGTGGCTGCACTACCATTTTCATTATTCATTTCCCTAGGGACATTTCCCTGAGCAGATGACTTCATGCCTCTTTACTGACCTTTGATATAACATCATAAAAAAAAAAAACAGGTGTCCTGGGACTTCCTGACAGTTCTTCTACCTTCAGCCTCTAAGGCCAAGTTAAAAACTCTGTGTGAGTATCTGTGTGTTTCTGAGATGGGTTCCAAGTGCTCAGGCCCATTCAGGGCTGTTCGGTTGACACAGCAGGACAACCACCCCTAGCTCACTGCTGTCTTGGCCCTAAAAGAAGGAAGCCACAAGCAAGCAGTCATTCCAGGCCATATCTTAAACCAACTGTATTCAGAGAGTTCCAGAGCAGCTGGTCCAACACAGTTGATCACACTATCTTTTATAAGATACCTTCAGTGAGATATATATTTCAGTAGATGGCTATCAAATACATACACAGACTCCCTAATTCCCTAGCTTCCCTAAACTCCTGGATTAGAACTGAAAATTTTTATATTTATCCTTGAATAGTCAAATACACTTCTTAAGACAAAAAATAAAAATAATAATCATTCCCCTAAATGAACTGAAATCAGCAAAATATGCCAATTTTACCTTCTAATTTATAATGGATACTTCTCTGCAGTACACTATGTGATGAAATCTAAATATTCCTAATTTAAGGATATGAATTATATACATTACAGTTTTTATTTTGCAAAGAAGGACAAAGAAATTATACAATAGCCCCCATCTTGTATCACCTGGCTGTATGCGATATAAGTACATCACGGATTAAACCACTCATGCTGGGTAGAGAAATCACCAAAATTGAAACTGGACTGACACAAATCTAACAAAGGATTTCCACAGGACAAACTGCATTTTGGAAGGAAAATAATTAAAACAATTTTGAAATATACAAATTAAGGAACTCCCTTGTTAGGTAAAATCCTTAACCCAACTTGATGATGACCACAATAGGAAGAAGGAGGAAGAGAAAGAAAAGGAGAAAAAGAATATTTTAATGTTATTCACATATCCTTGCCACCTCTTCCCAAGGTTAATAGGACAGAGGCACAAATGTCCGTATGTACACTCTCCACTTTGTGGCTTGTCGCATTCACAAAGGAAGCAATCTTCTCCCGCAGGCAGTTCTGAGTTGGATAAAAGGCAACAAAGCAGGAGACAACTTTCTTATTAAATGACGGTGTTCTCAGTATTGGTTTCCAATGAAGAAAAGAAAAAACACGTGGAAAAAGGCTAGGTCCACTCACCTAACACTGGGACGGAATTTAGATGGCCACTCAGCCAAACAAGTTAAAACCAGACACCTAAAACCTGACATCCTAAAACTGCTATTGAAAACTTAAAATGACTGTACGATTGAATGATCGCTTTTCTAAGTTTAGGAATGTTGCCACCTAAAATGCCTCACCTACACAATTTAAAAACTAAAGGTGGAACATAAAAATTCACTTATCCTATACTTTATAAATCACTTTCAACTGAAAAATGGAATACACTAATATTTTAAAAGCTACTTCCCTATGCGTGCATAGAGTACTCTATTTTATGAAGTTTGCTCCCCTCTAGAAATAATAGCACCACCCAATTGTTAGCTGTTACAGAAACAAGAACTAAGAATTGCATTAACATCATACAAGAAATGACACTATGTTCATAAAATATACAAAATAAATTCTCTAACAAACTTGTATTTGTAGCGCTCTATATGAGAATGTTCAACTTCCATTGTAATATGAAAAAATATTATGAATAGCACTTTGGCTCCTAACCATCCGTAGTCTCATTTCTTTCTTTGCCCAAATGAACCAGTGAAAGCCAAAAAATGGTAACCCTTTTCTTCCCCTCCAAATAGTATTGAATAGTAAAAACATCAATAAAGACCTGCCTTCTAATTCTAGCCCCGGCGCGCTCTTGCTGCCTAAACTTTAATAAATAACTTCCTTCATTTTTTAATCCAGATACCACTGACTGCGTCTGTACGATCCCCACAGACGGGCAACATCTTGCCTCTCTCTCCTCCCATCCGCTGCCAGAAGTCTGAAGAAGGTCGCAGAACAGCAATTTCTGGGGAAACCTTGTGAGTCATGGTCTTGAGGAAGAGTGACCTACAGCAGCAGCTGGGTGACCCCAAAAGAACCCTGGAGGAAGGAGATGACTTTAGAGACAAGCAGTGAAAAGGCAGGAGTCTCTGAGAAGGAGAAGGGCTAGGACGAAAGCTGCAGAGGAAATGCGAGGCCAAATCGGTCCCCTCTGACAAGCCTCTCTGGAGGAGCACAGCCCTGCCACCATGGAACGTTAAACATGGAATCCCAATATGTAAATAGTGATCAAAAGTGAACAGAGTGACAGTTGTTAGAGGAGAGAGGGGAGGGGGGAAAGGATGAAAGAGGGTGAGAGGATTAGCCAAAGAATGTATATGCATAATTCATATAGAAAATAGTGTGGTGATGGCCAGCGGGAAGGGGAGGGGTGGGAGACGGGTGCAGTCCGACAAAGGAGGGTGGGGAAGTGGGGACATCTGTATTAGTGTCAACAATAAAAATAAAGGGGGGAAAGGAATGGAAAAATAAAGATAATGAAACTCTGAAAAAAAAGTGAATTTCTTCCCCCAAGATATGTATCTTGCTATTCATATTACTCTTCTGCTGAAACTTTAAACAAATATTTTCCTAGTTCCTTGCAGGTGGTCAATTCTCTGCCCTGAAGAGGTGCACTTGTTCTGACGTAGTGGACCTTCTAGGTCAAGGGCGGGCTTCCTGAGGGGGCTGGTGTGTGTAGCTACACAGCACCTGCTTCCCTTCGGATCTGCCCAGGGGGGAGGTGTCGCATTTCCCCTCTAAGAAGCCAGTTCCTCTGGCATCGGCATCATGGACTCTCAGATTAAGCAGTGGCCTCAACTGCTTATTCAAATTCAATCACTCCTGAGTCTCCCTATACTTCTTAAACCAAGGCCACCCATCCAACATGGCATCCAAATCCACCATGCACTGTGTTGCAGACTCCTCAAGGTCAGCAGTGGTGCCAAAAGTGACTGGGACCCCAACACTGAAAACTCTTTGGCCGCAGGAAATGAGGATTCCTTAGACTCTGTCCCCTTACCCAGGGAACAGGAAAACCTAAAGCAGAACTCAAGAGAAGTGCAGGCAGATCAAGGCCTTGCTAGCTAGCATGGAGGTGCACACAGCATTGGCGAGGGAGCCAGACAAGGCAGAAAGACCTCTGGGCTTCTCTCCTACGGGCAGATGAGCACCTTCCCCCCAGCTGGCCCACTCATCATTCACTGCATCCTCGCTCATCTCTTCTCCACGCCGCAGCACGGCGTCAAGATGCCCACGTGGACAAGCCACCTCCCCATCGGTCCAAACACCTCAGTAGTCTTAACAATCTGTCTTTTAAATGGCCACAGGACCCCTCCACCCAGACCCCTGACCACCTCTCATTCTTACTTTGTGCCCCCACCCCTTGATATTCGCATTCCTCTGAGCCGGCACTTGCCTCCATCCAGTGTCTTGAAGACATCATGCGCCCTCCCGCCTCACGTCTTCACCTGCACCCTGCACTAGCAAACTCCTCCCCCACACTGTGCCTGAGTACTTCTGCTGCATCTTCAGATTTCGGGGCAAATGCCACTTCTTCATGGAAGGGCTTCATGGAAGGGCTTCCTGACTCCTCCAGTTCGGTCAAGTCCCCGTGTCACTTGGCTCTTTCACTCCCATTCAGCACAGTGGGGAGCACAGTAAGTCTCAGGTGATGGCTGGATTACTGCTTCTCTGTCGCACTGGGTCTTGCTGTAGTACTCAGCATTTTATGCCCAGTGGCCAGCACAGTACTGGCACATGTGGACATTCAGTACGATGTGTTACATGAATGAATACAGGGATAACAGATGAACAATGAATGAACACGAATGAACATACCCTCTGGTCTTCAGTTTCCTCAACTGCAGATTGAAGGTTTAGAGAAGATAATACCTTTCATCGTCATGGCAAATTAAATAATTATTTATGCCTATGTCCACATAACCCCATATAACCCATGCTTACATTCAGAATACAATCACTCAACCTCCGTTGAAAAGTAGAAATACAAAGATAAAAGATTAAAATATTGCCCCCAAGATATTTACAATCCAATTACAAATGGAGACAAGTTTATTAGAATAGAGATTGCTGGTGACTCTGATAGGGGCCCACCCTTAAAGCTACTAGGGGATCCAGTACCATACCTAACCTTTCCTGCAGGAGACTACCAGCAGAGAGGAAGGAGAGAAATGTCTAGAAGGCTTTCCAGGAGATGGGACGCAAGACCTGAATGTTGGGTTAATCAGCTAAGAAAGGGAAGGGAGAGGAAGGACTCTCTAGGAGTTGGTACCCAGGCAAGCAGGTAAAGAATCTGTTATTTCCCAGTAGTGGCAGCAGTTGCACAGAGCTGGATGCAAGTGGCTCATCCCAGATGACAAACTCACAGGTGTTTTTTATTGTCTCTCTTGGATCTAAAGTTTAGACAAGGGTGTCCAACCCGGGGCCCATGGGCCACATGCAGCCCAGGATGGCTATGAATGTGGCCCAACACAAAATCGTGAATTTACTTAAAACATTATGAGACTTTTTGTGATTATGTGTCACAATGTATTTAATGTGTGGCCCAAGACAACTCTTCTTCTTCCAGTGTGGCCCGGAGATGCTAAAAGGTTGGACACTCCTGAAACTTTCTTACCAGCCTGACGCACCTGCAGAATTTAAAGCTGTGGTCTGTCATTGACACTAGAATACAGATGCAGGGATGCTCGAAGGTCAGGGCTGGTAGGAGCCATGGCATTTGATGAGACACATACCTTGGCAAGCGACATTTAAACACAGTTTTTTAGATTATTCTGATGATTCTTCCCCTTCACCCAATAAAACTTACTGAAACTTCCAGAGACACTTGGAAGACTTCTGGCCCCATTTTATGGATGCAAATTGAAGTCAGGGACCAATACTTGTTAATCTTTTTCAAGTAATTAATGCTATAGCTATGGTTAGCACTTTCAGTTTCCAAGAAATCAGGATTCTCATACATCAGCTTCAAATTATTAATTTGAATGCATATTTCAGTGTAATTGCTATTGTTTTATGGACCGGAGACAATGAGTGGTACAAATGGGCTTATCAGCATATTGATAGAACAAGAACCAATGAGGAGATGGAAGGGACCAATGAACGCTGGAGCCCTACTTTTAAACCCTGTACCCATTACTTCTACCCTGGCCCCCAGGGCTGGAGCTGAAAACTACTTGGGAGGAGATAAGCAGGCAGGTGGCAGAGGAGGAAACCAAGGAGTAAGCGTGCGGAAGTAACAGATAACTCTGTAGCCAATACGTCTCAGGAGGATGGGTGTGACCCTATGCCCCACCTGTGCCTACAAATTCCGGTGACAAGGTGACTTTCGGTGGACTCTTCTCTTTCGGCCCATCTCAAGGCCACATTTCACATTCGTTACTGGAGTTGCCATTCCTAGCCAACACCCAGAAGTTCTCACATACTAATAAAGGTCGCATATTTGAAATTGTTCTCTCAGGGAGCAAATTCAGTTAACTGCGCAGACAAAAAGTGAGTAAAATTACTTTAAATGCTCATGTTTTTTTAAAGGGCAAATCAATTTCCAAAGCCAAATTAAATGGAAAAGGCACTAAGACGTTGTGGCAAGGCTACAGCACGTGTTACGGTAGAGCATTCAGTCAACCAAGTCAAGTACAAAACCAATGAGTTCTTGTCTCAGAGCAAATGGTTTACAAGAATAAGTACAAATATCAGAAAACAAAGGGTGAATGTTAGATATTCTGTCACAATCTGGTACCAGGCGACACAGAATGTCACCCACCACCCTATCAGACTGAATATTTTCATAAGTTCCCTTTCTTTGCAGCAATGATTACCATACCTAAGTTTCACATCTTGAAAGAAATCATGGGGAATTTTATCTGGCTTCAGAATAAATGTATATACAACTAAATGTAAACATTTCCTTACCCCTCACTCACAACTTTTTTCTTTACAGACACAAGTGACAGCTTGTGGTTACTGTCTCAGATGGATCTCATGAGAATAAGGAAATACCTTCTACCTGTTTTCAATCAGAACATAGAGTTGCCTTTTTAAATCTATACTTTAGAAACATTTCCAAGGTCTTCTATCCTTCCAAACACATTACTCAGGTGGTTTACATCCCACATCAAGCGAGAACTGAAGCACAATTCCAGCATGACATTCCGCACGCCAATCACGGGGTCTCCGCTCAGCTTCGGAGATGCTGAGCCCAGTGACAAGCAGCTGTCATCCTGGCTCACACCCTCTAATGGCAGGATGGACTGTCAGACTTTTCCTCAAGGCGTCTGGAAGGTGAACTCTATCATGTGAAATGACTACCAGTTTAATAGCAGGAGAGGAAGAAGTGCCAGCTCATGTTCTAGACTCACCAAAGGTCATTGTGGGTCTAGGACTTTTTGCAAACGTGATTTGGAATGGGGTTTTGTCCACTGAGGAAAGAGGGGAGAAACAGTCCTTTGGGTCTCAAATTTCGCATTTCAGGTTTCTCTGAAAGCGAGACCCGCCCGTGTCTCCTGTCTGCCATCGCACCTGCAGATTCATGGAAGACTAATTTTAGCTGCTTGCTTCATAGTAGTTGCAAAGTTGCCATGGCCACTATGTGGCAAACAAATGTGTCTGAGAAAATCAAAGGGAAATTCTGTTCTTTTGTAGTCTGGATGTTTGCTTCTTCTTCTTCTTCTTCTTTTTTTTTAAACTATATACAATTGGGTTAGGTTCTAACTAGGGATAAACATTTTTAAAACTAAAAAAGTTGGTAATCAATTGTGAACACTGTCTCTACTATAAAAATAGGCACATCTTCTTGGCAGCACAATGAGGACATGATATTGATCGTGCAAACCTACCTGTGTCACAGCAACAAGCCACTTTACCTGAGTAGGATGGTGCTAGTCTTCCCTGTATGTGAGCATGGTAATCAACCTGAGGCATTGGGGTAAACAAGGAGAAGAATGTTCTAGACACTAACCGGTGCATGATTTTATGTTATTTCAGTAGCACAGCCTTTATTATATCAATGTGTGTCTTTCTCTTCCTTCCCTTGACCTTCGCAGACAATATGTTCCCCAACAGAATAATATGGACAATGATGCATAGGTAACACGATATTAGAGTGGTTATTTTAAGATCAGTAGGGTTCCCAATGTTATCAGACAAAATTTGAACAAATTTCTTTCTTTTTGTGGAGTAGAAACAGTCACTTTATCTCTGAGTCTCAGCTTTTAAACAGAAAACAACAGTTTTCTGTCTAAAGTAATACAATATGTGAAAACATTTTTGAAACTTTTTGAGGACCCATCACAGATACACAGGAATGTAACCATTAAAGTGAGTGGAAATCTCATTTGGTTAATGTCGGTAAGGCAAAATGGAACTCTAAGATAATTATCTGAATAAAGGAGGGGAAAAAAGTATAACTTTGGCTATTGAAAATAATCTCTGCTCTAAATTACCTGGACTGTCTTTTTACATAATCCAAACACACCAAATTATCATTGTCTTCTTCCTCTTTGCCCTTACTTCGGGAGAGAGAGCTGAAGCTGAAGATATTATTATTGTCATCATTATTATTGTCCAGCACACCTGCCAGCCACAATTCAATAACTATTGAACATATGGCAATTGCTTTCCATGATAAAAAATAACAGGCACATGTTGCCTGGTTAAATGACACATCTAATAGGTTTGAAAGCTGCTTCACAGCAATCATTCACGGCAATGATTTATATTTTCACGACTAAATGCCTACCACACAACCTTTTCATGATCTAATTCTTCTCCAGAGGACTATTTTGCTACACAGAAGTGCTCGGCTACTCTCATTTGTTCTTCCAATGAATTCAGCATTATGAGCGTGACTGCAGTTAGAAGCATCGCAGTACACATCTTTGACTTTAACCTTAACCCTGACATTGTTACAGCAGCATTTACAGAACTTGCAGTCATAATAGTACCTTGTTTGAGCCCGTATCACAAAGCCAACTGGGGAATGACTTTGACTCTGCTCTGTCATCTTCACAACCCTCTATATCAAAGCTCCCTCTCATCCAATGTTCTTTCCATTGTGAGCAAACTGGGATCCACTCTGTTCTATTTATTTCCCTGCCAGGACAGGGCTATCTGCATCTTACAAAAAGGCAACTGGATACTTTGTTTTGCTGGGCACAGTTTTGCTAGAGGGGGTGTTGTTCCTGTTTATAACTATTGATCTGGGGGAAAAAAACACTAAGCAGGCCTACTGTCTAAATTTAGACCCATAACCACCCATCACAGGGGAAATGGACAAGGGGAAAAAAGGGCCACGGAGCTAAAGTTAGACTTGCCAGGTTCCATCTGACTTTGAAGAGCTAAGGTGATGTAATGAAAGGTCAGATTAAAGATAAGTAGCATTTTCATTTGCTGAAAGGTGAAACAAGAACCCAAGAGGTTCAGACAATGAAAGGGGACCATTTCGATTTAGTGGCACCATGCACAATGTTTTAGCATCGTCCTGCTCAGAACTCTCAGCATCTCACAGATATTTCTCCCTTTGTGCGATCGTGGCTGTTGTGTTCTTTGACAGCTATGTGTAAGCCATTTGCAATAAAGCAAACTGTAAAAAATAATTTATAATTTAAGATATCGTTATAGCTCTTCAGTTGCCAAACATCTTTAATTGTTCCTACATTAATTATATGCCCCTTCTAAGAGGCCAACCAGCTTTGTAAATGAGTTTCAATGTGACATGCAAGGTAATCATTTGATGTGAATTGCTCCATGATGGAAATAACAGCCTGCACAAAAAGTGGGTGTACCTCAGACTCTGCTGAGAAGGAAGAACAAGATAATGATGGACCCAGGAGCTACAGCAATCATGAAGTGAAATGAATGTTAATGTGGTTTGCTCCTTTTGGTCTCATAGCTTCATAGACTTGTGGTGCTTGGTGCAGCAGGCACAGAATGCGTCTGATACATTTATTACAGATAATATCAGCCTTCCTTTTGCAGTTTTACAATTTGCTTGTCAAATAAAACAATGCTAATAATAAAACATATGTCTTTCAATATATTTCTAAAGTTGACACTTCTGATTATAGCCAAGAATAAAAAAAATTTTTAAATACATTTCGAATAGTTCAGGGTACATTGTCGTTCACCAAGCAAGCATCATAGAATACTCACATAATAATCCTTTTTAAGAAACGACATACAATTTTACTCATAATAACCGCAGACAATAGGAAACTATTTTCCCAAAGACAGACACTTAAATATTTCCTTCTGCTACTAAGGCTGCCATGAAGACGCCATCACACATTTACTAAAATCATTTAACAGGTTAAAAATAAGACAAAATGTTCTTCTAATTAGCAGTATGGATCGAAGGCTTTGGCACATCCTTTCTTTTCCTTCGTCAACATGATATGTGATTAAAGCACTGAGCTTACTCATTCTGAGAACTTGAACCTGAACAGTCTGGCCTACCTCCCACTGAAAGTGGCAATCCTTTCATTTTTGCAATATTCCATTTTCACTCATATATCAAGTAGCACTGAGAATTAGACTGCCAGGTTGGTGAAGTACCCTGGAGGCAGGCGAGGAGAAACCTGAAGGAAGGGGTGTCGCAACAGCAAGAGCTATGGAAAATGAGAAGTCACAATCAGATTTCATGACCACGGGGTACATGTCGGTCCCTGAAAAAACAATTTCATTTGAGTAAAATGGGCAGATATCAAGCCATACGTGGTGAAAAAAAAAGTAAAGAACAAGGAAAAGGGTGACAAAAAGCACAGACTCTCTTTAGAAATCTCTAGTAACACAGCGGGGAGGAAGACTGATGACCAGGGAGGAGAGAGAAGTCACTGGGAACTTCAAACAAGACAGCAGCACGGCAAGGACCGAGGAGGAGACTGAAATAAACTCTTGTGAAGTCCTGGCTAAGGGAGGCAAGAGGGGCCACAAAGCAAGCAATTAGTGATTAGTGGTAAGACTCCCTCCCTGGCCAAACTTTAGTCAGGCTCCTCCAGCCTTCTCGACCTTGACCTTGGTGCCTATCCTTGTCCAGCCCACATCATGTAGTTGCAGCAGGAATCTCTGCATTCTCTGTATCTGGTCAAATCCTTCTCTCACCTGCCATCTTGGTTTCTGACCACCTTCGCCTGCCTTGGGCAAACATCTTGTTCAGTTTGTCTAACCAGAGTCTTCCCTCACCCCTGATGTCACCGCTTAACAACATCCCACCTGCTGACTCTCTCCCTGCTCCGTGACCATAAATCCCCACTTGTCCACACCATGTGCAGAATCCAGCCCAGTTTTATACTGAGGTCTGTTTTCCTCATTGCAATAATCCTGGATAAAATTTATTTTTTACCACTTTTGTTAGTGTCTGGCTCTGGTTTTTAGAAAACATATTCAACCAAAATTTCACTCTTCCGGGTTACTTAGAGATAAGAAATTCAAAACACAAATATGCCATACAGAAGGACATTACTGACTCTGAGATAGAGGACATAACTACCATTATTTGCAGGGAAACGCGGCAAGTTGTTATTAAACAAGAAATTCCCATTCCTCTGCTTCAGCAGTAGAGCAATGAAAGCACAGGCAAGTACAAGAAAGCAAACATCCCATTGTTGCCCTGTGAAGGTCAAGGATGGGTCAGGGCAAGGCACTTTCAGGAACAATGCAGCATTCTCTCTCTCCTGGGGGGTGAAATCTTAGGAAGGACAGGAAGCCCACCGTCTAATAAGACACGGGGAAAAAAGATGAAATACCATTTGGCATTTGTCTAGTGGATAGTTGTTGCTCCATCGTGGGGACCAAAAGTGACAGGGTTTTATCAGGGAAACTTCCGGTGAAATTAACATAGGTTTTTTGAAATGAGTTAGTTCTTCTCTCCTAAAAACAACAATGTTTGATACTCTCTCCTCGTGATAGCTTGACACTTTTATAAATACATTTATATAAGTATACTTTGCTGATAGACACTTACATACTTTGTTGATAGAAGTGAGGGACTGTTTAAGGATTGAAACCCTGTATCTGAGTCCCAGTTCTGTTACTGACTAGTTAGGTACTCTTAGATAAATGGTCTGAGTTGTCTCAAACGTGTTCATTAGGGGTAACACGAGGCCTGCTGGCTGAGGGAGAGGATGTAGCTAAAGAACATAGCATCATGCTGGTGTGACATGGGCACCCAGATTATCACTGGCCCCCTCTCCTCCTTCTCTGTAGAGCCTGTTTCAAAAGAAAAGGTTTATGTATCGGTCACACTAAAAGACGATGCCCCTGGATCATCTGCTAAAGAAGGCACGTTTGCTCTGTGAGCAACATTACCTGATTCACACTATAATGAGCCTAACTGCATGATGAGGGTAATCTATCATCATTCCATGGATCTTTAGGGAGTGAAAATGTTAGCCAACCACACTGCTTTCCCCTTCGGGAGGGAAAAGCATTATTAGGCATTCTCATGTAATCCAGAAAACCTGTTGAGGTTTTAGGAGTGGTCATCTAGTTATACATCTTTGAGCCCTTTAAAAGCCTAATCAATATTCAGGATTCTGAATGTTATTTTCCAGAATGCTAGAAATCAGAGTACATAAATTAATGAGAAATATCTTGTATTTTATTCTTCCAATTGGACAATTTCATGAATTATTTTTGAGTGGATCTTCCATTCACATTTAGAATAGAGCATTTCTGTGTATTCCATTGTGTTTCCAAAGCTTAAAACTGTTTATGAGTTAAGTCTTCATAAAGGCTCTGGAAGTTTTCTATGTCTATAGGCAAGGTATTGGGGAAACCTGGTATCACTCACAGATCTGCTGATCCCAACCAGTTCCCAAGGGACACAGGCCTTTATTTACTCTTCCCAAATATCTTCATTATTCCAGAACAGAAAAGGCATATAGTTACACTCAGTAGGGCATTATTCTCCATGTTGTAGGTTAATACAGAGTTGTTAAATGCCTCGGCCGTGTTTGAAGGGAAAGTGTGAATTTAGGGGGAAATGAGACAGGTTCACAAACAGTGACAGTAGAAATATGTGAATGATGAGCACAAGTTGCACGGCATCACATGTTAAAGGGATTTCATGGACAGAGGACCTTCTGGCACTGGTAGCACTTATACGATCTCCTTTCAATGTATAAAATCTTGATAGCCAGAGATAATAAAAGAGTTTATTCCAGGGAGAAACATGAGAAAAGACAGCCAGAAGAACATCTGACCGATTGGAAGAAGACACTCCTTGTATTGCTGAACAGGAGAAGAGTTAGTTTTCTTTAGCTGCCTGAACAACTACACACCCGCTGTATTCAGAGACTATTAACTCCACAATGGCCGTGTGCACTGTGCTCATCCCTGTGCAGCTGGGGTTCAGCGCCTCGCGTGGCTCATCCTAAAATTCAGAAAATGAGGGCAATTATGGTTATTTGCTCAGTAAATATCTGTTGAGTAAGTGAAAGCATGTTGATTAGTAGGCAATAGTCAACTTGTGGGGAGAGAAGCTCTGTTTTTGATTCTCCAGAAAAATGTAGTGTGTCCCGCATTGGAAAGAACATTTAATATGATGCTTTGAGATAAGTTAAAAGTCATCTTGAAAATCTAGAAAGGTGGTATGAAACTGACAAGGTGAAATTTAGTAAGGATAAGTAAAAGGCATATATATATATGTCCAAAAAGAGCAAATAAAAGGAAGGTCCATTTATGCTATCACTTGGGCCCTTTCTAAACCTCAGATTCCATGCGTGTTTTCCTCTAGGTAGAACAATTTATCCAGGATTCATGCAGACAAATAAAATGTAAGGAGTTCATTCATTCAGCAAATATTTGTGAAATACAGGGATTCTCCTTTCTTGGAGTTAATGAACTTCTTGAAATGGCTGCCTCCCATCCACCCGCAGAGCCTGGCACTGAATAGATGGTCAATAACTTTTCAGAGTGAAGAAATGGAGGCAATTTTCCAGTCTCATCTGTTCTAATGTGTATTGTTTCATATTCATTTTCTCCATTGAGTAAAACATCATTGGTGTGGAGTTTTTGTAGTCCTTGATTTCTTTATTTTCAGGGAGATGAAAAAACAAGAGTGAAGAACGGGAAGAGGAGAGTTAATTTTCTCAGAACCGCCACAGCATCATCTGCATCCCTCCCAGGACACATTCCACTCTACCTTACATTATAGTTATTTTGCGAACAAGATTTCTCTATTATCCTGTAGGCTCCTTCAGTTCAAAACTGCAATCTGACTCCTCTTTGGAGCCTAAAGGATCATCTATCAACGTTTTGCACACATTAGCTGTTAGTAAATATTTGTTAAATGTGCAAACTATAAGGTGTTTAATATAAACTTCCGCCAGCACAACATAAATGCTGAGGAGAGTGCTGGTAATGAACCAAAATACAGATACCATGAATAGTGCTAATAACAAACTGTCTGTTGCTCTCTAGTCTGAATGCAGGTTTAAAGGAAATTCATCATTTTGTCAATTAAGCTTCCGGATATACAATACCCAAGGAACCAAACAGCAGCCTCACTAACTTCTTTCTGCTGCTCGATTTGCATTCCTGTGTACTGAAACCAAGGTATAAGGGGACTTTAGAGTTGACCTGCTTTAGAATGTACTGTTTATCACTAGGTAGAGAGGCATGACCATCTCGGAAGGCCTTGTCGGCAGTTCTGGGAGAACACTTGGCTAAAGGGGTTGCCCACCCTGATACACCTGCCTGGGACTCAAACCTCACACTTAAAGCCTTGCTGTGAGGCTCAGTTTGGGACTCCAGGCCGTGGATATCAGCAGGTATTACAGAGCCTTTTTGATACATAACACACACACACCTCATTGGAAAGAGATCCAACACTGATTTGCCTTATTTTGAACTCTGCTCTACAGACAACATAGTACGAGGTCTTATAAAGACATAATAAGTTAACTGGATATAAATGCATATAAAATCCTTTCTGAGAATAGCAGTCTGACAGTGAAATAAGAAAATAAAAAGTATACTCTTTATCTTTTCTGCTCCATCAATATCAGGTTCAGTAAGGAAATGTGGATTTCAAATATATTACATAAGTCAAATGCAACATATGGCAACTCGCCCTGATGGACCCTCCAAAATGCTGGGTCAGATTGCAATTAAAGAGATTCTAATGTTCTACTTGGGAGCAAAGTGACTTTCTCGGCAAAAGAAAAAAACATTACCTTCCTAAGCCCATGATTTTTATTCATTTCTATTGATTTAGAGTTTTCAAATAAAGCACTTTCTCTTTCCTTCAAAATTAGGTTGTAACTGCTTTCAAAAACCTAATCCTGAATTTCAGGATTAAGAACTGAAGACTAGGACAGTTAGGGTGAACCCAACTGTGGCCATGATTATTACTGAAACACCCCTCGCTTAGAGAGAAACCTAATATGTAAAGAGAATCCATTTTAATGACACTGAAGGGAAATAAGTTAATTGAAAGAAAAAGATAAAAAGAACCTTTTAATGGGAGGATTTTTCCCTAGCAGCGTGCGAACCTAGAGACTACTGGTAGAACTGCATCTAGCACACCAAGGGTTTAGTAAGTTTACACAAGTATAAAATAAAAGTGGCCCCTGAAGAAAAGACTTCTAAAGAGAAAGAGGGAAGAGGAGAATCCACAGAAGCATCACTCTTTTTAACTCCTTCTAGGATCCCCAACACTCACTCCCAGTTTTTTTTCCAGAAACTCCTTTGGGAAAGGAAAAGGAAAAAATGTGCTCATCAAGCCTACAGAGATACTTTTAAAAATCTATTCCATCATTCAATACCTACTATATATAATCTTTTGGAGGGAGGTTTTATTATCTCCATGCACAGATGAGTAAACTGAAGCTTGACGGAGCAGCAGGAAGACACTGCTGACGGAAGCCAAGTAAGACCACCCTGGGAAATCTAGTTCAGGAGGCCAGCCCCCTTCGGAGGCTCTTCCCAGGCCAAACACAACCCTCTCCTCCTTCTGGAATATCTTTCACGGGGCAGGACAATCTTAACATCATCCTAACATTCGAGTGTCAGGAGCTTATATACCTGATAGGTACTCTTTATATACCTAAAGGGTATATAACAAAGGGACCAGATGGAGGGAAGAATCTGATATCTCCCCAACCAGCCAGGGAGAGATATCAGATATCTCAAGAGCTGTCCATCACATGCATGAGGGGTGGTCACAGGAGATTCTACACTGACAAGACTGCTGACTGCGCCCTTTGGCATGACGCTCTGGCTGCTGAGAAGGGCAGGTGTGGAAGCAGCACGGTGGGAGCCAGCTCAGCATCCAGCCCCCGCTCCACCCGGGGCAGCGCGCTACAGCGGAGCAGAGCCTGACAGCTGCAGCCAGACGGGCTGAGTTAGGACCTGGCTGCCACCTCCCAACTCTGTAACACTGAGCAAGTTACTGCATTTGGCCATGAATAATGCGCATGTTTTTGCCCAAATGTTTGAGAGAAAAATAAGGATACACATTATATATGGGTAGTACGAATTCCGTATCTATGTAAATGTTTGTCATTGTTTTATCTATGCTTATGCATTAATATTGTAACGCTAGAAAGCAATAATGTATCTGCATGCAAAATAATACCCTGGAATATGATAATCAGCTTTGTTTCTAAATATTAATAAATAAATAACTGAATTAAAAAATTAAAATGGAAGATTTTTTTTCCTGAAAGTTTGGGCCAAAAACCTGGCTGTGCATTATACACAGGAATGCCTATACATGGCAAATATATATCCTTCATCTCTCTGTGCCTAAGTGGGTTTATCTGTAATAAGAGCAGTAACCTTATATGATTGTTGACAGCATTAAATCAGTTAATATATATAAAACTGAGCAGTACCTATTAGATAAGTACTCTAAATATTAGCTGTTACTGACAGTTATTTCTGTAGATGATACTGAATATGGAGCCCTAGTGTTGGATGATTCAGTAAGAGAGGGCATCTACCAAATGGACAATGCCGCTGAGAAGCTTAAAACTATAAACAAAACCTGTCCCCTGAGACACCGTTCAGACGCACACCAAGTGACAGTAGAGGCTTCCTTTTGTGATGAAAATTGAAACTGTGTAGATCCTAACAGTGTCATCAGTAGACGGGGAAGAGGCAGAGCGCCTGGAGGTCAGTAGTAAAAGGGTTAAATGTTCTCCCTCACTAGTATCCTGCACGCAGTCAGGTTATTAGCAATCTGGGTCAGAGTCACATTAATAAAACCCTCGCTCACACCCCCCCGCAAGGCGACAGGGTCAAATCCAGCAGAGGGGTAGGCGGCTGCATCAGCAGAAAGCAGCAGCCGTAGGCATGCCTTCACACGGAACCAAGCTGGGCCAATTCCCCTCTTTAAAAGAAGAAGTAGGCCACCACTGGAGTCGGAAAAGCTAATTTCTCATCAGATTATCTGAAAATTGGAGTGATGTTAAGCCATATAACATTTAATGACATGACATATTTCTGGGTCCGCCTGGAGCTAAGAGAGCAAGCCACCCGCTGTGAAGGTGCTTTCTGGAAAGAGCACTGGCAGCAGCGAGAACGGAACTCTGTCCCTTCCAGCCACTCCGAGAGATTTATACAACAGCCCGCTCTGTAGCTGGTGAGTAATCATGCCACATTGTTCCTGTAGATGAAAACTAATGGGACAGACGCCGGCTGCAAGGTTTGCTGAAATTCAGTATAAAAAGAGTTTATTTTAGTGGCATCAAGAACAGAGGTGTCCTGCTATGTTCAAACTCCTGAATACTTATTTCAAAAAACAACAACTTAGAGTTTGCTACATCTCTATGTTAATATTCATGATTTACAGTAAATTAGTTTAAGACACAAATAATTTTTCTGCATTGAAGCCATTTCTCATCATCTGGAACATCCTATGAAATCTGCAGTCGCCTGTCCCTGGTGGGACTGTCACCTCCCATGGCTGCTGGTCCACTAGTAGTTAGATGGTAAAGCTCTCCCTGACAATGCAGAATGAGGAACCAAACAAAAGAGAAAATGTACCCAGACACTGTGTCCTACTGACAAGGTCAAAGTCTTATCATGATCTATGTATCTAGTTACTCATTAAGCAAATTTCCATTAAGTTTCTAGCACGTATCAAGTACTAAGCAAGATGCCATGGATAAAAAGACGTGTTTCCTGGCCTCAAGAAGCACTCAGTCTAGTTGAACTAAACTAGTGGCAATGAACTAAAAATTACCACTAAGAGCACTCCGTGTAGGATAAAGTACAGGATGGGGTAGGACGGGGGTACGGGGTAGTTGGAACCTGATGGTCAATGGGACATAGAAGAGATAATCAACCCATAGTCTTGGGGTATATGGAATCTAATTTCCACTAAATGAAACCTCTTACAACTAAAATAGAGGAATTTAGAAATGGAAAGAAATGGCTGCACTGAGTGCAACTGATCTAAACCCAACAAGTCAGTTTGTCGAACGCAAGTCTAGATCCAGGGGTAGGGAGGAAACGAGCACTTAGCAGCAGTGAGCAACGAGCATGTGACCTGAAACAAGCTTGTCTACAGAAAACTTACAGAAACCAAACATGACAGGTATAAGGAAGTGTATAAATAGCTGGGCATGCCCAAGTGATCCAGTGAGAGAATCACCTTTATTGAGAAGCCAGGTTTAAAAAAATCAAGTTAACCAAAACTGATAAGAGTTTTTATCCACTAGCCAGGGCACCTAGGAATCCTTCTTCTACCAGGCAGTCGTGTGTCCTGCAGTAAATCAATCACACCTAATACGTGAACCTCAGTGTCCCCACTGTGAAATGAGGAAGTCTCACGAAATCAGGTTCTCAAACTGTGCAACTCCAGTTCAGAGCTGGTGTGGGAAGAGGAGGCGTGGGAGGAGGGCAGAGCTGGTGGTCCGCCTCTGCCCCTTGTCCGCACTGGAGCTCTCAGGGGAGCTCCTCCTGGAGGTCACCGGGAGGGAACTTGTCTTGAAAACCCTGAAGGTGATCTCTGGAATCCTTTGGAGCCCTGCCACTCTCCGGGTGTGTGGATTACTCTCTAAACCTCCCCAATGTAATGAGAGCAAAGGGCATGATCCCTTGAATTATTCGAAATTTGGTATTCATATGAATTTTTAAAAATCAAATAGTTAAATAAAATATTCCTCTTATACCTGAAGTTAAAGGTATGGATGGCTAGCATCCTCTTAATTTATTATTGTTGAAGGTCCATTTTTCCTTAAATGTTACCAAAACCGTAAGTCACCAAATATAATAGACTGGCACTGTTTTGGTGTCTGTTCTCTTTTTGGTTTCTGTTTTCACCTTACATCTTCAGACTATAATCTTGAAAGAGCCAACTTACTGAGCTCCTTGCCTCTGCCTCATAATACATTTTCCATAGTTTTGCCAGATAAGTCTTGCTGTGATACAAATTGTTTTCATGGCTCCTCAGTGTCTGCAGATTAAAGTCCAAATTCTTTAAACAGCGTGCAAGTCCATCCGTAATCAAGTACTCACTCCCTCTCCAGCGCAGGCTGTTGGAAAACCCATCAGCGAGGGACTACAGAAGCTCCCTCCAAGTACCACAGTCTTCTGAGCGTCTGCCGCGTCTGCCCAGAACACCTCCCACCCCTGCCTTCCTGGCAGGGAAGCTATCATTCACTCTCAAAGCTCTGTTTAATCATCCCTTCTTTAGCAAAAGAATGGAGCATTCCTTCTTTTGAGATCCAACTATATCCTAGGCAGGTACATTGTACTGTCTTTAAAACTTCATTGTAAATCTAATAACCAAGACAACTTCTTGAGAGAAGAGCTTCCAATTTGTCTTTGAATCCCCATAACCTAGCACAATGTCTGATACCTAGCAGACACTCCAAAATGTATGTTGAATTTACATAACAATATGAATGAATGAGTGAATGAATGAATGAATGAGTGCTAGAGCAAACTACGAATAAAGGGCTTATCAAACTGAGAAACACGGCTCTGTGGAAACTCAAAGCAAGCCTCTCGGCAATGGCTCTGCACAGTGGCGGCTCCCTTCCCTCTGCTGGTGTGCTACACCACACCCTGCAGAGTGATGCACACTTATCAGGTACCCCATAGGTAGGATGCTCAGTGACAATAAATATGTAACTACCCTAAATAATAAGAAAAGTAAATCAGTGGAATGTTTCTGAAAGAGACGGGGGCGGGGGGAGGGAGAGCGGGAATACGCTTGCTCTTCCATCTGAGAGATGGAAAAACCAATCTTCCATGCCACATCGGCAGAAGGTAATAATGGATCAAGCTTCAAGCCTGACTAAATGGTGTGAGGTCAGAGTAAGATTTCCTATTTGGTACAAAGACGCCAAATTACATTCAGACAAAAACAAGAGACCAAGGCAGGGCTCAGGTGGAATGCAGTCAGACTTGGCTGGGCAAGAAGGAAACTGTATTATTTAATGTGCTGATGTTTCTTTTCTTGGAAGGAATTTCAGTGTTTCCATTTCATTCAGACAAAGAAAGAGAGAATATCACATTTGACCTTATCCTTCTTCACAGATGATTTATCTTATTTAAATAGCCTGCACCTGGACCATCTCCATTGATGTATTTGCTGTAACCTGTGACTACAATTTACTGGCTGTCTTGACATTGTATTTGCAACAGGACCATCACAAATTGGAGTAAGCCATTTTGCCCATCACCTTGATACTAAATTTAGGCCACATATATTTTCTTAAATTGTTTATTACTCCATTTGTACAGCCATTTGTCCTTTCCTATGTGCTCATGTGCATTGCCTGCGGGGACACTCAGGACATTTGGTTTAGGAGGGACTCTGTACAAAACAATTCTCTTATTCTAGACCACACTGGCCTTGGGAATTTTCCCCCACTCTGCAGACTGATGTCTGGGTCCTCATCTTTCCGGCCCCACCTCCCGAGGGCCACAATCCCATCCCTCCAAGGAGTCTGGGGGGGAGGGGAGAAAATGTTCAGCCACCCCTGCTTTACCAGAGAGGCCAGGGCTCAAGTGAAAACTACTAGCAGACTAACCATAAGGCAGAGCTAAGAAGAAAGCTGAAACTGTTTTACAAAGAATGTCCATGTTTTAAAAACCAATATTTTTGCCTTTCCTCAAATACATTTTCTGTTTTCACTTTGTGACTGACTGGAATATAAAATGTAATTTGGACATAAATATTTGAAAAGAGGGAGTGGGCTACTTGGTGACATAAAACATCTTGCTCAAGAGTAAGCAAGTATGAAGGGAAAAAGCTTTCCAAGTTTGGCACGGAACAGGAGACTCCTGACTTGTGTCCCAGCAGGTTCGGCAATTTTATAGGGCTAGACATTATTCTTCTTTCCCATCACTAGAGGATTCCACAATAACAAAACTACATAATATGAAGAAGAATGGTGTGCTCCTTTGAAAAAAAAGAAGCACAAACATATACACAAATAGCAATGGAGAGAAAAAAACCCATTCCTTTGTGGCTGAATTTCCAGCTATTGTAATTTGACGCTTTGCTCTTTTGATGTGCACATTTGCTTTGACTGAGGGAAAAGAAGTAATTACCACTGAATTCACAGCAGGGACCACTGGGATGCTTACATAACACAAGAATGGGGAAAGAACGGTGAAGTAGGATGAGCAGAGAATGAATAAAACTGAAAAACAATAAGGCTTTTGGAATTATGGATTTAAAACAATTTAACTTATGATACGAATAACCCTTGTGGAGATCACAAAATCATTACCATAGATGTTGACACAGAATTTGATATAACTCAAATTAGTTCCTTTTTTCCTTTATAAGTGCATTTTTATTTTTATTTTCTAATGTATTTTATTTTTTATTGCTGCTCTAATACAGTTGTCCCAGTTCTCCCCCATTGCCCTCCCCTTCCTTGCCCACCCCCTGCACCCACAGTCAGTGCCCACCCTGTTGTCCATGTCCGTGGGTCATTTATACGTGTTCTTTAACTAGGCCCTTCCCCGTGATAAAAACTCTTAATAGAATATAAATTCTATTTCAATCTAAAAGCCAGCCTTATGTTTCAAGGCAAAGCCTGGACTTTTTCAAAGTGAAATAAGGAACAAATAAAATTGTCAGTTCTTTTTTTGTTTGTTTTAACCAGTTTACTTAGTTCTGGAGGAAATACTGAATAAAATTAAGCCAGAAAAAAGTAAAGGCATAAAAGCTGAAAAGGAAGAGAATTTAAAATTAACACCATTTATAGATGTATACTTGGGTCCTTGGAAAACAGGACAATCAATTGCTAAAATATTACAAAACTAAGATAATTCGGTAAGGTCCAAAGTTAACATACACAAGTCACTAGCTTTCATACATACAAGCAAAGACTCCATTTCAAACACATAAAAAAGAATGATGTGGGAATAAACTAAACAATGAATACATCAGATCCATTAGAGGAAAACCCTAAAACATTGCCAGAGGACCTGAAGGAACGCTTAAGCAAATGGAAAGGCATACACCATGGGCCCAGACAGAATACCTGACACCATTTAGATATCTCTACATCAGCCTTCACATGATCCAATAAAAATATCAACGGAATATTTTTAGGAAGTAGACAAGTTAAGTCTAAATTTCATAAGAAAAAAAAAAACAAGTGAGAATGGTGAGGAATAGTTTGAAAGGAAAATGTGGTCCTGGCTGGCATAGCTCAGTGGATTGAGCACGGGCTGTGAACCAAAGTGTTGCAGGTTCGATTCCCAGTTAGGGTACATGCCTGGGTTGCAGGCCATGACCCCCAGCAACCGCACATTGATGTTTCTCTCTCTCTCTCTCTCCCCTCCTCCCTTCCCTCTCTAAAAATAAATAAGTAAAATCTTTTAAAAATTTTTTAAAAAAAGAAAGAGAAATGTAATAAAGGGGGAATAGTCCTACAATACAGTAAAATGTACCTTAAATATAAAACAATTAAAACAAGGGGTACTGGCAAGAGTAAACATATTTCATTAAATAAGCTATAAAGTAAGATATACACTCAAATGTGAATGAAGATTTGGTATGTGATAAAGGTAGAATCTCAAACAAGTGAAGAAAAATGAACTACTTAATAAGTGATATTGTGACAACTTGGTTGTCATTTACAAGACAAAAAGTAAGTCATACTTTACATCTTTAGGATAAATTCCTAATAAAATAATTATTGCATACTCTCAAAATAAGGAATTTCTTTCTATTTAAAACTAAAAACCAGAAGATATAAAAGAAAATATTGACATAAGTATTCACATAAGAATGTATAATTTCTCTATGGTAAACATCACTAAAAGCAAAGTGAAAAATACAAACAACAAACTGAAAAAAACATTTGCATTGTTTGTGATATATATTTTTTCAACTAATATATGAAAGCTCCTATAAATCAACAACAAAGAGTACTGATGAAAAAGGACAAGGTATACAAACATTTCATAAAAAATATAGTACATATGGCACTTGTATAAAAAAAGGTGGTAACACATTCATAATAAAAAATGTAAATTAAAATTACATTGAGATTTTTTCACTTATCATAATAGTAAAGATCAACCAGCTTAACATTGCACGCTGGATTGAGGAGGACATACACATTATTGTTGATGACAATACAAAACTGTATGTGGGCACTATGGACAGCGATTTGTATTTATCAAAATGAAAACTGCACACACACCATTTAACCCAGTGCTTTCATTTCTAGGAATTAGCCTACATATATATTTGCACACATGGAAATTATAAATATGCAAGATTATTCACTGCAGCATTGCTTTTAAGAGACAACATTGGAAAGAAAGTAATTGCCCATCAATGGGGTATTTATTAAACAAACTAAGGCCGATTCGTACAATGGAAATGCTTAAGAGCAAATGATTTGGGTACTCATAGGGAAAGATTTCCAAAGATAAACTTTTTAGTGAAGAAAAAAAAAGAACGTGCAGAGCAGTGTATACATGATACCCTGCTGTTTAAAGAGGAGTAAACTAGGCGTATTTGTATACATGTAAAATACATGAATACCTACAAATATACACAAAGAAGCAATAAGCATCCCCCGGGAGAGGGGAATCAGTGGCTAATAAACAGGGATAGGGAGAAAACTTTATTTTAAGCCCTGTGATCCTAGTATCTGTATAAACATGTTAATATGTGACCTATTTTGTAACTATAAAATCTAAAATAAATAGAACAAAATAAGTCACATTTTATTTGAAATCTATTTTCTGTTACACTGCTTTTGGTAAATAAAAGCAAGGTCCTACCAAAATAGCCTTAAATTGAAATAGGAAATTTCAAGAAAACATTAACACATTTCTAAAGTCTCCGTGGAAGAAACAGTGGCCAGAGTGGAGAGATGAAGGTTCCAGGCTTTAGTTTCCTCTAAAATACAGTGAGAATGTTGTACTTCATAAACTCTAAGGCCCCATCCAGTATTAATGTTCTAGCCCTCTGCTGTCTAATAAGGTTGTCCCTAGCCATGTGGCTGCTTAAGTTTAAATTAGTTCAAATGAAAACTAAAGATGCCTGTTCCTCAATTGTACTGGCCACATTTCAAGTACTCAGTAACCACACGTGGCTAGTGGCTTCCGCACTGGACAGTGCAGATATAGAAATATGATGGAAAGGAAAACTTTCATCATCAAAAATATTTCTATTAGTGCTGCTCCAGACTCTATAAATTAAGACACTAGTTTAAAATACAGTGTTATTCGATACAGGAGAATTAACTGAGAAGGAAAGGGCCTCTGCCCTCTTCCTTGTACATATTTATACCAGTAACTGTGGCTGAAGTGAACTTCAAGGGCAACTACAATGGGGAAAATATGCTATTAGAGGACAATATACAGCCTAAGAGGGTTGTGAAGGGACGATCAGAAGCTAGGCCTGGCGATTTTGATGAATCTGAATCCTCTTATCCACTCCCCTGGGTCTCATAAACCAGGCTGTGAAATCATATTATTATCCCTCATCATCATCACTGAGATATCAAACACCTTCTACACTATAGCCGTGTCCTGTTTCATTGTAGCTTACCAGGTACAATGGGCCTAACATGATTTTCATTCTAGAACATTCTCAAACTACATATTCTCAAACCAGCTAACAGGCTAACCAACCGTCAAAAGGGTGCTCTTTCTCAAACAACGACGAGGTGCTAGAGGGCGCACGCTGTTTTACGTAAGCAATAACAATTAGTGGTGAACTCCGGGGTTGGGCAGCCCCGCATTAAAATTCTGACTCTGCTATTCATTAGCTATGTGACTTGGCAAGTTATGCAACAGGAGACATATTTTATAAAATATGTCAATAGTTCCCACCTCACAGATCCGTGGAAAGGAAAAGAGAGAGATATGTAGCTGGGGCACCCAACCCATGGCCCAGGATGGCTGTGAATGTGGCCCAACACAAAATCGTAAATTTACTTAAAACCCCCCTTTTAGCCCTGGCTGGCATAGCTCAGTGGATTGAGCGTGGGCTGCAAACCAAAGTGTCGCAGGTTCGATTCCCAGTCAGGGCACATACCTGGGTTGCAGGCCGTGGCCGCCAGCAACCACACATTGATGCTTCTCTTTCTCCCTCCCTTCCCTCTCTAAAAATAAATAAATAAAAATCTTTTTAAAAAATACTGTCTTTAAAAAAAACAACCCCTTTTTTCTCCTCATCAGTTTTCATTAATGTTTGTCCCCAAGACAGCTCTTCTTCTTCCAGTGTGGCCCAGAGACGCCAAAAGGTTGGACACCCCTGGTCATGAAGGATTTGGTACACTGGCACGCAGTAAGTACTCACTAAATGGTACTACAGAAAACGCCAAATAATATATGTTCTGTTTAAATGGTTGTGTGATCCTCATGGTATCAACATAACTAGTACTAATATGTGCTGTTAATGTGTATTAACTTTAGAACATTCACAGGATTAAAAACACACTCTGTGTTCTCTTCAAATGCTGTTGATTATCTAGGCGCCAACAGGCTAAATGTATAGCGACATAAACTTGGGTATACGGTGTGTTCCTGAATAAATGCAGTGCAAAGAACGTAGCAATGGCAATGGGAGGGACAAGATAAAAGAGTCATCAAACTACCAACCAATAGGATATTAAGCAATTTTGGTTGCTGGAATATATAATATGTGTATAATATAAGAAGTCTCTTCCACAGATCAATTGCTTTAGGCAAGAAGACTGGTTTTTCATTTCGTTTCATTAGAAAATAAAACTTCTGTGTGCACATGTGTGTGAGAGTGATTTTCTTTTTCCAATTCCTTGTAAAAAACCAATGTTTCTGCCGAATCGGACTCGTGGTATAGACTCGGTGTCAGCTGGTCGGCTGATGTTTAGCTCACTGCTGACCTGCAGCAGGAGACGGCAGACAACAAATGTTCGCCCGCAGCTCGTGAGTAAAATTAAGGCGAGGGCAGGTTTAAATTGTGCCTACTCGTGTCATCTCACATCACTGCACTTACGAGGAACAGTTTTTGCAATGTGTCCAGGTTTCAAGAACCCACCTGCAAACCAGCCCATGAGGGCTCACTTTCCCCGGAGCCAAACAGAGTCGCGCTGGGTGAAAATCCGCCCCCCCCCCCTCCCCGCCCACAGACTCGCCAGAATGTCTGAGCTCTCCACTGCTGGGAAACTCTTTGCTTTGAAGCACAGAAGAACTTCATTGCAATTTGAGTTAGTCCCCTCATAGAGTCAACCCACTTGTGCCTGCTTTGGACCAAGAAACAGGATTTTAGAAATTTTCATATAGTCACAGATCGTGGGGTACATACAGTCCAGGAAACAGATGACCAAGAAAATTTTTTAAAAGTGTCACAGGGGTTTTTGTGCTGCAGAGGACAGACAATGAAGATCTCCAACCATGGAGGGCATGCACAAACCAATGGTTCCTTGGTAGTCCTTTCCCTTTGGTTTTCATTTTAATAAAAATCTATTGATCAGTCACTGGTGCTCCAGGCCCCAGGCATCGTGGTGGGTCACACAATCCCTCCAAGGGATACAGAGTTCTGTGGACCTATCTGCATCAATGCTGAAAACTAATTTGCCAAAGATATTACTTTTGGAAACCATAAGCACTCCAGGCAACAACTCTCCACGCCCACGGTGAGGGTGTCACCAGAGTATTCTTAAGTGTTAGGCGTCGCGTGCTTCCAGAGGGATGTTGATGAAATGGGCAGGGTGCCATATGCTTTTCTGAGACAAGAACACATAGCTGTTGAATACGAAGGTCAGAAAAGCCTCTGTGTAAACAAGTATCTAAGATTTTCATTTAACAAAACAAAAAAAAACATTTCCTCCTCCTCCCTGGGCCCAATCTCCCACCCTCCCCACCTATGGGCCTTTCACAGCAATGTTTCTCCCAAGAGTTTCCCCACTTCCCCACCACTAAGCTATCTGCTTCTAAAGATAAGAGGTGGCGGGGGAGCTGAATTACACTGGGGGTTTCTGGCATTTTTTACCTTCTCTGGAGGATGCTGGTATGCTACAGCTTTGTGAAGCTTCTTCCTAAACAGATAAAGCTATGAGGTTCTAGGTTTTAAAGAATGCTCATTTGCAATGCAGTCTCATTGAAACATCTGAGAAAGGTAAACTGATTCCCTGATAAAGTGTATAAGAAATTATCACATAATTTGGACTGTTTGCAATTTTATAAAGAAGAGTTGCATATTAAACAATAGGAAGCTACAACTGGATTGCTCACATGTGCAGCAAGGCCCAGATTTCATTGTAGTAAGAGGAGCCCACTCAGAGGAATCTCTAGTATATCTACTCTAATTTTTGCTCTGGGAAGAACTGGGGTAACATTATTGAGAGAAATGTAAGGAGCCAAATTGCATGCATGAGAAGGATGAGGGAGTACCTATGAAAACCAATAGATGGGAGCCTTTCTCTGTCACCATGAATGAAACGTAGAGCATTTCATGGCTAGTTTATCTCCCACCTCAATTTATTTTTAAATTCAGAGCAAAATTTCACTACAAAATAAGACTTAGACCTCAATGTCAATGGGATATTCATTAAGTCACGTCTGAAGATGCACCTCAACACAAAACTGCTTTCCTGCCTGGGAGACATGGATTATAAGAGAAGAATGTTTCAACTGGGACTGTCTTTAAAGGTACATCCCAGGCAAGTGTATAGTGTTATGTTGACAAGAAGAGTAAGAGAAGAGGCGTCATGCAGGATTGCAACAGATTACAAATATAATGATGACTGCCATCCTTCATACATTGTGTTACCTGAAAGCACTCAGGACAGAGCCACCTCCGAGGTAACACTGTATACAGGTAGCCTCTGAGGGGACCCATTACTGAAGCAGAGTTTGTATACAGGTTTCGAAATGACACAGCCATAGGGAACTGTGATAAAGCTGAAGCTTCCTTATGGGAGGAGAAGCAATCTCAGCTTCTATTCTGAGCCTTCCTTCCCACCTGGAAAAGATTCCAAACTGCCAACATCAATCTCAGAAGAATCGGTCCTTTCCATGGCGAGAATGCCCAAAATTAACCCTGTCACTAGTTCCAGATGTTTCTTCTTGACATTAGCTCGCAAAGTTTCACGTGTTATGACTATTACAATGATAAATCAATTACTTCACAGAAATCTTAAAATTGTTCTACATCTGTCTTGAAAACTGCTTGAAGCTCTATGACATTCTGAATATAGCACCAAGCCATGTGCTCTATAATTTCCCCTGAAATATCAAACTCTTTGAGAATAATGTGCAAACTATATACTATTTTTAAAGCAAACCCTTGTATAGCAGGGTTGATAGTGGTTGACTGCCTTGCATGCAGTCCCCTTTCTCTAGCTAATGATACCCAAATCATCACTTAAGTATCCACTTCTTCTCCATCCTGTATCTCAAGGACTCATTTTTCCTCTGTCTTAGTAACTATTCTTTGACATTTAGTAATTTATTACAATTATTCATATCCTTGAAAAGACTGATACGATAATATTCTCAGTTAAAGAAGGCTTGTCACAGGCAAAGGTTGACTGTTATACTACTTTTCTGTGAAGTGGAAAATCCCATGAAAGTTTTAAACTATCAGGAAAATAAGTTTACACTTGGAAGGGTTTTCAGAAACAACTACAATGGACGCATGGTCAAAACCAAGTTGGGGGGAGGGAATCAGGGGAGGGGTGGGAAGTAAATGCAGACAACTGTACCTTAACAGCAATAAAATAATTTTTAAAAAGAAGTTTACATTGATCTGATTTGAAGGGAACTGTGCCCAAATACATCCCCCTGGTATGCAGTGAGGACTGGAAGTATGCAATAGGATCTGGTCCACTTCGTAGAAGATACCCATCCAGACCAGAGTACACTGGCGACAAGTGGCTCAAGTGCCCAACTTGTGCTGTTGCCACTGCCTCTTGTGGCCAACCCATCTCTGGCCTTGTCACCTGCCAGTCTGGCCAAAACAAGAAGAGCCGATTCTACGTGGAAGTAGGCACGTGCGTACAGGCATGCAACTGAGCGGGGACATGCCCCTGGCTGGGAGGTCATGCCCCACTGCACCCAAAGGTAGTTCACCGAGCAAATCCTCTCCGGATTCTAGGAGCACAGTGCTTTCCCATCTTATCAGATACTCCTCACAGAGCCTCACAGAACACTGTCCCTCCCTTTTTAATAAACAACTGCAAAAATATTCAAGTTTAGAAAATAAGTGGGAGCCATGAGACATTAGGTAATAAATGAGACTTTAATAAAAATTATAAATTTTACCCAAAGCACAATATGTCACAGAAGTGGTTGGTTAGTCTGCTATTCTTAATTGCTAAATAATGCCCAGTTGCTATGACAATGCTATTCATTTGTAGCCTGGAGTAGAATAGGTGCAAAAAACTTTTGTTTGAATAAATGAATTCATCAAGTTTATTGAACACAAAGTAAGTGTCTAAAAATGTGTAAGTGGAGGTGAGAAGCAAAATAAAGGTATCAACAAACTGAATAGAGGAAGATATTGGCAAACAATAGCTCTAAAGAAGAGCTAATATTCAAAATATATAAAGAACTCATACAACGCAATGACAACAAAAAAACAATCCAATTTAAAAATAGTCAGAGGACCTGCACAGACGCTTCTCCCAAGGAGACATACAAATTGCCAACAAACATATGAAAAAATGCTCAACTTCACTATTTGTAGAGAAATGCAAATCAAAACCACAATGACACACCACCTCACAACGGTTAGAATGGCTGTTATTAATAAGACAAGAAATAGCTGCTGGAGGGGATGTAGAGAAAAAGGAACCCTCATTCACTGCCGGTGGGAATGTAAACTGGTACAGCCACTATGAAAAATAGTATAGAAGTTCAACAAAAAATATTAAGAATCGAGCTACCATATAACTCAGCACTCTCTCTTATGGGTGTCTACCCCCAAATTTTTAAAAATTATTTGTAAAGATAGATGTACCCCTAGGTTCATTGTAGTATCCTTCACGGTGGCTAAGATGCACAAACAACCTCAGTGTTCTTCCATGGATGATTGAATAAAGATGCATGTACACATGTATGTATTGTATACGATGCATGTATACAACGGAATACTAACCACTCAGCCATAAGAAAAGATCAAGTTCAACCATTTGTGACCACATGGATGGATCTTGACAGTATCATGCTAAGCAAAATAAAAGGCAATGGACAAGAACCGTATGTATCATTTCATTCATGTGTGGGATATAAAACAGAAAGCAATAAATGAACAAACAAAACAAACTCAGAGACACAGAAAACAGTATGGCGGTGCTCGGAGGGGGAAAGTGTGAGGGCAAGATGAAGAAGGGAAAGGGCATCAAACATGCTGACCAACGGAGACTCAACTATCGGCGGTAAACACGCAATGCGATGTAGAGTCGATGTGTTACAGAACCGTACACTTGAAACTCACATGTTATTAACCAGTGCCGCCTCAATACACTTAAATAAGTAAATAAATACATACACACATACACACATACATGTGCCAGAAACACTGCCGTCTCTCTCGAGGAGTTTCCAATTGAGAGAAAACACAACAAAAGACTAAAAAAATTCAAAACATCTATCTGACAAAAATACATATACGAACAAAGTTACAAGGGACTACAAATTTATGTGTTGAGAGAATGAACTGAGAGGGGCCACTGAGAGAACTCTTCAAAGAAGAAGGTGAGCTTCTCATGGATTCCTGGAAGGCAGGAGGGTTTATTGGGAAAGCACAGACTAGCGTTCATTGACAGGAAAGAAAAAAATCTTCACAGAGGCCCTATCTCTTTTTGCTGAGCATCGTAACAGCTCCAGTATCTGCTTCTCAGACATTCAGTAACTGTTGACAAAATAACCGATGGTCAACAGGCACCTGTTGAACGAATGAATAACTAAACACATTCTGCTGACTAGTAGATATTAGCCTGCATATGTAAGATTGCCAGAAAACCCAGGTACTGGTTCTAAGTATATATGCAGAAGGGGAGGAATATTGGTGGAGAAACTAGACAGTTGGCCTGCAAGTATAGAGGCAAAGGAAAACATTGTAAACAGTAGGAGGGAGTAAGGTGAGGGGTGGGGGAGCTCAAACTCTGGAGACAGGTGCCACCCACTATGTAATTCCCAGAGCTATCTGACCCGCTGTTTTGCTCTCTGCCAGGGCAGCTGATGCCGTTGGATGGAGCAGGAGGGGTGTTTACACCAGAGGAAACCATCTGGAAACCCAATCAGAGACCTGAGCCTCTGGGGATTATTAGACCCAGCCAAGCATGAAAAGAAGATTTGTGCCCAGAGCTCTTCGGTTCTGTCCTGACCTTAGCTCTGTGCGGCTATAATTTTGACCCTTTAATGTAACTAAATCAACTATAGTTACATTCCCAGGCGCCAGCTCCATCAACTGTCATCCAAGAGCAGGAATTATACTGAAACAGGTAACAAAGTAGCAAAAAGCAGGGGCTGTTTTGCAAAAATAAAAACCCATCATCAGTTATCGACCAGAGTAGATTCCGTCATGAAAGTTCCATAGAACAAACTGGTACATAATGTCATAAATCCATATCATATGCAATGTATTTTTAAAAGGGAATCATGTCAAAAATACCTGTAGGAGTCTTCCAGAACATGTGAGAACTCATAGAAACTTTGGACTTCCTGGCTGGCTTACCCTATCGTACATTCTTCGGTTTTTAAAGTTAAGTTTCCTGCTGCCCTCAGCTACAGTCCTTTGGGACATTACCTCATTTATTTGAACCCCATAAACTAAGACTAATTTTCTGGCCAGACCCTATGGATGTAAGTCTGGGTCCCTAGTATGCTAAAATGAGGACCAGCTTATTCAGAAACGTTTCTATACAACTGACCACGCTCAGTCTCTTGGGGAATGGATATACAGTTGTGTTTAATGAAGCAACAAATGCCACCCCATCAAAACAAGCAATCAAATAAAATGAAAAGGGAAGGAGAAATGTAAAAGGAAAAAATTGAAGGAGAAATCATTTATCTTTTTGTTAAGTGAAACCTGCCTAGGAAGTCTACCCAAGTGTTACCAAAGAAAAAATGATATTTATGATAGCTAGCCTTCAAACACAATTTTTTTTCATCACCAGAAAATCATGCTCCAGAAATTCAGCCTTTTGTGTAAAGCATTTTACCCATGTTTATCTTGTCCAACAGATCATGCAAAGGTCTTATTATTTGCACATGAAAATTCATACCAAACTGCACATTGTTTCGTGAAGAGAAAGATCGCCTCACAAAAACAAGAAACATAAAGGCGAGTTTTCTCCCGGTGACTGTGGGAAAACATATGGAAAGTCTTACTCAAATGCCCATTACTCTCCCATGACAACTAGCTTGCACAACGGTAGCAGTTAGAACTAAAACAGCCCAAATACCAGGCAGAAATTACCCAACACCCCTCTACTTATTGTCATGTAAAATATCCGTAATACTGAAAACACCCTAACTGCAGGGTGCCACTGATATTTATAGTACAACAGCAATCATTTGTTTATTAGCAGGATATTTAAAGCACAAAAGCAATTAAGTTCCACTAAAAATGTAAGTTCTGTAAGTCCCCGCTTTCCAATGTGATGCTCTGAACCAGAAGTACTAAAACATGATTCTTGCAAAGAGCCTGCACACTCCTAGGCCGTCGGCTTCCACGGGCCCTCAGCTCAGCTTCAGCTGCTTCGCGGTCGCTGTCTGCCGCAGGTGAACCATTTTCCCACCCGCGGGTTTCTAACCTTTACCTTATTAAGAGGTGTATAAGGTAAGATTAGGGTTAGCGTCATCTAACTAAAAATCAAACATCCCTAACTTAAGCATGATATCAGGGCTTTTCTCTCTCATAGGCAGTAAATCCAGGGAGGGGTGATCCAGGGCTGGAATGAATGGGACCTGCTTATCATCAGGGACCCAAGCCTCTCCTGTCTTCCTACTCCACCACCAATCACAGGCTTCCGTCCTCACGTGGCCTCGCGACCCCAAACAGTGACTAAACTCTGCCCAGATGCACGCAGTAACCAGATGGGGGTCCGAGAAGGAAAGGCACCCCTGCGGCCCCCTCAGGGAGGCTTCCCCGGAGTCCCCCCCCAAAAAAACCTCCCGTGAGCTTATTGAGCAAAGGCTCACGGCTTCACCTCGCTGTAAGCATTGACAAGCCGGCCACGTGCACAGCTTAACAGGAGAATTCTATTTCCAGGGGAAACACAGAGTTCGGAATTGTGAGGATGAACCAGCATTCCATGCATCAATGTCACAGCGAGTGTCTCTCAATGGACGGAGGATAGCTACAGAGTGACTTCACTTCACAACTGGGTGATACAAACTGACTCTCCCTCCAAGGTGTTCTTCTCTCTCCCCCATCGACCCCTGCCTGTGTGTGTGCGCATGCCTATGTCTTGTCTTTCCCAGTCTCGCCCCCTTTCTTTCGTGACAGTGTTCTCCTTTATTTTCAATACCTTGGACAAGTTACTGAATACTGTGCGCCCCGGTGTCTTCGGAAGATAGGGGTAACAACAGCCCTGCGCTCGGGTTGCTGTGAGGATGGATACGGTAGCAGTTTCAGACATGATTTTAATTCCTCGGCTCCACCGCTCTCCCTTCCCTCTTCTTGGAATTTAGGTCCGTCTCCCTTCAAGCAGATGGGCATCCAAACCTCTGGCGTCTGTGGACCACACTGGAAGAAAAGTCGTCTTGAACCACACATTATACACATTGTGACACATAATCACAAAAACATCTCATGATATTTTAAGTAAATTCACGATTTTGTGTTGGGCCGCATTCATGGCCATCCTGGGCCGCAGGCTGCACACCCCTGATCAGTGGGAAACTCGATGGGGGGCTCGGGGGCAGGGAGTCATTGGCTGTATGCACCCCTGATTGTTAATTAATTGTTAAATCAAGTGATTTTTATCTACAGGGCTTTATTTAATAAAAACAAATAATATAAAATACACTGCATAAATAAGTGTCATGGTTTTTTTTCCTTTCATGTAATTAGTGTTTATTTTCCTTCTGTGAGTCTTAGGAACAAGTATTTACGTGAAGGAGAAGGGGTTCTTTTAAAAACCAGTCTCCCCCCTGTTCACACAGGGCGTGCACGGGTGTAGGCGCTGAAACGTACCGCGCGCCTGGCAACGGCCCAAGGCGAATGTTTAGCCAGTGGCACGCTTTCCTTGCCCCTTATTGAAGATAGCTTCCCTTCGTTAATTATTTTCTTAATAAAGCAATTAGCTTTACATACATCTGCAGGAACGGGTACACTTACTTTAATCATCTCTTAAATAAACATCCAAAGGGAATCAGGATACAGGATATATAAAGCTACTTCTTCTACTTTAAACTGCTAGGATTCATTGATCGGGGTCGACCTAGAGGCAGGGGACCCTGGACAAGAACGCATCAGTGACATGCATAAAAACAGCCACTCCGCCTCTACTCCGGAACAGCCATCTAGATGTGATGAGTTATTTTCTGTATATTTATTTTGCCTTACAAGTTCAGCAGTTCAAAGAAGCTTCTGCCCCCTTTCTAGGCACAGAGATAGAATGGAAACTACTGATTGCTTACAGTTCCACACAGAGAACACAATGTCTTCTATGGACAAACATTTCTGGAGTTAGACAAATGTTGTGTCAGTCACTTGGGGAACATCTTAGAAGCTCTGCCTCTTCCACCTTGTGTCTTTGATTATTCGATTTGGGGCCTGCATTCCCCATTTGAAAGTAAGGGTAATGATAGCCACCACATGAAGATTTTCAAGAACATTAACTCGGAGACAACAGAAATGAAAATTCCTAACCCAGACTGCAATAACCAGAAACTATTTTTTCTTTGCATCTGTAAGAAAGTATAATTATTTGGTCAGTAAGCTCTCCTTGTCAAAGCATTATGACAATTTTATTTGTGCAGTTATATTTTATTTAATGTGGGCAAAGATGTTTCCTTGAGTCCAAAGTCGTGCGCCGAAACCTGCTCTGAACTTGTCCAACATCGACACACTCCCAGTCGCTGAACTGACCCGACCAGATGTCAAATACGCCACAAGGCTAACGGGGTTGAAATTGGCTTTTTTTAAAAAAAACCCAAATCTTCTAAAAAAAAGTTCCCCAAAATAAAACAATGCCGTATTCAGGCTTCCAACCAACTACGGGTAATACAGTTTTACCATAAGAAAATTGAATCTATCAGGAATTAGGTGGGACGCCCCTTACATTTTCTATAACCAAAATCGTCTTGATTTGGAGGTGGCATGTGCAGCAAACTGCAAGATGCCGATGGCAGACTGCTAATTAGGTCAAGGATCAGTATGAGGTTACTGATTTAAAAGAGACCCTGCCAATACATCCTTGTCCTGCTGACATTGTTTTGGAGGAAGCAATCAGTCACTTGGTGAAGGGGCTAGAAAAAAATCATAACAAGCATTCCAGCGAATGTAAACAAAACTATCACCAAAATAACCAAAATACCCTTACTCATAACTGTTAGAAAAGGCTCCATCGCTCCCGGTTGTCAGGGACTCTGAATTTATTTGCTTCTGTATCTTTTCCACAATTGTTCACTTAGAAATGTCAGGACTAATATTTGTAGCCACATCAATTCATAAAACACAGCCCTCTCTGTTGGCTTCTGGGATACCAATGAAAATATTGACAGTAAAACCTTGCCTGAGATTGTTGCTAAAAATAAACTTCATACATTTCTCATGGTGTTGTTATTTGTCTCCTGAGATGGTTTCTATTTGCAAAACAAGACACCTTCCCCTAACATGTCTGCATATGGAACTGAAATCTAGGTTTCCAGAAGAAAACTACAGAAACAAGAACTCAAGAACGCTGAGTTGGTTTTGGGCTTCCATGTTAAATTATTATTTCACCTCTGTGAAACCAGGGCTTGCCTTTTGCTTCAAATGTCAACCTATCACATAAAATGAACTAAAACCACTTTGCCTCTCAGCAATCTCTAAGTTGACTGGGAGGCATAGAGGCTGTCGTGCTACTGCTATTTACAAATATTCACTGCTCCCACTTGGGGGAAGAACTCTATTTCCTCGGCCCATAGATGTCAGGTTTTTCTACTGGGCTTGTTTAGATCAAGGGAATGGAGCAGAAGCGACATGTGTCACCTCTGGATGGGAGCTTTGGGAGATGCGCGGTGGTTGCTTCTTCCTCGGACGCAGGCCAGCCATGTTTAAGGATGGCTTCTGAGTCAGACTGGGTCTCACGGGAAAGTTGAAAAACTGCACATGACCCACAAAAGAGGCAAAGAAAGCTTTATTTGTATAAGCCACTGAGATGTGGGGGACATTTGCTACCACAGCATTGCCTAGCCTACCAAAACTTCCACGTAAATAAGGAGAATAGACACTCTGCATTCCAGTAGATGAGTTCAAGTCCTGATGTCCACCTACCTGCATGACCTTGGGCAAGTTTCTCAACTGCTCTCAGGTCCCTCATCTGTCAGAAGGGCAGACCTATTCCACTAGTCTTCTCACAAAGAATCAGTGAAACAATGCTTGTAAAAGCTCAGCATAATATACCTGGCTTTAGTAAAGCTCCATAACCTTTAGCTGTTACAAAGTAAGGGTTCTATGATAGTTTCTTGAAACAGAGTTCTGTTAACATCCTCTCCAAAGATCTCTGCCTCAAAAAAAAATTGTATCAAAAATAGCATCAGAGTCATACCACAAAGCAGCCAGGGAGCGCTCTCGTCAAGTGATCCCAAAGTTACTGTGAGCCAAAAACCTAACAGTCCCTATTTGATCTGCATAATTATGTGATAGCCTCCAAAGCTAAAAATAGTGGAAATAAAACATTGATCATTCTGTATTCTAATACTTTACCTATAACTTACCCGCACGTTTCATCCTCTAAGAATTTGTGCCTATGTGTAGGCCATATTCACATACAGCCACATTCATCCACCTTGGGGGTCTTGGGCCTTAGAGCTGTCGGTGGAGTCCCAAGGTCCTTTTCTTCCTTAAAAGCACTTTATGTTCCCAACTTTCACATGTCCTTCTGTATCCGGACTTCCCCCCACATATCAATAAATTAATCTCATTAGCAAATTTGAGTTGATAGATTCATGCAACTTCCTCATCTTCCCAGGATCCTTCCAATCTGACTGTGCATGCAGATGAGTAAACATAGTGGTATTCCGTCTAGAAGAGGTAAGTGGGGGTGAAAGTGGGGTCGCCTTCCCTGAGTAGCTTTCAAATTACATTTGTATACTTTGAAAACCACCTCTCACAAAGCTCACCAAAATGGGAACTTGTTGGTTATAGAAAGAATGTATTTGAGCATCCATACAAAGAGAAGCAAATGTGACTGCAGTAATTATCCTGTGTCTTCTACACTCTCAGTTCTGAGAGGGAGTTCTGATGATTGATATTGTATCCATAGTGATTAGGGTTCGGGTAATTGTTCGAGACAATATTCTATTACAAAGGAAAGTTACTTGGAAATATTTCAGATGATCATGGTCTAATTCAAGGTTTGTTTAATGTGTCCAATCAGAGGCTTAAAAGAATACATTATGTACCAGGTCTCACTGAATCTAGTGAAAATTCACCTCTATTGGTCGGTGGAAATAGAGTTTTGCTTTGGTCAAAGGCAAATGTACATTCTACATTTATAAAATAAAAGTGGATTCTTTTTAATTTGAAATAAATATAAAAAGGCAGCTCAGACTAAAAAAATCAGACAGCACACAAATAACCCAGGTTGCTAACTTTGGGCATACTTCAAAATGACGATTCCTGCAACCTCTTTGCAAACATCCCTTTGGCACCGCAAAAACTCTAAGAAAAGAGAAAATTCATGCTTCCTGCTTTCTCTCTAATGCATAAAATGACATAAGAGTATTTAAATTGTCACTCTGTTTTTTTTTTTCCAAGCACATCGGATGCAGTGACTCCCCCTGCAAAACCTCACACACATTGCATTTCCCTGTGAGTAGAGAGGCGGAAGACATGTATTAGAGAAGTAAAGCCATTCCAGCCACAGAGAACTGTCAAAAGGAAATTAAGGGTCCAAATGTACTCCCACAAAATTGGTATGTGTCTACAAATGCTTTTTGACTATGTTTAGAAATAAGATAACCAAAAAATAGTCTTAAACGCAGCCAAAGTATAATTGTTTGGGGATTGCTAATAGCCATGAATGCTTCTAGTTCCATGAATGCTTATCAGACATGATGACAATCTGGTTCCTATTCCAGAGACTGGAAGCAGAGATTGGAAGCTGTAGCCTGTGATTACGCCCTGCACCTTTCACCTGATAACTAAAACATTAGTGACTTGAGAGCCATAAGCGTACTATGAAGGTATAAAACCAATCACACTGGAATGGGATGCTTAAATACTTGTTTTACCATCATATCCTATTCTTGTCTCACATTGAGCTTGATTTTGCTTTTACAAGACCTTAATGACTACTTGTACACCCAGACAATATAAATTAGAATCTATTTTGTAAGATAGATTACACAAAGCATTAAATCCCCAAATGACTTGGGATATACATGTCTTTGTCTAATCATTAACGTACAGAATTCCATCCTTACAAGATGCATGAATTTTTCATAGCTAGCTGGTTTACTTAAGTTCCAATGCTCATAATTCAAGGTCATGAGAGTTCCAACACTACCAACTATTTCTAGAACACTACATAATACTATACTAGGCACCATTGGTTAAGAGACAATTCTGTGTGAATATTTTCACATTTCTGGGTGATCTTGGGTTTCTTAGCACAGAACATTGGCCATCTTGGTTGAAAGAATGAATGAATAGCAATATGCCTTGGAAGTCAGAGACAGTGAATTGCTCTGGAAAGATTTCAGGATATATCTCCTCCGGAGCCACTTGCTCATGAAATAATGCCAAATTTCATCTTTCCACTCTCCCCCCAAGTTATTTGCTGACATTCCAGAATAAAGGTCCTTCTCTTCAAGAGAGAATAATGGGAAGATATGCCAGCTGCCCTGCGTGAGCTCCAAGCTTCATAATCTCAGGGTCCCTATCATGTGGTACAACACCCCTAATGGATATCCGGCCCTCACCACGTCACTCCATGGGGACTGGGTCTTGCAGGATGAGGACTAGGATGTTTTGTGAGAACTAGACAATCACTTCTCTGCTCCAGAATCTCATATTTCCTAATAGCAAGTGACCACATTTATAAAATTTACATTGCCATCACACAAAGGAAGTATGGCTTATAACTCCTCAAGGCATCCCTGCCTTCCTGACCCGTTCACTTGGAAGCAGTTTATTGCACTTGCTGTGAAGAAGAACTGGTTAAGAGGGGGTATAGACATAGAAATTGGAAGTGAAAATATAACTGGAGCTGTGACAATTCAACATGATCTTGAATTTTTACCTATATATTTAATTATCATATAACACTCTTATAATAGAAACCCTTCCTTATGTCAACAACTAAGAAGTTAATTAAGACAGGTCAGCTCATGTGAGGCTTGGCTCAGTTGTTCCATTTCTAGAGGAATCACACTTGCCCTGATCACTTAATTTATTATCTTTTTGTTTTATTTTTTAAGAATAATTATTAAGACTTTAAATCAAATAGGAGGGAAATTGACCACTGAATAGTTATAACTCACTGTCAGTAATGTTATGTCTTTGAATTCTACCAAAGTCAGGATCTAACAACTGCATAGGGAGTGGAATATATGGGCAGTTTGCTAAAGCTTGGGGAAAGAAACTACTTTCTTTAAGAGAGTGTGGTCAGTAATAAATGCAAAGTGGGAATTATCTTAAACTGTATGCTATTCAATTTTTTAAAAAACATATCCAGAATTGGAGGTAGAGGCCAAGATATACCATTGAATTCCTATAGTAAACTGAGTCTAGAAATTCAGTTGCCTTTTAAAAAAATGTTACATGTTTTTCAAAATTATCTGACATATTTTATTTTGTATTTTAATCATTAAAAACTCTTCAAAAATTTTAAATGACATACAGACTATACAATAGCAGATAAAATGTTAGTGTATTGTTTTCCTCATACAACACCATTAAATCTATTTGATGGAAGAAGTCTTAAAATATAAAAATATAAAAGCCATTTTAATATGAATTCAGATGAATCAAGATTAAATCACATCAAAAATCATTCCAATTTAACTTGACCCAGCACCTGGCTATAAATATGTACTAGGAAGTGAATCACAGAGGCAACCTTGACTCTTCTTCCTCAATGTCATGGGAAGACTTCAAAAATTTCTACAAGTTGAACTGAAGCTTCCTTTTTTCTTTTTTTGAAATAGGTTTGATAACTATCTTTCTAGTAGCATCCATAGGAATTACTTATTTGCAAGCACAAAAGCAGTAACATCAAAATCAGTGGTTTCTCCATACGATCAGTACAGCGATTACCAGATTATAAGATCATCATGGCAGTAGGAGGTAGAAGTAGATAAAGGGGGGTAAATGGTGATGCAGGGAGACTAGACTTGGTGTGCTGCACACACAATATACAGATAACGTGTTTTAAACTGTACATCTGAAACCTATATAATTGTTTTAACCAATGTCACCCCAATAAATTCAATGAAAAAGAAAATGTAAAACAAAATATGACTGATAACATTTTTTTAAAAGTATTTCAGCCTAATGTGTAAAAGAAGGAAGTAGGACTCCTGAAACTGATTAAAGCTATTAAATAAATATTATTTACACACAAGGGTGATTCTCTGAGGAGTAAATATACAAAAATAAGATTTCTAATGTGTGTTCACTGTAATACATTACAAAGAAATTTCAAATGATGAAACTGATTTTAAAGTAAATGAGCTTACAAAAATTTGAAATATATTTACATACAATGCAAATTAAAAGGAACAACTTTTGTTTTGCAGGATGCATAATGTTTTGTTTGTAATAGGAGAACAGTTCCATATTTCATCACATGCCACAGTGCTGAGAAAGTTTAAACACAGAATAAAGAAAAAACTGGAAAAGGGGATGAAACATGAAGCAAATTTTCTTGGCCTAGAAATGGGACAACGGAGCCGAGCCTCACATGAGCCGCCATGTCCTAATTAGCCTTGTAACTGTTGACATCAGGAAGGGTTTACATTACAAGATTATTATATAATAATTAAATATATAGGTTAAAAAAAACCCTGGCTCTAACAGATTACACATTGAATGATTTTTAAGGAAAGAAAAAAGTAAATACAAAGATTTTTTAATATATCTACTTGCATGTTTCCCCCTTGCAAATTCCCTCTCATTTCTGACTTATGTCCATGATAGAGTCTTTCCTATAAATCAGCTGGGCAACTGTTCAGTTAGCTGCCTGCCGAGCAGCCCGGCACCAAGGAATAGACAAGAGTCACACACAGTAACTATGCTATTCACTCAGCTTTTGAATTTATTGAATGCAGGTTATCTCAAAGTAGAACACCAACATACATTAATATCCTACTCACACTCAAACAATCTAAGAGAAATATAACATACACACACAGCAATCAGTGGGGGATAATGAACCCAAGTCCCAGAGTATCAGTCTGCAGGTCCAGGAGACAGCATGGAGGATAAGGGAGTTGTCAGCATTGTATAAGGAAAGATCCCCGGAGCCTGGTGGGCAGCAGGGCAAAGTCCTCAGTCCAGCAGGGCAGAGCCTCTAGCAGCCGATGCCAAGGGAGATCAGCGGCGTGGCATGGAGCAGCGCTCTGGTGTGTGGAGCTCGGCTGTCTCAACAGTGGTCTGGAGCCTGCCTCAGTTACACCTTGAAAGTGGTGGACTCCACCCTTCTTCTGGGTCTGTTGAAAAATGTCTTGGCACCCCTGATGTCAACTGGGGAATTTGCCCAGGGGCCTATCTATGGGTGGTCCCGCTCTGCAGACATGGGTATTCTTATCACATGTGCAGATAACTTAGGTGTATCTCCTTGCCAAACGTGTCGGCTCTGACTTAGGTAGTTTCCTTCTTGAACCGAAGTGTCATGCCTGACTGACAGCCATCATGGCTGACATGAGTGACTCCACTTTGTTTTATATACTTCATGCTGTCTTGATTGGACCTATGCCATTTTATTGGTCCTGCTCGCCACATGATGTGTAAGAAATGATACATGACAGGAGTTTTTGTGACCCTATCAATGGTCCCCATTCAATAATTCCATAAGCTAGAAGATGACCAAGATCGTGTAGCAGAGCACCTGTAGTCCTCTGTAATTGGTCACCTCGGTGGAACGCTTCCGGTTCACCACCCACTGACGGACTCTCCATCTGATGTCTAGGCCAAGGCCCAGCATTCCACTGTAAGGCTTTGCAAGACTGCAGAAAATGACAGAGGGACAAAAGTCATGTTCCAGCAGGGGAAGTGCAGCAGTGTTGGAGAGAACATTCTTAGGTACCCCTAAAGCAAAATCCTCCCCACACAGTTTCATTGTTGTCTATTTTTTTACAACATTTGCCACGTTCTTTAGGCCTGGGGGAAGCTCTGCCAGCTTTGGTAGAAAATTTATGCAAGGATTATTTAGAGGTACGGCATGCCAGGAGATATAACCTTCTAACTAACTAGTAGCTCTCACAGAATTTTTTTAACAAGGGACAGTTCAATTTTATACCTGGTATTTTTATTTCTTTCAAAAAATCACATTTTATTGTTTTTATTTATTTTAATTGAATGTACTGGGGTGATATTGGTTAATAAAATTGCATAGGTTTCGAGTGTACAACTCTATAACACATCATCTGTATGCTGTGTTGTGTGCTCACCACCCGAACTCAGGTCACCTTCTATCACCATTTACCCCCTTTTACCCTCTCCTACCTCCTCCCTACCCCTTTTCCTCCCGTCATCAACATGCAGTGTGTCAATAGTCTGTTTTTATTTTTTGCTTAATCCCTTTATTTCTTCACAGGGCCCCTCAACCCCTCTCCCCTCTGACAGCTGCCAGTCTGTTCTCTGTAACTATGAGTCTGTTTTTATTTTGTTTGTTTATTTTGTTCATTAGATTCCACATATAAATGGAATCATATGATACTTGTCTTTCTCTGGCTGGCTTATTCACTTAGCATAATACTCTCCAGGTCCATCCATGTTGTTATAAAAGGTAAGATTTCTTTCTTTTATTATGGCCAAATATTGTACTGCAGCTTTTTTATCCACTGGTCTACTGGTGGGCAACTGGGATGCTTCCAAATCTTGGCTATTATAAATAACTCTGCAACAAACATAGGGGTGCACATATTTTTTCAAATTAGCATTTCAGGTTTCTTCAGATATATTCCCAGAAGTGAAATAGCTGGGTCAAAAGGTAGTTCCACTTTTTTTTTTTTTGAGGAAACTCCATACTGTTTCCCACCCTGGCTGCAACCCATCTGCATTTCCACCAACCGGGCATGAGGGTTCCCTTTCCTCCACATCCTCACCAGCACTTGTTTGTTGACAACAGCCAAGATTTGGAAGCATCCCATGTGTCCATCAGCAAATGAGTGGATACAAAAGCTGTGGTACATTTACACAATGGAATACTACTCAGCTATAAAAAAGAATGAACATTACTTTTTGCAATAGCTGGAATGGACCTAGAGATTATTATACTAAGTGCAGTAAGTTAGAGAAACACAAATACCATGTGATCTCACTTGTATGTGGAATCTAATGAGCAAAATAAAAAAAAAACAAAATGAAAATAGTCTCATAGATACAGAGAACAGAATGACAGTTGTCAGAAGGGAGAAAGGTTGAGGGGCTGGGTGGAAAAGGTGAAGGAATTAAGCAGTACAAATGGGTACTGATGCAATAGCCACAACGATGTAGATGACAGCACAGGGAATAATGTGATAAATAGATAGGGGGACTGCTGGGTGCTTGGGGCAGCGGGAAAACCACTCTGTGGATGTGCGATGATATTCTGGCCACCTTGCTGTGCCTCAGAAGCTAATGCAGAAGAGTGTTAAATGTAAATGAAAAAATTTTAAAAATATAGTGCAGAGCTTGACAGGCAAGACACCAGAAATGACAAGAGAAAGAAGGAGGGGAAGAGGGAGGGAGAGGTGGAAGGAGGGGGAAATGAAATGAAGTGAAATGAAATGAAATGAAATTCCACAACGTAGGTGGTCGGGCTTCCCTAGAAGTCCCCATGGGAGGCTACTCTCATCAGCAGGCCTCCAAGTGTCGTCCCTGGACCAGCAGCATCAGTATTACCTGGGAACCTGTCAAAAGCACACATTCTCAGGCCCCAGCCAGACTTCATACATCAGAAACTCTAGGGGTGGGGCCCAGCAATTTGTGTTAAAAAGTCCTCCAGGTAACCTTCATCCACACCAATTCCTCAAAGTGTATTCATTTTTGCTTTTCTAATTAATTCCAAGATCGAGTTTTTTAAACATTTGTAGTATTTAGTACTCCATATTGAAGCTACTAATCCTACATTCTGTCAAGGTTCAAAAATACCCTATAATCCACCATGGAGCCTGAAATCTCACAGCTGTTGTATATGAGGTGTATGTGATACTCTGAGCCCCCACATGTTCTATTTTTATCACGGAAATCATGAAGCAATTTTAGATTACAAAGTAGCAGCAATGACCAACATTTAAAGAAATAACTGTAAGGGTAGAGAGATATGCAATCTTGCAAATATCTCACAGTTTAAGGTATTTAATTCAACCTATACGTTAATACAGCCAAAAAGAAAGAAAGAAAAGAGGAAACCAGTGGGACTATTTAGCAGTCTAAACAATGCATATGCCATCTCAATACTGAGAACATTCATACATTTCTTTTGTCAAATTGGAAAAATCTCTTCTTGATAAACTTTCCCACCCTCGAACCCATTCCAATGGTTTTCATAATGTTCTAATCAGGAGTACAGTCCACAGTTTTTGTATGCTATCTAAACTATCAAGGAACAGAACAATCCTATCAAATAAAACTAGTGATTAAGAGGATGTCTAGCTACATTTGGTAAACCATAAAACAGAAAATCAAACAAAGAGCATGCAGCAGAACCAAGAGAGAATTTAAGTGTGGACTAAGCGCACACCTCACCCTTCCTATCCCAAATCTCCCTGAAACTTGGAAAAATCATACTTTATAATAAGTTCATGCTATCATTTGGGGAAATTTGTCTATCAATAGATAAGAAATTTTGGAGGGGGCAATCCTTGATGTAAATGGGATCAACTAATGGAGTAATAGAAGTAGAGGAAATATGAAAGCTCAAACTTACACAGGAGAAATCTACTACAAGTAAGGTCAGTTCTCGCTAAAGGAACTCCAGCTAGGCTGGGTAGGAGACAGTCCTCACTCAGCCACAGCCAATTCACACAGTCAAGAAGCAGTGAGCAGGCTCATTATGAAAGGATCACAGTGTGAACAGCTGGCTAGCTTGCTGTCTTCTCCAATGCCTTTGTTTATTCTGTGACTAGCGGCCATAGTGTTTATCATTAGAATGAAGTCCTGAAACCCACTTTCTAAATCAAGTTAACCATCTGCCTCAGGAAGGCTCCTAGCCAGACTATACAGAGAAGCATCACAGAACTTGAGATATTCAGAATCTCCACCAAGGCAAGAGAGGAAAAATAAAGAAAAGAATGAGCTGATGCCAGCATTCACAGGAAAGCAAAACCTTCGTGCAGTCGTTTCAAATACTGCCTTGTGCAACCAATATTCCCTCTGAAGCTGTTAAGTAACAAAATGATTCAGCAGCCTTGAGGGACACCTGTGTGAAGAAGTGTCCTACCCTGGTCATGTTTCCATTCTGGTGAGAAAGAACAAAAATAAGGAAATAAGGCTATACTGATCACACCAGGCAATGTTCTGCCATATGAAGAAGAAGGAGGAGAAAGAGGAGGAGACAGGAGAAAGAGGAGGAATAAGAGGAGAAGAAGGAAGAAAGGAGAAAGAAGAGAGGAGGAGGGGGAAGCAGGAGGAATAAGGGGAGAAGGGGGCAGGAGGAGGAAAAGAAAAAGGAGAAGAAGAAGAAAGGGAAAGGAAATAATGAATGGCTGTGAATGTTAAGTAGATAAGAAGTAATTCTTTCCTGGGGAGGTACATCTGGTGTGAGACCCCATTAAAGTGATATCTAGGGGGAGCCTGAGACTGAGGAAACAAAGTGTAAGGCCCTGAGATGGAAAATTACTTCCAAAAGCAGTGAGAAGGCCAGCGCAAATGATAGAGATGAGAGCAATGAGACAGGCAGTGAAAGATACATACCATATGATCTCACCTACAAATAGAACCTAATCAATAAAACAAACAAATGAGCAACATAGAACCAGAGACGTGGAAATAAAGAACAGACAGTGACCAGAGGGCAGGGGGGAAGGGGATAACAGGGGAAACTAGAGGAAGGGCAAGGAAAGGAACACAAACAGAGGACTCGTGGGCATGGACAATGGGGAGGGAATTGACTGTGGGAGTCAGGGGAACGGGGTAAGGGTGAGCAATGGGGAAAAGGCAGGACATCTGTAGCTGCACAACAATAAAAAACAAACCAAAGAAATGACAGCAAATGACATCAAAGGAGTGAGCAAGCGCTTGACAAGGTAGGGCCATTCTACTCATGATAAGGACTTTAAATTTTATTGTCAGTTTACTGGAAAACCATTAGAAAGTTTTTACTTTTTTGTAGGGAGTGACATGATTTATGTTTTAAAACATTTTCGGAGGCTGCTGAGTAGATAAAAGGAGGGAGGAAAGGATGGAAGGAAGAGACCATACTGGAAGCTACTGCACTAGAATAGGTGAAAGATGATGGTGACCTGGATTAGGGATGGAACCGATGCGTGGTGACAGGTGGTCAGATGTGGCATTGGTCTGAAGGTCAAGGTGATAGGGGCCTAACTTGCTTCTGTGTTGGGTGGAGAATATAGCAGGAAGGGAGAAGACGAGGATGAGTCTGAAGCTGGCACAAGCAGCAGGGTGAATGGCTTCACCGTCTCCTGAGACGGGCACTGGGAACGCAGACCTGCCCTGCAGTGGGAGTCCAGCTTGGGGTCAGTCACCCTTGGGAGGCCTATCAGACATTGAAGCTGAAGGTCCTGAGCAGGCAGTTGAATTCACGAGACTGAAGTTAAAGGCAGAGGTGGTGGATGAAGAATCCTGACTCCAGAAAATTCTAAAAAAGATTAGTAAGGTCAGAAAAGTAGAGCACTTAGTGGCCCCAAAACCCAGCAGGCCCCTTTCACCATAAGAGGTAGGTGCATAAATAGTAATCCTCAAGAATAAAAAACAAATTTCCATTTAGACCCTTAATGACAAATATAAACAGAAAACTGAGTATCAACAAATGCATGAGGAATAATAACAGCAAGTGAAACAAACCTGCCTATTGGGATAAGCTAATTATTGAATCACATAACATGAGACTGTGAAAGTCTCAGTAAAATTTATTTTCACATGCATCACAGTCTGTTGGAGGTTGGTGGAAGGGGACATGGAAGGGGAGATTTGGTCCCCCATCATTCAGGGATCCAGTATCCTACTTCCAGCAGCTCGGCCAACATCTATGACTCATCATCTTCCTCTGGATTCTTTACATCCTGCCAGAAACCAAGTGCTGGGAACATGGAGAAGGCATGCTGTCTCTTCTGCACCTCCTCCCTGGGGAGTATTTTAGGAGCGAGGCCTGGAAGTGTTATATGACTTTTCTCTCGTTCCACTGGCCAAAATTCAGCATAGGGCTCAATTAACTATAAAGGAGGCTGACATAGAAAAATGCTTACATCTGATACCTATGGGCATGTACTGAAAAATACTGAATTAATAACACCAAAGAAAAAATAATCCAAGAAAGAGAAAGACATGAGTAATATAAAACAGCAGGAAGCAAACAAAACGATTTACGTTCATGCCTAAAATAAAGCTGTTGCTAAATTTAAAAATAAAATAATGAAAATATGAGCCTCATATCAGATTACTTAAAAACAGATGAGATCAAGGGAAAGTATATTAAGGATAAAGCCTTGTTCAAGGGAAGGTATTAGTATTGATTAACTTTTAATTAAGTCTAGACATGGTCATAAAATGTGTTTACATTTATTTCTCAAAATTGTAAGGGTAGCCACTAAAAGATAACAAGAAGCAAATTTTAAAGTTCACTAGAAGAAAAAAGATAAAACAGAAACAACACAATCAATCTTAATCAGTAAAAAAAATAGTAGTATGGAAGATATGGGGGAGAAGTAGTAAAAATAAAAAATAAGCTAAGAGGAAATAATTAAATATAAACATCATGAAATGCAACAAACGTGAATGGGCTAAAGAATCTATTCAATTTGTTGTGTCTTAAAAGTTAGCCTGTTTAAAATTCTAAGATTGAGTGGGAAGAAAGCTACATGTGTTTGCATGACAAACAACAGAAACTAAGCTGTGAAATTAAAAGCTAAGAAAATATTTTCCAAGCATGAACTTGCACAAAGCAAGTGTGCCATGAGTATCATCAGAAATGAAGTAATATATAAATAGACATGTATGTATTTCAAAGTAAATATATAATCTGATAACAATGAACTAGAACTTTGTCAACCACAAAATGACAGAAATAGTAACTCAGGACATTGTAAATAAAATCTTTTTCCTAAATAATGTTTGGTTTAAAGAGAAAAAATTTAAATAACAGGCTACTAGAAATGAAAGTGATGTTTTTCATTAAAATCTGTGAAATTTGTCCAAAGAAGTATTTGGAAGAAAATAAGTAGCTTTAAGTACATACATAATAAATTAAGAAAACTGAAAATAAGTCAACTAAGTAGTCACCCTGAGAAACCAATAATAACAATAATACAGATAAAAGTAGATATTTACAAATTTAAAAAAATTAGACAATAAAATTAAAAGTTGGTTCTTTGGAAATACCACTAAAATAAACATGCTTCTGAAAAATCTAAACAACAAAAAGAAACACAAAAAAATAGTAAGAAAATAATTTTCTTTAATAAGATGTGATATCTATGAACATGGTTTCTATCAAAATGATTCAGGCTCGAAAGTATCACAGAAATTATGTTGAGGCCCATATAAGTTAATTAATAAATAAGTATATAAGTTACTAAGTAAAGTTTAAGTAATCATGAAATAAGTGAATAAAAAAATTAATAAATGAATGTTAAAATGAAGTAAATCAATAGACATGAAGGGATTCATCAGCACCTGACATATAGAAATTCTGTATAAGTGTTTGCCATCATCATTACTTTATTTCACTCTGGCCACTTGGTGTTGAAAAGATTGGTGAGATGAGAGTGGAAATAGGGAGTTCAGGTTAGTATTGCAATAATCCAAAGAAAAATGATGGCTTAGACTGGAAGGATAGGAGTGGAAGTGATGAGACATGGTTAATTTGTATGTGCAGTGTAAAGATAAAGACACAAGGATTCAATGAGAAACTCTATGTGGGGTAGGAGAGAAATAGGGAAGTCAAGGATGAATACTATTTTTCAGGCCTAAGTAAGTGGGTGACTGAAAGAAATTTGTATTCACAAAGATTAGGTAGATCTAGCCCAATGCAGGTTCGGGAGAAAATCAAGAGTTGGATCTTCGATACATTAAATTTGAGAACCCTATTAGAAACGTAAGTGGAGATCTAATTGGTCTTCACTTCACCCAGCCTCCCTTAAGCAGGATGTGCTGGGGATGGTTTATAAATGCTCCCACCAGATAACAATCAACCATGTAAGCACTCCAAGGTCCTCCCCTGGTTAAGTAGATGACTTAAAGCCCACATTCACGTAACTGTCCAAAGGTTCTATGAACCGAAGCCATCTAGTGCCTGGGTCTAATGAAAGTTAGGCTTCTCATTGCCTTGATCCTGCGAGTACATTAGGATTGGTAGATGTGCACCCCTCTGGGGACTTTGGTGAGGCCGAACGTTGCACCTAAACTCAGGAATATGTTCTGCTGCCTGCTGTTTTGTGTAGCTCTCTATGGAGAACACTTTTGTCTCCTTCCCCATTAAATAAACTGCCTCCCTTTTTTGTAATTCTGCTTCTGTCTTTCTGTTCCATCATCTGAACCATAAAGACATGCACATGCATGTATGCAATAGGAAAAGGTGTGGAAAAGTGTTGTGGGTGAAAAGGGGGGCACTGCAGTAAACCTCACTGAAAGTAACCCCACAGGGTGGCTTAGTCATAAATTCCTAACTGCACAGGCCACAGGGGGTAGTTATGTCCCAGGCCTACAACTGTAACTTCTTCATTAAAAGGTTTATTTGCCTCGAGCAAGCCCTGTCCATTTCCTTGCGTATCTAGGTAGACACGCCTTTGAAATGCCCAAGTAGTCATCATTTTCAGACCCTCTGGAGCTTCACCACCCTCAGGAGAACACATAATCTTGTCAACTATCCTGTAACCCAACCCCTCCTTGCTTTCTCCCACTTCCGTGTAATCTTCCTTACCTTCTTCCCTCCTTCATTCACAATGCATTCTCCAGAGCAGGTGAGATCCTGCTTCCTGGCATGTCATCAGTTTGGCTCAAACTTCAGTACACTGGTATAAAAATTCTTTGTGGGTCTGGACATTTTTATTTCGATAATATAAGCCCACACTGTACACAGATAGGAATGTAAGTGAGGAAGGACAAAACAGAAGCCGCTCCTCATTTTTCCCTACATGCTTCTTTAGCGCTTGACTCTTCCCTGTATTTTACCATCCTGAAGGCTGTTGTTGCATCGACAACAAAAACCATAGTACCAATTTTTGAATGGTGAGAATATAAACTAAAATGTTAATATAAATTATATTTCCTTCTAGGTGGTGAGATTATTGTTTTTCTTTCTCTGTCTCTTGTTTTTTCTTATCTGTCTTCTTGAAATATTGTATAATAAATGTGCATTACTATTGTAATACTATAAAGGAAAGAACATTTGAATGCAAGGACGAGAATCCAGAAACGTGGGTCCAGATACCACCCCTGATGCAGGCCAGCCATATGAAAAGCAATCTTGGCCTCTGTTGTCTTGTTTATAAAATGAGCAGTTCCAATGGTCTCAGACATCCATTCATGATCTCGTGTACTATGACTGCCTTCTTCCCCTCACTTAGAAAAATGAGCTAACTGAGTCACAAACCCTCGGAAAAGGAGAGTTTATTCTTTATCATTCAAATCCACAGTTATTTTCTTTTTGGTTTAAGAGTACAAATATTTAGGAATTTTTCTTTCTCTTTCTCCCTCTTCTGTCCTTCCCTCCTTTCCTCCATAAATATTTATGGAGCACTTATTCTGAATCAAGCACTGTGATAGCTTGAGAACAGAAAACAATAATGGACAAGGATTTAGCCATCGGCTCTGCCCCCATTATACTTGCCATCTCAGGATGAATAAAAAGAAATTACCACGAAAGGTGATTTAAACGAAAACCAGCGCCACCCCGGAAATAACAATCTCCTATTATTCATGGAGCTGTCACATTGAACAGTTGAACCTCAGCATACTTCAGCAGCAGCACAGTGAGGCTGAGAGTGCAGCCAAGAGAAGGGTACAGATTAACGCAAATATTTCTGCCATGCTGATGGGGCATTAAGAGGCAGCTAATAGTCGTCTCCTGTTCTCTGAGGCAAGCCAGGGTAAAGTGCCCACTCAGGATGAGGTTGGCATTTAAGGCAATTAGATGGTGAAACAAGTGAGTTTGACAAAGTATTTCCCCTTTAACTGTGATACATTTCCTTGAATATATGGCCCAAGGTTGTGTCCCGTATATTATGTATAGAAAGTTTTGTGGAACCATTGCCAATGCTTGTACTGAAGTCTCTAAACGTTACTAAATTCTTTACCCAAAAAAACACAGTTCAGTGTATATTAAGTTCAGGAAGCTGTTAACCTGATTACAAACACCTTTTCTTGCACATTAATGGGCTGGACTCATCAGAAAACAAGATCACATGGTTACAGCCTCCATTTACCACTTAATTTACTGTACTCAGTTCAAATAAAGTCTTTTATTAATGTGTCTCTGACAAGCAAGACAATGGGTTAGTTATTATGTTCCACAATATTATTGATGGTAAATGTGCATTTGATTAAAATTAAAGGTGTTTCTTTTCCCCAGGAATTAGCAAAGATGAGAGGATTTAGGTTGGGTAATGTTTTCAATCAATGCAAGAAATGCAGATATCTAAATGAATTAGGGTATCTTACCAGAAGATAGGTAATCCATATTCTCTGAAGCAGAAGTAATTGTTCTACAATTTTTTTTATTTCAACATTACTATGGAATGAACTTCGTATTGATGGGAATGTGAACAAATTATGGAACATCAATATATTTGCAGCATAATTAATTCTTAAATGATGCTGGAGGTAAGAAAACTAGCTTATAAATGGATGCTCTATGACAATAATTTATTTAGCTTAGTAGCAGTTTTCATTTATAACCTAATTATTCATGTAAGTCATTGCTATCTGATGTAGAAATTATATTTATAATTAAGCAACAAGTAAATTTAAGCACTTAACACTTCGTAATATTCTAGTTGATTGCATGTATGGCCTACCTCTAAATCATTATCATGAACCTCTCCGTTTCGACTATTAAATCTAAGATTTGGCAATTTACTGAATACAAATTATTTATTTCAAGTTAATAATGATCGTGTATGATTTTCTCCAGCTAAACTTTCTAACATTATCACTTATTCTTAACTGTGTTTTAAAACTAACTCCGGTTCTTTGTGTCCTCAGAAGGCCATGCTGGGAATGATTGACAGGCATTAGCATGGAAAGTGATTGTGTATTTCCCTTCAATGTTTCCAGCCAGATTCATCCGCAACATTATACAGAAATACCAGCAGAGCCATAATTGTCTATAGTAACTGGGCGTAGAAATGGCACTCACTTCTTAAAAAAAATAATAAGGAAGTTTTCTGCTTACAAAAAAGACATAATAGGTTTAGCTTGAACAAAACATAACAAATTATGCTATTTTATCTGCAATAATTAGCTATATAAATCTCATGAGAAGTAAAATTTAATGTTAAAAAAACAATTAAAATCACCAACATCATAAAAACAGTCTTTGTAAATTTTTCTATTCCTACATGACTAAATATTACAATATTCTAAGATACTACAGTTCATTTAAAGCACACATAAGAAAATATTTCATTCAATTTTATATACTTCGATCAGACTTTATTTTTATTATAGAGAGATAAATCCCATGGACTCTAAAATGTTGCCAATACAAAAAAATGCAAGTAAATCAATATTTCTTTCAAAAGTCTTTTGGTGAGAATAAAATGATTTTACACAAAAACTAAGAATCAAAAGTAGGACACTGACTGACCCCTGACAGTTTGAATTCTGCCACAAAACAAGCCAAAGCTTTCCTCTTCGGTGTGGCCCAGTGACAGCAGGCCCAGCGGTAGCAATGGGTCTCGGGAGGAGCATTTCCCGCTTCCAACCCTGCACTTTCAGAGCCTCCTGCATCAGCCTGGCTGGGCCACAGCACCCAGTTGTTACTCAGACACAAACGGAAGTGTCCTGGGATGTCTCCCTTGAATTGACCTTAAGTAAAGGAGATTACCCTTGAGAGTATGGGTGGGCCTCATCTAATCAGTTGGAAGGCCTCAGGAGCAAACTCTAAGGTTTCCTAGAAAAAAAAATCTGCCTCAAGACAATAACACCCACTCCTCTCCGAGTTTATAGCCCGCAGGCTTGCCCTACAGATCTCTGACTTGCCAGCCCCAGCATCACATGGGCCAGTTCCTAAAAACAAAATCTCTTTTCTGTAGAGACATATAATAGGTTCTAATATAGATCATGGGTTATCTCTTTCTGTGGCTCCCCATTTCCCACAGTTGGAGGGGTTCTGGGCAGAGGAGTGGGCACGGGAGGGGCATGGGACTCAATCTGAGGAGAGTTTTTGTGATGGACAGCAGTCATGCCCACTCCTGTTTTGCATTAACAGGCATAAATGAGAGTAACGACTACAAAGGATGCCGACTACAAGTTGTCTCAGATGACCAAGCAAGCAAAGGTTACACTAAGCAGGTGGAGAAATTTGGAAGCATATTTTATGTTTGCCCAAAACTCTCAAAACTCCCAAAACTCCACACATAGTCCAATATCAGTGAACTGGGCTTTAAGTTTATGTATTCATACAACAAACACACACTGGTTCATCACTATTTCTGGATCTCCCGCTGGCTGCTGGAATACTGCTATGAACCAGACACCAAGACCTCTGCCCCTCATGGAGTTTGCAATCTAGTTGGGCACAATTAATAGATAAAGATATAATTAACTTGGGGTTAGTGCCATGGGGGAAAAAATAGCATAATGGAAGGAATTGGGAGAGAGGGCAAGGCTGGGAACCTCTCAGTAGAAGGGCCATATGGCTCTTTATAGGTTGAAAGATACGCACACCTGGGACTTTCAGACAGATCAGCAAACACCAAAGCCCTGAGATGAGAATGCGCCTTCAGTCTGGGGGGGGGGGGGGGGGGGGGATGATAAGGCCAGAGAGGAGGCAGCATAGTGCACAAGGGTCAGAGGAAGGAGATGAAGTCCCAGAGAAAGGCAGGACACAGGTCATGCAGAGCTACCCTTCAGGTCATGGAAAGAAACCAGGGATTAATTCTAAGTTCAGTGAAAGTCATCTAGGGTTGTAAGTACAGGAGAACCATGCTCCAGTTAACATGTTGAAGAGGGTTATTTTGCCTCTATGGAATGAGTAGTGGGAGGTTATGGAAGCAGCGAGGTCAGTCACGACACCATCGCAGTGTTCACAGTATAAGATCTTGGTGGGTAACAGTGTGGACGCAGAGATGCAAACAGATCGAGGATTCGTGTTGGAAGTGAAGTAAAAAGGATGTGCTAAGGACTTGGCAAATCCAAAAGTTAGCCAATGGGATGTCTAAGTTTATCCAAAGTAGGATAAACTTCTAGCAAAACTGAGTAGGAGGGTAAAGAGAAGACCTGAGTTCTACGGCCAGCTTGCCAGCTGTGCGGCTTTGGGTAATCATTCTACTCTTTAGTCCTCAGTTTTCTCAGCCATAAAATTAGAACGTTAACTAGTGAATTCTAAAGTCTTCCCCAGCCTTGGCATCTCACGAATCTGTGGAAAGGTGGTAACTGCAAGCACACGGAACAAAGAAGTTTTTCCTTTTGTTATTGTATTTTTTTTCCTATTTTTTAAAAATATCTTGACCTCTGGAGAAAACTAGGTTCACCTATTCTGGTCCTTGGTTTATTTTCAGAATGTTTCTCTCACTAGCAGATCAGACTGTATTCAACAAAAAGAGAAAAGGTTAGTATACCATGTATCATTCTGAATCATGATTCATGACACTTGTGAACCCTCTCAAATTAGCATCAGGTGCTATGTGAGCAACACCCAAATGCTCAGCCAAGGGGACTCTTCCGTGCTACATTCCTGACAAAAAGCAACAAACACTGTCACGGGTGACCTCCCACAATTGACCCCAAACATCAAAAAGGCCACTGATCGTTTATTTCCTTTTACTTAAAATCTGAATATGAAAAGCAGAACATCTTTGACATTCTACGAAGCCTGACATTCACTCAAGCATGACAGATCCATGTTGCATCCTGCATTTGGAGTAATCCCAGAAACAGCCCGTTTTATTAATCACTCTGATGTTACTTTCCTAGAGACATATGCTCTTCCTGTTCCTGGGTTTACAGGTTGCTGACTTCTCTCAGGCTGCTAATCGATGCAACACAAGCATTGAAGATATAAGCAGGGAATTGTGATTTTTATAATTATAGTGCTTATAGACATACTAAGAATGAGTTTTTTCAGAGGAGAGAATTAAGAAGCATCAGAAATACCAGCATATAAATAACTCCCTGTGAAAACCAACTCATCCCTGTGTCTTTGGGGGGCGAGGCTCTACTATTTAAAAAAGCATTTCAATCCATGGCTTTCGATTTCTTAGCTCTGCGAACAAATGCAAATCCCAGAACATGCCCATATGTACAAGGGATTAGAACGTGGAGTAGAAGGTATTTTTAATAGCATATTTCTTCCACTCTCAGCAACATTCAATCCTTGTGGAGCAATAAATGTTATTTCTATCAGTAGAGAATTGCAGAATGAAGTCAGAAGAAAATAGTAAAATGGAGGTAAATTGCTTGTATTATGATCTGTGAAGACATGATTAGCTAAAAGAATCTTTTCTAAAAAGATTCGGTATAATATATGACGAAGAGTAAGAGCGTTATACACATTTGGAAAGTATTAGTGGAGAAGGACTCTAATGTGCTATGAATTTGGAGAATAAATTCTTCTTGACATTTACTTTCAACAAGGTAGTAAAAGTAATGAAAATTGATTAATACGAGTGATCCATTTTGATACACGATTTTTACTGGAAGTTAGTTTTACAGAGAACAGTACACGGAATAGGCCCATGACATCAGGACTGCCCACAGAGCATGTCTGTCCAGTGATAATAGAAAATAGAACAGGCTCCCCCCGACTAATCAGATCTCTGTGGAAGGGGGGGGCCTTTTAGCGCAGTAGTGGCGGCATTGTTAAGCACGCAAGGAACTGCCGTAACAATTGACAACTTTCACTGAACTCAAAATTTTACAAAACCTTTCATCAATTCTTACAATTCCACGTTAGGTTGGTAATAAAGATTCTGTCTCTATATGAGGATACCAAAGGTAGGTGTAGACACTTTATAAAGTAGATTCAAAAGCTCAAAGCCAGAGCGGAGCACATGACTCTGATATCTTCACTATTGTTTGTGTTCTGGCCATGAAATCGTGTAGTATTTCCCGATAGCTTGTCCAAACAAACACACTGCACTTAACAGTAAGAAATCACACGTTATAATAATGAATGAGAAAAATGCCTGATATTGGTAAAAGAAAAAAACAGAAGTGACTCAATCATTGTTATGGACTAAAAGCTATAATCAGATAATTTACAATAGAATAAAACAAAGGCAAATGGTCAAGAAACAAGAAAAATATCAACCTCATTAGTAATAGCAATTTCAGAATAAAAAAGATTGAAACAAGGTATGTTTTATCTATAAAACATGCTAAGGTTTTTCTAAAATAATTTTGTCAGGTGTTGGACAAAATAGCTGGTTAGAAATCAATATGCACCATATGATTCCAACTTTGTTAACAAATAATTGGACATAAATTTACATAGAAAAGAAACTAAATGAGTTTAGGTGAAAATGTTAACCCTGATTTAATCCAGGCAGTGGCAGTTCATTTACATTTTTTTTTCTTTGCAGTTGAATTTTCCCAAACTTCCTGGAATAGGACGTTGTATAGTGAAAAAAGTCATTGAAAATCAGGTTGACTAAAAAGCCTATTGTACTTTGTGAGTCATTTAAATTCATCAGTACTCTTAGAAATACATACTTCTTTTTAAATGTATTTTATTGATTATACTATTACAGTTGTCCCATTTTTTTCTCCCTTTATGCCCCTCAGCCCTGTACCCCATCTCCCACCAGCACTCCTCCCCCCACCTTAGTTCATGTCCATGGGTCCATATAAGTTCTTTGGCTTCTCCATTCCCCATACTATTCTTAACATCCCCCTGTCTATTTTGTAACTACCATTTATGCTTCTTGCTCCTTGTACCTTTTCCCCATTCTCCCCCCTTCTCCTCCTCCCCACTGATAACCCTCCATGTGATCTGTATTTCTGTGAATCTGTTCCCATTCTAGCTGTTTCTTAGTTCATTTTTGTTTTTAATTTTTTAGGTTCAGTTGTTGACAGTTGTGAGTTGTCATTTTACTGTTTGTATTTTTGATCATCTTCTTTTTCTTAGATAAGTCCCTTTAACATGTCATAGAATAAGGCTTTGGTGATGATGAACTCCTTTAACTTGACCTTATCTGGGAAGCACTTTATCTGCCCTTCCATTCTCAATGATAGCTTTGCTGGATAGAGCAATCTTGGATGTAGGAGCTTGCCATTCATGACTTTGAATACTTCTTTCCAGCCCCTTCTTGCCTGTAAGGTCTCTTTTGACAAATCAGCAGATAGTCTTACGGGAGCTCCTTTGTAGGTAGGTAACTGTCACTTCTTCTCTTGTTCCTTTTACAATTCTCTCCTTATCTTTAATCTTGGGTAATGTAATTCTGATGTGCCTTGGTGTGTGCTTCCTTGGGTCCAACTTCTTTGGGACTCTCCGAGCTCCCTGGACTTCCTAGAAGTCTATCTCCTTTGCCAGATTAGGGAAGTTCTCCTTCACTATGTTTTCAAATAAGTTTTCAATGTCTTGCTCTTCCTTTTCTCCTTCCAGCACCCCTATGATTTGGATTTTGGAACATTTAAAGTTGTCCCGGAGGTTCCTCAGCCTCTCCTCATTTTTTTGAATTCTTATTTCTTCATTCTGTTCTGGCTGAATGTTTATTTCTTCCTTCTGCTCCAAACCATTGAATCCCAGTTTCCTCCCATTGCTGTTGGTTCCCTATATATTTTCCTTTATTTCACTTTTCATAGCCTTCACTTTTTCCTCTATTTTGTGACCATACTCAACCATTTGTTTCTGTGAGCATCCTGATTACCAGTGTTTTGAACTTTACATCTGATAAGTTGACTGTCTCTTCATTGCTTAGTTGTATTTTTTCTAGAGCTTTGATCTGTTCTTTCATTTGGGCCATATTTTTTTGTCTCAGCATACCTATTATGTAGTAAGGGGTGGAGCCTTAGATATCCTTCTGGTGGAGCTGCCCACATCACTGAGTTGTAGCACTCTATATGGGGGAGGGGTATGAGAGGGAACAATGCTGCTTGCTCCACTCCTGGCTGGTAGAAATACATACTTCTTAACACAGATAAAGCACTTTTAATTATCAGAAGACATATGAATGCCAATAAGGTAACTGTCATTAGGATATTTTTTTCTTATTCAGTGAAGATCATCCTAAGAGAAAATCCCTCAAATGAGATACACGTTGTAGAGAAGTTTGGTCACTAAAAGACAGGCTTTTGTTTTATTTTTTATTTATTTTATTTTTAGGATTTTATTTCTTTCTTTTTAGAGAGGGGAAGGGAGGGACAAAGAGAGGGAGAGAAACATCAATGTGTGGTTGCCTCTTGCATACACCCCACAAGGGACCTGGCCTGCAACCCATGCATGTGCCCCGACTAGGAATCAAACCGGCGACACTTTGGCTCACAGACCTATGCTCAATCCACTGAGCTACATCAGCTGGGGCTACCTGCTTTATTTTTTAATCATATGAATGGATCTTATATTTCCTATGAAAATAAAAGATCTATAGAAGTTTCATTGCTTTTTTTGATATGGTGATTGAATAGGGTTATCTGGATTAAGCTGAGATGATCTTTAAGAAAATAAAAAAATTTGTCAGGCAAATTAAAGGAGAGAACTAGGAGACATAATTAAATTATTAAGGGAGTATTTTAAAGATTTCAAGATACTGCAGGCAAATATGTAATGAAATTAATTATATGTATTCATTAGCATAGGGTCAGCATTACATCAAATTATTGTTGAAAAAGTACAGTACCTCCAGATGCTATATACAATACAAAAAATTGTTTAAAATATTTACCTCTTTACATAGACCTCTCCTTTAGTTAGTTCTAATAAGTCAGATTTTCATGTGTCCAAAGAAGCTCCCCAAGAAGATGGGTAATTTGTGATGGTATTGAAAGGAATATAATGCATCTTTTTCTAAAACAAAATATTATATGTGAGGGGACCCCCCCCCAAATGGAATTATCTTCTGGAGGGCGGGCCCCTTGTAGTACAGGCTTCTCCTGCTAGGTGAGTGTTCTAGGAACTTATGTGTATCAGTGTACCAGCTGGTGTTGCTGTGAGAAGCTGTGTTCAGATTCAATGAATTTTTTTGAAGACTCTTTCAACAAGATTGTCCATTTCATGGTGGGTGATTTACAAGTGCACCTGCCTACACCACACTGAGTATTCAGCAGTTTTGTCCAAAAACAGCATGACCCCTGTGCCCCACCCTCCCTATTCACACAATCTCACCCTGAGAGACTTTTCTTTTTGTTTCCCTGGATGAAAAAGTCCTCAAAGAGAAACATTTTGCCAATGTGGAAGAGGTGAAAAAAAAAAAACAACAGAAGCACCAAAAGGCATCAAAATCAATGAGTTCAAAAACTGTTTTGAGCAGTGGAAAAAAACATCTCAGTAGCTGAGATGTTTGCATCTCTGGTATTGCATCAAAAGGAGAGTACTTTGAAGGTGACTGAAGTTTAAACAAGTAAGCATAAACACACAATTTTCTAAATAAATAATTCCAGTTTTGGGGGAGTCCTCCCTCATATATACACATACATTTATGCACAAGAGACAACTAAAAATAGATACAAATGGCTAATGAAGTAGATGATACCTCACTGGAAATTATATAAACATAAAATAAAACAATGTTATCATTATGTCAAGAGCTGGAACACGAAATTACACATAAAATCATACGTTAATTAGTTTGTGTGTGCATGCATGGAGGACTGAATGAAACATTCCAGCTGGTTGGATGATATTATGAATATCTGTAGAGGTTGTTTTTGTTTTTTAGCTTGCGCATTTCCTCACAGAATCTATAACAGGCATTTTTTATCAAGGAGAATTCACTTTGAATTTCTGAAAAGAAATAATGGATAGGTCTTCGCATATAATGTCAACATAGTCTGTTCTAATTCTGAAGCAAGTTGAAAAAAAATGTTTTCTCAGACCACTGGCAAGTGCCACCTAAAACTTATCAATGATTGCAAGACATAGAATTTTGCCTTTTAGCTTGGCTTTCTTCAGTTAGTATTACAACCACATTTTTGTAACAAATTCCTCTCAAATGTTTAGATAGAAACAAAAGTTATTGAACGAAAACTTATTTGACTTGGATTTTTCTCTGAATAGTTCCCGTATTTGTTAAAAATTATTGAAAGCTATGTACTTAAAGCACACACAAATAAATCCCGCCAGGACTAAATGTTACAAAATAGAGCACATACCAAACCAAGTATATTTCAAGAAAGCAAGTTAGGTGCCTTCAGAAACTGCTTCCTTTATTTTACATCATTGTTGTAAAACTGCCAAATAAAATCATATTCAGCTTTTTTATTCTATATTTTTTGTATTTCCCTAAAAACTTAAAAGCATCTCCTATTTCTCAAGTTAATAACCCTTCCTGAATTCTGATATGGTGCTTTATATGGGAAGTAAGGGAATATTAAAGCAAGCAGAAAACAAGAGTAGTTAAATGCAGTGAATCTAGGCCCTGCCTGGCGTAGCTCAGTGGATTGAGCTCGGGCTGTGAACCAAAGTGTCGCAGGTTTGATTCCTAGTCAGGGCACATGCCTGGGTTGCAGACCACGGCCCTCAGCAACCGCACATTGATGTTTCTCTCTCTCTCTCTTTCTCCCTCCCTTCCCTCTCTAAAAGTAAATAAATAAAGTCTTTTAAAACAATGCAGTGACTCTGATGTTGGAGAGGCTTGGGTATGAATCTTCAATCCTGACTCCTAATTTTATGGTCACTAGAAAGTTACTTAACTGCCCTAAACATCCACTTTCTCACATGTTAAATGCATGTAATAACATTACACCATAGAATTAGAATATTAAGTCAAATCATGTATATATAACTCCTAAATAACACATGGTCCATACAATTAAGTAAGCAAAACTGTATCAACTTCAAAAAACAGCCAATGCTATTGATTCCTAAGCAGCTGATGAAAAGTAATGAAAAAATCCTTCAGCCTCTGAGCAATGGTTAAGTTTCCCTGATAGCTTAATGTATTTCTACCTGAATAAATCAAAGGCAAAGAAGAAATCAGTCATGAAATCTAGTCTGGGGACAATGCAAGAAAGCAACAGATTACCTTATAGCTAAGTCATGCAACTTAGGTGGAATCAACAAATAGATTTTGAAACAAACTTTGGGTCTGGAAAATAAGTAGGCTTCTTTAGGTCTTCGATGAGATCCACAGATTCCCACAGCTTGTGGTGACTAAACAGTTGCTGGTCACCACCCTGAGGAATGGAAAATAAAAACCACAGGAATAACTAATCTTGTCCCATGATCAAAGACGGAGTAGATATCTCTAGGAAAGGAGCTTATCATTTAATCCTCTTTGCTCTCTCTTTGTTTAAATAAAACCTGCCACTTTATTTTATTTATATTTATTGTTGTTCAATTACAGTTGTCCCAACTGTTCCCCTGTTGCTCTCCCCTGCCCTGGCCACCCCCCAAGTTTTCATTTCTCATTGAGACCAAACCTTTAGACCAGAAACCAACAACACTAAAATACCCAGAATCACTAAGTTATTTTTTGGCCAGAAAAATTGTTTCTTTTACTTAAATTTCACAAAAAAAGCAAAAATAATAATAATTAGCATTTTGTAATAATGAATTTGAACACTTTACTAGAACAGTGTCTACCACAGAGAAGGTTACACCTAAATATTTGTTGAGTGAATAAAAGACACAAAACAAGAATGGGATACTAAATATAACCAAGATTAGAGCAAGAGGAAGTATCAGAAATGTACAGGTTAAAAAATTTCTCTAGTGGGGAGGTGGAGGAAAGGCTAAATTTTAAAATGTCTGCAGGCCTGTTTCCCAGGCTTAGCAGGTAAAACAGGGAGAAACGGTTCAGTACCACGGACAGTACCACCAGGCAGGCTCTCTGAAGAAGTCCCAGCTCTAAGTTGCTTGAGTCTTCTAACCAGAAAGAATTTATTAAAGGGTTCTGTTACTTTTATACCAGATTCATTCCCAATAAAAATACCAAATACTCCTCAAATGCATCCCCACCCTGACACACATGAAAAAAAAAAACAAAACGTACACATAGAAGCCTGGCCGGTTGGTTAAAATTCTGTCTTGTTCAGGGAATAAATCTGTCACTTTAGAAAACTGATCCAGGAAGTCTTATCTCCTGCTATGTGACAGCTCATCCTAAGAGGGCTCGCTCCCCCTGATCTACAGCAAGGGATTTACCTGCAGGATATAATCAAGTGGCTATTTGAAAACTGGAATAAAACATCAAACTCTAATTTAGTGTTAGAGATTCAAATCCATAAATCTCTTCAAGAGGAAGACTCTACCAGAAGGTTGTTACCTTTCCATAAGCATCCACTAAGTGAGATAATCTGCACCTTAGCTACAACTACAATGTACATTACATCAAAGTAACAGGAACTCTGAAGTAAAAAAGGCATTATTTGATATGTCTCAAAACTATACACAGCTAAAGTAAAACATTGACAAATAAAATATCCTCATCTTTACTATTCTACTTCTTGTGCTTACCTATTGTGATCCTAAATCTTTGTTTATTTCTCTACTATAACAGACATCTTAGGATTGGATATTCATTTGCCTAGCTTCTCTTATACTAAATTGCAGATTCCTTGATCAGAGTAATCATGTATCATTCACAATAGCCAGCAGCATCCTGGACATAGTAATTGCTCAATAACCATTTATTGAATCAAACTGAGTTGAAGTCACTCATCTTTGGTTTATGAAACTTCTGCTCTCATAGGACTATGAATGGGATCTATCCCAGGACATAATCATGTTACTATAGAGAAAAAAAGAAGGAACTGTTGGTTTTGATAGTAAATATAACAAAGAGATTTGGGGCATCTGGAAATATTTACCCTATAAATAATTCCATGAAGAAAGTAATGCAAACCATGCCTTTTTGCCAAGAAATGACCAAAGATTCTATTTATGTTGTGTGTTTAAACTTCCAAAGACTGTATTATGAAGAACCAGAGAAACACAAGAACAACTGACATCCTCAGGAAAATGTAGGGTCAAAAGAAGAGATTCCCATTAAAGAAAGAAAAAGCAGGTGAGAAAAATGAAAGAAAGGGTAGGAGGGAAGGAAGAAAAAGAAAAAAGCAGTGTCCCCTCCATCTGTTAGAAGGTGGTACTGAAAAGTAATAAAAGTTATATCCTGACAGATGGTGAGGTTTTTAAAAAAGCAGCATTGCCCCAAACTTGTGCACATAGAATATAAGCTTATTCCTCTCAGACCATGGATTGTATTACAAGAAATAGAAGAATGATGGGCATAACTGTGTTTTGTTCTGTTGTTTTTATGGTTATTTCTTGGGCACATGCTTCCATGCAATGCTTTGGGGGAGTTCACTATGATTACTTGCAATAGAGTCCCAGCTTAAATAATCTCAATAATAGTTCAAGTTTTCCAAGGGAAATTCACACTACCTGTTTAGTCTTAACAAATTCAGATATGCTGTCAATTTTTATGTTTTATTTTTTATACTGCTAAAACTGTTCCAATTATTTCCCCCTTTGCCTCCCTCCACCCAGCCATTCCCCTACTTCCAAACTATCCCCAGTGCCCTTCATATATGTTTTGACTAATCCCTTTACCTTCTTTCAAACAGTTTTTATTCTTATATAAAATGTATCCTACATGAAAATATCCCATGTTTAAACTGGTTATTAATGATTTGGGGTACTCAGTTTACAGAATTAAGTGTTTCTGAGCGAGGCCCCTTTTCAATTCAGCAAGTTTTCCATTTCGCCAAGAATCAATTCCATCTGGTGTTTCTAATCCAGCATTTAAAAAATCATCCTACAAGGCCTCTGATCATGTTTAAACACTACAATTGTGTTTAAACACAGTCGAATTTCCATAAAAGTGACTCTGCTAGTGAACCATTTCATTGTCCCCTCCATCTGCAAAGAATAGTTTTGTTTTTCTTTTCTACCTCAAGAACACCTAATCCTCACTTTCTAAGAAACAGAACTGGAGTGCTTTTGTTGCCAAGAGCTTTGTTATAATAGCTAGAGGACTCCCTTGTGAGTACTAGTTAGTGGTATTGCTTGTTAAAACATGCTTGTCTAATACAAATATGATTAGTTATGTTATTCACTGAATAGTTAAACTACATATAAAATATTTAAAGTGTGTATAAACTATTACACATGTATATATAGTTTATATATAGTGTGTGTGTATATATATGTGTATGTGTGTGCATATATATATATATTCAAACTATCTATGAACAGAGGCCTGTAAGTTAGAAGGGCGATGAGAATCTAAAACATGAGCAGAGCTGTTTAAAATCTCATGGCTGTTCCTTCTTTCTTTCTGCTGCATAGTATCCCTGTGTGTAAATGTACCACAGTTGTTTGATCCACTCATTTACTGATGGACTCTTAGGCTGTTTCCAGCATGCAGCCATTGTATATAGTGCTGCTATGCACGTAGAGGTGCATAAGTTCTTTTGAGTTGGTGATTCGGGAGCCTTAGGGTATATTCCCAGCAGCGGAATTGCTGGGTCAAAAGACAGTTCCATTTTTAGTTTTTTGAGGAAATTCCATACTGTTTTCCATAGTGGCTGCACCAGCTACCTTCTGTGACGGCATGGATGGAACTGGAGAATATTATGCTAAGTGAAGTAAGCCAGTTGATAAAAGACAAATACCATATGATCTAACCTATAAGAGGAACCTAATGAACAAAAATAACTAATAAGCAAAACAGAACCACAGCCATGGAAACATGGAGCAGACTGACAGTGATCAGAGGGGAGGGGGGAGGGGGATAATTGTGGAGAGAAGGGGAAAGAACTAATCAAAGAGCATGTATGAATGACCCACGGACATGAACAACAGTGTGGGAAGGGACTGCGGGAGATGGGGGTAGGATGGGTGGAGGAGGGCAAAGGGGGAAAATAGAGACAACTGTAATAGAATAACAATAAAAATGATTTAAAATCTCACTGCTGTACATTTTCTTGTTCTTCACTAGAAACACCTGCTTTCTGTGGAACCAGAAGTCAGTGTGAAGGCGGCTTCCCAGTCTAGGTTTCCTACTGGACTGGGAGTTGTAACGGCCTCACCAGGAAGGTTTGGCATGTTCCAAATTCCTCTATGGCTGAGAATAAAGCAGAGATAAGTCCAGGGCCCACAGAGAGATTTTGATGTCCATTAGAGGTTTCAAGAAAAAAAAAACCTAAAAATCTAGAATGTTACTGATTTGATAAACCCCAAAATAAACATTAGTATTATATTTTTACTAGCCTCTGAACCAAACCGTTTTTTAAAACCTACATAATCAGTTTAAAAATAAATCAAATTATAGAACTGATGCTGGTAGTGTAGTATGAGATTAAATATGCTAGACAAAAAATTAGTGAGTTCTGGATCCTTTTTCCTATTGTTTCTTTTGACATCTACCATTAAACAATTCACTTAACCCCCAAAGGCACTGGGCTTCAACTACTTCACTTGTAAAACAAGCATTTGGACTAGAGTATAACTGAACTTATATCCAGACACAGGCACTACATGGTATTTGAACTCACATCTGACTACTATTTGAACAGTTCTAAAAAGAATACTTTGTTTATTTAATAAATGTGCTCTAGGGTTCAGAATTTAAACTCAAGTTCCTTAAAAGAGCATTGTACTTTTTTTTTTCAAAAAATTCCCAGATGATGGGGATGAAAGCAAAGACCCAAATGAATGAACTGATCATACAATCAGTTCCAAAGGATCCACCATTGTTATTCCAAAATCCCACAAAGCTACAGAGAGGGGAGAGCAGGAGCCAACGTGGCTGCTGGCGGTTTCAGGCATGCTTCTTTGTCTCTCCGGTGAGCAGCCTAAAGAGCCAGGCATGCCAGCAGTGGGAAGAAGCTTCTCTCCACAGTATATCACAGTATAAAGGCTCTGAAATTGGCTACCAGAAATTGGATTTAAGCTGGTAGAACCACAAAAGACAGGATATCTTCCTTTCCTCTCCTACTGCATTCCATGACCTCATAATAAAGGGCAAGAACAGAGCCATCCTGTACTCTGAGCTGTAGCCCTGCCCTAGTAGCTTTGACAGGCCACATTTAACAACATCAGAAATAAATTTTTTAAAAAACTAAAAAAACAAAACAACCCAGTGGGATTCAAACACTGACAATTACATGTTTTCCAACGATCAAATCTAAGTTTGGTCCACTGGGACATACTACTTCTCTTAGATTAGAATACCTTTGAGAATATTAAGTAAGATTATGAGTGATGGCAATTTTATGGAAGGCAGAAGAAATGTAGAAAGTTTAGCCTCAAGAAACATATATAAAGAAGGTCCTTGAGAAGAGGTTACAACATAGTATATGCTCCGCCCCATGCTATTCACAAAACAGACAGCAAGAATCCATAACAGCAGTTTTTCCTGTAGTTGTGGGTCTCTGCCTGCAATATTTCTCAGGAGCCAGGCCCCATCAATTCGTCTGAGTTGGCATGAAAAAGAAAACATATTTACCACCTTTTTTATAAGAGGAAAGAGCTCTGGGCTGAGAATCATGGGATCCGCTCCTTCTTTGAGTTCTATCATCAACCAGGTACACAAGTCGCTTCGTTAGTCTAGGCCTCTTCAGCCTTACTGACAAATATTGTGGGCAGGGGTGGACTGTCCCCACAGTTCCTTCATGTGTTCTAGCCCTAGATATTTACTGTGTAATTTTAATCAATGGGGGTATTGGCAAATGACTAGAAAAAGCTTGACTATCACTTAAACAAAACTATTCACTGACATTATAAAACATCATCGTTATTTTTTTCCTCCCAGCAGAGCTGCAGATATTATGAGATTCATTGTCCAACAGTGCTTATTTAAGCCAAGAAATATATTCTTTTTTTTAAATTTTTTAAAAAGATTTTATTTATTTCTTTTTAGAGAGAGGGGAAAGGAAAGAAAAAGTGAGGGAGAGAAATTCAATCTGTGGTTGCCTCGCGTGAGCCCCCTACTAGGGACCTGGCCTGCAACCCAGGCATGTGCCCTAGACTGGGAATCAAACTGGTGACTCTTTGGTTCTCAGACCCACACTCAATCCACTGAGCTACACCAGCCAGAGCCCAAGAAATGTATTCTAATCCAACTCCTGCACAGATGATGAATTCAATGTTCAGAGGGGTTAACTGATTTGCATAAAATCAGGTAGGTAATCCACATACCCAGATTATAATTATCAACACCATGATTATTAGCACAATTATTAGTTTTTATGGGGTTTAGAGAGTGATTTTCAAACTTCAAATCTAAATCTATTGATAAGCCAGTAACTTTCCTCCATCACCAGTCTTCACGTTTCTTGTTTGTGATCATTTCTCTATAGTTGAATACTTTTAGGGTCCCTACATTCTTTCTTTTTGATTCTTTAAGTTTCCTTTTGACTCTTTGTTCATCGAGCTCATTTATTTTACTCACCCTTTCATACTTGCATTAGCAACTTTCCCAATTTATAATCACTGCAATGCTTATTAGTAGATAGCATACTTCCTTTACTGCACCATAACGATGCTAAATAAGACTCACCTAACACAAACGCTGTAGAATCCAAAAGGTAGTCATTTACAGCTACCTGTATGTTCATTGTCTTTTACTTGTATGTGGCAGCTGTGTTAAATAATTCTTGAGCAGTAATTATTTAATTCCCTAAAAATGATAATACTATAGCACAAAATGATCTTAATATTTCACTGTTGGTCCTCACTGTCTGATCTTGAATCCACTTTTCAAGTGCTTTATGTTGATTAGATAAAAACAAAGAAGAGGCATTTCAGGTTGTATATGACAGGTGATGAACATAAATTCACTAAGTGACCATATTCCTATGGCATTATAATCCAAAAGCATCAAAGCAATGGAACAAAATGAGGTAAATCCCACGACATTTAGCAGGAAAAAGGAGAGTTAGAAAAGCAGTCAGGAGACCTGCATTCCGCCCTAAACTTGCACACTACAGTCACAAACTTGGACAACTTTCCCTACTTCCTTGAGCCCCAACTCTAAAGTGAAGGAGTTCAACCTGCCTTCTAAGATCACATTCATATTTATCATTCTATGACAAATTCTGCCATGGCACCCTCTACTACCCCCTAATGCCCACACACACACACACACACACACACACACGCACATACACACACAATGTGTGGTGGCTCTCTGGGTCACCTGCATGATATCTAATGTGGCAGCAGGTACCAGCCCCTGGTCTGTGCTTCCCCTGGACAACCTACTGCCAGGCTGGCCCGCAGAAGCTCCTGCTCTGTGACCAATCCCACACGTGCTGTGGTGACAGGAACAACCTGCTTTCACAAAAAGAAAACAGAACCTCTGGTCTCCACCTGCAGTTTTTACTTCATGTCACCAATTTAAACATCTATTGACTACTTTTGCCTCCAATGTAAAGGACCAGGTGACTCCAAAACACTTTATAAAGCATGTGGAAAGGCCCTCCAGCTCCATAAAGCATATGAACTAAAAAAGAACATTAGAGATTTTCACATTTTCTAACACAACCTTTTCACGCTAAAGAGTCCAAGAACCTGAGGCCCAAAGAGGTGGAAATGTCAGGATGAGAACCAAGCACTCTGGATTCTGGGCCAGTGCACTCACAGTGGAAAAATAGGAAAATAGATAAATGTAGTGCTTTCTAAACAGTCACAGTGAAAATTTTAGAAATCTCCACATTTTTATTGTTATAGCAATACAATGTAGTATGAGAAAGATCATTTGTTCTAGAGCTAGCGCCGTGCCCCTGCGCACACACGCACACCTTGGAGATACCGCACAGCTGGTGCCAGACTACCTCAATAACACGAGTATCGCAATACAGTTATGCACATGGGATTTTTGGTTTCCCAGTGAATATAAAGTTATGTTTACTATATGGTGGCCTATTAAGTGTGCATGAGTATTATGTTTATTATGTCTTTTTTAATGTCAATGACTAATCAAGTAAATGATTTATCCAGCGTATTAATAAAAACCCATTAAGTGAAAAACATCGCAAATGTAACATTAAATTTAGGCCATCAACATCTACAGTCTCACCATCTAATATCTTATCTGACTGATGACATACTGCCAGAAGTAATTCTTCGTAAATTAACAGAAAGACAAAATCATCTCGATGTATGATGACAGGGTATATTCATAGTCCCCAGAATACTTACATGCAATCGCCCTTAACTCTGCCAACAACAAAATGTACATCTTTTCTTTAGAAAGTACTTTGTGGCTTCAAAAACCCCCTGCTAACCATCATCGGAGTCCACTGGGGAAATGGCACCGATAGGCTTGCCCCACACAGTGTGACCACACACCTTAAGTTTCTGAAAAACGTACCATCTGCAAGGGCAATAAAGCGGAACTCAATAAAATGAGGTAAAGATGAGGCACGCCTGTCCTTACCTTTGGCCAAGTGAACTTCTTGGCACTCCATGTTGTCGCCTCTAAAAATGGCATTAAAAATATTTCTATTGAGTTGGTTTTGAAAGTTAAAAAAAAAATAAGTGATGTAGCATTCTCGCCACTGTGTCTTCAAACATCCCCTCACAGATTCGAAGGATGTATTTATTATCTGAAGGTCACAAGAAACCCTACAAATTGAGGGATCTCTCCAGTGTGGTCCAACACCACAAGGGGTGCTTGGGCGACACCCTGAGATGCACCAGAAAACTTGAAGCCTCTCAAAGAAGACATTTTCCTACAACGGCACTGAAGGATAAAGTGCTTCACTTCCAGGACGCTTAGGGCCATTCTACACAGAAGCATGACGGGGCATTTGAGAAGATAACAGGTTTATTTAAACATTTTTTAAGTAATGGAATAAAAAAATGGTATTCTTTGAACTCAAGACGGCACAGGATAGGTTTTAAACATACTGCTTCTTGATGGTGATGTAGAAATAGCTCCTGAGAACATTAATCTAAACACAGCAATTCAAACTGACACACGTGTGTACATGTGGTAAAAAACATTATCGGCTCTAAGAGGTATTGCTCGACATAAGATCAGACTAGTTCACAAATATATCGCAGAGCACCACCTCCACAAGCAACTTCTCACAGTTTTAACGTGCTCGTTTACCCCCAGCTTGGAGCCCTCCACTGAGAGCGAGCTAGAGCACGCACGCAGGGAGATCTGCCTGGGCAAACCGTGCCATCACGGTGCTGCCATGAAGCCCACCCCGTACAAACTCTTCATGTTATAGATGAGCATCTGAAGCCTGAGCGGTTATGTGATTTGGTTTGGTTTTAGTTTTCCCGAAAGTAAAAAGCATCAGCAAAGCTGAGACTGGGCCCGAATAGTACGCACACCCCTGGACTTCTGGCCCGGGGCTCTTCCGGGGAGCCCAGGGGTCTGACCGCACAGAGCGGCAGCCTTAGCAAGACTTGGGCTCAGAAGAAATTCCCTCTGAGTGTGCCTGTTCAGGAAGAATTCCCCACAGCTGTCCACGGTTTATCTTACATTTGTTAAATTATAATAGCTTTCCAAATGGGTTTCTTCTTTCATTATGTTTTTTTGAAATACCATTTAATTGTACTCTATCCCCAGGGTTGGTAAGTGCTAAGAAATAATGGTTTCAGGCAGATTATACATTATCTTTCACTTCTCCATTACTGAAAATATCTATAACTGTATGCATGCTTTTCCCAATAGTTTGGGCTCTGATTTCTACAAGTAGCCTATCTGTCCAAGATACACACACACACACACACACACACACACACACACACTGGCCAAAAGCTCTGTTTCACTCTAACAAGGTGTTGACAGTTTTGTCTTTACTAAAAATGTCCTCCTAGGAACCAGCCCAACTGTTAATAGGGTTTTACAGAAGAAATCAGCATAGGGATGCTGGGGTCAGGCCAGGGCAGAGGAACCATACTTTGCTGCTCTGTCAATCCAGAGATATAACCATTTCATTTCAGGTCAACAGGAAATATAATTCTGGAACCAAATCATGATGCTAGCATAGGAGAAAGTGTTTCCTCCAGGGAGTCTGAAGTGATACATGGAACTATGCTTCCGATGCCCTTTGAGCTTGTAATTATTATCAAAATTAAGAAAGTTAAGTAACTGCCAGTAGTAGGTTCCATAATTGCTTTAATAATCACACATAAAATAATATAAAGTGTTCCTGAAAAATTCTGGGCATGCTAGTTATAAAGGAAGTATTTATAACACATGAAAGAACCAGAGGAATTTCATTATTTTGCTGTCGTTATCATGGACAAAACTTCCAGATGATTCATCATAATTCTGTGCATAGTAAGTCTCCTGTCGCCAACCCCATCAGTAAATCCTGTGTTGTGATTAATTAGCAACTATTCAGAGAGAGTTGCTTGGACTCCACACATAAAAACCAACATTCCATATTTATTGGAAGAATGAAATGTACTTTATAATGACAATGCAAACTAATATTAACAGAAAGTTTGCTAGAATCCAGATACTATATATGACTTATTTCTTGTAATCCAGTATCAGCTTCATTTTATAGGTAAGAAACTAAAGTTTAGAGAGGTTAAGTCACCTGTCCCAAATTACAGAGCTTGGAAGCAGCAGCTTCAAGCTGGCATTGTAGGTCTATGTGACTCCAAAATCCGTGTCCGTAAAACCAGTACTCAATATTTCCCACAATTTCATCGTAGAATAAAGACTTCCATGAAAATGTTACTGTAATTCATCATGAAGAGCAATACTCCACATTGTGGAGATACTCAGAAGCACTGGATAGGGAGCAGTACAAGAGACTGAGAAATAAAAGTTTTATGACATCAGGTTTTCACAAAGATAGCACATCCATAATGAAAACATGGGAGAAGATTCTGCTCAAGAATAGCAGCTCTCAACCTGGTCAATAATACTGGAATGATACGTACAGTGCCAGGTGGGTGCAGGAAGTATGGGGGGAGCAATTTGTAAAGTACAGGGTTATCTAACCACTATGTTGTATGCCTGAAACCAATACAAAATAATATTGGAAGTAAACTGTAAATAAAAATGAAAAATTATAAATAGACTCTATAAATAAAGATAGTAACAATAGAAAAAAAGAATAGTGTGTCTTAGTGAAAATACTGCAGATCCAAATTTTAGCACAACACAAAATCATGTGCCTGGTATTTTCCCAGGTAACTAGAGAGGTGTATGTTAAGTGATGAGTCCTTTTGACATCAGCTGAGCCAACAGGAATTCATCAAAGCTGAGTCCTTCATTCAATCTGACTCAAAATAATGAATAGAACCTCAGACTGAAAGACTCTTTCTTGTCAACCTTCCCAAATCTAAATTAAAGTTTGAAGGAGTATATGAGCAGATATGACTAAAGTAAAACAAACAAGTCTCGAAGGGAAAACATAAATTAATCATTTGGAGTTGGAGTTATTATTTGTATTTTAATCTTTAATAAATTATACATGTTTGATGCAATTCCCTGGTAGTGTTTATGATTTTACTAAAAACCCTGCTTTCTAAAAGCAAGGAGCAGAAAATAATCTAATTACTCAATAATAGGGGGCACATAAAAATGTGAAACTTCCATATCTTAATGTATCCATTAAAAACATAAAATAATACAATGGAAAACTTTTCAAAATATATTAACTTAAAAACTGCTGAAAAGAACATCATAATATATATGATCCAAATTTTGTGCTTGGGTGCAAAGGTGGCAAGGGGTGGGGTGCTAAATATATACCACTAAAAATGTTAACAGGGCTCTTATCCAGTGGTAGGTAATGTTTGTCTTTTCCTTTCTTTCTATCTTTCCTTCCTCTTACTAATTTTTATCATCTAAACATATGCCCTAAGAAAATTTGACTTGCTTAGTAACTCTCCCTATTAAGACAGGCTAGAATCAAAGTTAAGAGCTCAAATTTTGCAATCTAACTACCTGGATCCAAAATCTGACTCTATCACTAGTGAGTTGTGTAAATTTGTCTAAGTTCCTTAACGTCTCCACACCTCACTTTCCTCATATGTAAAACAGGAGACCACATAATATGTTTCTACATAGCAGATCCACTGTGAGAATTACGTGAGTTAATGTATGTGAAGTGATGAAATAGTGCCTGACACATGGTCAGGGCTCAGCAAATGCTGGCTATTGTGGATGATGTTGCTACCTTTATTACTGGAGAATATGAATGCAACCAATAGCTCTGCTATAAAACACAAGAAATCCATATATTAGGCAAGATAAAGATATTATTACTATATCTGCCAAACACACACCAAAGCCTAAGTTGACTTAGTTAACTTAATAGTTGACTTAGTCAATTTGACTAAGCTGACTATTCTCTATTTACAAAAATAAGTGTATGACAATTTTTAACATTATTAGAATTATAAAAATAAACATTGCAACTTTCTGGTTTTATTCCTTGTTTATCATAAACCTACAGATGATTCTTTGTGCATGTCTCTAGCTGTGCCACACCTATTCTCTTAGATAAAACAAAATGATGTGGGGAGCAGGTAAGCCATTGACCAAAGGACACAGAAAGCTGGCATTAGGTGTGTGGTGTATTTAAAGTCAATCCAATCCAATAATGTCTGTAAGCAGAGGGATGAGAACTTCACCGGGACAGAGATGATCAACATTGGAAGGTCCACCACCAGAACACCAGACAATCTATGCCTGGTCAATATGCTTGGCATTAAAATAAGGGTGATCAAAGCCATCGTAGAAATTGCAATGGACTTCTTTTCTGGCGTGACAGAAAAAACACTCACATCATAATTTATGGGGCTTTTCTTCTTACTACTGAAATAGAAGCCTCCATGATACCGAACCTTCCTTCACAGAGTCTGAGCCTAGCCCAAACATACGTAGCATGCAGCACACACTTTTCCTCATCTTTACGTCTGCAAGCAACAATAAAACTCAATTCTTTTGAAAAACTTAAGGAGGCAGCCTTACTTATTTTGTCTCCCTTCTTCTTTCTCAACCCCAAACTTCTAAACTTCATGAATATTCTTTAGCATACAGTAAGCTTTATATTAGTGTTTTTAAAATATAGGAAGCCTTCTGATTTCTCACATTATACAGAAATGTAAGAAACTGTGAAGAGCTGTTTTTCCCAATCTGAAACATGAACTCCGTATCTAGTCCTAAAGGATGTTTTGAGTGAGAGGGGAGGTGTCCTGACCAGCTCTCACAGTGTGTGGCCGAGGGAAAAACTGCACAGAGCTATCTAAGCCTGTGCCCGGTGCACCATGCAGGCGGGGAGGCATCTGGCTCCTCAGCTTCAGGGGGCTGATCTCTGATATCACACGTTCTGAGAATTTATATAAAGAGAGAAAAGTCCAGGGGTGGGTCTGTGTAGCCCCAGGATCAAGCTCTCTGGCCCCTCCCAGAGATTCTGGAATGTTATTAATATCTGTTAGTACACTCTTTTTCTGATTAACAGTCCTATGCATATTCTGTTACTTCCAACTAAAAGCCCTGCCTAATACATACATAAAAGTGTTGACATTGCCCTGGCTGGCGTAGCTCAATGGATTGAGTGCGGGCTGAGAACCAAGGTGTCGCAGGTTCGATTCCCAGTCAAGATGCATGTCTGGGTTGCAGGCCATGACCCCCAGCAACCGCACATTGATGTTTCTCTCTCTCTCTATCTCCTTCCCTTCCCTCTCTAAAAATAAATAAATAAAATCTTTAAAAAAAAGTGTTGACATTCTACTAATTCTCAGAAGCACAAGTTGAGTAGTAGAGAAATATGGTCCATTTCAGTAACAAGAGCATTTATCCTCACCTTAGTCCATCTTTGCACACCAAGCTATGTTTGCCACGCACAGAGACAGACAAAACTGGGCTTCCATGCAATGTGAAGGGTGCAGCTATCAGCCCATAAGAATAAAAATTTCACTGTGATTTCCTTCACAACAAGTATTTAGTGTCTCTCCTGAAAAATAGTTTAGAATAGTTCATTTTATGATAGTAAGTTTATAAAAACTCTTTACTTTCTTAAGCCCTCAGGGTAAATTAAACCAAGAAACCTTAAAATGCAGTCTCCTGAATAGATGTCCCACGGTCCCCAGTAGTCAGTGCGCTGTGGTTACGAGTGAACAGCGTGAACTCTGGAATCACAATATCTAGATTTGAAACCAAATTCTACTGGTTAGTAATTTTATTGCCTTGAACAACATAAGTCACCCATCTACACATCAGTTTCTTTATCTGCAAAACAAAAATAAGTATAGCACCTACTTCAAATAGGTTTCATTAGTATTTCTCCTACAAGTACATACGGAAGGTACTTCGCACATTGACTAGCACATATCAAGCACTCAGTAAGTGTTACCCACTATGATTCTGAGTAGCATTATTAGCCATTATGATGGCAACGATGCCCTAACCATGCAAGGGAGTCTATAATTTAATACATTTGCCTAAGCCCTACAGTCCACGACGGTTTAGTAGAGCCACTTAATACTAAACATTTCAGTCCTTCCACATGTCTCCTCTTGTTCTTTCAGGGGATTATTACTTTTGAAACCAAACTGCCACACTCCTTGGCTGAGAAAAACACACCCAGGGGTAAATTGCCCGGCTGAAAAGCTATGCAGCTCTTCATGGGCTGTTGTTTGCTTTGTGCCTGAAAACAACTTTTCTACACCAGTGCCCCTTTGAGGGTATTTTGGCCTCAGATTAGAGCTACAAGTGAGCTACTGCATGGCATTTATAGAGGGCCTCAGAGCTTCCAAATATTCATTTCTAGCCAATGTTTCCAGCTGAGGTCCGTTTCCAGCGGCTAAGGGAAAACAAATATTTGTCTTGGGATTCTTGGGTTCCGAGTATTTTGCAAATGTTTTCACCTAATATTTCCCCAGGAAAATATCGTCTCTGGTAAGTTAACTCAAAAAGTTAGCTGTTTGTTTGTAAAACACTGTTGTGGTAAAAACACAATCTCACAAAGGATTTGCAGGCGTACGTGCTGATTTTGTCGCCCTTGTAACAGTGCGGTTATGATGTCTTGTGGACTGACACATAAAGTTTCTTTTTGCTGAACATCACCAGCCATAAACACTGGTGGCCACCTCATTTGAGTTATCAACCCTTTGAGAATCCGATGCATACTGTCTGCCATTTTCTCACTGACAACACGCACCAACTGCTGTAACAGACCTCAGGAGGGAGTCTGTGGTGGGACCAGAGCGACTGAGTGGGTTCAGTGGAGAAGACTGCCCCCTGTCTTCCACTCAGCCCGCAGAAGTCTCTCCTGGAAAAAGGTAGGACTTCAGAGGCTGCTTGAAATATAACTTACTCCCATCAGAAAGCAATTTCTTCTTCTTTTTTTTTTTGGAATTTAGGCTTAAAATATAGTTGCTAAGTACCTCTGGCAAAAGCCAGATTTGTTTCAGAGGGTCTGGCACATACTTGGCAAGAAACGCACTGAACTGGAATTAAATAATAATCCCATGACTGGCTATAATTCAGACCCATATCTTGGCTACCTTTTTAGGATTATGTTCATAATTATTCTAGACCACATCTTGACAGTATTCTAGCCATCCTGTCTGAACATCTGTTTCAGGAACTCCTCTGCCTCTGGCAGCATGTGCTGCCTCTGCAGACAGCACGCCAGATGACCAGTGCCATCTCCCTAACACTGCACATACGCCTCTTGTGTTTCTGAGTCTCTGCCAAGACCCCATCGGGACACACGAGGTTCTGGTAACAAGGGATATGTGCTCCTCTCGTGGCCACATGTAAACCACATGAAAGAAATCATGGCTATTTGCTTAAGAAGTCATGCCAGTAACTGTAAAGATCAGCCTAGTCTACAAATAATAGCTATCAATTTGTACAACCTTTATACATGGGATAATCTAATCCATGCTAATCTCTCTCCCTTTTGGCAATGAAGATGCTACAATCACTCCCCACACAGAAAAGCTTCAATCAAATTAATGTTCCATGTCAGCTCTATCTTAAAATATTTCCTCTTCTTTATCCAGAATAAAGAGTGGATAAATCTATCTATACTGAACAAGCCTCCCAAGGATTCTCAATCTAATCTAGCCAAAATGGGATGTACAAGTTAAAAAAAAGCTAAACAGAAACTTGAATAATGAATAGCGTCCGTTATTCACTTATAGAGAGGTATAATCCACCTTAAGAAAATTTATTTATAAAGCAAAGCATCAAGGGATTATTATTTAACTGAAAGTGTCCTTTCCCATTCAGTTATCTGTGGAATATTGGAGCCAGACAGGATGCACAGAGGTCATCACTGACAGAAGAGAACATGGTGCCAGAGGAGGCAGAAAGACAGTGCTCAAAGATGCACAACTCTGTGGTAGCAGAGGCGGCCCCAGAACCGAGGGCCTGCAAACTATGGCCCACTGCTCCCCCACCTCCTTCCTACCCACATACCATGACAACGCATCAGGGGCAGTATAAGGTCCTCTGACTTGCTCTCATTTGTGTACATATCATTGCCTACATAGGGATGGGAGGGAACTCTGAAATCTAGACTTCAAATGGCAGGAACCATTGCTAATTGAAAACCAATCACAAACGAAGACAAAACATTTCTGAAGTTCTAATGCAAGTCACTGGAAAAATTGGATTCAATTTTTTTTAGACTTTTTTTTTAAGATTTTATTTATTTTTAGAGATGGAAGGGAGGGAGAAAGAGAGAGAGAGAAACATCAATGTGCGGTTGCTGGGGGTGATGGCCTGCAACCCAGGTATGTACCCTGGCTGGGAATCGAACCTGGGATACTTTGGTTCCCAGCCCACACTCAATCCACTGAGCTACACCAGCCAGGTCGGATTCAATTTTTAAGAATCTAATTTTCACAACTCTCAGGGGCATGTCTACTGGGACACAGGAGGCACTGTAGAATGTGAATGATTCCCAAAAAGTGCCAATCTGTCTGTTCACACTTAATTTTGCAGGTGGTTGGTAACAGAGAGTATAAAATGTTACTGCTCAAAATCTGACTTTGTCAAACTTTATACCTTCTATAAAGACAATAAGCCCTTGCTGGTGTGGCTCAGTGGACTGAGCGCCAGCCTGTGAACCAAAGGGTCATTGATTTGATTCCCAGTCAGGGCACATGCCTGGGTTGCAGGCCAGGTCCCCAGTAGGGGGCACCCAAGAAGCAACCATGCATCGATGTTTCTCTCCCTCTCTTTGTCCTTCCCTTCCCTTCTCTAAAAATAAATAAATAAATAAAATCTTAACAAAAAAAAGACAATCAGCACAAAATGAGGCTTCACACCTACAACGGAAAGGATATGAAGAAACAAAGAACACCAAGAAAAAGTAAACAAGCTAGCTAGCCCAAATTTAGTGTCTATACTTGAAAACTTAGGTTTAAAGAGTTTTGTTAACCAATCAACTATTTTCCAAGATTTGTCAGCGCATGAAGTGCATGAGAAGACATCCATAATATCATGACCATTTAAAAGTCCCATAGAGGGACCCCAGGAAATCCTCTGCTTATAATGACTCATCATCAGAAAACTCCTATAACTGGCATGGCTATGCCTTCCCAGGACATGGCATTGACCCTAGGACGTTACAAGATTCCCCGGATATACCTAGTTTGTCTTAATCACTCTGGTGCTGACACATTTTCTTGGGTTCTGATTGTTCATATTGGTAATCCACTCCAAAAAAAGAGTATTGCACTAGCAAGAGTACTCTGTTCCCTGAGGACTATAGGTAACATATTCCATTTTCAGTTATCTCCATGGTAGAATCTTACCTGTGTTGAAAGATCCATTCACAAACACAGCCTCTCATTTTATAGACTAGCAAACTGAGATCCTTATCGATTTGCCTGAAGGCTGTTCCGGCTTCATGCAAATGCAGGCCAGGAACTTGGGTCTCCCTGGCTCCTTGGCAGCCACTGTTTCAGCTACACCAAACTACCTCCTTTCCCAATCGCTTTTCACTGCAGTAGGATAGACTCTTTCTTTATCCTCCAAATCCAATTCAAATGGCCTACATTTTAACTCATCCATAATGACTAAATTGGATCAGAAGTTTGAAAGCAACTGCTTTTCTGATTACAGTGGAAATGTTGGCTCCATAACTATAAATGTCTTACAACATTGTATAAAACGCCAGCCTTTCCAGAATGTTTTTTAAAAAACCTTTCTGGGCTTTGAACAAGCATTTCCAATGTTGCGTGGCACAGGAAAAAGCCGGCAATCTGTAGCAGGAGAATGCTTCACCAACCCAAGGATTCTGACTCATCTCAAACCTATGGCTTATTGAGGATTTTAAGGTAAAGCCAGTACTCAACAGCAGCCCAAGTTGATTGAGTGAGCACCCCAAGCATTCTTGCTACCAAGTCCTTTGTCCACACACAGCAGCTCACGTAGCCTCCAGCACAACCATGAGAGGTTGTCATAATGAACCCCACTCAACAACAGTTGAGCAAACTCAGACTCAGAGGTCCTTAATAATCTGCCAAGATCAAACAGACAGTCAACAGAGAAGTGAACAGCAGAGTTCTCCACTCTGCCCAAATGTCCCATCGGAGTTTAACAAGAAATAGCCCCCATGTCCCAGCAGAGGCTGCATCCTTTGGGTACGTAAAGAAAATACGTGCAGTAAGACATTGCTAAATCTATCAAAATAATGCTTCGGTTATGAAAGCCAACCTGCAGTTTTTGGAACTGCGATCCCATTTCCTCAGTCACAGCTCTCCGGAGCAACTGCTCCTGCACGCTCACTGTTTGCAGAGTCGTGAACGAGGCCTTCTGTCGGCCCGAAACAGCCTGCCCGTGTGTGAAGTGAAGTTCATCAGAGTGGTGCTTAGGGCTGTTGGGAGAATTAAATATGTGAAGCCCCGAACCATGCCACATAGTAAACTCCCCGCAAACATCAGCTGCGGCTATTCTTATCATCCCCATCTCTGTAAAAGTAATGAGCCAGGCAACAATGAATGTCTGTGACCTTGGGCTGATCCTTCAGCTTCATAGCAATTATTTAGCATTGACTAGATGTCAAAGTCTACAACAGGAACAGAGGAAGGAGTCATAAAAGGCAAAAACGACCCACTCCATGTCCTACGTGGCCTGGCAATCCACTTGAGGAAAAGAAGATAAATGCAGATGACAACAAGAGCAAAAATGAACTCACAAAAACCTTTCAATGCACGGTGTGTGTGAACGGTGACCAGGGAGAGGCTGGCCGACGTCACAGAGCCAGCAGACTTGCCCTGGACCCCTGGACCTCAGGAGGGCTGTGCCCCAGCAGAGAGCAAGGACGATGGCATGCAGACTGACAGAGGGGCAGGGCAAAGCCCCGTGGTGGCACTGCACAAGGAGAGTGAGAAGGTTTCTGAAATCAGAAATAAGTAAAGCAATTTTAAGCCATAAAAGTGCTCACATTTTAGATGCTGGGATTTCCAGGGTGGCGGTTCTGATCAAGTTTTGACCAATCCTGCATTCACACTGCTTCCCATGACTGAGACTGATGTGGTTCTGCCTCCTGGAGTTTTGCCCGTCACAGAGAGCAGGACAGGGAGGATGTTTGGGGATGAGAGGAATGGTAGCCCCGGCAATGCCCCCACCACCACATGGCACACGAGCCTGGGTCCAGACTGCCTGTGCTGGGAACCCTGTTCCGCCCCTGCCCAGCTCTGTGACCTTGGACATGTACTCCCTGGGCCTCAGGGTTTCCTTACATGTAAGCAAGGCTAATAATAGCTATTTCCCTAACTGGGCTGCTGTGAAGACAATGAATTGATAGATGAAAAGTTCTTGAAAGAGTCCTGGCACCTCCTAAGTATTATGTAAGTGTTTACATTATCTTAATGAGCGCTATTATATGTGAGCTGTTCTCTGTCTTGCTCTAGCTCTGATTACTTTGTCTGAGACCAGATGCCCAGTAGACGGACCCTGAGTACTGCATTCACCTGGCAGGGCTCCAGGGACTTCAGAAGTGGTCTCATAATAGAAATGAAGGGGGTTGTTTAAAGAGGGGGTGGGACCTGGACTTTGAAAACAAGCCTGACAGGACATAAGTGTGAGGGACACACTCCCTTCAATCCTTGCCACGTTCTAATGTTTCCTCAAGCAGGGAAGTCAGTGCTTTTTTGCCCATCCTTTCCAGCACAGAGGCCTGGGCATCTAAATGCAAATAGGACACACCTGGTGCCCTCCGCAACCTCCCACAAGAAACCCACAAGGGCCTCCTCTGACTGCAGACAAGATCCCCAGCTGGGAATCCGGAGGCACAAGGACATCTGTGTTTCCATTTACCTGTTTTCCACTTTGCATGGACACAGCCCCGTGGTTGTCAGACTCGCGGCCTACAACCCTCTGAGGGCTCCCACCAGCCCCACGAGCTCCACATCACCCTGTCACAAAAAGACAAAACACCACCGACAGAAAACAAACAAAACCCTGATTCTAGTCCACTTCGCAGGCAGTGCCCACAAACCGCTGCACGGATTCAGGCCAAGGGAATGCTCGTGGGCCGCCCACTCTGCGGCAGGCTTTACCACCCATTACTTCACTTAATTCTCCTAACAACCTATGGGGAAGGGAGCACGGGACACATTTTAAAACATGCAAATGAAGGCCTAGCAAGATGCAGAGAAACGCTTCACATTCCAACGACTGGCCGCTGATACGGTTTTGATTTGACATCAGGCATATTTGACCCTCACTACGACTCTTTCCTGTGTTTATTCATTCAACAAATACTCTTCAAAAACCTGATCACTCCTAGGTATGGATACAGGCATGAGGACACAGCAAGAAAAAGGCAATGTCCCTCATCTAGGGAGTTTATATTCTAGAAAGAATAACCAAGAAATACAATATGACCCCAGGTGAAGAAAAAAGGGAGGCATGATGGAGGGACAGAGAGTGACGAGAGTGTGAGGGATTGGGGCCCCTCTGGGGAGGGGGCGTTTGAGGAGACACTTAAATGAAGTGAGCGAGTTCATCAGGCAAAGATCTAGGCGGGGAGGAGAGTGTACAGCAGAGGGGACAGAAAGTGCAAAGGCCCCGAGGCGTATCCACAAAAGGCAAGAAAGCCCGTGTGATCACAGCGAAGCAAAGGCACAATGGGAAGAGACAAGTTTGAAGAGACCGATCGGGCTGATCACGCCTAGTTCTGCCGGGTGCCGCAAGGCATTTGCATTGCATTCGACTGTGACAGAAAACCGCCAGACGGTTTTGCATTGGGATTATATTCTGGAAAGAGTTATCTTTCTAGAAGATCACTGGCTACTGTATGGAGACCTGGCTACCAGGGAGCAAGAAGCCACGCAGGCGGCTAGTTAGAAGCCCATGTAGCAGCCTGAGAGATCATGACAGTTCCGACTAGGTTTGTATTCCAACTCAGGACATATTTTGAAGGTGTTCTTCCTGGTACAGAATCAGGGTAACCCTAAAGGAATTTTTTTATGAGAATCCACTGTAAACACAGTTTGAGGAAAGTTGAAACCAAGACTAATGAGACCCCTTCCGTCTGTCACAGCCACGACTTCGACGCGATGCTATCATCCGTGTGACGGGGCATCCAGCCTGGAATCCCATGAACACTGGGCTGTGCTGACAACGTCACTTTAACCTTTTCAAACGATGAAAGAGCTGACTTTCCTTTTAGCCATCCATCAGCCGGTTTCAGAGCAATTTTATTTTGCTGCAAATAGGTTCTGAAATTCTAAACTTCCAAAGAATCATAGGTTTCCCACATTTCTGCATCCTAACAAGCTTCTCCGCAGTCAGCTCAGCCTGCACCAGGACATGCAGAGATGGACAAATCTATGATAAATCTGTTCCTCCTCTCAAACTCTCTCTGAAGTACCCAAGCACCACTGGTACTACCTATTTTCATACGAGAAGATACAATTATGGAGAGGCTAAAAATATGTGCTTGAACAGTGCCATCAGACTTACAGCTTTGTGCTCTAAACCTAAGGTATCTTCCAGATATATCTGCAATGAACAATGATGTGACCCCACAGAGGGTCTACAACTTTTTCCATGACCTCCCTTTGTCATGACAATGGCCCAATCAGGTACATAGGCCTTTACATCCACCAGATTTTGTTCAAGAGGAAGCAGACAGCACCCCCAAGATCAGGGAGAGCGTTAGAGGCAGATCCAGCACTGAATCTTCTTCCCTTCAGACAGGGCTCGCTTGGGCAGCCCATCCTACTTTCCAGCCTGACGCCTAGTTGCCCAGAGGGTCAGAAAACCCAACACAACATTTTCGTTTAGAAAGTTGCTAAAGGAATATTAGCAGATGCAACAGTTGTTGAGAAAAACTCAGGAAGAACAAGCCCATGTCAACCACATCCCCAAAAGCAGGCAGACAGCCCGGCCTGCCCTTCCGGTACTTCAAAGCCGATACAGCTCAGGCTCGTTCTGTGGGGAGCAGCAATTTTCAACCTTTTTCACTTCACGGCACACATAACTGATTAATAAAATTCTGCAGCAAATCAAAAAAAAATATATTGTTTGCCGATCTGACAAAAAAATAGGTATAATTTTGATTCATTCACATCAGATGGCTAGCGCTGTGTTGGCTATTGTTTGATTTGACCACCTAAGGAAAAAGAGGTCAGTGCTTCTGTAACAGGGTACAGCCAAGTGGGGAGACCCCAAATAGGGATTTGGAATGGGGTCTAGAACTCAAGGTGTCCAGGAAATATTAAGATGTCCTCACCTCTTCCCTGATAGATGTGAGCTGGGGGAAGGGACACATGGAGCAGGGCCATTGAGAGCTGTTTCGCATAGCAACAGCCTTACAGCTAAACTCTGGCATGATCATTTAACGTATCTATAACCTTTAACTGGTTGCATAGATATGTTAAATAGCTGTGGCCTTGCTCTGAGCCAGGGGAATGGAAGTAAATTCCCCCTAAGATGTAACTGGAGGCAGGTCCCCCAAGTTATAGCACCTGTGTGGGAGCTTAGAGAAGATTGGCTCCATGACATGGGGCCACACCTGCCCAGACTCATGATGGCAGCCCAGTGAAGCTGGAAGGATATGAGTGCTGGCAGGTGTAACTGATGGTGGGAGGAGTCGGAAATGGGGCTGCAGAGGGAGATTGGCGCGGGGATTTAAACCGAGACATGGCAACCATTGAGGGAGAACCACGCAGCTTTGGCAGAGTGGGGACTCCCGGAGCCCTGCCAGAGAGAATCATGAGGCAGTTTTAGCTGAGAACCGCCACTCAGCTTTGACAGAGTGGCGACCCCGCCTCCTCACAGCAATTGAGGAGGAAAACCCACTCGGTCTTTAGCAGAGTGGAGACTCCTGCAGCCATTGTGCAGAGAGGACCACGCAGCTGGGGAAGTGGAGAGAGAACCTCACAGCTTTGCCAGGGTGGGGACCCCTGCAGCTTTAGAAGGGGGAACCACCACCCAGCTTTAGCAGAGATCCCGGCAACACAGCTGATGGTGCTGGGAACCGAGGGAGGCCTACCAGCCAAGACGGATTACTGGGAAGAACTGGGGGCTGCCTGAGCTTCGGACTTCTTTTTCCTGAGATACGGTACCCCAGACTGGGAAAAGGGGCAAGGAATGACTGTGTGTGTTTGTGGGTGTTTTAAGGGACTTTGAGATTTTGATGAAGACATTAGGTCACTACTTTAAGTTTGTATAGCATTAAATAAACATTTCCTTTCCTTTTCACAAATCTCTGGCATTGAGAAATGTCTTTCCTCTGGTGGTGGACATAACGAACCTGGGGGGTTCCTTTCGGGTAATAATACATTGCCTTGCCCCCCCCCATTGTTCTGTAACACTTCTGGCTAAATAGTCCAGTATTGCATGCTTTAAAAATTATTTTTTTAATATTTTTATTTTTATTTTTTTATTGCATTCTTTCCATTAGCATTTGTCTCCCTTATACCCCATGAGGCACAGAGCCCAGACTACGAGGAAATAGTGGAGGTGACTTTTCGTGAGAGAGGCAGGATGGAAAACACAAGGAATGCGTGTGCAGAAAAACAGGAAGCGAAACCAATGACTCTTTAGAGAAACCTACTGTCAATCAGTAACTACAATGATGAGTTTTTTCTGAACCCAAAACTGCACTATATACTAGAATAACAGAATGGAACATCTGAACTTGAGATCATGCAAAAATTCAGCACTTGTGGCTGCTGTGATTATAATATACTGTATATATATTATATATCAGTGTTTATCATAACAGTTTATTATATATTATATATAATACCGTGTACAGTTTTTTCTCTTACTGTATTTTGTTTTAATGGGTCTCAAAATTCTGTGACAGATTTTTAGTCAACTTGTTTTCACTAGAAAGTACTGTTTTTAAACACTAGTAACTTAAAACCATCACACACGCAAAAATAAAAGTCAGCAAAAATCATTCTCCTTTCCTTCTGAAGGTGTTCTGATGCATTATTTTGTATATATAAAATATATATTATATATAATACTGTATATTACATATAATGCTGTGTATTATATATATTATATATGATACTGTTACAGGGTGCAGCCAAGAGGGGGGACCCCAAATAGGGATTTGGAATGGGGTCCAGAACTCAAGGTGTTCAGGAAATATTAGGATGTCCTCACCTCTTCCCTGACAGATGTGAGCTGGGGGAAGGGACACATGGACCAGGGCCATTGAGAGTTGTTTCACATAGCAACAGCCTTGCAGCTAATCTCAGGCGTGGTCATTTAACATATCTATAACCTTTAACCCTTGCATAGATATGTTAAATAGCTGTGGCCAGGCTCTGAGCCAGGGGGATGGAAGTAACTTCCCTCCAAGATGAAACTGGGAGGCAACTCCCCTGAGTTACAGTGCCTGCGTGACAGCTAAGAGATGATTGGTTCCATGACATGGGGCCATGCCTGCCCAGACCCATTATGGCAGCCCAGTAAAGGTGAAAGGATATGAGAGTCCTGGCAAGTGTAGCCAATTGTGGGAGGAGTCAGAAATGGAGCTGCAGAGGAAGAATGGCTCAGGGATTTAAACCCAGATTCAGCAGCCATGGGAGGGAGAGCCACGCGGCTTTGCCAGAGTGAGGACCCTCACAGGATTAATTGGGGGAACCACCACCTGGCTTTAGCAGAGATCTCGGCAACACAGCTGATGGTGCTAGGAACCAAGGGAGGCCTACCAGCTGAGATGGATTACTGGGAAGAACTGGGGGCTGCCTGATCCTCGGACTTCCATTTCTTTGCCTGCGATATGGTACCCCAGACTGGGCACAGGGGGGAAGGAAGGACTGTGTGTGTTTGTGGGTGTTTTAAGGGACTTTGGGATTTTGATGAAGACATTAGGTCACTACTTTAAGTTTATACAGCATTAAATAAACATTTCCTTTTTACAAATCTCTGGCATTGAGAGATGTCTTTCCTATAAGGTGGTGGACATAATGAACCTGGGGGGTTCCTTTATCCCAGGCCCCCCCTGTTGTTCTGTAACAATACTGTGTATTATATATTATATATTGTTACTTTATATTATATTCAGTGTATTGTAACAGGAGTATGTATGCACATTTGTATACGCATATCTACATACATATATGAATATTTCATTACATTGATTACTATGTATAAGTACATTGAATAACTACTTTTAATTAAATATAACTACTTCTGATTTTATGTATATAAACACTGATGCAACTCCGATGTATAAAGAAATATCTGCAACTCTCACACGTGTGTGTAACATGTATTAAACCTTGAGGTTCACATCAGCGAGGTCTGCTTGAGAGCACACAATTCAGTTTCATGAAATGTACTGATATTTACTGTGGGAGGCCTCTCTGCACGGCATGTGCCCAGCTCCCACTGGGAGATGCACAGGACCCACGCCCACAGATAGGTTTTCCCATGGGGAATCAGGCCTGCAATGTACTTAGGCAGCTATGAGTCTTGCTTTTTGCTAAAAACTCCCTCACCCTAAATTGAGGACATTTACTGCAAAGCAACTTCCTAAAAACCATGCTAAACCTTCCAAGTATGAGTGTAACAGGTTCAACCACTTTTGCCTTTGCATTTGCAAATATCCCTCTTCTATGATGTGATTACCAGCATCCTCTCCTTTGTTTTCTGTATAAGGCAACCACCTAAAGTGAGCCTGTGCATAGTTAATGAGGACCTTCTTGTAGTGTGTGGAGTAAGACAATAAAAGCTCATTGGAACAAGGGCCAAGGTTCTTGTTCCCCTTGAGAGAAAAGCCATGCTGTCCCTTTTCCTCCACCGGACTCGGTAGTCCGTGTGAATGTCTCATTTTCCTCCATAATGATGTGGACCCCACGAGCCGGGGTCCGCATCAATTTATAATACCGGAAAACAAAGTAGAAACATTGCTGAGCCTCATGGTCTTATTACAAAAATCTCTGTGTCCTAGATCTCAATAATTTCACTCAGGAAACCGCTCCCATTCATTGTCAGCCTTGACTGCATGATAGAAATACCTCAGGAGCATCAACACAACAAAACAAAAACCCAGAAACAAATGCCTGGGCTCGTCCACCCAGAAATTCTCATTCCGGTGGACTGTAGTTTATTCTTTTTTAAGGTTATATTTTGGAAACTTTTGAACCTATACAGAATATGACTTCATTGCACAGCTTCAAAAATTATCAAATCTGACATTCTTATTTTATGAATGCCCCAGATTTTGTTTTTTGGCTGATTTTAAATAAAATTTCACATCATGTTATTTCATTCATTAAGTACTTCTGTATAAAATTCTGGTGTTTAATGTAACTGCCAGTCTTAATACAATTATAAAGGTTAACAAAATTTTAAAAAGCTCCTTAATATAATGCAATAGCCATTTCTTATTCAAACTTCTCCAAATTGTTCTAAAGCTTAGCTTGTTTGAATTATCCCAAAAAGGATTACATGTTGCTTTTGGTTGTTAGATCATTTAATTCTCATTATACTACAGTAGTCTTTTCCTTTCTGTCCCCTGTGCTATGATTTGCTGGATAAACCGAGACATATTTCCTGTACAGTGACCCACATTCTGACTGTCTGATTATTTTCTGAAATGTTGTTTACAAGGTTCCCCTAGCTTCTGTATTTCCTGAAAATCACAAGATGCTCAGTTAGTTTCAGGCGTTATTTTTCTGGCAGGCGTGTTGCATGGATGGAGCTGTTTACTTCCAGTGTGACCGAGTGAGACTAAGGTCTGGCTGGTCTGCTAGTGGTGCTGTTAGGACCAACCAGTTAGTTTGGGGTTTCCACCTTGATCCCAGTGATATAAAGTCACCCAGCAATAGTTCACCCCATGGTGGTAGCCGGTGGTGATCATTGCCTAGATTGGGGTATTATTTTAAAAGTACCAGCCCTCAATATCAACATCTTGAGAAGTCCCCAAGTAATTTTAACGTGTAGCCAAAGTTGAAAAACAGTGCCGTTTTCATGTGACAACACCATACCCTTGAAGAAATAATTTAGTTATCAGGAATGGCAGAAAGCCACTAGGCACTTTGGGCTGTGCACGTCAGAATGAACATAGTCATTTAATTGTTTTTGAATTAAAAAAAAAAAAAGTTGCTCTTTTAGGCAGAAGACCTAATGTGCATGTCAGAAACACAATATGAAAAGTGTGACCCAGTGTACAGGCGCATGCTGTCCCTGTCATGTTCTTCTACAGCTGGTCAGCACGTAACACCCCTCCTGCCACCAAAGCCCGCTCCCGGGTTAGGTCTGTTCCAGAGGGCAAATTAACATGATGAAAAATTGCCCCTATATCTCCCCTCATACCCCCGATGATTAGAATAGCAAAGAAAGCCACTCCACAGGAAAACACTTGTGCGACTTCCAAAAAATCATTACATCCTGGTCACAGAGGAAAAAACAAAAGGCTTAAAAAAAAAGAGTGAGCGTGTGTCTTTGATACACTCTGTCTTTCTGGAACCTGGAGTCACTTACATATTGCTGGTCCCTCTCTCTCAGTCCCAATACTAATCTCCCTAGACCCACCATACTCCTTTTTCTAATGAACTTCATATTCTCTAGCCTTCATTCTTTATCATCTTTACAATGTTATCCTGTTTACCTGATCAAAGGTATCATCTCACTAAAGGGCTCTGCTAACCTAGACACGTGGGAGAGCTGCAAGGGGCCAGCTCAGGGTAATAGTGCACATTTTAAGACAACCTTCCACAAACAGGGGTGTTGCACCTGTGGGCAAAGCCTTTCCTACTATAGACTGAGCATTGTATGAGAGGAAAACATTGAGATCATGAACTCTTGGTTCAGTCTCTTAGCTCTGCCAGTTCTATTTGGCAAACACATTTTACTCCTCTGAATCTCAATTTTCTCTCTTATTCAATTAGCAGACTCGGTTAAAACTAAACTGTTATGGTTTTGTGAATGGTCAGTCCAGACCAGAGAGGTGATTGCTGTTATAGAAGACACAGGGAGACATACTCTCTATAACAAGACATGAGCTCCCACAGTGGGTAAAGACACTAAAAGAAACCTCAACATAAAAGACTAGTAATTTGAAAACTCATGTAAATTATTAAAATATACATAGGTGAAATAACATGATCTCTGGGATTTGCCTTAAAATATTTTAGCAAAAAAAAAAATTCTAAATGGGAGGGAAGATGAAGTGAAATTGACAAAGGATCAAAAATTGTTAGAGGAGTGATGAGTACTTGTTCTCTCCAGTTTTGGTATGTTTGAAATACTTTATAACATGAAGTTTAAAAACCTCAAGCAACTGCACCTGCCCTCCCCCAGTCCCACTGTGGAATGTCCCGTGGTTAGACGTTGACCCAAAGTTCTCCATTTGCAGTTACTGAAGGTGGCTGATGTCCAGAGCAAGTGGAACAGAGAGTCTAGGGCACCAACGTGCATTCCAGGATATTCAAGAGCTGGTGAGTCTTCTCCTGCCAGTGTCTTTCTCGTGGTGGAGATACTACCTGTGCTTACAACAGGAGCTGATTCTGCTGAAAAACACAAGTTCACTATGATTTAGCAGCAGACTAGACATCAAGGCTCTGTGTAAGGAGAAATTATACTTAGGTTTCCCAAAATGCAACATAGTGAAGAATAAGACCAACCCTAAAGGAATCCTATGAGAAAGCAAACATGAGAATTTATGGTTAATGGGTGCTGAGCCAGATTTCTCAGAAGTGAGAACCCCTTCCGAGAGCTGTGCACCTGTGGATCATTTACTCACTCTTCTTGGTCACTTGAGCAAGGCTCAGCAAGTCACAGCCTGCAGTGGGTCCTTTCCAAGGACCTTCCAGGGAGTTTACCCACGAAAAAATTGGGCGATTCAGCTGATCACCACAGCACCTGAAGAGCAGGTGAGTTGGATAAACACAATCATTCTACATGTGTGTAAACCGTCAGTCTGTTTCACTCTAAGAAAGATTATAAATATGGTTCTTTTAAGATCATAAGTAAGCAGAATTATTATCTACTGCATGGAGAAAGTCAGCTGCCTACAGGGATTATTAAAGTGTATTATTTTACAAGATGCATAATTTCAAGTGCAAAATTTCCCACCAGTTTATTGAGGCGAAGATGTCCCATGGGGTAAAGAAGTAACTCCTCCTTTCTCCGCCTGTGCTGCTTTGACTAGCTGATGCGCCGTGCTGATCCATCTGGTGGAAATGTATTCAGAAAGATATACCCCAGCCCTCCCATGTCTTAAATATGAGAAAAAAACTTTGTTGTTGTTTTTGTTGCCTGTTGCTAAGAATTGAAAAACTTGGCCCATCTCAGACAAATATAGAAAATTTCTAAATACTAATGTCACCAAAAAAATTAAGGCTTTTTGTATATACTTCATGTTTGTACAGCTTCATCCTGGTAAGGGTCAATATATTAAAAATGATATATTCAGTATATAAAATACTTTTTATATCAATATATAAAATAATTTTTGAATTATTATAAATTCAATAATTTTATATATTCAATTTATAAAATTGAATATCTCCAAAGCAGGAAATGTTCAACATTTTCTGTTAAATGAAACAGTATTTTTTCATGAAACCAACAGCGTAAGTCAGCACAGATGCAACACTGGCAGTTTTAAAAAGCACAGGAAAGCTGAACTTGCCAAAGAACGAAAGAATAGGATTCTAGTTTACTTAAGAATGGGTACTTGATAACTAATTATTCTGTCACAAAACTTGACAAATCAATCAACAGGTAAAGTATTTCCTGCTTGTTCTAGTAAAAGAAATCAAATGACTTCAATCAACAGTTGGTTTTTTGGTGTCTCTTACTAAGCCGGGATTCAAAGCCTGCCATGAAGCCTTGGAAGGCCCCTGAGAACTTCTCTTTTTCATCTTAAAAGTAAGACCAACTTATAGGAAGCACCTGAAATAAAAAGAATGACCTGCTGTTTTCTCCCATTAGGAAACAAGTCTGGTAAATGTTTGAAAGCATTTGGGCAAGGAGACATACCAAGATACCAGCACCTGTGATCAGAACGGCCCTGTCTGCAGAGCGGGACCACCCGTAGATAAGCTCCTGGGAGTTCCACACTTACCAGCAGGGGTGCCAAGACATTTTTCAAAAGACCCAGAAGAGGGACGGAGTCCACCACTTTCAAGGTATAACTGAGGCAGGCTCCAGACCACTGCTGAGACAGCCGAGCTCCACACACCAGAGCGCTGCTCCACGCCACACTGATCTCCCTTGGCATCAGCTGCTAGAGGCTCTGCCCTGCTGGACTGAGGACTTTGTCTGCCCTGCTGCCCACCTGGCTCCGGGGATCCTTCCTTATACGATGCTGCCAACTCCCTTGTCCTCCATGCTGTCTCCCAGACCTGCAGACTGATACTCTGGGACTCAGGTTCATTATTTCCCATTGATTGCTGCGTGCCTGTGATATTTCTCTTAGATTGTGTTAGAGTGTGAGTAGGATATTTATGTATGTTGGTGTTCTACTCTGACTGAACCTGCATTCAGTAAAAGCTGAGTGAATAGCATAGTTACTGTGTGTGACTCTTGTCTATTCCTTGGTGCCAGGCTGCTCTGCAGGCAGCTAGCTGAGCAGTTGCCCGGGTGACTCATAGGAAAGACTCTATCATGGACATACGCTTGTGACACTTCCTCTGCCTTCTCCTTCTCCTTCACCATTAATACACCTGCTTTCTACCTGAGAACAATCTCTTAATCAATTTCACAAAGTTGTGTAAATAACTACTAGGGTGTTACGTCTGAATCTTCAGAGATACCTGTATTTTTTGAGGATGATCTAGTATGTTTGTAATGAAGAAATCCTATAAAAGACTGACACTCTTTACACAAAAATGTGAAACTTGATTTGAGGCTTCAGTTGCCTCATCTCAATCCAGCAATCCTGGGGGGAGGTGGGGAGATGAAGATATGATGTCACCAAGGATCTTGCAGATTGCGCTACATAAAAATGGTTTCCATGCACATTGATTCTTAGCTACCCAAACAAATGACTATTTACAAATAAAGTGGTGATATAAATACCTTAAGCTTTCCCCTTGAGATGGCTTTGTCCTCACAGGTCTTCCTTTTACCTTCTAGCTTTTTTTTTAAGATTTTGTTCATTTGTTTTTAGAGAAAAGGAAAGGGAGGGAGATAAAGAGGGAGAGAAACAACCACGTGAGGGAGAAACACTGAGAGGTTGCCACTCATACATGCCCTGACCAGGGATCAAACCTGCAATCCAGGCATGTGCCCTGAGGGGAATGGAACCACCAACCTTTCACTTTGCAGGACAATGCCCAACCAACTGAGCCACACAGGTCAGGGCTACTTTTAGCTTTCTTAACCATCCCCATGTACAGCCTTGATCCTATGAAAACATGCTGTGCCAGCATCAAATGAGATTACTCCTTTGGAACAAATGCTTCAGAAAATGAGGAGATAATTAAGTCTAGTCCTACACAATTATTGTAGGACTAGACTTGGTGTGGTGGGGTAGGACTCAGGGTAAGAATCTCCTCTCTCTCAGAACAGCAAGCACCTCTTAGAGAAAGTGAATTCTCATTGGGCAGTGCAATGGAATACCACACCCTAGATATGGTATCTGGTCACCTTTAAATAGACAGTCAGGTATATTGGCTGATTATACATAACCCCCTAGGAAGCAGAGTAATATTTCATTAAACCCGAGGCAAGGTAAAGTAAAACACTAACTGAAAATAATGAAGTTCAAGCTCATACTATTCACTTGCTCTAAGAGTATAACATGTGAGTGAAATTTGAACTAGTCATTCATACAAGAGCAGCTGGAATTCGGAATGAGCCAAGTACAGTGGGATGGACAGAGCACAGAACAGGAAGTGGAATGTAGATCAGAATTCACACTCAAAAACCAGCTATGTGACCTTGAGCAAGTAAGCTGCTCTCTCACTGTCGAGTTTCTCAACTATAAAATACTTCCTTCAAGGGTTGTATGAGGGTGCTTAGCAGGAAGTGATATGCTGGGGTGTCAAGGCAGGGATCACAGCTATAGAGAGACCTTTAGGAAAGTTGGGGCTGCAGCCCAATGCAAGAAAGAAAATCCATGGTCCAGACAAAGCCACACAGGTCAGTCTCTCCCGCTGAGACTCTGGAGGAAGTGAGCTAATAACCAGCCATTAGTCGGCAGAATGCTCACAGCAGTCCTGACCTGTCCAGGGCAGGAGCTGGGGAAACAGTCATGGTACTGAGGAAAATAAGGCAGAGCATGATGGCAGAACTACAAAACCGGCAGTGCCCGCAGGGTTCATGGTGAGAGCTGACACTCTAGTAAGCAGCCCTGCCTGCCCCCGAAATGCCTGTGTAGGTGGGTGAGGGGAAACCAAATCAGCCCAGCCCCATGTCTGCATAATAGCAGGCACTCAGTAAAGAAAGCTAGACCCATTATTAGGCAACTTAGCACTAAAAGGGCTACTTTTATAACTATAGCGTGCTTTCGTTTCTCCATCTGAATAGCAAAGACAGCTGCACTTGCCCCTACAATTGTAGTACTTGTCAGAGGCCACTGAAACCCAATGTGTGGAGTGACCTCAGCCACTTGGAGGAAGGCATCAGAATATAGGGATGATCTCCCCAGGGGTTAGGAGTGAGGACCTATTCGTGCATCTACAGCATCCCACAGCCACACCGTGAGACTTCATCCTCAGCGCCTTCCAGCACTAGGTGACAGTCGGCGGCAGCAGAGGGGGGTGTCTCAGTGCCAACTGTCTTTGGATCTTTGCACCAAGGACTCTCCAACCCTCCACATCATTCACACTTGGTCACCAGAACCAGTCGATACTAATCATTTCTGTCCTAAGAATCACTAATAGGTGCTGATACTGCCACATCAACCTATGGATGAAACCCTGAGATAGGGAGGTCATGAGAGCAGAGAATTTTTGTTAAAAAAAAAAACAACACATTCCTGATGTAAGAGGAAAGTAGAGGTGGAACAGCTCTTGAGATTGTTTCCATCCATTACATCTATAGGAGTGGCTGTTTGGAGAGGTTTGGCACCGTAAGTAATTAACACTGCAGTGGCTGTCCCGGCGAGTGCTGCAGACCACACTGATATTTTATTGCACCATCCAGTTAATTTAATAACAGAAGACAAATCATCGCTCCTTAATTGACTGAAGTTTACTTTTTAAAAGAAGTAATTAAATCTCAAACTCCCTAGGCTCTCCCGTCATCGGTCCTCCAAGTTTGTATCCAATTTTCTAAAATCTTACAATGGAGACCAAAGATTTAATTTCACAATAGCTGAGTACACATTGGGGGTGGGATAATTGATGTGTTGATGTGTTTCCTCACCTCTAGAAAGGCTTTTTTTTTTTTAAAGTAATGACTGATTTTACAATGAGAGATGGTTTTTGCTAATTTTCTTTAAATATTTTAATGCCTTACCATACCCTAAAATAAGATAATTCACAATGCTTGTAAAAAATATACTAAATCTGCTTTGAAAGAGGCTTGTTTTTAAAAGGAAAATATCAATAAAGTAAAAAAAAGCATTGCAATATTACTAACCAGTCAATTCATAGAATCCTAGGTTGTTCACCACTGATTGGGATTTTATAGATTTTCTAGTCAATTCCTCATCTGATACTCACCTTGAAAATTTTCAGACAGAAAGAGACTGAGATTGAATAAATAAATTGTCCAAAGAGCAGGCCAATAATGAAACAGTTTCGTGGCCACCAAATCAGGATACTGCTTTTCAATATTGTCAAGAATAGTAATAATAATAATGTTAACAACAACAATAAACATTTGATAAGTGTGTACTGTTCTTTCCAAAGTCCTCAACGTTCAGTACATCATTTATTCACATAAGAATCCGATAAATAAAACGATCATTCCCTTAGCCACTCCGGCACTGAGTTCTTGCTGCTCCCCCTCTTCAAATCGGCTCCTTCTCCAGTGCTCTCAAGCCGCCTGACTGCTCAAGCTAAAAATCCTGAGATCACCCCTGACCCTCTCTTCTTCTTCTCTATGGACATCCAATCCATTAACAAATTATACTTCAAGTCCAACCACTTCTCTCTTACCCACATTCACAGAACCAACATCTGTAGCTTAGGCTTCAGCTACCTGTCCAAATAGTAGATGTTAAATAAACATCATCTTAATGTTAACTCAACAGTCTTCTAATTAGTCCCATCCCCCCCAAACCCCCCCCCCCCCCCCCCCCCCCCCCCCCCCCCCCCGTCCTTCCATTCCTGCCTCCTTTACAGAAAGGCAGTCTGATGCGATAATCCAGGGAAAATCAGATGCTGTCGCATCTTTGCTCAAGGGCCCCCAGAGCATTCTCGTCACATCTAGATTGCAATGTAAAAAAACAATCTAACAATCCTGCTCATTCAGCTCCAGTCATTCTGTCCTTCTGGCTCTTCCTCAAGCATCCCAAGCACTCTCCTGCCTCAAGGCCGTTTCAGTTTTCATTCTTTCTGCTCAGAACACGCTTCCCTCCCTTTACTCAGCTTTCTTCCAGCCCCAACCACCTTTCCTTCTCCCTGTCTCTCTCCCCCCACCTTCTTCCCTCCCTCCTTCCATTTATCATTTTTTTAAAAATTGTCTGTACTTCTCTATATTCTCATTCAACTTTTACTCTTCAACCTCTTCCCATCTTGCCTTCACAAACTTGGAACTGATTCTCTCTAGGACCCTCCGTGCTCCTAAATACAGGTAAAAATGTTTTCTTCCTCATCTCTGACGAGCTCTTACAGCATTTGATACTACTTACCCCTTTCTATATTTGGAAACATCAATTTCATTTTCTTTAAAAAAACAGTATCTTCTCCTTTCCCTCTGACCTGGCTTCTATTTTTCCCTTGCAGGGTTGTTCTTCTTAATGTAGCTATTACCTGTCTGGCTCTTCACCCTAGGAGGTCTCACCAGGCCCATCCCCAAATTTGTAAACCTACATTTCTCTTCTAGAGTCCAGATTCACATGTCCAACTGCCTTTGCACATTGCTTTTGAAACATTTCACAGGTGTGGCAAACACAGCAGGTCCCAAACCAAAGCAGCGATCTCTATTCTGAATCCAGCGCTGGTAAACAAATGATCCCATTTTTTAAAAGTCAGATCCTCTTGGATATTCCCCGTCATCCCCAAACTGTCCACCTGTCTCCATCTCTTTCAGAGCCACTCCACCTAAACTACCATTGCGTTTCCCCCAAATTACTGAACTGGTAGCCTTTCCTGGCACCACACTGACGGGTACTCCCTATCACAACTATAATATTGTACTTAAAAAGCACACCTGTTCTATTGAAGCCCTCAATTAAAGTTTCTCGATGGCTTTCGCATAGCTTTGAGGACGAAGCCGAATCCCTAAAACAAGTGTAGAAAAGCGCTGCCTGGTCTGGCGCCTCCCCGCCTCCTCAGCCTCGGCCTCTGTGTATTATTGTCCCACACGCTGTCCTTGCACCACACTTTTCCTAAGTACCACCCACCGCAGAGTCTCTGCAAATGCCGTCCCCTCCCCCTCTTTCCTCAACGGTAAATATGTACCTTTTAAAAAGTAAACAGGTAAAGATGAGTTTACTCAGGGAACTCATATTCATCTTTTAATTAGTAACCCAGTGGCCATTTCTTTAATGAAAACGTCCTTTACTCCTCCATCCTTCTACCCACGCTTTACAGCTATTTACTCCAGATTTTGCTCATTTCAGTTTTTTCAAGGGCAACATTTACAGAGAACCAACTGGCTCGGGGGTGTAAAGAAGAATAAAGTAACGTTTTGAATGTGTCTTGTCTATCGTAAGCATCCAACAAATGTTATTTTCTCATCTCGTGCAGCCCCTCTGCCCCCCATGATTGCGTAGGACCCAGAACCTTGCTGCTGTGAACCGTACTTTGGGAACTGAAATAAAGAGATTGGCCCTTTGTTTCCACCTCTACAGGAAAATAATTTGATTGGTAATTGGGAGGCCATGATTTTGCCATGAATTCCACTTCTGAACAATTATGCCAGTTTCTAGTAGAACACATAAATTCCTGTGACATAAGGTTCATATTTCCGACTTCCTACAAGAGATACTGTCAAGTTGTGTAAGCATTAAGGGAACATGGGAGGGGGAGAATGGGAAATACCACGAGATTAGGAGCGGTCAAACCCCGTCGCTGCAAATGTCATTGCATGATCAAGAAAAGCCACAGCATTAGGCAGTGTTCATTTAGCAGCGTAGCATTGATTTTAGCATAATAATTTAGATAGTCATTTGTGGTTTGTTGGAATAAGGCCAGATCTATACAGCAGCTCGTTCTTGATAAGAGAAAACGGAGCTCTCTGTTTAGAGTTGATGGCAGCATGAACCCTCTTAGGGGCTTAGTTCTCTTTACTAATCATTTCTATTTTTAATGTACTTGAGGTTTACAATTGATTTGCCAATCATTCAGTCCTTATATTTCACCTTTTCTTTACATATCACCGTCCTTGATAAAAGAGTGAAGAGTGTGGTATATACAACAGGGATTAACATAAGACTTAGACATTCGGTTTTGCTTTTGCACATCTGTAGTGCATAGACATGCACATGCATAGGTGGTACCCTGTGATATAAAACCAGTAACCATCCCATTGGCAGCATGGTGCTGCTTGCTTTCCACAGACCCTCCCGGCTAGCACTGCCTTGTGTAGAAGCAACTCACTCAGGAGGTTGATCCAGGGGGCACTGCGAATTAGATCAGGAAAATGGCTTCCCAACCCTACTTTTACATTCCGTCTCCTCTTCCTGTAATCAGCTGACGTTCAAGGAGATGGAACTTCATCCCCTGGGGAACTCTATTTGGAATCAATGTGACCAGATTCCCCTTCTATTTGGTGACTATAAGTTATCTCTCAGGAAAGAAAGGCACTCCTCCTGATGAGAGAATGGAATCACCTACCCTACGTCCCAGGAAGTGAAGTGAAGAACCTAATGTCCTAAGGAGTAAGCCCACTGAAAGCTCATCTACGAAGTGTTTGTGTTTTATGCAGAGGCATGAAATTCAGGTAACTGCCGCATTGCATGCATTTACCATATTTACTTAAGCATTCATCTGATGTTGGACATCTAGGCAGTTTCCCACTTTTTATTGTTGAAATGAAAGCTGTGATTAATATGTTTATGCAAGACTTTTTGCATTTCAAAATATGATTTTTGGATGGCTTCTGAGAAGAGGAATTACAGGATCAGAAGGAGAGTAGATTGCTTTCCGCTGAACATGTACTTGAGGTGAGCTACACTAAGACCTTGGGACATTCTTAGGAATTAGAAAGGCTCGAGTTACTGAAAGTGGAACAGAAAAAAAAATAGCATGAAAGTCAAAAAGAGTGCTAAAAAGTAAGAGAGAAAGAAAGGTGAAAAGATGCCAAAGATACACTTCACCTATTATACAAGTTGGCCTTGGGCTGGTTCTGCATAAGATAAAAGGGCCTTTATTCTGTTTTCTTTGTAGATGATCTCCCATTTCCGGGATCTAGGTCTTGGGCTAAAAATGTTACTGCTCAAGGTCAGTTACAATATCACAAGTTAAAAAACAAAAATTTGTGTTTGCTTGTATGATTATGCACATTCCAAAGTCAGGGCAAGGTCCTAGAAGCCAACTTGAGGACAAAATATGTGAAATAGTTAAAGGCACAGAGATTCCTGAGGGGGAGTAGATGGATGGGTTCAAACATGGGTTCCATCACTTAGTGTGCGACCTTCAACATGACACCTAATGTCTCTGGCCCTCAGTGTCCTCATCAATGAAATGGGAACAAGTAATAATACTCCTAACGTTGCTGTGAGGATTGAAAGCATCAATAGTAAAAAGGTGGTTTAGAATAGTACCTGGCACATAAAAGCACTATAAAAATATTTGTTGGTGTTATTATAAAGTTAAAAAAAAAACAAAGGCTGAGAGCAACCTTTTTCGTGTGGAAAGAATGTTAACAGAGGGAAAAAAAGGAGAGTAGGAACACAATTTAATTTCTTACCATAGTGTTAAATATGGTAGAAGGATAGCCTATATACAAGGTTTTGCAAAATAAATAAATAAATAAATAAATAAATAAATAAATAAAAACAGGGTGAAATTTACTTTGCAAAGAATTCCAGATGCATGGAATTAAGGTGAAAACAGTAGGTTCAACCAAAGAAAACTGGGTAATCTTTGTCGTAATTACCCCCAGAAGTCAGGCATCCTTTTCACTAAGAAAGTGTCTGTAGTCAACACAGTAACGGTCCACCTGCCTGCAGCTGAGAAGCCTGGGGTGTATTTCAATGCTAAAGACCCAGATGATTGCATCTCAAGATTACACGTGGTTTCAAAACAGTATATTTGTAGGTTCTTCTTAAACAAAACAAACAGATATATTCCAGTGAGGTCTGTGCTAATCCAGTTTACAGCTTGCAAAATAGAACCCTAATTAAGGTAACTGGTAGTGCCATGATGGCCCCCCAAAACAGTGGACCCAAGAAGAAGATATGTTGTTTTGACTACTTAGGCAGCTCTATCTGGCAGAAGTATCTAAATGTCAGAGAAAAAAAATATTAATGGGAAGGACAGAAGAAAAAAGAATATGTGCATGACACAAAAGAGGTACCCTCAGGAAATGTAGGTAGAGAAGGAGATGGAAAAAATGTCCATTTCCAAATCTGGCAGTCCGTATGAGACTAGGATCCCTCCCTCACCTGATGAGGGTGGTGTCAGTGGGCAGAGTAGGGACAGGAGCTCAGGAAGTTCTTGTCTGAAACCCCGCAGCATTTGACAACATGTACCTCATCAAGCCCACCTGCTCTACAAGAGAATGCATTTCCAGTGTGTGTCTTCTGATGTACCAATGGCAGGTCTCTACTTTGCCTCCCTTTCAGCATCTAGCACAGTGTGTTGTTGCCTGGGACAGACACTAAGTAAGAACTGAATGAATGAACAGTCCCTCTAACTTTGACCTCTTTTGTCCACATGGCCAATTCCATCCCATTCACTCATTTTTTAATAAATTTTACTAAGAAAACTCCTGGTGAAAAGCAAACCCTGGGATGTTGCCCGGGAAGTAAGCCTGGGCTTCTTAGCCACTTCAACATTTTGCCACAAAAGTTTGCACTGATTTGTTCTAGTTGGTGGACATGCCTTTAAACATTTTCCTAGGGCTGTTTTTGTTCTCCCTAAACCAAAAAAGAAAAAAATTGCATTTCCCTTCTTCTCTTTTCCTCCTACACACTTAGCTGTTGTGCCAACTAAAAAGATTTAGTTGGGGAAAAAAATCTCCTGCAGGATTTAACCAAGTTTATACTGATTTGTCAAAGTACACAGAATACAGAATTGCAACCCAAATGAGTATTGCCCAGGGAGGCGGCACAGCGTCCTTCTGCAGCCCTCTCTCCACGCTGGCTATCTTTTGTAATCTCCTGATGCTACTGCAACTTATGGAAATTTACCTTTCAAATCACCTCCAGCTCCCATGATGGTTTAATATCCTTCTTTCTTCTTTTGACTTGTTTTACTTCATCAGTAATAGTAGTAGTAGTAATCATAACAATAATACCATTTGCTAAGTACCTATCCTATGCTAGGTAAATATATGAGTTAATCCATACTCCTAGCAAGCATGCAAGCTAGGTCTCTGCACGGAATCCCAAATTACGCATAAAGAAACAGTGAGTCAGCTCTGTAAAGGGTCTCACCTAGTGAACAACAGAGCCAGGATCCCAGCCTGGGTCTGTCTCACGTTCAAGACTATGATGTTTCCATCATGTTAAACAGTCTCACATTTTTGGGAGTAAAGCAGTCTCTTCTACTATCAGCTCAGGCTCAGCACAGGAAGTAGTGGGATGCCTCCTCTAAGCCCTACTATCACTTACACTTGTCCAATATAATGGTTTCTATAGCCTTGTAATTGTATTTGCAAATCACATTACCCACATCTGAACACCGAGTTTCACACCCTGCCACCCGTCTTCCTACTTCCTGCCCTTCGGCGTGTTAAGTACATAAAGTTCTTTAAACTCATCAGGCTTCCTCAAATCAAATGTCTTGGCTCAGAATGTTCCTTGTGTCTAGGGGGGAAAGCATGTCCATTCTTCTATTCATCCTGCAAGCCATGCTCAACAACCAGCTGCTCAGCAGTTTTCCAACATGTCTAAAGTCGTCACATAAAAGTATGTGTACTTAGCTCTTCCTTTCTCCTAACTATAAGCTACTTGCTGGTTGAGTTTCCTTTATTATTGTCTCCCTAATAAAAAAGTATGCTAAATAGTAACTCTGCAATACCATTTGTTCAATTAATTAAGAGTTAATCAAGTTAGTTATGCCATAGTCCATCTTTCCCCTTTAATTCTGACTACAAAATACATTTATATTTCAGATAATAACTTGTTTTAGGTTTCCATGTTTTTGGAACTTAGAAAATTCCAGAGAATAGCCACTAAGCCATGATGTCACAGAGCCAGAAAGCCAACCTGGTTTAGAATACCACTTACTCAATGAATAAAAACAGCTCAGTTCAGTACTTTTTGGTTTTGTCTTTGGTTTTACAAGGAAAAAGGCTGAGCAAAATACCAAAAATGATGGCTACAGATGTCCAGTGTGGAATAATACAGCCATGCAAAGCAAGATGTGAGTTTTGGTTAACACAGTACCACACAACTGGGGGCCACCTTATGCAATATTCCAAATCCACGTGCTTGGAAGGGCTCTGTGGAAGTAAGGGGCCCTGAAGCTTAAACTTCATTAACTTCAGGGTTCGCTCACTTCTTGGGACAGCAGAAACAGGGATAAAGCCCCAGGAAATCGAACCAACAGGAACAAGCTGAAAGTAAGCCTTTCTGTTATCCAGCTGGGTGAAGGATAGAGAATCCAGGGGAAGCCAAGAGATTAAGAGAAGGTGGTCAGGATATTTTGCAGGGGTGTCAAACTCATTTTCACGGGGGGCCACATCAGCCTCATGGTTGCCTTCAAAGGGCCAAATGTAACTTTAGGACTGTGTAAATGTAATCACTCCTTAACTAGGGGCAACAAGCTCGGCACTGCCGCTGGGTAGAAACAAGGTGCCCACCCAGATAAAACAAGGAGGAGGGCTGGATTCAGCCTGTGGGCCTTGTGTTTGCCACCTGTGCTACAGAGGAAGAAATAAATTCCACAAAATGCTTATGAAAGAGACTGGCACAGTGTTTCACAAAGAAACAACGTTCAGTTGGCTCTTGTCTCTAACCAAGGACACTGGACTATAAATTGAAGATTTCTTCATTAATTCCAGAACAGGTTCAAGACAAGCAACACATAGCTGGCTGCACATTCTTCATGTGTGGGATGGAACTCAGCACGGACCTCAGAATGCCATCGTAGAGTCCTTGGTGAGACCTGCTCAGGTGTGTTATCCCGAGCTGCAAACCACTGGACTTTCTACCCAGAGTCAGGTCCGTCAGCACAGACCTGGGATTACTAACATGAAGTAACCAAAGCTTAAAGGAGCCTTGGCAAAGTCTTTTAACAATTTCTAAACTGTAGCCAGTCTATTCTACTTAATTTGCATGTTCACATAAGGAAGACATAAGAGTTTAATGCTATGTGTGTACGTCTCTTTTACTCTAATTCCTCAGCACCAAAACAAGGCCTCTTCCCAGGGGAAGCACCAGTTTTACAAAAGCTGTGATGTCCCTGTGAAAGCTGAAAGTTAAGAAGACACCTAAGGAATAATTCTCAGTGTTTCTGCTACAAATTTTATTGTTTTTAGAAGACAAAAACTATAGATTTTTGTGCTATAGGTAGAGAAAATATCTGCAGAACTTTAAAGCAAGATGTCCTAACATGGTCAAGCGACAGATCTCTTGATGCCCCTCGTATTTCTCTATAAATTGTTGTTTACAATAAAATGTATTTATTAAGCAATAACATTCCTAGATGCACACACACACATATATATCAAATGGTAGGAAAAAATTACCACTTATAGCTTATGATCCCAATAATAACTAGTCTTAAAACACTAGGTCTATATGATTCCAGCCAAATCCAAAGAAATTTGGTGCTTAAGTTTGTTGTGCTATAATAATAATAATAATAATAATAATAACTATTATGTAGCTCTTACTACGTACAGGGCTTAGTGCATACATTAACACATTCAACTCTGTGACATAGTATAGTCAGACAATGGGCATGATTCTGTGCACTAGGGATACAGGGGGTGGAACCAATGGTAAAAAGAGACCCTCATCCTCCAGCAGGATATTATTCTTGCCATGTACCAGTGAATACAATGTCTCACGCTATTCTCTTTTCCAAATGGGCATTTTTATTGCAATTGCCTTATCCCTCTTTTCCCACTGTAAATTGAGTAAAAGAAGATGCGGGAGGGAGACAACTTATCTTTTTAGAGCAGATGTTGCAAGACTACAAGAAGTCACATCCAATAGTGACAAGTCACTTCCAATAGGAAGATGGGATATTACCTGGAGGTACAGGTCTCTGAGCTCAACGTAGTGATGGGGCTTTAGATATTCTCCCTTGGTGAGTGGGTTCTATGTGCAGGAAGAAAACACAAATAGATGATTAACCAGGCTTAACTAGATGAATAAAATGCAGTAAAGGATGACTGGCCAGCTATTTAAAACCTGCCTCTTTTTAATTTGTACACACAGCTAGATAACACTTGCCAGATTCATCACGAGTCAGTTCTGGCCAATTGTACTTAGGTGGAAGTGCAGGCCTTGACCATGAAATTCTCCCATACGAGCAATGTTCCTTGTTCTTTCTCCTCTCAATGAGACCGTAAGTCACTTGCTGAAGGTTATAAAACCATCAGATGCAAAGGTCCAGGATACCTGATTTACCATCCTTACTTGAGCATCCCACATCTATTGTGTGAATCTACTCAGCCATGAGAATGGGCAGTGTCTATTACCATAGCTAGCATTAACTTAACCAACACAAGGCATATTAGGGGAAGGTCCATAGTGTCTTAGGAAGAGGAGGGAACCTAACCCAATGTTAACAGGTCAGACAATATTTTCCGTAGAAGGTGGTATTTTTACAGCAAATTCCTCAAAAGAGTTGTCTCTGTTTGCTGGTTCCACATCATTCTCATTTCCTCTTTTTATTTGTTTTTTTTTTAATGTAATACAGCCCTGACTGGTGTGGTTCAGTGGATTGAGCACCAGCCTGAAAACCAAAGAGTTGCTGGTTCAATTCCCACTCAGGGCACATGCCCAAGTTGCGGGCACTCAAGAGGCAACCACACATTGATGTTTCTCCTCTCCCTCTGTTTCTCCCTCCCTTACCCTCTCTCTAAAAATAATAAAATCTTTAAAAAGTCTTAATACAAACCATGCTTACAAAATAATATATTAAACTGTATATACAACTTAAAAAACAATTTTGTTCATGAAACATCAAATGCATTTTCACCATCACTCAAACTAAAAAGGGAACATGTAAGTATATTTGAAGACACTGAGCATGATTTTCCTCGGTCATGTCCCCCCTCCCTCCCTCCACTGGTGACCATTATTCTGAATCTGTTTTAACTATTCTCCTGATATTCTCTAAGGTTCTACCACATATAAATGCATTCCAATGCAACATATTAATGAATGTTGACCTTACATAAAATAATTTGTGTAAATTTTTCTGCTGCCTGCTTTTTCCCCCACAGCATTTCATTTTTGAAATTGATCCTTACAGATGAATATGTATGCACTTTACTTATTTTAACAGCTGTATAGAACTCCTGTCTGTTCATCTCTATTTCTAGCTATATATATATCTCTCTTTCCATTGGTGAACAGGTATAGGTTTCTTTTTTTTCCCCTTTTTTTGCCATTACAATCATTCTAGGAACATCCTGGATCATGTTTCCTGGTGTACATGCACAGAAGTTTCTCTACTGTGTGTGTGTGTGTGTGTGTGTGTGTGTGTGATATTGCTAATCTATAAACCTGCATATCTTCAAATTTTACAGCTAATGCCAAATTACTTCCAAAGTGTTTGTATACTCCCAAAGCTATGTTGCTTCTCATCCTGTTCAAAATTTACTATTGTCATAATTTTTAGATATTGGTTACTATTGAGAAATGATTTCTCAGTAAGGTTTTATTTTTTTATTTTCCTGATTACTAACGTGGAACATCTTTTCATGTTTTTTGGCCACTAGGATACATTTTCTGAATAATGGCTATTGTCATCTTTTTTTTATTTTTTGCTACAATGCTATTTATTATTTTACTATTGATATTTAGAAATTCTTTATGTATTCTGGGTAGTAATTCCTCTAGGTTAACTATACTTCATGTTTCTCCTTTTTCTGTGGCTTTTCTTCTCAGTTGCTTTACTGCATCTTTTCATGGAGAAAAGTAGGTAATAAATGTTATACATTCAAATAAATCCCTCTTTTCATTTATGATTTACACTTTTGAGCCTGATTCATGAACTCATTCCTGACTTCACAAAAATATTTTCATTCAGTGCTAAGCAGCCTTTTCAGGCATTGAGCAACAAATAAAACAGACAAAAAATGACAACAGAGAATCTAGACAATATTAAGTATGTAGAACACGTGAACTGTATACAGAAACATTCTGCAGCTACTTTTAAAAGGCAAGGATTGGGGATAGTGAGTGTTTATGTAGATGGTGGTAGTGCCAAGTGAAGGCCAGCGAGGTCGAGCATGGCCGGATGGCCTGTCTGAGCCAGTGACATCTGAACAGAGCTCTGATGGGATTGAGAAAGGGACCCAGGTGGATATGTGAGTCAAGAACCTTCCAGGCCTGAGCAAGAGAAAATGCAAAGATTGTGAGGTGGGAGCATGCCTAATATGTCCTACAAAAACTAGAAAAAAAAAACCAGTATGGCCAGAGGAATATAGGCAAAGGAAAGAGCTGCAGAAATTTCTCCCAAACTGGATCCTCCTCCAAGCTTCCCATCTCAGTAAAAGTCTACTCTTCCAGTTGCTCAAGCCAACATCCTTCAAGTCATCCACAACACGCCTGTCTTTTCCTCACATTCCTCGGCCAGGTGGAACCAGACCACTGTTCATCCCCTCCACGGCCTTCGCAGCCATCTAAGTCAGTATCAGGCAGCTGGACTTCTGCAATAGGTTTCTAATCAGGCCCCAGTCCTCCGACCTCATCTGCTCTTCTCCCTCTGACACTTGCTAACTTTAGGGTCCTTTCTCTCCCCACCCCCTCTCTCCCTCACACACACAAATGCACACCCATATGCACACACACAATTCCAAGTTACCCTCCAGAAGGAAGAGTCATTTGCAAACTGGCAATGCTGGCAGTTTTTTGTTAGTAATGAAAGAAGTCCCTAGTAGTTTGCTTAAGTATTGGCTTTTCTTTCTTGCCTACCTTCTTTTTCTGTTTAAAAACAGTAAGAACAGTACTTGAACAACAATGAAAAAAAAAGTTTAAAAAAATAAAAACAGGAAGAATTATATAGAACATCACTGAACTTTATTTTTAGCTCTGGCCTGAGTATCAACCAAGATATTTCTCTAATTGTAACACAAGACAACAAAAGTCTTACTTAATGAATCCCTTTAGAAAGTGAAAGCAAGATACTGTCTGCTACAGATGAAATTAAAAGTAGGATTCCAAAGTAAAGACAAATATGTAAAATAAAAAAATAACAATAAGACATACCCCTACATACAAATCAGGCATCTCAAACATCTCCTCACTTCTTTCTTCAGTCCTGCGTGTGGGTTTGGTCTGTTCACCTAAATACCTTGGCAGCATAGTTAGGTAAGAAGGTTTACATTGCCTAATATATCAAAGAAGAGAAAGAAAACAAAACACTTAAAAGGGAACAGCCTCATTTTTTCCCACAAGGCAAATGATTTCAGCTGCAATAGCCTTAAACATTTATAGCTAACTAAATTTTTTATGAGATGCTACTAGGACGGTTCAATCCATTTCTTAAGAATGATAACCTGGTCACGCAGAGTCCCCTAGAAAGCAAGTGTCCGTTCTTTTTATTCCAAAATGAAATTTTCATCAAAGGTTGAGGCACGCTGAGGAACAACTCTGCCCTACACAATCCCAACTCTTTTACTCAAAATGCCAGCTTGCTTCTTCTCCTTTATAACTATCTTATAAAGAACAAAACAGCTATAAAAACAAAGTGCAAATTAGAAAAGGAAACGCTGTCGTGCAATGGACAATATTATCATCAGAAGGAAAGAGATTCTTATTCTTAATAAGAAATGTACAATATTAACATTTAGCTATTACGCTCCCCCAAATGTCATTGCCCCATTTTCGTGCTATTTCAGGTCTGCATGAAATTATAAAATGCCTTATTTGTACAATCTCTACAATAATGTGTTAGCGTACAGAGGCGCAGGAGCACATTATTAATATTTATGAACGTGGAAGAGTCCGTACGGCTTGGCTTCCGAAAAGGCCACCCCGCCTAGCCTCTCGCCGTCCAAAAATGCAATAAAATTAGCTTAGAATAATTTAGTGAAATAACCTGAGAGAAAATACACTGCGTTCAGAGAAAGGGGAGGGGAGCTAAAGCATAAGATATAAACAAATGCTAGAGCAAGAGGTTTACATTCATCAGAATCACTTCTTTAAAATTAGTTTTGTATTCCAGACTCCAATGTGAGACAATATGTTAGGAATGAAAAGATTCGGGTAGCCAAGTAATTGGTTTATAGCATGAAGACCAGCCATGGCAAGTTCTAATGTCTTATCAGAACAGGCTTTATTGTCTTTTTTCTTTGTAGAGAAAGGGCAAAGGTAAGTTCATGGAAGCAGGCATCAGAAAAACCGCTAGTAAAACTGGGAAGACAAACTTCTTTGTACATGTGTTGTCATATTTTATACACACACACTGTCGGGGGTTGAGTTGTAGCCCCCCCAAAGGGGTATGTTGAAGTCCTAACACCTGGTACCTCAGAATGTGATGTGACCTTAGTGGGAAACAGAGTCACGGCAGATGTAATTCGTTAAGAGGAGGTCATACTGGAATATGGTGGACCCTTAATCCAATACAACAAATGTTCTTATGGCAAGAGGGAAAGTTAGACACAGAGGCAGAGACACACAGGGAGAATGGCACCTGATGACAGAGGCAAGAAGAAGTGAGGTGATGCAGCTGCAAGCCAAGGATACCAAGAGCGGAAGGACACACTAACAGCAAGGGAGAGGCAAGGAAGGACTCTACTCAGGGGCTCAGAGGGAGCATGGCCCTGCTGACGCCTTGATTTCAGCCTTCCTGCCTCCTGAACTGTGACAGAGTAAATATTTAGTGTTTTAGCCACCCAGTCTATGATACTGTTACAGCGTCTTAAGAAAAGGAATACACACACATAATACACACACATACACACTTACCAGGGAAAGGCCTGTATAAATATAGGCATTTGTATATTACCATAAACAGTTCAAAAAAACCTAGTTAAAAGATCAATATGTGCCTTGAGAATGATGAATTATGCAGCTGTAATTACCTTGATTATAACATGATTATACATACAGCAGGGCATTATAACTGCATTAAATAGTGATGGACATGGCCATTTACAGAACCACGCTGGCTTAAAAATGAAGATAAAAAAGTAAAATGCAGAGCCCTGATTCTATAACAACCTCAGTGACTCTCATAAGAGGCTATTCAGTAGTAAGATCAGTTTTGTATACAAATATTCTCATTCCTCATGGCCACTGTGAGGTATTTGCTTATAGACTTCATTCTCATCCATCCAGATTTCTACAACAGCCTCTCTACTGGTTTTACCCATTTCCAATCCTTCCCGCTCCCTGCCACGTACGTGACTGGAACTCTAACTTAAAGCTAGCCAATGGCCCCTATTCGCATACAGGTCTATTTCCTAAACTGTGTCCCATGAAACAGTAGTTCAGTAGCATGTTTATATATAATATTGAATAATATTCTTAGGTTAAAAAGAATTGAGAAATTCTGGCTTTAAAAAATTAAACAGAATTCTTTACCGAACGACACAGTGTCCCTAAAATGCTGAAGTCTATGACAAAAGTCCAAAGGGAAAGGCCAGTAAGCAGTGTTTTCCAAACCAAGTTGACCATGGAACCCACTTTAGGCAAATCTCGGGGTTTAGACTCCACAGAACAAACTTTAAAAGAATATTTCCCCAAGGCATTAGGAGATCGTTTATGGAATTGATCTAAATCACACAGCTCCCTGCTATTCAAGTTATCTAAAAAAGTGATTTAGCCTAAAAATTCTCTAACGGGTGTCCTGCTAGGTAATTAAACAAGAGAAAGACACACTTTTATCATATGTGAATGGTAATCTTACCCAAGAGAAACATGTTAGGTAGGCCAGCAGTACCAAAGATTCTGTCATAGGAGTCATTCATTCATTCATTCAATTGTTCATTAAGCAAATGTTTATTATGTCCCTAGTACGTGTCAGGCCCAGTTCTCAGTTCTAGTTGTGCAATGGAGGAGGTGTTCTAGCTGTTCTTAGCTGTTCTAGCAGGAGAGACAGTCTGAACCTCTAGAGAGCATAGTCTGGTGGGTGACACAGACAAGTTAGAAGAAATTACCATATAACATAGATATAATAACTGGGAAAAGTAGAGTCCTATGTAATACATTATGCAAGAAAAGGCAGCCTACATAGTCTTGAATTAAGGAGAAATTTCCTAGAAGTGGCATCTACCTTGAATGCAGAAGAATGACTAGGAGGGAACCAAGAAAAAAGTGGGGGAAAGTGTATCACGACCCCTTTGCCCCATCCCATTTCTAAACTCACAGATACTGTAAAATGAAGATTAAAACCACACTACTATACTGCCATTTCAACTGTAATTTTTCTTCCCTCGAAGACTGAGAGGATTCTTTACGCCAGTCCAAGCTCAGAGGGAAAGAATTTTATAGTCAGTGATGTCTGCCACATGGGAGAAGCAAAACCAAAACCATGTCTCTGTCCAAATTCATGTTTCACATCGTCTTCACAGTGGGCTGAGAGGCGAGCAATTAACAGAAACGAGAACTAGGGGTGGTATAACAGAGTGATATTGTCGGGGGAGGGCTTATAGGTCTGACACATGGCTACCGCTGCTCATCTACATGAGACCTAGATGACTGAGAATTGACCTTGTAGGAAAAATATTCGACAAATTATATATGGGGATACAAGTGTTTATTTCTCACAGGGTGTTTTACTAGAGCAAGAAGAACCTTTGAAGTGATCTAATTCAACCCATATTTCCATGATATTTTAGGAATCTAAGACTCAGAGAAGTTAAACACCTGTCATGAGAAGTATATCTAGTCTGTGACAGATTTAAATGGGGAGTAAACTTTTTTGGCTGCATGTTCAATGATTGGCCTACTACCCAATGACAAAAAAGTAAACACTAATTCACTCAGGAAATAGTCGTGAAGCAGCCACCATGCAACAGTCACTATTTTAGGTACTGGGGATCCGAACACCATTACTATGGAGGAGACCACAGAATAGAGCAGGTCAAGGGAGCAGGGCCTGCCAGGTGCGCAGTGTGGATTCTAGTCCATGAAGAAGGGTAGTCAAGGAAGTCCTCACTGAGAGGTAGTATTTGAGCAGGAATATACAGAAGATAAGAGGTTAAGCCATGCAGATACCCAAAGGAAGCTTATTCCTAGCGCAGGAAGCAGTTATAACAAAGGCCCTGGGGTACCTCATAAAAAGGCAAGAAGACCCGGTGTCTGCAACAGAGTCAGCTGGGAAGAGTGGTAGGAAATGAGGCCACAGGGTAACAAGAAGCCAGATGATGAAGAGCATTATGGGTCAAGGTGAGAACCTTGGGAATTTACACTGACTGAATTCAGAAGTCATTGGAAGGTTTGAGTAGAAGAGTCATATTAGTTGAATATAGTTTCGAAGGCTTCCTCTGGCTAATGAGTATAGTATGTAAAGGTGCAAAAAGACCAGATATCAGATTATTGTAATAATCCAGGCAAGAGTTGGTAGATGGTAGCAATTCAGGGAACAAGTGGCTGAATGCTGGATCTATCCAGCTAATTCCTTGTGAATTGGATGTGAGATTTGAGAGAAGCAGAAAAATCACATGACGCCGAGGTTTTGAGCCCGAACAACTGGCAAACTGGAGGTGCCACTTTAGGGGATTGAGCGGTATTAGGTGGGAGGCCAGTTCCTTCCTAATGCTAAATTACAGAAGTTAAAAGGAAAATCATTTATACATACACACGCACACAAAATGGACAGATTTCCGTCTCTTAATTATAACTACAGGGTGCGCCATGAAGAACTAAACAAACAAAAGCACTCAACAACAAAAAGACACAAAGAACAAATCCTGATTTTACTGCGGTCTCATTTACAGATTAAAGTATAGCATTTTGTCAGCTGTTCCATGTGTAATCATATTGTCCAGATACAAAAATAGGAATGCATATGCTTTAAATCCTGGCCCTTTAATATCTAGGGAAGTCAACGGATTTTTTTTGTTATAAAGGTAAAGCTCTAATTTAAGTTTCAATTAGCATAGTAAGTATAGCTTTCACCAGCACTAAACACACCCCTGAAATAAACCTACTCCTCTTTAGACTCCAAACCCACAAACATGCAATTTGTCATAAACTACCAGGGGCTTAGAAAAAAAAAATTGTTGTAGGAGTAAGAGCTGGGGGTGGACCAAGCACATTATACACCGTGAGTTTAAAGTTTAAGTAAAAGCTGTGGTCCCACGCCATCCTTAGTCCCTAGAAGTTGACTGAAAAAATATCCCCACTAAAATGTGGGAATCAAGTGGTTCTCTGCATTGTCTCTGGGAGGCCATTATCAACTTGCTCAAGAAGCCTTTGGTCTGTGTCCTGGTGACCAGCACTGTGCATGTGGAGGAGCAGTCCAGGCCTCTGCTGGCACCACAGACTATTTATCATTCATTGGATCCAACACTAAGATTGGCCGGAAGCAGCAAGGAGGAAGACTGATACAGAGATACGGAAGCAGGATCAGGGCGCCTTAAAATGAAAGGAAGAAAGAGGAGGAGGGCGTGCGTGTCTGAGGCAGGATTCCTTCCTATGCCAGGAAATCAGTCCTAAGGCAGCATCCGAGAATGGACACACTTACCAACCTCTGTCATCACAATGGTAGTGAGCAGATGTGCAGGAACATTCACAGAAAACTGGTATTTTGAATATGTGATCATTAGTTCAGCAGGTTTCGAAGACTGAAGAAGATCTGTAATGCAGCTTTAATGTAGCTTTAAAAAGTAAAGCTGCCATTTTTAAAAAAAGAAACGACATCTATTATCTAACTAGTCTGGTAATCCAATCCCTTAGAATATAATTATTTTCTATGTGGGTCATGATTAAAAAAAAATGACTTAAAGGAATCACAGTAAATGGCGCTGTTATTATTTTATCCCAGATGAGGAAGAGAAGGGAGAACACTGCTCACTACTGCCAGTAATTAATTCGTCCTGAGACAGAGTGTAAACTCGGCCTCAGCATTTTCACTTTCAAGTGTCTTTCTCCGGCAGCAGATCAGCACGTCTCTGCTGAAGCTCCTTTCTCCTTCCTGTTGTCACTGAACATCTTCGTTTAGATAGTCTAGCCTCAGGGGAAGAGCAGGATTTTCTTGTTTCTTGAGTTCTTCAAAAGTGCTTACTCCAGGTAAGCCTGCTCAGTGGGCCCCACGGGTCACTCACCAGCTCCGCGAACTCCACGGCACGAGGCTGGTAAACCGCAAGCAAACTTTTCATCTTCTTTTCCATTTTATTTGCAGTGATTGTAAGGCAAACATGTGGCATCGGTGGGGTTGGGAAAGGGCTAGACAAAGGGGAAATGTTAGATTCTCGTTGTGTAAGAGGATCTTGAAAGCCACCAGCCCAACACCCAGCACAAACGAATGATTTTTGTAGCATCTACTGGAATATGAGTCTGAATAAAAAGCTCACATCTGCCAAAGGCAGCCTGTTCTCTCTTCGGAAAGTTCTCACCACTTGGAAGGCTGACGTGGACTCAGGTGGGTGCACTCTGACCAATGGGGCCTGGCGGAAAGCGTGGCATGGAAGTGGTCATCGGGCCTCCATGTACCAGGCAAGGCTGCACACCCACCCGTTCACTGGCTGCTACCCTGCCCCGGACAGTAACTGGGGCTCCTCTGGAGGTGGGGGTAGGAAGGAAGTGAGCAAGAGTTCCCTCAAAATCTTCCCAAGGGTCAGGCATCAAATGTCAAGAAAGTCCCATCTTCACAGACACAACCAGTTTACTATCCAAACCCAGTCTCTGGGAAAGAACGTGGCCAGATTTCAAAGTACACATTCTTAGGATGCTTCGATCTTATTCTAGGGGAGACAGAGTCCTGTTTCTGCTTGTTTTTAATTATTTTTAAATTATAGTTGATATACATTATATTCATTTCAGGTGTACAACATAATGATTTGACATTTATGCATCCCTACTAAGTGATCACCATGCTAACTCTAGCAACCACCTGCCACAGTGCAAAGTTAATACGATATTATTGACTATATTTCCTATGTTGTACATTACATTCCCATGATATACTGTTTTATGCCTGCAGTCACTGGATTTAATAAGGATTCCTAGAATGCTTAAAGATTAAAAAAGAGGCAACTGACATATCTATTCCCCATTTGCTTGGTTTCCAAACTCTGGGGTAACTGTTAGGATCAATGGATAACTGGCCCAATCTGTAGGTATTGAAGCTGCGTAGATGCCTGTTGATCACCTCTGCTAATGTCATTCAATTTCGGTGAGTATCCAAGCACAGGTTATATGAAATAACTGGTATGGCAAGGTTATTGGTCAATCACAACAGGGTCAGCTGTGAAAAACCAGTCACCGTACGGAAGGAACTCCCTGAAGTTCATCCCGGAGAGAACTGAGCAAGGGCTCTAGTGTGGGTCGCTCCGGCTGCCTCACCCTGTTCTCATCGCTAGAACGGGGCATTCGTCTTACATAGGAAAACTTCCAAGTGTGAGCGGAAAAAATTACTTTTTCTATCAAGTCTCTGTATTTAGAGAAAAAGGGTAAAGAAGATGAGGAACTAAAGTCACTAAGCACCTTCAAGTTCTAGAAGGCTGACTATAGATTGAGTTTTTGAGCCATCCTATGATAAACGTGTTATCGCCCCAGGGTAAAATAAGGTGCAAGTCTTAAAAATGCGACAAAATTCTAGTTCGAACAGGCCACTGCTGTTATGCTGGTTGCTAACACCTTTATTGTATCTAATATTGTGATTGTATTTTGATTAAAAGCCTTAAAAGTTTAAAACTGAATTTAAGGTAAGAATTTCCTTAAACATATTTTGCCTTTCTCTCACTGGAAAATACTATAAGTTTATTCACTATATATAAATTGACTGTTATGTTTTGTTTCAATAATTTACAAATTCTACTATTGATACATGCTTATTGTTGAAAATTTCAAAATTGCTAAAAATGTACTTTAAAAAACAGAGGTATCCTGTATTAATATTAATTTGTATTTATGATAGAGATAGTTGTTTCTCTCTGGGTATATTTTGTGTGTATAAAAATATATTTCACACATTTTTTTCAAAAGTCATATATATAATTTTTTATCCTTATTTTAATTTATATCATGAATTTTTCTATGTCAGCAGTCTTTAAAAATCAACTTTAATAGCTTTGCAATATCTTCTTGAGTTACTAAATCATCATTGATTAAATATTGCTCAATTGTTGGGCATGTGGAATTTTTCCAGAAAGTTGGGATAAGAATAATGTCTCAGTAAACATCTTCAGAATATACCATATTTTGTTGTGTATAATGCACGCATTTTCCCCAAAATTTGGAGGAAAAGATAAGGATGCACATTATACACAGGTAGTACTAATTCTGTATCTGTATAACTGTTTTAATTCTTTCATTTATGGTTATGTGTTAAAAGTGTAACTCTAGAAAGCAGTAACAATATCCATATGCAAAATAATACCCTGGAATATGATCATCAGTTTTGTTTCTAAATATAGGTAAATAAATAATAGAATTAAAAATTAAAATGACAGTTTTTTTCCTGAAAGTCTGGGCCCAAAACATGGGTGCACATTGTATACAGGACCATGTTATACATGTCAAAATACAGTATAGCTTTCTTTTATCTCCAGTATATTTTTAGGCATGATTTCTGCATGAACAGTTGCTAGGTCAGCACGTACACAATGTTAAAGTTTCAAGATACATGTTACCAAATTGCTTCCTAGAAATATTAGGCCTGTTTCTCTACATCTTTCCCATCTGTTAGTAGAATTTATTGAAGCTTTGTGAAAAGTCCTACCCTTCAAAAGAGAAAAATAATTCTTTTAAAGTTTTGAATTCAAAAAGAAAAAAATGCTCTTCATTGATTTTTTCATTTTATTTCCCCCTATGTTAATATGTTGACGTTCTTTTAAAATCACTGATATTTAATCTGTTATATGTTTTAAAATAAAATTTCCAAGCCTGTCACATCTTTTACCCTTATTTATAATGGCTTTTAAATGTTTATTACAGTCTGCACCTTACCAAAGTTTTTTTCATTGTTTCTTCTTGTCTTTGCACATTTCACATTTTTCATAGATTTCATGGTTGCTTTCAGAATCTATCCCCTTTGCAAGATTATAAAAATATTGTATATTTTCATCTAGACTTTTATAACCATATCATGTAAATTTTTAATCCATCTATATTTTGTATATGTTTTAAAACAGGAATACAACTTTATTTCTGGACAAATTGATAGCAAATTGCCTCAAGCCCATTTGCTAGCCAACCTACCTTTCCCCACTGATTTGAAACACCAGATTTATTAAACAAATTTTTAAACGTACGTATGTGTGTCCATGCCTATAAACATAACCATCTGTGTAAGAGTGTGAGTGTGTGTGTGTGTGTGTGACTGAAGAGTAAGTGGTCCTCGTTACCCTTTCCATCTCTGTATGTCATCAGTGCCCCCAGCTCACCAGACCACAAAGGCTTGTGGGGCCAAACCTGCAGACAACACAGAAGCGACGTGCTCCAGGCACCTGCCAGGGAGTGCAGGGAGCGTGAACTTGAATTTGCTGCCTCTTCAATGATTATCAATCTTAAAGAAATGATCGTTATTGATATTTGCTGAAGTCTATGGAGCTCTCCATCCCTGGATAATCTGAAATTCAGTTTAGGATTAATCAAACCACAGGAATGTAGTTCCTGGACGGATTGCTTTTTCTTTTTCCTAGTAAAACCTGTTTTCACTGTATTGCTCTGACCTTCTGAAATCATCTATTTGAGAGATATGAAAAGACACAGCTCTCTGACCTCATGACACACTCTATGCCACAGGGCTTATCTCTGATGACAAAGAGAGAAAATTGTCTCTGGTCACTTAGGGGAAGAGTTGGGCTGCCCCAAGTAACTAGTTTGATTGTACTTTAAACACAGTGAACACTGAAATAGCTGGGTTTTTCTTAGAATTAAATACGAAAATACTTAGGCAAATGTGTATCCCTCATTCAGAAAATGAACAGAGCCTCAAACATTTTTTGTACTAACTTCAGTGCAACCTCTTTCTCCATTTTCAAAACCTTCCTTTCTGTTTGTCCTGATTTCCCTATTTATATTTTCTTCTTAAATGGTTTGAATTCTGATAAAGTGCCTTAAATATATTTCAGAAAAATGGGGCATAAATAAATACAAAAAAAAAGAAGGCTCTCTAGGAAAAAACATTTTCTGAACCTTTTACCTCACTGATAAGGGGGAGTATTGGACAAGACCATTTTCTCCAAACCCGCCTACTCTAGAGACCAGCAAAAGCCTGATGACGTTCAGTGGTACATTTAGAGAGAAGATTTGGCTCTAGGAACCCTATAGAATGACCAATTACTTTCCAATGGTAAATTTCTAAAATGCTATTTTCCCCAGTATCGTCATGTTCTTCTATTTCCAAATTACACTCTCACTTGTAAAGTATTTGCCAAAGTAAGAGCTACACGTGAAAATGTGTATAATACATGTCACTTCCTAAAGATAAAAAACGTAACACACTTACTTTTAATGTGACCTTTAGCAAAGCAGCATAAAGTGAAAAAAACTTCACTTGTTTGTTTTAAAATTGTAAATTCCCAACTTATACCCCAGTATTTACTTACGTCAATCCTGTTGTTTCTGACCTTTACCTACAGCAGACGGCTGAGAGCAGGCTGCTCCAGCGCCGCTCGTCACATGGACACGTGTGCATAAATAAGCATATACACAATGTTAAACCTTTACTGCTTTACCATCATTTCTCTTGAGAATGAAAACTCTGTGACCTCAAAACTAAAAGCCCGAGACCAGGTAAATCCTAAAGCCTCCTCTAAGTCAGTGGGTCTCTATGGGCTTTAGAGGTACAGCAAAACATCATCACCTCTCCTAGTTCTCTCTTGCTCACCCCAAAATTCCAGTATATTTTCTGAGACCTTGGAAGATTCTAACAGGCCTTAACTAACCCACCATTTTGTGACTCGAAGGTGTCATGACATAAGGATCGTGAAGACCAATCAATAGACTTTGTGAATAATTAGTGGAGAACAGTACATTGACATTTACCTTTCACCGTTTCGATACCTTGGGAAGCAATCCTAAAGTCCACGACTTGCCATCCTTGTTCATTTTTTCGAGGCATAGGTCTGAACTGTATGAGCTATGTACTTAGCACACATTAGTAGTCCCTTAGCTAATGACATAACTGCCACTTTTCTCACACTGATGCACCTTTTGTTTTTTTGTTTTGTTTTGTTTCGTTTTGCTTGCTGTCATGTTCATATACTTCTGCAGGAAATTTCCCCCAAAATGAATAATAATCGTGAGAAAGTGAAAAGAAAATGTGATAAAAAATGAATATTTTTACACAGATAGTAGGGATACTAATTACTTTAATTATAGGCTCCTAAAGGGTCTGAAAGAGTAATAAATATCTTGGTTACACTGTAGTGCATTTTACAGAGAAACATATATGGCGTGATCACAGTCATTCATTCGGAAGAACTAAGAGAAGGTACCAGGATCAGTCCATTGTATATGCCACAGTTTATCCTGTTTGGCACTTTATAGTGATGGTTTAATTTTCACTAAATCATTTGATTGCAGAAGAGCAGAGTATTTGTTTTTTAAAGACTCTGGTTGCCTCATCACAGTGTGATGAAAAAATTAGAGGGCATGGAGACATCCGTGATGAAAAATTCAACTGACTCTTAGAGTTGGAAGCTGTAATCTACCAAATCAAAATCACCAACATGGAGAAAACATTTTTGTGAACGAATTCTTTGTAAAAATCTTGATACCGATACATACCCCCATATTTTAGCAATTATGGTTTAATTGTTTCTTTACATGTCTGCCTCCACCTGGATGGAAAGCTCCTCGAACGTACAGAACGTCTCTGTTCCCATTTTTATCTCAAGTCCCTGACACACAGCAGGCATTCAGTACATGTAAGAAACAGATAAATGCTCCCTTGCCTGCCCTGCAGCCCAAACACTTGTTCCCAGGAACCCCTTAGACAACCATTTTCCAGTCACGGGGATCATCTGTCCTAGTGGAAGTTGTGGTGTGCTGTCTAAAAACACCTTTGGGGCTGAAATGCTGAAACTTAGGGTACTGGAATGTTGCTTCCTGACAGTGCACAGCTAGGCCCTCCCTGGGAACTACCCTGTGCTGAAGAGAGCTGCCCCATTCGCGTTTTCAGACACACACACACACACACACACCACCCTGCCCCCTTCCCTGGGGCAGCCTGCATCCAATGGTTGGTGGACGCAAGGATACAAAGTCCTCCTTAGGATCAGGAAGCGCTTCTATGGCAAGTGCTCTGAAGCCCGGCGTTTCCTCCTCTCCAAGCCTGCTTCTCTCCCAGCTGCCATGGTTCTCCAGAGCTCTCCCCAGTAAACCTCCTCCACTGTATCTGCCTCAAACCCTGTTCCGTGGAACTTAACCTGAGACACCAGTGGAGCTTTATAAAACAGATTTCTAGACCTCATTCTAGATCTACTAAAATACAACGTGTTTAAAGCATGTGAATTTCACTTAGTTTCAAAGAAATATATGCCAAAAGTTTGGTTTAAAAAAGTTTTTATTTCCATAAACATAGCAGTCAGTCCTCTGCTTCCTACGAGCTTCTAGATCTCAAGACAAGTTGCTACCTGATCTTTAAAAAAAAAAAATCTGTATCTTCTAGCCTAACACTTCTTTTAATCTCTCTCATCTAAATTGGGAACTTAAAGGTTTATTTCTTATGTTTTCTTAGGCCTACATCTATTAATAGGTGGCTATAAACCTGTACCCTCTAATCTGTACCAACCTGACCCCCTTTTAAGGCAAAAACCTTCATTAGAACCATAAGAAAAGGAATTTGGGCTAAACATGGACAATGCTCTACGTTTACAATGAAGGGGGTGCCGACTGCATCAAAGTTTTAAACACGTAATAACCCCCAAGCCCTGTTTCAGACCTTGCCATTGCTATCTTTCAAATACAGGCAATAAAATAGGTATGATCATCAATATTCCGATTCTGTGATTCGCCTTAGAAGTCTGTTCCTCTCTTAAGCAGAAGTTGCAGTGCCCACACTTCCCGCCTGTGTGATAAGACGTTTTACAGAACTGTCCCTGAGATGAAAATCTCTTCATTCCAATTGTAATAACTATATAAAACACAAGGCCAAGGGAAAACCTTTTACCTATGCAAAAATCCTTTAAAAATAAGCCTGCTGGGCCAACAGTTGCAAACATAATTAAAATGGGCATACTGTTATGTTATTCTTTGGCTACTTTGATTTCAATGAGCTTTCCTTTTTCAGTCCCTATCTATCAAACAAAGAGGTTGGCACTCAAACATAACCAGCAAAAAGAAGAGAAGAAATGAGACTTGGATTTGCGTGCCAAGGTTCAATCTGCTGTGCCTGGAAAAGTGCTGAGACCTCAAAATATTAAGAAATCTGTTTTTCAACAGAAATGCTGACACCACTTATTTGTATCAATTCAACTCCATGAATTGTGTGGGTGCAGTGTGCTACTTTTATTCCTTAAGATGTTCTGTCCAACTCCAAGACAAGAAAAGCACACAGAAAATTGTTTCTCCTGCTCTGAGTCTCCTCATACATTAGCCGGGGACATGGGCAAAGACAGGTTCTCAGGATGATGGGAAAGAGAGGAGGCAATCATCCAAGTGGCTCAGCCAATGCAATCACCCGCTGCCGCCGCCACCACCACACCACACTCCCCCCATACTGGGAATTGTGGTACCACTGGGCAATCACCTGGGAGAAGGGGGTAAACTACAGAGCTCAGATCAAACCAACATATATTTATGCACCCTGCGGGTTCAGAGTGATTTTAATGTCTTTACACAGTTGGGAAAAAATTAGAGGATAACATTTTGTCATACGTGACTATTACATGAAATTCAATTCCTGAGTCCAAAAATAAAGTTTTATGGGCATACAGCCACTTTAATTGGCTTATGTACAGCCTAGGGCTGCTTTCACACTACAGTGGCAGCGCTGAGTAGTGGTAACAGACACCACTGTCCACAAAGCATAAAATTGTACTTTCTGACCATTTACAAAAAAAGCGTGCCAACCCCTGATCTAGAGACCACAGTCTACAAGGCTGTTTGATTTGTGTCAAACTTAATCAAGTGAAGGGGAGGTATCATGCCAACTCTATTGATACAAAAAATGGGAAAGGGGAATGACTTTTCCAAGGTCATAAGGCTAGCATGAAGGAGAGTTACTCATGTTCCTTCGCATGGTCAAAAAGTTCTCCTTCACACTGTCAAAAAGTTCTTCTACAAATGAGTGATGTAACACTTTGGAAATGCTAATTAGTATTTGGTTTGTAAAAACATTGCTATCCTTTCATGTTGCAGTAACATCATCAAAAGTAATTTGCATAAAACTTGGTACTTTGTAGTATTTTGTGTGGTGAGGAGCCAGGGATAAAACTCTTAGAAAGCATAGTCTGCCTGAAAATATTAGCCAACAAACTTGTCACTCAAAGAACAAATAGAAATTTCTCCCTTCGGCTCCTCAGACACCCTGGCGCAGTGGAGAATCCTGAACACGCCATCTTTCTCTTGGACTCCTTCATATTTCTCATGCAGATACAGCAGATCTTCCCGACAAGGTCAACCCCTTCTGAAATTGAGTTACTAAAGCAATTTTGTACATTCTCTCAAAACATGCCATTGGCCTTGGCCCGAAGATACTATTCAATCAGAAAAAAACAGAGTTTAATCTCTTCCATTGTTTTCTCTCTACATGTTACACTCAAGTAGGTACAGAATATATGTATTTTAGCCTTTATGCCTTTTCTCTAATATATACAGAGAGAAGATATAAAATAATTATCAATTCACGTATTAAATATAGACAATGTTTTATTAAGAAAAATGGCCACGCAAATACTGACCTAAAATCCCAGAAGAATAAGATCTAGCCCCTGTTTGACCAGTAGTTATGTGACTTGGGGAAATCCCTGGAACCTCTCCCTAAGTCTGATACCTCACCTATATAGCAAGAGAGACTACCTGAACTCTATGGGTCATTCTTGTGCAAAATTCTCTCTGTCTCTGAACACTTGTCGGATGCTTGTGTAATCCAAGACTCAGTTCACTCATCTCCAAATTAGAGATAAGACCTATGACATAGGTGATTCATTAAATTGCAAAAATGCACTTAAAGAACACAGCACACAGTGCTCAAAAGATGGTGATAACAGCATATTTTGTGTTTGTAGATCATTTTAAACATAATAAGCAGTTAGAGAAGAGGCTAGGAAGTATGGTCAACCACCCAAAAAGTGGAAAAGGTGCATCTTCTTTTTTAAAGTTATTGAAATCCATGACAGACTTTCCCATGGAAGACAGGACTCTTCTCACCCTACTCACACGAGGCACAGGTGATCCAAGCCTTTGCTAGGCATCCCTACTCTACGCTCATCCTTGGTTGGCACAGACCAACAGGGTGGGCTGTGGTCCTTCCACATGGAAAATAATGACAAAGGCACTCAAATCTACAATCACTTTTGTTTTGGGGGGGTCTTTTTTTTAACATTTTACTTATTTATTTATCTAGAAAGAGACATTAATGTGTGGTTGCCTCTTGCATGCCCCCCACTGGGGACCTGGCCTACAACCCAGGCATGTGCCCTGAGTGGGAGTCAAACCAGCAACCTTTGGGTTCACTGCCTGTGCTCAATCCACTGAGCCACACCAGCCAGGGTTACAACCACTCTTCATAGTGAAAGATCCCAGCAAGAAATCTCGCTGGACAACTTAGAATATAAAACACCCTCTTTCTATTGTATCTTATTTTATAACCCAAGATATTTTTTTACCCTTACCCAAGGACATTTTTTCATTGCTTTTAGAGCAAGAGGAAGGGGTGGGGGAGAGAAAGAGAGACATCAGTGTGAGAAACAGTGATCAGCTGACTTCTTGTATGTGCCCTGTCTGGGGACCAAACCCGCAACCTGAGTGTAAGCCCTAACTGGAAATAAAACCTGCAGTTTCATGGTCAACCAGATGCCATGCCAACTAAATAAGCAACACTGGCCAGGGCAATTCAAGATATTTTGAAGCAGTTTCAATAAAACAAGCTCTGCCTCAAGACCAAAATGTATAACCTCAAAATTGAAGAATATTTTGTAATCTCAAAAGGCCATTAATGTATGATTTCTCAATTGTTGTAATTATCTTTACATTTCAATAGTTTTCTTTAAAAATCATAACTATTGTTGAATTTTTTCAACACTATGACTTCATACGTCACAATCATAAAGGAGTTTACATTTAAACTGATCAATCACACCCCAGAGAGAGCTTAACACCGTCACATTAACCTTTAAAATATTGACATTTCCTAACCAATAATAAAAAGAAGAAATTGGGATAAATAGCAGAAGCACCTGATTTTGAGCAAGTGCTCTTTGGTTCTTTTCTAATCTCTTTCCATGAGATCATACAGTCCATGAGTTAAATCTTTTACTCTGTGCGTCTGATTATTTTTCTGAATGTAGGGACAACAATACAACCTGGTAATGCTCTCAGATTCAATATTTAAGGGTACAATTGCTTAAATATGATGCTGTCATAAAGATTTAAATACAAATATACTTCAATGCAACCTAGGCTTGATTAAAAGTGAATGGAAATACACAGAGCACGTAAGAACACTTAAAATATTCCTTAGGTTCATTTATCCATTTATTCCTAATAGGCATTTGCAAGTAATACTGCAGGAGACCCTGGAGACTCAATGCCCACTATCAAGGGACAGTGAACTAATACTAATAGAGGATGATAAATGCTGAGAAGATGACGTGGCCATGTCTACGGGAGTAAAGATGAGAGTAATGCAAATTAGACATTAGGAAGCTGACAGTGATGCCCAGTGCTACAGCGCCAGAAGAGAATTAGATGAAGTTGGAGGCGGTAAAGAGAGACTTCAAGGTACAGTAAATGCACGTGGAAAAGCACAGGGTATACACAGTATAGGAAGCTAAAGCTATTTAGCCATGATCTGAGTATGCAGTATTTGGGGAAAGCGGCCAGAGATGAAAATGCCAGGGCATGAAGAGACATGTAAGCCATGCTAATGAGCTTGAACTTCAGTCTGAAAGCTCTGGGATTTTAAGCAGGAGAATGACTAATCAGTTTTGACATTAAGAAAAATGTAAACAAAGGTCAGAAAAGATACAGGGGTGAGTGGGAGGGGCACAAACTAGAAGAAGATACACAATCTAGGAGTCCATGGCGATAATGCAGGCAGTAAACTATGAGCCGATGGAAGAGAAAACCTGGAAAGAGGGACAGCGATGCAACAAGAAACATTTAGTAAGATTTGGTGCTGTGGGTGAATAGAGGGCGAGTGTAAATCTAGAACAACTCCTACGTACAACTTGGACAACTTCATAGACCGTGGCACTAGTCACTGTAAGGGAGAAGATAGGAGATCCACTATTGATCAGATTTTTATTTTTGATGTTTACTTATTACATAGAAAGAATATCACTTATCAGAAAGATTTATTTTTAAATTAACTTTCAAACGTTCTAAAGAGCACGTTAAACACAGAAAAGACAGGGAGAGAGGAAATCGAGACAAACTTTCACATATGCCCAAGAAGAATAAACAGCATCATGGGCTGTGGGAAAAGTGAGAAAAAAAGGGGGAATTCAATTCTTGAGTTTCAATGTCCAAACCAAAATGGATAGGCGTGAAGCAAGGTTTAATCCAGTTCCTGGGAAGAAAGACATGTGATTTGTCAGAGGGAGCGGGTCAAAGGAACAGGATGATTTGGTAAGGGGTGGAATTCTCACACAAGGAAATATTTCAAAGGGTAAAAGAGACCAAAAGTAACAAAAAATATTTTACAGAAATTACCAAGATTTGAATACTGAAATGTATATATTAGGGGGAAGGCAGACAGCTTAGAAAATATGCCCATATTTGGACCTAAGAGCCAGCAAAATGAAAGACGTTAACACGGCTTTACTTTGTCAGAAGCAGCCGCAAATGTTCACACACAGCATTACAGTACCCTATGGGAATAAGAGCTTAGATTAATGCTTTTGGTATAATAAACATATCTGCAATTATGAGACACTTTTGTTCCCATGTAAATATGCAGACTCAAAGCCAGAATCCACTTTTCAAGAAAAAAAATTGGCAAAGTTTCTGCAACAGAAGCCCCACTTACACCAAATCTGGTACGGTTGGGTGCCAGACATCCACAGCAGGCACAGACGGCGAAGCTCCTACTGCTTGCTTCACAGATTGCTGTCTGGTTGCAATTTCTAGTCATATGTGATTTGGTGGAGCAGAGAAAACCCCCTGGCTTTCTTCGATCAGTTCTGCCTCCAAAGCTCCATCCATCAAAATAAACATAATGGCCCACAAAGATTAGCCCCAGGTTTTGCCTCTCCTTAGCCACGAAGCATTCCTTTACCCCTATACAAAGGGAAAGCAATAAGTTAATTTAGAAATTTTGGAACATGCACAGACTAAATAAGGATGATGAGAAAAAGAAGCGTCCTCAGCTGTCATTCCTGCACTTACCTTCCGTGAGCTCTGCCTCTTTCCTCCTTCCTTGATCTCCACCTTCCTTTCATGTTTTGAATTAGGGCTGAGATCATTTGCACAGCATTGTCTTTCTTTTCCAAAAAAAGAAATGGTTTAAGGAAGGTCATCAATGAATCATTCATGTATCCACTCAAACATTTATACCATGTGCTCAGTATGTGTATCATTAGCAATAGAAAAATACACAAGGCATGCTCTAAAGCTTGCAGGAGTGTCTATGAAAAGACAGTTTTATATCTTTAAAATGTAATTTGATAGGTGCTATGACAGAAATAGATAAAAGGTGTTAAAGAAAAATTCAGAATAAACTAGAAATGTTAGTATTTTATTTCATTTATATATGTGTGTATATATTTATTCGTATATATTTATATGTAAACAGCATATACATTATATATATTTGTGTGTATATGTATATATATATATACATATGCTGGATGTATATATATATATACATCCACAAATAATGCCCCTTTCATTACAAAATCATAAGCATGGAATTCTATAACATAACAATATCACACTCAAGCACCATATGATATTTTAGGTGAAATGTTCAAATTAAATCTATAAATTATTACACCCACATGATTATCCTATAAACCACATCCAAGCAGGCGTTACTTCTGCCAGACTATCTATCTATGTATTTATTTTTAAAAGCCTTTTTTCCCACCACACACTCTCTCTCTCTCTCTCACACACACACACACACACACACACAGAAACAAGAACATTTTAGATAGCCTTTCCATATGCACTGACTACTCTCCCTGGGACTAAAGAAAAGCCAAGTCCATTCTAAGATCCTCTTCTACTAAATCATGCTAAAAATCAGGACCTAACAAAAACATTATTAATTTAAAAATCATAAACCCAGGACTGAGATACACACACACACACACACACACACACACACACACATACACACACAGTACATGGTAGTCTGCAGATAAATATCCATTTCTCTGTGACCTCACAAATATCATGCAGGACTACAGCTCATTTCCAGTGTTCATGGCCCAGAAGAAGGTGTGCCCCCTCTTACATAACACGTATACTTAAAAGAAACCTCAATTTACCTGTAAACGTGGGGAAGGAAATAATGAAAGCACTATAATCAGGACCTCTCTCAAGAATAACAGTGGCACTTTTATACTTTCAGAATCCATGTTTAGGATTCTAGGGTTAACTAGGGTTAACCAAAACCACACCATTTTCTCTCATCACTAACTTAAGGATGTATTTCATATTCACATTCTTTGGGGTTCATGTAGCTACTGCATGATAAAAGAAAACAAATGGAAACACAATTTCAGACATGAATTGTAAAAGGAGCAATTACTTTCTATACCTCGTTTAATTTTCTGAGTATTTCTCTCCTCACTTAAAATGATTCTTCACAGCAAATGACTGTAAGATTAAAGAAGGTAATCAATCTTGTTTTAAGACACTGGAGACATTTTTATTTCTCTGACAGACAGGAAAGGATCTCACACGTTAACCAAATGATGATATTAAAAGAATATATATCTAAAACTATCCAAAGGACAGGTCACAGTAGATAAATGCATCTGACCAAGTTTCGGCTTTAGAAGGGAACACAGATGAGGAAGAACAACAGTGACCACCTACCAGGCAACCGGGGTTAATAAATCACACCCGGGTGATCCACCAGTGTGATAAAGGTTTTAGTCAGATCTTATTCACATATATATTTATTTCTTAGGACAACTGTGCCTCAGCACGGGCATTAGCTAACACTGACAGGAATATCCAAATAATATACATAGACCTACACACACACACACACACACACACACAGAATTTTCCCCTAACTAGTTTTCTAAAGTTTTGTGGACTTACTGTTGGACATAGGAACCTACAATGAAAACAAATACTCTCAATCTCTCTCTCTGTACCCCCTCTATACGCTCCTCCTCCTTATTCACACACACATAAAATATCTCATTGTAGAAATATGGGGTCCGTCCAGAAAATGTTCATCCATTGTTAATACAATGAGAACAGTTTGTGCAACATCGATGTAACCTGGCTGCCAAGGAGAGTGGACTGGAATGGGCATGAGTGAACAATGATGACTTAGCTGTGCTAGTCAGTGGGGGCCGTACAGATGCCATTGAGTGAGCTTGTGTACTGTGTGGCCATCACATTCAAAATGACTAAGCCAGTAGAACAAAGAACCTGCATCAAATTTTGTGTGAAGTTTGAACATTCCTCCACAGAAACTATTCAGATGATTCAGAAGGCCACAGCTATGGTCAACTGGTGATTGGCAGCTTCATTACAACAACGCACCTACTCATGCATCACATCTCTTGCAGAGTTTTTTGGCGAAACATCAAATCACCCAAGTGAATTAGCCAAATTTGGCACCCTGAGACTTCTGGCTTTTCCCAAAACTAAAATCACCTTTGAAAGAGAAGAGATTTCAGACCATTGATGAGATTCAGGAAAATATGATAGGGTAGCTGATGGTGATTGGAAGAACTGTGTGAGGTCCCAAGGTGCCTACTTTGAAGGGGACTGAGGCATCATTGTCCTATGTGCAGTGTTTCTTGTATCATGTATCTTCATCAATAAATGTCTCTTTTTCATATTACATGGCCGGATACCTTCTAGATAGACCTCGTATTTTACCTTGTTAGAGGTAGAAACACTATCGCCCAATAAGAAAGGCTTCAGTCCTTAAATTTTTCAATCTCTGAACTTTTTATTGACCTGCTGTTCCCCAACGGGTGCCCCGCTTCTGCTGCCTTTAAAACCTCAGAACTTTGGTGGAGGTCTTTGGATGGAGTGTATGGGGTGGCTATTGCCAAGTGTGGCACCAAGACTGAAGTCCGCAATCTCAGCCTCCAGCTTGCCCTTGATGTCCAGCGGGACCTGGTACTCCTGGGTCTGGCCCTGCCCCTCTGGCAGGGTCTGGGCCAGCTCTGACTCCAGATCCCGCTGAGCTGTTCCGTCTGCATGGCACTGTGTCTCCGCCTCCCTCGGGCTGTTCTCCAAGCTGGCCTGCAGGTTTCTCATGGGTCCAGGTCGATCTCCAAGGACAAGACCATATGTCTCAGGTCTGTGAGTGTCATCTCAGCGGTCTGCGAGGTGCCCACTCTGGTGCTCTCTTCAGTCTGCTGGGACCAGTACTTGTCCAGCTCCTCTCGGTTCTTCCAAGCCAGCTTGTCACTCTGGGCCCAGATGTCTGCCATGCTGTTGCCAAGGTCATGAGAGTTGGGAGCTTCCAACTCCACAGTCAACCCAGAGTTGGAGGTCTGGTTTTGTAGACCATTTACTTCCTCCTCGTGGTTTTTCTTCGTGAAGAGCAGCTCCTCCTTGTGAGCCTCAATCTGTCTCCAGCAGCAGCCCGGTGATATTGGGGACATCAGTGACCTTTCAGAGCTCACTGATGTCACTCTCCACAGACTGGCACACAGCCATACTTGACCTGAAGTCATCAGCAGCAAGATGGACATTGTCAATCTGCAGAATGATGTAGGCACTGTCCACAGATTTTGCATAGAGCTGATTCCTCAGGTTCTCGATGGTCTAGAAATAATGTCCCCAGTCTCTGATCAGGGTCCCTTCTCCTCCAGGTGTTCCTGGACTTTCCTCTCCAGTCCCCAATTGTCAGCCTCCAGGCTCCTCACCCTCTCCAGGTAGGAGGCCAGGTGGTCATTGAGGCATTGCCTAGCCTCCTTCTCACTCTGTGTGCCCCCATGTCTGGCAGACTTCTGGCCCTCCCTGCAGCCAGGCCTCCCGATCCCAGGCTACCCCATATGCTGGTGGAAAGGGACACAGGCACCTGAACCCCTGGCACCTGCATAGACACTGGTCATGCTGCTGGCTGGCTGGACCCCATGGTGCCGTCATTCAGGGTCCGGTAGTTTGTGGAGAAACTGGAGTGGGTGCTGTTCACGGGAAAAGGTGAGAAGCCAAGACTCAAGATCAAGCTGCCAGTTCTTGGAATTTTATGGCCTTCTACCTAAAAGGTTCCAAGAGGGTATTTCTTAAGTTTGTTTCACCACTGGCATTATTTATGAATTCCAAAAGATAAACACAGTCAAACAAATGTGTGCAAGGACTTTATCACAGAAAAAGGCGAGTTGGGGATGGTGCAGAAATCTTGCTGCAAACATTCCGGGTTTACTTGGGAGAGCTCAATATTGTGGGAGTGACTGTGTTCTGCTGTAACGCAGGAAGCAGCTTAGACCTTTAACTGCTCTCGGTGACTGTGAGTGCATTAAAGGATTAGTAGAAGCAGCATGCATGACATGAATGAAACCACGTTCCACGGACCATGCACAGCCACCTCGTCTGGTTGTACGCATTAACCGAAGCATGTGCTAAGGAAGAGACCGAATATAGAATTCTCATTCATAATGTATGCATGTTCTTTCCAAACTAAATGCTAAAAGAAAGTAAATGCAAACACAATTTCAGATAAGAAATGCAGAACTAGCAGTTATCTTCTATAACCAGTTTAATTTTATGAGTATTTCACTCCTCACACACACACACAGAAAAGATGAATCTTGGCAGCAAATATCCATTCGATTAAAGAATGTAAATGATCTTGTTTTTTAAGACCCTGGAGAATTTTTTTATTTCTCTGATAGGGAAAAATCTAGCATGCTAACCGAACTGGAATATAAAAAGAAGTCTAAATGTATACACACGCACACACACACGACTAAAAGAAGCATTAATCACAGTAACCACAGCAATCTGTTTCCAAAGAGGTAATTCCTGAATACAGTTTTTGAACAATTTAGGGTATTCCGAGGTATCTCAAGGATTGCTATAAAAATATCATCATCAACAATAACAACAAAAATGTCACAAAATTTTTATGATGCTGTGTGTGCAGCACTTTGTGGGAGGACATTAAAATGACAAAAAGGCGCCCAGGCTGGTGTAGCTCAGTGAACTGAGTGCCAGCCTGCAAACCAGAAGGTCCGATTCCCTGTCAAGGCTGGGTTGCAGGCCGGGGCCCCCACCGGGGTGGGGGGTGGTGAGAGGGGAACCAGTGGGGGGGTGTTTGTCTCTCACAGCAATGTTTCTCTCCCCCTCTCTAAAAACAAATAATTAAAATGACAAAAAGGCATCGTTAAAACCAATTGTTTTACACTTTCAAAACAATGTTAGGGGAAAAAATATGAAGCTGTGGCTCCTTTGCAAATAGCCCTGGATGACATGGTTTGTTCTCACAGCCGTGGGCCACATCCGAGGAACCCAAAGGACCCGCCCACCGTGTGAGGCCAGAGCAGGGATGTTGGAAGTGGCAGAACTGACCGGCGGGCCCTTTCTACGGGTCTCCCTGGGGACTTTTTCTTCCCGCCCAGGCCCCCGCGTTAACCCACCTTCTACTGAACAACCGAAATCCTTTTCAGTGGTTACTATTTCCAGAGGTTTTCAAGTGCATCCCAATGGCTTTTTATCAAGGTTCCCCCCCCAAACCATAGTTCCTTCCCTAAAAGTAATTATGGTGCCAGGTGGTTACATAATGATGTTTTAAAAATCTTGACAGAAATAATTTAATTCATGACACAAACTTTAACCAAAAAAACTGCACTGTTAAGAATGAATTTAAATAGAAGGCTATTATATCCTCTAATTATTTCCTTCGTTCGATTGTAGTAAAATTGTTTCAGAGATTAATAGATGCTCATCTTTACCCACACCTCTGCTAGGAAGCTGCCCTGTGCTTGTGCAAAGAGCAGGACAGTGGTCCAAGTGACCACGTGACCTCTGAACTGAATAGCTAGACTTTTTCTTTACCTCACCATGGACCATGAATCTCTGCCAATCAGATCGGCTCACTTTTCACAGCAGTAGCCAGCCTCCAGCCTCGGCCTACGTACACGCCCCATGTTGCCCGTGGGCCCTCGCCTCATTTCTGCATGTTAGCGCCCTTAATAGACACAGTGAACATTGCCAAAGACTTTATCATGGCTCTGATCTTAAGCTTTATATTAAATGAGTCTTCCTAATTAATTCTTTATATCTATCCATCCATAAACATAGCAGGAATAATTTTTGGTTCTTGTCGTTAAGCAAAAGGTCACAGATAAAAGGCAAACACAGGGACAGAGCCATTCCAAAATGTATTTTTATTCCAAATTTTTAACTTTTGTAAGGATTTTTAACAACAGGTAGAGAAAAAAAATCCACACAGCTACCAAGGTAACAAGTATTCTTTTCACGGTGGAACCAGCAGTTTCCTCGCTGTTTCATCGTATGGGCAAGGAACTCCAATACCTGCAGACACTGGTTTTGCAAAATTCAGTGAATGAATTGTTTCCATTAGAAAGTTAGAGACACAAGGAAGAACTCAAGATTTCCCTAACTTGGGGGACTAGTGCTAGGCAAAGAGTAGATGAGATGGATAGATAGATAGATAGATGACATAAATTATATCTATACTCAAAGTGCTTTTTATTTTCTACCCATGGTACATGAAATGCTTAGTCATGATGATGACAGACCAAGGGCTATTTTCTCACACTGAACTCTAAGTTCAACCTTTATATGGTTACACAACAACAAAACAGTCCATAAGTGAAAAGAGAAAAAAACCCACTGAAAAATGAGAAAAAGATAACTTTCAGCAGCACTGAGGGGCTGGGGGTGGGAAGGGAAAGACACGAATGTGCCTGTTTGCCCCACTGTTCTGAAGCCCAGCTAGTTTTATACACAATTCTGCACAGCTCATTTTGAACTACACACGTGGCCATCAATCTTTTAAAATCCAAAGTAAACAAAATGAATACAGAAAATGTCAATTTTCATCTTTTAGTGTGAACATGTTATCAGAAGAGAGAATATTTCACTTCCTGGATGTTACACCAAAGGAACAGGATAAAAAGACACAAAATTAAACTCTGTTTTCAGCCAACTTGGAAAGATACAGTCTTCACCAAACTGTGTAAGCTCCCCAAAGCAACTGCAATTGGATAACAATCTTACACAGAAACAATTGTAAAGAAACAAAGAGAACAGTAATTTGGCCTCCCCATGGTTGATTACCAACGATACCAGCTAAAACATTTTCTCTGCTTGTGTCGTACCCTGAAGTGCTCAAACTACATTTTCTGTAGGCAAAGCTGTCTTGTCCATAGAGTAGAGGTCCGAGCAGAAGTGAGAAGACAGACATAAAGACAAAGTAAAGGGAAGAGTGAGTGAGTTTAAATAAATAGCAGTGACAGTTCCTGGAAAACACCAGGCAAAACACACCATCGTGCAGAGGAACTCACAGGAAAAGCAGAAGATAGCCCCACCCCAATACCGCACCCTGTGTTACAATGTGAGGGACTGTGGCAGTGTGCAGGGGTGGCGCAGAAACCCCGCTGGATACAGTGTGAAGCAGAGAAGTGGGGGGAGGGGCGTCCACAGAGATACACAAGAAGTCAACCCACTGAACAAATAAAAGAGCCATACAAGAAGGAGCCGTATTAGAGGCAAGCACTCTGCTGCTGTGGAAGCAACTAAAGAGAAAGCCTTTAGGCTGTAAAGCTTACAAGGCTACCTGGATCCCCCCCTCGCAATACCTCTGCTAATACAGCTAAGGCAGGGAGACCCTCTTCATTCAATACCGACTATCACAGAAGGAGAGGAAATGGCACTGATACAACGTGACTGTGAGGAAAACACTGGAGACAGAGCAGTAAAATTTATTGCTAGATAAGGAACACAAGATTTTTTTCTGCTGTAGAACAGATTAAAAATCATACCCCAAAACTTGTCATTAATTTTATAAAATAAATGGAATGCATGCCCTTAACAAGGAAGATCATGAAGAAAAAAAATGGGAAGTAAACAAAAAGAGCTCAAATACGGGCTGTCAGCACCCAAGAAAAAGTACATGAAAAAATCTCAGAAATGATGATAAAAAATAAAATTACCTTAGGGTAAATAAATCTATGAAAGACATAGGAACCTAAGAACTAAAACATTTATTTTCTTGTGATGAGAACTTTTAATATCTACTCTCTTGCCAACCTTCAAATACACAATACAGTATTGTTAGCTATAGGCACTCACCAAGCTGTACATTATTGCATCCCTATTACCCACCCCCTAACACCTGCCTCTGAGAACTTTTCTCTGTAACTATGAGTGAGTTTTCACTGTGGGTATTTTTAAGACTCCACATATACGTGAAATCACACAGTATTTGTCTTTCTCTGCTTTTGTGGGGAGGGGAAGGAAAGGAAAGGGAACTGAGAATACCGGAACCTAAGGACGTATCTGTTACTATATATTCATTTACTCTGCCACATTTTCCAAACATGTAAAAGTATTACCCATGTGAAAAAAAACTCATGAATTTAGAGGTAAAAATTTAATTTTAATATACTGCTCTTGTTCTAAGGAATTTGAGAGGATATAAGAAATTATCAATCTAATTTAGCCTCTGAGATGTACAATAACTCAGTCATCACACATGAAACAAACAATTGCACTTCTTTTGGCCATTGGTCCTTGGAGCTCATAAAGCTGTTTTGTTTTGGGGGAGTATTTGACTACCCCCTGTGTTAGGCAGAAATAGCAGAAGTGTGGAGTTTTCCTTCTGAAAGCACAGAGTACTAGCACACATAGAATTGGCAAGTGGAAAAATGAGTGGTAAGTATTTTTACCGTTCACAAGGTAGGTCAAAATCCTATCTCCCTAATTATCACTCTTTGGTAAAGACTAATTGAGAAGGAGGCCAAGAAAACAAATGCAGAATAGAGAGGGAACATTCTCTCAGCAGAGAAACAGTGGGGCTTGATAGCTTTTCAATGACTTTATTCATCAAAATAGATTCATCTGTCACAACATTAATTTTCTATAATTTACTTTCATAAAGCATGGAACACAGGCTTTCTGCATAAATTACTATTTTGCAACTTTCATCACTTCTCTTGTCCCACAGTGGCAAGACCGGGTAAGAAGTGTAGGGCTGGTTGAGGCTGGCGGGAGAAGATGGAGGATGGAAGAGCAAAGGAGAGACATTTTCAGAGTTGAGATATTCTTTTGAAAGCTGCTCTCCTCCCCCTGGCCAGGTAGCTCAGTTGGTTAGAGTATCATCTGGATACACGAAGGTTGTAGGTTTGATCCCCTATCAGGGCACATACAAGAAGCAACCAATGAATGCATAAAATAAGTGAACAACAAACAACAAATCAATCTTTTTCTCTCTCCCCCTCACCCTTTTCTCTCTCTAAAATCAATGAATAAAAAATTTTAAGTTAAAAAGAAAGGAAAAGAAAGAAAGAAAGAAAACCACTCCCTTCATGTAGCTGTGTGTTCTGTGAAATAGGCAAGGGTTTTTTATTTTAGAATACCTAATACACAGCAGAGAGAAAGAAGGAGCTCCTACCCTTTGCGACAGCAAGGATGGAACTGGAGAGCATTATGCTAAGTGAAATAAGCCAGGCAGTGGGGGACAAATACCATATGATCTCACCTTTAACCAGAACATAATCAACAAAAGAAAAAAACAAAATATAACCAGAGACACTGAAATTAAGAACAATCTAACAAAGACAGAGGAGAAGGAGGAGGAGACAGTGGGAGGAAGGTTTTTCAGGAACTACTATAAAGGACACGTGGATAAAACCAAGGGGGAGGGAGCCCTGGCTGGCGTAGCTCAGTGGATCGAGCGCAGGCTGGGAACCAAGGTGTCCCAGGTTCGATTCCCAGCCAGGGTACATTCCTGGGTGGCAGGCCATGGACTCCAGCAACCGCACATTGATGTTTCTCTCTCTCTCTCTCTCTCTCTCTCTCCCTCCCTTCCCTCTCTAAAAATAAATAAATAAATAAAATCTTTAAAAAAAAAAACCAAGGGGGAGGGAGGAAGCAAGGGAGGGAGGCAAGTTTAGCTGGGTGGGGGGAAGGAAGTGGTGGGGAGAAAATGCAGACAACTGTAATTGAACAATAAAGTAATTTTTTAAAATGTAAAAAAATAAATAAAATACCTAATGTGTTATCTTAAAACAATAAATCAGAAATATGTGTCTACTTAAGAGTTGATCAAGAAAAAGTAACTAAAATCTTATTTAACAGATGGAATCATATTAATTTTTCTAACCAATCAAAAAGAGTCATGAATATTAATGATCTTTCAAGTTGGATAGGAACTTTGGTTATAAGTCTAATAAATCATATTTGAGTAGGCTTCACTTGAAAATATCAATTTATCACACAGCTTACCACACCTTACCATCCCAAAACAGAAATGTTCCACTCATTTGGAGGTTACTTAATAATATGCTGTACTATTCAGATAATAAATATGAATTCAGAAGTAAGCAAACAGTAAATTTATCCAGGGCAGACAAATAAAATAGCACTACCAACTCATGCACTTATTCATAAGCTAGTTCCTTAGACTTTATTCAAAGTCAGTTTGTGTTATCTAAAAAGTTTTTTGAAGTTTTACCAAAAGCAAACTGAAAAATTATATTAGAAAGGAAAGTGCATCTATTTAGAGACAGATTCAGCAGTAAGGATAGATATAACACTAGAGAAAGCGTTTTTTAAAAAAAACATTAAAATAAGAATATGCAAAAAACATGAAACAAGGAAGCACAGCGCCGATCCACTTAATACATGGACAAATAGTCCTTAATGCCTTACCCTCCTGGTAGAAATCACTATGTTACACCTTATTTTTAATGTGTGTGATGTCCCCCTAAACTATCTGGAAATAAATTGTGTTTAGCACTTTCTCTTTAAGAAGCATGTAGTATAACTGAGAAAAAAATTCAACAAACTGGTTAAATTTAAAAGCTTGTTAGTTAAAATGTATACAACACAGAACTCCTGCGATAGTTTTCAGATGCAGCCACCTTCCTATATGTGTACAGGAAGTTGTATTTGACGATCTGACTGGACCTGTTTAGGAAGAAAGAGCAACTTACCCCAAGAAGCTACTTTGCATGAACCTAACATGTATTGGAAAAAAAGAAAAGTCCTTAGACTAGTTGAAGCAGAGGAGCGATCATTAGGAAGAGCTGCAGGTTAATGAAAGTCAGGTAAAAACACTGCAATGAGTCCTGGCCATTGGGGCTCAGTTGGTCGGAGCCTCATGCCATAGCCAGTGTCAAACTCATTTTCACCGGGGGCCACATCAGCCTCGCGGTTGCCTTCAAAGGGCCGAATGTAATTTTAGGACTGTATAAACATAACTCTCCTTAACTAGGGGCAAGGAGCTCGGCACTGCCACCAGGTAGAAACAAGGTGGCGGGCTGAATTCGACCTGCGAGCCTTGTGTTTGCCACCTGTGCTGTAAACCAAAATGTTGCAGGTTCGATCTCAGCTCTGGGCACAGACCTAGGTTATGTAGATGGTGGGTTCAATCCATGGCAGAAGCACACACGGGAGGCAACAAACTAATGTCTCTCTCTCACATCAATGTTCCTCTCTCTCTCCCTCCCTTCTTTCTCCCACCCTCCCTCCCTCTCTTCCTCCATCTCTGATAGCAATGAAAAAATGTCCTTGGTGAGGATTAAAAAAACAAACAAACAGTAAACCAAGACCACTGAACCCTAGCATGCAAGCAGGAGTCAATGAAAGTTTTAGGTAAAGAATTTCTTCAGGTAAAGAAAGTGTAGGGACATGCACACGCATAGTCAGCTAATCTCTGACAAGGGCGCCAAGAACATACAATAAGAGAAAAACAGTCGATTCAATAAGTAGTGTTGGGAAACTGCTATGCACGTGCAAAACCAAGGAAATGGGGCCCATATCCTATACCACACACAAAAAATAACTTGAAGTGGATTAAGGACTTAAAGAAAACTTAAGGGAAAATCTCCTTGACATAAGTCTTGGCACTGATTTTTTTGGATATGACACTAACGCAAGGACAACAAAAGCAAAAATCCACAAGTCAGGCTACATCAACTAAAACACTTTGGCAGACCAAAGCAAATGATCAAAAAGTGAAAAATCAACGAACAAAATGGGAGAAAATATTTGCAAACCATATAGCTGATAAAGGCTAATATCCAAAATATATAAAGAATTCATACAACTCAATAGCAAAAAAACAAACAAGCCAATTAAAAAATGGGCTGAGGACCTGGACAGACATCGCTCCAGAGAAGACCTACAAGGTGGTGGCCAAGAGGGACACGGAAAGGTGCTCAGTGTCCCTACTCACCAGGGAAATGCAAACCAAAACCACAATGAAAGAAATACCCCCTCGTGCTTGAAAGGACATTTATTATAAAAATAATAAAAGACAACAAATGTGGGTGAAGATGTGGAGAAAAGGGAACCACTGTTCACTGCTGGTGGGATATATATAAACTGGTGCAGCCACTATGGAAACAGCATGAAGTTTCCCCCCCAAATTAAAAATACAATTACCATAAGATCCAGCTGGATATTTCACTTCTGGGCGTATATCCAAAGGAAAAAAATCTGTACCTTAAAGAGATATCTGCATCCCCATGTCCACTGTAGCATTATTCACAATATCCCAAATGTGGACACAACTTAAGTGTCCACCCATGAATGAATGGAGAGAGAACATAGCTAGACACAGATATACAGATATACACACAAGGGGATATTATTCATCCGTAAGAAAGGAACTGCCATTTGCAACAACATGGATAAAACTGAAGGGCATTATGCAAAGTAAAATAAGCAAGACAGAAAAAGACAAATACTGTTATGATGCTGCTTTTATGTGGAATCTTTGAAAAACATCAAATTCGTAGTAACAGCAACACAGTTGTTGTCAGGATCTGGGGTATAGAGAAAGTGGGGAAATAGTGGTCAAAGGTACAGACTTTCAGTTATAAGGTGGATATAGATGAGTTCTGAGGCTCTGATCTATGGCATGGTGACTGTAGTTAGTAATACTGAATCTTATACTTGACATTTGCTGAGAGATCTTGTGTTCCCACCCCCAAAAATAAAAAAGGTGATGGATTTGTTAACTTGACTGCAGTAAACATTTTATGACACACATGTTTATCAAATCATCACATTCTACACTTTATCAATATACACAATTTTATTTGTCAATTATACTTCAATAAAGTGGGGGAAAGAACTAAAGCATCTATTAAATGTAAGAAAACAATTACGGAGGGAGCTGTTTAAGACATACTAACCAGGCAACACCGTACAATCAGGACAAGAGCAGGCAGTCTCTCTTTCCTTCATGGCAACAACCTAGGAGTGCAAACATTTGTCTTGGAACAGAAGATGTGTCAAAATTCAGATTCCCAACAAAAAGAACAAATGATTAGGAGAGAAGAGAATGCTACATACAGCCTCAGTCCACAGCTTTATTTCCATCTACAGAGCAGGTCCTGGTAAGCCCCGGGGAACATGGGTGTCAGACTGGAGGGTAATGGTTGCTTTAACATGTCTCTACAAGCTCATCAACGGTGTGCTAACAGTTCACATATTTAAGCCAGACAGTCAAAACTCATTTTAAATGGTGCAACTGTCCAATAAATTGTTGGGAACTTTTTTAAAATCTTCAGTGTTCTATAAAAATGAAAGCCTTTCCAGAATAATTGAAATGAGTAATGTCAAACAAATGCAGTTCCTTGATAAATTTAGTTTTAAGTAAGCTTTAATTTATATGCTAAATTTTTAATTTAGTTCAAGTTTTGGCAGAGACATGTTTATTTTCATTGTTGGCCTTCAAAATTCTAGCTTAGGAAAAAACATCTGCCTCTTTCCAATTTTCTGCATAAAAATGGGGAATTTTTTTTAAGTTATAAATGAGAAGACTCACCACCGTATTGCTTCTGGAAAGGTTACAAATTGCAGCAGACGCTTGAGGTGAATTCTTGATCAGAGATCTTACAGTGTGATATGCATCACCCTGAAATCTTCACAAGGGTTCTTATACATATTTATATTTAAGCTACATTTTGATAGAAAGAACATAATAAATTATCATCTAAATGGTGTGCCAAATATCTGTCTTTGGAATACCTGTTGAATACCCTAATAAATTTTGAGAAATAAATTTCAAATTAAATTTATTTCACAAATGTATTTGTTAAATTTATTTGTTAAATAAAAAAACTCCTCATCATTTTATAGAGAGTCACAACACAGATGGATCATGCTACAGGAAGAAAACCTCCCAGCAGAAAAACATAAGCACAGAGTCAGCTGATTGACATTAGAGACCTTGTAAACAGTTGAAAAATAACAACAAGAGCTAATGTGCATTTCTTCATCAATATGCTTTAGCAAAAATTAACTAAACTTTCAGATATTAGAAGTTATAGCTGTTGAGACATATAAGGGGCAGCATTTATCTTTTGCATGTTTCTAAATCCTAGATCAGTCTGATAAGGGATTATTTCTCTGTGAATTTATTTACACGAAGTTTTGTAAACGTATTATCCAAACTCAATTCTTTGTTTAATGACAATGTAATTTTTTATGGAGTAGAGCAACATTCTATGAATCTAGATAGAGAATGAGATCCCTGTAATAACATTGCTTCTCTTCAACAGCGATGGCAGCGTACATGAAGGTACTGCTAAGCACCTTCGCATCCCCAAGAACCATGCTGCCAAACAACCTGGGTAACAATGGCTGGCCACTGCCCATTATTACTATGACTGGAAATATCTAGGAATTGGGACTAAGCTAATCTAAGAATGTAAAACCCAGATAATATTGATGCCCCCTAAAATCTGTGTCCTAGTGATGTTAATTATTCCCTAACATGGTATTTTTCCTTTGAAAGGTTGTAGTAGAAAGTGGTGAAGATGCATGACCTTGCTGGACTCCAGCAGCCAGTCAGGAGCCCAAAGCACTGTAGAGGCAGTGCCAACACATGTAGTATCTTGGGGTGGCATCTCCTTTTTGCACCAGGACTACTAACCATTTAATAGTCTTAAAATCCTAATTATTGGGTAGAGCATTGGCAGATTGGAGAGGCGTGAAATTAAGGCTGTTTTTAAGAAAACAGGCATATGTCTTATATTTCCCTGTTAGATACACACAGCAATTTTCAGAGCCCAAATAAATTATAGGAGGGACACAGGTACTGTTAATACCTCACTTGTTTTCTAGAAATCGTAGAAAACTTGAGGAGTCCCATATCCTTTTTTGGGGACTAAGGACATCACCAAACATTGCAAGTATCCAACAGATGATGTGCAGAAGGAGAGCCCTCCAACACTGTCTCCTCCTGACCTGAAAGAAAGGGACCCACTCACTCCAAGTAACTTCCTATCAACGGTGTTCAGAAAAAAATTATTCCAAGACAGTTGGGAGTTGGTGGGTACATGGCATATGGTAGAAACTCACTTGGAATTGATCATGGGAATCACTAAAAAGGATCAGAAGTGCTCATTTTTAATTCCTGGAGTTCCTATAAAATCCCAAGAAAATCATTATAGCTTTACTAATTAAGATGCGTAACCCATACACAACTAGACTACAAATACCCATAACAGATGTTTTCTAAGAGACAGAAATTGAAACTGCTGGAGGTTTACCAGCTGCAGGATTTCAAATGCAGTTATGCGAACACTGGTTTCCAACAACTCAATTTGCAAAGAAAAATCTCCCACACAACCCACACGTGACAAAATGACATATACACCTTCTCTCTCAGGACACCTTAAATTTGGGGTGAATGGCCTTGAATTTTGGCTTGAATTTACAGTACAGCCAATAGCTTGCCAAACAAAGCATCCCAAAATTGGATCCTATTATTTAATACACTAAATCCACAGTTCGAAGTCAATCTATCTGGGTAACTGAATGTATCTATAGCTAGTGATGGGAATTAAAACTGATTATGCTGTGAGCCCTAACTTCAAAATCACTAAAATGTTTGGAGTGGGTGAAACGATTTCATAGAGGGAAATGTGAAATATATAAAACTCTATACCTTTCCTGTCTGCCCTGCAGATATGCAGTGGGCCCTCTGCACCTGCTGTTCCTCATGCACAGATTCCATCCACCACAGATAGAAAATACTCAGAAAAAAATGTGATGTTGTGGCTGGCACAGTTAGGCCTACGATGGTCGCATCTGTACTGAACATGCACAGACTTATTTTCTCTTGGTAGTATTCCCTAAGCAATGTAGTGTAACAACTTTGACATTGTACTAGATATTATGAGAAATCTCGAGGTAATTCTAAGTATATGGGGGCACATGCATAGGTTACACGCAAACACTACGCCATCCTATAGAAGATACTTGAGCATCCTCCAATTTGGGCATCTGTGGCGGTCCTGGAACGAACCCCGTGTCTAAATGAAGGGATGGCTGCACGTGCCTAGCACACTCTGAGGGGCGGCGTGTCTAACGGAAGGAGCCCTGGCTGGAGTCAGGAATGGGTTAGTCCGAGCTCTGTCACTACCTTGTGGAAGACCTCGGGCAAACTACATAACTGCTCTAGGTTTAAGTTTAGGCATTAAATTATTTAACATGTCAGTTGAATACAGACCTACAAGAACACAACTTTTCTCAGCTGTAAAAGCGGGGAGTTAGACCTAGTTTATTTAATGGGTGTCAGTGAGACAATGGGTGTTTTTGCATCCAGAACACATGGGTTCCAGTCCTCTCCTGCCAGGCCTGCGTTAGGCCTGACGCCCCCTACAGTGAATGCTTTAGAATTTCTCATCTCCTTTGTCATTCCTAGGTAAAGCAAAGCATCTTCCCTCCTAGTCTACAAAATCCATCAAGGTTGGTAGTTTCTTCTTTCTAGTATACAGATTCATCCTGTGAATCTGCATATGCCTCAGTACCTAAAAAATTTACTTGTTGAATAAATAAATCATCTCTTAATCCTTAAAATAACTCTAATATTTTTTATCCTTTTATAGCAAGGGGACTGAATAATGAGATACATTCTATCTATAAAGTTAGGTGATCAGTCACTTCTAACTCCATACAATTAAGATTCTTATATTTTCTGATACTTAAGCTTTATATCATTCTTCCTAAATAATTACTACTTACACATATTTGTTGATTATTGGTTAAATAATAACAAGCTTCTCAAACTATAAAATCTACTTTCTATTCCTCTCTTTAAGGAAAGTAAAATATTTGAATTTTAAAAAATAGAATGGCTTTTTTATAGGAAAACTTTATTGTCACATGCACTCACAGACTATCTAAATTAGGTCATTCCTAAGCAAGTCTTGCCATTTCCCCAACCTAAATTTCCATACACTTTCCCCCACATAGAAAGCTAGCAGTCAAGAGTGATGTTTAAAACACGGAGGTAATCATTTCCCTAAACCAACAAAATTTGGACTATTTCATTTTTAGAGCAGCAAGACAATCACGCCTAGCATCTTTCAGAAGATAACCTCGGCCCCCTTGTCTGGGGCCCTGAATGAACACTACTCGGTCAGACGCAGCAAACGTCACTAGGCTCCAGTGACTGTTTTCACACACTCCCAATTGGGGATGCCCCACACAGACCATTGCACAAACAAACCAGCTTTGCTACATCACAAGTTCAGGTTTACAGGACGCTCAGCTCCTCAGAGGCCTGCCTTATAAACCAGACTCCCAGACGTACCATCTAATGGCACTCTTCTTCAAAGGCAGCCTCTCCCTTACCACGTACTGCATGCCTTCTCCGCGAAAGGAGTGAATCTGGGCACTCGGCAGGCATTGCATTCTGCTACATCAAAAGGACCCCAGAAATTTGCTTTAAGTTAGTAATTTCACAATCCTCTAGATTCACAGAAGTGTTAAGACCAAAGGCATGAAGCTTATAATGACAAACCCAGAACGTGACCCCAGGTCAGACTTCACATCTGACGCTGTTTAAGAGAGACAGCAAGATGATTTATAATTAAGGCACCAGTATGGTGCGCAGAGTGTCTAGTTCACTACGCCTCACCGCCCTCCCTCCTCAAACTAGAGGGTGATGTCCAGTGTACTCTGAAGCTAAGATGGTAAGACAGTCAGAAGTCATAAAGACATGTATCAGCCATTGCCTATGTTCTCGAAACTCAAAGTATCAAATTCTCTAAGGTAGCCCCCAAAAGCTTCGTTTTTCCTCAAGGGGAACCAAAAACTACTATGTTCCGGAGAGAATTTCCATAGGAAAGCAGTCCCTGCCTCAGACGGCACCTACAATAAACATGTTTATGAGCAATCACAGCATCAGAAAAACATATTGTGAGTCTTGGAAACAGCATATGCCTCCTTTCAGGGGGGTTGCTATGGTGCTAGGCTTTCTTTTTTCACCGCATTTCACAGTAAAATGAGGGTCTATAACCAGATATAACACAATAAACAACAGCATCGACTTCTGTACTCTTGTTGTGAATGGTTTTCCTATGCTTTGATTGAAAATGTAAATTTTAATGTCTTGTGTGTTGTCTCAAAATAGCTTGGGACAGATTCTACTTTCAGGAAGATTTCCGTATTTACCATCTCCACCCAAGGCCCAACGATTACAGAATTTACATATCATAAAGCAAGGACACCCTCATACACATCACGCAACCCAGTACGAGAGGAGGTAGGACACAAAGTCCCTGAACAGAGGAAAGAACCACAGAGAGGGGACTGTGGCAAGGATCAGCAACGACAATCACCAGAGGCTTTGTCCTAGGGTTCAGCTAAGGCCTCTCGGAAAGCCTGCACCAAAAATAAAAAGCAAGAAGCAATAACACAGTTCACATAACTTTCCTGGGGTGAAATATATGGTAGATCTTGGGTAATTGTCAAAACCAGGTAATATCTTCAGGGAATCTAAAATTCTCATAAAACACTGAGGTTTCTGGTTCAAAAAAAAAGGCTTAAAGTTACAGAGGCGCGTTGTTAAACCGCTGGCTCCGAGTTGTGTGTCAGCCCTGGACAGAGGTTCCACTACTTGCTTCGGTCCTCAAGGGCTCTCCTCCGCCTTGAGAAAGCTCCCCTCCCGTCCCACACTGAGCCAGCTGACACTTCTCTGATCAGGTCTAGCATGACCAAAACTTAACTCCTGTTCAAAGATATGTGAACTACTTCCAAATTAGTGTTTCAGATTCTTCAGACATATACCCAGAAGTGGAATCACCGGGTCATAAGGCAGTTTCATTACTAATTAAAAAGCCTACATGCACCCCTGTATTCACTGCAGCATTATTTACAATAGCCAGGCTATGGAAGCAAGCCAAGTGCCCATCAATAAATGAGTGGATAAAAAGATATATATATATATATATATATATATATATATATATATTGCCCAGCTGTAAAAAAAAGAATGCAATCTTACCCTTTGCAACAGCATGGATGGACCTGGAGGGTATTATGCTAAGAGAAATAAGTCAGTCAGAGAAAGACAAATACAAATAATCAAAATAGGAACAGATTTACAGATACGAAGAACAGAATGATGATCGCCAAAGGAGACAGGGGCTGGGGAAGTGAATGACAAAGGTGAAGGGATTGAGAAGTACAGATGGGCAGTCATGGGACTATAAAGTACGGCATAGGGAACACAGTCAATAATATTGTAACAGCTACGTACGGTGCCAGGTGGGTACTACATTTACTGGGGGAACCACTTTGTAAAGTATATGATTATGTAACCACTGTGCTATACACCTGAAATGAATACAAAATAATCTGGAATGTAAACTGCAATTTAAAAGTAAAATTTTAAAAAATAGAAAAGATATGTGATCTACTATTTAACTATGGTAGCTGTTCTATTCATAGAAATTGCATCCATATCAAGACAGCTAAGATTGAGTTTGATTCTGATTTTATATTCTTCCATTCTGTAAAACTCAAGTTTATAGATATTTCTACTTTGTCAGCCTATTCTTTAATAAATTTCCCTCTCAACAGAGATAATAAGACAGGAGTTAAACAGATGTTCAACAACATCATGTTACATTTTCCCAACTAAATTGCTTATGTACATTTTCATGAATGTTTTAACTTTTTAACCTAGAATATAAAACCCTGGAAGAAAATGTCTGTCTTCTATACACTAGCAAGACACATGCTCAATACAACTTCCAAGTCACCATTAATACAAATTACCACCATGAAGAATATTAAAAATTCTAGTATAAGTTTTCAACTACATGGAACCAAATCATGTGAATGAAAATCAATGAGTTTTACAAAGTTGATTTTAGAAGTTGTTTCATAGTTTAGTGTGAGTGTATTAGTAGGTACATATATGAGATAATTTCTAAATGAGTTTCAGCTGTTTAGTTTGGCTACTGTAAAGTATATTCACAAACAACAGAATCATCAATATGAAGAAATGAATTCATCTCTATACATGAGACATTTTTACATATTTTCTTGAGGAATTAGAAACACATTAAGTACCATGAAGATTAAAAGGAAGTAACTGCATTGGGAAAAAAAAATTTTAATTTATTAAAATGAACTGTTCTTATTTCCTTATGCATAATATATTTGTAGAATAAAAAAGACCAAACCTATTTTTACTCTGCTTTCTAGGACTCACTGATGACATAGATAACAATCAATCCTATTTTTCACCTTTTAATTTATTCTACCTAGTGAAATAAAATTCACCATTGCCCCTTGCTATGTTACTTCCCCTTTGTGCATTTATCCACTAAGTAAACATTACTCACTGCTGCCAAGCAGTGTGCTGGGTGTGGGGGGTCCATCTGGTGCCCCTGCCCTGTCCCACCCTCTCCAGGGCCCCAGGACTCAGCCCTCAGTCTCATTCTCAAGTCAGTCCACACCCACTCACTTGGTGGTTCAGACAGTCTCCTGGTTTGGTTAGCATCTATCTTATGCGGATGACTCCCATATCTATGTACGAATATATTGCAGGCCTCTTTCCTGAACTTCAAATTCATGTATGGAATTGCCTAGTCATCATCTGCTGCAGGATGTCTCACAGAATCTCAAACTTTTAACAAGCCCATCACTAACTCCAGATCTTCTCCACCGAGCCTGCTCCTCCCACAGTCTTCCCTATTTCAGTTGATGGTAAGGTCAACCTTCTTGTTAGCCAGACTGAAAACCCTGAAATCATCCTTGACACCTCTTTCTGACACATCCTACATCTAACATAGCGACAAACTTATTGGCCATATTTGGAAAGGCAGCATTTCCAGAATCTGATGACTTTACACAATTTCACTACTACCACCCTGGTCCAAGCTACAAAATCTCTCTCCTTGATGACTTCAGTGGGATGATCTCCCTGCTTTCATACTTAGCACCCTTTGGTCTATATTCAACATCACAGCCAAAGGCATCCATGTGCAACCTCCTGCTGTTCCTTAAACAGTCCTGGGAGGTTCCAGCTTTAAGGGCTTTACACTGACTATTCCCTCCATGTCTAACACAATTTCCCCAGCTACCCACACAGCTAAATCCTTAAAGTCCTCCAAGTCTTTCCTCAGATACAATCCCCCTAACAAGGCCTACTCTGATAACCCGTTTAGAATCGCAAACCGTACCTGACTCTGACACTCACAATCCTTCCTGACCTGTTCTAGTTATTTTTCCATCCGTCACCTCTTATAACTAAATGGTCTTCTACCCAATAGAGAGGTAAAATTTTTAGTTTTTGTCTACAGATATATCAAAAGTTTCAAAAAAATACTTGGCACATAGAAGGTGCTTAATAAATATTCATTAAATGGGCAGGTAAATTGAAATTAAGAACACAGACCCTCACCTTCAAGTATCTCCCAGGAAAGTAGGAGAAAGACAAGAAAAGCAATGATTAAATTTCAATAGTAAGGCTTCTAATACACACCCGCATGAAAAAACATGCAAAAGTATAAGAGGTACATTTTTTCTAACCAAGATGGCTTTGATTGTATGATTCCTTACTGAGCTTTATTAAAAATACGATATAAAGAAAAATTATGTATTGAATTACATACTTACTCATCTATTTTCTCTGTTCTTACTTACCTCACGTTATCTGACTAAGAGGTAGGAACAGCTAGCATACAGTTGTGAGAAGGCCATTGTTTGTTTAGTTTATTGTGGTAGACTGACTAATGAACCTCCACAGATGTCCACATCTAATCCTGGAACCCGTGAATATGTCAGGTTACAGGACATGTGGGAAGTAAGGTGGCAATTGGAATTAGGGTTCCCCATCACCAGACCTTAAAATAAGATCATCCAGGATTAACTGGGTGTGTCTGACATAATCACAAGGATCCACATACGTGGAAGATAGAGGCAGAAGAAAGAATCAGAGTGAAGATGCTACCCTGTTGGCTTTGAAGGTGAAGGAAGGGGCTACAACCAAGGAAGCAGGCAGCCTTTAGAAGCTGGAAAAAAGGCAAGAAAACGGGTTCTTCCCTAGAGGCTCCAGAAAGGTGCACAATCCAGTTGGTATCCCGACTTCAGCCCAGTGAGACCATCTTAGACTTCTGACCTCCCGCACTGTAAGAAACAGGTGTATGCTGTGTTAAGTCAAATTTATAGTAGTTTCTTACATCAGCAATAAAAACTAATACATCTACTGAGCACACAACTATACCAAATGCACAACAATTTCAAGAATACAGAGAAAAGTGAAACCACTATCCCTCTCTTGTTGCTCACCCCAATTCAGTCTGCAGAACGGGAATGTACGTGTGTCTGTGTGTTGTGTGCACTTTATAGCTTTTTTAAATAAAGATAGAACTATGGTGCATATGCCTGTGCAGTTCCACAACCTGGTATTTTCCCACAATATTATAGCATATTTTCCTGGCAGTATACATAGATGCACTACATTTTTTTAATGCCACATAATCTCTAACTATGAAAACACAAAAATTGAATTTAACCATTCCCATGTGAAATACACACTTAAGATGGATCTAATTATACTACTTCATGAGCATAAAAAGTATATTTTGAAAAGCTTTTGTAAAGAGTAAGGGGATTGTAACTGATACGGTGTGGTGACCATGGGAGACATACATGTAGTACTAGGACCGATCTTTGGGGAAGAACCTCTTGTCCCAGCTGCAAACCTCTTTATTGATTGGAATTGCCTGAACTTCAGACTACCTCACTCAAGGTCATACCCTTGGGGAATGGAAGACAGCCTCAACCACTGACTAATGGAAGTAGAGTATAAATATTTGGTCATTTTGGCACAACATGGGACTATACTAATAAACCATGTCAGCTCCCAAACTCCCCATGTCATTGGCCAAGGAGACACCTTGACCTTTCCCTCTGCCCAAGCCTCGCTCCTGGGCCACCCTTCCATTATGTTGTTCCCCAGGACACTCGCTAACAAACACCCTGCACACCAAACCCCGTCCCAGAGTCTCCCTCCCAGACGACCCAAACTGTGAAGCTCCACGTCTTCGGTATGGACGTCCATTACTCTACTATGTCATGCATGGGATTGGTTATCTTCACCAGAAACACAACCAAGGATGATTTCAGTGGATCTGTGTGTGGAATCATACAGTTCTATATTCTTGTCTTGTTGACAAGGACACTGAATGCCTCATGCTGCCTTACTGTTCTTACTTTTCTTCAGGGTAGCCATGACAAGGGCAGCTTTCTTTGTCAATAAACAGATCTGACCCATTCAAGTCTAATTGGCGTCTTGTCTGTCTCTTCCCTAAGGAGCATCTTTTCTCTACGCTGCTGCCTCTCTTTCCATTCCTCCGTCTCCTCGCTGCAGTTAGTTGTTTCCTTCTTTTCCCAGAAATATTTCTTTCTCGGGGCAAGAGACCAAAACCTAATTTCATAAGTGGATGAGAAGGAAACATTCTGAAAGCCTTTCCTAAAAAAGAATCTTCAGGTAGCTCATGTGGCACAAAAGCCTTTAGGAAACCATCGTGACAAAGTAAGACAAAGTCAAATACTAATAATTTACTGAACATAAAGTCTCATTATATAAAAATCTATCTCTTCTTCAAACTTCAAAATGTTAGGAAGGTAGCACAGCCAAATGTATGCATCAGATACAGAGAGGCACCAAAATGTTGTTTTCAGTTTAGCAACATGTTTTGTTGTTGCTGCTGAAATGAGAATTTTAAAAATAAAACTACCATCAGTTTCTTAACAACATGTAATTACTTTGTAAAAGTCAACCCCCCAAAAACACGAATTCCATCATCAGCTCAGGAAGCGGACACCATGCCATTTTTCCTAAATGCTAAATGACACGGGCAGCGATGAAATACACAGAGAAAGAAACATGTCACAGAAGGGTGTGACAATTTTGATAAATGATGATAAATTATGATGTAGAACAGCAGTGTCCAAGCTGCTGTTTTCAAAAACATTTATTTTAATCATGATTTTTCCAAATATCATTTTGGAGAGATATTTTGTATAAAAATCAACGTCAAACAAAATTGGTAATTCATTAAAAATTAGAGTAGAAATATATGTGGTTTTAAATAAAATTATAATTTTACTTGGAAAGACCATGCTCTTTAGATCCAGTGGTTTAAAATGTTAAAATGTAGTTATTATCTGACCCAGTAATTCCACTCCTAGGTACAAATCCAAGAGGAAAACACATTCACACACAGATCTGTACATGAGTGTACATAGCAGCATTACTCATAATGGCCAAACAGGGAAAAACCCAAATGTCCATCAACTGACGGATGGATACACAAAACTTGACATATCAATACAACATATTGTCATTCAGCAGCAAAGAGTAAAATAAAATAAAGTACTGATACATACTAGAACACAAATGAACCTTGAAAATATACACTAAGAAAGCCAGTCATAAAAAACCATGTATGATATAATTCTAGCTATATAAAATATCCAAAACAGGCAAACCTGTGGAGACAAAAAGTAGATGAGGGGTTGCCTGGGGTTGGGTGTGGAGAGGGGATGGGGAGTAACTGCTAATGGGTAAGGGCTTTCTTTGTGGGGGTGATGAAATGTTCTCAAATCGTGCACGGGGACAGATGTGTAACTGTGAACATGCAAAACCCCTGAACTGGACACTTTAAATGCATGAACTGCATGCCATGTGAATTACAGCTCAGCAAAGTGGTTTAAAAATGTTAGTTGGAAAGGCCAGTTCTGCTGTAGCTGCTTATAACTTATGTAGACTTTTACAAAATATAAACCCCTAATTATCAAAATGTTTGTTACTGTCCCCAAGTCCCATTCCATTTCCTTATATAAAAAACATCTGCCTAGCCCACTAAAAATACTGCAAGAAGTGAAAAGAAGAAATTGTTTCTAAAATTAAATGGTGTTTTGAAACCAGCTTCTCCTTGACAGATTTAATTTTTGGGATCTAAATGTAAATAAACCCACACTCTCCATTAGCCACAGTTAAGTTTTGAATCTCGGGTAAGTAGCCCTCAGTGCAAAAGCGCATGAACAGACCTTTTCCCCAAGCACAAGCTGAGTGGACTCAATTTTAATATATTAGCTTGAATTTTAAAAAGTAAAACTAAGATGGCAAATCTGTAACCAAAAAAGTATATGAGTCTCATAACTTTAGAGTAGAAAATATTTTAAACATTCATTCACTCAGGATTACTGAAACTTCAATATTTGAGAACTGATTCCATGAATTTTGTGATCTTCTCATATAACCTTACTCCTTTGACTTACTACTGCTATTTACATTAAGTCAAGTTGATTCCTTTCCTTTTTTTCTTTTCTTTTTTTTAACTTAGCCACACATGAAGCAATAGTATCAGTGAACCTGTAGGTTTGGCAAGCTGTTCATATTACTCTAACAAACACCAAAATAAATGCACAGTAAAATTTAAAATGCTGACATGTATATCGCCTAAAAACACCTTGCACATGATCAGTAGCATATACGTCAGACTTTTCGAACAGAACTGATCTAGTTTTACCTTCTAATTTTATGGATGAGAAAGTTGAACTTGCAAGTGACTCCCAAAAATCCATGCACATCAGACTCACCTAGAGGGCTTGCATTACAACATGGCTTGTGGGGTTCCTCTTCCAGAGGGCAGGTCTGGAGCGAGGTGTGAGAATTTACCTTGTAAACCAAGTGGTACTGGTGCTGCAGGTCCAGGAACCACCCGGGAACCACTGACCAAAACCCACTTACCGACAGTGAGAGTCAGACCCAAATCTAAACTAGAACTCAGTCTTCTCTTAGATGCTCTATACATATATGCTTGATCAAAAATGTTTAATTTAGCCCTGGCTGGTGTAGCTCAGTGGATTGAGCGCAGGCTGCGAACCAAAGTGTCGCAGGTTCGATTCCCAGTCAGGGCACATGCCTGGGTTGCAGGCCATGGACTCCAGCAACCGCACATTGATGTTTCTCTCTCTCTCTTTCTCCCTCCCTTCCCTCTCTAAAAATAAATAAAATCTTTAAAAAGATGTTTAATTTTGCTAAATTCTATTTAATTTTCACTTCATTGTATTCTCTACCCCTCAAAAGTTATTGTCAAATGCTAAAAATCAGGTTTCTGCATTTTTAAGACCTCTGAAAAGAGTTGCTTTAGGGTAGTGATTTATCAAATTTTGAAAGAACATTACAACCCCCGCTGAGGACCCTGAGTCCTTTCCCTTGTTCACATACCCTCCCGTACCCCTGAGATAAACCTTATCTTCAACTTCGTTTATCTTCCACCTGCTTTTCTCGGTGGTTTTATCATGGTTGTTTCTCAAAGCAATGTATCATTTAGGTTGTGTTTTGAGCTTTTTATGTTATCTTTTTACGCAAATTACTTTTTCACTCATTCTGATGTTTTTGAGATGTAGCCCAGTGGTTTTTACGAACAGTTCATTGCTTTTGCAGCTGGATAGGATTTCACTATGAGAAAACAACTCTCACATTTTTTTAAATTTTTATTTTGAAAAAATGATAGGTATACAGGAAGTTGCAAAAAATATCACAGAGAAGTCCTATTTACCCTTCACCAAGTTCCTTCCAATGGTTGCATCTTAGCTGTTTATAGTTTAATATCAAAACCAGTAAATTGGCTTTGACACAATGTTTATAGTTTTATGCCAACTTATTATATACATGAAGCTCAATTTTAAATCATGCTATTAATAAACATCTGAGTGATGTCCTTTATCTGTTTCTTTCCTGCAGTTGAAAACAATGATTCTACCTATTAGAAAAAATGAAAATCCAAACACTGACACCATCAAATGCCGGTAAGTACGCGAAAGACGGGAACTCTGGTGAGAAGGCAAAATAGCACAGTCATTCTGGAAGATAGTTTGACAGTTTCTTACAAAAATAAATATATCTTATCATACAGTCCAGCAATCATACCCCTTGGTACTTATACAAAGGAGTTGAAAAATCACATCCACATACAAACCCAAAGCTTTACTCATAATTGCCAAAACTTGGAAGCAACCAAGATGCCTTAAATGGACTGATAAATAAATGGTGGTACATCTAGACAGAGGAATATTATTCAGTGCTAAAAAGAAATAAACCATCAAGTCATGAAAAGACATGGGGGGAACTCGAATGCACATTAAGCGAAAGAAGCCAATGTGAAAAGGCTACACGCTGTGTGATTCCGACTATATGACGTCCTGGAGAAAGCAAACTCTGCAGACTGCAAAACAGATCAGGGGTTTCTGGGGCAGGAAGAGATGAGTAAATGGAGCACAACAAAAAGATGAATGTTTCACTGCTCTAAAAATCGTATTCTGTATGATACTATGATGGTGGATAATGTCATTATACTTAGTAAGAACCCACAGAATGTACACCAAAACTAAACACAAACACAGACTTGTACATTGGATGACAATGATGTGTAGATGTAGGTTCATCATTTGTAACAGAAATACTATGCTGGTGACAGATGTTGATAATGGGGGGGACAGTTATACACCTGTGGGGACCATGGGGATATAAGAAATCTTTGTAACTCCCAATTCAACTTTGCTGTGACCCTGAAACTTCTCTAAAAAATAAAGTCTGAAAACTTTCAACTATAAGATGAGTAAGGCCTAAGGCTACAGTATATAACATGGTGACTACAGTTGGTAACTCTGTATTGAATAATTGAAATTTGCCAAAAGAACTTAAATGTTATCACAAAAATAATAAAAGTATATACAAATACGAGATGAGTCTGGAAAAAGTTCAGCTATTGTTAATATAACAAGAATTGTTTGCATGATATCAATGTAACCTGGCAGCCAAGGAGAGAGGACTGGAATGCGTATGTGTGAACAATGATGACTTCACTGTACTAGTCAGTGGGGGCAGTAGATGCTGTTGAGTGAACATGTGTACTGTGTGGCCATCGCATTCAAAATGACGGAGCAAAAAGAATGATGAATCTGCATCAAATTTTGTGTTAGGCTTGAACATTCCTCCACAGAAACTATTTGGATGAGTCAGGCTTTCAGGGATGATGCAATGTGCACAGCGCAAGTAAAAGTGTGGCACAAACACTTCAAAGATGGTTGAGAATCTTTTGGAAGTGATCCACATTCTGGAAGGCCTGCAACAAGCAGAGCACCTGAGAATGCTGAACATGTACGGGCTGCAGTCGACGAAGATCAGTGGCTGACAGTGTGAGAACTAGAAGTTGATGTGAGGTTTCCAAAAACGTCTGAGTTCCAAGATTTTGACGCAGGATCTTGGCATGAAACATGTCCTGGCAAAATTAATTCTGCAGCTTCTGCTACCAGAGCAGCAGGAACATCGTGCTGATGTTGCTAATGATGATTCAAAAAGCCACTGATGAACAAGACTTCCTTAAGAAAGTCATAAGAAGATGAATCATGAGTCTACAGTACTCATATGAAGGCTCAGTTGTCCCAGTGGAAGTCTCCTGGTTCTCCACACCCAAGAAGGTGCAGCAAAGTCACAGCAAGACCAAGACCATGTTAACTGTGTTTTTTGATTTGGAAGGTGGTATCCATCGTGAGTACACCCCTCCAGGCCAAACAATTAATAAGAAGTACTATCTCAATGTTCTTTGTCAGGTGAGAGATGCAATACGATGAAAATGGCCTCAGCCACGGGCAACTGGTGATTGGCAGCTTCATCATGACAATGTGCCTGCTCATGCATCACATCTCATGCAGAGTTTTTTTGGCAAAACATCAAATATCCCAAGTGACTCAGCCCCTATACAGCCTAGTTTTGGTGCCCTGCAACTTCTGGCTTTTCCCAAAACTCACCTTTGTAAGGGATGAGATTTCAGACCATCAATGAGATTCAGGAAAATATGATGGGGCAGCTGCTGACAATTCCAAAAATGTATTTTGCAAAGTGTTTTGAACTGTGGAAGAGACCCTGGGAGAATTGTGTGAGATCCCAAGGTGCCAACCTCAAAGGGGACTCAGGTGCCATTGCTCTGTGTACTTTCCTTGTATCTAGTAGCTTCAATAAATGTCTCTATTTTTCATATGACATGGCTGGATATATCCATTAGCTAGATGGGAGGGATCCTTTCATAATGTATATATATTAAATCAATACAATGTACACTTTAAGTATCTTACCATTTTGTCAGTTATACATCAATAAAACAAAAAATAATTAATTAGCTACTGAGCAAAAAATAATATTAAAATCTACTTTTTAAACAACTATTCTGTGAATATTATGATCATCTGGTTATATGCATAAAAGTTTCTCCAGAGTATGTACCCAGGAATGAGATTGGTAGACCAAAGTGTATCTTAAACTTGCAAAGGTAAAGTCAAAGTTTTCCAAATTGGTAGTAAGAACTTTCTTTCTCTCCAGCAGTTCGCATTCCCCAGTTTCTGCAGCTCATTACTGCTGACTTCAGCTGTCCGTCCGGCACACGGAGAAAGGGTGCGCCATCGTGCTTTCTGTCTCGGTCTCCTTGATAACTAATGAGATTGTGAATCTCCTCATAGGATTTCTGGCCATTTGTGTCTTCGCTTTTATGAGGTGCTGATTCAAGTCCTTTGCCCATCGTGTTTAAGGTCGCCGGTCTTTATAACACAGCTTGTTATTTCCTTATTATAGACACTGATCATTTTCTAGTAATACATGGCGGACAAAAGTAGGTTTACAGTTGTGAGCACACGAAACACAGTTTATTCTTGTATTGTTATTCGTTAATTATTGTATTGTTTTCCATACAAATAACTGCAAACCTACTTTTGCCAATCCCTATGATATTTTATACATATATCTGCTCCAAGGTTGTGGTATTTTTTTCACTTGAGTCCTCTGATAGTGTATTCCTGTAGTAAAATTAATTTTTCCCTTTATGGCTGATGCTGATTGTGTTTTAAAAATTCTTCCTTCCCTTAGGATCATAAAAAATATTTTCCTCTCTCTATATTTCTTCCTAACAAGTTTTAGCTTTGCCTTATACAACCTGAACTGATTTTTTAATGCATATCAGGTGATGTCCATTTTTTCCCTGCATATACAGCCAATTGTTGCAGTACCGTTTATTGACAATTCTTTCTTGTCCCACCTATCTCAAAGCCAGCTCTTTATAAAACAAAGTTTCCCTACATGTACGTGTGTGCCTATGTTCTCTATTCTTTTCCAATCATTTATTTTTCTGTTTCTTCTCAGTCCCATACTGTTTTAATTGCTATAATTTTATAACAGGGAGTCTTAATATCTCATAGGTCAAGACTCCCCATGACTCTCCCATTTGCAGTTAAGAATCAGCTTCCATGATCCATGAGTGAAGGGAGCTAAAAGAATTTTTAGTTTCATAAAATTTTAAAAAATATTTTGGTGAGAATCACATCACTTGTAGATTGAGATTTTTCTCATAAGTATGATTTATTTTTCCATTCATTTTGATTTCCCTAAGTGTCTTTGTTTTATAATTTCCTTTATGTAGGTGTTGCCTGATTTTCCCTGGAGTTATTCCTAGGTATGTTATATTTATGATGATACTAGTATAAATGGTATTTCATTGCCTTTTCCAAATAGTTGTAGTAGAGTACAAAAATGCAATAAATTTTGTATCATATTGATTTTGTTTGCAGTATGTTGGCTAACCTCTTTCACTCATCCTAATACTTTATCTATAGATTTTTTGGTTTTTCTACACAAACAAAATATCCTCAGTGACTAGTGATTTCATTGCTTCTTCCTCTCCAATGCTTAGAATCCTTACTTCTTGTACAGCCTATGATTTTAGTTAGGACTTCCAACATAATACTGAATAGCAGTATTGTCTTGTCATACTAAGGGTGTATGTATCTTGTTTCCAAAAATTAAAATGGAATGCTTCCAATGTCTCACCATTAAATATTACATTTGCTGAGTGTTTGTACTTTCTAATCATCATTTGTTGATTTTGTATCATGAATAAATATCAAATTTTATGGAATGTATTTTCTACATCTACTGAGATGTTATTTATTCATTTAATAGAAAAATTTATTAAGTACCTATAATGTGTCACACTTTTCTAACAGTAGAGATAAAGCCGTAACAAATCAGATGGAAATTCTTGCCCTTGGGAGTTTAGCTTTTATTAAGGGAGAGCAAACATAATGAATAAATTAAAAGCATAGTGTGTTACACTTGATCACCACAAAAGCCAAAAATGAAGTACCAAGAGGACTAGGTAGTGTTGGGAAAGGGGGGCTGTGACTTTAAATGCAGTGGTAAGAAATGGTCTCATTGAGAAAGTGGCATCTGACATGCGCCTTCGATCAGAGAAGAAAGAGTGAATACGAATACAATATGACTAAGGCCATATAAAGGACCTAAGGCAATATAAAGTTCCAGTACAAATTTTAAAGATAAAAAGTTCACAGCTGGATAGGTTAATAGGGACATATACATAAATGTTAATATGCTAATTTAGTTATTTAGTGCCTGTCACAAGCAATGAAGCTTAAATATTTCACATGAGCTATTAAGTAATAACAAAAACAGCTTTAAAAAAACATTACAACCATCAGTAAAGATAAAGTAACGTTTTTGTTAAAAATACTAAATAACCATTTCAATATAAAACATAGAAAGTTAAGTAAGGGACAAAATTATCCTTTCATTCAGAGTAAATGTCATTAGAAAAGTTCAACTTGGGTCACACGAGCCTGTCAAAAAAATAAACGAGAGAAAAATGTAAAAGGGAAAGAAAGCTATTCACAAGTACAAGACCTAAAACTCATTATACTCATTAGAGATATTCCCTATAAATCATCTGACCCAATCCATAACTAACACCCTAAAGAAACATGATCAAAACAAGACAATCACTCAAGACCACATTACCAAAAAAGAAAAGTAATAATTTCAAATGTGTTAGAGTTCAAGATGAATATGGGGCCCTGGCTGGTGTGGCTCAGTGGATTGAGTGCCGGCCTCCGAACCAAAGGGTTGCTAGTTCGATTCCCAGTCAGGGCATATCCCTGGGTTGTGGGCCAGGTCCCCAGTGAGGGGTGTGTGATAGACAACCACACATTGATGTTTCCCCCCCTCTCTTTCTCCCCCCGTTCCCCTCTCTCTAAAAATGAATAAGTAAAATATTTTTAAAATGTATAAATAAAAATTTTTAAGGATAAATATGGGCCCAAAACCTTAAAATTAATGCTAAGGATGAAAAAAAAAAAAGACTCAGCAAGTCTAACTAGGCAAAAATAAATAAAGTGAAGAAAAAATAAAAAGAAGTACATCTGAACACACACAGTTGGCCAAACAGAATAAGGAAATTCATAAACTCAAAGGATTCAATGGTATGTTATGGAACACGTCAGTTGAGGGGATGTTAATAGTAGTTTATTTAGGGTAAAAAAACACCTGGATTTTTTTATGCAAGACATCCCAGGGTCTTTTAAAAGGCCACTGTGAATCAATGAATCACTAAGCTGTATTTCCGGGGTAGGGTGTGGGGGGCACGCAACAGGTATGCAGAGGCAGGCAGCCCTTCCCACACCCCTTGACCATGGAGCCCTTTATTTCTGGCAGAAACAAGGTGCTATTAGAGAAATGCTGCACTAAAAGATGGTATGGTCAGATGGAATTCTTGAGATACATTGAAGAGTTTACGAAATGCTTTAAAAAAGAAAAAGAAAATTTAAAGGAATATTATGGTGGTTGCATTTCTTTTCTTCTAATCATTTTTGGCAGGAAGCCAGCCAAAGAATCGACTAGACTTACAAACATGTACATACAAACGAATCAAAGATACAGAAAGATAATCTTATCTCAGGATAAGATTAAAATACTGAGAAATGTTTTTGTACAAATATCCAAGAGGATATTTGGGTACAAATTTTCTTTTGAAGTAAGCAGTCCAAATTGCTAAATCAGAAAAAGATAAATACAAGGGTTGGACAAGCCTAGCGAAAAAAATAAAAATAAAATGAATCACCAGGGTGGGATGGTGTCCAACCAGAGTCCTAGATGATCTTGGAAACAACTACAAATTTATATGCAAAGTTAGTTCAAGTCATACAAAGGATGCGAGAATTGTCTCCTACAAAAGCTCTGAAAAAGCTCCCATAAACTAAAATTCAGCATGAATTTGTTGGAAGTATAGGGAATGTTGATGACACTTCCAACAGACAATAGACTCTGGACTAAAACAAGAATAATCTCATTGAAGACAAGCTATAAATATTGATATAGAATCCATCACTATCTGTATCTGTATAGATTCTCTCTATCTATGGGTAAATTTGGTATCTATAAATACAGATATAAAACACCAGAAATTTGCAAAGTGGTAAATAAATTAAGGCAGGAAATAATGCTTATGTAGGCTTTCAACGTGTCTTAGACAACATTCTGAAACAAAGGCTTTAAATTATTACCAGAGAGAGAGAGAGATTGTGCCCCAGATAGGAAGCTGGCTTGGTGGCAGAAAACGAAAGAAGGCATAAGCAAAATTTCAAATACAGCTCATCCAGGGATTTTAGTTTGAAAGCTACTCTCATTTTCATAATATTGGAAATGGGACACACAGCAAATATTCAGGTTTAGAAATAAGTAATGAAATTTCAAGCTGCCAGGGACAAGTGATGGAGGGTTACCTCGCAGTCCCGGTAATGATGAGACTCAGAGCCAGTCTCAGCCGTGACAGCTCCCCTTCTGGGACACTCACCGTGTGCCAGACACCATGGGAAGTGCTTTCTATACATCGCTTTGTTTAGTCTTCACAATTTCCTACAGAAGTAATTACCGCTTTATTCCACAAGTTCGCAGACTAGACAATTTAAGCTTAGAGTGGGCAGTGACTTCCCCAAAGATCATTTAGATAAGTATGTGTCAGTAATAATAGCTACTAAGTGGTAGAGCTAAAATTTGAAACCTGGCAAGTGACCCCAGAATCCTTACTCTGAACCACGGCACCAAGGGTTCTCAAATTTGAGCATGCATTACAACCCCAGAGGGTGTGTAAAATGCAGATTCCCGGGCCCATGCCCCAGAGATTCTGATGCAGTAGACTGCATGGATCCCGAATTCATATTCCAAACAAATTGATGCTGCCGTCCTGTGCCAAATGGTCTCAGCCACAGGGGGTGAAACAGAGGAAGAAAGAGATCACAGAAAGAATGGCCTCTAGAAGAGAAGTAAAGGTTGGTGAGGAAAGATGGCATGGAATTAACGGGGGAAAAAGGACGAAACAGCCAGTAATTGGACTCAAGCTAAAATTACATGGAAACACTTGTGCACCTTTTCCTCCCTTGGTGAGCATAAAGCCTTCTTGGGACTCCAAACAGCCTAGAACTATTCAAACCAGCCTTGAGCCTGTAAATTTGGTAGCAAAGGGTGTTTCCACGTGCAGGAACTCCCTTCTCTAGCTACCGCCACACATTGTACCCACCTACCGTCCACTGCCTAGACTTCCTTTCCCAGGAAATAAAACCGTTCACACTGTAGTCAGGGTGGTGACTGCAGGGGCCAGAGCGTAGGTGGAGGTGAAAGAGGGTATGTAGGGGTAAATGGTAATGGAAAAAAGACAATAAAAAAGGAAAAATTAAAAGTTACAGAAATAGAGGCTTAAGAAGGAAATAAGCCCTAAAAAAATGAATATATATATTTTCTATAGATTTCATCCAAAATGTAAATGATTGCACATAAATTACCTATCAGTCTAATATAAATGGCATATCTAATTTTCTTAAAATTACAAAAATTCAGTGATATTACTTTGGAGAGGAAGCATGGGCATGGAAATGGCATCAAATTTGGTTTCGGAAGTCCTGTATCTGAAAATAAATGACTTCTGATGAGTCACTCTCTTCACCTATAAAAAAGACATTTCTTCACAGCGATGTAAGGGTCAAGTGTGATCATATTTGTGAAGGCATTTGGTCAACTACTAGACACTTTCTCACTTGTGAGTTTAGTTATTACTACTTTGGAGAATAATACATTTCATACGGGCTGTTTCTAGGTGTGCATTTTATTTCAGTTTATGAGACGAAACTCTGAGTGAAAATCAGGCTTTCCTGGTGTGGGACTTGGCAATGTTTCCCCAAGGACGAACTCAATGGGAAAACCCTAGAACTAAAAGAGAATGCACACAGCTTAGTGTTTTAGACAAAGAAGGACAGAAACAAGACTGAGGACAAGTACCAAGTGAGGCCCGATCTCTGATACAGAGACTACAACCAGCACGTTCTTATGACCAACGCCGAGGCAGTGCTTTTGTCTTTCAGCGGGGGCTTGCCTGATTGTGAGCTACTCCCGGCACCTTCCTCTGAAGCCTGTAAGAGGTACGGGCTGTGTTCCTACAACTATGCAGCCTCATGCAGGGGCCCTGCACCCCAGGCTCTGAAACGAGAATAAGGACTCCGCTTCCTCACAATGCAACAAGGTGAAGACCTACCTCCTCCTTCATCGGTGATGGCAGACTAAAATGAGGAAAGAATGCTCAGAAGGACACAGCCACGGCGGGATGGTGGGGGATGGTGGGGGTTGGTGGGTGAGCCTAGCTAGGTTCTGGCCATCCTCAAGACCTTCAGGTAACTGTTGGCAGGTTTTCATTACAGTAGACTCTGGTCACAAACTTGAATACGAATCTTTAATCTGTGTTAACAAGGTATCACTATATAGTAGTATCACTGGTCATTCTACACTGTAAGATTTTAGGTAAGCGTCACAAAGCCATGCATGTTGGGATAGGCAAAGACTTCTTAGACCCACCAAAAGCACACTGATAAAAGAAAGAAATGATAAATCAGGCTTCATCAAAATGAAAAACATTGCACTTCAAGTGAAACATTAAGACCACTTAAAAAGTGAAAAACAAGCCACAGGCTAAGAGAAAATATCTGAAAATCATACATGCAGAAAGGGACTTTATCCAAGAATATCAAGTGCTTGCAAGGATGTAGAGAAAACCAGAACACATTACTCATACACTACTGGGAGACCCACAGTATTTGAAACGGCCACATTGAAACACAAATTTAGCATATGACCCAGCAATCCCACTGCTAAGGAACTTCCCAGGTAAAATTAAAATGACTTGTACACATTAGCCATAAAAGCCATAAAGAAGTGGAAACAATCCAAATGCCCAATTACCTGGTGAACGGATAAATAAAATGCAGTATACCCATATGATAGAATATTCTTTGGCAATAATGCATGCCACAACATGGCTGAACCTCAGAAACATTAGGTGACAGAAGCCAGATTCAAAAGACCACATACTGTAGGGTCCCATTTATATGGCACGTCCATAAAAGGCAACTCTATAGACATGAGAAATAAATTATTGGTTGAATGGATCTGGAGGTAGGAGCAGAAGTGACTGTAAAGTGGCACAAAATTTCTTTGGGGGGAGGATGCAAATGTTTCAAACTTAGGTGATGTGATAGTTGCACCCAATTCTATATAAATTCACAGATTTTATGATAGTCATTGAATTATACACTTTAACAGGGTGAATTTTATGGTATGCGAATTACATCCCACTAAACCTGTTTAAAAATTAAAGAGATTTTAAAAAGATGCCGTGGATAACCCTGACTACAAATCTCACTACGACATGTTAAGATATTTATACAGTAATGTGTCATTTATCCTGGTGTCACACTTCTAGGAAACTTGGCTCTTAGGACAAGGAACATGACAAAGGAGAAAACACCCCCGACAGGGAAAAAGACGGCCATCCCTAAATGTATATACTTAACGACTATAAGAAAAAATGGGAAACTCTCCCCTCACCCCTCCCCAGGCCCAAGATTTGAACTTAATGACTTAATATATGTCTAAACAGAGGGCACCTGATTTAGTAAGCTTGATTACATTGTAAGCCTTGTTTCCCTCTAAGGCTGACATGCACACAGTGTCCGTCGGTACTGGTGGAAGGATCAGACACAGGGACTAGTACCACAGCCTGTCCATCTGGGCCTGGCCAGCCCCTCATCATGGAACACCACTGAGGGCAGGGCAGCTGATGCCTCCCGGACCATGTGGCCGACAGGATAACCACGTCTCTTACACAAGGTGGGAAAATGAACAGTGTTTCTCAAAAGGAGGTCATGAGAATGGCCGTGGTGCTTATGCATGATACAGGTTCTCATCCTCACTCCAGAACCTCCAGGAATGGTGCCTGAGTGTCTGCATTTTTAATAAGCACCCTAGGTGACTCTTACGCATGTTAAAATGTAACACATAAGGGATCTATTCTTAGAGAATATTAGAGATGGAAGGAACCTTGATCATCACCTAATCCACACCTCATATAATGTAAATAAGAACATGGAGAACAACGAGGTAACATTATATTCTACTATCCTCAAAGATTTATTTACACTGTTAAAAAAAAAACCCTGTAACTCTCGTCTTATAAATTGTCGAGCATATTTATAGACATGAGGGAATGTATAATGTACCTTGGAAATATTGTCTTCAAAGATTAATGAAGATAAAATGCTCAATCACTTGAAGAGATATGTTTCTGCTCTCAGGAAAATGAATCCAGGGCACCTCATTACCTGAAGGTGCTAACTAAATGAGTCATCATAATAGTTAAATTATTTTTACTTTTTTGTATCTTCTTCAGTTTAATTACTGCACCATTTCCCCAAACCTACCTTCCTTGAAAAAGTACATAGTTTGGATGGACCAAAAAAAAAAAAAAAAAGTCAGCATTCTTGCAAATCACTAGCGTTAAGTCATCATTTACTCTGAAGAGACATCTCTGGTACTACAAGTCATATTTTTCTATTAATCCAGCCTCGGTTCTCCTGTGCGTGGGTCCTAACACATGAGCGAGTGGGCACAGCTCTGATACAGAAGCCTGGAAACCCAAATGCTTAAGCCACCCCAGACTGTTACTTCACAGAAATCTTTTGTCCACAGCCTTTTAACACACTCTGAGCTTCAGTGAAATTATCTGTGCTCCATCTTTGCAGAATGATTTTGTCATTTTTTAAAATGGGAAAAATAATGAAAGCCAATATTAGAACTCTGTAGATCTAGGAATATTGATCTAATGGCTTGTCTACTACTAGGCTGGTGGCTGATATTTTCTTCATGGTAGAAACAGAAAACACGCACATCTACCAGCATCCATGATGTATTGGGCTTGCCAAGGGAGGGAACGCTCCCAGTGTGACCCTGCCCAATTTTGTTCAATGATGCTGTGCTGGCATTTAACAAGGGAGAAAAAACGCCTAGATAGGAGGTTATTTCCAAAACTGGCAACCAAAGAGATTTTAGGATGAGCAAATCCAAATAGGAAAGGTAATTACAGTGAGGCCTTGTATAATAGTGACTTCAATGCATTCTTGTATGCAACATTTTGACAATCTCAATCTTTTTTCTCTCTTGCTTGCTTTCATCTCTCTACTGCTATCTTTTTTTTATTTCTGATAGATTGTGAGAGACCTAACATATGTCTCGAGAACAACTCTATTTTCGGCTATTGAGAATTGTTCCTCAGATCGGGAAGCCTGATTCGGGTCTGTGTCTCTTTGCCAGTGACGCTGGTTTTATCCTCCGGTAAGAGGAGAGGTGGGCTGTGAACGCCTCCACCTCGTGGAATCGTCGCTTCTCTTCCACAAGGATGTCAGCAGCTTTGTGTTCCCTTTGTCCCTGTCATGATGTCGTCACTGCATCCTAAGAATTTTTCATAAAATGTCTTGATTATGTCAGCAATATGTCATCAATGATTTTTTTAATCCTCACCCAAGGCTATGTTTTTATTGATTTTAGATTACTATATATAGTGATATTAGTTTATTTATTACTCTTTATATGCTAATAAATGAAATAACTATTTTATAATCAGGCAATGCAAGATGAACTAAGGAATTTTTATTGAAGAGGTAAAATCTGGTTTGGACAGTAGAAAAGGGGTGAAAAGAAAGGCCTGCAGCCTAGGAGCTCAGGAGAACTGGACAGGAACTGTTAGAACATTCCAGTAAACCCCCACCCCCACCCCCCCCAAAAAAAAGGCTGGGAAAAGGAGTTAGAGCAATGGTGATTTCAGTGAGTAGGAAGGACTCAATGCTGGGTGGATTGTTTTTAGTATACTTCTGTTGACCCAAAAATAACATGAATTTTTTTTCAATGACTAGTAGAGCTTTAAGAGAAAAAGCTGAAGGCTGACTTCAGGAGGATAATAGGAAAAAATAAAAAATGAGCTACATGCAATGTCTTAGTCCTGAATTTCTTGGAGTCCATAACTATCTGATACCTAAAGTTTTCCTTTCTGTAATGCACATGTTATACCAAGACTCATCATTCCAATAGTAGCTTTGTTATACATAGTACAGCCAAACTGTTGCATGATGATGACTTCATTCATTCATTCATCATCTATTCATAATTACTGAACTCCTACCATGTCACACACATTGTATCAGGGACTATGTATATAAAGTTGCATAAAACAAATAGTTTTTATGACAGCTTACAGTCCATACCTACTATGGAGGTAAAGCACTGAGGCAAAACATAAAAGAACGTCAGGTACACATGGCTAAGGGGCGGGAAGCCAGGCTTCCCGCCCCTTAGCCATACCTTTCTCCAGCACTTAGTTCCAAATAGCCAATCAATCTAAAATTTTCTAATCATCTGTTTTTGGTTGGGGACACAGTACTTTCTGATCCACTGAATTTCACAATAAACTAAAATTAGACACATGCCTAAGTGGTACTCTGGGTTCACTGTCCATTCTGAACCAGTAAGAAGGCAGTCTGAGACAAAGGGGCGCCTCTCTCACTGGCTCTTCATCCTGGGGAAATGCCCAGGAGACTCAAGGAAGGGCAGGTAGAGTTAGGAACTTCTGTGGCTGGGGCGTTCCTCCCCCAAAAGCAAAAGTGCATCTATTAACCCACTTCACTTCAGCCACTGAGCAAACATAACGTTGAGATAATGTGCCGTTACTGCCAGTCTGGGATCTATCTAAACCAATGATCCAAGAATAAGCGATTCCATAACCCATTATCCAATTCCACTTCATTCCTTTTAATCCTGAATAGTAGAAAACCTGGCTGCTTTGTAACGTTCTCATTGCTTGCTTACAGTGAAATTTCAAAGATCTACCATAAACTATCTCTGTAAGTCTCATTGTTCTATATATGACCTTGAAACATGACTGTTCTCTTGAGAGAAAAATCAAAAATTAATTGGAAATGCATTGATTTTTCAACCCCCTCCTTTTCTTCCTTTTCTAACAACATCGTTATTACTAAACCAGCCCAGCACCAGACACAAGACAGGGACTCCTCTTCTTCGGTTTGTCTGATGAGAAAATAGCCACGACCTATAAATAACAGCAGTGATTTCCAATCTTCTGAAATTTGCAGTAGCCTATCACTGCTTAATGTTAGGTTACTCTGCAGTTCCGCTTTTCTACTTTGCAATTAAAGAGATCTGAGACTGCAGTGGCAGGCACAAAGCACCATTCTCACCATCTCCAGAGATCTAGGGTCCCTAACATAGCAAGCAATACCCTTGACCCGCAGCCCTTTGACTACCTCTCCAGCCTCTCCTCCTGCCTCCTCTCCATTTACACCCTACCCTCCAGTCACTCTAAATCAGTGTTCAGTTCCCTGAACAGCCTGTTTCCTCCCTTGGATCTGTGCCTTGTGCATTTACAAATGCTGTTCCCCTGCTGACACTTGGGCATAACCACGGCATTTATCACACCAAACTGCATTGTGTGTTTACTTGTCCATCACCTCTAACTAGACTGTAACTGTGGAAGACAGGGGAGCCTCGCGTACTTGTCTACAGTGCTGGGCATATACTAGCACTACGCTTTGTTAAAACAATGAAGTGATGAGTGAGCATCCCCAAGCCTGGGTCAGATGCTTCACCTTCCAGTACCCCATTTGCTTATCTGTCCTCCACACTGGATTAGGAGCTCCTCCATGTACGGATGGGGTCTTTCCTCATATCATCATGCCTAATCTTGTTTGCAGAACACTGTTCAATAAAATTTGTTCAGTAGGTGGCTAGGTTCATAGACAGATACATGGATAAGCGGGCAAATACCAGATAAAGTCATCTGGGGGAGACAATGATAACAATCATCAACTGTCAGTGAATACTCAAGGTGACATTAAATAAATGTCTTCTAGTGTACTAGGTTCGAAAAAGCTGACACAAACCCAAACAGCCTGCTCTCTCCACCATGGACGAAGTGAGGCTCAGTTCCTTCATTTGCCAAGTAGGATTAATGATAATCCCAAACCTTACAGGGTTGTTGTGAGGATCCAATGAGTTAAGGTGTTCAAAGGTCTGGAGTAGTGCTGGACAGAGTGCACACTAAAATACCATGAATCAGGGAACTCTGTCTGGCTGCCAGTCGTAGCCCTGCCAGGAAGGACAGGTGTGGCCATTTCCTGCCCAGAGTGTGTTAGCGGGAAGACAGCATTCTGAATGAATCAGTGGTGCATGGAACTCAATTCCATCTAGACACCTCAGTACTTAATCAGTTATTTTCCTTGGGAAACAGACCAAGCTAAATGCTATAAAAACTGACTAATACAATCGGCCAGCAGCTCCCACACCCGTGCTCACATGGTGGTACCTTGCCCAAGGCCAACCACCAGAAACTGAATGCGAAGGAAAGACTTCGGCAGGTGTTCTGCCAGTGAAGGAGTTTACTTGGCTTTTTCTTCCCCCTTCGAAATCAAAAGTGATCATTTCAAAGACTGCTATACAAAAGGACTATCCCGAGTACATTTCTTGTTTCCCGGCCACCTATTTTCCAGAGAAATTCTAATCTACAAAACTGGGATCACCTCTCCACTTTCCTCTGATCCACATCAAGGTAGGAAATGCAGAGAACTGGAAGCAGGGAGTCCTCCGACTTCCCAGGAAGTGCAAATTACAGAGAGAAGAAGGGCTTCTTTAAAAATGCAAAGCTCACAGCCTGAAGGAAGGTAGTGCCTTCTTCGAGCCAACCTCCTTCTCTCAACTCTGGCCTCTTCCTTGCATTAAAGCAGCCCAGGAACCTGCCCAGCAGCTCGTTACTACTGGGCCCTGGTTTGTCGTGAAGTTTGCAATTAATACAGTAATTAAAGCGCTTCCAAAGGTCCCTTGGTTCAATCAGCGGTGTTTTATTTTCCAGGAGAAGAGGCTCTCTTTCTATAAAAACACAGTAGGAGGCACAGTTAAAAACTATATTTCAATTGCAAACAACGTGGCTGTGTTCCCAAATGGCAAGGAGAAGATAAGAAAAAAATCCTGGGGGGCCCCCTCCGAGGTCGCACTCAAGGTGTACCCGGCAAAATCCTCTCAGTGGCGTTCATGCTCTGCTGCTGCTCCTGCGGCTGAGAAAACTCATTTCACAACGGAGCAAATTAGCAGCATTAAACAGATGGAAGCCCTGGGTCATAGCACGCCACTTCATTACTGCAACCAGGATGAAGGCAGTATACCACGACAACACCAGGAGAATTAAAAAGTTGTGTGGTTTTTTTTTTAAAGCCTGAGCTTTGCTATATTGACAGGTAACTTGAAAGATTTAATAAAGATTGACTAGATGAATAACTGATTTTCCGATGCAGGTCGAAACTTAAGGTAATCAAGTTGGGAATGCAGCCTGTTCCAGAAACCTTCGGCCATGTCTACAGAACCTCGTTCTTCTCTCTGAGAGAGACCTAAAGGACAACAGTCTGGCTGGTCCCCTCTGCCTGGAACTCCTCAGCGGCTCCTTCCTTGTGTAAGACGTACAGTCTCCGCTCCTGCCCGCTGCAGCTGGGCCCAGCCCACCTTCCCAAACTGGGCCTCCAGCTCTTCCACAATGACTGCGTCTTCACCAAACTGAGCAGGTTCCCATTCCGGTGCAACAGGTATGCATTCTCGCCCCCAGACCACGTCTTTGTACAGAACAGCCACAAGCAAGCTGGTGCTGGAAGGGACCCTGGGTTTAAAATGCAGCTCTGACATTTACCGTTAATAGGTAGGAAAGGGTGGGTCACACAGTTATACTTTCTGAACCTGCATCTTTCCTACTGTAAAGTGAGGGTAAGAGCACTTTCTCCCGCACTGTTGTAAGGATCCATACCACTGTGTAGGTACCTACAGTGCCCAACCCAGCGTCAACCACTCATGTCTGTTCCTCCCTCTGCCCCACTGATGAAGATTCTTTGCGTGACTAAACTTTAGGCAGGCCCCTGAGCTTCTCCTAGACCCATCTGTGCATTTTTAGTAAGAACTGGACTAGGTCAGTTTGACCAGCACCCTGGTCTCCCTGGTATCTGATCAGGTTCCTCACCGTCCACCACCCCCTACCCCCTCACCCACCCCCCACCCCAGGTGATGTATGATCACCCTGGCATGTCCTCAGTAAGAATCCTGTTAGGTCATAGCCAGAAACCCACCTCACCCCTGATCCTTCCTTTCAGTGATTTTCCATCCACCGCTCACCCTGCTCCTTGGCTACAAATCCCCACCCACTCGTGCCATATTCAGAATTGATCCCGACTCTCTACTGAGGTCTCCTTTCCCTCTTCCGATTGTCCTGAATAAAATCTCTTCTTACTGTTCCAGTGACTGGCCAGCTCTGATTTTGCTTTGACACCACCCACCATTGAAGGTCCAGCGCCAACCTAACCCCCGTCAAAAAAAGCTCCTTCTGACCCTTCCAGGTGGAAACGAGCTCTACCTCCTCTGAATGTCTACGTCGTTTATCCACAACTTGCTCATTTGACATTTTGCCAAAAATATCCTGCAGTGGAGCCTTTTCCAAGGCCCAGACACCTTCACAAAGAGCCCACGTGTCATTAACCAGGCTTTCTATCTCTCTTTATCCGTCACAGTCCCAAGCAGAGTCTGGGGCCTTGATCAACTCTCGGTCTGTTGTTTTGCCACTGCGTTGCGGCTTGTTCTCTCCCCCTCTCTCGAAGAAGTCAGCGATGCCAGGCCTGATGGCGCAGACCAACCACCGTGCCCCTCTCCACGCAGTTGCAATCCATCCTCCTTCGGGGTATTACCACTTGGCACAAAGAATTTAGTAAGAACAATTTGTTTCTCGTTATAATGTGAACATGAATTAAAATATGACATTACTAACTACTGCTTGAGAGGTTAGAGAGAAAAAGTTACAGAACCAGATAATGAAGACTATAGCAAAAAAACTTTAATGAACTGCTAGAACAACCCCTGTCCCTGGCTCTGAATAACTCCCCATCTACCTTTTCAGCGACGTTTCTTTATCAACTATACCTTCTCTCTCTCACACACATTTTTTCTACCTTTCCCCGCCCTCTGCATGGGTGCCCACCGCCTCCCTATGCCCACACCCAGTTCATCCCTTCACCACTCATTCAAGTCATCTCTTCCTCAAAGGTGCCAAAAACAATTTTGGACTGGAAATGTATAATTAGTTAATTGACTACCTCTTCCTTTAAGGGGAATTCCCAGTGGTGTGAAGCCTTGACTGCGGGGGAATTACTGTCTGCTTCTCTCTGTCGGAGAAGTGAGAAAGGGAACTAAGAGGAAAGGGGGTGGTTAGGAAGAAGGTAGGTGCGAAACAGCCCGTCATGTCTACCGCATTGCCAAAGAGTAAGCATTGCTCCTAGCCTCTCTTTTCTCTCAGCTGATCAAACAGAGAATCTTACTAATTATTTCATAGGGAAAGGCCACACGCTCCTAACCAGACTTAAGAGTTGCAAATGAAATAAGCAAGTCGAATACATCTATCTCTTTGCTTTCTCTCCTATCTTCTCCCCATCACCTCAACCTGCAGCACCCTCCTCCTCGGATTTCCAACTCCAAAACTAGAAAAGAATTGGGAAATGGGAAAAGAAAACCACCCACCAGAGGATGCAGGCCAGTATTTTGGAGAGTCCCTCACCTACTCAAAAGTGTGGTACAGCCCAATAATTAGTCACAACCCAGCCCTCTGCCCTCCTAAATCAGCAAGATGTTACATAAAAATCTCCTAGTTGAAAAAGCATAGTCATGCTTTACAGAGGTGCCGTCAGAGACCCAAAGAAGTGTGACCTTCAATCTCCCACCTAGACTTGAACAAGGAAAAGCAGCACACAGACACGGCTAATAGTATAATGGGTATGAAATAAACTGTGAAGGTTACAGCACTTGACCCTCTTGGACTGCGCTGGTAGCTTGGAGGTAGAGGGTAAGGGTTGGCATGGATTCTGTGTCCCACCTGTCCCTCACCTCTATTCCTCTCTATACTTCCCTACTGAGTGAAATAAACACAAACAGCCTGTATTGTTTTTATAAATAGTTGAACAAGTTTTAAATACCTGACTACTTCCAAATCAGACCTCCTTTGGTAAATAGCATGTGAGTTCAAAGCTTAGCCACAAAGGCTGGCTGAGGTTTCCTTTCTCCAGTGCAAGCTATCCTGGGTCTGGGAAGTGAACCAATAGCCCCTCCAGCAAACCAGCCCCACGTGGCACTGACATAGTCCCCTGATCACTGCCTGGTGCCCCATCCGCACCACGAGCAGGCAAGGCAGGAGGGCCTGCTGTGCATAGCAGGCAAGAGGTGTGCTGAGTCGTCCCTGTGAACACAGGCCCTTCCACACTTGACCACAAGCAGGGAAAGAAGGCCCATAATGACACATGGCCCAGCGAATGACAACCTGAATCAATCATATGACCAACTCCTCCTAACATGGAAGCAGCTTATTAATGAGGATGGTGGGAGGAGGGACACAAAGGGTTCCCTGTTTCTCTTCCCACATCCCAACAACCAATTCTTGATAGGTGTTCATTCTCTTACTTTAATTAAGAGTTTTTAACATTCAAAAATCCATTTCCTCCCAGTAACAATGATAGAGTCTAACTAAGAAGGACCATCGCTCATATGTATCTTATGCAATTAGACCTGTGAGAAGTTGGTAGCTGGACGAGACCCTAAAAGATGGAGACTTGGCTTATTTACCATTGCACTGGTATCGTGTAACTGGGACCTGGTCCACCGAAGTAATCAGACATTTGTAAACCGAAAGAGAGCTACAAATGGGCAGAAGTGGAATCCAGGAATGCAAGTATAGCAAGTGGAAGTGGCAGACATGAAAACGCAATGGCTTCAATGTTTGCTTTCTTGTCTTTTTGAAACAATGTTAGCAACCACATGGGCTAAGCCAAGCCCATTACAGCCTTTTCATCACATGTTCATTCCCGTAGACGAGGGCTTTCATTGAAGGACAGCTCATTCTCAGTTAGCTGCACAATATCAACCTATATGTTTTAATTTAAGTACTTCAAATTTCAAAGCTATGGATGAAAAGACCTAAATGTCCCTTAAAGTTCTTGATCTTGTGAAAATTTGGAAACCTCCCCTATGCCCACAAATCACCTGCCCCCAGCCCACCAACTACACACCCTGTGTGGATTCATTGTCCTGCAAGCGCCAGCCTGTGTCCTGTGTTGGACAGTCCTTGCTCTGGGAAGGTATTCTCCTGCTCCCTCTTCTTCCTAAGGCCCTTAGTGTGGTCAGGAAAAGACAAAAGCTAGACCTCAGGTTAAATCCTAAGATGACCCCTCTGCCTTTTAACTTCAGGAACTACATCAGGAAAAGATGCCTTTTCTGAGACAGGCTGAGCTGACTTATTGTACGATATGAACAGGCACCATAAGGGCAAGGTCCTCACACAGCATCGTACCTGTAGCACAACGTCTGGTGCATGATGAGTGCTCAAGCATGCTTATGGAATGAACGACCGTGAATATGGAGACCATAGACAGCGCTATGCTGAAGACTTTTTGTTGACTTCTAACATTTTGTTTGCTGAGAGTTTAAAACTGTGGACACCCACAGGGCACTGCTTGGGACAGGTCAGACCAATCATTTAATTAATGGTGTTGTGGATGGGAAATCACTGACACAGTGAACGTGCCGGCTGGTTGTTGGGTTGCGTGGCTGAAGAAAGATCTGCCCCATTCTTACGTATCCACAGAGTGCTGCATATGCATTTGAAATGAATGGCACAGGAATCCAAACAATCATTAGAGTCTGTAATAAAAAGACCCTTATTTCCCCGAAATATTGTCAACTACAGGTGATGTAGACCTCCGTCCACCACCCCACTGCAGGAACTACTGTAGCCTCAACCTACAGGGATAGAAAGGTAAAAATTTAGAAGTCAATGCATTGCTTACACTCCTCTTCCAAGATTCTGGTGGGGACTAATTCACTTAGGGCCACACCAGACCCTGTTAAGCTGAGGAACTTCAGTGACCTTCATTAAGGTAGATAAAAGTCCAGTCAGACCTCTGGGAGTGGCCAGGAAATCCCTTTGATTTGCTGAGAAACGTCTGGGAGCTAAATAAATTAATACAGCATTGTAAAAGGATTTCTCAAATCAACAGCTCTGAGAGTTTATTCCTTTTAAACATAACTATGCAAATATCCTGTCCAGCAAATAAAGAAACATACAAATGAAGAAAAGAACCAAATTACATAAACTGTTTGGGGAAGTATTAAATCATCATAATAATAGCATTACGACAAGAACAAGAATTATAATTATTTTCCAGCTTATAATCCAGAAGTAATAACATGTCAGATAAGTTTATAATATACTTAGGTACTGCAATCATTTTAATGGGTGGTCTCTATTAAATGCTAGTAACAAAACGCATAAAAACAATTATAAATGAGACCAGAGACATGAATTTAAAAGAATGAATGAGGGCCAAATAATAGCATAGAAAATGACTATATTACTACAAACTCCCAACCATATATGGAGAAAAAAACCCTCAAAATAAAAACAAAGGTATGTTTTCTGAGAACAGAATTTAAACTAGGGTGTTAATCTATTTTCTCCTACTAAAACAGAAATTACATTTCTTCCCCGGAAAAGTGTTAATATACATTTTTCTCATCCAAAAATGTAAAAACACACACAGAAATAACCTCTCGTCCATTTGCCCCACATGGCAAGGTTCTTTCGTGAGAATTTTATCATCTCCAGTGGCAGGTGGGCCTGTGTCTGTCAGAATAGAAGTGACGCAAGGAAGGGGCAAAAAGTGCCCTTTTCTCACCTTGACAAGACTCGCACTGTTCTAACTTTTCCAACTCAAGAAACACAGGCAACATGCTTCTGCAAAGGGCTTTCAACACACCCTGCAAACAAAATGAAACACGACACCACTGACCAGAAAAACGACCATGTTAAAGTAATAGCCTCCCTAGACATTTGTGTGTGTGTGTGTGTGTGTGTGTGTGCCCATGCGCACCTCCCCAGATGTAGCCTCTCCGTCACAGAAATTCACGTGTCTGCACACTCGAACACAGGATGTCTCCACTCGGGCTAAACGTGCACGTGTCCTTCCTCCTCGACTGCATTATAACGTCCTCAGGCTGCTCCCTTTCTCCTGGAACAATTACTGAAGGAAGCGATCACTAAGTACTTGCTGAGTGAGGGAGAGCAAGGAGTACATACTATGGCTTTTATTATTTACATTACAGTAGTTGCACACATATCGCCTTTGATATTTTTATCCTACAAGCCAGGTAGATGAGGAAACTTTCTAACAAGTCTGTTTTGGATCTGAATCCTGGTTTCTCCACTTGTTTACACCCTAACTGCTTTGAGACCGTTTCATCTATAAAATGGGTATAATGATGTCAACCACTGGGTTAGTAGTGGGATTTAGTGAGATAAAAAGTAATACGAAGTGCTTACTTAGCACAGAGTGAGCACACTGAATAAGTTCAAATCATTAGTAGGGAAAAGACAGCAGCATATATTCATTTTGTAGCTACAAAAGGTTGGTTTTCATCTTATGCAATTCCCTTAAGATATTCTGAATACAAAAATTCTGCTCTCAGGATGGTTCCATGGACCACACAGCAGGATGGGAAATCTTCCGAAAGCCCTGAACCCAAAACATGTGAGGACCACACCGCACTCCAGTTAGGCACGGGGAGTCTGGCAGATGTGTTTACTCAGTATGTGCCAGAAAACTCCGTCAGTCATTCAGGGAATGGGACGGTTTCAATCTCTTCCCCAGGGGCACCTACCCCCGCATGGTGCTGCCTAGTCTCAGGACTCGGTGTGAGGTTCAGAGGGGCAGTATCCTCCTTAGTCTTTCAGTATCACTCATTAGTGGGGCTAAGTCCTGGAGTCCAGAAAGGCCAAGTTGTCATTTAACTTTTCTAGAAAAAGTTCTCTGTCTCTCTGTCTCTGTCTCCCTGTCACTGTCTCTCACCTGCTCTTGCTGCCGGCGCCCTATACAGAGAGAGACCTACAGGAGAGCCCGCACAGGCTGAGCCTGGAAGAACACTCCTCTCTCACCCAACGCCTTCCCCAGACAGGAGTCACACCTCCCACCCCAGGGAGCCCGCCTGTCGAAGCAGAGCTGCTGAAACTTCACAGAGCATCAGAAACCCCTGGAGAGCAAAAGGCTGGGGGACGACTTAGGGGTGTGCAGTCCTAACGAGGTCTTCCAATAACATTGTCTCACGATCATGTTGATTAGAGGGAAAAAAAAAACTGATTCCCAGCCAGGGCCTCTGTCTGTATGGAGTCTGCACAGTCTCCCCACGTCTGCTTGGGTTTTCTCGGAGAACCCACTTTCCTCCCACATCCCAAAGCTGTTCACTCTGGGTCAGCTGGGGTGTCTACATTGTCCCAGTGTGAGTGAGTATGTGTGTGTGAGCGTACCCTGTGACAGAGGCGCGTACCCTGTGATAGAAGTGAGTCCTGACTTACACCCTAAGTCACCTTAATGGGTTCAGGCCACCCATGACCCTGAGCAGGTGGGAAAACAATTCTCGTACTTGTTTTTGTTAATCATTCTTTAGTGTGTGTGTAGCTCACGTTTATTTCGATGTTTAATATCAGAAGTGTTTGGGGTCTTTATTTAGAAGTTGGGTGATGTTTCTTGTAACTGGAAATATGCAGCAGAAACTAGACTCTTGTTTATATATCAATTAACCTATGGTAAAACTGGTTGTGTTGTACATCATTTTCCTTCGGGTCATGGCTTCCAAGAGCCTGTCAGCCAGGACTTACTACTGTGCAATGCTGCTGATCACAGACCACACTTGGCATAGCAGCACCCTGTTCAAGGACCCCTGGCACCACAGATGAGGAGCATGTGAATTCACATGGGAATGGAGAGCATCGTGCTCAAGTAGATGATGTTCCCCTTTATTTCTGCCTCTAATGCTACTTCCTTCCATGTCCCCGGCTACACCGTAGCCTCCCTGCCTCTGGTCGGCCTCATGGAGACTACCCCTGAGCCCTCCCAATTAGCATGTATAGGGCACTTATACTGTGACCTAGGTGTGTGCACACATCATTATTACTTCAGCCCACACTCATCACTAAGAGAGACACACTGTTCTCATTTCACGTCAAGTTTAGAAACATCAGGCAATGTTTCCAAGGTCGCAAGTGACACATGAAGGTCTAGGAGCCAAGGCCTGACCCCCAAGCCGTGTGCTAAATCCACTCCAGCCTCCAGGTCTTCCCCTGCTGGACCCAGCCATGTCTCATTCCCTTCCTGGAGAAACATGAATGTTGACATGTGATGACAATGACCTTTGAGAGACACAATGTCATCTCTGGACACAATAACCCAGCTTATTCATTGCAGACTGCTGAAGACCTAGTTTCGTCCAAGGGGATCTGACTTCAGTGCTCTCAAAAGACAGCCAGTCCTCCCTACCCAATCACCCACGTGTTTATCTTTGAAGAGAAACAGCAAAGTTTACCATTCCCAATGGGTGCCCACTACGCTGGAGAAAGCAAGACGACAACACCTGGGATGATGGAGTGACTAGAATTCTACCAGGCGGCACTGTCCTGCCTCGTTGTGGTTCTAACAGAGGAAATCAAATGACCTGAATGCAAATACAGGTTCTGTCACTCAGCAGCTGTGTGACCTTTAAAGTTCTGCAAACCTTTCCGAATCTCAAATTAAAATTGGAATAAAATGATACAGCTCACAAGATGGAGTGAAGGAACAAAGGAGGTAAAACATGCAAAAATGCTCGGCACATAATAAGAACTCAGTAAATTATAATTCTGTCTTTTCCTACCATCGCTTGGCCTTCCAGAGAATCGTTGACTTTATTAGTTGAGAAAATTTCAGTGGCTGCAGAGTCCAAGTGCTCCCAAATCTAAGTGCATGCCAAAACCGCCTGGAGAGATGGCCCAAAATGCAGGTTCCCTGAACCAAATCGATGATTCCCTCCAGGAGGCTAGGCCAAGGATTTTCATATTCTAACCTACAAATCATTTTTGCAAACCACTGGTCTGTCCCAGGTCAGAAAACATCAGGTCCAAAAACCTATCCATGGTTCTTCAAGGTGAACTGGACTGAGTAGCCTGCTGCAGAGGCTGGAGGGCTCAGAGCTTCTCTTCCTGTCTTTTAGAGATTTTGTTTTCATCCTTTCCCCCATTTCCTTTGATTTACAATATGCAATTTTCATAAATATGGCTCCCAGCATATTTATACTGAATTAAAATTAGGAAAACCCAGGGTAAAAAATCCTTATATGAAAACACTATTATTTCACAGAAAGTAAACAAATGAAAACAGGATATTCAAAACCATTCTTCCCATAGTAGTTGAAACTCCTTATGCAAATAATAGCTATGAATGCATCAATTCAGCAGCTTACTAGACAATAAAAAGTCTTTATATAGACAGGCAGGAAAATGCACTCAGTGAGTGTCAGAATAATAACTTTGCACTTCTTGACTGGGGCTCATTAAAATGCTCAGTCATAGCTTCAAATAAAGGTGGCTCTGTGTCAACCACATACACAGTCCAAGGACCTTTTGACTCAAATATTTGTTTAAATTAGATTGATAGATGTCACTTCACAAGTGTTGATGTGATGCATTAAATTCCCTTAAGACCTGGGTACCAACTATAGAAACAGCAGTTGGTTCTCAAGTTGGTGTGTCAAGAAAAATTTGAACAATAATTTGTCATTAAAGTGGCTTCCATGGGACGTAGGAAAGAATTTTTAGCCACGGGGAAAAACACCGATATAATGGTGACCTTCAGCAACACTTGGGTAACACTATACATAACTTAATCAAGTTAATCATTTTTTAAAACAAAAATTATATCTTTATACAAACTACCCAAGTACGGTCATTCTTCTACCTCCATGCCCCCCCTGCCAAAAAAAAGGTTGAGGTTCTTAAAAGAGCTTCCTGCTACTTATGTTCAAATAAATCCAAATATTACTAAACCCACTCTTAACAATCCAGATTGGCCTTTAACTTCAGCCCACCCAGTCTGGGCTCCACCAGCAGCTTGCTTTAGAAGGCCTCTATATCCCTACCAACAATGAGCACTTTTAAATGGAAAGTGTTTGGCAGTAGTAGTAGGCAATGCTGCTTTGGGCTTTCCCTTCCCCATCTTTCAAAAGGATTCTCTGGGAACTCAGACACAGCTGATCACATTCTGACTCCTCTGGCTCCTCCTCTGCCTCGTCTCTAAAGGTTACTGTTCCTCATGCTTCATTTTCTACCCACTCTTCCTCATCCCCTACCCACGTGCCCTAAGCAACTGCATCTACTCCATGGAGACAGAAATATCAAGTCCTTGTCTAAAACGCCCACGTTCATACACCCAACCCAGCCTTCTCTTCGGAGCTCCACCCATTCAAGTGCTGACTTGGCATTTCCATTTGGACAAATTAAAAGCAAACTGAACCCAGTCCTCCTCCTCCTACAATATTTTCCATCTCATTCCCTACCACTCCCTTTCCATCTTACTCCCGGGTAACTGCTCAGGGAGAAACCCGGGAGCCATCCTCCCCACCCAACCCCCACGAGAGCACTCCCCCTTCAAAGCAAAGACAGAAAGATGCCTCCAAAATAGTCTCAAATCTCTATGCTTCTTCATGTCTTCTGCTGCCACTCCAGTGCAAGCCCCCACATGCTGGCCTCACTCAGGTAGGAGCCCTGCCGGAGCTCGCCGCATGCACTCTAGGCCCCTTCTAGTCCATTCTCTACACAGAAGTGAGTCATGACATTTTTTAAATGGAAATCTCATAACTCCCACATTGATTGGGTTGGCCAAAAAGTTCATTTGGGTTTTTCCCCAGAAGATGGCTTTAGTAGCGCTTAGTTGTGTTTAACTTCAGTCAAAACAGTTTTGTTAGATTGTATTGTGATGGCTGTCATATCAGTGTGCATTTAAAAAAAAACACATCGAAATTGAATTTTTGTGTAGCCATTTTAATGTTGAAGATGGAAGAAAATGTGCAACATTTTCAGCATATTATGCTTTGTTATTTCAAGAAAGGCAAAACTGACAACTGAAACACAAAAAAGACTCATGCAGTTTGTGGGCTCGCTGGACGATGCTCCACAGTCAGGTAGACCAGTTGAAGTTGATATTGATCAAATTGAAACATTGAGACCAATGAACGTGATGCCACGTGGGAGACAGCTGACATACTCAAAACATCCAAATCAATAAAGTTATTGGTAAAACTAAAAATGTCTTTCATTTTGTGGAAAAAACTAAATGAACTTTTTGGCCAACCCAACAAAACCCTGCAGTGTTTCTCATGCTTTTAGGACAAAGGCCATCATCCTAAAAATTCCACAATGGCATATTTGTTCTTCCTTACCTCTCAGATCTCATTCTCGCCTCCTTCACACGGACTCTCCTCTCTGCTGGTCCTCATCACTATCTCAGGACTGGCAATGTCCCTCTCTCCTCCTTTCTCCTACTCCCCCATCAGAACTGTGTTTCTCAACAAGACTTCCCTGTACCCTTCAAACTTAGATTCTTCTGTTACATGTTCTCACAATACCTTGTATTTTTCCTTATACATCTTAGGACAATAGTAAATATATGCATATCATACAATACATTGTGTGACTCTCCTGTCCTTCTACCCTAGTAGCTCAGAAAGGGCCATGTCTGATTTGTTCATCACCTCACTATCATCCCAGAAATCAGTCCAAAGACTAGCAAATAAAAGCTACCCAATAAATATTTATCAAATAAATAAACTCATAAAGTACCTTCATTGATTTTCTTTTTCTATTGGGTACCTACCTTTGTCTAACATTCTCATGATTCTCAGAATTTATTCAAGCAACATCTTCAGAATGGCCCCTACAATTCCTCTCACATGTCAGAAATGCCTAAATCTCAGAGGAAACAAATGGGATTTGGGGGCTACACAAACTGATTGAAAAAATAAGGGGTAAGTTAATAATAAACTTCAAATTCATTTTAATTAAATAATAGATATGTCCCTGAATGACCTGCAGATAGGACAATGCCTTAAGCTATTCTACGGCCACCTGCAACTGAAGACCTTACAAAGCCAAATGACCCATGACAAAGAGAAACTAAAGAAGAGCACAGCACATGCATCATTATTTATATTTTACACTCAGTTCTGAAGCATCCTTTTTATCTTCAATATTTAACAAAATAAAGAGATCATAACAATAACACAGGTGCACAAAAGACTATTTTACACAGCTTCAAGCCCATTAACCCATTGTCTCTACTCACGTGTTAAGAATTGGTTCCCTTTCCTCTTGGATTGCACAAAGAAGTCCAAGCATCCACCCAGCTGACTGTAAAATCACCAACAAGTCTCACTAACAGGAAGTAGGTGGATGGTGTTGGCACCTTAATCATTTTCATAGACTTTTCAACAGCATTTTAAAAAGAAATATTACTAAGTACCTAATGACCATTATTTAGCAAATTACTAGAAATAAAGCTACTGAAAAGTTAATAAAAGTGATTAAAACAGTAGGAAAATTACTCATCAATACATTTAACACACCAGGCAGGTTTAACCTGACAAATTTTGCTTTCACAGGCAGCTTTATCAACCACTTTAATGTATCCTACTAAGATGTGTACATCATGAAACACAATTAAGTCAGCAGTGATAACGCCTCAGAATATTTCTCCACAGTCCCTATATCAAAATGATTTATTAAGCATGGAGCTCTAAAAGGCATCCGAACACTCCAGAAAAGTAAACAGTGAAGGTTGGTCTGACCCTCTGCATTTTCAATATCAAATGACACCAGACTTGGTGCGCATTAAACTTTAAATACTTATTGCAAAACTAACCCATAACATGCTTACTTGAGCATCAGAATGAGCACGTCGTTAATGTGCTATTCACCGATAATAAACATAGATGGCTGGTCCGGTCTGCTCTGCACAGAGCTGTTGGACTCTCCCACTGCAACGAGGCAGCAGAAGGTAAATGTGTTCACTTTTCAGAGAATAGCCGTGCCATTAACAATAAAATGACCATCGCAAATGGGAATCCTGCCTATTTCAACCAATCTAGTCTGAAGTGAGGTTCAGCTATGCCTCAGGTGTTAGCACAGGTCTCTTTCAGAGGAAAGGAAAGACTAGAACATCTCATGCACTGTCCACTCGCTGGGCAGAAATAAATGATTGCAGTTGAGCCATTATGTATTTGGGGTACCGCTTGTTACAGCAGTCAGTCTACCCTAATACATCTACTCTAAGAAAGGTGATATTTTAAAGGGCAAAGTCCCTTAAGTAAGACTTGGTCCTTCTGAAAAATCAGTAGTTCTATTAAAAATAGCATTTATTGCTTTCCCTTGCTCAAAAGTAATGCACATTCATTGGAGAAACAAAATGAAGAAAATTCTAAGCATCGATAATTCCAATGCCCAACTGTTAACATTTTGTTACATAGCTTTCTAGACTTTTATTTCTCTTTAGAATCACAGACAGATTGATGAGGTAAGTAAATGATTGCTAGGTAAATAAAAGTAATCACATACATATTGTATAAAACTCTTTTCCATGTGGCAATATACAATGAACATATCTAAGGCATTATACTTTCTTCTACCCCAACATTTCTTAGGACTATGGGATAATATGTTATCTATCTCTAAGCTCTATTTACCCAACCTTCTGGGAAGAGGAACAGCACATGCAGATGCACGGAGCCCTGAAGCCACTTGGTACATGTGGAGCACTGTCATCAGTGTGGCACAGGGTTCCAAGTTGGACAAGAACACTTGGACAACAGTTGAAAGACTTTATATGCCCTTCCAAGGAGTCCAGATTTTCTCCTACGGGCAACTCTGGAGCCTTCTGCAAGAGTATGGGATGATCTTTTCTGTTTCAGAAACATCACCCAAGCAACAGTACAGAGAATCGACTTAAGAAAAGAAGAATCCATGAGCCAAGATAAGATGCTGTCGCCATTACAGTAAGAAGAGGTACTACAGAAACAATGAAGTTGGGGCAGAAGGGAAGCATTTGGGACATGTTAGGAGGTAGAATCAATGGGATCTGATCACTAAACTGATCTGTAGCAGAAGGACAGGTTCCTGGTTTCGAGAAATCAAGACATTGACACTATTACATGGCGAGGGATTAACTGAATGCGCAGCAGCACCTACTACTCTATCTGGCACAGAAGAAGCTGTCAATCAAGGAAACCACTGGTAGCAACAGGACTGATTATGACAGCAGCAGTGGTAGTAATTTCCGTGTTATACAGATGAACTGGCAGGGGAGATGGTGAGACACTGTTTAAAATGTTTCATAGAAAGTGTCTATAGGACACTTAGATGGATTACTTGGTAAGTAGTTGGATACCTGGATCTGGAGCCAAAAACCGGGTTGGGCCAGATATGGATTTCGGAACCACAATTTATAAGCAGCATTGGATCTCCTGGGTGAGAGGAGCTCACCAGGGGCTGAGGGAGGCCAAACAGAAGGACGAAATAAAACTGGAGGGAGCCTGGCTGAGTCCTGCCCCGCCCTGCAGGGCCCCTGTGGCACGACCAGGGTCTCTTTGGGCAGGAATTTAAATATTCAGATCAGAGCATTCCTCATTCCAGAACTTGTTTCTACATTGCTCACTCTACTCACACAATGATGAAAATATATCTTTTTTTTCCTCAAGTCACAAGAATCACGAGCTGAAAAAGAAGGTCTCTTAACCCGAGCCTGCATTCAGGCTGGAACCCCCTCCCAGCCATCAGCAGAACTGGGGCCATTACCTGGAAACCACGCTCTCACTGCTCTCTGTGCTGGCTTCATCTGTTTCCACAGCAGTGCTGATTCTCAGAACCCAAACAGTGCCAGAAGGACATTTGTTAAAGTAGTGAAAATTCACAGTAAAAGTCTTTGAATCTTCTGTGTTTTATTAAAACAAATGACTGAACTGTCTTGCTTTTTAAGCTTATAGTTGTGGATTAATCGATTACTCATACTTTATAATTTCCACAACAGGCCTGCAGAAACTGTGGCATTTGCTTCCTGGTGATGTTCATGAATACAAATAAATTAGTATTTAGACAGTAGAACAAAAATGACACAGAAGGGCGATGGCGGGGTAAGAAGGTTTGGGGGAAGAAGGAGACATGTTCTCCTCCCTCTCATTGAGGTCTCTTACTCCCCTTCCAAATCGTCTAAAAGTTTCCCAGTTGATGCTCTGAGATTATTCTCCTCAGAACCACACTGACACGAGAAGAAAGGAAAAGACGAGCTCCAGGAGCAGGAGCAGATGTGGTTTGTCACTCGGGTCCTTTCTGAGCTGAGGACCAGATGCACTTTGGACCACGAAAAGCACTTTAGTTCTACCTTCTCGCTTTGCACCAAAGAAGCAAGGTTATGTACCCCAAACCACACAGGGACCAAACTGCAAAGCTGGGAGTGGAGAGGAGTTCTGACTCTGAAGATGGGGCACTTTCCATTTGTGAGTAAGCTGAGGACACTCCAGTGTCTGACCACAAGGATGCTGTGGCCTACTGGGTGAGGCAAGACACAGCCACATCCAGAATATTAACTACTTCAGTTAAAAAAACACACACACACAACATGACATAAGGAAAGTTTGTAATAGCACCAGGTATACAAAGTATACAGCAAAGGTGCTCTGTGTTCAAGGATCGTCACTGGGGCCGCCAAGAAAGCAACAGGGTGGGAGCCATGCCCCGAAGAAGATGTAGAGTTTCCAGGGGCGGAAACGAGGGAGGAAGGAGATCCAGGCAGAGGAAGGGCGAGTGTACGAATAGGAGCATTAGGGAAGTGTGTGGCTTGTTCAACTGCTACAGACCACATGAAAGCGTTCGTACAGTAAAAGTGAGAAAGATTAGATGTAATGTGGACTCAAGAGGGCACTGAATGTTAGGATCTAGAGTTAACTATGATGCATCCATTGAAAGTTTCTAAGCCAGGAAAAAATTGTAATAAAATTTAGTATTTTAGAATGACTCATCCACCAGGGCAGTGTTAAAATGGAAGGTGATTTGGAGTAGTGGACAGAATATAGGAAGGGAAAAAATTTTTTAATGAAAAATCAATAAATAAATCAGTCAAAAGATTCTGATACTAATCCAAGTGTGATAAGATACCTTTCTGAACCACATCAATAGCAATGTGACTAGAAAAACATACTCTTATGTATATGTAAATTTACTCTTTAAACCTTTTATTTTTTTATAAAGCCATTATCTGTTATAATTTTGTCATTTGGTGGCTTCAGATTCAGGAGCCTAAATGCTGGGTAAATTAAAAGCTAAACAGATAGACACCTCTGTATTATTCCAAGAACTTTTGCCCTCATTAATGCCAGTGTAAGTGGAGGCACTAGATTTGAATAGAAAACAACACAAAACTGCTCGCTGCCACTGCACACCCATTAGGATCGCTATTATCGAAACGACAGAAAACAGTGCTCATCGGTGAGGATGCGGGGAAATGGGAACCCCTGTGTTTAGCCGCTGGGAATGAAAAATGGTTCAGTTGTGAGAAACAGGATGGTCGCTCCTCAAAACATTAAGCATGGAATTACCATCTGAGCCAGCAATTCCAAGTCTGGGTATAGACCCAAAATAACTGAAAGCAGGGTCTTGAATAGCTATTTGTGCAGCCAGGCTCACAGCATCATTATTCACAACAGCCAGAAGGTGAAAGCCACCCAGGTGCCCACTGATGAGTGGAGAAACAAACTGTGTGTGTGCACACAATGGAATATTAGCCAGCCTTGAAAAGGAAACACTGACACATGTGAACACGTGAATGAATCTTAGACATTGTGCTAAATGAAATAAGCCAGTCACAAAAAGGCAATGACTATATTTTGCCACTTATATAAGGTCCTTGAATAATCAAGGTAGAATGGTAGTTACCAGGGGCTGGGGGGAGGAGGAGAAATGAGGAGTTGGTACTTCTTTAATGGGGATGCAGTTTCAGTTTGAGATGATGGAAGAGTTTTGGAGAGGGATGATGATGATGATGATGATGGTTGCCCAACAGTGTGACTATACTTCATGACATTGAACTGCCTACTTAAAAATGGTTACATTGGTAAACTTTATGTCGTTATAAAATTTAAGGTGAAAAAACTGCTCATCAGATAAGACTATCTTCAAAATGTTAGCATTCTTAATGAAATCCTCACTCCAACGAGAGAAGAGTTGCTAGTGCCGCAGAGAACAAGCAGTGGGCGCGCGCGGTGGTGGGCAGAAGACCGCGAAGGACAGGGCATGCCACCAGTGCCCTGGCTGGCGGAGAAGCGGGGCGCCTGGGCAAGTCCACAGCAGTGACCCTTCTGTGCTGGTGACAGGACAATGCTGAGCACACTCACTCTGAGCTGAACCCGGCTGTCCCGGCAGTCACCCAAGAGCCCTGGCGGCCAGAATCACCTCCCAAGGGTGACATCTCGAGACAAGTTCTGTCTGAAGCCAACGCAGCCATCCTTGTCCCCCTCGGTAGCCAGCCTCCATGTTCGGTACAGAGGTGCAGCCAGGACACTCCCCGCGGGGAGAGAAAATGCTGCTGCTGACAACACATCCCACCCACAGTGTCTCCAGGGCCGGCTGAGAGAGTGGAGGGGGAGGATCTCATTATTCACCGGAGCCCAAATGGACATTGCCATGCCCCCCTGCAGTCTAGCCGAGGGCTGACAAGATATAAAAAACAAGGGGAAAAAAGAGTGAAAAGTAACTCATCCAAAATCTTTTTTAGTACTCCTTCGGGATAGAAGTGGAACTCTTCTATCCTCAATTAAAAGAACTGAACTTATCAGGTGGAGATAGTTAATACTTGCATGGAGGTGGAGGAAAGAGGATCCCTGAGTACTGAGCATTAGCACCCAAAGTGAGCCAGAAGGATTTCAGAAAATGCTTTTTCCCCAGCATAAATGATGTCCATAAATAATTGAGGAGACACAAATTTTAGGAAATTAAACAGCCTTTCTCCGAAGCCCAAAGGTGGATTCAGAGGTGAGGCTCCCGGTGGGGAGGGAAGGAAATGTCTCCAAATGCCACTTCCTGTGCACACCCAGCTCACCACATCACAGAGAGACAATCAGAAAAGAATTTTTTTCCTTTTCTTTCAGAATGTAGCCTAAAACAGTGATTGCCACTACCTAATGAGCTAGAGAGCTTTAGTCCTTTATTCATTTAATTAATTATTGAACAGACATGGAATCTACATATAGCAATCAAGTTACAGGTGCATAACAAAGAGGCAAAAAGACAGAAATTCAACGGGTGGTAGTCATATAACCATGTGGTTTTAGTTAGTCCCTCAATGTCTTAGCTTCCTTTGCCTTAACAGGAATTCCCAAATTAGAGACAACCGTTGGAACGACAGTATTACTGCTGAAGGCTTTCCAAATGAACAAAGCAGACAATGTGGCACCTCCCTTAGGTCTTGCTGCCCTTGCATTGGGCTCCCGGGTACACCCACGACCAAGACTCTAGTGCCCTCCTCAGGCATGTCCCCTTGTGCTGGGCTCAGTTCAGCTCACACATTCTGGCAAAGCGGAGCAGAAAGAAAGAAATGATTGCATCCTGTAGGTTCTCTTGGCCCGGCATTACCTCCGAAATCCAGCTACCAGCTCTGGAATCACACACCACTCTGAGCTGCTTTCTCACAGCACACTGGGGCAGATCCCCAAAGCCGGGGCCTCGGGCTTTGGAGGGCAAGGCCTCTGGGGCAGAGAAGCAGTTGAGGTTACCATCGCTGTCCCTCTGGGATGGACAGAAAGCCTGTCAGAAACTGAGAGACCATCCACCTTCACAGGCTGGTGGTCTAAGACCTGGTTTTCTGTCATAGTTGGACCCAGACAGCTGGTTCCACGGTGTCCAGGGAAGGACTAGTTAGTGTGATGATGAGCCGCAATCATACATTTTGGTCTCTCACAGCCTGAGCTCCACTCGTGAATCCACTCACATCTACCTGAGCCTTCTGCTGTGGTGGCCTCCCAGGGAAACACGAAGGGCAAACACCGTTGAAACCCGAATTGGGAGCTGTTAGGACTGTCTCCCATGTACCACACGAGCTGTGAGTGAACTAAATCTCTTCTCTTTGTTTTTGTTTGCTGGTTTTGTTTTCAGTGATTATGAAAAAAAATATAAATTTCACTAGGTACTAATGGGGGGAACCAAGCCATAGAGAAAAGAATCTGGTTCTCTTGAAGAACAAAAAATAATAATAACGTAGACTACCACCTACATATCTCTTTCTAGGATTTCTGGATGCAAGTCTATATTGGGGGGAATCATTTTGTATTAACTTCACCGAAATGTCTTTTACTGTATGTACTTCAATCTGCACGGGTCATTTGGGGATGGAGAGCAGGAGGTAAGCTTCACAGGCACTAAACAATATGAAAACAAAGCTCCTGACTAATACTTAACTCAGGAACACTTACGTCCGTATGCTGAGAATTATTTAAGTTCTCAAATAATTCAACTTTAGATTTAACAGTATAAGAGGATGCATGTATCACTAATCAGTTGTGCAAGTATTATAAAGTGACTGATATTAGTCAGGGGAGTATCTGGGGCATACAATCATTCAGAATGTTACTTTATTTTTAAGTTATTTGTGACAACATATGAGCACAAAGTAACACGTGTTACACAAATCTAGAGCACTAACATATAAATAGAAAACTCTAAAGCAGCCATTTCTGTTATTTACGAATAAGAACATTAAAAATTACATTTTATTTCCTCATGAAAATTTTTGACTGAGGCATGTTACACTGTTATTTTTGGTAACAAATTGCATAAGTCAGCAAGAGCCGTACATTTTTACCTTCTATTTCCATTATATCCTATTTCCATTATGTACTTCCGATCGATGTAACAGTCAATGAATCCCCACCACTACTACTCATTATATACTTTTTGTTTTCATTATTATCACTTATTTCCACAAGGCTAATCAAAATGACCATTCAATAAGAGCTATCTATAGGGATAAAGTTTTGGTACCATTTGAGCATATCAAAAACAACCAAACAAAAACCCCAAGGATTGCAAAGTACTAAGGGGCAGATGAGAGTTTGAGGATCTTTGGACATCTGGCCAGTTCATATATTGTCACTTAAATTCTAAAATAGGTTTTAAAAGATGTTAAATTTATAATTAAGAAAAAATAACAGGAAAAATGGGCATTGAAGCAAAGAAGATTTCCTAGACAGTGAATAGATCACATTTGACAAGGGCATTAACCCACCCAATCACGTCTTTTGCTCTCATTTGCTATAAATATACAGGCCAGCAGGAGCACGGCCCATGGTTTTGACCCTCAGTGCTACTTAAGCTTCCCAGCCTTACCTAATACATTAAGACATATGGTAAAACATCCCCCACAGTGGATGAGAACTATCCCCTAGTGCTTGTAAAATATTCTAATTCATATATTTTAAATTACCCTCCTAAAATATTTTAAAATATTTTAAGGGGTTGTTTTTCCAAATAACTTTGTTTCATTTTTTTAACAAAAATACAGTTTCACTACTCATCAGAAAGAAGTGTTTTAAATATAGGATAGCTTTTTGAAAGTAAGATTTATACAGTCTAAAGAGAGCAGTCACAAACACTTGGGAAATTAAATTTGCATGTGTATTTATGAAAAATAACCAGTCAAGCTGTATCTGTTTCTATTGCTACTTCCCTAATGCAGCTTTTATCAAGAATAATTTTCTTCAAAGCTGGCTGGAAAATCCCAACATTTTTCTCATGTTCATAACACCGTCAGGCCAGCACACTTTATTAAATAGTTATTGAGGATATAAGAAAAAGCCAAGCTATCATAAATATTTGATAAACATGTTTACATTATCAACATATTAGATACTACATGATAGATATAACAAGTATTTAGATTGGCTTATAAGAATACGACTGATATATAAATCTTGTGTGGCCCAATAATAGATATTATTCACCCCAATTTTTACTCCTTGTTGGAAATTAGCTTCTGCCTGTTATAACAGCAATGCTTCGAAAACTAAAAAGAGCACTTCAAACAATGATCGGTTTAATAGGAATTTGATTGAACAGCTAGTTATTTTGGAGTATGGTGAATATAAAACCTAGACACATTTTTTAGCTCATTCTGTGAATAAGAGAAAAAGCAAAGGCTAGCAAGAATTTAGACAACTGTAAAGGAAGTGTAATTTACACAAACTTCAAATATAAAGCAAACAAGCTATGAAATTCTGGGTTGTCTTCTAAAAGATTCTAAACAGTTTCTGTTTCAAAAAGTCTATTCTTCAGAGAAGAGCTTTTTTTTGCAGACATTACTCAGGAGTTTAGCTTAGATGAGGGGGGAAAAAAGACTCAGGGAAAACTTCTATCAGCTCAGTGCTAAGGCTAATCTGTTGCATGTGTGGTTTCTACACTAGTGAGCAACTTGTAAAAAAAAAAAAAAAAAAACACAACACTGCAGCCGAATGCAACAAAGCTGGAAACTGTTCCCCTGGGGATGAGATCGCAGAATGACTTTGCCACATTCCCTCTCCAGCCTCACCTCACAGCTCAGGCAGGAACACAGCATCACGCCCCCAGGGCAGCTTTCTGTTGTTAGATAAGAACTCTCTGCCCCATGGCTGCCCTTGAAATCCGACCAACAGTGCACAGAAGCAGCTCAACCAGGACAAACCAGCCCCTATTCTCCCTGTATATTTTTTCCCAATTGTTTGTGTTCCTTTGCCTGGTAGGTTCTGAATGACACTGCAACTGTGACCATACAACTCGGAGAATTCACAAGCCCCCATACACTTTCACCCCTCACATTGCAGGTGCGGATTTACTGAGTTTACTTTAAAATAGCTTACATGATTTACTTTTATCCTACAATGTTACAACAGCTACTATGTCCATAAAAATGGAAGAGAAACTTTTAGCAGGATTTCACTTAGTCCTTAGCTACTCCTGCTAACATTTCAAGTGATATCCTACTTTAAAGCACGTAACACTAAAATTACCAAACATATCCAATAATTACACAAACCTGGATCAGTAACCCCATGATTTCCTAATCTCCTCAATTACAAGCAGGGAGATTTCCAGTTCATTAAAAAAAAAAAAAAAAAAAAAAAAACCTCTCCTTTATTGACCATGCCACAACCTACAACTAACTTAACTATGTGTTTCTTTTGATTATCAGAACAAAAGGGTAAAACTACCTTCGACAAAGTTTTTTTTTTTTTTTGCCTCAGAAGTATAGTATTCCACCAGACAGCATGATTTTTCCATTTCCCTTATAAGAACTTCACCCCTGAAGCCCAGCATTTATTTCCAGTTAGGAGGCAGGCAATCCAACACCACTGCTAATCTAGTCACACCCCCAACCCTAGGCATCAGTGCCAACTACAATCCCCTTTATATTAACTTCCCACCATGGACAGTAAATGATTCACAACCCATATGGTTTGGGGACAGGCAAAAATCCTTCCTGAATTACAGATAATAAAACATCGAAATGGGGCGATGGCATGGCTTTAAAAAGGTTTTGTCTCAGATTCTGTAGCAGAACAACATATGCATTGCAGCACAATGGTGTGGAGCTCTTGCGTTTCCTAGTGAGACAACTCCCAGCAGAGCGCTCCCCATGTTTTACAGTGACACCTATCAGCCGGACCTAGGGAATCCCAACGTCACTCAGCTGCCTTCAGCACCACCGCCCGGGAACAGCTTCTGTCCACAGAGTGGTGCAATCTTAACAGGTCTCTGGCGCCCAAAGTGCAGTGTTAAGACAAGGAAACGGTGGGTGAACAATGCTCTTTCCTGCCATTAAAACCAAATCATGAGACGTTAATTAACTGCAGGATATAACCACCACAAATGCCAACCAGAAACTTAAATTATTGGCCATCTCAGATACAAGTTTAAAGGAACGGACACACTCTGCATCTCAGGCAGACTGACCACAGCATGATGCTGAGTTTTGTAAAAAACATGCAATTAACATAACCATCTCTTAGACAGATACATAAAGACCCAGGAAGAAGCTGTTACCCATATTAGCATTTGTGACGTGTAATCATGTTAATTTGGGGTTTGAAAAGAAACTCTGCTATGTTTTCCTGATGATGTGATAATCAGGAAATTCTACAGATACTTAGAACCTAGAAATTATTTTGTAAATGTAATGCTACCTCAAAAACGTAATTAGATTATCAGCTAATTTCTCACACGTGATCCATATTAAGGAGCCATGGAAATATCACTTATCAGTGGTAACGCAGAAAGGTCTGAGAAATCAACTGCTAAACTTATCTCCCAAAATTCTTCAGGGCCTACACGTGAAGCTCCATAATTACATTCATCTGTTCTGATCCACTCCCGTGCCAAAATATACTCCAAACCGAAAACAACAATGCTTGAAATGATCTCTCTCTCTCACTCTCACTCACACACACACACACACGCACAAAACCCACCAACTTTATAGTCCTCACACATTCGAAAGGTACACATTAAACCTATCTGTTGAACATGGAGTTCACCCAAACCTGCCACATTTACAGAAATCTCAGTGCGCTGTCCTTCCCTTGTCCGGGCTCTCCGCAGACACAAGCCCCCGTCCTCTCCAAGTGAAGGCAAGGTGTGAAAACCCTGTTGGACTCATCCTTCTTCTTTCAAAGAAAAAGCACCACCAAGACAGCCCATAATCAGCAGTTTCTAACCCAAGCCAAGTTCAATACTGCACTCACAAGAAAGCAATGGGCCATTTCCCTTCTGCTTGGTGAACGAAACCAAGGGATTAAAAAGTTTCAGGTGGCCCAACCAAACACCAAACTTAAGCTTTCATCAATGGCAAAGCCTAGAAAACAGGAAACTGGAGAAGGCGCTGCCTGTGGAATTCAACCGGCGAAACCTCAGTCTCTTGAGGTTCGCTTAGATAAGTCTGCAACCCCGAAACTGAACTTGCAAGACCGCATCTGCTCCGCAGCCGTCGAACCCCGGGAGTGCGCCCGCCGCGCTCCGCTCGCCGCCTCCCCGCTGGACCCGGCCAAAGCACGCCCCAGGGGCGCGGGACTTACCGCACCGCTTGCACAGCACCCTGCTGACCTCCTTCTTGAGGTTCCGGCCAGTCTCTAGAGGGGGGAAAGATGCTCGGAAGGCGGCCGGCGCAAGGCTGCTGCTGTTGGCGTCGGGCTCCATGAAGAAGATGTACCTGCTGTCTTCCTTGAGCCTCCCGCAGGAGGGGAAAGCCGGGTGGTCCCAAGCGCCCAGGCGCACGGTGAGCAGCGAGTCCTTCTTCAAGCCCCCGGCTTTCACCGCCCACACCTGGTGCACCTTCACGAGATAGGGCGCCTCTTCCCCCGGGGGTCCGACGCTGGTCGCCGCGGCGGTGGGCCAAGAGGGCACGGTCCCGTTGGCAGTGGGCAGCGGATCCTGGGCGCGCGACCCCAGCGCTCCGCGGCCAGCGGCTGGCAGCTGACGCTCGCCTTCCCACGCCCCTGCCTCGCCCGCCGCCGCCGCCGCCTGCCTGTCGAGTGCCCCCTGCTGCCGCCGCGGCGGGTGCACCTTTCCCTCGATCACCACCGCGGCGCGCTGAGCCAGCTCCTGCACCGAACCCACGCTGGGCGGGGACGAGTAGCACACCGAGGCCCCCGCGGGAACCGCGTCGTCGCCGGCGGCCGCCCCCGGCGCCAAGGCCGCGGTCCATAGCAGCAGCGGCAGCAGCAGCAGCGGCAGAGGCGGCAGCGAAGAGCCGGTGGCGTGGCCGGGCCGCGGGGCCCGAGGGCTGGCACCCCCGGAGCGGTGCGGGGCGCGTTGCCATCTCATGGTGCGAGGTGCGTGCGGACTCCGGACTGTCTCGATTCGGACTCTGCCTCGCTCTCTTGTGCTGCCTAGCCTCCCTTTTCCTCTCCCCCACCCACCCCCCACTTCTCCCGCCCTTGCCCCCCTCCTTTTATTTATTTATTGGGGGGCGGTGTAGGAGAGTTGTTTATGGGAGCTGGAGGAGGAGGAGGAGGCAGGGAGGGAGGAGGTGGGTGGAACCACAGAAAGGCGAAGAGGTATAAGGGTAAAAAATTAAAGCAAAAGAAAAAAAAACCGCTGCCACCTCCTGGGTTGCTGGGAGTGACAGGTCCTCCTGGCGCCGCCGCTGCGCCCGAACCCTGCTGTCGGGGCTGCTGTCACTGGAGGAGAACGTGGAGGTGGCGGAGCTGCTCAGCGGGTAACAGTCCTTTGTGTGAAGTGATGCTGCGGCGGCTGCTGAGGCTGCGAGCGAGCGGCTGGGCGAGCGCGCGAGGGAGAGCGCCCTGGAGGCGGAGTTGCGTGCCTGGAAATCGCTGGGTGGCCGCGGCGGCAGCGCCCTGCGCCGCGCCAGCCTGTTTACCTGTGCTGCGAACTCGCCCCGCGCTCGCCTTCCCCATGCTGAGGCCGGGTCGGTCCTCCTCCGTCTTCCCTGCCCTGCGCGCCGCCTCCCTCTCTGCTGCCCTGGTTGCTGCAATGGGAGGCCGGGCGGCAGACAGGCTGCAGTCCGAGTGGGCTGCGCAGATTTACTGGGGAGTGAGAGGTGACGCTTCAGTAATCGGGGACCTGTTAGCCCAAACGCGGAGGGGGGGAGGGGGCAGGGGAGGCGGGCTGGTGAGGAAGTGGGGACACGGGAGATGCGGGTCACCGCTTCCAAAAAGTTCTGGGTGAACTGGTTATTTGAGAGTCAAAGGGAGCAACATGTTCACAGGGAACTAGCAGCAATTAAACAACTTCTTGCCGAGCTCGCTCTCCTTCAAACGCACGCACGCACGCACAGTGGACGCTTCAGGTATGACACCACTTTCACTCCATCCTCCCGTGACACTTCAGTCGTGATCGCCCTTGCCTTCCCTTTGACTGAAATTCCTCGCTCGCCGTGACTTTGGGTCGTGTGGCGCTGCTAACATGAGCACTGTTGCTTCAGAAGGCCGTGCTGTGTCAAGTTTATGGCACTTTGTCAACTAGTCACTTAAGAAAGAAATGGAATGAAATGGCTACGGGAGCAAAAGATCCCAGACACGAGGAGCCATAGGTTAAATGCAGACGCTCCATCTGAACACCAGCCCCCCACTCCAGCCGCCCCCCTCTCCCACCGCCTGTCCTGCAAAATTCAAGGAGCTACTTTTAAAACAAGAATCCATCCTCTCCCAGGGATGTTCTTTTCAAGCAAGTACTACTCAACAGAAAAAGAGCACATTTTTAGCATTTAAAGGAAAATATTTCCCTTAGGCTCTTTTATGGCAAAAAAATATATGTTCAGTGACCTAATAAAGCTGGGTTGAAGGTATTCAATGGCCAGTAGATCCACATTGTGAGAATTTAAGATTTTAAAAGCACTTTAGAGTGTTCCGTAATATTCTTTCTTTTTTTTTTCAGTCTTCAAATATTTTTTTTGGAAGGCTATGCATTGCTTTCATTCATTGTATTTCAAATCGCTTTACACTTAATTTTGTGAAAACATGGCCTGAATTTTCTAGGACAAAAAAACCCTACAAATTGTTTCAGAAATGTAGAGAATTAGCCAACTTAAATAGCAAAAAGTACACCCTAATTACTGCTGCACTGCAATCATTTCTCAATTTCCCCTGTTTCTTTTTTTTTTAAGATTTTATTTATTTTTAGAGAGGGAAGGGAGGGAGAAAGAGAGAGAGAAACATCAATGTGCAGTTGCTGGGGGCCATGGCCTGCAACCCAGGCATGTGACCTGACTGGGAATTGAACCTGCGACACTTTGGTTCACAGCCCACACTCAATCCACTGAGCTACGCCAGCCAGGACCCAATGCCCCCTGTTTCTTAAATAACTATCCTGTCTGATAACACACGATACAAAGAGCAATCATGAAAAACATTTACATATACTTCTGAAGTCTGATTGAGAATATTCTGTCAGCACTGGATAGCCAATCACAGGGCAGCAGCGGCTGCAGGGTGTGGTGGTTCACACCACCGTGCATATTTGGAACACTGCTCTGTACTGCTGAGTGCGAGCGTAACCCTTCAGGTAAGTCTATATACCAACAGACACAAAATTATTTCCAAAGCTCCCACTGGCGTAATATGTAGCACTGTTAACACCATTCTGGGTTTTTGCCCCCAGATCTCTCTTTTAAAAAAAAATGTTGTTGCAGTACAATTTTCTTTTACTCCCATCCCAACCCACCCACCCAACCCTCCCCTCCTCCTACCCATTTCCACCTGCCCCTAATTTTTATCCATGTGTCCTTTATACTCGTTCCTGTAAACCCTTCCCCTTTTCCCCTGAAATTCCCTCTCCTCTCCCCCAGATCTCTCTTAAGCACACTAGAGTAGCTTCTATCATAATTTTCCTTGTTCCTAAAGGTATTAAACCCACCTCTTTTTCCCAGACTATCTGTTTCCATGGCCGTCCTTCATGCCCTCTCTACCCTGGAATGGCCTGAACCTCAGTCTTCAACCAACTGAAGCAACTTGCAATTGCTTGATTAGCTTCACAAAGTGGAGAGATAAGGTCGCTCACTTGCTTTGTGTTACTAGGTGTAAAGAAAGTGTATGCCGTGCCTGTTTGGGTGCTGCAAGCGGTGTTTCCAATTCAATGACTATAACCCTCTGAGGAGTTAGGGTAGTCATAACTGATAACAAATTTCCCATCTTCCACAGTTGTAAGGCGTTGTCATGTGGCAAAATAGGAATGTACAGAGTTTCGCACACTGCAACAGCCAGGCCAAAAATAAGAACTTAGACCCTTGTATTTCCAAGAAGGTACTGCAAAAAATACAGTTAAAATAGTTACTTACCCTTTCCCTGTAGGAATACCATTGAGGTTGGGGGGTGGGCGGTGAGGAAGACACATCACCTGTGTCTTATTAGCCACCAAATGATAGAAGCCTGTCAAAAGATGTGTATTCCCTAACACACTCCCAAATCAGCAAGTGCCCTTACAGAGGATCAGCTGACATCTGAATGCTGCTGTGCAGTAGGGCCACTTAAAGGTTCACAGCAGCCTCTTCGTGTGCTCATTTGGAGGACCTTTAAACCAAAAGGTGCATGGTCCTCTGCATCGCACACTCATCAGACGTTCAGAATTCTGCCCACGCTGCTTGTCTTGCCAAGACCTTAACCTTACAACTGCAACTGCAAGGAAAACATATCTGTCCATGCAAAGTTGCTTTCATACACTGTGTCTCATCTAGGCAATCACTTCCAAGAAGCCAGGATTCGCTTGAGAGCACGTCTCTCTCTGGCAGGTCTCGACATAATGAGTGCTGTGTCGGTGAGGGAGGAACTTTGAAAGCATTGCTCTCTTTTCCCTCCAAGTGTGGGCAGTCGCTCCTGCAGTAGAGCTCATGTGCCAGAGCGCCCCGATTTGTAAAAGGCTCAGCTTTAAAAGCTGCCCTCTCCATTTCAAACTTGAACAAACATTTCACTGATCATTGAAGTTTGGAAATATTTCTTTGACACTTTGGCAAACTCCATGAAATGCAAAGGCTCAGAGACCACGGTACATAGTCTGAAACAACGCTGCACTATGGTTGTCATGCAAAGCACGGGACAGGAGAAATACCGTGGCAGCGAATTGTAAGCATAACTCCCACGTTCTCCCCCAAAGAGCACAGTTTATGCTGCAGAGGTGTGATTTCTGCCTTTTGAAGATCAGTGGCACACTTTCAGATTTCCACGTCTCTAATTGACTGGAAGCAACCAGCCAGTCACTAGTCCTCTGTCCCTCTCAAGTCCTCCAATTGTCATGATGGAGCCTTGCCACCAATACTTCACTTTTACATGAAAAACAAACAAACAAACCAACAAACAAACAAACAGTAGCCCTCTGCAGGCCACCTCTGCAGCCATCCAAATAGGAGCTTTTCCATGTCTGCATTCGTTGAGAACCCGGTCACGTTCCTGTTGACTCTTGTCACCATGGATACCCATGGCAGGCCACCCGCCTATCCTCATTTTCTAGTAAGTTCATCACATCTTCCTTTGCATTCAACAAAAACAATAGTTTTGTTCTCCTTCTCACTTGTGATCTCTTCCATCAGACGACTAAGTTTTCCATCCTTTTCTGCATCGTGACACAGACCCACAGCCCGAAGAACGTCGTGGTTCGCACTCAGCCCCAGGGCCCCAGTGTTACATGCACACGGTCTCTCAGCAAACCTTCAGCAAGCTGCCTCACTTCTTTTGGCCAAGCTTCACTCCACATCAGGTGTTGCCTGTCACGTCTTACCTCACCCACCATCTTCTTTATTTGGGGTTCAAAGCCCCTGTCAAGCATGCTATCTGCTTCATCATGGACAAAATAGGTGGGGTTTTTTTTCAGACTTGTTTTGCCACACTCTAAAGAGTCCATCAGTCTTCCAGGTGTTGCAATACAGGTTTCCACACCTCTCTCCAGACCACATATTTTTGGTCCCTTGGGAGCACCGCCGTAGACGCGTGTAGACTTCAATCGGCGTGCTCTTCAGTACTCAGGAGCTGCTTGCTACGCCTGTTGGGCCAGTTCCCGAGTTGAGCACTAAGCGAATAGGCCCATTACCTGTAGCAGTGGCTAATGATCGGTGTGGCCAATGGCAGGCAGCACATAAGACATGTTTCCCCAGATCCAGTCTGTGCTACTCCAACCATGTCCAACCCACTTAGAGCCGCTGGCCATCCCTGAGCTTGAACAGCAGTGAGTTCAGTAAAGTTCTCTCTCGCAGTCATGCCCATGACATTTGGCAGGGCAGTCTGCTTCATAAAAATTCAGAACAGGCTTTCAGCAGTTGTGACCTCTAACTTTAATTTCCTCACTTCTTCTGTATGTTTCCACCTCTTGCCCTGTGTGCCTAGCCCAATCAGGGAGTTCCTGATCAAAATTCTCCCCCGGGTTGACAGAACTTCTTTCCTGATAAAGGCTCTGCCTCACTTCTTCCAAATGGAGGTGCACCAAACCCTCCACCCCAGCCAGTCTCTCTGTCACTCCAAGAGCCCGACATGGCATCAGTGGTCAAAGCTGGCAAGGAATGAAGTGGAGAGAATTGGGTGTGACCAGTCGCTGGAAGTGGCTTTGGCAATAGCCAAGTCTTGCTCAGGTGACAGCAGAGGATGGACGGCAATGGTAGGATCCTGAGCTGCTCGCCTGGAGACTGGTGGAAATGAATAAGGTTCATAATATTCTTTATCCTGGGATTCTACAAGTTGCCTCTAGCAGTTTCTTGAAAGTATGTGGCATAAGCTTTGGATTTTTTTTACATAAAAAAAAATAAGAGCAGATTATAAGCCACAAAGATTTTTCTTTTCTTGGCATGATATAGGCAGCTAGAAAACAACATCCCACTCTCTCAAGTCGAGCCTGGAGGGGCAGGGTTTTGATGCTCGATGCATGTTTCAATGCTCAGGGATTCCTATTTCTTAGGCCCGGATGCAGAGCTTTCAAAGGGAGATAACCACAGAGCAGTGCAATAGTGCAGGTCTGGCCTCCAGTCATGTCTTCTTGCATGCTGTTGCTCCCGGTGATTTACTGAAAGAAAGTGGTCAAACATTCAGTCCTACTGGCGTCTTCGCTTTTCTTTGACCTGACCTCACACGGTTCCAACCCTTGACTTCTTGGAGTTGTGATTCTAGCCTAGAGCACTTTCTCCCTTTCTCTCGACCTTTCAGACTTTATACCTTATCTATTGCTGTATGCCGAACCACTCCAAAATGTGTTGGCCTAAAGCAATACCCATTCAGGATTCTGTGGGTTGGCAGCTTTCACCAGACTCCGCTGGTAGGGTTCTTCTGTTCTCAGCTGGGCTCCCTGATGGCTTGGCTGGGGGCTGCCTAGTCTCAGGCGGCCTCAGCTGACACAGCTCATCTCTGGAAGACTGTGGCCTCTTTGCCTTTAGCGGGCTTAGCCTGGCCTTACTCATGGCAGCTGGACACGTTCCAAGAGAGTGGCCAGAAACATGCAAGGCACCTTTAGGCCTAAGCTCTGAGCTGGCAGCTCCCTGCTGCCACTACAAGGCCAAACAAATTCCGGAAGTGGAGGAGTAGACTCTTAAAGCGAGGGGCTGCAAACATGCATTGCTAAGGGGCAGAGACGCAGGAAGGGGAACACTGGAGGCCATTTCTGAAAAGAATCCAAGACAGAGAGTAAGCACCCTGTGAGGTCCACCCACCCCCTGAAGCCTCGTTTCTTAAATACAACACCCTCGGAGTGGCCACGCCCCCAGGGCACACCCCCCGGCCTTTGCAGACTGTGTCACGCCTCCTCACTTTAGATTGTGCTATTTTATTGAGCCCACATGTTTCCGTTTTACTCCAGTCTCTCCAACTAGATTGTAAGTTGTGAAAAGCAGGGACCATATTTTCAGTATTCCCTTGCTTTAACCGTTTGGGGGCACATATTAAGTGCCCAGTGAATCTCAGCTGATGACTCACGGACTGATATGTAAACTGTAGCTCACCGCAGGTTACCTCAATATTGCCCAGCACTGTGGCAGGGAGATGGAATTCCGGGCAATAAAAACCAGAATAAAATGTTAAAGCACTGCCTTAAAGAGTCATTAAATGTATATATACCCCCTATTAGTACTTTACAACGCATTTTATCTATGATTAAACACAAGCTGCTGCTTATATTTTTTTAATGTATTATTTTAATGCCCTTACCTCGCTCCCACATCTTTTCCTACTCTTTTCTCAGCTGAATGGTAAGGGGTAATTCTTGTAGATATTTTCTGTGCGAAGGTAGGCCTTGTTAGAACAGTTCAGTAGTAAGAACCATTTGCACATCTACTCCATGTCAGTTCCTGGAGTCCACATTTTCAAGAGCACATGCGCAGTGCCTGCGTGTTACCTTCTTTGGCCCTTTCAAAGGCAGGAGGAATAGCATTTCTAATAAGATTAACATATGTTTGAGAGATGGTTTAAATTATTGTTGTGTAATTAAATGCTCTTCAAAAAAGAGGCAGTTTGTCTGCATCATTGTTCTAAAAAGACAACAATAAAAAGGTTCATTATTGTGGACACCCTAAACCAGGGTCCTTACATTGTAGTGTGCGTGCAACACACGTATGCATCCAAGGCTCAGATTTCCGGCCCCACCCCAGAGTTTCGGATGCAGAGGTCTAGGTGGGCAGCAGGGATCTGAATTCTAACAAGCTCCCAAGTGACACTGGGCTGCTGCTGGCAGAGAGACCACACGTCGGGAACCACTACCGAACCTTCAGATTTATAAACTTCAACCTACATAACAACATTGTAAACACGTGCAAACATACTGAGGCACTTTATTCAAAAACGCAATGTCCCCTTCCTCATGAATTTTCCCCATTCCAATTTTGTAATATATATACATACATACACACACACTATATAAATATATATATCCTCCTTAGTTGATAGAAGGAGACTTATTTAGCAGACTTATTCTGACTAGTTAAGGAGATGTGGGTAAACACCTACCGACAGTAAGAGCTCCAATGCGAACTTAACTTGCCTCTGTGGCCACTTGGAACCAAAAGGAAAACGGGAGATCATAGCAGTTGCCATGTTACCTGGGAACATTTTATCTGCTCGCTCCAGGAACGAACAGATAAAATTATGCAGGTAAAAGCGAACTACTACATTTCCTAGTTTAGAAAATCTGAAGAGGAAGTCCTCAGTGCAGTGGCAACCTGAACAGGTTTTCCCGCCCCCAGAACTTTGTACCCGATGAAATGCTCTTAAAACGGTGGTCATTGTAGGGACAACAGGAAATTCACAGATGCATGGATTCCTACTGTATCACCGCGGACCAGCAGCAGGCAGGGTGTGCACCTCCAGCTGTAAATCATGCAGCTGCCATGCTCTGGGTCCTGGAGTCCTGAATCTGCAGTCTCGCTAAAAGAAGTCTGGCCGGCTTGGCAGCCTGTCTTGGAGCAGATGCAGGACCCAGAAGAATTTAGACACCGTGAATTGACAATAAGCTAGGCTGGAGAGAACAGCAACAAAAGAATTGGTGAATTATAGACCCATAGAAGCCACCCATCAGAAGCAATGTGGCAAAATGTCTCCACGGAAGAGTAGCTAGAAAGATAAGGAGGCCTCATTAAATACTGGCCATAAGATGAGTCTTCAAAAACCAGGCCAAGCCCTGTGAGTCACAGACACTGGAGGCCCTGGTCACTTCCATCCACCCATGTGCCCATTTATCCATCCTATCCATCCACCCACCCACGCATCCATCCATCCATTCCTTTAATTACATAATATAAAGGGCTGTACTACGTAGGTGGCATAAGGTAGGAATACAGAGATGAAAGGCTCCTGCCCCAAAGAAACTCAGAACCTAAGTGCCACTAACATGCACACTTTAGGATGATGAGAAATCCTGGAGATTGCACATATTTCAGCCCAGCGGAGAGGGAGAAAGGAGAATGAAACCAAGAAGATTTTCTGATTTTTTAACCTTTTTTTATTACTTGTTGTGTGTGATTCAAGACATCTTTGAACTTTGCAGCAAGTATGGAAGATCAATAAGCCTCATTTAGGTTCACTTTCTTAACTTGCCCAAGCAACAGCCCTTACTGGCCAACCAAGAGGTGAATATTCATTGGACATTTGCATTGAGCAATATATAAAGTTTAAGGACATAACTGACCTGGTGTCAGATTCCAATTCTGCTGTTTATCAGCCCTGGAACCCTAGAAACATGTATGAATTTTCTGAGTCTGTTTTCTTATTTATTAAATAAGCAAAGTCCCCACTTTATTTCGCAGGACACTTGCAAAGATTAGAATAGACTAGGATAGATGAAAATTCTTTAGAAACTCCGTTGTTATGGAAAATACAAAGTGAATAAATGATATTTTGCCCTCAAGAATCTTCCAACCCAGTAATGAAAATAGCACATTTTGGAAATCACCTTAAAGTCGGTCATATGTCTACTTAAACGTCTTTATTGTCAGAAGCTCATTATTTCCTATGGATGCTTTATTCCATTATTGGACATATCTGACTACTTTAAAGTGCTCTTCTATAACAGGCTGTAAGATATTTATTTAAGATCTGGTCACAAAATTCAAACAGTGATTCTCTGATGTGCACTGATGCTATATCATTATTTGTTTAGACGGAGTCAGCCATGATTGCTGGTCTGGGGCTGGCAAGCCTGTCTCTCCCATCATCCCCCCCATCTGTTCGCATGAGTTAATAGTTTTTTGAGGGGGGATTATTGATGTTCCTGTTGTTGTTGAGGGTGGGGCGTGCCCGTGTGTGTGTGTTTTCTAAAGGAGAAAGGAGAGAATTGAGGAAGAAATAGAAGAGGGAGGAGGATGGAAGACAGAATGGTGTGGGATGTGTTCCCCAGGCTAGCTCTGAACAAGGGCTTGTCCTTCTAGGGACAAGTCCATGAGTCAAAGCTGATGTGGCCATGTGATGAAGAACGTGATAAAACTTAAAGGCATATACCATGCGTGTTGCATTAATATGCAGGCAAAATGTTTGAAAAATCATTGTGAAGGGCAAGAGTGCTTTCCATTCCTGGGAAGAAAGACCACTGCAGATGTGTCCTGCAGAAATCAAGGGGGGATGAGACCAAGGGGGAACGTCACTGCCCTTGGCAGAGAAGCGGGAGAGCTGTGTTCCCATGGCAGTGCCTATTCAGAAGGAAGTGGAATAGAAGACTAGTAGTAGATTTGGTTCCCATATGTGTGAAGGGATGGGACTTGGCACAGTCCACTCAGTGGGAAGTCCCAGCCACCACCACGGCACACTTTGGGAGAGGTGGTGAGGACGGTGGATATCAAGCTAAGACCCTGTAGTTATACCATGTAGGCTAATGAGCTAGAAACGCAGGTATCAATGTTACTACAACTTCCTTGGTACTATCCCTGGGGAAAAGAGATGATAAATATTCACATTATTACTAACATTATTACTAACTAATAACATAACACAACACTGTGAGATAAAAAAGGATTATCATCATTTTGCAGATTATTGAAGCCAGTTGTTGAGGTCAAATATTTTTTTTTCATTTATCACTTTTCCTTGAGCATAAGTTTCTCTCTTATGCCTTATTAGTAGTGAGACACTATCAACAGATAACGTGTAAACCATCCAAGAGAAATATGCTACTTAAAGATCTGAAATACATTATATATAAATCCCCTCAAAAACTGACTTGAAATTATTGTACACTCACGTGTAGGAGTAATGCATACAATTTTATTTCTATATCCAGGAACATTCTTTGGAGCTTATTGTTGCTATTTACATATATGCCAAATTTTAAGAAAAAAAGGAGATTTCATGCTTAAGTTTTCTCAGTGGTAAAAGCAAACAGCATTTTTGCTTTTTTTCCAATTATTCCAAAAGGATCCAATGGCTATTTTTAAAATCCAAGGGATTTTCCTTAGGGATGAATACAACCCTGCAAGAAACTTCTGAAAAACTTGTATTAAGTTAAATAGTCATATTTGTGATAGACTATTTTTCTAAACCTTACAGTACCCTATACCCTAAATGAGTCCAATAAAGAAGAAAAAGTCCTGGCTGGTGTGGCTCAGTGGATTGAGCACCAGCCTGCCAACCAAAGGGTCACTGGTTCAATTCCCAGTCAGGGCACACACCTGGGTTGCTGGCCATGTCTCCAACAAGGGGCATGTGAGGGGCAACCGCATATTGATGTGTCTCTCCTTCTCTTTCTCCCTCCCTTCCCCTTTCTAAAGTAAATAAGTTAAATCCTTTTTAAAAAAACCTTACTAAAAAAAGCAACTGACGAATTGTGAGACTCAAAGATACAATCCTGACACTTCGTTTCCGACAATTTGACAATTTTTATTATTTCACCGTGGAAGCTCTCATCATCGCCCTTCCCTTGAAGGACTGGGGTACAGATGGCACCTTCAATCACACACACAAAACTAATAGACATTTAAAACTCAGGTGGAATTGCAGCCCACCTCATTTTGTGCACCTCTTTCCATGAGAACAGAATACTTCCAATTTTGTCAGCTTTGTGTTCTTTTGGTTTTACAGACTGTTCTGCTTTAGAATACTTCACACATGTGGACAGAATGACATATGCACTCCTAAACATAAACACAACTCCATAGAAACCACAATTACTTTATATCAACTTCTTTATGCAGTTTTAGTAAAAGTATCTGTAAGGTAGAGAGTTTGTTACTAGGATAAGGGGGCTCTAGAGTGTAGAAGCCTGAAATACAAAGGCATGCAATAAAAAAAAAAATCGAAGAAAAATCACTAACTCCTACCCTACTAGCAGGTTTTGCATCAGTTTTTACTACATCTGCTCATGACAGAATGATATAAATATTTTATTATCCACTCCCTAACCTGGGGTTCCATATTAGAACATCATAAACTTTCCCCATTAGGTTATACTTTGAATCATAAAGAAATACATCAACTGTTAGACTCAGAAAGAATCCTAGAGATTTAGTTCAAAGCTCTAAATTTTAGAGATGATAAAAGACTCAGAAAAGCTGATTGCCTTTTCCAGGGTCATAAAGCTAATTGTTTTCTGAAGTAGGCTTAGAACTCAGGCCCTGCTCTCCCAAACCTGTGCTTTGGCCATAAGCCACAATAGTTTAACAAAAAACCGTGTCATAAGCCTCCCCAAAATTCACTGGTATCCTAGACTTTCCATTCAAAAACCACTTCTGGAAGTGATCAGATACATCATCATAGCACCTTGGAAATGCTGAGTTCCCAGCACCTACAAGGCTAAGTTCTCCATCACAAAGCTTTCCTCTTACAAAGTTCAAGAGTGTCAGCCACTAAGCAGGCACTGAGCAGCCTCTCTTGCCTCTGTTCCCAAAAATTAACACACAACAGCTTTCTACTGGTTGTCCCTGTTTATTACCTTTGTCCTTTTTCCATAGCTAAGGTCTTGCCTGCCATAAGAGATTGACTCAAGTAGGGACATGAAAGAGTTAAAGGCTTTTGCACCCTCTTTTTCTAGAATGTATCAGTGTAGGTTCCTGGAGTTGGTTTCTGGATTTCCCTGGGTGAAATCCAAAACTGGCCCTTACGTGGAGGGCAAACAGATGGACGACAGAGGCAGACCCTCCAGATTGGTGGGTGGCAGGTTTAATAAGCAAGGAACCTTACATAAAAGACTGCATGTAACTCCCTCCCTTGCTGTTATGGGGCACATCCTTCAGTAGCTACCGAGAAAGGGTGCATAAGAGTAAATGTTGTAAGATTGTCCTTACACTTCGTTGGCAAGTTGGCCAAGTATAGAGTTCTAGGTTGAAATAGTTTCCTTTTAGAATGTAGAAGATGTGGCTCCATTGTTTGTGTTCCAGTATTGTTTTTATGAAGTCTAAAGTCATTCTAATTCCTGTTCCCTTTTATATTCCAATCTCAAGAAGAACTAATTATACATAAAAATATGTATGTGTACCTGTGTAAATATACATGTGTATATATAAATATATATGTATTTATATCATTTACAGATATGGGATAATGCTACATTTTCATGAATTGTAGTGCTACTACCTTTAATTACATGTCAATAAAAGTATTTCTGTAAATCCTTTTTAGGGCTGTCTAGTATTCCATTTATACTATAGTTTATTTAATCAGTCTTCTGTTTATGGACATGGAGGTTATTTACAGTTTTGTGATACTGGAAACAAATATAAATATTCTTTTAGCTAAATCTCCATGTAGATTCTCCATTATTTACTGGTGAGTAACTGAAAGCCATGAACCTGTCCCTCATCTTTAAAATGGAAATATTTGTGCCATGGACTGGTTTGAGGGTTGAATTAAGTGAATCACCTAACACATAGTGGATAGAAATAACTGTTCATTCCCTCTCCACATTTATAAATAGCCCCTCTCAAAGGCCAAATCACAATCTGAGTTATGCATACTAGGCTTTATTAAAAATCATTGGGAAAAAAGTTCAATTTGAAAGATGGCCATTGTTTGAATCTGCGCTTTTTGTTCTTAGCTTGCTTGTGATTTCAATTTCCTTAGATCTGGTTCTGATTTTAATACAGGTAAAAGTTCAATGGTTACATAGTCAAGATACGAGTTTCAAAGTATTTTGCATACTAATACAACTAATAAATACAACTAATAAATATTTAGGATATATTATATGCCAGTTCATTAGCCTCAAAAACTGTGTTAGTTTATAGATATACCTAATTTTTCAAAATCTAAAATAGCATTATCTAACTTAGTCACCAACTTTATTCACTATATTTAATACTGGACTACTTTTGGCTATTTCCAAAACTGGAATTTATTCTAAAAAAATGAATATTTGCTACTCCCAAATACATTCAAAAGAAGTTGATAAGCAGCATAGTTAGGGAGAAAGAACAATGAAAAGGGAATCAGAAGAAATTGCTTCAAACTTTAATGTGTTATTACCAAGTATATGACCTAAGGAAAACCATATAATCACTGAACCATTTTTCCTTCTGCAAAATAGTAATGCAGGTATCTGCCTTGCTAGCTTTTAGAGCTATTGATAATACACACTTCATATAACAAATACAGAAACCCTGGACTAAGTAGAATATTCAAAGTTGAGCAGGAATAACATGGACCCTGACTCACCCTGGGTGACAGAATCTAAATAATATTATGTCTGTGAAAGCATTTAACATTTTTTTTCATGCTTCCAGCAATGATGGCCACCCTCAAATCATGGAACAATCCAGGACCCAATCTCAGGACTCTCTATTAACTTTATGATTAATCATGGGACTAGGCAATACAGCAGCACCTGCCCAGCCTAAAGGAGGGAGATTCTAGAAATCACTAAAGGCTGAACCCATTTCAACAGCTTAAAAAACTCCCTTCTAGTTCGGCAACCCGCTCTCCCTCTCCCCCATTGCATCCCTTGTGAGACTCCTTGAAAACACATACTACAGTCTGCAAGGGCCTGGCTGGAGGACAAGTCTGAAGACGTGGCTCTCTTGCCAGGCCTCAGAGCCATCTGGTTGCCTGACGGGCCCCTGAAACAGGCGAAGACTGTGTGCTCATTTACTGCTTCCACCAGGCAGTCCTCTGCATCATCCTGCATCGCTACTATAAAAGGGATTACAAAAGCTCACAGAGCAATTTTTTAAAAAGATAAAGACTCTTGAGGCTCCTTGCATCCATAGCTTCCTGGTGCCCCTCCCCTTCTCTGCTGCAGGACCAAGGCTCTCCTTTCATCAGTCCCCAGAAGTGCTGACAACCAATGGGCTGCCCCGCAGGAAGTCCCTCCCTGGGGTTCTCCCTCAGGCAAAGACAGCTGCCTCGCCCAAATTAGGCTTCTCCCTGAAGGACTAGCAGAGACTGTTGCACCTGCGTGTATGTAGCAATTGAAGTTCAATGTGTTCCTTTGCTTTTTCCTGTTATTCTCCCATTGTTCCCCAAAGCATTCCCCAATTAAACTTCCTGCTTGTAAATATCAGAGTCTTAGAGTATGTTTCCCAAGGAACCAGAACAACAATACACATGTCTCTATATATTTCTACATGTGCATAAACACGCACAGACTACGTATTAACTCGGCGCGCCCAATTGATGGCCAAATGACTGTCATATACCATATGAATTCAGGGACAGTACAGATAACTGGGCTGTCTGCAGGGGACTGAATGATGAAACCTCTCACAAGTGATGGAGATACAGAATCTTCTACTTTCTCAATTGAATTCAGTACACTGGTTTTCTCTTAAGTATCACCTGTAGTTGTTTAGACCCAGAAAAAAATGTCAAAAAACCCCTACATATTTTGTATATAACAAATGATAGCTGGTCTTCATTATGACATTCATTCATACTTGTAAGAAGAAATTGGAAATTGTCTCCAGGTTACATACCTCATAAGCTGGTATTCTTTATCTCTTTCATGAAGACGGATGTCTCAAGAGGCCAGAAGGCACGTATCTTTATTCTACCAAATATTACATATTTCTATGTTTTAGTTACACATAAAAATACTATTGAAAACTGACGTCTCAAGTTGATTTTGATTTCTAAGAAATGAGTAGAACACAAAATTTAATTCATAACCCATCAGCTCTCACCCATCTTAGCTTGACACGTAATTCCAATAAAGTTTGAAGTGAACCAAGTATTATTTCTGTCTGTCTTTTACTACAGTTGTGTATTTCTTAAAATTTAAGCTCTATCCCAATATCAGTTGTCTACATTTCCTTGAAAGAGAAATACATGTTGTAAAACTTGAAATAAATAAGCAGCTTAGGACAAAAAAAGCTCCAGGCCAAATTATAAAACCAAAAGAACCTAACTGGCTCTAGATAATTTAAGATAAACATTATTCCCTGGCTGGTGTGGCTCAGTGGATTGAGCACCAGCCTGTGAATTAAAAGGTTGCCAGTTCGATTCCCGGTCAGGGCACATGCCTGGCTCGCAGGCCAGGTCCCCAAATGGGGGCGTGTGAAAGGCAACCAACCACACACCAGTGTTTCCCTCATTTTCTCCCTCCTTTCTTCTTCTCTCTCTAAAAATGAATAAATAACATTTGTTTAATTTGTTCAATTAAAATAAAAGAGAAACATTATTACCTACTCTGCCTTGGTATGTGCATACCTTATGCAGTGTACATTGTACTTATATATCTTTACTACATACTGATGTAAATTAGTGGCTAATTTTACATGGAGTCCAGGAGATATTATATTATTATATTTTCTACTTTATGGGCTATCTTAGGCTGCTCAGGATGTTATAACACACACCATAGACTGGGTGGCTTAAACAACAAATATTTATTTCTCACAGGTCTGGGGGTAGAAGTTCAAAATTGGGGTGCCAGCATGGTTGGGTACTAGTGGGTGTCCTTTCTCTGGTTTGAGGATGGGCATCTTACTGGATCCTTACCTGGAAGTGAGAAAGCAAGCAAGAGGTGTATCTCTTCTAAAAAGGGCACTAATCCCACCATGAGGGCTCCACCCTCATGACCTAATTACCTCCCAAAGGTCCCACCTCCAAATATTACATTAGTAATAGGGCCTCAAAGGTGGGGGAGAGGGACAAGCATGAAATCCTTTGAAAATATTCATTCTTGCCCTGGCTGGCATAGCTCAGTGGATTGAGTGTGGGCTGCGAACCAAAGTGTCACAGGTTGGATTCCCAGTCAGGGCACATGCCTGGGTTGCAGGCCATGACCCCCAGCAACTGCACATTGATGTTTCTCTCTCTCTCTCTCTTTCTGCCTCCCTTCCCTCTCTAAAAATAAATAAAATCTTAAAAAAAGAAAATATTCATTCTTATTCTACACCTAACCAAAAAAGTTCTAATTCAGCAATAAAAACTTAATATACAGTTTATAGTGTCTATAGAATTATAAAAGAGCTAAAATCCCTGTGCAAGTTGCACTTACAAAACAGGTAACAAAGCCCTCTGTTACCATCATTTCAGAATGTAAGTAAGAATTATATTCCTTATTGGCTGCTTTAATTTTGTTGAACGGACAGTAAATTATATGAATGCTTCAGTGGGGACATGTTTATGCATTCATATCACTACCCATTGAACAATTGCTTTATTTTCAGGCAGTTACGGATAAGAATAGAAACTATGCAGCCTGTAAATTAGAGTAGTACTGAAGAGCAACCCCTTGGAGTAGCCAAAGAAAGAATAGCCAGAAAAAATGGAAATGTTAAATTACAGGCTATTTTTAAGGAAATACAGCCTTTGAAAAGATTGCAAGTACCTGAGATAATGCAAACTAAGCAAAGAACTACTACAATAGTGGTTCTTATGAGATTTGGTTTAATGCCTAGAAAATAATTATCTAAAATTATCATATCAATTATTTGCAGGTAAACAGTTGCTTTTTCTCTAGCTTAAGGGCATTCAAAACAATTGGTTTACTAAAATAATTTATAAATCTCCCCCTCAGCAATCTTATTTTATGTATTAACTTGGATGTATTAAAGCAAAGTTTGCTGCACACTTGCCTCCCAAGTGCTATGCCTTCCACACAGCTAAGCCCCAGTTCTGTTCATTTGTGATCTCAGTTGCTACATTTCCATTTCATCTGGGTTATCTGAAAAAGCATTGATTGTGCTTTTTTATCCTGCAAATGCTTCTTCTATCAAAACTAATCCTGCCATTAAAATGCCTGAGCATAAATATTAAAACATTTCACTTAAAACAAGGTTTTAAAAGCGTGTATTAAATATAATAAGGTATTTTCCTTACTATGTTTTATAGCTAATGCATCATTACTGGATCCAACCCTGGAATTACCCAGAACAAAGTCATTCAAGGCAGTGTGGACTCCTAAGGGGAAGAACATCTCAAAACTTGCCCTTGACCCTCATCCAGGCACATTCACCACCAACAAACCCCAAGACAGAACAAGTGAAATGAGAATAATAATCATGCCTAGAGAGAGCATTTTTGGTTAAGAGGATGTATTAAACAGAAAAGTGATTTCTGTTTTCGGAAGAGTTATAAAATAGTTTCTTCTCAAAGTAGTCAACACTATTAAACTTCATTATACTTTTTTAAATGATTACAAATTCTCAATCAAAAATGGGAAAATCTCAGAGAGTTTATTACAGTAAATAGTTTAGATAACAAGGCAATAATCATCTAGGCATATCTTACATGATATAAATGAGTTACTCCGCATGAAAGAGGATGATACAGCCTCTGGGTTCCATCACAGGCTCTGCAGCCAGATTCTGAGTTTAGATCTTGACTTTACCACTCACTCCCTCGTCGTGTGGCCATGAGTCCACTTATCAAACTCCCTGTGCCTCAGGCTCTGCCTGTAACAAATGGAGATGATCATAATTGTACCTACCTCATAGAATTATTAGAAGCATTAAGTGTATTAATACATATAAAGCAATTAGAACAGTACTTTAGCACGTCATAATTACTCAAAAAGCATTAGCTACCCAGCATTGCCAGCTAATTTTTTCACCCTGAAGTTGACTCAAAAGTTCCCCACATTCTGTGTCCTAGTTTAGACACTCACATAATCTATTATGTGTACATATGCTTTTAAAGCTTCCTACCATTGAAAAAAATGTACGTAACATATGGACATCAAAAAGTGAGGTAGCTTTTTTCTTAAAGCTTGGGTATTGTAAAGAATTGTGACCTACTTGCTTTTCGTCTGTGAATAGCCCAGCCTTTCAGACCTGAAGTTTGGAACAGAAGAAACCCCACACTGTGTGGTGCCCCCGGCTACTGCAGGTCTTTGACGATGGTACTCGGAGGAAGGCTCCAGGGATCCTGCCCTCCACAGAAGCAAACCAAAGCACTCAGGAGTGTAACCCCACAACCTTTCACAGCCTCCCTGGGGCCCATCGAGCATCCATTCATTAGTTGATGCCAATCCTCTTAAACCATGTTCCATTTTTAATGTATTCCATTCTACAAAGACAGTAAGCTAAAAAGGCGTACTATTTTTTATGTTTATCCTGAAAACTGCACTTTTAATCTTAACTGTGTCTTTATGTTCCAGATTTCCACAAAGACATTACCATTAAAGTGAAAAAAAGAGTCATATACATAGCATACGAGTTGAAAGACATTCTTGATCTTTTGGACTTAATTTCTCTGGATTTATCAAACTGTCCAAACACCTACATGCAAGCCTCTTAATTTACTATAAATAACCAAATAGGGTTGACACAGGTGTGAACCAAATATCCTTCCCTCACTTTCTTCCTGCTTTCCCCCTTCTTTAATCCCTATGAATATTTGTTGAATACCTTTATATTTCAGACACATTTATAGGTTCTGGGGATACCAACAACATTATTTGCAATCATGGAATGTACATTTTAGTAAATCCCATGCATTATTCATCTATTGCTGTGCAACACTATTACCCCAAACTTCGTTCCCTAAGAAAGCACACACTTCTCATCTCATACCCTGGGGGTCAGCAGCATGGGCACAGTTCAGCTGGGTCCTCTGCAAGGCTGCAAGCAACGTGTTGGCCAGGACTGCACTCTCGTCTGAGGTTCAAGCAGGGGCAGATCTGTTTCCTAACTCATGTGATTATTGGCCGCATTCAGTTCCTTAGAAATGCTGGACTGGGGACCTTAGTTTCTTATTGGCTGTTGGTCAGAGCTGCTCTCAGTTTCTTGCCATGTGACCCTCTTCATGGGCAGCTTACAGCGTGGCATCTTGTTTCTGCAGAACCAGCAAGGGAGAGACAATCTCCTCGTGGAATTGCAATCTTATGTAATATGCACATCCACATAATCATGTACCTCCATCACTTTGCCATATCCTATTGGTTAGAAGCAAATTCACAGACCCACCTACACCTAAAGGGAAGTAACTGCATCAAGTCATAGATACAGGGAGGTGGGGATCGTGGGGGCACCACACAGTCTGTTGGCCACAGGTTCATGACAATTCATGCTCTTTCCACCATCCCAAGGTCCCGCAGAGTCCATCCCATTACAGTATCTGCACAAGGTGCAGTATCTCATCATCAGGTCCAGGAGATGATGGCTGCGTAGGTTGCTCTGTCAGTCCATGAGATTGACTGAAGGGACAAGTTATCTGTTCCCCCCACAAACACAACATACAATGGTTGAACAGACGTAAGAAAGCATCTGGCCCTGGCCAGGTGGTATGGTTGATTGGAACATCATCCTGCACACCAAAAATGCTGTGGGATTCCAACACGGTCAGGGCGCATACCCAGGTTGTGGGCTCCATCCCGGGTTGGGGTGCATAGGGGAGGCAACTGATTGATGCTTCTCTCTCGGATAGATGTTTCTCTCCCTCCCTCTCTCTCTAAATCAATAAATATATCCTCGGGTGAGGATTTAAAAGAAAAAGGGAAACACCTATACATCTATAAAGATATATATATTCTTTCCTGTTAAAAAAGGGGGGAAATAGGAGGTATTAAGGAGTCATCCTGGCAAAGGTTGACAGCTCCTTGACTAGATCTCAAAGACCAGGATAATTCTTCTTGGCTCTTGTTCACTCCCTCTGGGCTCTTGGCTTTGCCCACTGATACTATTTGGCAATGGTCTTGATCAAAGGAACATTTTGAAAATACATAAATAAAAATAAAGAAGAAAAGGAAGATCACCTTCAAAATAACACAAATGTGCCACATACTTATTTTTTTTTCCTAAAAGCTGAAGGGGCTTCCTTAGCTGTTATCAGATTAAAGTCACTACAGCCACGAAAGAAAGATGAGTGTCCTTTGAGACATATTCCCTTTCTCATGTGCAGTCACTTGTGTTAGTTTGTGAAAATTAGCATGTGTTAATTTCACATGCTATTTTAAACAGCCTGCCTCTGGCCTGTAGAATCTGGGGGTTCCTACTGCCTCTTCCACTTTTTCCTTTCTCTGCCCCTTTTAGTCCAAACTAACATTGTTTTCCTAAAACCATTTTCTCGCATACTTTATGGGTCTTCTGTGAATTTCACTGAAGTTCAGTCCTTAGACAAAGGGACAATGCTTTGAGTCTCCTAGGGGCCCATGAACGCTTTGATCACAAAGTTTCACAGGGCACAATGTCAACCTCTTAAAAAGGCCTTTTGTGTGATTGAATACTACCCTAGCCCTTTGATGGGAAGTTTAACAAAAGGTTACACAGCCACACCCTCATCTGTTCCTCTAGACCTGGCGTTTAGGACAGCTCTTGGATCCATTTCTCAAATTCAGTGGCTCTGCCTGTGGAAGTGAGGGCTTCCCAAATCACCAAGCCCTGGCTCCTTCGTAACAGTTCTTCCCTCAATTTATCTCCCTCCTATTTTACCTGGCATTTTATCTCCCTCAATTTATCTTGCATTTTCCCAAGCAGGAAGAAACCAGACAGCATATTAGACAACTTTCTTGAAAATCTCCTTAGCTGGATAACTATAAGTACATCTTACACTTATAATTTATTTTTCCCACATACTTGCAGGAGACCATTTCCCATTACATAATAAAGACTCCCTTTTCTCCAACTTCCAATAACCCACCTTCCACTTACTTTTGAACCCTATCAGTGCCATCCCTAAAGTCCAGATTTCTACGACCAATCCATTGAAAGCAGTTTAGACTTTTTATACCAGGCTTCCCAACATTTCTCCAGCCTCTACCCACTACCCAGTTCCAAAATTACTACTACATTTTAGAGATTTGTTATGACATCACCCAACTTCTGGTGCCAAAATCTGTATTCATCATCTACCTATTACCATAAACTTATTACACTTCTCAAAAACACGCATTTATTATCTGACCCACAGTTTGTGTGGGTCAGGAATTTGAGAACAGCTCAGCTGAGTATCCTACGGGCTACAATCAAGGTGTCAGGCAGGTAGTCTCACCTGAAGTTTACATGGAGAAGGATCCACTTCTTCACTCAAACGGCTATTAGAGGCAATGAGTAGCTCCTGGGTTCCCAGACTGGGGGCCTGTGTCTCTTGTCACGTGGACTTTTTACAACTTATCTGCTTGCTTCTTCAAAATTAATGAGAGAGAGTCTGCCCCCAAGACAGGCAGGGCAATCTTATGTAATGTAAGCACAGGGCCACAATCACATCTACTCCATCACATGTACCATGTTCTGTTGGTCAGAAACAAGTCACACTGGCTGTGCCCAAACTCAAGTGGAGGAGACCCTTGTCCTGGAATAATCCTAGAACGTGCCCTCACTCCCCAGAACAAAGCTGCCTGTGGAAATCAATGAAGCTACACACCATCTCTTCTCAACACTCATTTTAGGGTGTTAGCAAGATATTTAAAGTTCCTCAAATCAGCTTCCATGTTTGTAAAATAAATCTTATTCCCATTTTCACCTCACAGATACATCAAAGAGGATGTTAAGAGGAGTGAAAAATGTAGTAAGATTTTGGAAATAAAAAACTACTAAAAAAATCACAGATTATAATTCAGAGATTTCAGCTCCACCCCCCTGCCCCGCCCCAAATGGGGAAAACACTCACCAGGACGAAGCAGGTATAAAAAAACTGGCCAAGAACAACAATATGCAGAAGTGCCCTGTTGTTTCTCCTTATTTTAAAATGAATTCAACTGAAGAGAAGAATCTTAAGATTGGAAAAAGGATAAAGATATTTTATATAATTATCTTAGAAATGTGTTAATTTTAAAAATGCTTATTAGTAGTAAAATTATAAATAAAACATATGCTGTGATAATGATGCCTGTATTCTTGTATGCTTTCAGTATTTTAGTATTCATGTTTAATGCTGCCCGTGGAGAAATGTTTAATTAAGCAATTTTCTACAACAATTGGGATAATGCAGGTGACATCAAGGATAATTTAAATCTGCATACCACCGCATTAAGTAGAGGTGATTTCAGTGTGGTATTTTGCTATTAAATATTAAACTACATTGCTTTCACTGTCATTTCTAATGTTAAAAATATTAAGAACTATGGGATAAATTTTGCTTGTGTTTGGTTTTAAAACATCATTTGCTAACCTTAAGTAGTAAGTGTATTCCATGCACTATTCTAATTGCTTTATATGTTCCAGCTCATTTAATCCTTACAACAACTAAATAAAGGACTTGCTACTTAATTGCCACTTTTCAGATGAGGTAACCATATCCCAAAAGATGAAGGAATCTGCCCAGTTTCACCCAGCTGGTAAGTGGTGGAGCTTGAATTCGAACCCAGACCTCTCGTGTCAAAGTCCTTGCTCTGAGCCATGACGTAGCCATCTCTCTTGATGGAGTTGTGTAAGAATTTGTTATTATTTGACTTACATTAGGAAGATAAAAATGTTCTAAATATTCAAATGGTTCTATATTGTCATTTTAGTTTCTAGCAAATGCGTAGACCAGGGAAATACTGCAACAATTTACTCAAATAAGCCAAAAAATTATATAAAGTATTATTACACACTTTAGTTGCAGGCATTAAGAAAGGGCCATTTAAATTGCGATTCATAAATGGCAGTCCAGAGGAGAATTTTTAAGGAAAAAAAATAACGAGTAAGACTACTTTGCTCTTGGGTAGAGGAGAGAATCCTTTCACACCTCCCCCACAAAATGAGAGAGAGAGAATAATCTACTTAAGATTTTAAATACAGAGACTTAGAGAGGCTCAAAGAAATAGATAACGAAAATATTAACATTTTTTATTTTTAAAAAATCGAGTTGCATTATTTGAACTTAGCTTATAGTAAAATGGAAATTTTCTTTAGTCCTGTGATGTTGATTTCCCATCAATACCTTCATCAGGAAAACACACGCAGGCTCCCACGGAGGCAACGAGAGATTCCACATCCCGGCAAACACGCAGGTCACCCCGCCCGGCGGAGCGCCCAGGTTCCGCTTTCTGCCACAACGCGTGACTCCCTCTGGGCCTTGATTTCTCAGGCTTCTTATACCAAGGAGATTGTTTCGAAAACCTCAAACACATTCATTATGAATGTTAAACACTTTGTAAGAAAGCCACTTTCTACGTGGAAAAATTCTACCCATCTGCACCCATAACCTCCCAAATATGAAAAAGAAAGAAGAAATGAAGGAAGAAAGAAAGCAAGTCAGCAGTTTTTATATCTTATAAAGCACTAGTTGTCACCTTGATGACGTCATACGTTGTCCGACCCCCACAAAGCTCTGGAAGGTTAACTACAGAATTGTTTTTGTGAAACATCTCATCATATAACTACCCAAATAATGAAACAAGAAAGCCAAACAAGGACGAAAGTCATTTAAATCAAGTGTTCCCACATCCCCCAGCCTCCTTCGCGGAATCCCCAATTCCTCTACCACCGAGCATGGTAAGTGTAGCGTCGTAACATCACTTCGGAGTTGCAGAGCAGAGCAAGACCGGCGTCTGGAAGAGAAGTAAACCCCCCTACCGGTCCCTTTAAATCACCACCCCTGCCTAATTCGTCATCATCGCTACTCACTGTCTGGCCTCCTGGGGCTGCTCTCCCCTTTTCTCACTATTTCGCCCCTCCGTGGACATCATCCCCTTCTTCGTTACCCCAAATAAAAGCAACACAAAGCTATTATGTAAAAAAATTAACTGAAGAGTTAATAATAAAAAACAAATCATTGTAATATAGAACAGGACATCACTTTGAATTTTATGTGAGACATTACTGTTTCAAAAAATTCACCTCCAGTCCTGACCACAGGCAATCTTCCACTAACAAATCCGTCCTTAGTTAGACTCTGCATCCATTCTGCCAGGACCCTGCCCTCTTTCTTCCAGTTCCTGTGACAACCAAAGAGAGAGCACACAGTTTTAAAATGTGCCTTTTTTTCTCTACGTTGTCAAAGATCAAATTCGTAGACCTCCATCCCCCATCACTTTTGGCAAATAGAATAGTGGGGACTACAAAGTAGTGCACTCACACTCACCTTAAAATGTATTGTTTTTCTCTTCGGCAGCAAATGCAGGTTATGTGAATTTGTTTTCTTTCACTAGGTATAATATGTTTGAGAATTCCAGGACAAGTTTCCAGACACACAAGCGCACACACATGCAAGAATTGTCCTATGGCAGAAACAATCTTCCTTCTTGAGGAAAAAACACAGAATCTGGTGGAAGATAGATCTGGGTTCAAATCTGACTTTGTCGCTAGCTAGCTACATGAACTTGTTCAGACTCCTGAGTCACTGAACCCCAGGTCTAAAACACCTCCCTCCCGCTATTGTTCTGAGAATTTCAAAAGGCAATGTTTGATAAGTGATTTTCCTAAGGGATTTGAGCAATGAATAACAGTTATCCTTCCTTTTTTCTTGGAGGAAAAACGGGGAGTCCGTGGATGCCTCCGATTCCTCCTCTAATCCTCATTCTTCCACGGCTGCAGTGACATTTAATTTGGTAATGTCTTAAAAAGAGGCTTTTCGGAGAAAAAGTATTAAACACCTAGCACATTTATATTATTTTTAAGATGATCTTTCTTCTTTATGAGTTTTTAAATGTTCCTTTATAAAGCTCATTGCAAAACAGTCTCAGAAATTTCTTAGTAATCCTAAACCTTGCTTTAGAAAATATTATGCCTCATTTCACAAGGTGTGTATCAATTTCAAAAAACCTGAAATTTACAGGTATGAATCCAAAAGTTTTTGCAACGGATGGCCACTGAACTAGAATGTGTCTGTGGTATGCATGTATGCCAACCTACTAAATCCCACCAGCCAAATAGGAACGGAGGCATTCTTCTGAAACGTTTACAGAAAGGATGCTGACAACTCGTGGCCTCTAAAGCAATGCAGCAAAGCTGAAAAGACCTGTTGGCTTAGTGCTGGGCTGTGCTTTGCCAAGAGAAGCTGCTGTCGAGGCTGCTTTTGTGGACTTTTAAAAGCCTTTATACTTTCTCCTGGCCAAAAATTATGATCTAAAGTGCCAACTGAAGTGGTCCAAAAATTCAAGAAAATTAAGGAAATAAAGTACAAACCATAAAAGCTTTATAGATGTTTAATATTGAATATAAAAATAAGTGTAGCTGATACTAATATTTTTAGCTGAATAAAAAAATCTACTTAAAACTGAAATCGGGGACTAATTATATAAATTATAATACATACACACAAAAACTTTGCAACAATTAAAAAAGTTATAAATATAAATGCTAGAAGAGAAACATCATCAAGATATGTTAATAAAAAAGCAAATGCAAAACAGTGGGTAAAATACTTTCATATAAACTTTCCAAAAGTTAGATAGATATATAACAGGAGAGGGAGAATTTCATAATGTTTAAAATTTACTTTGTATCAATATTTTTAAATAAAATAAAAATTTATCAGAACTGAACTATTGTGGCTATAAATACTGTTAAACAAAGAATTAAATGAGACTTTTCATGCTGGAAACTAAGAATAATGCAGAGTTGGATAATTTTTGAAAGTTATTGCTTCAGTCATTCTCAAAGAGAATTTGTATAATTAATATGAGGTAGAGTCCTTTTAGAACTGATAAAAAAGAAAGATATATATGAAAAACTTAGATTTAAATTATGCAATGTAATGTACAACATGATGACTATAGTTAACAATACTGTATTGTATATTTGAAAGTTGCTGAGAGTATATCTTAAAGGTTATTACTACACAGAAAAAGTAACTATGTGAGGTAATGAATGTTAACTAAACTTGTGATGATGATTTGCATATATGTATATATCAAATCATTATGTTGTATATCTTAAGCTAATACAATATTATACACCAATTATCTCAATAAAACTGGAACATATATAAATGGTTAAAAGAATTTAAATTATGACTCTCATAATTATCACCAAACTACCCAGAACAAATTAAAATTTGTACTCCAATATACATATTCAATATTTTCTAGAATTGAAAAGCTTCCATAGTTTCATTGATTTTATAACACTAACAAAATTTTCTTGACACCCCAAAAAAATCTGAAATGTTCTACTTTCTCTTCTGCAATATAAGGAGAAGGGACCCTTCAAGGACTACAAGGAACCATGGACAATTATCAGCACAAAGCTTCAAGTTCTTTAGAAAAGAGCTTTTAACGATTAATATGGACCAATTCTAAGTCAAGAAAACTTGATAGTTTATTATAAAAGTCTTCAAGAGTTCCATGTTCATTGTCATCATTCTCTTTAAACCATACTTTTCATTTAATTATTCATTCACTTTTGTCTACCAAAACTATGAAGAAAATAAAGTACCTAGCCTTTACTAAGAGAAAAACATAAGTATATATCTAAACTTAAGCCAGAAACTGAGAAGTGATGTCAAAAAAATTAAAACGTATAAGGGACTAGATTTACCCTCCAACCTCCAACTTGACATAATAAAAGCAAAACAAAACAGAAGAAAGTATATGTAACAATGGTTTTCAAAATACTGGGCATCGGTCGATGAAGGACAACAATCCCAAGAGAAAAAAAAACAAACTATGTAATCCATGTGACTGTCCTAGAAGTATTGCCTTGAGGAAATTTCCAGGCCACAATACTGAGACAAGGAACCCAGGCAGAGCCTGTTGGACAACCTGAGTAGAGATGGAGCCAAGAATCTAGGGATATTAAGGCGGCTAGAGTTAGCAGGAGAGAATACTGGAGAAGAAAATGCTAAACAGAGAGAGAACCCTGGAGGCCTAGAGAGTCTCCCCCTTGAGCACTAAGAGGTACATGCATGAGATGAAACTACCTGAGTCCAGAGGAAGAGCCATCCAAAAGGAATAGAGGAAAGAGCCCCCATGTTCACAGTGCTGGGAATAGTGCTTGTTACCATCGGCCAGCCTTGCAAACCTCCTAATTCATGGAGCACTGGGGAGAGTTCACAGCAGGGTTTTGCCTTCCTTCAGTGAACAATGCAAGGGAGTGGACAACGCAGTGGCTGGGAAGAGACTGGCAACAAAAATCAAATTGCCAATACAGAAATCTAAACCCAGAAAAACATAATTTTTAAATGATAACAAAATAAGGACCTTCTTACACATACAGAACAGAAAGCATTCATCACCAGTAGGTCCACAGTGAAAGATATGTCAAAGGAAGTTTTCCAGGCAGAAGGAAAATACTGCCAGATGGAAATCCAGATCTACTACCCAAAGGAAGGAACACTGGAAATGGGGACAGATGGGAAAGCGTACAAGGTATTTTTCTTATCATTTAAGTTTCTTTAAAAGATAACTGACTATTTAAAGCAAAATAATTATAATGTCTTATGGTGTTTATAACACATATATTAAATGCATGACACCAATAGTATAAAAAATGGAAGTGTTGAATACTATTATCATAGGTTCTTATACTACACATTAAGTGATGTATCACTGAGACTGTGATAGCTTAAGGATGCATAAAGTAAACCCTAAAGGAACCACTAAAATATTAAAACCAAAGTTGTAGCTAATAATCTAAGAAAGAGTTCTTCAAATAATCCAAAAGAAGGAAGAAGATGTATGGTAAAGGAAGAAAGAATGAGGACCAGAAAACAAAATGGCAAGGGAAAAACTGAACCCTAACACATCAAATCTCATTGTATGGAAGGGTCTCAACACCCAAATTAAAAGGCAAACACTATCAAATTGGGTTTAAAAAAATATGTATGACACAGCTGTGTACCCATAAGAATTATACTTTAAATAAAAAGTCACAAGCAGGGTAAAAGTAAGAGGATGGAAAGAGTATTTACTAATCAAAAAAGAAATACCGGAGTGTCTATATGAATACAAGACAAAGTACATTTTGGAGGGAAGAACATTACCAGGGACAAAGAGGGTTATTTCATAATGTTAAAGAGTTTAGTATCTCAGGAAGACAGAACAATCCAAAATGTTTCTGCATGTAATAACAGCTTCAAAATACATGCAGATGGAACTGTAAGAAGAAATAGGAAAACCCACGATTATAGGTGGATACTTTCATCAATTGATAGAAAAAGTAGCCAGAAAATCAGGAAGGATATAAAAGACTTCAACACCATCAACCAACTTGCCCTAATTGAAATTGATAAGAACACTTTACCCAACAACATTCTTCTCAAGTGCACATGGAGTATTTACCAAAATAAACCACCATCGGTGATAAAACAAATCCCAATACATTCGGAAAAATTCAAGTTCTATAAATAATGTTCCCTGACAGCAACAGAATTAAATTAAAAACACACAATGGAAAGATGTTTGCAATATTCTTGAATATTTGGAAACTAACACATTTCTAAATAACCTATGAGTTAAAGAAGAAAATTTCTTCAACTAAAAAATGTTTTCAACTGTTTTCTTTAGCCATGCAGAAGCTTTTTTAATTTGGTGTAGTCCCATTTGTTTATTCTTTCCTCTATGTCCCTTGCTCTAGGGGACATATCAGTGAAAATATTGCTCCATGTAATATCTGAGATTTTCCTGCCTATGTTCTCCTCTAGGACTTTTATGTTGTCACAGTTTATATTTAAATCTTTTATCCACCTTGAATTTATTTTTGTGTATGGTGTAAGCTGGTGATCAAGCTTCATTTTTTTTTTTGCATGCAGCTCTCCCAACACCATTTGTAGAAGAGGCGATTTTTGCTCCATTTTATGCTGCTGCCCCCTTTCTCGAATATTAATTGACCATAGAGACTTGGGTTTATTTCCGGGCTCTTTCTATTCCATTGGTCCATGTGTTTGTTCTTATACAGTACCAGGCTCTTTTGATGACAGTGGCCTTGTAATACAGTTTGGTATCAGATATTGTGATCCCTCCTACTTTGCTCTCCTTTCTCAAAATTTCTGCAGCTGTTCTGGGTCATTTATGATTACATATAAATTTTTGAAGTGTTTGTTCTATACCTGTGAAATATGCTATTGGTACTTTAACAGGTATTGCATTGAATCTATAAATTGCTTTGGGTCGTATGGACATTTTGATGATGTTAATTCTTCCGATTCATGAACACGGTATATGTTTCCATTTGTTTGTGTCCTCCTTAATTTCTTTCTTCAGCATTGTGTAGTTTTCTGAGTACAGATCTTTTACCTCCTTGGTTAGGTTTATCCCTAGATATGTTATTTTTTTTTGTTGCTATATCAAATGGGATTTTTTTCCTGATTTCTGTTTCTGATAGTTCATTATTGGTATACAAAAATGCCTTTGATTTTTGAATACTGACTTTGTATCCCACTGTTTTGCCAAATTCACTTATTAGATCAAGCAGTTTTTTGGTGGAGTCTATAGAATTTTCTATGTACATTATCATGGCATCTGCAAACAATGACAGTTTTGTTTCCTCTTTTCCAAGCATTTAAATAGAAAGAGAACTGACCATACGGGAAAACATATTTGCCAATGATACCTCAGACAAAGGTTTGATCTCCAAAATATATAAAGAACTCACATCACTCTACTCTAAGAAGACAAGCAACCCAATTAAAAAATGGGCAAAGGACTTGAACAGAAACTTCTCCAAGGAGGACATACAGATGGTCCAGAGACATATGAAAAGATGTTCAGTATCACTAGCCATCAGAGAGATGCAAATTAAAACCACAATGAGATACTACTTCACACTGTTGAGAATGGCCATCATAAACAAAGCAACAAATAACAAGTGTTGGGAAGGTTGTAGAGAAAAGGGAACCCTAGTGCACTGTTGGTAGGATTGCAGACTGGTGCAGCTACTGTGGAAAACAGTATGGAATTTCCTCAGAAAACTAAAAATGGAACTGCCTTTTGACCTGGCAATTCTACTGCTTGGATTATATCCTAAGAACCCTGAAACAACAATCCAAAAGAACCTATGCACCCCAATGTTCATAGCAGCACAATTTACAATAGCCAAGTGCTACAAGCAACCTAAGTGCCCATCACTAAATGAGTGGATCAAAAAACTATGGTACATTTACACAATGGAATTCTATGCAGCAGAAAGAAGGAGCTCCTACCCTTTGTGACAACATGGATGGAACTAGAGAGCATTATGCTAAGCGAAATAAGCCAGGCAGTGAAAGACAAATACCATATGATCTCACCTTTAATTGGAACCTAATCAACAAAATGAACAGGCAAGCAAAACGTAACCAAAGATGTTGAAATTGAGAATGGGCTGACAGCAACCAGAGGTGAAAGGGGAAGGAGTAATGGGGGAAAATGTAAAGGGTTTACAGGAACAGTTATAAAGGACACACGGATGATAACAAGGGAGGGGAACAGGGGAAGGAGGTGGGGAGGGCTGGGGGAAAAGCAGAAAACTGTACTTGAACAAAAATTAAAAAATTAAAATAAATAAAATTTTAAAAGAATAAAAATAAAAATACATAAAAATGGTTTTAACTGAATAAAATGCAAACGCAACATATAAAAATGTGTGGGATGCCACAGCAATAATGGGTGTGGGCAGGTATAGCAATAAACATATTGGAAAAGAAGACGTCAAGTCAAACACAGCTTCTGCCTTAAGAAACTAGAAAAGGAAGGGGGATTTAAATGAAAAGTATATAAAGGAAGAGAAATAATACAAATAATAGCAGAAATCAATAAAATGAAAAAACATAAAAACAATAAAATAAAGAAAAAACCATGAAACCAAAAGATGATTCCCTGATAAAGTCAATAAAACTCTAACTAGATTGACCAAGAAAAAAAGAAGAGATATAAATTGCCAATATCAGAAATGAGAGATATATCACTAGAGATTTTACATATAGCAAAAAGAGAATAAGAGAATAGGAATAACTGTATGCCAAGAAATTTGACAGTGTTGATGAAATGGAAAAATTCCATACAAGGCATCAATTACAAAACTCACTTGGGAAAATAAGTAACCTGAATAGCCCTTAAGTTGGTCTGAAGACTCAATACTGGTGGTATTGAAGGCTCGGTACCTATCCTCCCAAAAATTGATCTACATATTTCCAACATTACCAATAAAAATTCCAGCAGGTTTCTTCTTAATCTGTGAGCTGTTTTTAAACTTCATGTGAAAATACAAAGAATCCAGAATATCCAAAACAATTTTGAAAAGGAAAAACAAAGTTGAAATATTACCACCACCTGACTTTGATTTCAAAATATATTATAATGCTACATTCAAGGACAGCTCCTTAGAAGAGCCCTATGCTTGATGTAATAGTCTGCTGTCACTGCCTTGAAATTCTCAATAATTTTTGAACAAAGGGACTCATACTTTCATTTTATACTGCACCCCACCAATTATGTAGCTGATCCTAGCTACAGGAATTAAGACACTGTGGTATTATTGTAAAGGTAGAGAATTGAGTCATTGATCATTCAGTCATTGATCAGTCATTGAGTCATTGATCATTAGATCAATATAGATTCCAGAAATAAACCCCACACACACTGATAAAGGTGCAAAAGCCAGTCAGTGGAGAAAGGGTAGTCTTTTTTTTTATCAAAAAATGCTTAGTAAAATCAGATGTTTATATGCAAAAATATATATATACTTTGATCCAACTTCACACCATATACAAAATTAACACAAATAACCACAGGCCTAATGTAAACCTAAAACTATATAACTTTTAAGGGTAAACTTCAGAGAAAATCTTTGGCTTTATGCTTCCTTTAAATTAACAGTACATCTCATCCTGGACCTTGGAAACCACTAACTGGTTTTCTGTAATTATACTTTTGATTTTTCTAGAATTTTATACCAGTCGTCAATGGTCAATTTTTTAAACTTCTTATAATGCTTTTAAGATTCACCCATTTGAATATATCAGTAGTTTATTCCTTTTCATCACAGAGTAGTGTTTTATTATATGGCTCTATCTCAATTTGACTTATAGTCACAGCTTGAACATTTGGGTTCTTTCCAGTTTGGGGATATTATGAATAAAGCTGCAATGAAGATTCTTGTTTTAGTCTTTATTTAAAAAAATATTTTAGAGAGGGGAAGGGAGGGAGAAAGAGGGAGAGAAACATCAATGTGTGGTTGCTTCTCATACGCCCCCTACTGGGAACCTGGCCTGCAACCCAGGCATGTGCCCTAGACTGGGAAGTGTGAACTGGATACTTTATGTATCAGGTAGAGATTTCTTAGTAAAAATACAAAAAGCATAATCTGTTAAAACAAATTTATAAGAAAGATTTTATGAAAACTAAAAACTCTGCTGTTTGGAAAAATGAATAAGAAGACAACCCAGTAAGTAGGAGAAAACATTTGCAAAGCATAAATCTGATAAAGGATTTATATCTTTATATATTAAAAAACTCTCAAAACTCAAAAAGACAAAAACACAACCCAATAAAAAATTGTCAAAATATTTCAATGAAAAATTCTTTAAAGAAGATATATGTATGTCAAGTAAGCACAGAAAGAGATGCTCAGTATCTTTAGTCATTAGAAAATTGCAAATTAAAAACATGGGAATGGATAAATTAAAAAGACTGACTATAACAAGTGCTGATGAAGTATGGAAGATTTGGAGCTTTCATATCCTATGGATGGTAAAGGAAGATGATACCACCATTTGGAAAATATTGTAGCAGGGTTTTTTTTTTTAAGTTTAGCATACACCTACTATATGTTCTAGCCATTCCAATCCCAGATGCTCAAGAGAAAAGGGAATGTATATGTCCACATAAAGACTAAAACAAGCCCTGGCTGGTGCGGCTCAGTAGACTGAGTGCCCACCTGTGAATCAAAGGGTTGCCAGTTTACACTTCCCAGTCTAAGGCATAGGCTGGCCTGGGTTGCAGGCCAGGTTCCCAGTAGGGGGTGCATGAAAAGCAACCACACATTGATGTTTCTCTCCCTCTTTCTCCCTCTCTTCCCCTCTCTAAAATATTTTTTAAATAAAGACTAAAACAATCTTCATTGCAGCTTTATTCATAATATCCCCAAACTGGAAAGAACCCAAATGTTCAAGCTGTGACTATAAGTCAAATTGAGATAGAGCCATATAATAAAACACTACTCTGTGATGAAAAGGAATAAACTACTGATATATTCAAATGGGTGAATCTTAAAAGCATTATAAGAAGTTTAAAAAATTGACCATTGAAGACTGGTATAAAATTCTAGAAAAATCAAAAGTATAATTACAGAAAACCAATCAGTGGTTTCCAGGGTCCAGGATGAGATGTCCTGTTAATTTAAAGGAAGCATAAAGGTACTCTTGAGGGTAAATGTTCTATGTTACGATTTTGGTTGTGGTTACATAACTATATACATTTGTCAAAATTCATTAAATTGTACAATTCAAATCATTGTTTCATTTTAAGTAAATTGTATCTCAATGAAGCTGATAACTTTAAATCCTTCCCCAAGAGATGTGCTATCCATTTGCCAGAAAAATACAAATAAATTTCTTTTTAACTATGTACCTGAAAATGTTGTCTCCATAGCCTCACCTGATACGTGGTGGGAAGAGAAATTCACAAGAAAGAGGTGATACACAGACTCCAGAACATCACTTGACACTCTCATCTGGTTTTTGCATTGCATTTTAAACTGTGTTGCACAAAATAAAAATCAGTATCAATATTCTTTAATTACTCTGCTTTCATAAATAGTTTCTGGTTCCAGCCATGTAGGAGCTGTCTCTGCTCATCTTCACTAATGTCCCTGAAGTCTGGTCAAGGCCATTGCCCTCCTTTGAGGGTCCTTTAGATCTAGGCATGGCCTGCTATCCTGGATACCTTAGCATCTGGGCTTACAGGATCTCTCAGAGAAACAGTTCTGTCATAAACTTTGAATTAACTAGAATTTCAAACCTGTAAGCCGGGGGTGGGGGAGGGGGGAACATGTTCTTTAATGTTATCTTGTAGCACCTCCTGGTGTTTAGATACTGAAGGTTTCAATTCTAGACGCCCAAGTCTTTCTTTTTCCCTAAAGCCAGAGAAATTAGAATGGGTTTTTTTGTGTGTGAGAATACAATATGATAAATGGAATTACAAATTATTTACAAATAAATAAATGGAGAGGATCTTGGTTTGAGTCTGCTACTTGATTTTCTGAAATAAATAATACCTACTTTCAGGACAGTCCAAACTTTAGAAAACATAGTTGGAGGTATACGGGATTTGGTTTTTTTCATTTCTTTAAAGATGCCTTAGTCATTCTTCCTAATATTTTATGCTTTCTCTCTTTTTATTTTTCAATTACAGTTTACACTCGATATTATTTTGTGTTACTTTCAGGTATGGAGCAGAATGGTTAGATGATGATGCACTTCACCAAGTGTTCTCACTGGTATTTCCCATACCCACCTGACACCATACACAGTCCTTACACTATTACTGACTCTCTCCCAGGGTTGTCTTGATATCCCCAAGGCACTAGAATTTTTAACAGAGTTCTTTTAGCCATCCAGCCCCCGCCCCCCGCAACCTCATGCAGAATGCTTTTCATTGAGAGAGCTGAACAGTGCATAAAAACTAAGATATATGGTCTTGTCATCGTTACCGACCCCAAAGAGAAATGACAGTCTGTCTCATTAAAGTCACTGCGTGGTCAGGTGCCAAATTTTCAGGTGCTTTGTCATGTTCTCATCCTCTTACCTGGCCCAATGAGCCACAAGCACAGCCTCCTTGAGCCTCTGCTCTCTCACCGAGTAAGGTGAGCATAATCTTCGGGTCCAAAGTGGTCAGGATGATGGACAGGACAACTGTCCCCACACTTAGGTATCAAGCATTGAGAACAGAGGTTAACCCCCCTGGTACCGTGCAAGCTGGCCCCTGCAGTCACTGGAGCCTTTATCTCAGCCAAGCCCTCTGCAGCTGTCAGGCATGCAGAAGGGTCAGGGCCAGTTTCCCCAGGAGGTAGGTTATGATTTGTTGAGGCTAAAAGACAAAACGATTTGCAAGGGAAAGAGCATGTCACATTCAGCCACACTTATGTAATGACGAGGAAAATCCAGTGTCTCTGTCCTCATGCCTACACACTGGCCATCCGTTCCATTTTCCCTAGACCTCTGTCTTGGTGACCAGCTAAAACAGGCAATGGGGAAAATGCACTCAGCACATGTGGCAGCGTCTCAGCGACTCTGGAACAATTTGGAGGGGGTGGGGGAATTGGAGAGATGAAAGGTCAAGTGTCCTGAGCTTACCTGTGGATCCACGCTAGCCCTCATGCCAACTCAGTGGGCAATCCACAGAGCCAACTGGAGTTCACAGTTCCCATGTGGATACGACAACCCAACCAAGAGAGGGAGGGAAAGTACCTATAATATTATTAAGTTATATTTAAAAACAACAATATAGCTGATTTCTTACCAATAACATCTATCTGAAACCAGTGGGAAGCATATTTTGGTAAAAATGCAAGATAACCTTGAACTTTGAAAATTAATAAATTGGTTACTTAATGTGACCTTTTACTTAAGTCTTTCTCTTTCAGCTTCTGCATTTGTATATTATTAAAATGTTTTTGTACTCTACTGGAGAGAATCAGCAGGTGCTTTTTAATTATTCAAACTCCTCTGGAACCAAATTACTTAATGTAATTACATCTAGGATTTAAAAAATTGCTAATAAAAGTCATTTACAGATCTTAGGATATATATATTTACCACTTTGTAAAGAGACAGAACTAATTTTTCTTTTGATTCATTTTGATTTTGTTTTTCATAAGAATTGCAGAGCAGCAGTCAAAAAAAATAGATGGTACTATTTAGCTTAGAGAAAAAATGTTCTGTTTTCAGTGATGTAAATTTTATTCATAAAAATCCATTTTATTTTGCTGTAGTTTCACCCAAGTGCATAGATAATGAGGGTTCCTGGTGTCATCTCTGATCCAATAAATAAGGGGGGAAAATTTCTCTTAATGGCGTAAAAGAACATCTTGGAACTGAAACAGAACTATGGAGATTACACACATAAACAGCCAACCAGGGCATGGAAGATGCAAAACTACTACTATGCAAGAAAGAGAAGTAAAAATAAACAACACAATTTGCATGCCTTAAACAACTTCATTTTCTTTTAAAAAGCCAGACTCTTATGAAGCTGCTTTTCCAATTATCCCCTGATTTTGAATCAAAAGGGAGATGTTTTGGATGGAAAATGTAAGGGCAACTGTTTTGATGTGAAAACCTGCACAATTTCATACTTGAACCTGCCAGTAAAGGGCCCAGAAACCTTTTACAACTTCAAAAAAAGCCTCCAGCCAGCATGTATGCCCACCTCAATATGTAAGGGCTGCACTTGGCTGAGATCTGACTCTGGGGAAATGATTCTGAAAGGAGCAAGGTAGGGAGGTCTGAGCGCACCGACTCGGAACACAGCAGAAACATTTGCTCTCCTGGTGCAATGAAAGAACAGCTGTGCGCTGCTCGTGGCTCTCAGTTACGATCTGTGCATACCAACAAAGCACACAAATTCTGCTTCTTCTATGAGTGTTCTGCGACTGACGACAAAATCTTCTTTCAAGCAGCCAGAACGAGGCAGAAAGAAGAGCTCTCGTGGTGCAAACAGCTCGCACATTCTTTAAAAGTTTTTACTTTTCGATTGAACTATAATTGGTATGTGCTGTTAAATTAGTTTCATGAGTACATTAGTGATTCAATCTTTATATGCATTGTGAAATGATCACCATAATACAGTGTTATTGATTGTATTCTCCAGGTTGTATATTATCTTCTCGTGTCTTACTCATTTTATAATTGGAAGTTTGTGCCTCTGGATCCCCTTCTCTAGCCCATTTCTTCTACCCCGCACTCTCCCCCCAACCCTCCTCAACCTCCAATCTGTTCTCTGTATTTATTGGTCTGGGTTTGGTTTGTTTTGTTTGTGTCTTTTGTTTCTTAGATTTCACATATAAGTTCACGCACAGGTGACTATGAAGATAAACTGTCCTTCCAAAGACATGCCTTCTCAAAGATAATTTGGCTTTAGCATTAACGTTGGGGAGTGTATCATGAGTTGAACTATTTATTTTTAAAAATTAGCCCCTTCCTCACTGAGAATTGTTATTTCTAATTAAACAAAGGAACTGATCTCCCATTCTTTCTATATCTCATTTAAGATGGAAAGAACTCACCTCAATCACTGTTTTCACAACACACTGGTATTTTATTTTTCAGCCAGTTTCTCCTCATAAATATATAGTCCCCCTCTTATCTAGAGGGTATGTTCCAAGACCCCCAGTAGGTGCCTGAAACCAGAGACAGTAACAAAACTTATATATGCTACATTTTTCCTATAAATAGAAACCTATGATAAAGTTAAGTTCATAAATTTGGCATAATAAGAGATTAACAACAGCTAATAATAAAATAGAACAATAACAACAAACTGTAATTAAAGTCATTTGAATGGTTCTGTTTCTTTCTGTCAAAATATTTTCTTGTGCTTCACCCACCTTTTCACTTAAAGGCAGCACAGTGTGCCTTGTCTTTGGCGTCAGAAAGTAAAACAAGGGTGACTTGAACACACGCACTGTGGTACCTCCATAGTGGATCTGATCATCAATCATCAGGGCCACTAAGTGAGTAAAGGGTGGGTGCTAAGTGATTAGCATGGAGATGCTGAACAAAGGGATGAGTCACGCCCAGGGCACGACTGCGGAGATTTCATCACCCTAGTCAGAATGACGTGGAATATAAAATGTATTAGTTGTTTATTTCTGAGGTTTCCCATTTCATAGTTTCAGACCTCCGTTGACTGAGGATAACTGAAACCCCGGAAAGTGACACCACAGTTTAGAGGGGACAAATGTTTATTTCTCCATCTGTTCTGATGTTGGCCAGTTAGAGAGGCTCTTTTGGCGCCCCCTAGGTTGTCTTTGAGAAGTGACATCTGACGGTCCTCACTCTTCATTGAAGCTATGTGAGAATATGGGGTCGGGTCCCTTAAAAGTCTCAGTCACAGATAGTCTCATACACTGGTCCCCAAGCCCATGCCAGCCCTTGACAAAACTATCATTGCTCTTTTGCAAAATGAAAAATCAAATCAAAATAAAACAACAACAATAAAAATTACTAAGGAGGGGAAACACAGGTTTTTATAATGCTGACTGTACTCAGCTCGGGGAACGGACCTTAATTCTGAGAATATGTCTTTCGATTTTTTTTTATAGTTGAACTTCTTTCCTTTTTGAAATGTAGGTGATTGTGAATGGTAGTTGTTTTTAAGGGCCCCATTTGACACAGTGGAAATTCTATATAAATTTCCAAAGTCTGTGATCGGCTGGCATACAAAGTTTTAAAATGTGAACTAACCTAAAGGAAGCAGCCCCTTGGCTCTCGAGGAGGTCAGCACCAAGGTAACGACCGGTAAGTGGTGTCAGGTGTCTGCTGTGTCCAAGCAGGGAAGCTTCCCCATTAGCCTTCTGCTAGGAACTGCTTGAATTGGCAACACTCACCTCAGTATGATATAACAATTCGTTTTCCTATCTGGAAACTTAGTTCAAGTAGCTCAAAATAATCAACCGTTATTTTTGTCTCCAAAAACTTGTGTTTACTCTTAGTGTGCTCATCAAACTTATATAATAACTAACTGATATTGGAAAGATAAAGTTCGTCTTGGGTACCCCCAAACCAATATTTGTCAGTGGAGTTAGGAGAAACAAATTCAGCTGGGTCGGCCGAGCTTGGTTCAGGCACAAAGACCTCCCTTTCCTCAGAATCACTGGTCCTCAGAGCAGTCCTTGCACTCATTTCCGGGGGACATCGGACACCCCATCACTTTTTGACACCTCAGATTCCTCTTCCTCTACATGGAGTCCACACAATGAATCCCAACCCTCCCAAGAGGATGTGAACTGAGGTTTACCTTATAAAATTGTAGCAATTGTTTTGATAAAATTTTAATTCTAAGTCTCAAGTCAATGCATGTGACTCAAAGGCTGAAAAGGAAAATAACTACTTTCAGAAATTACATTCCACAGGTGGAAGCCGGCTTAGTATTTTGATGATTATAGGTAGCAGGATCGTGAGAGAATATGGAAACCACTGAATGATGACAATTAACACAGATTTCTCCACAAATCTATATTTTAGGCTGATATAATTGATGCACTTACATACAAACCCACACTGTATCAGCGAAGCCAAAAACACAACAGGAAAAACTTACATCACCAGTATATGACTACATCTGTGGATATGTCTTTAGTAGATTTGCCTCATGAGATAGCATTTTAGCTTTTGCATCCAAGTGTTATTCATTCACTATTTGGATTTCCTATGTTCTGCAATCCTCTGAGCAACCTCCATTAATCTAGACTCCTCAAGGGGCTCTAAGACCATTAGGTCCTTTGAATGGGAGAGTTGTTCTTTGTATCAGCCTCACAGAGAATACTCATCGCATTTCTATCCACAAATTGGAGAAAGATGTTGATTTAAAACAGGTGTATATGGAGGTTGTTTGGATTTCTTTAATACTGTGGTGTGATGATCAATTTATTCCCAGAGAGCAGCATCCAGATTTCCCTTCTCAGAACTGCCCACTTAAGACGCAGAGCTTCATTCTGTACCACTAGGAAAGAGTAAATAACACAGCGTAAAGAATCGCACAGCCATGGGTAGTAAGGTGAATAGACATAACATTATCTCTGGTAGAGTGTCCGTTTTTCAAGTACTTGAGTGCAAACTGAATAAAAATAGGATTTTTAAAAAGTTTTGATTCTCTACATCTATTCTGTACAATCACTACACGCATTAAACAAAAATGCCAACTGTTCTAAAACAAGTTTCAAGTATAACCGAAGTCCTAATCAGTGGGGAGGCCAAGAGGTGACAGGTTTTTGCTACTCCCTTCCCTTCTCCCCAAATGTAAGTAAGAGCACATCTTGTGATGCAAACCCATCTTCAAAACAAGCGCCTGAGCCATCTTCCCGCCGTACTCCACAGCCATATCGCCTCTCTTAAGCTTCCCCTAAGAGTAACACACTGCTTTTTAAATTGTTTTTAAAAATGGACAAAAGATCAGAACCAAAGAAGCTATGCAGATGGAAGATAAGCATATGGGACAATGTTCAACATCGTATGTCACCGAGGAGGTGCAATTAAAACAATGAGATACCACAACACACCTATACATGACTAAAAATCCCAAAAATTGATAATACCAATTGCTGACAAAGATGTGGAATAACAGGAAGCATTATTCTTTGCTGATGGGAATGCAAAATGGCACAGACACCTTGGAAGACATTTTGACACATTCTTACAAAAACTGAATAGTAATCTCACCACTTGATCCAGCATTTGTAACACTAGGTATTTACTTAACTCATTTGAAAATGTATATCCCCATAAAGCCTGCATGCAAATGCATATAGAAGCCCTATTCATAACTGCCTAAAACTGAAAGCAACCAAAACCTCCTACAATAGCTAAATGGATAAATAAATTAAGGTATACCCATATAATTGAATACTCTTCAGAAATTTTTCTTAAAAGAGCAAGAAAGCCACACATACACATGGATGGAAACCTTAAATGTGTACTGCTAAATGCAAGAGAGCAGTCTGAAAAGTCTACATATGTCTAAACCCATTTACATGACATTCTGGAAAAATAAAAACCACAGGGACAGTAAACGGATCAGTTATTAGTGGGGGTTTGGGGGACAAGGCTAAAAGGTGCAGCACAAAGCACCTCAGTGCCACTTTCTGTGCGGTGCCATAAAAATAGATACATGACGTTATGCATTTGTTGAAACCCACAGAAATTTACAGCACAAAGAGTAAACTTTAATATACGCAAATTTTATTTCTAAAAAATTTTATAACAATTTATTTCAGCCAAACTGACGACATGTGCCAAGGAGCAAGATCTCAAGTGCCCCCACTATATGCAAATTTTAAACATCGTTTAGGAGGTCAGGAAATCCCAGTATGGAATGCACAATGCGACAAAAGAAGCTAATTGTATTACAAATCTGGAAGAACTTTACTGAAGGAAAGGCAAGAGGTGCTGACCTCAGTAATCTTAGAAATAAACAGGGTCCATAATACTGTACAAAAATTCTGTATTCTAGTGGATAAAATTATTTCCCATGAGGGCACAGGTTAGCAATGCTGAAGAATTTTTCTATATATACACCAGAACTGATCAACTAAGTAAATGGATGGCAAATAGGAGCCAGATTTCTTACTGTTAAATTAGGAAGTTACAGGTAGACAAGAGAAAAAGGCTAGAGTTATCCATGTAGTGATGGATTAGAATTGGAGGCATCGGTAAGAACCTATGAAATATTTGTAGATAAATCTAAATAGAGAGCTCATACACACACATATTTCACCTGTCAGCTGGGAAGGTGTAGGAACAAAGATGCCCCAGCACAATGACCATACCTAATGCCCAGCTCTCGGTTTCTAATGTAATTCTACAATCAAAGAAAGCAGGGCTTCTTAGGAAAACAATTAGTTCTAGCACTGGTACAGGAAATATACAGGATGAGCCTGGTAGTGCCAGAAAGTAAGAAAGTGCTAAAGCAAACAAAAACCCACATACAATGATAGAGATATGTGATGGGACATAACCACCAACTGAAAAAGCTCTAATGTCTCACTCTAGAACAATCTGAGCAACAAAATACATAAAGTAGTGTTGAATTATAGTCCAAAGTATATCTATAAGTCTATCTTGATATAAATAAATGATTGCATAAATGGTGAAGAAAACACACCCTATCATGCAGAATTCCACTAATTTATATATTCCACCCTCAAACCGAGAGAGCGTAACTCCCCCCACTCCTCAAGTATTCGCATTCCATAGTGACTCTTCCCAAAGACTGTAGTGTAAAAGGAAGGAGAATAATTTATCAGTGGAGAAGCCAACCAACACCATCACAGCTGGAGGATCAAGGTCAATCTCAATAGTGATAAGTCCTGTTGATAGTATGTACCCTTCCTCCCAAATTCCACAACCCCAAACTAATCATGAGTAAAACGTGGACAAGACCCAGTGGAGGGACATTCTGCAATATATCTGACCAGTCGATACTCCTCAAAACTATCAAGCACGAAAAACAAGAAAAGTCTAAGAAACTGCCGTAGCCAGGAGGAACCTAAGAAGACATGCCAACTACATATAATGTGGTTTCCCAGGTGGAATGCTGGACAGAAAACAAAAATTAGGTAAAAACTAAGGAAATCTAAGTAAGTTATGGACTTCAGTTAATAATAATGTATAAATACTGCTTAATTATTCCTAGCCAATGGTTATTCCTAACCAGTTCCTGCACTAATGTAAGATGATGATAGCGGAAACTGAGTGTGTCTCAGCCCAGTGTCATTGGTAGCAAAAGGCGTGACTACAAAAAAGATGAGGGACTACCATCTCATTTCAATATGATATGTGCCTTAGTTTACAGGTTTCCCTCCCATCTCTTTCATTCTGTCCTTAATTTGTCCTTATAAGGTTGTTTGCTCTATAAAGATACTCACAGTCTGGATTTTGCTGATTGGATCTTCATAAAGTAAGTCAGCATATTTTACAGCTGCTAGATTACTTGTCAATGAGATGTGAGATCCAGGTGCTTGATCCTAGGTAGGTTCCCACATTTGATATCGCTCTAGTTAGCGGGTGCATTCTTTCAGCAGATGGCACATAGCGTCCAGGCGTCTCTCCTTTGGAGATGTTAGCAGCCACTGATGCTTAACACCTACATCTTAAGGGGGTGCACAGTGGTAAGCATTCTTTGTTTTACTTTAAATTCAAAACCTTCTAATATAAACGTTATTGAAGAAAATTTACATACAATAAAAAATCACCAATCTTAAGTTGCAGGAACATAAAACAGCCTGCCAAAATACAAATGCATGGTTGCAGCAGCTCCTTGGATTTCTTCTATTCTATATGCAAATGAAACCATTTATACACTCTCATTCTTTCCCCTGTATTTATGGAGAACAAAATAATGACTGTAAGTTTTCAAAGAATTAATGAAACTTGGGGAAAGTGTACCCTTTTTCTTTTTCATTGACATCACTGGTAATCCTCACATAAGATAGTGACTTTAACCTTCAGACTCAAATCTATATTTCTAGAACTCTTTGACATGTATAACTCATCGTAGTTTGCAAAACCTTTTTGCACTTGTTTTCTCATTTGGTACCAATAAGGAGGCAGAGCAGGCATGAGTGTCATTAGTTGTATTGGACTTGGCACAGGAGAACTGGGGAAAAGGGAAGATGAGAGGAAGTAGCTACAGAAATGAAATAAACATTCATGTTTCTGACATGCTGGCAAAGCTGATAATCTCAGATAGAAGTGATTGATATTAGTTTGAAAAAAAAACATTGTTTTTTAAGCCTTGAAAAGAGTCACATAACTAGTGCCAATAAAAATATGTGGAAGGCTATTGACAAATTCCATGAAAATCAGATGGAGAAATAGGAAAACAAAATAGCTAAATTTATTATCCCAAGATAGAATTTTACTTTTTTCAAAGAGCCATCTGCATGGGCAGAGCATAGAGAGAACTTGGGCTCCGAGGAAGGAGACCTGGCTTTAAATCTCAACTCTGCTGTTTACTTACGTGACCTGGGGTGACTTGCAAGTCTCTGTTCTCTAGTTATTTCATTTGAAAAATGAGAAACTAACATCCATTTCCTACAAACGTAGAGGAGTCAGAATGAAATAATGCATAGGATATTGTGGAACAAATGTATTTCTAATGAAAGCCCAGCACCTACCAAACTGTGTGGGATCACCAGGGCCTAATCATTAAGGTCCTTGGGAGTGTTTCTATCAATAAATAGCTCAGAAATTGCTCCTCAGCAAAGAAAAAACCTATAGTTTTATTCAGCTTCAATAATTTCTTCAGCAAAGACAAATTAGTAAATGGCTTATGCAACCAGTATATTGTAATGAAAATTGACATTGGATATAATTCAGAAAAACTTATCCAAATTAAGGGGAAAATCATTTATTATTTAAAAAAACAGGTTCCCTTTTCTGCCAATGTTTTTTCTTAGATTCTTCTCCAAACAGGAGTCCAATGACCATTTTGATACAAAGTTTATAAATGCCTTTCATCATCAAATGTCATTCATACAAGTTACACAGCAGGGCTTCTTATTATTAAATGTGTATTTTATATTATTATTTTTTTAATTTTTTAAAAATATTTTATCTTATTTTTAGATTGAGGGGGAAGGGAAGGAGAAAGAGAGGGAGAGAAACATCAATGTGTGGTTGCCTCTTGTGTGCTCCGCCCTGAGGACCTGGCCTGCAACCCAGGCATGTGCCCTGACTGGGAACCGAACCGGCAACCCTATGCTTCACAGGCCCATGCACTGAGCCATACCAGCCAGGGCTGTATTTTATATTATTATATATTTTCTATAAATGAATGCCAATAGGAAAACTCATCATTTTTACTTTAGAGACTCAAAACCCCTCCTTTCAAAAATATGTCAGCAAGAAAAGCAAATTGTTAAATGATATAGAGGGTATAATGCCATTTACATGAATTTGTAAAATATAAAAAAATACTATTTAGTGTTTTACCTTTCATAGTTTACATGTTAGTTGTAAGCTTCTCATATGTGACTTTTATATGTTAAAGCAGGTTTCTTCTATTACTAGTTTTTTGTGTGTTTTTATAAATGAAAATTGTGTTAAACTTTGTCAAATGTTTTTCTGCCTATATTGACAGGATCTTGTGGGATTTTCCCTTCATGATGTTAATGTGGTGTTTTTTACACTGATCAGTTTTTGTATGTTAGACATATGTTTCATATATTCTTGCATTCCATGACCCATTAGGGTCATGGAATATGATCCTTTTAATGTGATGTTCAATTCTGTTTGCTTATATTTTGTTAGGAACTTTTGCATCAATGTTCATCAGAAAAATGATCTATAATTTTCTTTTGTTGAGAGTCTTTGCCTGGTTTTGGTATCAGGGTAATGCTGGCCTCAGAGAGTGGGTTTGGAAGCACTCCCTCCTCATTTTAGTTTTTTGGAAGAGTTTGAGAGGTTTTGTGTTAATTCTTCTTTAAATGTTCAATAATACCCCAAAGAAGCCACATAGCTCTGGACTTTTCTTTGTTGGACGGTTTTCTTCACAATTCAGTCTTGGTGGATTGTGTGTTTCTAGGAATTGGTCCATTTCATCTAGTTCATCCAGTCTGTCAATGTACAATTATTCACAGGATTATTTTCAATTCTGTAAAACTGGTTATAAGTCCCACTTTCATTTCTGATTTTAGTTAAAGTCTTTCATCTTTTATTCTTGGTAAATCTAGCTAAAGATTTATCAAGTTCATTGATCTTTTCAAAGAATCAACTTTCGGTTCCATTGATTTTTCTGTGTTTTTGTATTCTCTATTTTATCTTTAATCTTTGTTTATTTTCTTCCATCTGCTAACTTGTTTAATTTGCTCTTTTTCTATTTTCTTAAGGTATAAATTTAGGTTACTGATTTGATCCTCTTTTTTAAATGTAAGCATAAACTTCTTTCTTAAAACTGCTTTTGTCCCTAGCTGCTGTGGCTCAGTGGATTGAGTGCCAGCCTGAGAACCAAAAGGCTGCTGGTTCAATTTCCAGTCAGGGCACATACCTGGGGCACAGGCCTGGGGCACAGGCCAGGTCCCCAGTTGGAGCATGTGAGAGACAACCCATTTGTTTCTCTCATGCACTGACGCTTCTCTCCTTCTCCTTCTCCCTCCCTTCCCCAATCTGTAAGTAAAAAACAAAACAAAACAAAAAAATGTGCTTTTGTTGCATCCCTTAAGTTTTGGTATGTTGTTTTTTCATTTTCAGTTGTCTCAAGATATTTTGCAATTTCTCCTTTGACCTATTGGTTGTTTGAGTATTATGCTTATTTTTCACATTTTTTGTGGATTTTTCTACTTTCCCTTCTGTTCATTTCTAGTTTCATTGCTTTGTGATCAGAAAAGATACTTTGAATGATTTTAATTTTTTAAAATCTATTAAATTTGTTTTGTGGCCAAACATAAGGTCTATCCTGCAGAATGTTCCATGTGCTCTTGAAAAAAAGAAAAACATTTTGCTGTTTTGGGCGGAGTGTCCTGTATATGTCTGTTAGGTACAATTGGTATATACTGGTGGTCATACCTCCTCATTGATTTCCTTATTGTCTGGTTGGCCTATCCATTATTGAAAGTTAGCCATTGAAATCCATTACTAACTGTCATTGCAGAGCTATCAATTTCTCTCCCAATTCTGTTCATTTTTGCTGCCTATATTTAAAAGCTCTGATGGTTGGTGTATATATATTTATAAGTGTTATATTGCTTTGATGTATTAACTATTTTATCATTATATAATATCATCTCTTGTAAGAGTTTTTGACGTGTAATCTGTTTTGTCTCCTCTTAGTGTAGCTATCCCTGCTCTCTCTTGTAGACAGCAGATAGTTGTATCTTTTTTTTAATCAAGAGGCCCCTTAGCAGCCCCTGGCTGGTGTAGCTCAGTGGATTGAGCGCGGGCTGGGAACCAAAGTGTCCCAGGTTCGATTCCCAGCCAGGGTACATTCCTGGGTTGCAGGCCATAACCCCCAGCAACCGCACATTGATGCTTCTCTCTCTCTCTCTCTCTCTCTCTCTCTCTCTCTCTCTCTCTCTCTCTCTCTCTCTCTCTCTCTCCCCCCCTTCCCTCCCTAAAAATAAATAAATAAAATCTTAAAAAAAAAGAGGCCCCTTAGCAGCAGACAGTGAATGAACTACCAGGACAAATGCCCGCATCACTGACAGGCACGGAAGAAAGGTAATTTTGGAGTGAGCTTTCCCACAACCCTTAATTAACAATTCATAGACTCTCCTACTCTGTCATTCCTTTTTTCATCCTTTAATCACTACAATATTTTCAATGCCTCCTACATGAATAGTATATGCAGAAACTAGTGGTATAAAGATGAATAAGATTTGATTCCCATTTTTAATTCAGTCTAGCTAAAGAGATGGATACATGAATAAACAACTATAATATATTACCAGTTACCAATTCATTCAACAAACATTTTTTGAGAGCTTACTCTGTGTCAGGCTACGGCGAAAACAAGGATGAAAAGAAATATACTTGCTCTCAAACAGATCACATTACAAAGGCAAACATACTTGCCAGCAATTATTGTTGAAATACATGACCAAGGCCTCACAGAAGTGGGACGCAGCTGTCTCATATGATTCTTTCAGTAACAAGGCTAATAAGGACAAGTTAGATATTCAAGAATATTTTGCTTTTGCTCCCTTCAATGAATGGCAAGGAAACACATCATTTTTCTCCAGAAGGAAACACAGTGCAGTATGAAAGGGAAATTATAATGAAGGAAGACAAAATAACCTATACAATACAAGGAGGGAAATGTCAAGAGGATAAAAAGTTAGAGTAAAAAGCACATTCAACTTTTAATAAGGTCAAATGGGAACCAATTAAAAACAATAATACTTTCTCAATTTAGCTCCACAGCTAATGGGCTGATGGGATCTTGCTGGGTCAGTTGGTTCATTCCCTGCCTCCAGGCTGTATTTAATTTCAACTATCCTGAGGAATGACTGCGATGTTCCCACTGTATACCCTGGTTTCTATGCAATCGCTTTATTATGGCTTTGTTTTCAGCAATTAAACTGATTCTCTTTCTTCACCTTGGCAGAAGCAAACAACAGAACAAGCATCTATTTATAAGTCATTGCTTCTTCCACAGCTTCTCAAAGGCAGTTACTCAAATTCAGTACACATATGCAATGAGACATCCCCTTAATCTTTATTATCAACGTGTTGGGGAAAATAGAGTATGGGAACCTGAAACATAGGGAAGTATCTTAACCTATTCTGGGGAGCCTTGATGAACATTTAGAAAGTGTTTAAATTTCTTCATGTGTGCCAAAGGACCAAATTATAAAATGCATGATATTTAAGGTCCCTCTCAGGAGTGATAGTCCGTGTGTATCTGTATATTCTGACATTTTATTTGACCCGGACAAGGGAAAACAAGAATATCAGTTACACTGAATACCACCACGGCCCGCCCAGATCTCAGGTCAAGGCACATCGATCCATTCCTCAAGGTTTTTGCACCAAGGAGATTTTAGACCGTCAACGAGATTCAGGAGACTATGACGGGGCAGCTGATGGCAACTGGGAGAACTGTGTGAGGTCCCAAAGTGCCTTTTTTGATGGGACTGAGCCATCCTTGTCCTACGTACGATGTCTCTTGTATATGGTGTCTTCTTCGATAAATGTCCCTACTTTTCATTGTACGTGGCTGGATACATTCTGGACAGGCCTCGTATCTATAGATAGTATAAGTAGGCTACACTGCAGTGTCCTAGCAATGGAGTGAAGTTTGATTAACCACTAGGCTTTTCACCACATTGATTAGACTCATTACTTACAGACCTTACTTCTGATGATTATGTGAGCACTTTTGTCCCTTTTTTTTTCTGATATGTCCTTTTTTCACTTCCTAATCTCAACCAAAATAGAACCTCCATAATTCTCCCCCATCTCCCCCAAAGTCTGGATATCCTTCTCCTCCGTTCCTACAACTTTCAAATAATGTTTGGAAATTGCCGTTTTTCTTTCTTCTTAATGGTTACTTGTTTTCACACAGTGTCTCTAAAATACCCTCAAACATTCCCTCTCCTCTCCCACCCATTCTGAAAGGGAAGTGTAGGATTTATTTTTCTTCAGATCAGACCTTCAGACCTCCTTTCTCCCCTTGTCTTGCCCCACTGCTGTTTCAGAATATCACAGTAGTTGAGATCACAGACTTGGGTGGAAGTCCTACCCCAGTTCAAATGCTGGTGCCCCTGCATACCAGATGTATGACTTTGGCTACATATTTCTCTACACCTCTGTTTTCTCATTAGTAAAATGCCAAACTGTTACATATAGAGTTGTAGTGAACATCACATAAGTTAACGAAAGCCAAATTCTTAGCACTGGGACTAGCAAAATAATGCTCAATGAATACTACCTGATGTCATCATCATCATCATTACTATCATCACCATCACCATTGTCATCAGTGCTACAACAGCTGTCAAGAGCCACAAATCAGATCAACTGATGAAACTTGAATATCTCTGGTTGCTGACATTGAAGTGTTTAATGAGGTATTTATTAAGCGTAGTTCATTCTTCTGACCACCACTTCAGAAATCTCATAGAGGAAAAGTTACAGCAATTTTAGTCCTGAATTCATCTAAAGCAACTGTTAATTCTTAACCAAATTTATGACCTTAACTTTAACAATAAGTGTTTCAAACGCAGAGAAATCTAACCAAAGAGAGTATGACTCACATTCATCGCTTTATCCTTTAGCCAATATTTATTGAACATCACCATTTATAAAATACTTTTCCAGGTGTTAGTGATGTTGCAATAAACAAAGCAGACAAACTCTGTGCTTCCATGAAACTCGCATTCCAAATGGATGTGGGAGATACAGTCATTCATCCCAAAAAATAAATACTACATATTACATATCAGAAATAGTATCGGGCTTATTATTAGACATATAGTCAGATATACATCAGATATGTATTATATATCAGAGAGTGATTAGTACAAAGACAAAAAGAGTAAGGAGACAGAGAATAATGAGAAAGATACTGCTTAAATGGTGACGTCAGAGAATACCTTCCAGGTAAATTATCACTTTAAAAATTCTGGATTAAATTCACCTTTTCATGATTTAAATAATATATGACATTAAGTCTAACAGCATAAACTAATTTCATATTTTTAATTATATAAAGATTGTGTTCAAGATCACTGTGTCCAGATAGTTAAATAAAAGACAATTACTGATTGTGGTATTGATCCCAATCCACAGTACACCTGCAGCTCTGGGGCATGCACTAGAATATATTCCAACTGCAATTATAGTAGTTCCATAATCTGAAGTGCCACTTGTTTTCCAGTAAAATGAAAGCCAGCCTGGGACAACTAGTTTATGCTGGCCTGAGCCACATTTAGGCAATTTATGGAAAGTAGTTTATTCCAGACTCATTTATCAGTCTACAGATACCATTCTCTTCGAGTTCTGTGTCTGCTCAGTGTGCCCATGATTGGTGGTGCCCTTCAGCAATTAGAGTGTGACAACGCCATTTCTTTTTCTCCCCCACTCCACCCTCTTTCGTTATCCTTCACTTCAAATATACGATAAACCCCTAAAGCCTCCACCTTCTTTCAAAATATATATGAAATATAGTATTCTAATTTTCAGGGTCATACCTCATTATAGAAGGGCTCCTGTATTTCATTTGGCAGATGATTCTGTGATATGCTGCCCAGGCTCACATTCAAGAATGAAGGGCTTATTCTCCCAGCTGCTGGAAGCGCTGCCAGCAGATAGTCCTCAGCCATCAGCCCTCTTTTGGAAGCACCTTGGTTGAAGTGAGCTGCCTTGCCCAAAGTTATGCCCATTCCCTGGTTTATCCTGCATCCAATGACTGGTCAACATAGGAGTATAAAGGCCAGTCTCCTCACCTCAACTCAGGAGAATTCTGCAAGGCCAGTACACACTCAAAGCTCCCCACGGATCACCTGTGGCATTCATTGAAACTGCATCTCAGCTCAACTTTTTCTTCTGCCCAGTCTTACTGATTTTTCTTCCCTTCCATAGATTTTTTCCCCAGAGCACTCTCTAATAAGCTGTCACATTCCAGGGAAACTGGTATAAATCTAATGGCGTCCATTAAAGACCTAAGGGATACAAGAGTGATGAGCTCCCATCATATCTCCACTTATTTCATCAGTCACTCACCTTCCAAAACCAGGTGGATTCTGAGAGTAACAATGGATTACCAAAATCTCAGCTAAGCAGTAGTAACCCAAATGCAGCTGCCTGCCAAATATGGGATTTCTGCTAGTACATATCACTATGACCTCAAGTACATGGTATATGACCCAAAGAAATTATTTTCTAACCGTAATAGGTCAGAAATAACTCACATTCATTTGGATTAGATAACAGTATGCATTTACAATCTTGCCCAAGAGTATGTTAACTTGTCTTCCCTGTCATAATATAGCTTTAAGAGATCTTGATTGACTTGACCACAGAAAATCTCATTGGTCCACTATATCTAAGATATAATGCAAATTGGACAAGATGAAAAAAGAAATGGTAAGTACATTATAAGCCTAGATAAAATATACCCCTCCCAGTGGTTGGGAGATAAACCATTATGAAGATTCAGATTCTGTTATATCAGGAAAATGTTTAAAAATCTATTGAGCTTGGACATTTGAGGACATCTCCTCTGAAGAAAGGACAGATTATTGCAAGTTGTACTTTCTACCCCCCCCCCCCCAAAAAAGGAAATACCTGATCTGGTAGGTGCTTCCATGTTGTGGAGGCATCATATTCATACACAGTGGTAATACAGCACCAAATCATATGCCAGGAGGCATAAAAGGCTTCTAGGCTTGAGTAAAGACCAAAGCAGGAAAAGAACGTATAGTAATTCAGACAGTGGTGAAAGTATTTTTGTCACTTGAGTTATATAACCATCACTATGGCACAGCATTAGAGGTATGTGTGGTAGAAGCAGGTGCCATATGGTGTTTATAGCAAGTCCAAATGGGAGAGTCACAACGCAGATGTCTAGGGTTTTGGAGTAAGGCCATGCCATCTACAACAGATATTTATACATCTTCTGAAAAGTAGGTCTTGGTGCAATACTGGTGAATCCAATTAGAAATGTAGCACCTAACCATGGACACTAAATCACCATGAGGCCTGAACTGCTTATTATGAGTTAGATACTATCAGACCACAAAGTCATGGTATCAGATGGGTCCAGGACCAATGAGGTGAATGTGGTACACCTAGAATCAAACATTAATGGGACCAGGAGACCCAAGAAAGCTACATGAACAGCTGGCTTAGATCCTGAAATCATACACTGTTGTTGCTGTGGCATGTGACTGGCAACTCATACCTATCACCAAATAGGGGAATATTTTGCACGTCCAATCTACAGAAGAGGAAAAAAATCGCATTTGGTAAACAGACGGGTTGGCCTGGCACGTGGGTAAAAACTGAAAGTGCTCGGAGGCTGTATTGGAGCCTGACTTGGAGGTGGTTCTAAGCAGCAGAGTGTGGGGAAATCCTCCCAGTGGGCAGAGCTTCAGACAGTGCACACGGTCGTGCTCCTTGTGTAGAAAGGGAAATGTCCTGAGCTTACAATGTCTGTGGACTTGTGAGCAGGGGCACATGGCTTGACCATAGGCACATGGGCCTCCTATATACAATGGGGACAGAAAGAAATATGTTTGGCACTCATGTGATCCACTTGCCTAAGCTTGATGATAAATACTCAAGTGTAACCAAGGCTGAAATAGGGCATGTTGAGCACAGGCCCAGAAGGATCAGGGTCATGCCCCTAGGACAGCCACCAAGACTGGAGAGAATGAGGGAAATTTAGAGTGGATAATAGAGGAGGCAGATAGTGAACATCAGCTGAGACCTTAAACTAGCTCTATCGGCAGGGGTGCCAGTTTATCGTACCAAACTTATCCTTATAAGACTCCCCCAGGAAAAGAAACCCACCGGAATTTTGGAAGATTGATTCCCAGTATTTATATGAAGAAGTGGATCCAACAGGCACAAGTAGTTCACTGACACGCTGCCAAGGTTCCCGTTTAGGAATGAAAATCTTAGTCTCCAGCTCTTGGAACTGCTGCCCAATGCCAGCCCTTAGCTGTCAGCCCTTTTTGTAAAGGGCTTTGGCTGATGACAATGTCCTTGCTCCAGGTCACGGATCTTCCCTGGGTGCAGCAAATAAAGGCTAATCACTGGCTTTATAAAGACCTAGACCCCTTGTTCCAACTCATAACAATCCCCAATGGTCATCCCAGTCTCAAACTTCCCCTTCAGTCACCTATGACATTCATTGGCAAGTATCACAACTCAATTTCCCCCTATGCCTTATTCTGCTTCCTTCTCTTCCATTCCATGGTTGTTTCCCAGAGAATTCCCTAATAAGCTTCCCACCCACTAATCTCCAGCTCATCTCAGAGAACCCAACTTTGAAACCATCGATGGTGTCATAGCAGGTGAACCCATGCCCTGGAGCAGAATTCAAGAGCCTCTGGCGCTAGGCACATGTTTGCTTCTAATGCACTGATTGGCCTCAAGCAAGCCAGTGAACCACACGACCTTTATTTTCCTCATCACTTTTACTAAGAAGGGGAAGAAATTTCTGGGGTCCTTAGTCCTAGACTAAAAACCAGGATTTCAGTTCCCAAGTGGCTGTTCATTGGATTTGTGACATTGGGAATATCACTCCAAGTTTCTGGTCCCATCTCTAAAGTGAAAGGTAGAAGAAATGATCTTTAGTGTCCTTTATATCTCTAATAGCCTGTGGATCTAACTACATGAATCCCAAACCATTACTTCTGTAACATAGCATTTAAGCTGGCATTTTCAATTTTATCAATAACTTTGTTGCCAAGAAAAAAATTAAAGTTCTTATGAAAAAAAACATGGTCTTGCCAAGAATTTTTAAAAGTCCTATTACTTCATTCTTTCTTATCCCTTTGTGCTTTCCTTGCTGACCTTTTTTTAAGTCCTTTTTTATTTTTTTTTTTTTGGCATGCACTTTTATCTCCCATTCCTAGGAGACTTTAAGCAAATGATAGAGGAGCAAAATGACTATTCAGTGTTGGCATACAACTATAATCAAGCTCAGTTTCAGAACTTCATGTTCTTTCCTGTTTCTTCACAGACTCTGTTCCATCATACGGATTTGCTATCTTCTTCTTACTATTCAATATTTATAAAGCATTTACTACTAAAGGTCCTCAGAAATATTTTCAAGTTTTGCCAAATGCTTTTTCCCCTTGACACCCTCTCTCTACTACCTTCCTGTTCCATTTTGTTTAATTCGTATCCCCCTCCTGGTCACAATTGAAAAGGTTGCCTAAAACTACCCCTCTTCCTTTTCTATCTCGGCTCTCACTTCACTGGCCCCAAACATCCTCATGAAGAAAAGAGATGTCAGCCCATTGCAACAGGAGCAATAAGAAATGCTCAATATCGCTAGCCATCAGAGAGATGCAGATTAAAACCACAATGAGATACCACTTCACACCAGTCAGAATGGCCATCATAAACAAAGCAACAAACAACAAGTGTTGGAGAGGATGTGGAGAAAGGGGGTCCCTAGTGCACTGTTGGCGGGACTGCAGACTGGTACAACCATTATGGAAAGCAGTTTGGAACTTCCTCAGAAAACTAAAAATGGATCTGCCTTTTGACCCGGCAATTCCATTGCTGGGACTCTATCCTAAGAACACTAAAACACCAATACAAAAGAACCTTTGCACCCCGATGTTCATAGCAGCACAATTTACAATAGCTAGGTGCTGGAAGCAACCTAGATGCCCATCAGTAAATGAATGGATCAAAAAACTATGGTACATTTACACAATGGAATTCTATGCAGCAGAAAGAAAGAAGGAGCTCATACCCTTTGCAACAGCATGGATGGAGCTGGAAAGCATTATGCTAAGTGAAACAAGCCAGGCAGTGAAAGACAAATACCACATGATATCACCTTTAATAGGAATCTAAACAATAAAACAAAACAAAACAAAAAAACTAGCAAAATATAACCAAAGACACTGAAATAGGGGATAGTCTCACAGTGGCCAGAGGGGAGAGAAGAGGGAATTTCAGGGGGGAATGGGTAGGGATTACAGGAACAAATTTGGAGGACACATGGACAAAAACTAGGGGTGGGGGGTAATGGGGAGAAGGTGGGAGGGTTGGGTGGATGGGCTGGAATGGGAGTAGGGGGGAGAAAACTGTACTTGAACAATGATTAAAATAAAAATTAAAAAAAAAAAGAAAAGAAAAAGAAATGGGGCTGGTGGCTGGCTGGTGCCAGTCTGGACATCTGAAGAGGAGCCAAAATTAGAAATGAGCTGAGTCTGATCCGGGCTTACTGCTGCCAGAGGCATTTCCTCAGTTAGTTCTCCGAGGCTGTATTTCTGAGTCATCTTTCACAGCTCACAGGCCAAAACTTATAACTCACATGCTGTGCTCTCCATCAAGGCGCAGTTAGTGTCAGAAAGCAGTTGCTCTCTAAAAGAGGATCTTGACTCATGGCCCGACTGACAGCCCACAGAGCCCATGATATGAGGGGCACAGTGCTTACCTGCAACAAAGGTGCAGTGAAAATCTTCTAAATGTGTACAATAAAAGCGTATCTCCTCTTCTTACTCTCATCTCTCCAAAGCAATAATGTACTTTCACATGAACCATGTTTAAAATAAATATATATTGGCATGGCTCACAAACTCCAAGCTCCGTGACACGGTGGCTTCATGGTAGAGCGAGGAGACGCGAGAAGCAGTGGGGTTACTGTGTTAATGTCTCCCAGATGCTCCTGCTGTTCGTTGCTTTTCTGGAAGTTTGTCTATTCCTCATTGTTCAGTGAATGTCAAGGGTAGTTCTTAATCTTTTCAAATTTAATTCAATGTCATTAAATTGCATTGAAGTAGTAAGAGAGTAATAACCCAATTGCTTTAAACAAAAGTATAATTTTGAGTATTCTTCTTACTCTTCACCTCTCTAAATGCCAAAGTTGTCCTAGATACCCTACTCTCAATGCCTTGGATAGTTTTGAGATGAAAGATTTGCCTCTTCTCATCTCATAAGGTCAATGAACTAATTCATTGTCTATTGTTTACTGCAGAATTGCTTTCTCCATCCATCCCCCCTTTCTGTTTCAAAGAGTAGTTTATAATTGCAAAGACTGCAATGATGTCACCAAAGATTGACATTGATCAAAGGCTTTGGAGTAAGCAAATATGGGACTTAGGAGTTTATTGACACCAAATTACACCCTGTTAGGCAGATCTCACTAACATAAAGTTGGGGAGGCAACATTAATGCCACAGAAGGTGCTAGAAGAAATGAGAATGATGGCTATGAAATCTCTTGAAGAGAAGGAAATGTTTATCTGTCCACCTTAAAACCTTTTTGTTCTAAGATGCTATTCCCTCAGGCTGTTAACCTTGTACAGTAAGAGAGATAAGCTTGGAGATGCTGTGTCAAATAGTCCTGGCTCTTGGAACAGCTCAAAATGGGGACAGCAGCACCACCAAGGGACATTGTGAACAGTAACTAATAAAAGAAAAAAAGTATAAAATGACTTGCACTTGGATGCAGGGTTAATCACCATCAACCTAAAGTTTAAAATATATTGGCTGCAATGTTGATTTAAGTGACAAGAGAGGTGTTGCATTACAGCCACCTCTTTGAAATCCACACTCAACTTCTTCCAAGTATTTGGCCACAGTACACAGTATTAGGTGCTAAAAAAGTTTACATTTGTTATTATTGAAAAATTTGATCTCTCAGCTATATTGAAAATACAATGTCTGCAAGAACAAAGATGATGAATGGACCAGAATGTTCTTTAACTCTACCAGTGTAACTGTTTCTCAGCTCTGTAAGGGGAAATGACAGCAATTCCTTCAACTACTGAGAAGAAAGTATGGACACAGGAATGCCATCAAGGGTGTACCAAACGATGATACTAATGCCCCCTTCACTCTGCTACCCACTCTAACTGTGGAAACTCACAATGCTACTAACCACATGAGAGCTGTGCTTAACAGGAAATTGAGAGCCGTGCATAATAACCCAGAAAGTGAAGAGCTATAACATTTCCAAACACCACATTCCCATTAGAAATTGCCACAGGGTACCACTTCTGATATTATTTAGGCTTCATGCCTCAACCAACAATGGGATAGCACTTTTTAGTTCATAGACAAGAATTTTCTTTTAAATTTGTCAACGACTCAACATTCTATGACATAACATCCATAATAATAACTCATGGCATTTGTATAATGTGCTTCAAGTTTTCTAATTGCCTATAAATATATTCGTATTTGACTAAATTTATTCAGTATTTCTTAAGACCTTACTATGAACCAGGAATAGAACCCTCACACAAAAACATAAAACAGCAACAGCAAAGTAGGTCTGCTTGTCTCTACGCAGCAAATGAAGATAATAAGGTGGGGAAGATAATAAGGTGGGGTAAAGTAACATCCCAAGATCACAACAGATTAGAGAAAAGAATTGGTAAACAACAACAGAGAAAGATTCATCAAGAGAGTTAATAGGTAGCTCTCAGTTAGCAGCGTAGAATATACAGAGAAAATGTAAAACCTTGATAACTCAGAAGCCTCAATACAGAAAACTGCTTAAAAATCTCTAACTTTAACTTTCTCCCATTTTTTCTTCTTTTTCTGTTAGAAGTGTCAGCAAATTAAAAAATTATCAAATCTGATCACCATCAACAGGGATTCTTACCTTTGTGTCGGTCACTGATCCCTTTGGGTATCTGGTGAAGTCTACGAAACACTCAGACTGGTGTCCATAACACGCGGGGTGGGGCAAAAGGAGGCTCACAGTTTTTTGTACAGAAAATTATGCAATAACTAATAATAATATAAGAATAAACTCAGTAGACCTCCTTTAGCCCTATCCTGTACAAAAGAAAATATGTAGAATTATAAAAGACAATTAAATTAAAGTACAATTGTAAAAATATTGAAGAAAGATTGTGATTTAATGATATACGTGCTTCTACATTAATTCATTAAATAAAAAACTCTAGTTGCACGTCTAATGTTAACTTTAATGCTAAAATCATGAGAAAGTGTAAATGGTGTTTCCAGATATCTGCAGCAACTGTAAATGGGGCATGAAAATACCTGTAATTTCTACTGGTGACAAGGTCACAGGTACTCTTAATACTACTGTGGTTTGTGCCTACATATATAACTGACGGAATTTTAAACCTCAGTTCATGATTAATAATCAAAAAGATGGAATTTTTAAAGACCACTTGAATTCTATCCAAAGGCTTCTTGTGTATCGTGGGCTCTATTAAAAACTCCTGCCATAGGAGAAAGGAAAGAGGAGGAACGTTCAGAAAGCACAAGAAGCGTTCAGCGTGGCCTGAGTTAGCACTCGCTTTCATCAGCCTGCAAACGGACATGATCTTGTGCTTCTCTTACAGTTCCCCACGGGCCCTAGAACAATGTTTGATGGATGGGCGACAGGCGCTCAGAAACGGAAAGCTTGTTAACTGACTTGCGGACGGTCAGACCTCTTGGCTGAGTCCCACCACAGAGTCACCTTCCTGAGCGGACTTCCATTTCTCCGGCTGGAGATCAGTGGATGCTCCTTGACAAACCGAGCGTGGGGCTTTGGTGAGCCAAAGGAATAGGAATGAAACCGTCCCTTATCTCTGCTGGCAGGTGGGAAAATTACAGCAGCAAAATGAGAATAAAACAAATTAAAAACGTATCAGAGAGAATGTTTCACTTCATATAGTCTCTGCTTGACAAATTGTTTCTCTTCCTAGTCGAACACTTTATTTTATATGACACTAAATGGCAAGAATAAATCAAAAGCATTGTTTAGTTAGGGTAAGGAGAGAAATAAACTCGAGCGAATTTCAACTGTAAGTCAAAATGGTACAGATACCTCTGATGAATGACAGCGATTTACTCTCAGAGGTTTCATTATGCAAATTATGTTATTTGTTTCCCAGCTTTACTCAAAACAAATGGTGATGCCAGAGCAAAAGCAAATCCCATTCTTATCAAGTATCTCATCAATGTGACTTAAAATATTACAGAATTTACTCTGTGCTGGCCTGTTTTATATTGCCCATTGATCACTTAATTTCATATGCTGATGTGACACTAATATTATCACCAAGGTTTTCTCTTAATAAATAGTCTGTAAACGGGGAAGAATCATGGAGAATTAGAGCTTGTAACAGGAAGAACAAAATGAATGTGATTTTTTCCAGTCTTTCTGCCATTTATATAAATTATTTCTTGTTTTGTACCAGTAAGGTTACATTTCCTGTTATGCCTCCATAGTAACAGTGAAAAGCAAAATATTCTTGAGTTAATGCAACAGCAATAGAAGTATATAAATTGTTCTCAGGAGCCAGATTTCACCGTGAAGCAACTTGCCTTTGCCGGCGGAGGAGCCTCCTTTTCCCACTCCATCCCTTTCTTTTTTGGATTGCCCACCAGTTTGCCTCAGTCTTGTTCCCTCTCTCCTCTGCTTAGGCTCTTCCCAGAAGTATCAGTTCCCTGATACGTCTCCTTGCAGCCTCCCTTGCTTCTCCACAGAGTGCATTCCTAGAGTGATCACACAGGAAGCAGCATGAAATAATGACAAGTTTAAAACCATGAAAAATGCAATTTTGTCATAAATTAGAAATCATCATTTACTTTAATCCCGGTACAGACAAGCAAGCATCAAAAGGGTATGAAAAAAATATGTGAGAAAAGCCTTAAAACTTCAGCAAAGTGTATTAATGAACTTTTCTACTCTAAGGATTAGGAAAACACTGTGACTTAGCATAGAATAGCTCAGATTTTAACTATTTAAGAGTCATTTTACTAGTAAAATCTTTCCCCTGGGATCAGTAACTGGTTCACGGTACTCTATGCCCTTGGGATTTATAACCAGGGCATGATACTCTGCCTGGTACTTTTACTATAAGCTTTTTAGCATTGTTTGATTTTCTAAATTATATGCAATTGCTATTTTAATAAACAGTAAAGTTTATTGTATCATTTCAAGTAGGAATACTGCAAGTAGTACTAGAAGCTCTGTTGATATTGGGATCATAATCAATATGCAGATTAGTCACCATAACCCAAATGGTGTCCAATGTACCATTATTAACAGCACATTCAGTTTACATAGAAAAAAATTAGAATCTCTGATTACACCATTTCAAAACACAAAGGGTTTTTATGGGTACATTTTCTAAATCTACATGTAAATAAATGTGGCAAAACTGATTAAGTGGTTGGCAACAGGTGAATGGGAAAAAAAGAGAAGAGTTTTCAAGTAAGCACTCTAGTCCATCACATGGCGTACGAAGCAAGATGCATCTACCCAGGAGAATGCAGGAAGTAGGCATTTGTGGTTGATTGGACAGAGAAAAGGAGCTGTCAACGATGATGCACATTTCTTTTACTCGAATAACAGCTGAGTGGATGGTGACGTCATTTTCTGAGAGAAGGAACATGAGAGAAAAAACAAATTTGGAGAGTTGTGAAGTGAAGTTTTGCATGATGTTTCAGTTGTTTAGTAGTTCATCAGACTTCTAGTCAGAGCTCAGGACAAAGATGTGAATGGACACTAGAGATTTAGAAGCCTTCTAACATAAAGGTGGTCAGTGAACTCGTGAACACTATTTCATAGGATAAGCAAGATTGATAAAGGAGAGCATGTAGACTTAGAAGAAAGGAGGAACTTAGAATTTTGAGGAGTATCAATGCTTGAAGTAGAGGAGAAAGAAGAACCAAAAAAACACAGTGAGCAAAGCCAAAAAGGAATACCAAGAGAGTAGGACTGGTCTAACAACAGCCAAAAGCAGAGAAAAACAATTCAGGAACACGAAGGCAGTTAGGTGAGTTGAGTGCTGTCGGGAGAAGGGCGAATCCACGGAGTCAGAAATAAGAGGTCACTTATACTCTCCGTGGGAGAGACGCTGGTGGACCTGTGGCTAAGGAAGCCCTTTTGCACTGGGTTGGTAAGAGAAGGGAGAAGAGAGAATGGTAACCAGGAATATAGATGAGTCTACAAACCAAAGGGGGACTTTCAGCCTTGCTGGAACAAAAAGCATTAACATTAAACAAACAAAACATTAAGCCCTTATCTGCTTGACTGGGCACCTAAATCCCTGCCTTTCCCAAACCTGGTGTCAGAAAAACTGGACCTATTTTCAGAAACCTCAGATACTGTCCAATGTGCTCATCCAAACCAGAAAGACCACACAAAACAAGCACTGTGCTCAGATGCCAAACTTCTAATACGACGACTGCTAGAGGCTCCTGTTAGTCCAGGTCTCATTTACACTTTACTCCCTCCTAACACTGACCTGTGTCAAGTGTGAGTCCACACTGTGTTGGACCCTGTGAGTTTTGGCTACTGGCTGATCAATTCCACAAGCCCCTGTACTCTTCAAGCAACCCTCCTCCCCCACCCACCAGTGCCACTGAGCGACCACTGTGCCTCAACATCAATAGCATTTATAAAGCTAATCGTTTCCATTATTTAGCGGTAATCATGTGCTAGGAACCATGCTAAGTGTTTTAGAGAAGCTATCTAATTTCATCCTGTAAACAATTTTTTCCCTTTGTTTCCAGATGAGCAAATTGATGCTTAGAGAAATTAAGACACTTGCTTAACATTCACATATAATGAAATAGTGGACCTAGGATTTGAACTTAGGTTTATCTGACTCCAATACCACATCTATGACAACACAAATTAGAATAGTCCTTATTGGATGTGTTTATGTCCCGATGAAACCAGGCCTCCAGGAGCAAAAGGATTATGGTCTGTGGCTTTAGATCATCAACACATAATAATTTCCCCTGTACAAGTTATTGAGCCATACAAGCATAAAACAAACAGCTTTGCCCTCAAAGACTTTTTTTTTTCAATCTAGCTAAGGCAACCAGACAAAACGTAGCATATGCTTCAGAGTCAAATGACTGGTGCAGATGAGAAACACTGTTGGGAGGTAGGAGGGAGAAGGGATTCAGTCAAGCTGAGAGGCTCAGAAAAGGCTTCAGAGGAAAGACCTGCGCTAGACCTTGAAAAATAGTTCCAATTTCAACCGGAAGAGAAGAGGGAGGAGGATATGAAACCAATCAGCAGATATGAAACAGGGACTGAACGTGGACGATAGCAAACGCAGGAAATGAGCGCGTCACTGCCATCTGACCTGGGCAGAGCCGTTTTTTCTCAGCATGAAATCCGCAACCAAACTGGGGAAGTTATCTTTCTCAAGCCCCGTTAAAGACTTCTGGCCCAATGATGGTTTTATTGTTTTCAGAGCTAATAAAAAAGCTTTCATTTTGTAAGATACCGTTCCATCCTACTGTTAACCAATTCAAGTTATTTTAAGATGCTGATTTCTCATATTTTCTGATATGACTCATGCAGCGGCAGCTTGAAGGAATAGGGCTTAAAGCCTCTAATTGAGGCAACAAAGAAATAGTGAATTAAACCTTTTATATTTGTATGGCTGCCAAAATGTTATGGAAGAATGAAATATATATACTCATGTTTATACATTATGAGCCCGATCAGCTCATTAAATTTTCAGAGTTGAAGCAAACTAAATCTTTTAAAAATTTTAACTGATTGATTTATCAAAATTTCCCATTTGGTAAATGAGCAGAGAATTTCAGAACAGTGTGTTATGAATGAAAATCTATCTCTTTACAATTATACTCCTGGTTATTATAAATAACTGATAACTATTATATTTACTTAAGAAGTGATGATAAACTAATGAGGTGGTGCTTTTGTTTGTTTCAGCTTTTGTTTTTCCAATTTACTAACAATGAGACACAAGGCAATATTTGACTGTGCTTGAAAGTAAAGGATTCAGAACTATTCAAGGGATGATCATGTTGAATACTTGTAAGATGCTCATGTTGCTCATCATCCTCCAAATATCATTCTTAGCACTGGTGATAGAACTAAGTGACTACGAGTAGTAACATCTGGTGCTACTTTTATCCCTTTTAATGTACAGCCTTGAGTTTTCAGAAGGTGTAATTTTTGACTGGGAATCTCAGTGCACCTGATTCAATTCAGCACTCCTCATTTGCATAGAATGTCACAATCAACTCGACTCCATTTGCAGTCAAATGCCCACTGCTAATTGCCAGGCGTCAAATATTTATGCATTTAAATATAATGAACAAATATTTGTGCCTGGAAAATAATGAGCTGGATTTTAGTTAATTGGAAAACATAATGAAAAGACAAAAGGCCATGTGAAGTAGAAGCTGCTCTAAAGACAAGGCATTGAGAAAATTACATTTTTTTCACTCACATTCATTTCAATATGCCCCCCAGCAACGCTTTATGAGTCTCCAGTAATTGATTGTTGGATCGATTTCACAAATGGAAACACTAAACTGTAGTCCGTGAAGTCCTTGCCGTATGGCCAGGTTTCCAACTGACACCAAATGCACTTCTTCATCACCGGTTAGTAGGTGGATTAGTATGCACAGTGGTTTTACTGCTTTGACTAAAGGAAGAAAATATTTGCCTCTTCATGGCAGGAGTGGTTGGAGAAGACCAGCTAAGCAGCAAGATGACAAAGAATTTCCACTCTCCTCAGGTGACCCCCGTGAAGGGAAAAGGGATGGGGACAGGCTGAATGAGCTGACTTCATGAAAAACGACATAAGACCATGACCATGACCACTGATACTCTAGGGCATAAGTGACAAAGCCTTTCTCAAAGTTGGCGCCCACAGGACACCTCTCCAGGAACATCAGTTTACCGAACCCACTGCACAAACACCAACATTTTCAGGGCCCTACCAGCCAGAGCAAGTGAGACCCCAAAGAGAAAAAAGGAAGAAGGTCTATGGTGTGAACAGCCTTGTTCCTGGGGACAATGGGGAAAGTGTCAGAATGAACAGAGGCCGATTGTAAGAGGAAGTTGACTTCCTGTGTAAGCAGAGGTGGGCTGGGAGGAGGTCGTGGAGAAATAAGTCTACGAGTTTGCTCATACTTCTTGCCTCAGTGGCTGGCTTTTGGATATCACATAAACATGAAATATGTCCATAAGTTTAATGTTAAAATGTCAACATCCCTCCAAAGGGAGCCAGGCAAGAAAAAAATTACCCCAGACAGGTTTGTCGGAAGGCTCGTCTATGCACGAACCCTCGCTTCATGAGTATCGGCGGACATAAGTGATGGCCATCTGATGGAGCTATTCGGTTTCCCTCCGCGTGATTGTTTCTGCAGGACATTATGCTGCTTCTGAACACTAAAACACTGGGTATTCCATCATCACGCTGGAGAAAAGGTTTCCATAATGATGTGAAACATGCTCTCTTTCAAAGCTAGGATGTAGGGAATCATTTACAACTTGTTCCAACCGGCCCTACCCAGTATTCATGCAGTTCAAGTCAGTATAGGCCTTTAACTAAGCAATTGGCTCTTAACAGTTATTCTTCATGTTGCTACTCTAGAATGTCAATTCGCCTGCCGTAATTTGTTCACATGTTACTTAATGACTGAGTGCTGTTCGACCAGATTGGGAGCAGGGCAAGGATGTCTGCTCCCGGCACTCCGTTCCACATGGTGCTGCAGCTCCCAGCCATTGCAATATGGCCACAAAGGGAAATGAAGAAATAAAACTATCTTTATTCAGAGACAATGTGGTCGCAAACATAGAAAATGCTAAGGAACTTACTGAAAATTTCACTGTAACTAGTGAGTAAGTTTAGCAAATTATCAGAATACCAGAGACCAATATACAAAAATCAATCCTTGTACTTCCACATAGTAGCAATGCACATTTTTAAATGAAAATTTAAGTACACTGTTTAAACTAGCATCAAAAAACACAACAAATACTTAAAGACAAATGTGTCCAAATGTACTTTAGGTTTATACACTGAAAACTACAAAATACTACCAAGCAAAATTAAAAAAGAGCTAAATCAATAGAGGTATAACATATTCATGGAAAAGACGATTCCATATTGTTAATATATCCTTTCTACCTAAATGTATCAACAATTACAACACAATCCCAATCAAAGGCAGCAGGAGGCTTTCTAGCATAAATTGACAACCTAAGTCTAAAGCTGTCATTTGTGGAGGATGCTATGCTGAGCCACCCAGACCCCCTTTCACAAATAAAGGAACTCTATCCATTAGCCACTCACAGTGGCACCTGCTAACAGCCCTCAGCTGTCACTCCCACCTGGGAATTGCCTCAGCAAAAGAGAGCTGCTTCACCCAATGCCCCTCCCCTGTCCCCTACCTAGGACAGCCTGCATTATTCAATAACCCACAGACATGGAAGGTTAAAGGCCTGTTTCTCTCATTCCAGTTCAAGGTAAGTTGAAGTTCATTCTATCTTCTAAATTCTTTGCAGCACCACTTGAGGAACTCCATTGAAACGGTGTTGCAGATTGCTTCTCTCTGACAAATCAGGTTTCTTTCTCTTCCTTGACACACTGTTGATCCCCAAAACATTCCCTAATAGACCCTCCCCCCCAACATGCTAATTTCTACCTTAGAAGATGCATTCTGGGGAATCCTGTGACAGAGTCAGGGTACAGCAGTCACAGAAACCCAGCGTCTAACTTAACTTCTTATTTTAAAAGGACTTAATTTAAACTCCTAAAACTCAGTGGTGCTGATAACATGGTATTATACTAATGATATTAGCACAATATTTATATTTTAGTACAGTGCTTTATCATTTACAGGTAACTTTCATGTGCATTATTATATTTATAGGAAGCAACGCCTAAAACTAGTAGTGATTATTATTCTAGCCATTAAGGAATGAATAGAAGAACTAAGTTTATCCTGAAGCATAAAATATTGAGATGAGCCACTGGACATAATGCCCTTCGCATGGAATACTGGGCTTTGAAATGGATATTATCTAATCTCTTCCTCTGAAGCAGTTTTAAAATTGAAAGAGAAAAGAGTAACACATGTAACAATGAGGATCTGCAGTGGGTGTGTGTGGAGGCAAACACCCACTTAACAATCTATTAAGGTTCCTAGAATAAAAGCACACACCCACCGACACTTCACAGATTATTTAAATGCTGGTATGTCAGAGGATCAGCCCCGAAAAAGTTCTGTGAATCTTTCTTACGAGGCCATTGAATGAAAATTCCCCTTTACATTCCAGGGATGCTCTTCGTAAAGTCTACACTGACAAAGCATGCAGCACCGCAACCTGCTTTAACCTTCCGAGGACCAGCCTTCCGAGTCCTCACGCGGAGGCTTTGTACTCGAGCCTAATCAGCAAAGCTCCTCTGGGATCATTAGTGAATGTCTCTCATCAATTTCAATATCATTTAGGGGAATATTCAGAATACAATAGAATGTGAGCAAATTAGACCTCGCACTTTAAAAGCGCTGCTTAGATAGGTCTCCCTTCTCTGCAAAAATGTTTTTGTGGTTTTGCATCTTCATTTGGTTGAATGACAGAAAGAAAACATTCCTGCCGACAAACGAATGAGAAAGTTGTCCAGTACTTATTCTCCATGTTAATATTCTCTGAGAGTAAAAATACATAGATACAGCCCTAGATCTATCTTGTAGTTTCTAGAATGTGAGAACATGGGATGAAAATACAGAATGTATAAACACCTGAAAACTAGAGCACTAAGAAGCTCTTAGCTGACTAATGTAATACTAGCTACCACCGTTACGCTTGTGAGCTCCAGTTAAAAAACAAAAGCAGAGTCAAAACTAAAACAATACATGGAGGATGAACAGACTACTGAATGTTGCTGTTTTTTCATAAGGAAAATTATCTAAAGAAGTGAGCATGGTCTCTGTTCAGGATGGTGGGCTGAGGGTACAGTCCAGCCTCCCCCTTTTTTGCATAAATCCCTTTGTAGGCCAGAAAATATAGAAAATGAAATAAAAAATTCACCTCAACTGTGGAAAACAAAGAAGGGAGACTCTAGGAGGACTCCGTGAAATGCAGAAAACAGAGGACTGCATTGAGGAAAGAAGCCACAGCCCAAGAGGCTATTGAGAGAGAGAAGCTGCAGAGGACGGCAGAAGCACGGGTATCCCCAGGTCTGAAGGTGGCAGACACTGGAGGCCGGAGAGCATCCAGCACACAGTCTTCCCAGCCCACCCTGCCCTCTTCCACCTGCCCAAGGGCCAGGCAGGAGAAACAAGAAACTCCTCCTTGAGGTGGGTAAAAGGTGGCAGAAGATGGTTGACACCACATGGAGGTGTCAACCCCTGGGACAATGGTGAGCTCAGGACAGAGTTCTGTCTACCTCCTCTCCCACTCAAACATCGATCCTGAACCTCAGTCAAGCAGCTTGCAGAAACAGATGCAACCTATTCATGGTTTGAAAAAGAATTTCTGTTACAAAGATGTGCAAGATTCATCAAATATTTAAAGAACACCAATACCATGACAGAGCACTAAGAAATTCAGTGAAGAGAAGTTTATGTGCAAAGAGGAAAAAAAATCAGAGTGTGAATAGTACAGGATGTTTGATCATTGTAGATACTATTTCCCAAAAGAGACAAGAGAATGTATGAAGTCTGTATGGAAAAAGTCCAGCCTTTGTTAATATAATGAGAACGGTTTGCACAACACCCGTGTAACCTGGCAGCCAAGGACAGTGGACTGTATGCACATGCGTGAACAATGACAACTTCACTGTACTAGGCAGTGGGGCCAGTAGGCACCACTGAGTGAGCATGTGTACTGTGAGGCTGTCACATTCAAAATGATTGAGCCGGTAGACAAACAAATCTGCATCAAATTTTGCCTTAAGCTTAAACATTCCTCCACGGAAATTATTCCCATGATTCAGAATGCCACAACTCCGGACAACTGGTGATTGGCAGCTTTATCACGACAACATACCTGCTCATGCAACATGTCTCATGTAAAGTTTTTTGGTGAAACATCAAATCACCCAGTCTCCCTTACAGCCCAAATGTGGCACCCTGAGACTTCTGGCTTTTTCCAAAACTAAAATCACCTTTGAAAAGGAAGAGAGTTAAGACTGTCAGTGAGATTCAGGAAAATATAATGGGGCAGCTGATGGCAATTGGAAGAACTGTGTGAAGTCCTAGGGTGTTACTTTGAAGGGTACTGAGGTGTCATTGTCCTATGTACCATGCTTCTTGTGTCTTCTTCAATAAATGTCTCTGTTTTTCATAGTGTATGGCTGGATATTTTCAGGACAGACCTCTTGTATCATCCTTAAATAAAATCAATGAAACATTAAGGAGATTGAAATTTTGACTACAGAAATAAAAACTAAATGAATAATACAGAATTTCCAGCTTACAAAAGTTACAGAAAGAGAAAGGTTGACATTATTTACCATTTGCAAATGGTGTCTGAAAAAAATTACTAGAGGGTATAGTGGATGGGAGATGGGGAGAAAGGACAAAGAAAGAAGAAAAAGAAAAAACACAAGAAGAAAAAGAAAAAACACAAGAAGAAAAAGTGGGATTCAAAAAGTAATAATGAACAACACAACAAAAGATAGGACAGAACAATAAAACCACAACAGCAATCAAACAAAAATTCCACACTATGTAAAAACAAGAAGTGTGTAGAGGAACCTAATTAATGGGGAAGATTGTGTTTCTGAAAAATTAAACTTACAAGGAAAATATATGTTTGTATGATAGAAATTTTGGCATAATTACTCAAAATTATCTTCCCCATCATTAGAGGGAGGGGAAAAAAGGGAAAAAAACTCAATCTAACAAAAGGCTGGAAAAAGAAGATAAAGAGAAATATATAGCAAGTGAGGTGATTAAAAAATAAAGTAAAATAGCAAGTAAAAATTAAATGAAATCCTTAATTATAATAACTGTGCCAGGGTTAAACTCATCTCTTAAAGAACAGCACTTACAGATTAGGTTTTTAAAAACTTTCTATAAAGTGTTCATAATTGACATACTTAAAATGAAAGCACACAGCAAAACCTAAAATAACAATATGGGAAAATACACATTGGACAAGTTATAACAAAACTATAAGACAAAGAAAAGTTTAATGCAAAAAAATATTAAATGATTCCTTAATAAAAGGAAGATTCCAAGGGAAAGTCCCAGTAGTTATAAATCTTTAAGTAGCAAATAAAATAGCTCTGAACTTTATGTAAGGAAAAGTTGTATAAATAGATTTGAACAATAAAAAATTTTAAAGGAAGATGCTAACAAAGCTCTATCAAAACTAATAAAACAGAAAGACATAGAACATGGACTATTACACACAGCATTTCAAGTCTATACCTTTTTTGTCAAACACACACGGACAAAAATTTACCATGTAGTATTAAGCCCAGAAGGAAATTTCAAGACATTCTCAAAAGTGGAAATCATGGCAACCACCAAGGGCAATACAAAAATTTAGAAATTAATCACCACAATGAAGGTGATGAAAGTGTTAACACATCCCTCCTGCAGAAACGCAAACAAATTAAATAAGTAGAAAGTTTCGGTCACATTCAGACTTACTCTTTGGTCAAGGGGGCAACACAATGGAAACCACAAACTGCACAGAACCACTGTGAGTGTGAGAACGAGAAGACGAGACCCACCCACAGTGTTAGGCCAAAGTGACGTTTTACAAAGAGAGGCTGAGGATTGTGACATTGGGCTTTCAACCTGAAAAGAAAACACTCAGTAAATTAGGGCAGAGTTAATTGAGGTTAAAAAAGAAATTAATGAAATCAGAAAATACAACAAAGTTTATTGATAAAACCAAAAGGTGATTTTTGGAAAAATCAACCACTTTTAAAACTTTGGGAAGTATAATTTCATAAAAAGATAAAATGTAAATTAACAATGTTGTGAATGAAACATAGAAAAAAAATGAATTTTTAAATGTATAAAAAGGTACTACATTACTTATCTAGATGAAAATGGACGCTATTTTTAAAAAATACAAATTCTCAAAATTGGTTCAACAAAAAAATAGGAGATATAAATAGATTAAGAAGAAATTGACTATGGAAGTAAAAACTAGATGAATAATACAGAATTTCCAACTTACAGAAGTTACAGAGAGAAAGATTGACATTATTTATCACTTGCAAATGCTGTCTGAAAAAAATAGATTAATATAAAAAATAGATTCACAGATTAAGGAGTCAATCAAAGAACTATCTTAAAATTGTACAAGACTTGGCTGGATTTACAGTTGAATGCCATAGACCTTCAAGGAACAAATAATTCTAATTTATATGAAATATTTCAAAACATATAATAAGTGAAAGAAGATCATCTTAAAAGTCTACATACTGTATTATTCCAACTATATGGCATTCCAGAAAAGGCAAATCCATGGAGACCGTGAACAGACCGGTAATTGCCAGGGAAGAGGAGGGAGGCATGAGTGGAGCACAGGGAAATTCTAGGACAGTGAAAATAATCTGTATGACATCATAATGTGGATACATGCTACTACATGCTTGTCTAAACCCATAGACTGTAAAACACCAAAAGTGAGCCCTAATGTAAACTGTGGGCTTTGAGTGATCACAGTGTATTCATGTAAGCTGATTGACTATAACAAATATACCTGTTTGATAACAGAGGAGGTTATGAGTGTATGCGACCAGGGGATACATGGGAAATCTCTGTACCTTCCCCTCAGTTTTGCTATGAACCCTAAATTGGTCTAAAAAAGTCTTAATAAGGATTGATTAATTAATTAAAAAGGATAATGAGCTTCCTAGCTCATACCTCAAAACTAACATAGCCCAATATAAAAATCAGAAAAAAGACAGTACCAGGAAAGGCAATGATGGATCATTTTCACTGATAAGCAGGTAAACAAAATCTCTAACTTAGCTAACACATACTAAGTGTATTAAAATAACACTATTGCTCTGTGCTCTGAGAAACTAAATGAGTCACACAGTAAGGGTCCATTAAAACATAGAATAGAAACCACACTAGTTCTTTTTCCAGAGATAATTTAATATGAAGAACTGTTAAGCAGCTAGGCATTGAAAAATCAAAAAGGCAAAAGGGAATGCTAAAATATCATAGAATAGGCAACTGTAGGGAGCAGCCACCAATCCCTAGGGGTGAGAACAAAGGGAAGAGGTTCAAATAAGCACAATTTAGAAGCTTGAGTGACTTCTCAGGGCTGGGGCCACACAACTCAGGATGGGGCACTCACTGCCTGGTGTTGGTGTCTCTACAAGGACCATAGTGAGACCAGGTCTGGGACTGTTACCAAAACTACGAACTGGAACCAGCGGTTGCTACCAGAACAAACTCTTGCTGCTGGGGTGAGAAACAATCTCTGGGACAGAGCAGGAAGCAAACAGGAAGAAATGAGTCCCTTCTTGCTCCTTCAGACTCCCAGTCAGCCTCTAGCATCCTCTATTAGAGCATCCTCTAACTGGCAGAGCCTAACAGGGAGCCAGCTGGTGAAAGAGAAGTGTGACCTACAGAGTCCCACACCCTGCACACAGACAAAGGATATGACAGAGGGATGAAATTCAGGCAATAGCTTCATTCCAGCATGGGCACATATGTACAGTAAAGGTCACACGGCACTTCCCATAGCTTGGACTTCTTCCATACATCCAGATCAAAGAGCTTCTATCTGTTCTGTTGCTCTTTATCGTTAGACACTAACACCTTAAGACACAAGAACAAGAGCTCAGTTGAGATCATTTTGATAGTGGTATTAAACACAAATATAATTTTTCTAAAACTCAGATTTTGAACCATATTTATCTTTACTTGTACTGCATATCTTTATTTGAATACATTTATTTTAATTTCACCCTTCATTGGTTCAGTTATTTAAATAATTCATGCATGGTTTTCTTAAAGTAAACTCATTTTTAATATGATCGTTTTGTGTGTTTAAGCAAAGTGGCTTAATACAAACTGTATTTACATTAACATGCTCTTGAGGGGTTCTTTTGCAAGTTGTTTGATTTTTTAAATGAGTTGAGATGCTTTTCCTTTTTTTTTCCTTTTTATCTAGTTTCTTGGAATGTGGAGCAGTGAGGTCCCTGGCTGGAGAGGGAAGCAAAGAGTGGCCAGAGTCCTTGATTCACAGGGGAATAAACCTATTTATCTAATGGCCCCTGCTTTCCTTCCTCACCTACGAGAATGTAGTACCAATATTTACCAAGCCAGACAAGGTAATTCTATCACTTGATCATTCTCTATTTTGTGATAAACTCAAATCTCATCCCAAGTTCATTCTCCCCATCACTGTTCCTCTCTTTGTCTACCTCACTTGATGCCCCCTGAAACTGTGACCATGGACTACAGTTATCTCTATGGCATCAACAAAATGCTGAATCAAAGTATTTGTAGTCTTTGCTCAACTCTCATTTCTTTAGTTATCTCCCTTCTTCTCTGCCATTCACAGCCAAGTCTGTCTAAAGAATTGTCTATGTAAACTTTTTTCCAATTTTCCTTCTCATATTTATTCTGCTTGCCTGAAAATTTGTACTTATGAAAAGAATTTATATCTCACCTCAGAAGATATGTAGACATTTACAAATGTCCATATACCCATGAAAAGATGCTCAACATCCTTAGCCACCAGGGAAATGCAATTTAAACCCATAGTCAGCTACCCCTTCAAATCTACTAGGAGATCCATAATTTAAAATACGTAATAACAAGTGTCCATGAGGGTGTGGATAAATTAGGATCTTGGTGGTGGGAATATAAAGTGGTACAGTCACTTTGGACAACAATCTGGCAGCTCTGTTTAAATATAGAGTCACCATATTATCCATCAATTTTTCTTGTGGGTACAGATCCAACAGAAATGAAAGAGTATGTCCACATGCTAATGTGTACCTGAAAGTAGATAGCAGCCAAAAAGAAGAAACAATCAAATGGAACATGTGGGTATATCCACAGAAAATTTTTCAGCAATAAAAAAGAATGAAGTACTGGTATATACTACCACACTGATGATTCTTGAAAATATTATGCCAAATGAAAGGAAACAGACACAAAAGACCACACAGAATGGGGTTCTATTTATATGAAATATCCCAAATACACAAATTTACAGAGACAGAAAGTAGAACAGTAGGTGCATTGGGCTGGAAATGCTGGAGATGGGGAGAAATAAAAGTGGATGCTAATGAGTATATGTTTCTTTTGGGGGTGGAATAAATGGGGTGGGGGTAGAAGAAGGTAGAGGGGGACATGTGGGGATGGAAGGAGACTTGACTTGGGGTGGTGAACACATGATACAATACACAGATGATGTATTACAGAATTGTACACCTGAAACCTATATAATTTTATTAACCAATGTCACCCCAATAAAGTCAATAAAAATGTCTTAAAATATTTTGTTGTCATGTTACTGTAAATATACTAAAAATCATTGAATTGTGCACTTTAAATTGGTGAATTGTATCTCAATAAAGCAGTTTATTTTTAAAAAGAAATATAAAAGAATGTATATATGGTCCAAACATCATTTGGTTTAAGAAGTCTAATATTGCTATCATGTCTTGAAATGTAGGAGTTATGTATATATCTGGATATTAATCTTTTGTTAGTTAAAAGTGTTACAAGTATTTTCCTCCAGTTAGGTGCTCATGTTTTATATATTATTTAAGAACTTTAGATGAAGAGAAGGTCTTGATTTTATTGAGTCTAATTTACCAATCTTTTCTTTTTCTCTCTCTCTCTTTAAAATAGATTTCATGTACTTATTTTAGAGAGAGGGAAGGAGGGAGACAAAGAGGATGAGAACCATCGATGTGTGAGAGAAACATTCATCAGCTGGCTCCCCTTTGGGTCTTGACCAGGGACTGAACCCACAACCCAACCATGTGCTCCAACCCGGAATCCTTCACTTGGCCAAAGGATCCCCAACCAAGTAAGCCACACCAGTCAGGGCTGTTACTTACTTTTCAATAAGTTAAATCCTTGAGGGGTACAGCATTACATGGATTCTGTGGCCAGTGGCCTCAGCAGGAGGGTTGCTTTGGAATTTAGCATGACCCATACCACTGTTTCCATGAGTATGAGTTACCTTTCCCCAGGCGACTCTGGTTGTGTTTGGCTTACCACCAGGAGTCACTGTGTTGTTCTTTGCTTTGCACACATAAGCACATCTCTTGCCTAGACAGAATTCAGTTTCATCTTGAGCATAAACACCTTCAATTTTAAGAAGAGCTGTGTGCTCCCTCTGGTTCCAGAGACCATGTTTATGCTCGAGAGGCAAAAATGGCCTGGGACCACAGCCTTCCAGACCTATTTGTCATTGTAGAAGTCCAGTTCCTGGCAGGCTCCACGGGCTTCACGATGGCAAAAGATGAAAGTGAGTCACAAGTCTTTTCATTTTGAGATTATTACACGTGATGACTTAAATTCCCCTACCCTATAAAATATTCTTAGATATTTATTCTCTAAAAATGTTAAAGTTTTGTTTTTCGTATTTAAGTCCTAACTATGCCTGAAATTGAATTTCATATATGGTGTGAGGTGGAGATCCAGTTACATAAAGAATGAATTGTATAAAGAATAAATTGTCTCAGGTGACTTAGTAAAATAGGTTTGTTCTCATTCATCTGCAGTGCCGACTCTCCAAATGTGGTATTTCCCTCAAGGAATGGGTCAGCTTCTGAACTTGCTGTACTGTTCCGTGGGCCTGTATATCCATCCGTTTTTAATTACTAGAGAGTTATAATAAAGCCTTTTGTTTTGTTTCCTTAGGTATATGTTAACTATCCTTGGCCTTTGTTCTTCCATATAAATTTTAGAATCAGCTTAACTTATTGAATGGTTAGTGTTTGTCATTGTTATGAAATTGCATCAAATTGTATATATATATATATATATTTGAGATGAATTGAAACCTTTAGGTTATTGGGTCTTCCTACCCATAAACATGATCTATTTCTTGATTTAGTTAGGTCTATTTTAACACCTTCTAATTAGGTTTTCTAGATTTTCCTCACTGAGGTTTTGTATATCTTTATTTAATCTATCATTAGTCCCTTAATCATTTTGATTGCTGTTATAAATGGTATCTTTTTCCATATATTTTCTAACTACTTTCCTTTTGTATAGATGTGCAATTGGTTTATGCATAGTTCTTATATCCAATATTGCAATATTGTTGCTACATCTTCTTCTTAATTCTAATAATTTGTATATTGGTGGGAATTTTCTGTGTAGTTAATTATACAAACTATAAATAATTACAAATATATGTTTCCTTTCATATTCCAATACTTTCTTCTTTTCTTATCCTCCTCAGAAGTCTCAGACCACTAATATCATACTGAAAAGAGAGAGAAGGAGACTAGGGGAGCAAGAAAGAAAGAAAAGAAAAAACACAAGTGGTGGGCATCTGATTTGATTTGACTTTCAAAAAAGTGTTTTTACTGTTTCATCTTTTAAGTGTAATATTTGCTGCAGGTTTTCAGTAAACAAAAAAAAAACTCTTTACCAGGTTAAGTTTCCTTCTCCTCTGAGCTAAGAATTTTTATCAGTAATAGAGAAGTTTTTCTCTATCTTATAATTGTATTACTTTTCTTCTTTAACTTTTTAAGTGCTATATTAATATAATGTTAAATCAACCTTGCAGTTTTCTCGTGGTTTTACACTTTTATGGGAATCTAAACAATAAACATGTTCCCAATGGGCACTGGTAGTTTTTCGGCATTGAGTGGCAGTCTCGTGTAACCTAGTAGAAAACGGAGTCAAAGGCCTCAATAAGCTACAGGAATGGGCTAATTTTTTAATGAATAGCAACTTTGAACAGCCTTTAATAATTTACTTAAAAGGAAATCATAAGAAGCTTTGGTTATTTTATGAAAATAGTATAAAGAAGTATTGTTTAGGCCAGAAAAGTTGACAGAGAACTTGCTATCGGCACCCAGTGATGGCCCTTGGGAAGCACCCGTACTTCCCTCTCCTACGGCATTGGAGCCGCTGCGCTGCTCCCAGTCTGCACTCCAGCAGCTGCAATCCCCAGACACACATCCGCTTACCCCCTCCTACTAACGCAAACTCTCTGCTTCTCAAATTTCCAATTACTTTATTCTGTATTTCCTGACATTTTCTCTTTAGAAAACTATGTTATCTTCCTCCATTAAATTACTACTTAAAATTCTCCAGGATGAGTTTCTTCTCTGAATACCCTATCTGACTCAATCCTAGTCTTTTCATTAAACTATTTCTTCAACTATTCTAGTCTTTTCTTCAACTACTATTTCCAGTCTTTGGTAATATATTACATTTTGATGATTATGTGACATGTATAGGTAGCATGATGTCTTACACATAAATTGCACTTGATACATATCAATTATGTAGTTAAATGTTTCCCTCCATGAAATTAGTAAAGCTAGTAACATGCTATTTACAGCATTCACACTTCCCGTCACCAAACAAGATATTGTTTTGCATGCAATTAACATTCTGTGATATGTCCAAAAGCTACCATTCCTAACCCCCTCTACCATCACGAATATATCACACACTGTTCTCTTAGGGTGTCCTGTTTTGCAGCCTACTCTTTTCTTTCTTATTTATTATTATAATCCCCATTAGTAAATTGGCCTCTTTCCTATACTTTATCAGATCCTAGCTAGCTGGACTACAAGTACCTTGTAATCAGGGCCAAGACTTAACATCAGATAAAGAATTATTATTTTTGCCCAATAAATTTACATTTCAGTTTGCCAATAAATGAGGAATTTGCTGCCAGGTTTTGCAAGAGTAATGGTTTGTTTTTCAAGAGTAATGTTTTGAATCATCTACCAAACAGGTACATAATAAAATTAGCATTTGGAAATATTACACAATAAGATATACCTGTAGAAATTAAACTCAAAGCTAAAAAATAAATATGACCAATGAAAGTCTTTAATAAAAATTATATTATAAAATTTGAAAGACACAGACTTCAAAAGTGTGAACTATATTAACTGAAATGAATGTGACTTCAAAACCTAATTTTCAAATTCTGAGTAAAACTATAAGGCAAATGAATCCTAAGTCATTTCCTGTGCATATGTACAAAGAAATATAAACTGTAGAATAAAGAGTAGCATGTAAGTATGTGAAGCAGAAAACCAAATTAGTATTTTAAAGAGAACAGTTAAAAGAACCCTCATCATTTTTCCCCTAAAGGTTGACTTCCTACCCTGCCTTATTATCTCCCATCCTATCTTTTCTCTCCTGTGCCATCTGCCTATCGTATAATACAGGTGTTTGTAGGTGGGAGCCATTCCATAGTTTTCAGTGGTGAAAGGACATGATCAAGTTTATATTCTGCCCCCTGTACAGCGATTAGATTGTAGGGGAAGAGTTGAAGCATGGCACCCACCTAGAAGACTATACACTAATATTCTGGGAAGGAGATGAAGGTGACTTGAACTTGAATGGGAGTCTTGGATGTATTAAAAGTCATTTGGGATACACTTTAAAAGTAGTACTGATGAGAGTATCTCAGATTGGGTAAGAGGTGTAGGTGTGAAATCAAGGAAGATTTATAAGTTTTTGGTTTGTGCAACTGGAAGAATGTAGGTTCCATTTACTAAGAGGGGAAAGCTGGAAAGGAAAAGGTTTGGAGTTAAAAAAACAAAGAGGTTTGTTGAACAAACGAAATAGAAATAGACTCATGGATATACAGAACAGATTGATGGTTGCTACATGGGAGGATTGGGGGACTGGGTCAAAAAGGTGAAGGAATTGAGAAGTATACATTGATAGTTACAAAACGGCCACAGGGATATAAGGTACAGCATAGGGAATATAGTCCATGATAGTGTAATAAGTATGTATGATGCCAGGTTGGTGCTAGAAATACTGGGTGAGGGGAACACTTTGTAATGTATATATATGATTGTCTAATCATTATGCCATACGCCTGAAACTAATACAAAATAACACTGAATGTAAACTGTAATTTAAAAAGTTTAATGTAAAATTAAAAGTAAAAAATGATGATTTAGCAAAATAAAAGAGAGGTCTGTTTGTAATAACTTAAATTTGAGAAGCCCATGGTGCTCCCCAGGGGGCTGATACCGAGCAGACAGCAGGGACAGCGCTGCGCAGAGGAAGACTAGGGAGAGAGGTCCAGCTGGAGACAGGGGTGTATGGAAGCTGACTCATACTGACTCGCCAAGAAAATCGCAAGCCAGATGTTAAACACAACCAGTATCAAACGTTAAATTAGATAACTTATAATAGAATAAATTATATTAAAAACCACGGTAATAAATACTCGGAGCTCATGAATTCTCTTACTGTGTATTACATTCGTAGCTTGAAATCTGTCAAGGTAGGAGTATTTACACCATGGTATTTGGTAAACGTTTTAAATTAGGGCTTTACTTTCCTTGGAGAGCTGGCTGTTAAACATTTACTGGCATACACTGGCTGGAGATACACATTTGGGCGTCATCAGAGATGGTATTTAGACCAGATTACTGGGGGAGTATAACAGAGAAGACAAGACCAGGACTGAAACATTTTTGATGTCAGAAGAAAAGGAAGAATCTAAAAGAGAGAGAGGGAGAGATTGAATGAGTGGACAATGGGATACAAAAAAAATCAGGAGTATGTGATATCTGGGAAAATGAGTGAAGGACATATATAAAGAAGGAGGATATATATGATCAACTATATCAAATGCTGCTGATAATCAAGTAAAGTGATACTGAAACCTGAGCATTCACTTTGGCTTTTGAGAAGGTTGTTGGTGACCTTGACCAAAGTAATTTCAGTGAAATAGTGAAGATGAACGTCTCATTGCAGTGAGCTTCAGGAAGTATGCAATGCAAAAAAAAAAAAAAAAGTGGAGAAAGTATAAGAAGTCTGGCTGCAAAAAGAAAAATGAGACAGTAGCTGGAGCAGATGTGGGTCAGGGGAATTTTGTTCAAAGAAAGGTGATACTGTACCATATTTGCATGCTCGTGCAAAAGACCTGGGAGGTAATATAAATGCTACTGCAGGAAAGAGAACGGCTGACTGCAGGAGCAAGGTCCCTGAAGAAGTAGAGGATGGGATGGAGTGCGAGGAGAGGAGGATTTGACATACAGGGGGGCAGAAGCAGACCATCTAACCCAACATCCATTGCAAGGTGGAATATGTGCAGTATAGGGAATCAGATATCCAGCCAAAATAAGACTCATTTTGGACTAAAGACAATTCAGAATCAACAGATGCAGAAAGAAGTCTTCCCAGAGCTTTCCTTAACTGACTAAAAGCAGAAACTTCTGAGAAGTGAGGACTGCCATAACCCTCTCCCCGGGACCTTCATGAGGAAGACAGGAAGTCAGTGGCAAGACAAACACATTTACCCCATTAGTTTCTCCCAGTAGTAAACTTCCCATGGTTTGCTGCCCTGGGAAACCTAAGACCCCTTTCCATTGTCTTTTCACTTCCCTACAAATTGATTGTTCTTTGTTAAGATTCCATATAAGCCCCAGTTCTAACCCCTCCCTTGTTACTCATCATCGGGTTCTCCCACATGTATGCACCACGTGCATGTTAAGAACTCTGCTTTTCTCCTGTTAATCTGTCTTTTGTCTGTTTATTTCTCAGGCCCAACAACTGAACTTGATGGTAGAGGAAGTTTCTTCCCCTGCAGTAGAAACAGATAAAATGCTGCTCTCCAATCACTTGTCTATTGTCTAGCTAACCTACACCCATACTTCAAGTTTCAGTTCCAGTGTCATTACTTCCAGTAAGCATTCCTGAACACCACACCCCAGCTGCAGCCAGCTGATCTTGTCTGTGCTCCCCGAGTCCCCTGACAAAGTGAACGATACTATCACTTTCCAATATGCATTGAAATGATCCCTTTCCAGTTTCTTCTCATTCACAGCCTGGAGCTCCTTAACAGGGCTCCTCATACTGCAGCCCTAGCACAGTGCTGGCATGCAGGACCCTCAGTAAATGTTACTAAACAGGATGAAATTGGGGAAAAGGGGCAGCAGACATAAAGAAATCGGAAGTAATAAAAGAAAAGGTGTCACCATTTACTGGGGGTCTCCTTCAGATAGAAACCACCAGGGAATTTCTAGTCTTAAGATGCAGAAATAATAAAAATTAAATCTGTAAAAATTAAATGGAGGAGAAAACACAGGACAGCCCAGCAAAAGATAATATGTCACACTTTGGCATAAGGCGGCTTTTAAATTCAATTTCTAAGCACCAGCCTTCAGAGAAAAATAAAAATACATCATAGAATATTACTCAGAAGTAGTATGGTTTTCAAGCAAAAGACTTTGGATCATTTTTCAATACTGTGTTTATTTTGAGAGAATGAAAAACACTGTTATCTTGTCATCTGTTCTCCAGACTTTTTCCCTAGCCATTTCTTTGCTTTTCCTCTTCCTTCATTTAAAAGTAATCAAATGTGCTGTCAGTGATACTAGATTATAACTTCAGATGCAAAACAAATTATGAGCAACTCTTTAGAAAAAGAGAATGCATAACCACTGACTAAATGCAATATAACAAAGGAGGCAATAAAATTGAGCTAGAATTTTCTCTGATATACTCCCTTACTACAAAATTGGCCCTCCAATCTCCAAAAAGCCCCAGGCTCTGCACTTAATAAGCAATCCTAAATCTATTCTGCTTCTCCTAAGAGGGGTATTGAACTCTGAGCCCAGAATCCCTGCTTCCTTTGGATCCCTCCTGAGGCAGACACCAGACCTTAAACTTGGCACAAAGAGTAGAAAATTATGCATCTGACTCTGGTGTTTCTTGGAAGGTACTAAGTAATTAATTTCCACTTTCCCCACCCTCCCCCACACTACCTCTACCTAATTCTTACCTAAACTTCTTCAATAAATATTTACTCCTTACTATTTCAGAAGTCAAGATTTCTCTAGTCCAGTGTGTCCTAAACATGCCCTATCATGTGAGTCCCCTGGTGCGCTCTGTAAAATACTGATTGTCCCAGGACTCTCCTTAGAGATGATGATTCTGTAGGTCTGGGATGGGGCCCAGGCTGTTCCGCTAAAACACAAAATGTTCCAAAGGAGAGATGACAGCTTAAGATTTTGTGTTATTCATTTGATTTGTTTGTACCCCTCCCTTCTTACAGAGAAGCATTTGAGGTCTCTGGCTACACGATGGACTAGGATAAACTTCACGGATTCCCAGTGTGATGAGAAGCATCTGAGCCGTCTGTTACCGCTCCGCTGAGTAACCCTGGACCCACTGCTCGCCCAGTGCCCACCTGCCCCGTGTCAGCAGGAAGAGCCCTAGTCTGTGAGTCAGGCAAGAGTGCATTACGCTCTCAGCCCTCATCACTAGCGCTGTGAACTTTGCAACTTGAGACTCGAGCTACCACATTTCTCCATCTCTGAAGTGTAAGATTTGATGATCTTGGAAGGTGGCTGCTTACTTTATATGTAAAACAGGCCCATTCATCCTGATATGTCTTATAAGGCTTCTAGGGAAAATTGCTAAATGTGATGGATAACAATCCCAAGGGGCCCTTCTGTGAGCAAATGCAAAAATAAACATTCCCTTTTGCCATTTGTTAGCAGTTTGAATTATATGTTCCCCCTGCAGAAAGAAAGAAAGAAAGAAAGAAAGAAAGAAAGAAAGAAAGAAAGAAAGAAAGAAAGAAAGAAAGGAAAGAAAGAAAGAAAAGTGTTGAAGTGCTAACCCCCATCATCTCAGAATGTGACTTTATTTGGAAATAGAACCTTTGCAGATGCGATCAAGTTAAAAGATGGGTTCACACTGGCCTAGGGCAGGCCCCAATCCAATGGCTGGTTTCCTTGCACAGAGAGGAACGTTTTGGCACAGAGACACTGGGAAAATGGCCATAGGGAGACAACAGAGGCAGATGGAATAGTGCGTCTACAAGCCAAGGAACCCCAAGGATTTCTAGCAAACTCCAGAAGACAGGGGACAGACAAGAAATGATTCTCCTCTAGAGGACAGCATGGCCCTGCTGACCTTGAGCTCAGACTTCTGGCCTCCAAATCTGTGGGAGAATAAATTTCTGTGGTTTTAAGCCGCCCATTTGGTTGAACCTTGTTACAGCAAGCTTAGGAAACTGATTCACCCTTTACCCAATAAAACATAACCATAGAATTGTGACAATTAGAACTACATTTAGAGCTACATCTAATTGTGACAATTAGAGCTAATATGCATCAACTCATCCGCCTCTTTAAAAAGAACTTTTAAAAAGCGAACAGTGCAGTTAAACAGTGTGTCCACAAAGCAGCACTTCCCCACCACCACCACAACTTTTACTCCCTGTGACACCAAAATAAAACCCAAAATAAAACATTAACACACCTCCCTAGCAGTTTACAAACAGAGGGAAGAAAGGGAACTGCATGGGGAGAAATGGAGACATTGGTCATGGCGATCAACAGCAAAAATAGCTTTATCGGACTGGAGTAAGATGGGGTCTTGCCTATGTGCCTGCCAGACAAAACTATCTAACGCTTAGGACACAAAGAGAACTACTCTGGAATTCCAATACAGTATTACCCATTATAATGCAGAATTCGGTGTGTACGTTCATCCTACATGTCGTCCAAACTGGACGTGTCATGGAAAACCCATAGTAGGCTTTTTGCTAGCACTCATGCCCCCAAAACAAGAAGAAAGAACGCCTCCAAGCAGTCAGGCTCCTGTAGGACTGATCTCATTTTGGTCGTTGTGGAAGCACTAAACTATTATAAATATCCCACGAGATGGGGAAAGCGTAATCTTCCAGAGAGGACTTGCTACACATCATTTGTTTTCTCTCTGCAAACCTCAACTGCTAGCCTTTGAGTTTTCCAAAGACAGCCGTGTTGGACAGCTCGCTTGCTCGGAAGTAACTGTCCCCATACATCAGTCTTCCCAGTGAGATGTGGGGAGTCTGCTTTGCAAGGCTGTCCTTCAGGAAACAAGTGGAAATAAGGGCCAGAGGAGTAAGAGCACCTGGAGGGAGCAGCAGGGTAATGCGGAGCTCACTGGAAAGCCGTGGGGACACTGGGCACCTCTGTTGGTTCCACGTGTGATTCCTAAGGAACGTCCTGCCCTGTTTCTGTCTTAGCCAAGCGGTCAAGGGAACGGTTTCAATCTGCAAGGAAGCTTTGAAGAATAATATAATTCCCATGCTCATTGAAAAAACACATTAAATCAATACCTTTGTTATCATTTCCCTGGAGCAGTCATCTATGAATGGCTTCATTTGAAAGAGCAATTGCCCACATTGAGTGGGATGGTGTGAAATATATAGCAGAGAAAGGCCAAGGGCTCAGAATCCCCAATTCACAGAGAAATTGTACTAGTTGCTGTACCTCGGGCTAACTAAAAATAAGAACCATTGACCTCACTAGAATTGACGCTAATTTCCATCTCCAGATTTGGCAGAACAGTCCCATAGCTGGAATTCGGATCTAACCAGAATGCCTGCATCAGTCAGAATTAGGCCTTTACAGCGTCTAATGGCGTGACTGTTCACAGGTGTACCAACAGCACGCAGTGCTGCTCAGAGCGTGGGCCCCGATAAACTGAAGATTTCTACTTTTGTTTTAAAAAGTGCTCATGGGGCCAATAACCATTCTCAGGGCATTCCATTATTATTACCCACAGGACAAAATATGCCTGTAGTCTTCTCCATACATACATAGTCTTCTCTTAATACATAGAATAGAATAAAATCAAACACTGTCCACAGACACAGAGCTTTCTTCCTGGGTTCCCGGCACTGCTTTAATAGCAAAGCACTCACACGCGAAGCACACAGAGTCCAAGGTGCCTTGGAATCCCCACTGATGACTTCAGCCATCTGAAGTCACCTGCCATCCTCCCTGTCAGTACAGACATGTGTTATTTTACCACAAAGCACTGGAACCTTGAAGTGCCAAAGAAATACATACAAGGCATGTATTTTTACTCAAGTCCATATTCACTCATGACTTATTCAATAGTCTTAATAGTCTTAATAGTCTTAATCTCTCTACAGAGACTGGTCCTTCCTAAGGCATCTTGTGGGACCTTTTAATTTCCTGCCAGGTCAGTTTCTTCCCATGGCCCAACCCTGAGCTGAGTTCTCTACCTTACCCCCTGGGCTCCGGAAGTATAAAAATCTTATATGTAAGAAACACAGGCCCACTAGGCAAGTTAAAGGGGAAACTTTTGCTTCAAAGTCCATACACACCCATTTGTGCAAAAAGCAAGTCTACAAAACTCTTGCTTGCAAAAAACAAAGAGAAAAATATAAAATGATAACAAATAAGAAAAAAATGTGGTAAGATAAATAGAAATGCTTCCAAAACAGTAATTAAAAGTAAATCTCCAAAAGCTTCAAAAGAGAATTTCAGGAAACCGTATGCTATTCTTTAAAAAAAATGGAATTATATGGACTTTGTGCATGAGGTTACAGTGGGATCAGGTTTTTTAATAAGTGATCAGAAAGATTAGAAGAAATAAAAAATTTAAAAGGAAAGAATTCAGGAAAACTAAACACGAAATAAAAACAGAAGGTGAAGGGATCCGCCGAAGAGCCTACATTCATGACACAGAGAGACACAGATGACAGTGTGGTGATGGCCAGAGAGAAGGGGGCAGGGGCTGGGTGGAGGGGAGCCAAGAGTGGGAAGATGGGGACATCTGTAATAGGGTCGACAATAAAAACAAAGTAAAAAATAATAACTAATTAAATCCACATCAAATTTAATAACTGGGGAAGTGTTTGATACAATACCAAGTGGCAAAAGCGAGACCCCAAACAGTTTGCACTGCGCCATTCCAACTGAACACACAAGTGCATTAGAAGAGGCTGGAAGGAAACGCCACACAGTCCCAAGACCGGTTTTCTTTTGGTGTGAGACAGGTTGTTTTTTGTCACTGCTTTGTATTGTACAGGTTCCCTGAAATGAACGCATGTTGCTTTCAGAGTTGGGGCAAAGAGCACATCAGAAATTGCATCGGTATCCATTTCTTCCTCTCTGATGACCGAGCTCCAAGAAAGTCCTTTGCCTTTGCCTTTCGCATTTTCTGTTAAAAGTACTGCTATGTAGAACTCGCTGGCTTACTAGTCAGATATCCTCCTTGGCATCTGAGTGATACAGTTCATCAAGCATTTCTGAGCCTTGTGGAATAATATGTGGAGAGACAAAGCTGAAAAATGTCGAGAATACACACTGTCAATAACCACCAGGGCTCCCGGAAATCCATGTGTGCTGGCATTTAACTCGTGCCCATTAGTCCCTATAAGGCACGTGCCTTCCATAGCTTACCTTTTCATTTCTGGGTCAGAATAGTGGGACCAGATAGAATTAGGTTAAACTGAAATTTGTAGATGATTTTGAAAGGGAAAATGAAAGGAAAAAAAAACAAGAAATGGAGGAAGGGGAGGCAGGAAGGGATGGGTGGAAGTTAAATAAATCCAAGGGTCCAAGACGAAGACAGACCCGAAGTGCTTTTCACTCCTGCTTTGTATGTATAAAAGACTGTGCTCGGAAAAGACACAGCAACCTGCTCCGTGCGCCACGAGAACTAAGTGCCCCTCTTTAACCCCATTCTACAGAAGAGGAATCTTTCATATGAATCAGTACAATAGCTTCTGTGACCTTAAAGTGGTCAATAATCAAGGTGAAGGGAAAAGCCAACATTCTGATCTCCTGTCTTATATCAACTTTAAAGCAGTTTCCCGTTGTATATTAAAGACGTCTATTGTGCTAAAGTGCAGGAAACTAATTGGAATCATTCTGGCTTTCGTGACTCATAAACTTAATGTTCTTTTAGCATCATTTTGGCTGAGCAGATTTCCTAACCACAGTTTAATGGCTAAAGACATTTAAAATAACAATCTCAAAAGTCTTTCCAACCTCTCCAATTAGAGCGAAATAAATTGCCTCTCAGAATCAGAGGCTGTGCTTTCACAGGCCATGGTTTCTGATGTCTTCACTATGGTGGAAAAGGACAATTACCGATGTCCCATTTTCGTCTTGCCCCTAGTTATTCCTCCTAGAACTGGAGCCACCTGCCCGGTCATGTACTTTCACTTGGATCATCTTCTCGTGGTTTGGCACGGCTTTCATTCCCTTTCTTAATTAGTTATTTTAGCTTTTATTGGGTCTGTGGCAAAGGGTATGAAGTTTGGTCTGTTATCTCTGGAGCAGCCAAGAAGATTTTCCTGTTACCATTGTTTGTTAATATTTATTGAATTCTATGTTCTGTTATAACAATAGACAAGGCTCCCGCATAGTAAAGATACTGAAATTTGGTGGGCCAGCAGGTTTGGGTTTGAATCCAGAGGACCCTATCTGATTGTGTCTGTACTGTTCATTCCAAGTTTACCTCAGTCAACCTTTATTTCTGGCTTAAAAGTCCACAAATGGAGTTTTTCATGGACTTGAAGGACAAAATAATTAGATAAGAAGAAACAAAACAAACAACGGTGATCGAGCCTTTTACTTGGACATACTGATTTTCGACCCACATACACACAAACACACACCATGATACACACTCACTGACCACTCATCGCTCTTCAGAAGAATGCTGGTCTTCCCCCAGCAGCGTTCCTCAGAAATCACTTGCTGCCTTCGGCTCTCCACGAGCAGAACCTCGGTGCACCGAGGGGCCGGGAACTGGAAGTCTTTTGAAAATACAAGAAACCGCAAAGCTGAACTCTGTCTCAGCCCAGTGCGTAAGGTCTACGCTCCCCGTTGTGACTTTGTGTTGTGTTCTCTGGGACAAGAGCCCTCTCGGCTCCCCTGTTGCTCCGCTGCCCACTCTCCTACATGACAGGACAGGCCTGCTCCCTCCCACTTCTGTTGTTCTGGCTTTCTCGTGGGTTTTCTTCTGTCTCTGTGTGTGTAGCTGGCCACAGCTCACTTTTAATTCTTGGTTTGGTCCAACCATTTGGACACAGGCTTTTATTTATGACCTAGCTGTGTCCATGAACCTCTTCCCTCTCCATCTCTTGCAAACACATGGATTCTCTAATCCTCAGCCCTGCTCTGGATCCTTAATATTTTTCTTTTATATCAGCATTTCCTGGTCCTTTTCCATCTTCCTGGGTTCCTTGCAGATAGACTCCCTACATTGTGTAATTTCCAGGTATAATATGATGCATTTACATACATACGTATACATGCACATATGTGTGTTTATGTGTGCACATATATGCACATGCACTGGGTATGCATGTGTGCTTTGGCTTCCTCTGCTGCTCAAAAATCAATACTTCAGTATTTCTGCTTCCTTTTTTTCAGTCTCTCCTTTACTTTCATTTTATAGGTATAATTCTCAGGATGTCAAAATCTGTCTAACTATTTAACTGGAGAATTCTTCACACTGAGAAAGAACAAATCACCTTTTCTCTGAACTGAGTTTTATCTGTAGTTCTGAACACTATAGTTTTAATCTCTCTACTACATTCCTGCCAGGCCAAAGAAGAAAGATTCAAGTCAGTTCCGGAGGCCTGTCAGAAATGTCCCTTCACAATAAAATTTACAAGCTTAAAAATATCGCTAGAGCTCAACATCTGGCACAGCCTCCCTCATTGAGAAGTTAGCAGCTCACAGACACCTCAGTCTGCTCACATGGGCCCGCCTCGGTTTCGGAATAGCTTAACTCTTCTACTTGGACATTTTATTAATATATGCATGGGATCACAAAAGCAAGGGTAGTGAAATGAGACCATCGAAGTTCTAAGCCAGCCCTCAGGACCTGGATAGCTATAGACACGTAGATATAGATAATAATAACGATATACATATAGGTGATATAAGTGTAGATATAGATGTAGATAGATGATATAGATGATAGGTATAGATATAGATGATATAGATATAGATAGACAGATAACCAGAATTGCGTTGAAGACCAATGGGCAGGCAGATAACATCTACACATAACATCTGTGTTATACTTGGCTTCATGCACACAAGGTTTATTTGTGTTCTATCTCAGTTGCTAAGCCAAGACCGACCGGGAAAAGGCAATACAGGGTAAACTATGGAGCTTTAAATTTTCTTTAAAGTGAAAAAGGAATGACCTGATGGAGATTCTTTACAGCACCAGCCTCAGTCCACGCTGGGGGACGAAGAAGCCTCCCCCACAGCACCATCGTCAGCTGCACGGCTTCTCCCTCTCTCGCCTCTGTGGCTCCCTTGACTTTCTCCCACCAGCTCCTGCTGCCCCCTAATGCATTGAAATGCACACAACAGACAAAGTGGGGAAACACCTAAATTTCAAAGTTTCCCAATCCTGCCTTAAATTCCTGACTTCTTTCGCTGGCATTCTTACTGAAGGCAGTTTCCTTTCAGAGAACCTTTTTAAGAGCCCTTGATGCTCTTGGTTGACAAGATATGTTTGTCATGAGTCCTCAAAGCCACTTGCTTCATTGCCCAAGTCAAAAAGCACTAAATACATCTAAAAGAGGACAATTTCTTGCTGGATACAGCACATCCTTCTCTAAGGACTCGAGGAAGTGAATAAAGATTGCTCGCTAAAGACCAGAAGGAGGATTTGAACCACAACCTCAGCCTCTGGCCTGCTCAGAATTCTCCACTCCGCTAGCTGCCCGAGGGACAGAGCAGCCTCCCTTCTATGTTCTTCCCGCACGACCCGTAAGACAAATGACCAAGTTGGTATCTGCATATCTGAGCAAGTCCGATTCTTCCACCGAATGAAGTAGCATGCCCTTTGTTCTTCGTTAAGCCACACTTGCACGCTGTCTTGTTTGGGTGGCTGAATTTCCTGAGATAGTTATTACCAGACTATCCCAAGCAAACCTGTTAAGCTGCTACATTGGGCTCTCATGCCTGCTCTGTGCAAGCCATTCTGTGATGCCACCTCTGCCCTTTCCCCCAGGGACACAGGGTCTCCACACGGACCCCGACTGGCCAGGCTTTCTCCTTCATTTCCCTCTCCAACAGAAACTTACTTTTAGTTAGACCTCTCTATGTGAACACGATCCAGATTTCTGAATATTTGGACACATGACTGCATTGTACTACTATAAAACATGCTCAATTTATAAGAGATTTCCAAATAATTTTCATTGCTAACTAGCACTATAAGTTTGATTTTCTGTATGATCACTAAACCTGGGGAAGTGGCTGAACCAAATAGACTTGAGAATGCCAATCGCCTCTTAAGATCTGAGGCTTAAACTAGAGATTAGGTCTCCCTTCAGGCCAACCAATTTCTAGAAAAAGTGAGCAAGGCCATGGAAAAGAGAGTCCTCTTTAAAAAGGTATTGTGAAATACATTAAATGCAGACTAAAAGAGTAATATGATCAATTCCTATGCACTGAATACCCTGTTTTATCAAATATTTACATTCCACATTTGCTTTTTAAAAAATAAAATATTACACAGACTATTAAGCCCCCTCTTTACCCCTTCCCATTCTTCTCTTTGCTTTCCTCCAAAGAATAAATCTCCATCATGAAAGATTCTATACACTTGTTTTATATTTATAACCATAGATATTATTGAATATTGGTTTACAGTTAACATTTATTTAAGTGGAATCATATTTTATATTCCTATATCATTCTACAAATAGCATTTTCACTCACTATGGCATCTTTAAAGCTTATCCATATACCAGGTAGTAATTGTACCTCCAGTTTATTCATCATTCATTCAGAGGGCTAAACCGTAACTTATTTATTCTTTCTCCACTTGGTGAACATTTAGACTGAATGTGACAAGGGACACTCTACGCATTCTCCTTTTGCACGTGTGCAAGGGCTCCCCTTGTCTATGTGTAGAAGTGGACTCACTGGGTCAAAGGGTACGCTCATCTACAATTTCAATAGGTATTAAAAATTAGTGGTTATATCAATTCACACTTTTACCATTGTTCTTTCTCCTCTCCACACAAATAGTATAATTATCATTGTCAATGAGCATGAAACGGTTCCTCACCGTAGTTTTGGATCGTGCTTCTAACAGAAAATGATTTCGACTGTCTCAGCACCACAACTCTGAGACATAAACTCTGCTGGTGTTTTCCAACCACATGTTATATACATGTGTGATCATGTATTTTGAGGGAAAAGGGGAGTAAGTCAACTATTTGAAATTTAGTGTACTCTCAAAATCCAGAATGTATGTTTACACACGTGTGTGTCCATTGGTAAAGATTGAAGGAATAGATAAAATGAAGCTCCATTAACTCACAGCATGAGTTTATCCCAGCAGAGACCCATGTAAAAATGACACCTGAAAGAATGGTGTCATTCCTTTAGAATTACCTTTCCTGGTCTGCAGACTCTTAATGGTAAGATCAGATTAAGTTGGCTCCCCTGGTACCTGCATTTCAGGCATTAAGTCTAAATTCTGACTGGGGGCTTGGTTTCCTACTTACTAAGATAAAACTATGGCCAGTGTAAGAGGCAGGAGCTTTTTTTCTTTTTCTTACCCCATCTCAGTACCTTAAAAATAATTCACATGTATTTGGCACATCAAACATGCCACACACCAGGGCAAGCACTTTATCTAAATTACGTCTCTTAATCTTCACAATGACTGCAAGTGGACCTCTGATTGTCGCCATTTTAGAAATTTTAAAGAAAGTGAGAGTCTGAAAAATTATGTAAAGTCATGGAGCTCGTACATGAGCAAGGAGTCTTGTATTAAATTCTTCCTGATTCAGAACTCCCAGATCTTCACAACGACACTAAATGGCCTCATTCAAAAATCAGACACCTATAGAACTGTTTTTGAAAAAGTTCTTAATGTTAGAAATGCAGGCTTTTTCTCTACTTCTGCCCTAGTTCTAACCCCAAACACAAAGCAATCGTCTGTGCCTGTGAACACAGCTCTCGTATCTGCCTGAAGCTTCTCTTTCCCAAGTTAGATCCTCCTACATCCTTAAATTGCTTCCATCATGGGCTCCCCATCTCCATGTCCAGGTTACTCTTCTCGGGGTGAGCTTCAGATATGGTCCCCCCTCGGAAAGTGCGATGCTCACTACACTATATTGCAACAGCCTGTGTGCCAGGAACATTCCCTGCAACGGACTCACCGACTACCTTGTTCTGTTCCTTGCACTCGGTCACGCACGGCCCTGAGTCATGCTGGCCTCTTTGGCAGCCATGCCACACTGGTGACACATTCTGGGCTCGCGCCAACAATCATTCCCAAGTGCTTCTTTCTACCCATATTTCTCTTAAGCCATGACATTGTCAGCCTGCATTTTAACAGTTTTTATTTTATTCTAATGTAGGATATTACATTTATATCCATTACGTTTTATTTGTTGCAGTCTGCTAAAAAAAGAATCTTGGTTTTTGATTCTTTCATTTTCCTGGAATTCACCCTGACATTACATGATTCCTGTGCTGTATTTGTCTTCATCAGACTCTTTGATTAAAACCTACCCAGTGGTCTGGATAAGAAGCTTGGTGCTATGCTCCCAGAAACATCTTTTTTCAAACTCATCTTTTCAAAAAGCCATTCAAGTCATAAGGTAAGCTCCTCTGACTGTATAAATCCATCTAAAAGCATTAGCACCAACCCCACATTTCTTCATCTTGACAACAAGGATATCATGAAACCCTGTGTCAACTATCTTTCTAGATTTCAGATGAACTATGTCTATTTTTTCCGTAACCTTGACAAATAAAGAAGAGAAATGGCGTTATTTACTGATAGTGCATTCTCAACGATCCTATATCAGATTTATTTTGCTGGGCCCCTTTATGATGACTCTCCACCAGCCTTATAAAAAAACAAGTTCGATGGAATTTTGTGTGGTATGCAAAATAAACACACTGGTTTATAGATCATGGAACTCACTTTTTCTCTATTTATCAGGAAATGAACTTCCCTTGTAGGAAAGATATGGTAGGTCAATATTTCCTGGGCAGCTAGGAAAAAAACACATAAGTTACAAAAATCCTATGTTTAAAGGTATCAGAAAGTTGTGGAACCAATGAAGGTCAGGAGAAATTTCAGATTCAGACAAGGCTTTAAGGAAGAGTGGACAGTCGCCAGCCATTTTCTTTCCTGGGGTCATTTAGCAACACCGAAACAGGACGAGCATCAAGATTGTCTCTCACAGAGGAACTGTACTAAGGAAAAGAGAAGCAAGTTGTGAGTTTAGAGCTTCATAGCTGTCGACCTTATGGACCACTGGGGAAGCCCTAGATCAAGGTCAGTTTTTGCCATGGATCAGTTGTTGAGTTCAGAGGCAACGTGGGAGGTGGGGCAGACTAAGTTGGAAAGGCAGAGTAAAATCTTTCACAATTTCATGGTTCTTAGGATTAAAAATACAAGAGGGTATTCATGACCTATCTTGTCGCCCCCGTGAACTATATTCAAAACCTGCAGTGGTCAAAACTGAACCCTCTTAGCATAGCAATACCGACCAGATAGGGATCCCCCTTGGAAACACTGTAACCCAGGCTGGCCCTGATGGGTGCGGCCCCATGCGCTAGGCCTCGTCCAGCAAACTGAAAGGTCACCACTTCAGCTCCTGGCCAGGGCACATGCCTGGGTCACAGGCCAGGTCCCCAGGTGGGGCCTGCAAGAAGTAGCCAATGTTTACTTATCTCGCACATCATGGTTTCTCTCCCTCTCTTTCTCCCTTCCTACCCCTCTCTCTAAAAATAAATAAGTAAAATCTTTTTGAAAAAGAAAAAGAAAGACTCTGATCAGTTCCAACACAGACCAGTTTATGAGTAAGTTAAAGCAGTGTGCCCTTCAAAATCTCTTCTTAACAGAATATAGTGAGAACTTTCTTTAATGGAAAATAGAATCATCTACAACCTCCATGTTCTTTGAGCCACATTACCTGTCATAAAAGAGAACGTGTAACTAATAAAAGAAAAAACATTAAAAAATAATTCAGATATTAACCAAAATAAAACTTAACTTACAAAACAAAACAAAACTTAAAAATACTTTTATGAAACAATCAACAAAATGAAAGACCACCTAGAGAATGGGAGAAAGTATTGCAAACCATACATATCCAATAAGGGATTAATATCTAAAACATAGAGAATTCATATAAGTCAATAACAAGAAAAAGAATCCAATTAAAAATGGGAAGAGGAATTAAACGGATGTTTTTCCAAAGAAGACACACCAGTGGCTAAAAAGATACTCAGCATCACTAAATGTTGTTGTTTTTGACAACATGGGTGGGTTTTGAGGGCATTATGTTAAGTGAAATGAGTTAGACAAAGAACTATGTGGTATAACCTGCAGTGTATGTGAAATCTAAAAACGCCAAACTCACAAAAACAGAGAGTAGCATTGTGGTTACCAGGAGCTGGCGGTGAGGGGGAGGGGGGGAAGTGGGGAGAGCAAAGTGGGTAAAAGGTTACAAACTTTCAGTTATGAGACATTTAAGTTTTGGAAATCTCATGCACTGGCATATTGATTATGGTTAATGGCACTGTGTTGTATATTTAAAAGTTGCTAAGAGACCAGATCTTAAATGTTCTCACCACAAAAAGAAATGGGAATTATGTAACATGATGGAGGTGTTAGCTAACACTACACTGGTAATCATTTTGCAATATAAGTGTATCAAATCTCAACAAGTTATGTGCTTTACACTCACACAGTATTATTTGTCAATTAAATCTCAATAAAGCTGGAAAAAATGAATGAATACTTTTGAAATGCACATGAGCATTTAGATACAGGGTCATCAAGTAGTCTCAAGAAATTTCAAAGAACTGAAATCATATAAAATATATTCTCTGGTCACATGGGAATTAAACTGAATGACAATGAAGAGCAAAAAATAGCAGGTGCCGTGCAGCTAAAGCAGTGCTTAGGGAGTTTTCTTAATCTTTAAATAGATACATTAGGGGAGAAAATGGGAATGAATGACCTAAGCTTCTGACTCAACAATCTATCTGAAGAATAGTAACATTAAATATCAAGAAAGTACAGGGAAGCATACAGTAAAAATCAAGAGAAAAAGTCAATAAACAAATGAGATATATGATAGAAAATTAACAAAGCTAAAGTTGTTTCTTTGACAAGATTAATGAAAATGATAAATACCTGGCAAGATAGATTTAGGAAAATGAGAGAAAAAGAGAGAATGAATACAAATTACCAATATTAGGAATAAAGGAAGGCACTTTATAACAAATCTTATGCATTAAAAGTATAATAATGATACATTGGGAGCAACTTCATGTAATGAATTTGACAACATAGACTAAGTGAGGAAATTCTTTGAAAAATGGCATTTGCCAAAACTTATCAAAGAAGTAATAGGAAGTCTATTAGTTTAATACCTATTAACATAATTGAGTTAGTAATTAAAAACATTCCTACAAAGGAAACTCCAGGCCCAGATGGCATCACTGATAAAGCTCTGTCACCGTTTAAGGAAGAAACAATACCATTCCTGCACACTCTTGCCAAAATCAGAGCAGGAAACACCTCCTAACTCGTCTCATGACACCCACTTAACCTGATACCAATTCTGACAAGAAAAAAAAATATTACAAGTTGATATCACTCATGAATATCAATGAAAAGCCTCCTATAAATGATTAGCAAAGCGAACCCAACAATGCACACATGGCTAACACACCAGGCCCGGTGGGCCGCTCTGCAGCCCCGCCCTCCCTCGCCTCTCTGCGCGGCCTAGACTCAGCCGCTGACTTCAGTCTCCGTGCCGGCCTCAGAGGCTGCAGTTTCTAATTTGGAGGCACCTCCAAGTCACATTTTTTGCTCTTTTATCACTCCCAAACCTGTGAAACCAAAATACTCAGTGTGGCGTGTTTCCTGACGAAACCCCGACTGCAAGGCAGTTAAATAGGAAGCACGACTTGCCTTTGCCTTTGACATTTAGCATATAATTCTCCCTCTGCCTCAGAGACGTCTTCTCCCTCTCTTCCCCAGCCTCCGCAGACACAGAGCTCACCAGCTAACACCTACGTCTTTGAGTTCAGCTCCACTGGCAGGTTCTCAGGAAACCCTTCCTTCCGAATACTCCACAGCGCCCTGCGTATGCTCTCCTCGTAACACTCGCCACACTGAAGTGCCTATCGTCCTATTAGAATATATAGAGATAAACAGATAGATATAAATAGCTCTATCTCCCTACATGTCATATATCTATATAGAGACAATCTACACCTAGATATACAGATATATTCTAGAATTACAGATATAAATTATATATAAGTGACAATATAGAGAGATATATTATATATACACATATGTAATACTATACATTTTAAAAAGTCAAGTCCTTCACATAGCCCGGCATGGAGTATGGCGCAGGATGTCGAATAAATGAACACGTAGAAGGATGAAGAAAGACTTGCCAGACCTCAGCCCAGTGGAAACGCCAGTTCCCCGAGCCACAGCATGGCATACCTAGACTCATTGGCCCTGGGCCTTATGTAGCTAATTCTAACAGAAGTCTGGCCTTTAGGGACATGGAATTACTCGTCCATTAACAGCTGTACGTTAGTATTTGAAAGGGCCTGTTCACTGAATGCAGCTCAGTGAAAACACAAAAATACCTACGATATAAATGTTCACAGAAAATGTCCAGAGTCACTGCCATAATTTCACAAGCAATAAAGTGAATGAGGTCAAAATTAATTTCTACTTCCCCAGCATCAATTGTTCATCCATCTGGACAAGTGGAAAGGCACCGGCTATCCCCCAGGCTGAACCAGTCCCCTCCTGGAGCACAGGCCACGGCCGACCGCAGTGAAGTGTGACCGCGTGTGTGACATTGCCACACACCTGCCAGGGAGCATCGGACGAGCTGTCGTTACTGACCTGCAGCCAGGCCCCACTCAACACCATGTTTGCCCCGCCACGCAGGCAAGGAGGGCGTCCGGCTAGAAAGGCTTGGACTCAGCAACTGCTGCCTCAGAGCATGGTGCTGGTTTCAGAAGAAATACATCAGCCCGGCCCAAGTCCTTCCCTCGCTGTGAGGACCCTGTTAGCCACCTCTTTCCAGTCACCGCAGGGACCCCAGCGGTCTGTACTGGTCCTTTGATGTCTGATGTCCTTGGCTTGTTCCTTTCCTGCTGAATGCTTGCATTGCCACCCCCAAACACTCTCTCCTAACCTCGCCTTCCCCAGAGAGGAACTAGGGAGCAGTTAAAGACAAAATTGGATGAAAGCACACTAACGGGCCACCGTAAAGATGCTCTACGGAGGCGACAGCCAAGGTGGAGAGCGACGAGGAGTTGGGAAAAAGCCCTACCGGAGGCACCCTCTCCTCTCTCTACCCTCCCCACGTAATTCAGATGCAGTATTTGTATCTTCCCTGCAGGAAACAACTCTTATAAACGTTATCCCCAGTGTAAATTAGGATCAGCTTCATGAAGGCAGTCTGTGCACCACACTCTTAGTCCAAGGCCTGGCACATAGCAGGTCCTCAAGATTTGCTGAATGAATGGATATGGGGGTCCTAAATGAGGGCACCATAAAATCCGAGGGGTCCTACAGCACAAAATCTTAGTGGGACTTCCGGTGAGAAGTTCTGAGAGGCTATTTAGGGTACAGATGTGTCTGAAGGACCTTTTCAGGGAGTTTCCTTCCTAGCAACAAGATGCCTGGGGTTCGGATCAGAGGAGATAAATCAAAGGTCTAACTGCCCAAAGATTTTCCCCGACTTGAGACACACAAGGACTTAAAATCAGGAATAGTTCAATTTATTTTTAGCTTATACATCCCAGTTCACAGTACAGGGAAAGAGGCAAGGATCCAGGACAGAAGCTCAAGTCAGGAGCAAAGTGCCTTTGGTGGGAACGTTCCCTGCATACTTTAAGGTTCCGCGTTTTGAGCATAGAACACAGGGGAGCTGACTGTCTGACTAAATTGATTTATTTAGCCAAATAAATTTTAAGTTCCTTGAGAGCAGAAACTCCATTTTATACTATAGGGCCTTCCATAATTACTTCTTAAAAAAAATTACTTCTTATTCTATAAAAATTATGTACCTATTATATATAATTATATATGTTATATATGTTACATACAAGGGTGGAGACCTCCCAAACTGGAATTTATTTTTACAAAATTGTGTATTTAGTCTTACATGTTTAAACTTCAGTCACCTTCAAAGTAATCTTGATCTGATGCAACACACCTTTCAAGATGTTTTCTCCACTACTCAAAACAGTTTTTGAACTCATCAATTTTGGTGCCTTTTAGTGCTTCTTCCATTTTTTAGTTTCACCTCTTTGACAGCAGCAAAACATTTGTCTTTGAGGACTTTTTCATCCAGGGAAACAACAAAAAAGTTGCTCAGGGTGAGATCAGGTGCATAGGGAGGGTGGGGCATGAAAATCATGCCATTTTCGGTCAAAAACTGCTAGACACTCAGCATGGTGTGGGCAGGTGCACTTGTAAGTCATGCATCATGAAATGGGCAAACACTTTGAAAGAGTCTTCAAAAAAATTCACTGAAGCCAAACACAGCCTCTCACAACAACACCAGCTGGTAAGCTGATACAGATGAGTTCCTAGAAAGCTCACTTAGCCAGGGAAGCCTGTACTATAAGAGACCTGCCTCCAGAAGATAATTCCAGGTTTTCAGGGTCACCTTTCATACCTCAAGTTATTTCTACAAGCTCAGAAGCCAGCTGTGGCTAAATTACCAGAGACGCCAGAGGAGGAACTTGGTCCGCACTCAGACAGGACCTCCCTCAGATTATTAGAAATGCCTGACAGCTCAGGGGCTGCCTGGATTGCTGTTTCCATGGAAACAGACATTGCATCTTGGAAACCCAGAGTGTGAGAGCTTAAACTAATCATTGTAGCAAAAAATAAATAAAAAATAACATCCTATTTTCTTCTCACAGTGTAGAAATGGTAATTAGGTTAATGGACCCTGATCCTTTTTCCTCGGAGGAGGTTTTTATAGGAATAGGGATAGAAGTGCATCCTATTAAAATTTTTTCTGTGCCCATTCATGCCAAGCTACACCAATACGATTTCCCCACCAACACCTCAAAACTCAATAGGACCCCCAGTCCAAGAGTTAAGTGGAATCATAATATTAAGCCAGACCACCTGAATATGCATCCATTTATCATGTATCCTATGCTGTAAGTATTGCTCAAAAGAGAACACTGGTACCTAACACCCAGCTCTTCATGTTGTTTGTGTTTATCAAATTAGATCTCTTTTGGAATGCTCATTGTCATAAGACACATATAATTTCTCAATATCTGTATATGCTTTAACCAAGCCATTAAGATTACATACATAAAATTTTGATCAGGTGAAAAATTGAGATTTCCCTAAACTTAATGCATATTAAGAGTTTGATTGTTTTTATGAGTTTCTTACCTGGGATTCTAAATAGAAAGCACTGGTGTTTATAGATAAAATATGATTTACAGGCAAGCTTACCTAGCTAACATCTGCACTGCATAAAAGGAAAGGCTTGGCACTTATTTCCATTAACGCCACTTGCATAAGGAGTAAAATAAGTCGTGCAGACCACCTGGCTGACCCTGATTTCATGGACTGAACAAGGCAGAAATTGTAAATGTGTGTTTCAATCAAGGGAATAGAATTCTCTGGAATAAAGACCCTGCAATCTGAGAGTGACATCACAGCAATCTCTTCCAGTGAATTGTGGAAAATAGACCAACTTCGGGTGCCTCGAGTGCAACGAGAGGAGACTGAACACAAAGTCTCTTGAATTTGGATAAGAAGAAACCTCCTTTATGCACTGTTTGCCTCATTTCAGCTCCAGTTCCCTCACACATCCCTTAACCCACCACCAACCAACGTGTCACGCCCCAGCAGTGGCAGAGACTTTCTTTACCTGCCTCTCTCTTTATCACTGAACCCCACGCAGGCAGCTGTTCAACGGACAGTTAAATATTTGTTAAAAAAGAAAAAGAAAGAAGTGCCTTTGTTGTTTTATTTCATTTTGCTAAATATTATTTGCATTCATATATATTCTCAACATGTTTAACTGTTTGATTTATATTATAGTACATGTTCTTTGAAATGCGGGAGATATATCTAATTTCTATCCAACACTATACTCCACTGTTTCATAAAATGTACCAATAGATCCACTTACGATTTTATCAAATCTCAGGTATGTAGTTGGTGCTTTAAATGCCTTAAAATTCTGGTCTATTTATTTATAAATATTTTTAAATATTTTAACAATATTTGAAGTACTGGTTGGGTTTTTATATGGGCTGGAAACACATTATTACTTTCCTACTTAAAATAAAGGGACATGACAATGTTCATAGCAGCACAATTTACAATAGCCAAGTGCTGAAAGCAACCTAAGTGCCCATCAGTAAATGAATGGATCAAAAAACTATGGTACATTTACACAATGGAATTCTATGCAGCAGAAAGAAAGAAGGAGCTCCTACCCTTTGCAACAGCATGGATGGAGCTGGAAACCGTTATGCTAAGCGAAATAAGCCAGGTGGTGAAAGAAAAATAACATATGATCTCACCTTTAACAGGAACCTAATCAACAAAACAAACAAGCAAGCAAAATATAACCAAAGACACTGAAAGAGAAAACAGGCTGACATTGACCAGAGGGGAGAGGGGAGGGAATTTAAGAGGAAAAGTGGAAGGGTTTACAGGAACAAGTATGAAGGACACATGGACAACAAGAAGGGGGGTGGAAATGGGAGGGAGGTGGGGAAGGGTTGGGGGTGGGTTGGGATGGGAGTAAAAGGCAGAAAGCTGTACTTGAACAACAATTAAAATAAAATAAAATAAAATAAAATAAAATAAAATAAAATAAAATGATATGAGTTTCTGGTCAAGATGGCAGCATAGGTAAACATGGCTTACCTCCTTGCACAACCACATCAAAATTACAACTAAAGTATAGAACAACCATCAGTGAGAACTGTCAAAAAATAGTCAAATGAAAACCTGAAAACTATGGAAGTAAAAAAACCATGTCCATCCAGACTGGTAGGAGGGGCAGACACGGAATGGGCTGGTCCCATATCCACATGTAATGGATAAAAATTCTAAAGGGACAACTCAAGAGCAAGGAATCCCAGTTCTACACCAAGACCCCCAGCCTAGGGTTCCAGTGCCAGGAAGATAAGTCACCAAACTTCTGGATGCAAAAACCAGCAGGGATTCCATCAGTGGAAGAAACTTCTGGAGTCCCAAGTAGTTCCTCTTAAAGAACCCACACACAGGCTTACACAGACTCACTTCCTCTGAGCTCCAGCACTGGGGTAGAAGCTTGAAAAGTACCAATGGCATACAGGGAGAAACTGAAGTGTCTGGAATCAAGGTGAGAGCTGGTGGACAGCTCTCTCCTAGACAGGTGGGCAGAGGCCATTGTCCCTTTTCTGAACCCTCCCCCAAAAGAGCCACAGAGCCTGCAGGCAGGTTCCATATCTGAGACACTATCAACCTGGCTAACACTGTTTTTCCCACACCAGAGATCCCTTGAGGCTCCATGTCACCCAACATACATTCCCACCCATGCTGCAAATAAGGACTTTTCTATTTGAATAGCGGGTCTTAGCTCATGCTTCACAGCTTCCTAAATCCTCTCAAATAAGCAACAGCCAGCTTCAGTGAGCCCCCAGTCCCCATACCCCTGGTTAAGTGGCCCCAGGCCTGGTACTAGCTGCAGCCAGCCAGGATTCACAGCTTGGTTCACCTGGGAATCTTCAAGCCTAGCACAAGAAGCAGCCATCTTAGATTGCTCAGAACACAGGGGGGAACTGACTTTGATCTGTACCACCCAGAAACCCCAGGGCTTGTGCACCCAGTGGATAGCTACAGACCATGTCAGGGCACCACCACCCTGCCCGTGCACAGGAGATTCTCCAGGGAGGGTAGAGGTTAGTGGTCAGTGGCTACAGACAGTCCTTGCAACTGTCTGGCCTGGATAAATATCTGCCATTGATCTGCCAACAGCAATCAAGGCTCAACTACAAAAGAAGGATGTGCTCAGCCCACATGGAGGGTGCACCTCAAGTACCCAGCTTGGGTGATAGAGGAGATTGTGCCACTGGACCCTACAGGACACCAGTAGGCCATGCTACCAAAAGAGGGAGTGATAGCAGCTCTACCTAATACATTGAAACAAACACAAACAGACTGCCAAAATGAGAAGACAAAGAAACATGGCCCAAATAAAAGAACAAACCAAAACTCAAGGGAAAAAGAAAACTAGACAAAATGAAGATAAGCAATCTATCAGATGCAGAGCTCAAAGCACTGGTTATAAGGATGCTCAGGGAACTTAGGTAGAACCTCAACAGCATAAAAAAGATCCAGTCAGAAATGAAGGATTCACTAATTGAAATAAATAACAATTTGTAGGGAAACAACAGTAGAGTAGATGAAGCCAAAAACCAAATCAATGATTTGGAACATAAGGAAGCACAAAACAACCAATCAAAACAGGAAGAAGAAAGAATCCCAAAAAACGAGGACAGTATAAGCTGTCTCTGGCACAACTTCAAGCACTCCAACATTTTTATCATAGGGGTGCCAGAGGGAGCAGAGAAAGAACAAGAAACTGGAAATCTATTTGAAAAAAATAATGAAAAAATACTTTCCTAATTTGGTGAGGGAAATACACATGCAAGTTCAGGAAGCATAGAGAGTCCTAAACAAGATGGACTCAAAGAGGACCACACCAAGACACATCATAATTAAAACGCCAAAGGTTAAAGATAAAGAGAGAATCTTAAAAGCAGCAACTGAAAAGCAGTTAAACTGGGGAGTTCCCATAAGACTGTCAGCTGATTTCTCAAAAGAAACTTTGCAGGCTAGAAGGGACTGGCAAGAAATATTCAAAGTCATTATAAGCAGATACCTATAGCCAGATTGCTCTACCCAACAAGTCATCACTCAGAATTGAAGGGCAGATAAATTGCTTCCCAGAAAAGAAAAAACTAAAGGGGTTTATCATCATCAAACCATTATTACATGAAATATTAAATGGACTTATTTAAGAAAAATAACAAGATCAAAACTGTGAACAATAAAATGGCAATAAGTACAGATCTATCAATAATTGAATCTAAAAAACAAACTAAGCATACAAAAAGAACAGAGACAGAATCATGGATATGGAGAGGCTTTTGATGGTTGCCATATGGGAGGTGGTGTGGGGGAACAGGTGAAGAGGTGATAGGATTAAGAAGTAAAAATAAGTAGTAAAAAAAATAGCCATGGGGAGGTGAGGTACAGTATAGAAAATGGAGTAGTCAAGGAATTTATATGCATGACCCATGGACATGAATAATGGTGTGGGGTTTGCCTGAGGGAGTGGGAGGCACTGGGTAAAGGGGGATCCAAGGGAGAAAAATTGGGACAACTGTAATAGCAGAATCAATAAAACATTTAAAAATAAATAGATAAAACAAATTTACCAATCAATTATATCATTAAAAGAATAAAGGGATAGGAGCTCCTAGTATTCAAAAATTTATTATTGAAACCATTTTCAAGAATGGCAAATATTTCAAAATGTTAATGTTGATGATATGATTGTTACATAAATAATTTATTCTTTTTTTAAAGATTTTATTACTTATTCTTAGAGAGAGGGGAAGGGAGGGAGAAAGAGAGGGGGAAAAACATTGACATGTGGTTGCCTCCCACACACCCCCAACTGGGGACCTGGCCCACAACCCAGGCATGTGCCCTGACTGGGAATTGAACCAGTGACCCTTTGGTTTGCAGGCCAGCACTCAATCCACTGAGCTACACTAGCCAGGGCTTAATTTCTGTTCTTTATAATGTTTCTGTTTGATAAGTTTTCCATATTAAATGTTCCCTTTAGAATTACAAAATAATATTTTTTAAATGTATAGGGAAAAAGCTTTCAGATAATATTCACTTCTCATAGTGTTGCCTGTACATATCATATTGCTATTCTGAAACTATTGTGTGTATAAGGGAAAACTGTTGGAAATGTAAGTTTAACACATTTGTTTAAAAAGTCTAGCCCAGTACTTGAATTTGGAGCATAACTATAAACTTTAGTTTTGTTCACAAAAAGGCCTAGAAACAAGGGTAAGCAGGGAAACCTGAGTACCCTTGGTTCCCATACTGGGGTCTCCAAATACTCCAAAAATATTGTTAGGAGAAGACACACTACTCACAAACACATGAAGTTAAAATATATGTAAAGAAAATTTACAGATGACAAAAACCCATATAGCTAATAAGCATGAAAAGATGTTCAACCTTAATAATAATCAGGGATGTACAAAAGAAATAACATCGAATATCCATCACAGAGGCAAAAACTTAAGTCTGACAATGTGAAATGGTGATAAAGGAATGGACCAATGGAATTCTCCCACAGTGCTGGTTTTGATTTAATCACTTTAAAAGCTTATTGAGATGTAATTCACATACTCTACAATCTACCCATTTGAAGTGTAAAACTGAATAGTTTTTAGTATACTCACAGCTTATGTAGCCATCTGCAATTTTAGAACATTTTCATTACCTTTTTAAAAACCCCATAGCCTTTAGCTGTCACTCTCCTATCCCTCCATCCTTCCTTTCTGAAGCAACTGCTCATCTGCCCGGTGCGTTTCCCTTTCTGGGCATTTTATATACTGGGATCAAATATATGAATTGTGTGATGGGCTTCTTTCACTTAGCATAATGCTCACGGTTCACTGTTGTGGCATTTACCAATACTTCATTGTTTTTTATGACCAAATAATATTCCCTTTTATACCTATACCTCATTTTGTTTACCTATGCCTCCATTGATGGACACATTTTCTCACCTTTTATTTGATGAGCTGGTTATTATGAACACTGCTGCTATAAATATACACATATGGGGGTGGGGCATGGGAGAGCAATGGGGAAAAATTGGGACAACTATAATAGAACAACAATAAAAAATGCGCACATATGTTTTATATGAACGTATTTTTATTTCTTGTGTATATATATATATATATATATATATCCAGAAATGGAATTGACAGATGACACAGTAACTGTCTGATGATGTGAGGAAGTGCCACACTGTATTTACAAAGAGGCCACACCATTTTACAATCCCACCAGCAGTGTATTCCCATCCTAGCCCACGCTTACCATCAGACTTACTGATTCTAGCCATCCTGATACATATGAAGTGGTACGTCGTTCTGTATGGGTTTGCACTTCCCTGATGACGGATGATGGTAAGCATTTTTTCATGTGTTTATTGGCCATTTGTATATTTAGTTTGAAGAAATATCTATTCAGATCCTTTGCCTATTTTTAATTGAGTTATTTTTTATTATTGAGTTGTAAAATTCTTTATATATTCTAGGCACAAATTATTTATTAAATACATGATTTTCAAATATCTCTCCCATTCTGTGGGTTGTCTTTTTACTTTCTTGATGGTGTCCTTTGAAGTGCAAAAGCTTTTAATGAGGTCCAATTTATCTAACTTCTTCACTGTCATTCATGCTTTTAGAGTATCTAAGAACCCTTTGCTAAATCCAATGTTACAAAAAGTTTTCTTCTGAGTTTTATAGTTTTAGCACTTGTAACAGTGATTGAAGTAAACAATATAATAATCAGGTGATAATGATACAATAGGCTGTACTAACAAACTCATAGCAGATTCACATATTAAAAGTGTCCTTATAAGTATTTAGAGACATCGGCAGTTGCAGCTCCTGCTCAACCAAGGAATGACCTTGACCCCAAGAAACTGGGCAGGGGAAGGAGACTCCCGTCAGAGCCAGCCAGAAGGCTCCCTGCATGTCCTGTTCCCAGACATCAGCAGCGAAAGCGGATGGAGCAGTGACACTACATGATGGCGCACACAGGAGATAACATTAAAACCACCCCAGAGCAGAGCTGAAAAACTGCATGTTGCCAGAAATTCCTTAGCTCCCCTCTTCCCATGGTTCCCTATAGAAGCTAGCCAGGATGCCTGAAATGCTGAGATGGGCTCTGAGACAAGAGTCCCTTGTCTTCCAGGTTGCTGGCACCTGAATAAAACCACCTTCCTTTACAACAGCACCTGCCTCTTGAGTATTAGCTTTCAAAGTGGCGGACAGCCAGGCGTGCACTCAGTTGCATGCTTACATTATGTCTTTGATCCAATTTCAGTCTGTTTTTTATACGGTGTGAGGTGAGGGTCCAACTCCATTGTTTTGCCTGTGGCTACCCAGTTACTCCAGCACCATTTAGAAAGATTGTTCTTTCTCCATTGAATGATCTTGGCACCCATGTCCTGAATCAGATGACCATGGATGTATGGGTTTATTTTTGAATTCTAAACTCTATTTCCTTGATCTATATGTCTATCATTATGACGACACCAATTCTATTTCATTATCAATATTTCTATCCTTCTGTCCATACCACACTGTCTTGGTAACTCTTGCTTTGCAGTAAGTTTGGGAACCAGGAAGTGTGAGCTCTCCTACTTTCTTCTTCAGAATTGTTTTGCCTATTCTGAGTCCCTTGCAATTTATATGAATTTTAAAATCAGTTTGCCAGTTTTTGAACAGAAGTCAGCTAGGACCATGATGGGGATTGTGTTGAATCTGCAGATTAGTTTGGAGAGTATTACCATCTTACCAATGTGAAGTCCTCTGATCCATGAACATAGAAGGTTTTGCAATACATTTAGATCCTCTTTCATTTCTTTCAACATTGTTTTGTAGTTTTCAGGGTATAAATTTTGTGCTTTTTTTGTTAAATATATTTCCCAGCATTTTGTTATTCCTGATGTTATTGTGAAGAGAATTGTTTTATTTCATTTTCAACTTGTCCATTGCAAGTATATTAAAAATACAATTACTATTTCTGCTTGCTCTTACATCCTGCCACCTTGCTGAACTCACTCATAGATAATTTTTTAGTAAATCTTTTAGGGTCTTCTATATGTAATACCATGTCATCTACATATTGGGGAAAAAATATTTATGATGCATATACATCTATATCATGAGAACTCCACCTGATAAATCCCAGCACCTATCCATTATAGCAGTTAGCAAAGCTAAAAGTCAGCCTGCAGGCTAACACCTCAGAGTAGAGCTTAATGATGCAACTGCTGTTCTAGAAGGTGAGTGGAACTGTTACATAGTGAGAAATTGTGACTTAATACTGTTCATTTGAGATGAACTGATGTATACTAATGTTTGTTTTTGTTCTCAGAAAGACTCAGAACTCCCTGTCATTGACACAAGGGTTTATTTTGCTAAGACCTCTTTCTGTGGTTGAACAACATGGAGCATCTTTTCTATTAGTTAAATTAATATTGCCCAGCTCTTTATGCAGAGACTGTTTGGAGGAACAAACTACCATTGCAATTTGCCATTTTAGCTGAGTGTCTTGAACTTGGGTCTCTCCTCTGTGGAGATGGAGGAACCCGGACTTCAGTGCTCTGCAGCCATAGGACTACCGTTTGGGTTGCAGTTGAACTCTCTGAGGTCACACCGATAAATAGCACCCTTCTTCCCAAACAGGTTCTGAACTATTTGAAAAACAAAAATAAAGGACTAAAGATGGAGGTAAAATACAATATCAAACTTTATATGAATACAGCTGGACAGAAAGACATGTTCACTGAATTCCAGCATCAGGCACATGCGTGCCCCAGTGGCAGGCAGGGGTGGGCAAAAGCACAGGCCTAGCTTCACGGGTAGAAAGAGCAGAGAGGAACATTTGCCCTTCCAAAGCAGCCTGCCTCCTAAGAGGAAGATGAGCTGAAAACAGTACACACAATTAATCTAATTACTCATTCCAGTCAACCTAATTTGCTAATTAGATGCTATTCTCTGTATTACCAGGACAGAATGAGGTAAGGGGCAGAGGTAACCTAACTGAACTCTCTTCCCAAAAACAAGCAAAACAAAATCTTCAGAATCAGAGAAGAAGCACTCCCATTTCCAAGTTATTAACAGAAAGAATGAGAAAAAATCCCCAACTACAAAATCTACCTCCAAGAAGATAAACACAATATGCACAGCTTAAATCTCATCTGCAATATTTGCAAACATGATTCAAAATGTCTAATGAGATAGACCAAACATTAGGGTAGCAAGCAATGTGATCTCGGTCTTGTTGGTGCTCCCTCACTTCGACCCGAAATCGGGGATTCCAGTCTTGCTGCTGTCTAGGGCCTCACCCCACACATGCACAGAACCTCCACACCAGGACTTCCCATTTTTTCTCGTGAGTTTTAAACTGCTGAGTTATTAAAAGGAGGCGTTCTCCTGACTGCATTAAGCAAAAAATCTGAAAGCTTCAGGGTTTGGCTGTCTCTACACAGCCAAATGAAGCATTGAAGAGACCGTCACACATTTTCAAAAACATTCACAAGGGAATGTTCCATTTGCAGTTGAACTGTGACAAATAAATCCTTTTCTAAATGTCACGAGCCTAGACTTAATGGAGTGAAGCGCATGCAGAATGGATGGGGAAAGCAACCGATTCTACTGCCCTCAGAACCAATACTTCTCCCCCTCGGCAACTGAAACACTTGGAAATTTTGCAGTACAAGTAAATGCATTGCAAAAATTATTTAGAAAGCTTTCATGCATACAGATAAAAAGTGGCTTGTCATGCAAAGTGCCTTTTGGAACATTGCTGCTGGTAACACAGCCCAGCCAGAAGCAGTTGTATGGTTGAATGGTCAGTGATTCATCACCAAAAGACAGAGCAAATATTGCCCAGCCATATAATAGTCTAACTGTTGAAAGAACAACCAAAGATCATAGCTTTTAAAGAAGATAGAGAAAAAGAAATACTGTAATTTTTGGACTATAAGATGCACTTGTCTTTCCCCTCCCCCCAAAAATTTGGGAGGAAAATGGGGGTGTGTCTTCTAGTCTAAATGTAGCTTACCTGGCTCACGGGGGGGGGGGGGGGGTGCGGTGGGCAGGTGGACAGCAGCTTATGTTATTTATGTTATTAAATATTTTACCACACTTTTTGCTTCAAATTTTTTTGCCCTATTTTCTTCCTCTAAAACCTAGATGTGTCTTATGGTCTGAAAAACTTGGTAATAACATTGGCTGTTTGCATGGCCCTACATGAGCTTGAGCAAACCCATAATTCTCAAGGAGGGCAAGTTGTTATGTTTTTGTGACTGTAAGTAAGATTTCACAGAAGATTCAGCAAAAGATCCAAGAGAGCCAGAACCCAGCTCTCTGTCCTGTCCCTTTTGTATTTCCAAAACCAAGTAACAAGTGTGGTACAAAATAAGAGCTCAGTAAATATGTCCCCCCATCCATTTTTTCTTCAACTTAAAGCCCTGCGTGATCTGTCCACCACCACTGTCCCCCACCTTTCCTCTTCTGCCCTCTCCGCTTCAGACACATTTGCAACTGCTGCTCCTCAGGCGTGCTGAGCACACTCCCCTCTCAGGTCTCAGACTCCTGCACTTCCTCTGCTTGCAGACGCCCACGTGGCTCCTCTCAAGCATTCATCCGTCTTTATCTCAGAGAGGTTCCCCTCAACAGCCCATCTAAAAGGTCAGTGCCCTCCCACCCACCTAACTACTCTGTATCTCTTTATCCTGCTTCATTCTTAGCCGCACTTACCGCTCTCCAACATATCACACAGCTCACATGTTCATTGTCAACAGCCCCCACTCTGTGGGAGCTTCATGAGGGCAGGGACTTGGATTTGCTAACTGAAAGTCTTTAAAAACTAAAAACAATGCAATGCCTGGCACATGCATTAGTTGAATGGTGCCAAAGTTGAACAGACTTAGCAGGGGCATCAGTCACTTTCTTAAGTTGTATAAATGTCTAAATACTATGCTATAAATTCAAAACTAATACAATATTGAATGTCAACTGTAAATGAGAAAAAAATTTAAGCATTACTTGAATGAGTCAGTGGGTGAACCTTTCTGCATCACAAGTACTTCAGGGGCACTCTTTAAACTGCCTGCAATTAGTTACACTTTCTTCTATCCACCCCAAGAGTCTCTCCCTAATGACATCAGATTTAATAATGAGCATTATGGGCTTATTAGTAAATTTGGATTTTTTGCCATCTTATTTTTTAACCATGTAATTTATCTGTTTCTCTTTTCCTCCTTTCCTAACTTTTTGGGTATACTGAACCTCTTTTCTTTCCTTCATTTATTTGAATGTTTAGAGTTCCTGATTTATCCTTTTTCTCTTTCTAAATTCATTTAATCTAAGTTTTTTTTTAGATTACAAAAGCAATACTTGACTGTTTTTGGATTTAATATGATACAACACAAAAACATGGTAATGAGCAGAATTGTAAGATGACCCCCAGTTTTCCGGCCCCTGGATAATGCCCTTCTGACTATGAGCAGAATCTGTGAATACGAGGCACTAAAGGACAAAGGTCATGAGATAGTCACTCTAGTGATTTTGTGTCATTGGATAAAAGTCCATCTTAGAAGACTGAAAAAAGTCAGCCAGCTAGCTGAGAGAAGTAACCTGCCATGTTGCAAGAGAGCTAGGACCTGGGAAAATCTTATAGGACCTAAGAGTAAACTCCTGCAGATATCCAGCAAGAAAATGGGGACTTCAGTTCTACAACACAAGTAACTACATTCTGCCAATGACCTGAATAAGCCTGGGAGAAACCCTCAAGCTCTGGATAAGAATGCAGCTGGGTGACACCTTGGTTTTGGCCTTGTGAGTCTCTGAGCAGAGATCCCAGATACACGATGCACAGACTGCGGATCTACAGAACCAATAGATGGGTCTTGTTTTAAGTCACTAAGCCTAGGGTAATTCGTTACACGGCAATGATAATTAATACAGACACCTGTAAGGTTCTTGGCCTGCGCAACAGGAAGATAGAGCGTTGAGCATCCCAGGTGAGGAAGACTGTAGGAGATGGACCGGTGCACATCTTCTCACTCAACAGGGGGGACACCAGGAAACTCTAGGGAAGATCACACAGAATCCTCCCAAAACTGGAAGAGACAATGAAGGACAAATAAGCCTCTATTACAGGATTCTATCCAAAAAGTTTTCAGAAAGACACTCATCTATCTGCTCCTCCTGTGCTCACTCAAAAAGTTGAATAAATCAACAAACAACAGGTGCTGGTGAGGATGTGGAGAAAGGGGAACCCTTTTGCACTGTTGTTGGGAATGCAGACTGGTACAGCCACTGTGAAAAAGCAGTGTGGAAATACCCCAGAAAACTAAAAATGGGTCTGCCTTTGACCCAGCGATCCCACTTCTGGAAATATATCCGAAGAAACCCAAAACACTAATTGGAAAGAACATAAACACCACTTTGTTAATTGCAGAGTTATTTACAATTGCCAAGATATGGAAGTAGCCCAAGTGTCCATCAGTAGGTGAATGGATAAAACAACTATGAAGACATTTACACAATGAATCACTACTTGGCCATAAAAAAGAAGTTTACCCTTTGCAACAGCATAGATGGACCTGGAAAGCATTATGCTAAGTGAAATAAATCAGCCAGAGAAAGACAAATACCATATGATTTCACTCCTATGTGGAATCTAATGAACAAACTGAACTAACAAGCAAAGCAGAGACAGACTCATAGATGGAGAACAGAATAACAGCTATTAGTGGGGGGAGTTTAAAGGGTGGAGGGATCAGGCAAAAAGGAAAAAGGATTCATGGACATGGACAACAGTGTGGTGATGCCAGGGGCAGAGGGGTATAAGGGAGTTACATAATAATGAAATGAATATGAAAAAAAATTTTAAGGAAAATAAAGGCATTTATTTCGTAGGAGAAAAATTGATTCCTAACTAAATAATGGATGTATTTCCTCAAACAAATAGAAATGTACTTAAGTGGAATGCAAAAAATTTTTTCAAAATGTTTGCAAGAAGTAGAATAAATACCCCAAGAAAAGATGTTTTCTGAGATTTTATGTCTCTGAAGATGAATCTAAAGTCACTCAATACCCCTCACCTGAGATTCAAGCAGGAATGAAGCATTTTGATCAGTACAAACGAAGGACGTTGTTGATCTAAACTCACAAGCCCAGTGTGACGCTGAGCCCTCAATATTGTCCCTGTTTCCGAGTTTGACCTGAAACTTCACATGATGAAAGTCTTTGATGTTCCCTTTCATGTTTCAAAACAGTGAGAGGCCTACAGGGAGGAAGAGTGCCTTGCCTGAACAGGGAGAAGAGGTAGGAGAACAGCGCAGACAATCTAGAGAGACAGGGAGGGGGAAAAGGCAAAATGAACATCAGCTCCGTAGTTACCGTCACTTATGGTGCTTCTGCCTCGCCCTAAGTCTTGCTTTCTAACAGCTAAAGTTAAAGGTAAAAATATTGTTTAAGTAACGTAAGTAGTTTGGGGGAAAATTGTTAGTATAATATAAGTAAGAACTAATGCTGCAATCATAGGTATTACTTTTCTATTAACTGAGACAATTTCATTCCTGTTATGAAGTCCTTATGTAGCACTGTCTGTGAAAACAGAATAAATATCCATAAAAATCTCTTAACTTAAACTATACTGTTATCTTTAATAATAATAATAATAATAATATAAACTATATTGGTACTAAATTGTTTCTCTTTATGAACGTGAGTTTATTTTTTTAAGTCACTAGTTTCAAAATATCAAAACAAATTTATATTTAATGAATTTATATCTTCATATGTTCAAGTATACATAGTAACTTAGCTGTCATGACATAATTTATTTTTTTAATTTCATTTTAATTGCTGTTCAAGTACAATTTTCTATCTTTTACTCCTACCCCAGCCCACCCACCCAGCCCTCCCCACCTCCTTCCCATTTCCACCCACCCCTAGTTTTTGTCCATGTGTCCTTTATACTTGTTCCTGTAAACCCTTCTCCTTTTCCCCTGAAATTCCCCTGAAATTCCCTCCCCTCTCCCCTCTATGAACATGAGTTTAAATCACTGTGATATCTAGGCCTAAAAGAAATAAGAAGAAAACAGGGAACTAGCTAATGAGATCTAAGTAAATTGTAAAATTAAGTGATTCCAACACAAAAACATTTTTTATTTTCTAATAGCATTTCAGCCACAATATCTAAATGATTACCACACTCATTAAAGGCCCTGTCAAGTGAAAACCTTAGTGAGGTCTCAAGGTCTCAGGAAAAAAAAACCCTAAAACCCAAGGCAAGTTCACAGACTAATCCTTTAAAACTCCAAATATGTGTCAAAAATACAGAATTCTGGTAGATACTCTCCAAGGAAGGGAAAAAAAGGTAAGAACAGATCACCTTGAGAAATAAAGTGGTTCGGGACAGAAAATCTGCATGAAAAATTAATGAAAGGAATTTCTAGTTTAAATGGTAATGACTCCCAAATTTTGTACTGAAGATATACTCCTGGTAGAAATATAAATTGATATATATTTTCGGGAGGGCAGCTTTATAATTTTCAACTTCACCTTAAAATACATTTGCTGTTGGCTCAAGGCAGACACCCTGTGCACTGCTGGGCAGTAGACTCAGGTCTTCTGAGCTCGCCTCCTCGGGCAAGAACCTGCCGCCTTATGTGCCAAGACCAGGGACCTCAGGGCTCTGGCATTTGCACTGCGCATCGCCTGTGCCAGAAGCTCTGGCCCCTGATGAGGTCTGGGCAGAAGAAAGGAGTCCCCATCTCTGGACCACAATCATTCGGAACTTAGTTTCTGCAACAGGAAACTAGCGGTGGGATGGAAATGCTGACATCCTGTCCGTCCCGGGAAGAAGGCCCTGTTACCGTGCACCTGCAACAGAGAAAACCCTGTGTTCGCGGCTGCACCAGTCTGGAGTGGAGTTTCCATCTCCCCGAGCTAAGAGCAGGGAGGAAGGGTCACCTTTCTTCGTGAATTGTCGCAGGTTTTATTGAATAGATGTTTCTTCACTTGATGTATGCCTTTAGGGCCATTTCCAGAAAATTTTAAATTATTTGACTGAGTTTTTATAATTTTCCCCAGTTTTACTGGGGAACAGGTCCATGGAACTTCTTGTGATATTTGCCAGAAGTTGCTCTCTCTGATAAAACACTTTTTAATCCACATCAAAAAGCTACCAAACCACTAACAGAATAATGCCCAAACACTCAGAAAATAGACTGTATGATGTGATAATTTTATAGCTGTGTAGGAGAATTTCCTGCCTCAGGAGATACATGCTGAAGTATTAAGGAGTGAAATGTCATGATAACCCAACATACCTTCTGATGGTTCAGAAAAAATCATTGTGCACGTGGATTTACACACCCACATGAAAGACTAATGCAAATGTGGTAATCAGGTGGATCTAGGCAACATTTCTTTACACACTTGACTATTCTGTTGGCACTTCTGTAGGGCTGAATTTTTCAAAAAATAAAATTTGGAAAAGCACGCTTTCTGGATTTAATTGCTTGCAGATCCGCTGTATTGACTGAAGGATTAATTCGGCTGCTTTGGGAAAGGGAAGCTGTGTAATGAGACAATGATTGTGCGCCTCGAAACCGCTTACACACTCAGAAACTCTGAAATCAGTGTGTTTACATTTATTGCCAATATCCAAACGTATCCTTTAAAGAGATTAATATTTTAAAAAATAATTTAATAATGTTTTTATTATTAACCCCAATTTAGGAAATGAGGAGAGAGAACAATAATAATTCAGGTTCTTTGTGCTTCACAGAGGAGGTGCCGGAAACACAGTTTCTTCTCTAACAAAGTGAACGTAGTTGAATAGTTTAGATTGCCCTGGCATCTGAGCCAAGTTTCCCGGGGTTAGGAAACCCACAGGTGCGGAGAAGGAGCCTGCATCCTACCACGGCAGGTGCTCGGGCAAGTTGTGTGCTCCTTCCAACACACGGCGGCCGTGTTGTGGACACGCTTGCCCCAGGTGACTCACTCATGGGCTCCCACTCAGAATTTTGCATCTGTGGAAACCAACACGAAGAAGACTGGAAAGTTTACAATGGCTTCTAATGGCACCTAGTGAGTTCAGGAAACAGAATGATCATCTTTAACTTTTTGGATCAAGGCCCTAATGGAACTTAGGGATATTTTATGGTTTTGTTAAAAGACTCTCTTACTTCTTATACTTTGATAGTGAAGTACTAAAACTCAAAGCACAGTTTGTTTCTAAAAGTTGTAAACATTAGTTACCAGTTTAATCCTCAACTTCACTAGCTCTCTTGTGTAAAAATTAAAGCATGCATCAAGAAATAGTACAGTCTCAAGAATTGGAGTGGTGATGTAGGAAACTATTTGGAAAACTCTAGACCCTGAATCATCAATTTCCAGGAATGCTTCCCATCCCAAACTGCCCCAACTCCCTGATCTGATGTAGTTCCACATATATGATTTGAAAAAATGGCATAGCTTCCTTGCCTCAGCTTCCCCAAACCTTTAATAAGAATCATACCTAAATAAAATTGCACACAGGAAGAATGTGCTTGCTTATACACACACACACACACACACACACACAAAATATGATTTTGCCTATTTAAATTGATTTTTTAATGGGAAATATATGTAGAAATGGTTCAGACAGCATTTGGAGAAAGAGGGAAGAAGACATTGGATAAGACTATTTACTAATATAAATATAATTCTTTGTAACAACTTGAGCGTCTGATGTGGTTTTATAATCATGTGCCTAGTTTGCCAACTAAACTCTCCACAGGTGTCTAACCCGTGGCCTGTGGGCTGCATGCAGCCCATGGTGGCTATGAATGCAGCCTAACACAAAATCATAAATTTACTTAGACCTTTTTTTGCTCATCAGTTTTTGTTAGTGTCTGTGTATTTAATGAGTGGCCTGGAGATGCCAAAAGTTTGGGCACCCCTGCTAGACTTATAGGAAGCCCTCACCAAATGGGTTTGGAAATCAAAAATTGCACCGCTATGGTGTAGAAGGAATCCAAGGACTTTGAGGAGTGGAATGCTGAAGTGTCTTTATAATGAGTGGCCTACCCATCCGCCACTGCTTTATTACATCTCTGGATAGCTCCCAGGAGACACTCCCTTCACAGAGATCCCACGGGACCATGAGCAAAGGGAAAGCAAGCATCTCTGAGAAACCTGTTACAGGCAATTCTTCATGGGGCAGGGGGACTCGTGGAAGATGATGCATAGGAATTGATTTCCTGATGTTAAAGAAAATTGGAAGATCTGCGACAAAGGCCATAGTGGGCACTTAAATGCCAGGGGCGTGGTAGTAATAGTAGGAAGGAAGCCCCTGGTGAAGATAGGATTTTGAGAATTAAAGTAGATTATCAAAACAGGCAGATTTTTTAAAAGATTTTATTTATTTATTTTTAGAGAGGGGAGGGAGGGAGAAAGAGAGAGAGAAACATCAATGTGCAGTTGCTGGGGGTCATGGCCTGCAACCCAGGCATGTACCCTGACTGGGAATCGAACCTGCGACACTTTGGTTCGCAGCCTGAGCTCAATCCACTGAGCTATGCCAGCCAGGGCAAAACAGGCAGATTTTAACTCTAATTTCTGCAGCTATTCTAGAAGGCTCTCAGAAAGATCCTGAAAGAGAGACTATCTGTACCTAACACGAATGCCTGCTGTCAAGAACGCTTTTAAGGATGAGGCAGGCAGCCACCCTTCCCTGCTAACCAACATGTGTCTAGTTTATGGTGGCATGTATGAGGCTATGTGTGGGCTTATTAACACAGACCTCCCATTACAAAGGCTGCCTGAGCTACTACTATCTCCTCAATGTTTCTGCTGAAAGACCAGTATAATGCCATTCACAAGGGCCAGCCAGATGCCTAGTAGGTTAACAGTACTGGAAACCTTTCTTCCTGGGAAAGGTAGCCATGTGACCTCACTTATTTAGATGTGGATTTGCTTTCCCTCCCTCCTATACTTCCACAAGTCCATCCATTACTGAATGCCTTATATGCATGCATTGTATCCCAAACAACAGTGCTTCTGATCAAGGAACTGACTTCACAGCAAAGGAAAAGGCAATAAAATAACTACTGGTTTCAGCGTGTGTCCCTTCATCTGAAAGCAGCTGAACTTACAGAACATTATACTGAGCAATGGAAGCCTGAGTCACGCCAGCTGAGAGACAGTATTTTGCCAGGCTAGACTGCAATCTTTAAGGGTAGCACGCATATTCTGTTTCTTCCAGAGCCAGCGTATGGGTTCAGGAACCAATAGGTGGAAGTGGGTGTGACACCTCCAAGGTTTAAACCTAATAATATACTTCACGCATTCTCATGTTATAACTCTATTATTCACTAGTGTTCAAGTTTTGTTCACATGAAAAGAGATAATCGTCCTGCTGAATTGCCATAAGGCTGTTTGTGCTCCCTCTGCTACAGGATGAACAGATAAAATAAGATGTTACAGTATTTCCTGGTAACTGACACTAATTATAAAAAGCAAATAAGGAGCCCTGGCTGACGTAGCTCAGTGGATTGAGCGCGGGCTGCGAACCAAAGTGTCGCAGGTTCGATTCCCAGTCAGGGTACATGCCTGGGTTGCAGGCCATGACCCCCAGCAACCGCACATTGATGTTTCTCTCTCTCTCTTTCTCCCTCTCTTCCCTCTCTAAAAATAAATAAATAAAATCTAAAAAAAAAGCAAATAAGGATGTTTTTACTTTCCTAGCATGTTTAATGATCAGTGTTAAGCAGGTGACTCCTGAAGACCTACACAGACAAGTTAGCCACGTTTCAGGGCTATCCCGGAACTGGGCGGAGAACTGGCCTGGGTAGGAGCCCAGCGCGCTGTGGCTGAAGGCAACGTGGACATCGTGTGACTTACAGCTGTGCCATATTGTGGCCATCTGCCATGCATAGCTGTTTAAATCTACATTTAATTAGAGTTAAATAAAATTAAAATATTAGTTCCTCGCCCTTACTGGCCACATTGCAAGTGTCCCTGACCACAGGGACGAAGGGCTTCTGTACGGAGCAGTGCAGGCACAGAACATTCACAGAGACTTTCACTGAACAGCGCTGATCTGTGTGACCACTGAAGAAGTAAGAACCGGAACCTCTAACCACAGTTCCCTACTGTGAATACACAGGGCGAGGAAAAAGTAGGCTTGCAGTTGTTCATATAGGAAATAATGCAATCACTAATAAATAACAATACAAGAATAAACTGTGGTTCGTGGACTTAAAACTGCAAACCTGCTTTTGCCCTGCCCTATCTCTGAACCAACCTGCCTTTTCTTTCCTCTTTCTTTACTACCGTAGTGTATGTAGTGTTTATGAGCAGTAATTAACTTCTTAGTGTAGTCACCATTTGGAAAATATAGAGAAGGGGCTGGGATAAAACTAGAGGTGGTCTGAACATTAGGCAGTGACCTGGGATGTGGGGAATGGTGCAAACAGGGCCTTGCCTCGCTGTAGAAGCAGGAAGGCCAGCAACTTGCTCTCCCAAATGTCTTTGAACTGTGGGAGAGGTTAGGAACTCAAGCTGAGCCCATTGTGTGTTCCTGGTTGGGATATTAATGTGAAGAGAATCATGCCTCGGAGCAGAGATCGTTCAGGAATCGCCTGGGAGTGACAGCTGTGGGATCCAGTGACAAAGCGGTAACAGTACAGGTGACTGTGGAAGGGTCCGGTGGCAGTGGCCAGGGGACACAGAGACCAGAGTGGCAGCGGAGGCCGTCAGACAGCTGCCGTTCCTGGGGCGGGACCTGCCCTGCGACGTGGCTGCTAATGGCTTCTGCCTGTGCACCTGTCTTCCTCCCTATGGGTTCTGTGAACACCTCCTCGTCCAGCCTTTCCTGCCTAATTTGACCAGAGTCCATTTCTACTGTCCACAGATAAGAACTCCAACTGGAAAAAATACTAGTGAAAGACCAAGTATCATTTTCCAAAAGACAAAAATTTCAAGAAGGACGTTTATCTTTTGAAAGCTTGGAAAAGGTGAAAGGAAACAGAGCTCAGCACACAAAGTAGAAGACGTAAACCCAAAGGGAAACGAGGAAGCGTAAAATTTCAAATGATAAAACAAGAGGGCAGAGGCAAAGTGTACAAGTTAGGGCAATAAATTTAATTATTTCAACTCCCCATTAAAAAATAAGATTTTTAAAATCCAGTCATATGCTGTTTAAGCTTGAAGAAACACATTAAGTTGGTAAATGTTTTTAAAGGATTAGCAAGGGCTTATCAGATAAACAAAATTTATAAAAGAGAGGACACGTGACCCATTTTATTTCAAACAAAATTTAATATAAGGCAAAAAGTTTTCCATAGGAAAAAAAGGTCATTTTATACTCATAAAAAGCAAAATCTACATAAAATGTGTAATAGCCATGAAACTTCATGCTTCATACAAAAGCATCAAATTATATAAAATAAAAATAGAATTGCTGTGAGAGATTGTAAAACATCCCCTTCCTCATTTTATAGACCTAGTGGGGGGGGCGGGGGAAGCAGCATGGAGAATGAGACTGGGAGACGGAATAAATGTGACGGAATGAGCACAGATGTGTCCATCCGTTCCTCGTCAAATCCACTGAAATAACACACAAAATAAACAAATTCACAATAGTGTTAATCAGTAGAGCAGAACTTTTGAGTAATCTTGGAAAATTGAACATCACTGATAACAGAGTGATGGAGAAAGGATGGAAAGTGAAACTTTAGCTCAAAACAATCAAGAAAAACTAAGAATACCTCAAGTTGAGTCAATGTCAACAGGGAGAAAAGAAAGGAGGACCTCGGGACAAACAAGAAGATGATTCATTAAGGAACTAGGTGACAAAGTGCCGCGCAGGCTGCCTCCTTCTCCATGAGCAGCAAATAAAAATGGTTTCTGCTCGAAGATAAACCCCAAGAGCTTTCTCCACACGTACGAGAAAGATCTTCCTGGGGCCATTCCTTAGCACGGTGATTAGCAATTGTGGCTATAAATTCAATCAGCTAGGGAACTTAAAAAAAATTTCAATGCCCACATTGCTCTACAAATCAAATAAATCAAGATCTCTGGAGGGCAGGAAGTGGGGCTGGGGGCGGTAGGACCAAGATTTCAGTAGATCCCAAAGCTACCCTGGAGGCCCCAATGCACAAACAAAGCTGAGGACCACACGCTGAGTGCAACTCTTGGGGCAGAAAACAGAAGAGCAGAGACCAAAGTAACGCTAAATTTCCACACAGACGACAACAGAAGGGAAAAAATGGAAAGGAAGCAGATGGCTCTGTCTTCCATGCCCAGGTAAAAGCAGTGAGCACAGCTGTCTCACGTGGAAGGTCTTCCTGCCAGGACTTCAGGTAGATTCAGTGACTACTCCCCATCACCGCCGTAACTCATAATCCTGGAGTGACAACACCCAGAAGAATATGGCCTCACACAACCCACCTGTAAACATACCCCATCTCCCCCCAAACCACCTGAGTACAGGCTTCTGTACATAGTACCACCAATAGGTAAAAGGGAGAATTTCAAATAAAAATAGGAGCAACAAAACAAAAATCAATGAACATTTGAGGAAAATCAATATCCATGAAAGAGAAGAGCCAAACTCAACAAATAGCCTAAAACACAAAGGAAAATAAAGTTTTCAAATAGGGACAGCTAATGTCCTCAGATAAGAAAAGGCTTCTATGAAAAATATAATGAATGGAAATCCTAGAAATTAAAAATAAAATCATATTTAAAAACTCAACAAACAGGAAAAAATAACAGAGATGACAGTCAAACTGAACTAAAGAATTCTTCCATAAAACATTACAAAAAATAAACACAACCAAAAAGAGGTAGAAAATATGAGATAAGCCATAAGTTGCATGGAAATATATATATACAAGTTCTACAATAACAGGGATAGAATAAAAAATAAATATAATACACACACAGAATTTTGGGCATGCATGAGGTGAAATGCATTATGTTTACACACAGAATGATACATATGCACATTATATTATTATATGTATGCCTGTGTTATGTATCATGTGCACACATACTCACAGAGAATGTGTGCATATACACATTATTATATGTGTTGGTGTCGATACAAGGTCCAGCATAAATAACGTCCCTATTTTATTACAAAGCCTTTTATTAGAAAATCATCAGCATGTAATTCCATAACACAACAATATTATACTCAAGCACACCACATGACATTTTAGGTGAAATGTTCAAATTAAAACTATAAATGATTGCACCCATATTATTACCCTACCAACCACACTCAAGCAGGCGTGACTTCCACTGCCACCTGTACATACAGAAAAACTCCCAGGACTGGAAACAGACCCACGTCTTTAGAATGAAATGTTTACTAAGTACCAAACAGGAAGAAATAACAAGACTCTGAGCTATAAAAAATGTTGCGCTGTTCAGAAAAAACTCAGGCTAGCCACAAAGAGCTGAGAATCTTCTCAACGTGTCATCAGGAACAGGAACAGTGAAAAGACAGGGAAGCGGTGCCTCCAAGTTCTGAAGAAATAATGTTCTGCTAAGAGGTGACATACAATAAACAATAAACATAAGTAAAGTGTATAGTATGTTAGAAGGTGATAAGTTCTAGGAAAGTAAAAAAAAACAGAGCAAAATAAGGGTGATTTGGAAACGTGAGGAGATGAGGGTGAAGGGCAAAGGGCAATGTCAGAAAGGCAGGTCAAGGAAGGACTTGTGAGAAGGAAAGGGGTGGGCAGACACTTGGAGGAAGTGTGAGAGGATTCACCCAGCAGGCACACAAGCAAGAGAATTTCAAAGAACAGAGTTTGAAAAGTGAACGCTAAAAGAAAAATAAGAGAAGAATGTGGCGAGTTTGAAGATTTCAGGGCTGATCAAGACAGGGGCAGGGCCACAAGAGGGCAGTATTGCACACACAACAGGTTGACTGGGTGCTGCCAGAGGGGATTACAGGAGAGGGAGAGCCTCTCACTGCGGGAGACCTCCAGATTCAGGGAAGTGGAGCCACTTCCCAGAAGGGGAACAGGGCCAGGGAAACCCAGAGAGAGGAATCCATGAGAGGGTATGTGTGCTGAAGTGATGCCTCCCAGCGGCAGGCTGGGAGTCTCTGGGCCAGAGAGGCCAAAAGGGCAGCCACAGTACAGAGTCTTTCTAGCTTTGTAGATTGTCTCACCTATGGCTAGCAGGTATTGGGTGCAGTTTCGCAGGGGATGCAAAGTAGTCAGGCTGCAAGTGGTGAAAATATGCTGATCTGAGTTACATTTAAAGCAATTGCACATGTAGGAATTTGAGCTTAGTGCTGGCAGGCTTTCAGTTGACAGCCCGAGCTTGCTATGAAGACTCAAACAACATGCTGGCCCATATACAGGGGCCATCTTGGGCCCATTTCTGTAGCAAGAACAAATACTCCTTTCAAAATCTCCCATTATGAAAATGAAGCATTATACTACCATAATCTAGAACCAAAGGAAATGTACTACACTCACATATGACAAAAATATATTATCTTTGACTAGAAAAACTATACCTCAAAAGTAGCTCTTTTTTCTTTTATATTCCTAAATAATTTCATATATACACATATTTTAGCCTATTGCATTGTACATTTTAACCCCAGCATTTGTTTATAAGTCTATATCCTCTCCTAGATTATAAAAGGGCATCACCCACTTCTGGTTCCTCTTAGTACCCTAAGTCTCCAGAATAAGTTTCTGACACATAATATGATGTGTGCCCTGTTAGTATTTTTGCATGGTGAATAAAGGAACATGAAGAATAAAACTGCAACATACCTCCAAGTCCACAAAACAATCAAAACTGGTTTTATCACAATTCATATTTCTTTTGAGGCTGCATGTTTTTTAGTTTATAGTTCTAAAATACCAAAACATTACATTTTTCCCTTATATCACATCTTGCAATCAGTGAATAAACTATCAACTCAACGTGATTTTTAAAATATAATTCAAAGATTATCGAGGGATATCCATTAATCCTATGACAGTTATTTTTGTGGATGGCTGAATCCATAAATTAGAAAATGGAATCTAGTTTATCATTTAGAATGCCTGGAACTGCAATTTAAAGGGACCTCACTGGAAATGGCTTTACCTTAGGAATTTTTGATTCTACATGAGTAAAAACAGACACAGTTCCAAGCATCATGTCACGGCAGAACAACAGCCGACGGCGGAAGAAGAGTAGGATTTCTCCACGGGTCTCTCTCTCAGAGAGAAATCTGTCTCCCAGAAGCCTCAAACCCACAGGTGCCCACTATGTCTCATTGTCCAGGACTTGGTGCTAGTTCTATTTCAATTTAATCACCAGCAAAAGGAAAGTGACTTTGCAGGTAAAAAAAAAAATAGGGGGCAGGATTGGTGATTTCAGTCCCACTGAGAGAGGATACGCATCCTCTATCCTCTCTCTCTCCCAAATTACAATAAAATCCTTGGACAGGATGCATAAAGCAAGCATCCTGGGACTCCGACAAGCAAATAATAACAGGTGTATTTGGGAGGGAAATGAAGCCTGAAGAACAACCCAGACGGCAGTGAATTTCCTGACGTTTTCCATTCCCTATCTCCCAGTTCAGACTCGGGCAAGCTGGAATCAGGGATTATAGAGCAAGTGTGGACCGAAAAATCTTTAAGAGAACCCCTTGCTTTCCCTCTTCATTCCCTGTGGGATGAAGACTGTGGGGTCGGGGGGAATCCTGATATTTTTTTCCTCCTTTCATTCTCCCTCCCCTGGGCCGAGGCAAATCAGAGTCGGAAGCTGCACTCTCAGGAGAGCCTGGCCAGGGCAGCAACGGTGTGGGAAGAAAATTGTTTCTTCTAACAAAGTGTTATACTTTCACATTTTACATTTAGATCTGTGATCCAGTTAACTCTGGTTTAAAGTCAAGGTTGAGGGTTTTCTGTGTGTGTGTGTGTGTGTGAATGACAAATTGTTCCAACACCATTTGTTGAAAAGACCATCTTTTCTCCATTGAATTATTTTTATTCTTTTGCTAAAAATCAAATGGCCATATTGCATAGGTCTATTTCTGGGGTGTCTAGTCTGTTCCATTGATCTATGTGTCCACCCCTTCACCAATACCACATCGGCCTTGATTACTATTGCTTTATAGGAAGTGCTAAAGTCTGGTCCTGACATTCCTCTAATTTTATTCTTCTTTTTCAAAGTTGTTTTCATTGTTCTAGTTCCATTGCCTTTGCACGTAAACTGTAGAATCAGCTTGTCTGGTCCTACACTTCGGAACATGTCCTTTGATCCACGTCTAGAAGTAGACAGGCTTTTCAGCACAGATGTGACACCAACCCAGAAAGAGAAAGGATGATGGGAGGCAACCTGAAAGGTGGATGAGGTTCATGGCCAACGTGGACATTGACTCTTGCCTTGGCTCTAGCCAGGATGGTCCCTGGCTCGGCTGACCTGTTTGGTTACTATCGCATTATCCTAACCCATTGCCAATTCAAACTGCCCCTCCCAAATAATATCCCGCCTCGAGCCCTTTTATAAGGCTCTCTTATGCCGACCCCCAGCTAGAAGCAACATATCACCAGTTACTCTTTTCCTCAAGGAACTTGAAGTTTTCTCCTCTAGGCAACCAAATCTCCTAAGAATAAAGCCCCTATGTTCAGGAAAGACAAAAGCATCCACATTCTTATTCTGAATATTCAGATGATATATTTAGCTTAACAAACATTTATTGAGCATCTGTTCTATGCCAAAAACTACTCTGCATTCTAAAAAATAAAGAAAAAACAGATTTATCATATCTTCTATTCACCTTCTCTGTCATCTCTGCTGTCTACAGTTGGTCCATCTCCCCTCTCCAAAAAGAGAGGAGAAAATGGAAGAAAGATTCATTGCAACGCAAGAGACAGCTTTGAAGATCGTTCTGAAATGAGGTTGCAACTTCTGCTAAAACAGGTGTCTAAATTATTGCTCTTTCATTGACCCTCTCTCAGTTCACCGATGGGTAATTGAAAGTTGACTGCTATCCTTTGATGAGAAATTACTTGTGCTATTGATCTGACCAGACTTCATCTTCGCTTTGGTGGAAAAATGACTTCAGATCCAGGGCTGAAGAGGAGAAAAATCTCTTGAATTATCTTTAGAGAACATAGGTTTTAAGTAGAGCTGGTTACTATTTGTTCATTCATATTACTTGGCCTCAATGAATAGTTATCAAACTACCTAGAAGAATGAGTTACATAGTTATTCCCCAGGCACCGTAGGTATGGAAAATACAATATACTGCAGAAAAGGGTTGTTTTATTTGATTTTCTGCAAAGTCACGTACATTAAAGGTGTCTTGGTTGTTTTAAGCCCGGTTGTCTAAATGCCTTTCAAAGACCCATTTAACAATAATGAGTCATTTGTAACAGAGCTCTGAAGTGGAGACGCTTGAAAGCAATGAGAACAGATGTCAAATTAAGGTGGCAGGTGACTCACAGATCCTGACCTTCCCGCTCACAAGTTGCCTAAGAAGGTTAAAAAAAAAAAAGCACTAAGTCACAAGAGCATTGGAAACTAGCATATGAAACAGTACTTTTCCAAACGCTGAGAAAGAATTATGCGCAGACTTCTACATGAGCAAAGAGACTGGCAAAACGGTCATTTTTGCTACGGGCAAGCCAAACTACCATGAAGACTCATTGCTAGGAACAAGGAGTCTTGTTTGACATTTTAAAACTATAGAATCAAAACAGAATTTGTCTTTACCAGCTGTCTGACCAATGGAAATCACTGAGAAGTGTACTCTGTGACCTGCCTGTTCTGTGCCCCCCGAGACCCAGCAGGGACTGGTCTTGCAAAACTAGTTAGGTCTGCATATCAGCATCCAGAGGCTTTTACTGAGCAGTTTTTTTTTATCTGATAATATCTGCTGTTGGTGGGTGGCCAATATTGTGACATTCTAGATTCGAGAGCATCAGAGTAGTGACCTTATCCAGGGTCTGTGGACTTTGGAAAGGGATAGATTTGGAGAGTATAGCAGAAGATATAACACTTCTCACTGGGCCCTCAAGGGCATGTTCTTGAGATAGACCAAGAGCAAAACCAGTGATGAGGAGACCTTGCAAGTGTGCTGGTCTGGAACCATACAGACATAGGCAGAAAGTTTGGAGTTGGGAAACATAAGGTCATGATAAATATGAGACACCCGGTCTGCCGCTCACCAGGGAATTAAATCCGTGTCCCTAGAAAGTTCCCACAATTAACTGAAGACTGAAGATCTGACACACAGGGCTAATGCAGTTGGGAAGATTAATTGGGGAGTTATAAATACATGACATGGTCAATAAAGGGAAAAGCTCTCAGAAAAGTCCTGATGCTCATAGCTCCCCATCAGGAGCTCGCAGAGGGAAGGCAATTTGCATGGTGGTGAATGAATCTTTTTTTCAAAATATGGGAATTTTATTATCACAATTAACCTATTGATGGGGGAGTTCTGTGGAGTTTAAAGGTGGTGAAATCAGAACAACTGGCATCGACTGATTCACATGCTGGCAAAGCTGAAACTGTAAAATATTTCCTTCTCCTTGGGTTGGCTGTTTTCTCTGCCTACCTCTGTCTCCAGACAATAGGAAGTCGTGGGTATGGTCTCTGACTGGTACCAGTAGAAGGTTCAAGATCAGTAGTCCTCGACTTTGTTGTTCTCGTGGCACGTTTTCTGGATATTATAATTTTTGGCATTCAAAAACACCAATGCTAAACAAACCAGGAATAATTATAATACAAATACTGCTAAAGAATAATGCCTCACTCTTTGAAAGTATCTGGTTGTTGCACCATTCACAGGATCATGCTTCAGTCCTGTGGCACTTTTTAAAATCACCCTCTGTAAGCGAGGACCACACTGTGAGCAGGCAAAGCCCTCACATGTTGCATCAAATGCCCAGTTCTTCTTTGGCACCGACTTGACAAGGTGCTATGACTCATGTCCCTGACTCCCTAACTTCCTGTGTGGAGCCCAGGGAAGCTGTTACAGGACCTGCTGTTATGGGACCTGCTGAGTTCAGTGGTTGGCTCAATGGACAGCATCCTTTCAAGGTGTATTGCAGGGGGCGGGGATTGGGTGGAGGCGGAAGAGTGTGTTGCAGGGATAAATGGTGATGGAATAAAATAAAATAAAATAAAATAAAATAAAATAAAATAAAATAAAATAATAAAAATTTAAAAAATATATCACTAAAAAGAAAGAAGAAGAGAGTCCTCTGTAGAACCAAATTTGCTGGCATCCTGATCTCAGACTCCCAGCCTCCCGAACTCCAGGAATAAATGTCTGGTTTTTAACCCACCCTGTTTTTTGGTAAATTGTTGTAGAAGCCTGAGCAGGCTAAGACACTTGGCATCAGATCAACGGATTCAGAGTTCGAATCGCCACTAACTGGCTGGATGACCTCCAGGTGTTAGTTACTTCATCTGAAAAATACAACAGCAGCCCTTTAAATGATCCTGACGCAGATGCGGTGAATGGTGACCAGGGCCATGCTGTGAAGCAGATGACATTGGCCTCGGTGACTGACCTCTGCCAGGGTAGGCTGTGAGCCTGTCACTTCAAGGGTTGCTGTTCCTCTATTCTTTGCTACTTTGCCTACAGTCCGCCTGAGCTACTGACCGGTAGCAATCAGAGGTGCACTGGCTGTTCTCCGGAACGTAGCCCAATGGGGCACCTGTGGTTTCCCTCCAGTGAAGATATGGCAGGATTTTTTAAAAACAGAGCTGTGAATTTTAAAACTAATTTTAAACAGAATGTACTAGAAAATAACAAGTCATACGTGGAATAAAGTGCCCTGCAACATGATTATTAAAGTAATAAAATAGTTTTTGAGGGATTCAGCCCTTGGACCTGAAGAGGGCTGAAAGTCTATCCCCCAGACGCTCTGCTTTAGATAGTGTTGTTTGCTGTGCTTTGTTTTAGTTTGGGGTCCTCTAAAATCTTTTCTGAAAGTTCAGTCATTGTCTGAGCAAATAAGCTTATGGGGGAGAGACATGGGTCAAGCTGAACCAGGTCAGCAGCTGGAAGACACAGAGTAAGAGCTGAGATGTGGGGGACAGGGGGGCACAGGGGGGCACAGGGAAATGAGGAGTGGCCACTCCAAAGTCACTCTGAAGTGGGTGTCGGAGCAGGTCTGTTTCTAACATAAGTTTCCCCCCTCCATTTGGTCTCCAGGTGTGTTGTCTGAAGCTTAGGACTGCCTGGACACCCTTAACCAGAAAATGATGTGTGCAGAAGGGAAGCTGCACCCTGGTCCCTTGAGGAACTTGACCGAGTAGGTCCATCCCAGATCAGGAAGTGACTGGTCTCAGCCACCCACCAAGGAGCACAGGCTCAGGCCCGCCCCCACCTACCCCGTGCCAGCATATTCAGGGAAGGCGGCAGCAGGTGTGGCCCTGGAGGGCAAGGCTTCTTTCACCTGCGGATCTCCAAGGATGCCTGAGAGGAGCCACCCACCGGGCCACTGGGGGACTGTGGATCCAGCCATGGGCCTCTCTTTGAAACATTTAGACTACAGGTGGCAAACACAAGGCCTTCGGGCCAAATCCGGACCTGCACCTTGTTTTACCTGGCCCAGCACCTTGTTTCTACCCAGCAGCAGCACCAAGTTCCTTGCCCCTAGTTAAGGACTAGTTATATTTACACAGTCCTGAAATCACATTCGGCCCTTTGAAGGCAACTGTGAGGCTGATGCAGCCCCCGGTGAAAATGAGTTTGACACCCCAATTTTAGACACAAGGGAAATGAGGCCTAAAATCTTGCCCCCGGGCCCACACATCAGTGGGCCGGATTTTAAGTGTGGCTTATAGAAACAAGGCTAATGTCTCTGTGATTTCTGCAGAGAGGCTCTGCAGTGTGGTGATTAAGAGCCTGAGCTTTATAAACCTGCAAGTTCCACCTTAAACACAGCTCTGGGGAACTGCCTGCTCCTCCCAGTCACAGGACCCAGGGGCCAGGGCAACAGGCCCCACCGCGCACTCTGGGACCGTGCACTTCCACGACCCAGGCCTCTACCGAAGAGCAGCCTGGAAGAACTTCTTTACCCTGTTTTTCTCCGGCCAGTGACAAAGTACTTCCTATCTGCCAATCCATCTTCATATTTACGTCGTGGGCTTACAGTTCCCTTTGACAAAGGAGCTCTTAAAAGCCCCATAAAAGATAACTTGCTGGGATTGCATGGTTATTTCCTCGATGGGGAAATGTATAAAAACTCACACTGTGACAACCAAACGATTGTTCCTGTGTTTTTATAGCCCGAGAAGCAGCTTTACACCAAATCATCCATCATCTGGGCTTCCAAATCAGGATGAGTAGGAGGGACCCCGCACTGGGAGGTGCTCTGTGACCTTGCAGTGGCTGGGTGATCTTTCTTGCCAGTTGCTCAGCCTCCCCTGGCCCCAGTATCCTCAGCTATAACGTGGAAATCACATTCCCCTCTCTGTTTCCATCACAAGGCTAAAACAGGAGTTAAATAACATAATGGAAGTGAGAATGTATTTTTAGAAACTGATACTAAGTTATTGGACAATTAAAGAAATTATGCAGAATTATTTATTATCACTACACATAACAGTGCAGTTCAAAAACTTGCCCTGGCAAGGGTAATGCTCTGTGTATGTACTGTCCTATAGAGAAGCCACTGGCCACATGCAGCTATTGAACATTTGAAATGCGGATAGTGTGAGTGAGGAACTGAACTCTCAATTTAACTTTACTGAATTTACATTGAGGCAGCCACATGCAGCCACTGTGTTGGATAATGCAGGCATGAATGCAGTGGACATCTGTTGTTTGGACCCGCTCAGCATCTATCTCCCTGGAGACAGGACTGTGATGCTTAATGTTATGTGGCAACTTGATGCCTCAGCGATGCCCAGAGTGCTGGTTAAACATTATTTCCAAGCGCGCCTGTGGGGACAATTCTGGAAGACATTAGTATTTGAACTGGTGAACCGAGTAAAGCAGAGTGGGTGGGCATCTTCTAATCCAGCCAAGGCCCAAACAGATAAAACAGGTAGGAGGAAGGGTAAGTTTGTACACTCTCAGCTTGAGCTGAGATTTGCAAGGTGCAAGGTTGTAGCTACTGTCAATGCCTCAGCCCACATCCTCTTCCCCAGCTGAGTTTACCCGCAGACAGCTTTCTACCTCTGTTTAGCTCCTGGGTCTCTCGTCTCAGTCAGAGAGATTTCCCTGATGCCAAGAGAACCAGACCTGCTGCACTCAGTTACAACCAGAACTGTGGGACTAACACACTTGTAGGTAACCTTCACCCAATGGGAGGCAGAAGTTAGTGCCGCGATGCCCCAGCCTCCCAGGCAGGGCACACACAATTCCTCGAGGGCCCACAGTGGTAATCCCCTTATTAATATAGCCATGTTGGGCTTTATCTTCTTTTTCTCACATTATCATTTCCTCACTGGTGTTTCCTGGGTTCATCTCTCATGTCAACCACCTGTACCCAAGTCCTGGTCTCAGGTTTCTAGGAGGGCTGAAGACAGAAGGTAAAACCTGGTAGCGTGCTGTCTTCGGTTATACTGAAAGACCCATAGGTCCTAAGAAGTACCCAGGCCCCTGTCACTGAGCAGAGAACACACATTGTAACCTGAGAGGCAGCTGAACTCAGTACTGGGGAGATCTCCTGGGTAACCCCACAGCAGATTTGCCTGGTACCTGATTCAGCCCACACTCTCAGCTGAAAGGGAAATTCTGGGCCAGAAAGAAGACTCTCAAATGCATGTTTGTAGCTAGCTGTCCATCTGGAGATGACGGACAGCCCACCATGGCCTTCCACCCTCTCCTGTTCTACATCATCAATGTGTTCTTGCCTCCTTTCCTTATTTTCTCACACCACTCTTCCTCTAGAGAAGTGGGGCCAGGGTGAATGCAAAAGCTGAAGATATCTCCTAAACTTCTCATGGCCGAAGGTGATGCTGGTCCCTAAGTGGGTCAGCGGCTTCATCGTGATTCGTGCATGAGGTGGAGTTCACGTCAGCTCAGCAGAGGGAAGAACAACTAAATCATTCAGAGCACATCTGAGCAGAGTTTGCCAGAGATGACATAATCTCTGGGTGATGTCAAGCCCATATCCATACCTGCAGTTGCTACTGCCTCCAAAATGCAGTTAAGTCTGATCGATCATCATATCACGGATCATAAATGCAAACTGCAATTAACATGGGAGAGAGGAGATGCTATTTTACTTGAAGCCTTGATGGAAAGTTGCTTTTACTTAGGGTTTATTCTTTTTTTGGTCCACTGCCATTCTGAGTAGATGAGAATGCCAGTTTTGCTTTTTTTATTTGTTTGAGGACTTTTGACATTAGGTTTTTTTTTTCGCTCTCACTCTTTTTTAACTTTCATCCAGTACAAGTGGGGGTGAGGTAAGAAGGTAGAGAGTTAAAAGACTCAGCGCACCAGAAATCCAAGATCTAATTCAAAAGCACCATCCCCATGAATAGTTTCCAAACCATGGTCCAGGAGTCCTAGTTTCATGGCCACTGGGAATTGAGAAAGATGGTGTTAAATAGCAGAATTCTGGACCCCAAACCTGCTTCACCAGAACAATTCTATTTGATGTATCAGAGGTCTTGAAAGGACTTTGTTTGAGAAAAAAAAATTCCACTGCTAACCTTCAATTTAAAAAAAAATCTATCTTATATTGTAACACTACCTTTCTGTACTCATTGAGTGATAATTAAAGCAGAATTGCTCCTTCATTTGCTGTGCTAGGGAATCTATGCTTTCACAGGTATCGTGGTTGGCTAATCGAAATGAGCATCTGTTGACCGTTTTGATTGTTTCCTGGTTAGTTAGCTTTGCTGTGAAGGCACCTTCTTCTCCTGTTTTCAGGAAATCCTCCCACTCCACTATGTACAGAACTGGTAGGACCCAGTGCCCTGCTTCCCGCCATGAGAGACAAAGGAAGGAACCCTCCTTTCCCACCCCTATTGGCCACATGATGACACGGGTTCATCCAATCAGGTGCAGACGTGGCCTCTGGGCTCACAGTGAAAAACCCAGACTGATGCACCGTGGACCAAAAAATGAACACACCCATGTTTAGTCTTTTGTACATACAAAGATTTGACTAAGATTCTAAATTCTGTATAGCATTTATAATAACATAACTAATATCTATTCTTGTTAAATTTAAGTAAATCATCAATGCTAACCCTCTGAGTCATGTTTCATGATCAATAAGCTTTGTTTCTGAAATGCAAGATTGTCTGATGTAGATTCACTCTTATGTAGAATTTACGGGGAAGGGATAAACTTTGGATGGGAGCTGAACAGCTGCAATTCCAACCTCCTGTTTGCAATTTAGAATTTGTGTGAATCGCCTGAAGCTTCGAAAAGTCACTGACACAAAACGTCTCCAAACACACCTATCTTGATAAAGGCACAATGAATGACAAGTGTTTTTGACTAGTTGGCATGGCCATGGGGCCTTTGGGGCTCAGCGTGTGAGAAAATATTAACAGCAGAGATACGAACTATATATGAGCGATACGTATCAGTCAGGATAGTTTATGCTACACTAATTAACAAGCAAAACCCCCAGTCTCAGTGGCCCAGCACAACAAAGGTTTATTTCTCACTCATGTGGTTCTGAGGTAGGATAGGTAACTCTCCAGAGAAGCTGTCCCTGTCTTTCTGTCTGCCCTTTGAGACACACCTGCTCATTACCACTTGTCAAGTTTTTGTGGCCAAGTGGCACCATATGACCCTGAGTTCTTACAAGCCTCAGAAAATTTTTTTTAATTTTTAAAATAATATCCTCAGCAGCAATGAATACCAGCTGCTGCAGTGCTATTGCTTTATATTATTTAGGATTGCTATTATTATCGCTGGAATTTAGAGCAATCATTAGCCAATAGTCATTCTGACACTCTCAGACAGCAATCTGTCACTCTTCTTGGCTGAAGGGAGTGGAAAGGACAGTTACAGAGCACCTGAAGCCCCCAGGTAGTCTCGTGGTATGATGACGCAATCCCCCTCCTGGAGAGCTGATGAGATCAAGAGAGACAGAGAGAGAGAAGTAGCAAGAACACATGAAGGAGATTGCGCACCCTGCCAGAACTCTAGGAGCCAAAGCATCAGAGACAAAAGGGGGACAGTCACAGCAGAGCCAGTGACCAAGCATTTGAGAGGTTGGCTGTACCCTAAGCAGCTGTAGAGGGTGCCTGAGCTCACAATAAACAACAAAAACAAGTATGCCAAAAAGCCAGAGGCAACTCCAGCTCCTTAATCCTGATTTAGCATTCACAGCACAGCAGCCATGCTTGCCCCGTGACTCATAAACTAATAAAAGGAAGACCTCATCTGGTCAAGAACATAACTGCATAAAGCCGAAAGCCATCTGTGTCAGACACCGAAATTAACTTCCCAGGTTAATTGTGATGTTTGTCTATTTACAGGAAGCATTCTTTAGGAATACAAATGCTGTCTACCTGAATCACTTGCGATCTTCCTCTCAGCCCACATGCAAGAAACAGGGAGTTAACTGCCATCCTGGGTTTGTGATGACTGTGACATCAATAGTAGTATGGAGTGGAGCTTTTTGTCTCTTTCAAAATGCTTACAGTGTCTCACTTGATTTTTACAAGAACTCTCTACAATGGGACCATGAGGTAGCTGGGGAGAATAATGTCCTGTGTAGATTATAAATGTCCAGCCCTAGCACGTGGCTGGCATAAAGCAAGCACTCAAAAAATGTTTAGAAAAAAGTAATAAATTCTATTCAAATAATGAGAAATTCCTATTGGAATAATGAAAACTGAAGTCTATGGAAGGCGTTATTTGCTTTGGATCCTGATGCCATGTGATGGCAGAAACCAGGTATGGGGTCTCCTCGCTTCGTGCTCTTCCCACTTGTGGAAATCTCACTGTAGAAATACCGCTTTTACATATAACTTCGAACAAGAAAATATGATCCAAAGTGCACAGAGCAGAGACAAAGTAATCTTCTAATCTAATACATTATTCTGTCCCTATTGTTTAAGTCCCATTTACTGTTAGCTGATACAGTATAAGGACTAACTCCAAACCAACTCTACTTTTCATAGTTAATATGCCACTGATGCTTTAATATCTTTATAGGAAAGTGATAAACTGCCAGGAACAGACTCACAGAAGTGTCCCAAGCCTTCTGAACAAACTGCCTTGAGTTAAGAGAGTGCTGAGTCTCCAGGTTAAAAGAGAGAGGAAAGAGAGGTGGGGGAGAAAAGAGGGAAGGAAGGAAGGAAGGAAGGAAGGAAGGAAGGAAGAAGGAAAGGAAGGAAGGAAGGAAGGAAGGAAGGAAGGAAGGAAGGAAGGAAGGAAGGGAGTCATCAGACTCTTCCGGTCCTGCACCTGTAGCACACCCTGGCCGGAAGCACATGGGACACTCAGCAGTACTCACCAGCAGCAAGTTTCAGTGGGACCTCTAGTGGGCACCCCCCTTAATAAACTAGAGGTCACTTTCCAGTGCACCACCCCCATGGGCAGCTTTCCAGCAAGTTCCATGGTATGAAACCTCCTTGGGAATATCTTCCCCAGGGATGCCAGAAGCCTCCCAGCAAATATCACCAGCACAGCATCTCCCCACAAAGAGCCTTCCCCGATGCCGTAGAGAACCGCTTCCCAGGAGCTTCTGACCACGTGGCATCCAAGACTCTTTCTGCCACGCAGTGGCTCCTTCCGAGCCACAGGAACACCGGCAGCTGTGGTTCTGTGCTGTAAATGGGGTGGAGGTGCATGAGAAACTGAAGGGACCTGTAGAGAGCATGCAGATAAAACAGCATCTTTGCCATTTTAAAGGTTAGGGACATCCTGGTCATTCTTCTGGTTGAGTGATTTATGTGATCTCTGCAGTCCACTCAGGAGTTACAATCCATCTCACGCCACAGATGCCGTGGCAACCCTTCCTGCAACACTCGGTGATGATCAGGTGCAGCCGACGTGTGGGCCTCAAGGCCCTTGCTTCAGCTGACACTTCAGCACAATTAACCACAGGTGATAAGGTGATCCATTGTGATACCACTGAAAGCCACCCTGGATTACCATTATCTTGTTTTCCTCAGCCCTGTGCTCAAGTTCAAGGGCATGACCAAACTAATCATCAAAGCCTAGCAAAAAAGGAAACAAATTCTTTTTGGGGGGGACTGTGTCATCTTGGTCCCATCAGGCTATAGAAACTACAGAGTAGTTAGAATGGGGAAAGTCTAATATAAGAATTATTAATTATGACAAGAGACTGCTTACTAAAGGATAAAAAGAGCCCTAAGGAATACAGGAATAGCGTGTAGAGGGAACAGCTACTGCCCCAGGGCTGAGTCAGGGCATCAGAGGGAAGAAATCCATTTTAAACACACTCTCTCCCCGGGAATGAGACTCAGACCTCATTGGAGACGGTGTCCCTGTGGCTCAGAAGGGACAGTGTGGTCAGGGAGGGGAGCAACACGAAGGTGAGTGTGAGAACACCTTACAGCTTGTGTAAAGTGGCATTCTTCAGTTACGATGCAGTTCCGAACAATGAGCATATGTAGAAACTTGTTTTTCTAAAATCCCCACAAATGCACAATATATTTTTTAACAAAGTAAATTGACAAAGGAATGATTTACCCCTCAATAACTGATACAGACTTCAGATGAAAGGAATTAAGTAGAACTGTATGCTCAAAACCCCTTTTTAAATTCAAGGAATAAGCTGTCACATAAAATATCTCACAGGGTGAAAATAAACATAGAAATGGTAAAATCTGAACTATCACTAAAGCTGCTCTTTTTTTAAGAGTTTACTTATTAATTTTTAGAGGGAGGGCAAAGGAGGGAGGAAGAGAGGGAGAGAAACATCAATATGTGGTTACCTCTCATGCACCCACTACTAGGGATCTGGTCCAGGCATGTGCCCTGACTAGGAATTGAACCGATGACCCTTTGGTTCACTCGCCAGCACTCAGTCCACTGAGCCACACCAGCCAGGCTGAAAGCTGCTCTTTTTATGGCAATAGTTATCCCACCATTTTTAGATGTTAAAACATCTAGACTCTTGAAAAGCCTAAAACATTTAGGCTCTTGAAAAATAGCATATGGTTAGAGTTAAACTTTTTACCCTTAATTTTGCCTCTTGCTTTTCCCCAGTATGGCACTATAATACTAGTATTTTATTATAACATAGATGGGGAAAATAAATATTCAAGTGGGTAAATGGTTTGTTAAAAGTTATCTAACCAGTGAGTGTGCCTCTGGATATTTCCATTGCTCTTCAAATTCTTTCTCCATTCTTGCTCACCTTTCTGTGCATCCTCACAGCTGACCTCTATGGACCATATACACTGATTTTCTTTGTCCTCTAGCTTCTAGGCATATTGAATTAATGGGAGACCAAAAAAGAGGAAATTACAGAACAGGAGAGGGGACTTGTTCCCGGCTTCCTTCCTGCCACCCTGCAGGCTGAGAGCTGCTTTCCCGCCATGGAGCGCTTCCTTGTGGTCACAGCTCTTACTACAGCTTTCTCTGGTTTCTCAAAGCCACTCTCTTTCCTTGCCCCTTTCTGTGTAGCAGTGACAATGGCTCTATACTATCGCTAGTCTCAGGATACTTGACCACCTCTTACCAGTATATGTCAACTATCCCTACAACTGCCAGGACCCTCAAAGAAATCAAAGTAGAATTGGATTTGAATCCAGAAGGTGTAATGGTACTTCAGCCAGTGCTCTTACTACTGGACCCCACTGTATCCACATGCATCCTATGTTCTAGTTACACTACAGTGCCACAGCCACGCCACATGCTTCTTCTGCACTGCCTGTGTTCATAATGATCCCTTTGTGCATTCTCTGTTCACTCCCACCTCCCAAATTATATACAACTTCAAAAAGTGTACTCAGTCTCCACCTTCACTGTAAGGTTTTCATTGAGCCTTCATCCTTACGGGCCTATCTTTGCTGGCAATCATGGTCCCAATGATGACACTTAGTGTGACATTTAGTTATATTGAAATGTTTCTGTTCATTCATGTATGTGAATCTCATTCCCCAGCTACATTGTGATGTACATGTTTTTCAAATACAATAGACTCTCTATTATCTTCAATTTGCCTAGAAAAAAATGACAAATATATATAGGATGTAGTAAAAAAATAATACTGAGAGTTTCACTTCTGGAATACTAGTGTGAGGAGCCCTGTACCAGTTCCCTAGTGAAACAATCATATCTGGTAAAAAATATTTTAAAAAAAGCAATGACAAACATTTAAAGTCTTTGGAAATTGCTCTAAGGGCATACAGCTACATTTACTTCAGGAACTCTGCTTTAAAGATCTACTGAATCCCAGCAGGAGCAGCACTGCACTCCTCCCTGAGTGCCCGTTCAGCTTGAGAGGACTTAATTCCGGATAAGTGTGGCCAAAAAGACAAAACTCCTTTCCCCTCCATTTCCAATAAAGACACACAGCATCTCACTGGGAGGAGCATTTTTCATCACCTCCAACCCCACATTTGAGAGGCTAAATTCCTGGTCAGTGCAGCCAACAGGCCAAAGGGGCTCCTTCCTCCATCTAGTCCCCGCTCACACTCACAGACTTGGAAGGCCAAGGACACTGGGCCCTCGGTCACCCTCAGTCCAGCTCATCCACAGAGCAGAAGTCAGCAAAGAAGACCAGAGGACAGTGCCACACCAGCACCCTGCTCATAATGTGACTATCACAACACTGTCCCTACCCCAGCCCTAGAGCAGTGGCTTGGAGCTTTTTCTCAGGGACACAGGCAGTCAAAAAGAACAGAGAAGTCCGAACCTATCCTCAGGGTAACTGATGTTATTAAAGCTGCCTGTGGGTAGTTCAAGCCTAAGGGTCTCAAAAACATGAATATTTGGGCAATATGCAGTTAAAAGAAAGTTAGCTATTCTATGAGAGCAACAAACTACACAGTAGTTCAGGTACTTGACCACAGAGCACCAGAGAAAGAGACAGGTGAGAAGAGTGGCCTTGGGGACAGAACTAGTTCAAGTCTGGCCTGAAAAAAAAATACCCCGTCCCAAATTCAATTGGATCAGATTGCAGAGCAATTTAAGGCCCAGGACACTGGCTAAAACAACAAAGAAATCAGCCATAAATTAGTGGAGCCTAACAGCTGGGTGTGATGCCAACAGACACAGGCAGATGAACAGAGCAATCAGGAAAAGAGAAAGCTAGAGGGACCCCTGAGAAAACCACTGTCAACTCAGAATGACAGCGCTCATGCCCGAGGATGAGCCTTTCTGAGGGGCGACTTCAGAGGCTTCACACGACATAGAAAGTAGAAGCCACTCCAAGAGTCTGGCCAAGTCACACAACAAACGAGCAAACAAAAACAAAACCAGGCCCCAGAAATGGAGTTGAAAGCAGTGTCCAGATGGTACCACGTGTGACTAAGAATGTCCAATTTTAAACAAAAAAAAATATGAGATATGCAAAGATACAGGAAAGTGTGACCCACAAACAGAAAAGAAGCAAACAACAGAAATTGTTTGTGAGGGCCCTACACGTCAGATCTAACAGGTTTCAAAGTAGTCATTACAAATAGGTCAAAGAACTAAAGGAAACCATGCTTAAAGAAGTAATGGAAGCTGTATTATACAATGTATTATTAAATAGAGAATATCAATAAAGAGAGAGAATTTTTAAAGCACCAGACAGAATTTCGGATTGAAAAACATAATAGTTTTTTTTTAATCAAAATAGCTCAACAGCATATTTGAACTGGCAGAAGAAAAAATCAGCAAACTTGAAGATAAATCAGTAGAAATAATCCAAAAAAAGAGAGTAAATTTACAGAGGTGCATTGATATGTAAAGCACCAAGAAGCATACAACACACGCATAATGGGAGTGCTGAGTGGCCTGGGCAGTGGAGGGAAATAAAGAGGGAATGGAGAGATAGAGAGAGAAGGAATGTTAGAAGACATAATGACTGAAACATCCTAAATTTGATTAAAAAGTCACCTCTACGTTTAAGAAAATCAATAAGCTCCAAGAAGCACAATCACATAAACACATCAAAAAAGTTGGGATAAAAGGGCAAAAAATAAATAAAGCTTGTCTGGTCACATCTGTCAGTATTTTCTTATATTCTTCTGTTTCCAAACTCAAATATGTCCTTGCCATCTGGAAGTGCAATATTTATTTGTATTGTTTTCTGCTTTGCATGACCTAATTTGGAAAAACATTTAACTCTTTACTCACTTCAGAATGTAAATGAGAACTTAGAAAACAAACTGGCCATAGAGGTACAGTGGGAGACTACAGAAACTATTGGGTTGAACTCATTTCTCATGCAGCATTTGGTAATGAAATTCCTAGCGAGCTTAAAATGGTCGATGAGGAGAATGCACCTTTAATTGGCTAATTAGAAACACATCAGCATGTTTCACCCTCAAAATGAGAGAAAAGTGTTTCAATTGCCCTGCTAGTCCCCAAGTGTGGCTCAATTAACCAGTTATTGAGGACAGTATTTCTGTGCTTGCTTGGTCAGGCAGTCTCATGAAAGAGGCTAAGCCTCAAAAATCCAAATCCAGAATTCCTGTAAATAAAATTTGGCTTTCATGTTCAAGTAAAGGAAAAAATATTAATGTTGAGGGTAGGGTATATATTTCTAGTCATATGGTTTACGAAATTTTTGTCTGAATAGGAACAAAAGTCATAGATTTTGCAATCGTCCTTATTTCAAATATTCTCTTCTCTTTTATTCATAAATTATCAAAATGTTTCCACATTTTAAATTCTGTTCCCCATAGTTCTCCTAGCAAGGGCACAAAAATCTAAATAGGAAAAGCTAACACTAAATATAATTCCTATGTAAAAAAAAAATACAGTGAACATAAGGAAAAATAGTACTAAGCCCTGTTAGGAAATCCCTTGATAATATATTATCTGGCATTTCTATGGTATCTTCAGTCTTACTGGTCATTATTCCTGATCTTAAAATATTAAAATTAGAGGTAGTTTTATGACCTTTCCATCATAAGTTGCACTGTCGGAACAGATGAAACCTAAGAAGACCCACAACATTACTGTAATGAGAATATTTTAGGAATGGACATCAGACAAAACAGAATTAAGGTCACAAATAAGTCCTTTGCTTTTTTAAAATAAATTTAATCATTCTACTCTTAGAATTACAGTTTTCTCATCATAAAGTGGATATAGTAATGCCTACTTGGCAGTGTAAGTGTCCAAACTAGAGTAGTGGTCCATCAGTGAGGGTTTACTGTATTGAACTTCAGAGAAAGACACCACAGTGTCGTGTGTCTCACCTCCTCCAGCATTTTAGGACCACTGACCACATTGCTATTCAAAAGGAAAAAAGTCCCAAGATCCTATCCTGTGTGACCCCAGAAAGCCCAGACCCACATCTAGTATAATATTTCATGTAATGCTCCAGTGGCAAGGGCCTCCCTTCCCTCTGGTGCTGCCTGTAGTTCCTTCCCCCTAGAGCCCTCTCTGAGCTTCCTCTCCACCACTTCCCTCTGCCTCACTTCCTGTATTTAGCATCCTTCCCTTCCAGCCATCACCAATATCCAAGCACAGAATCTCCTTCTGCAACCAAACACTGCCAGTACTGAAGTGTGTTGATAAACTTGCAAGTTTTAAGTTGCCAAGTATTCACTTGTTATATTTATGAATATGTTCTCACAGGCAAACACCATGAACTTCCAACCTCATAAATGTTATCTCAAAATTACTCCTGATTGTAATTGACCCTGATGTAGTATATACCCAAAGACTCAACTGCAATAGATTAATTCTCAATACTCACTCTGTGGTGTTAGGTTGGCACCATCACCCCCTTCTCTTTTATAAAGAGAAATAGAGAAATTGTAAGACATAAGCCCAAGTCAAAAAACTCCACTTCGTGGCAAAAATAATAACCCAGTACACAGGTCCCTTCAGTAGATGGACTTCAGTGCAACTACACTGTTATTCATGCATCAAATATTTATGTAAGTCTACTAAGCCCTGGGTACAGTGCTAGTTTCTAGGAATAACGGTAAACAAAAAGTCATGATTCCTGCCCCCATACAGAAGGGAGTCCAGTGAACAGAGAAAAATACAGCTGGGAAGGACCTTAGAAATCACATGACAAGCATCCCCCCCTTTACCAATGAAACCCACAGAAATGAAATTACTTGCTAAAGCCCACAAATTGGTGGCTAACCCCAGATTCCATGATAAAGAACTTAATCTCATCTTTGATGCCATGCAGTTGTGTTTATATGATCTCCAAATTGCACAAAGTGATCTCTCTAGAACTCTTTCCTGCACTCACGTGGGGCATGAGCCAAAAAAACCTACAGCAGGAACAGTAGCTACAACCGACAATGACATGTATTGAGAGTTTGCTACATCCTGAGCACTTCTAACGCATTGACTCCTTCACTCATCACAACTCTTCAAGCTAGATATTATAATTATTCCCACTTATGTACCAGAACCTGAGGTTCAGAGAGGTAAAGGAACTTGCCAGGGTGCCTCAAAGACAGAGTTCTCAGAGCATGGACTCAAACAGAGTCCATGGTCTTTCCTTATGATGAAATCAATGTTCCATCATATCAATAATTTTAAAGTGAACAATCATAATTGCCTATAGCGACCATGGCAGAAATTTAGGTGGTTAATTAGATGTACTTTTAAGCCTGTCATTAAACTTAGATAGACTTTTATACTAAGACAGCAAAATATATTTCATTTAATCTTAAGACATATTTGCCCTTATTTATAGTGTTATAGTGCCTCTGTGTGTAAGAGCTTGTAAATTTTTTTAACATTTCTTTTCTTATTTTAATGGGGAAAAGAAATGACCAGTTCAGGATTTTGAATTTCACAAAATTCCTACAAAACACAATGCATTCTTACATTTCCATAAGTATGGACAGACTGAGAAATCGAGGCTTATAAACTCTATGTCTTGAATGTATCCTCTGTCTCCCATATTCAGGCATTTCCCTGATCCTATTAAATTTCTTCTGCTAATGCATCTGTCCCTCTTTTCCCTTCCCACTGCCAAGAATATTGTGATAATCTGTGAACAGATCATCTTCTTCCATTTTATTCTCCCTCCAAATGATGTTCTATTCTGCTGCCATAGTCCTAACCCCACATGCCTATGTGGCTAACAATATCCGAAAATCCCCACATCGACTCAAACTTAATTTGTCACATGCTCAGTGTCAAATCCAGGGCCCTCAAATCTCTGGCTCATCTTCTAAATATTACTCCCCTAAATACATGTGAGCCCCAGAGGACACTTTCCCACTTCATGCCTTTCAGCATGCCTCTCTTCTTACCTACAAGGACCTTGATCGCCATTCTTCCTATATATTAAAGTCCTTAAGTAGGACTTTACTTAAGGATTTATTTACCCGATTTGGGTCTCGTAGCAGCTGACACACTCCAACACCATGCTTGCAGGATGTGCTCAGTAACTGTGTGTATAACATGTACTGTTTTGAAGTGGGTGTAGGGGTCCAGAGCATGTCTCCTCAAAATATGCCACTTTGGCACACACATTTTTTTAACTGAAGTCAATCAAGATTCTTCAGGCTCATGAGAAACTTTCAGCCCTCCCTTAAAGAATTTAAATTAGGGTCCTTCCCTATAATAAGAGTTATCACCAGAAATAACATGTTATGACCTATCTATAGGGCAGCACCAACTACTAGCTGCTGAACATCTGTTCTTTATTTTTTTATTGTTGTTCAAGTACAGTTATCTGCCTTCCCCCCCAATCCTCCCCACCACCCCAGCCCTCCGCACCATCCAGCCCTCCCTACCTCCTTTGCCTGTTTCCACCCCTCCTTGTTATTGTGCATGTGTCTTTTACAATTGTTCCTGTAAACCCTTCACCCTTTCCCCCCATAATCGCCTCCCCTCTCCCCTCTGGTCACTGTTAGCCTGTTCTTAATTTCAATGTCACTGATTATATTTTGCTTGCTTATTCGTTTTGTTGATTAGGTTCCAGTTAAAAGTGAGATCATAGGGTATTTGTCTTTCACTGCCTGGCTTGTTTCACTCAGCATAATGCTCTCCAGTTCCATCCATGCTGTTGTAAAGGGTAGGAGCTCCTTCTTTCTTTCTGCCGTGTAGTATTCCATTGTGTAAATATACCATAGCTTTTTTTCATTATTTCTAAGTTTTATTTTATTTTTTAAACATTTTTATTTTTGTTCAAGTACAGTTTTCTGTCTTTCCCCCCACCTGAACCCTCCCCACTTGTTATTGTCCATGTGTTCTTTATAATTGTTCCTGCAAACCCTTAATTGTTTTGATCCATTCATTTACTGACCAACACTTAGGTTGCTTCCAGCACTTGGCTATTGTAAATTGCACTGCTATGCTCTTCTTATCTTCCTGAAATGACCTTCCTTCCCTCTGAAACCCCAAGGTGCCTTCCCTCATCCTCAGCTCAGAGTGTCATATACACCTCATTTTCACTTTCTGCCTCTGAACCTCTCCTGTATGTGGGGTCTCTAACCCCCTCATGTATCGGGGCTTACCATGCATACTTACAGAATTAAATTTGGTTATTTCTCTGGTTAATCTGTCTCATGTAGATTTAAGTATTAGACCAGCCGAAAGAACCTTGAAAGTTTCTTCCTCCCCACCGCCATGGGAGAATGTCACGACCATTGTCACTTCGAACCACCTCTATGTTTTGCTCCAGTCAGACAGGGGACACCGCCTTAGAATTTGACCCAGAACATATTTTTATAAAATTCAAGTTTCATAGCTTCTAGCAGTTCTTTAAATCACAGAAGATATTTCAAGGTTAATAATCAATTTAGTTAAATTTAGCATAGCACATTAGTGAGTTTTTAGATATGCAAATGATGGCTATTCCTGAAAGAATTTTTACCTAAGGCTGATTTTTAATGGGTCTCAGGTACTCAAAACATTCTGTCTTATCTTTTACTGTTTTGAAGTCCGGTAGAGTAAAACGTTTCCAGCCCCCTAAGGTCTTTGATTTCTGGGCTTTCTCTACTCCCTTCCATATCTCCTTCCAAACCAGCCAATTCCTTCCTGGACTCATGTTTTTCTTACAATACCTTCTTGCTAACGGCAGCCAATAACAACCCATGCACACTCCTGAAATACTGCTTTTCAACCTTGTACCCTGGAGCTACAGGCTCCATAGGCACAGGATCTGACTTCAGGTTTTCTCAGACTGACCGTTTTACCGAAAACATCATCACTGACTAAGAAGGAACACCAGTGTTTCTGCTTGTGATCAGTTTTCTCCCCACCACACCGCTCGGCCAGTGGCACACGTCCGTGGTGTTTGTTACAACAGCGCTGACCACTTAAATGATCTGGGAATTAGTGAAGCGGAATAGTAAGAAGCTAGGAAAATTCCTTTTCCTTGGCAAGTGGAATGGGGAAACTGAGACAGGGAGTTAAACAGCAGAGCTATTTACAGCCAACTAATAAATCACCAGGGCTTACCTTTCCCAGCCCAAGACACAGATGGTTTCCACACTCCAGACTGGCCAGGCACACCAACCTGTCTAGGTCCCCCTTCTGTGACATTCCTGGAAGGCGAAACTGACCAGAGGATGGGCCTGACCCCTCTAGATGCTCATTTTTGATGAATTAGCATATTAAAAGCACACCTGGAAAGCTAATGAATATGATATTGAGATCCTCCCCTGAGACCACCCCTGAAACTCCCACCTGTAGAAAACAGAGAAGGGCAGCTGAGTGATAGCAGGGAGCACTGAGAGAGTGAGCAGGTGGCTCTGAGTAGCTAAGTGCTTGCACAGCATCCTGGCCCCCAGCCCTTGGTGCTGAGCCCGCCTGGACAGACAAGCGAGGGAGTGTGGGTGGGGCAACTGAGGCTCTGCTGGGGACCTAGACCTGATGACCAGAGGCCAAAGCCCTAGGGTGAGACACGCTGTCCACCACAGCAGTTGCTGCCCAGGAAATTTGAGGGTTTGTGCGTGATGGCCAGGCCATGGGGAACTTGGAACACCTGCCAGGGTAGTTGCAGGGAATTTGAAAATAACTACTTAAACGTTGACCCACTCACCATGGCCTGCAGTGTGAAAGCTACGGGTCAGGCACACCTGACGTCTCTTGGGCGCACCCGGGCCTTTGCCCCGAGCAATGGCCACTGCTTTGCAGAGCAGGCCCCCCACCCCACCCCCGCTCCGAAGTCCAGCCTGCCCCCACTTAGCTTTCCCCCAAGTGAAAAGTTGGAACCCTATGGCAAGGATCAAGTTGTCAGTATTTTGGTTTTTAATATTTTATTTATTTATTTTTAGACACAGGGGAAGGGAGGGAAAAAGAGAGGGAGAGAAACATCAATGTGTAGTTACCTCTCTCTCACCCCATACTGGGGACCTGCCCACAACCCAGGCATGTGCCCTGACTTGGAATAGAACTGGCGACCCTTTGGTTTGCAGGCTGATGCTCAGTCTACTGAGCCACAACAGCCAGGGCAGTGCATGGTTTAAAGAAGCCCTCTGTAAATGGGCTGGCTGTGTAGTCCCACCTCTGCTGACACCCGTGAAGAACAGCCGGTCCCCATTCCACTGCCCCGGCACCCCACGAGGAGGCTCCAGACCCCTGCCCCTGCTGCCTCTCTCTGGAAGACACACCTGGGCAGTGCAGTTTTTCATCTGCTCCGACACAGACTTGCTTTTGGAAGACTGCACACCTGGGTTCAAGTGCAGCGTTCCTGGCAGGTGAAGCTTCCATGGGTGTGGACACATCACCTTCCTATTTCGACACCTGACTGTTTCTGTCATGGATCTCAGCCAGGCACCTGACCAAAAGGCTGGGGGGCAGCACTCAGAACCCCCTCACCTCACAACCACGGCAGATTAAGGAGGTCTCACTTGGGACCAGCGGGACCCTTCAACAAGCCAGCCATACAGATATCCAGCTCCTACACAGAGCTTCTCCAAACGCCAATGAAGCAGAACCTGAGGTCCTGCCCAGGGTGCCCCAACCTCCTAGGCATGTGAAAACAGATTACAAAAGGTAGTGGACAGAGGTAACTTCCAGCACCTACGGTGATGAAGACAGGCCTCCCAAAGTACCTCCAAGAGAGCCTTTGTCACAGAGGAGTCACAGAGTGACACCTGCAGACGGAGTTCTAAAAATTTCTGTCTTACCTCAGCAGGGCCATGCCCCCCACACAGAGTTTTGCCCCTGACCCTAAGTATCAGCAGCGGAACTCTGCACAGACAGAACAGCGAAGGGTCCGCCCATAGGGTTCCCAGCATCCTGCCCGTTACTGAAAACAGGAACAAGCTGAGTTCAACATAGGATGGGCCTGAGAGACTACCACCATACCTGGACAAATATGAAACATTTTTAGGGAAGCAGAAGCAAACAAGCAATCCTTAAAAATCTGAGTATTTGCTCTTCCCCAATACAAGTTGTCCTAGCAAATTTCTGCAGGTCCATTTGGGGAAAGATTTAGAGAATAACCATTGACTGAATGTAACATGATAGTGCAGGATGCTTCCTCACAGGGTCACAGCCTCTGTCTCCTTCAATCAATAGGTCTCGCGTCTGAGAACAGGCCCACATCTGAAAACCAAGCCAGGGATCATGACTTTGGTTGGAACAATTGCCCTCAGCTTTCTGATTACCTATCCTTGCTTTATTCTGGTTGTGTAAATTACATCCTTGTTGGCTGCCTATCTGTCTTGCCTCTAGGAATTCTGTCCCATTCAGCATCTCCATGGCTCTCCCCAGACGGAGACTCCTGGCTGCCACTGATTTTGTCACTTGCTGTGCTCCGTGTTGGCGTCTTTCTGCTGGAGGTGACACTGCTGCCTGGACTCTGATATTTCTGATTTTTATCATTCCCATGGCTATCGGGAGCCCAGGGCTCTGACAGCACCTCCAGCTACTAGCTTGGTGTATGGAGTTCCTGCGCTTCTCGGGGACCCTGGCGCCCCTCCCACCAGCACGTTTCATTACTGCTTGGGAACACGGAGTGTCTCCTGGCCTCGCCTGCAGGACTGTCAGGGATTGAGTTTTGTGGCCTTGAGTGGTATACATCCCATCCCCATTTCCCTGAACCTTTTGACCCCTTCCTCCACCATCTGCCAGTAAATCTGAACTTTCATTATCATGAAGCAACTCGATATCAGTGTTCTACCTATGTCTAATTTCCATTAGGACTCCAGATGGTAGGATAGGAAAATAAAACCAAGTCCTTTAGAAGATAAGCTGATAGAATGGGTAGATAGAAGTAAAACAAATTTCCTAAGAGAATTTAGCTTTCATTCCAATTTATATTGCTTATCTCTGTATCTACAATTTAAGGAGATGCAAATTTGATTTAATACATAAATGAATTGGTAAAGAATCTTCAGATCCTCAGAGAACAAAAATATAACTATCTTGGAAAATTTACCAAATGGGTCCTTTTTATTGAGAAATGATGTCATTATTTATTGACGTCACAATGATAACCTAGTGGAGATTCATCTTCCATATAGAGAATAATTATCTTCCAATGATCAGTGACTTTATAAATATGCAGCTAATTAGAAATTTGTTATGGAAAATGGGAAAACATGTTGAATACCAGCTTCCACTCTGCAAAAATCAATGAAGCAAATGCTTGTTTTTATTCTGAAGTACAACTGGACTAGTTTACTTCCTTGTTTCTGTTGGCCCTGCTGCTGGGCAAGGGCCTGACTCCGCCCTTGTGATTGGCCTGCTCCATCCTGGTATTTGGTCAGATATTGCCGGGTGAGTTTCATTTTTAACCTGCATGGGCTACAAGTCTGCAATGTACACAGAGTGGTTCTATCACCACCTCCAGCCTGAACAGGGAATATCCAAAATTATAAATGTTTTGGTCTGTTTTAACCAAGAGGAAAAACAGACTCTCACAAACACGTGCTGTTAGGCCCATGGTACAAATCAGATTTGAAAATTCAGTGATTGTGAGCTTTTCCTGAACAGGAAAGGTAGCTCATGGAAGTTGGGTTGAGAAGAACTTTGAGCTAAAAGGGCTACATCCTCTGTGACCAGATTTGCACATTTGGGGATACATATATCCATTTTGAGAGCAAATTACATAGAAAAATAGGCCATTAAAGAGTAATTCCCCCATCCAAAAAAAAACGTGGACTCATTTGTGTTAGTGTCCAGCTAGCCTTCAGGTTTAAAAAAAAGTTGACAAAAATATGAGTTCTGTCTGTTTTGCTGACCTTTCCATCCGACAGACTCCAGCTGTCCGATGTGAACTGAAAGACACTCTTGTCTCATAAGACTCATAAGATGGATTCTGGAATCATATTGGCCTGACTCGGGCAGGGAGTATTGTGGGAGCAGGCCCAGACTCAGGAAAAGCACTGGTGATTTCCTACCAGGTTCTCCATGTAGGTTAAGGAAAGGAACTAATAAGAAATGAAGGGAACCCTTTGGAGAAAACACACACACACACACACAATAAAATAGGGTTTAAAAAATACCACATTGTTGGATTCAGTAGAACTATGAACCTCAGGAAGGCAAAAGAGAATGTTTCAAAAGATTGTCTGTTTCCCAAATTACTTTTCTCTCTCTTTAAGCTTCAAGAAAATGACATTCCTATTTCTGGCAAGGTTCAAGTGAATTCTATTTAGGGTTAGTTGCAACACTCGAATGGCTTCAGGGCTTGCCCTGGTTGGAGTTCTGTCTCCTCAGTAGCACTGCAATAAAATACCTAATCTCTAAAATAGTAATTTTCAGAGAACCAGGATCTTGCTGTCTATCCTGCGCTATGGGGAGACTGTAGCAGTATCTTATCCCTCTTATACAACTTGCATTAACACAAGATAGTGTGGGGTCTTTTGACTCCTAGAAACGTAGCCTCTTTATCTCCTGTGCTGAGGCATCCAAATGGGCCTTTGGAGAGGACTCCGTTAGTAACTGTGACCCTCAGCTCCATATGTATCCCGATGACATTCAGATTTATCTTTTCCCTCCCTTAAGACATTAGTGAGGAGGATGAAAAATGAACAGCCCTCGCCAAATGTACAGTCCTTAGAGTTCTCAGAAAACAAATGTTGTGTTTCCAAAATAAGAACTACCTCTGGTAAAAGAAGAGAACTTGGTGCTTCCCTCCAGTTCCTCTCATGCTCTCTTTTGGCCATTGTGTCTTTCGGTATTTGCATGTTGGATCCATTAATGAAAGATATTATTAAAAGGACTAATTTGACATCACCAAAGGGCAGTTAGCCACATACCAAAAAGAGAGTTTGACTGCCAGGTAGGTCTAGCACAAACTACTGGAGTAATCTTAAGTATGGAAAGAAATAACCTATTGTATTTATTGGGAGTGATTTGAGCCGCAGGTAATGAAACACCCAACGGAAAGAGACTACAACAAGGAGAGCTGTAATGTGTTCTCAGATTAGCTCCCTGCTGATAGAAGATCAGCAGCTCAATAGTGTCAGAACGTGGGCCTCTGGGATCTCCTTGGCCTCTCTCTCAGTTTCAAGGTAACTCCAAGTACCATGTCCATATTCAAAACAGGAAGAAGGAAGTCGGTACCAGGAAGAAGGAAGACGGATCTGTAAACCTTCCCAGAAAGTTCTTGTTGGTCAAAACTATAATGGCCAATCCTAGCTGCACATGACTATTTCACTTTCCTAGACATTGTAATGGAAGGCGATGGAAAAGAAGATGGAGGGGAATGGCCTTTTGGCCAACAATCTACCACATCCACTAAGTTTTCCCCAGCAGTTCAGCCATAAGAAGAATGCCCTATAATTTACCTTTTGGGATACTTTTTAGAGTGGAAGAAAACAGAAGCTAACTAGAACTGTCTTGGGAAAACTGGAATATATGGTCACTGCAGTCATAGAAAAAATATCCTGAGAGTGTAGCCCCTCTTCCTTGAACAGTTTGACCAGGGAACTGAAAACCTGCTTCTCTGGTCAGTACAGTCTCTCGGGCTAGATCCAGGGTCTTCCAACGTCATTTTCTGTTTATGTTTCTACTGGACTTCAACTATAGAGAAGGCCAGACCCCTTTTCTGAGGGAGTGTTTGTTAGGGTCATTTGGCAAATACCGTGTGGCGGACCTTCCTTCTCTTCCTTCTGTGCAGTTGAAGCCTTTTTAGAGCGAATATTCTTCCTGCCTCTCTCCTGCCTGTCATCCTGACTGTGACAATGATGATGACATCACTCCATGAGGCAAAGAGATTCTCAGAAACTAGATATTTTTATCCATTTACAGAGGGTAGGGGTTGTGTCCTTCCAGCTAACTTATTTCATAATGGATTGCCCCCTGAACATAAAAAGGTTTACCAATAGTGTAAATTGAAACTTCTCAGAGCATTTAATGTTTCTATCCTGACATTATACCTTTATTTATTCATAAGGACAAAAAAATAATCTAGGAGTGAAATCTATGTCTGCCACCATAATTATAAAGTGGTGTAAGATTATTTCTAATCTTATAGCCAGAAATAGTTTCTGATGCCAAAGTATATCACTAGAATACTAATGTCTGACTCTACTACCTTGAATTCGTTATTTTTATGTGCCTTATCTTTTTAACTTAAGACTTTTTCTTCTTTTTATCTACATAATGTGATAAATTGAAAATTTCTACATAAATAAAATGCAATATTACTTTGAATGTTTTAAATACATACTTGTTGGGGGAAAAATCACAGAAATAAGAGTAAAAAGTGAAACTTCTCTGTAACCATAAACCACGTGACCTTTACCAACTCCCAGCAAAACACCACTGTTTGCATTTTGAGTGTGTAAGATTCTATGCATTATTCACATACATATGTATAGGGGTGGCCAAAAAAAAGTTTATAGTTGTTTACATAGAAAAAGATACACACGTTATGATTCTCACAAGAGCTTTATGAACTCTGTTTCTGGTACTCACAACTGTAAACCTACTTTTGCCCACCCTGTATATATCATTAGTGAGCATACACATAACTTAATTTTTCATCTAAGAGTCTATTAGTGTCTCCTACTCCATTCTCTTTAATGACTGAATTGCATGACATTACCTCTAATGGTGTGAGAAATACTTAAGACGTGGAAACCACTTTGGATGGTGGCAGGTCTTTTGGATAGAAAAAAATAGGAAATTTTTATGTAGTTCTACTGGAAAAAGTTTACAAAACTACATTTTACTGTGGAGCGAGGTACACAAATAGGCTATACAGTATTCTCACATAAAATATTATTATGAAATGAGATTTCTCCAAAAATATCTTTTATTTTCAGAGTGAAGGTAGAGATAACTTTGAACGAATGTCATACTCCATGGTTTGGGAAGTTCTAAAAATAAATTTAATGGACTGTTTTAATAGGCCGGATGTCACTTCAAGGATCTTATATTTGTGGAAAACAAAAAATGACCATTCTGTAGTCTAGACACAATCACCTACATTAAAATAAGTCATTCTTTTAAATAGAATCTTAACATTCTCCACGTATTTTATATTTTCTCTAATGAATACACTCTTGTGCTGGTATCTTCTCATAATGTGTTATTTAAAATCCTCCTTTCTTGCCAACATTGTGAATTGAACCAGCATGAGCTAGTTAATGACTCTCAGTTAATCTTCCTTTCCCTCCAAGTCTTAACTACCCATCCAGATATTTATAGTTCGTTCACAGGCTTTAAGACTTCTTAGAATTCAGAGGAATTTTTCCTCCACTGCACTGTGATTATTTACCTACCTGCTCTAATCATTCACTTTTTTCTAGTAATACTTCTATGGCACAAAACCGCATTTTCTGTAATTTTGCAGCTCTTTCCTTCTAATCCCCCAAAGCATACACTGCACGCATCTGAAATTGATGTATTTATTTGAGGCTAATTCTGTTTCTCTGACTGGGAAACGATCTTTCTCCTATGTTTATGATGCCATATTCCCGAGTCATGGAACACTTCACATGATATTGACTTAAAAATTATACAGTCGAGTTTTATGGAAGACTGAAACATAAAATCCTCAAGGAAGTCTACTCAGCCGCTTAATATCTCTTTTAACTTTTCAATAATGTGCTTTCGGTGGAAGGCGGGGCAGTGAGGGGGAATCCCTTTACCCTTGTCATACAATCTCCAGTCATTGAAAGTGTGAGGCTGCCCTGGCTGGTGTGACTCAGTGGACTGAGCGACAACCTGAAAACCAAAGGGTCGCTGGTTCAATTCCCTGTCAGGGCACATGCCTGGGTTGTGGGCCAGGTCCCCAGTAGGGGGCATGAGAGAGGCAACCACACATTGATGTTTCTCTCCTTCCCTCTCTCCCTTCCTCTCTTTCTAAAAATAAATAGAATCTTAAAAAAAATAAGTGTGAGGCAAACACAAAAGCTTAAGGCCAATGTGCTAAAACCTATACTCACTCGTAGGGCAGCGATTTCCAACCTTTTTCACCTCAGGACACACCTAAACTAATGACAAAAATTCTGCGGCACACCAAAGAATATATTATATTTTTTGACAATCTGACAAAACAATAGTATAATCTTGAATCGTTCACACCAGACAGTGTTGCTATGTAGACTGTTGTCTTTTTGTTTATTTGACAATGTAAAGGAAAAGAGGTCGTGCCCCTGACTGAACAACAGTCAGGTGTTGCATGTTCTAGAAATCCTCACAGCACACCAGTTGAAAAATCGCTGCTCTAGACCTGCAGTTCTCGAAGAGCAGCCCACAGTGCCCCGGGCTCCCCAGGCAACTTTGAGGGACTCTGTGGACTCTTGGCATGAATCCATGTTTTTACTTCTTTTTCAGTCTTCCATGGATGAGTGGTCACCCCCTCCTACTGCCTACCCCACTGTCCACTGCCCTGGCAGAAGCTTACTAAAAAGCAGTCACCTTAATCTACTTTGAATTATACTACTTTTATCATTATGTGGACAAAACCTCATCATTAGCATTTCTCTCTCCATCATAACTAGGAGGAGAAAAATAAAGACATGCAGGAAATCTCAAGTCACCAAAGCTAGAAGATGCTGAGGTTTACAGAATGAAGTAGGTCATCCGTTGTAGCTTTTTTTTTTTGGCACTGTCTCATCTACCATCTTCTCCCTCCCTCTCCCACCTTCTTACAAGAACCTGGCTCCCCCTGGATGAGAACGGCAAATACGTAGGTCCCCTGATAAATCAATATCAGCCAAAAAAGTAAAGTAGTCGTTAGCAAGGTTTAGTTTCCCTTCTTCAGGAAAAGACAGCCTTATTGTACCCAGATTGTTTCTCAAGAGCATTGGAGGCACCACTGAGTGGCAGCACACAGAAAGCTACAGTGAAATCGAAACTTTTCAAGTGTCCTTTCTGTAACTGAGAGCCCACACCACGATGGTTGCGGGGAGGGGGGCTGGACCCTGTCTGCCCTTCTTTATGAGTCTTCTTCTGTTTCACTCACTCCTTCCTCAAAAGCTAACATGACTTCAATTTGACGCTAAGGCTTACCAAGGCAAAAACAGAAAAAAATAAAAGTCTTTTGAGGACGTCAAAATGATATCAAAGCTTCCCGAGTGCAGTTCAGAGTAACACTTTAGCCCTGTTGTGATGACAAATCTCTGTCCAGATTCTCAGACTTTGTTCTCTCTCCGCAGCAGAAACCACTCGTGCCAAGTGTAAATCCGTTCTCAGCCTTTGCAGGCTGGGTGAAGGGTGTCTCTGCCCCAGACCTGCACCTAGCCCAGTGCCTGGCAGAGTGCACACAATACATATGTGTAAAATGTAAGAATTCAATGTATCTCTCATTCTGATTTACCCTGGATCCTACTGAAACATCAAAGCTGTAAATAAGAAATAATTATTTAAAAAGAGAAGGTAGAATACTAAAGAAGCTCTTATTGTTTGTATAAAGTAGGCCTCAAAATGGACATAACATTATAAATTTTAGTTAAAAAAATAAATTGTTTTAATCTGCTAGAGCTCAGTATTGCTTCTTGGGCAGGCTACATTTGGGTGCAAATTTTATTTTCTCAGCTAGAACATCAACTTTTCTAAAGCAAGAGATGTTTCAATGCACATCAAAACCATCTATGTCCCAGATTTTCTAGGCCATCTAAAATTCAAATAATCACACTCTTTATCATAAAGTCAATATACATAATAAACAACCAAGTGTTATTTAATTTTTATCTTTCTTGGATCTTTATTTTAATTGAAAATTGAACAAAAATTATCCTTTAGTCTCTGCATCTATCACTTTATCCCCTTTTTCTCTTCCAGAGTAACTAGTACAGAGACCTGCATGAATCAGAAGTTCACCATGTTTATTGATTATATAATCAATTAACCAATTAGTGGATAAATCTGTTATAAAATGACTTCCCTAAAATCTCACTCCTGTCAAGAAAAACACAGAAATTCAAATTTTCTTTGCTTTTAAAATGCCTTTAAGGAAGATAATGCTGTAAAATGGCTCTGAACTGAGAACTTGAAAGTGTTTCTTCTTTATGTGCTAACCTACCTACCTGTCATAAAATTTTTTAAAAACTGAACACTTACTTTCTATGCATGATAAAATTTGATTCCCTAAGGGTCCCAAGTGGAAGTAGAATAAAACTTTGGCTTAAGGACTGTTGTTTACAAACTCACTGTTTGTTTACAAACTTATAGTTGGGAGTAAGGGAGGGAGGGAGGGAGAGAGGGAGAAGATTATGGCAGACTTACGCTCTAAAATGGTATTTAACATTCCGTGCACTAAGTCCCACATTTCCACCAAAAAACCCATAAAGACATTTTAAAAAATGATAAAAACTTTCCAGTATCAAATGCTGAGGCTGACAATCTGTTGCCAACAACAGGAGGGATTTTTACTGTCTGGGAAGCTGATGGTGTTAGAATCGACCCCGCAGCCTCCACGTCTCCCTTCCTGGTCGAGGAGGCCACTCTAAAGCTGAAATGGTAGCCTCTGGTGACACATGCTATTTAAATGTCAAGTTATTAAAATTAAATGAAATTTAAAATGAAGTTCCTTAAACTCGATAGCCATAGCGACAAGTGGCCGCCATGCGGAACAGCGCAGCAACAGAACATTCCTGTCATCACAGAAGGTTCTATTGGCCAGGATACTTCTAATCCGGGCTCTGCGTGGGCTCTTCCTTTTTAACGCGATCGGCCCCTTTTGTCAACCCTCTATGAAAACTCTTTTCTGGGTCTCGTTCTTGGTCTCCAATAATTCCCTTAAACGCCAGATCTTCCCCTCCTCCTTGATCGGCCCCTGTCTAAGAAACCAATCCTGACTTCCCTGCATTCTGTTCACACCCTGACCGTTCCTGCACAGGGCTTGGGGGTCTCTGCCCCCACTACCTGCCAATCACCCCCTGAGTGCGGGAAGGGCGGACAATAATTCAAACCAAGTTTCTACCCACAGTAAGATGTATGTATGTGTTCTTATAACAGTGCCACATTATATTATTGCGTCTTTTGTATCTGGTTGAAAGTCCTTTCTCAACAAAAAATAAACTGTTAAAATTTGAAATTGAAGACAAATTATATTAGTGATTGTGAGACAGAAGAAAAATATGTATACATGTAAGCATGAGAAAATGCCACAAAGGATAAACAGTCTTGACTGTGTAAAAATAAAAAAATCTACATATAGCAAAAAATAAAATAAAATAAAAAATAAATATTTAAACCAAAAGACTACTATAAGCTGGAGAAAATAATTATAATACATGTATCAGTCAATGGAACATTACTGTAAATATATTTCAAAAATAAAAGCAGTACTACCTTAATATGTAAAGGTAAAAAGGACATTACGACGAAAATTATTCAACCTCATTCTGAACCAGGGAAATATACATTTTAAAATACTACTTTTTTTGTACCAAAGCACCTTTAAAAATAATTATACTTCTGTATGAACGTGTGGTGAGGTGAGCTTATTCATAAATCATGTCCAATAGACATACAACTTTCCTGGAAATCAATTCAGAAATTCATATTAAGAACCTTAAAATGTTCATACATTTTCACTTGATAATTCACTTCCACCTCTAGAATTCTCTTCTAAGGAAATGATCTCCAATTACTGGCAAAGACTGAATCTTAGAGGTATTAATTGCAAATAAAAAAAAAGAGAGAAAAGAAAAGATTTCTAATAAAACAAAAAATAATTAATACAATGTAAACATCCATAAATAAAATACTGTATGTCACGTTATTAAAAAATTTTAAAGGAATGAGAAACTTCTCACCGTACAATATCATTGAAAACAAGCAGGATATAAAAAAATCAGGGTAAGCCCTGGCAGGTGTGGCTCAGTGGACTGAGTGCTGGCCTGCAAACCAAAAGGCCACCGGTTCAATTCCCAGTCAGGGCACATGCCTGGGTTGTGGACCAGGTCCCCAGTAGGCAGCACACAAGAGGCAACCACACATCAATGTTTCTCTCCCTCTCTTTCTCCCACCTTTCCCCTCTCTCCAAAAATAAATAAATAAAATCTTTATAAAATAAAGCTGGATACATTGAGAATAAGCATACATCTTTAAAATAATGGTTATATCTAGAAATAAGTTTTGCAGTTGATTTGACTTTAAAAGTTTCCTGATTTTAAAAGTTTTTGTACTGCTCATATTTTCTGCAATGTGTCTACATTGCTTTTAAAATCAGGAAAAATGTAAATACTTTTTTATCTGATGTGAAACTAAAATTATGGATTCAGCATCCAAATGGCTGCGGCCTGTGACTGAGTCCATATGAAATTCATTACCTGAATGTGACAGCTAATTTTTCATCAAGACCACTTGTGAATAAGCTTTCAGGACTTCCTCCATTGTGTTCCACACAATTTAACACTTGATTATATGCTGTTTTGAGTGTTCGTTGGGGTTCTTCCTTATTAATGCGTATGTGTTAGCATTACTGAATTTGGTAAACATTTATGAAGCATCCATTCTGGCCCGGGCTGTGTTATACTACTATGTTACTTCATTTTTTATTTAACCATCACAATAATTTTAAAATATTCTTAGCATTAGTCAATGTTTAAAGACGTTAAAAGGAAAAGTGACTTACTCAGAGTGGCAGAACTTAAATTTAATCACAGGTCTCCTATTTCCAGTACCACATGGCAATTCCGTTAAATAGACGGTGTTACCTCTTTAACTTTTTCTCCTTGCTTAGGTGACCAGAACACTTAGTGCGCACTCTCCAGGTTACTTAATTTCCTAATGGAGGTTACCATATAAAGGAGTGCCACAATCCTCTACTTTTTAATCTGTGTATGAACACAGGGCAGAGCTTAGCGAATTCTAGATTTGTGCTGGGGTGTTTCTACCCCCTTCCAGGCTTTGTTCTGAACACTTGTCTGTGCTGAATATACGGCAGATGCAAACGCAAGTTTGACAGGATAGATAGATAGATGGAAGCAAACAGCACAATGTTACACAGTGCAGGCGGAAAGTTAACATTGTTAGGGAAACTCACAAGCAGGAGGAGTGTAAGCCAAGACCAGGCATGTGGTCCTCCAGGTTGTCAGCATCCTGCAGAGAGCCTGTGGACGGAGGCCAGGACACATTGTGGGTTGTACCCCAGGAGGGCTTCCCTGCCACCCCAAAACTCTGCCATCTTACACAGGACAAGCAAGAGAACAGCCTTGCAAATGGAGAAATAAGCTGAGCTCGCCTGCTGGCCACTCTTGGGAGTTGCATGCCTGTGCTTCTGTCCCCTGGAGGGCTTGAGAGGTGAGAATACGTGCAGCCCCACGAGGGTGGAGGGCGGAGCTGAGGTCAGCGGCCCCATTTAGGGCTTTGCCCTGCCTAACCGCATACCTAGGATCCCCTAGAACAGTGATTTTCAATGTTTCGTATCTCGTGGCTCACATAAACTAATGACTAAAATTCTGCAGCACCCCAAAAAATAGATTTTTTGCTTATCTGACCCAAAAAAGAGGTATGATTTTGATTCATTCACACCAAACAGCTATTGTTGTATTGGCTGTTATTGTTGTTTTTTTATTTAGCCATCTAAGGGAAAAGAGCTCAGTGACCCTGTCTAAATAGTCACATTTTGTGTGTTTTAAAAATTCTTGTGGCACATGGGTTGAAAATCGCCCTCCTTGAGGATACTGTTCTTGCAGCAGAAGATGTAAGCCTTCCTGTTTTAGGTGATGTAAAATAACTCACTTCATCTTTCTGCACTTCCGCTATAAAATGAGCAGCTACACTAGCTGAAGGCCCTTTACTCACGCACACACACACCCAGCCTAGATTAACTGGGCGCCCCTCCGGTGGGCGTCTGCACCGGCTCTGATGCTCTTAGCACAGCTCCGTGCGTAGCTGTGTATTTGTCGGGCTGTTCTCTCAAGAACCCAAGTCTTCCCTCCTCTCACTCTAATTTTCACCAATGAATCCCCAGCACCCAACAGAGGCAAATAATAGAGAATCCATAAATATTTAACTATTAAAAATGAACATGTAAATGGATGGATCGCTTCCAGCTGTTATATTCGTACTTCAATTAGATACTCTGGTGAAAGTTTCTGCTGGCTGGAAGCAGCCTCCAAGGCCATTTAATAAAATAGCACGAGGGCAACAGTGCTCCTAGGACCCTGATCCTAGTTACCTGCCTGTACTTTCCCTGCTCCTCCGAGTTCTCCCCAGCCAAAGACTCATCCAGTCTCAGGGTCCAGACAGACTGAATTTAAACATGGTGGCCTGGTACTATGCTAGTCTTTAGCACAAGTCCACCACTTTGTACACTAAGTCTTAATATTAACAGCTTCTGATCATATCCTATGTCTGCAGCCCCAGCGAAGGCCACTGGGCTCCTGGGTGGTCTCAGGTTATCACCTTTCTGCTCTCTTATGCCTGTTTCACAACAAACCTCTAGTGAGGTATGCGGTTTCTTCTTGCTCTTACTGTTCCGTTCCCATTTCAAACCCCGCCCTGTTACTATAATACCAGCCCTCTGCATGTTGAACATTTTCCCACCTGGCTCAGACATCCTTCTCCCAGCATCCATATCCTCCCACCTGGACTTCTTCCACCCCCACCTGTTGGAATGCACCTGCCATCTCTTAGAAATTTCGAATCACTGCTGTTCTTTGCATCATTACTGGGCTTGAGATATGCCTTTTAGAGACTGATGGGCCTGAGATGCTTGTACGGACCTTGTAGGTCTCCCTGCCCCTAGGGCCCTCTGGGACTCCCACAGACCAGCCCATCTTGGCGCTCCCATGGCCACATCCACATGAGCTGCCGGGCTTCCTGCGACCGTCCAGAGCCAAGTGTGGTTTTAGTCATCTACTACTGACAGTCTTCATTCCCATCCTCATTTCTAATGCAACTCCAAACATTATTATAAAGTGAATGAATATTGCTTTAACACAATGGAAATATCCATTCATGTTTACATTTGAGACATTTCAGAACTCAGTTTAAGTTATTTTGCAGTGAAATATTCTATTAAATGACTCAAGTTGCTCTCATTTTCGAATTTGATTAGCACTCTGGAGTGAAAACTTCTACAACGAGGGGAAGAGTTTTCACAAACGTGGCAGCCACTTTACTTTCAACAAATCAGCTTCTGGCCAGATTTTAATTCTGCAGCGACTTCAGCTCCTTTACAACAAATTAGTTGCTAGGTGTAATAAAAACAAACTTTCTGCTATTACTTCTATAGTGAAGAAAAATATTTTGTAGTTCTGCACTTCCACATGTGGTTTCTTTCTGAGTAATCAATTTTTCCTTCCCCTAAAGCTTTTTGGCTGCCAAAGCTTGGCCGTGAAGCTAATTTATCAAAAGTAGGGTGACGACCCATCCCAGTTTGCCCAGGATCAAGGGGTTTCAGAGGATATGGGACTTCCAACTCTAAAACCAGGACAGTCCCAGGTGAACCAGGATGGCTGGTCACCCAAGTCTATAGGGCATGGGAGGGTAGGGACAACGAGAACAGTCTACTGTGATGTGCAGAAGGAAGACACAGGACAGCCACCATTGGGCAAGTACACTAGGAAGAGCAGAGATCCGGTTAGTAGGAAGAAGAGGGATTTCAGAGTGAGCATGAGGGTTAGGACTATGCTGGGGTCTTTCAAGCATCTGACCACTCCAACACCAGCGCCTACAGTCTAAGACCTCAGGCAAGGAGACCTTTAAGAATACAGGAGCTCCAAAGAAGTCAGAGGAGGTAAAATACAGGAAATGCCCTGTTTGGTTTCTCAGAAGAAGATCACCTTTCAGCATGACTCCGGGCCACCATGGGACAGCTGCATCCGAAGAGAAATGGCAACTTCATGTGCATAGGCGAGGCCCAGAGACTGTGCCCCCATGTGGAGGCAGTGAGTCAAGGGCCTACATCCAGGCCGGAGAGAGGATTCAGTCAGGACTGAGATTCTATCCTAACCAGAACCAAGGTGGCCTCCTATCAGCAGCCAGGCGCAGATAGGGTTGTCTCTAATCATCTAGATAATACAGACCTCGAGTGACAACAGCCAAGTTTACTTTCATAGCGGATGAAATAAAGACAAACGCCAAAACCCTGAAACCAGGAGTAAACCAGATGGCAGCAGGATGCCACAGAGAAATACCACACTGTATCAAGGACACCTACAGGCCGGTGAGGTTTCTCTACACACCAGATGCCAAAGTACCATGAAAAGAAGATACGGCAAGATTTTTGGGTTTTTTGGAGAAAAGAAATAAACAGCCCTAAGAAGAAATTTGATTACTAAGTTAACTTGAAATGGACTAAAGACCTTTAGTGATAAGTTTATATATATTTTTTTCTATCAGCAGCAAAAATAAGGGTTCCTGTTGCTTTTTCCCACCATCCTCACCGGTAGACAAATAAAGGGTGTGGCTGATCGCGCATCCAAGTTATAATGTGAAACATTAAACTGTGCCGCCTTTCCACGGTATTCAATTCCCTCTACTTGCTGTACTACGTACTGTTCTCTCCACTAGAACCAAACAGATCCTTCTCTTCGAAAGCGATTTCTGTTTCACAATTCTGAATTATTGGGATTGGAAAGATGGTGCCATAACAATAGGGACCCCGAAGACCTTGACTGTCGGACTCACCGTGAAAGTGGAAGTCTTCCCCTCTCAGAAAGAATCTTGGCTTCTTCCTTGGAAACGGCATGCCTAGTTCAGAGCCATATTTCTATTCCCATTCTTTCTCTGCTAACACTGAAAAAATATATTTCCAAAAGCATCTTTTCACAATTTCCCGTTCACTCTGTGCCTTTGTTTTGCATATCTGAGATACAGTGTTTTATAGACGGATTGCAATTTTGGAAATCTCAAGCATTTTAGTCAATTTGAGAGGAAGAAGTTTTTCAACAGGTGAGCCTACATTGTTCAAATCTTATAACATAGGAACTTACTGGCTTGGCTTACACTTACGCCAAAATGTACGACTGCCTTGGCAGGAGAGTAGAATTTTCTTCTGACGAGGAACAGAGTGAATTTCCTTCCTAGGCAGCAGGCTGACAATGGCACTCTGTTCCGAGTCAGGCCTGTGCAGGTGTGACTTGGCCGGATTTGGGACTTATAACAGAAGATATTGTTATAATTGGAGTCATTTCATTCCGATTCTACCGGATGAGTTTCTAATCTACTCAAGCAATAAAGGTGGGATAAACTGCAAAAGCTATTATTCTCAAGAGGCACTGATTCCTATGAAAAATGCTGTATTTTACGAAGCTTATAAGTGAGCACACTGTTAATTTTCTTCATCCTGCTCAGCATAGTCACGCCCTGGGGCTTGCACCCCTCCTTAGCTAGATCTGACTCCGTGTTCTGACTGTTCCCCAGAAATCTGCTTCCAAAGGAGCCAGGTTGTACTCATGCATTCAAGCCATGCTCCCTACTTTCCCTGACGAAGCATCGGCTTTTACTCTAACACAGGTTTCTTCCTTCCGCAGCATTTACTCTCCGGAAAGTGTATCGTCAAACAGTCCTGGTGAAAGCGTGACAGATTCTACAGAGAGTGAAGCGCCTTCAAGAAAATGGGAGTGTCTGCAGAGAATACGGTGGCTTTCACAGAGAGCTAGCAACTCTGACTCAGGAAGGTCTTAGTTAGAAGTCTACAGAACAGGGGTCAGCAACCTACTGTCCATGGGCTGAACTGGGCCTGCTGCCTGTTTTTGTGAGTGAAGTTTTATTGAAACACAGTCACTATCATTTGTGTTCATTCTCATATTTCCTATGGCCGTTTTTGCATTACAATAGCCATGCTGAGTGGTTGTAACAGAGACTGTAGGCCCTTGAAAATCCAAACTATTTACTATATGGCCCTTTACAGGTAATTCTGCCAATCCCGGGTCTACAGTGTGGATGGTGGACACATCACACATTGCCATTACCCTTCCTTCCTGATGTCACTAATCAACTAATATCTTTCTTCCCAGTGAAACTGGCAGGACCTCAGAAGCCTTCCCAACATATGCAGGTACCAGTATTCACTCCAAGTTGACACCTGGGCTTAGAATAAAACACTTTTAGGGTCATGCGGGGCAAAAGAAAGAAAATCCCATTCCTCTGAAACTATATAACCTGATGATTAAATCCAAGTTGTCCTCTGAGTATTTTTTCCAGATTTCTATAAAGTATACTATCTGGTTTTCTGAACTAGATCAGAGCTAGTAGAAATCACAAGGGGATCATTTGTTCTCACCTCTGTCTTTGAGATTTCCCTGGAACTCGGTGACCATACCATCAATAAGTGACCATTTCTACAAATTGCTAAGAATTTTTTTAATCATTAGGAAAGGAAAAAAAGTCACCTGTGACTGTCTAATGAGGCTCTCCATTTAATTTATTTTTCCTTCTTTCTTTTTATCCTCAAATCAATTTCATTTTTCAGTGTCATTGGAGAAAGGTCATCAGCCTCAGTACTTTCCTTCTTAATCAGTTGCCTTCCCACAAGGCTTTGTTTGGTTTTGTAAGAATCAGACTTACAAGAAACTTGTCACACCTGTGCATCCTAGCCAAGGAAATAGAATATAATTGCATTTTCAACAACCTCCCCTCTTTCCCTAAGCATATGCCCAGGAAGCTACAGGGGAGCAATAATTTGTAGCCATGTCTTAAATGAGGATTCTTCAGCAGCTACTTTTCTCTAAATGAGAAAGCACTTAACAAAAGCACTTTACAGTGCCATGGAATACCCATGATACAGAAAGAATTATTTATCCTCCACTTAAGTAGCACATAATGAAATATTACTAATAAATGAATATTGATCTTCCTTGGAAACGACAAAGCTCAAATCTCTTTCCCACCAATGTTGAGATCCCTGTCTCAACAGCTCTCAAAGAAAAAACAGTTTTACTTCACAGAGCCTCAAGATATAAATCAAAGGTTTTATGGCCTTGTTGCTGGGTTCTCTACTGAGACACTTTGCTGATACCAAATTGTAAGCATCTGAATCACCAAGCGTTGAAGGTGATCTGGGGTCCTCATAGTTCCCGGCCAAACTGAATGGAGAAACGATGGCTGGGGAAGAGATGACGCTGCCTCAGACTTGTTTTCACAATATGGTGTTAAGGATCGTTATTAACAAGTGTTTTTTATTTCTTTTATTCTTTATATCTTTATTCTTTATTCAGCACTTCAAGGTTAAGAATGCAAGATTACTACTAGTTTGCAGTGAATGTCACCAGAAAATGGTTAATGCTCAGGAACTTTGAGGCTCGGAGACATTGAGATGTTTCTACTAAAAATGTTATAGAAACTATAGTTTGTTTTTTGGAAGTTCCAATATAACTCTTTCTAAGGCACCTCCTATACACATTGTCACTGAATAGCCACTCTCACATAAATTGAGATCTCAACTTGAAGATGTTTTTCATTTCCCTTAAGAGAAAAGACAAGAAATCCTCCACACCTACACAAAGCACACTCCTTCTTAAATAGACACTTATCAAATAACCCAAACACAAAACACCCCATGCCTAAAATCCTGCCATGATAGCAAGACAACAGTGTCCTAAAGAGGTCCAGAGTCAAGCGCCATTAATAAGGGAAATCAAACGGGAATGTGAAAGCTTGGATAACTCCAGTCTAAGAGTGAACTTGAGTAGTTCAGCATGCAGCTTAAATGGCTTGTTGAAGGTCACAGAAGAGGCTATAAAACAGGAACTATATTAGAATATTTTAGGCATTCCCCTGTATTCCCTGTCATATTCTACAGAGCATCTGCCCTATGCTTCTGGTAACTGATGACCACAGAAACCCCCAGCATTGAAGGGAAATTCTACACGATAGCAACTGACTGCTCCACATTTGACCAGAGGAGGTAAACTCTTCCAGGCCCTTCCAGACCTCCATAAAACATCAGGCGAGAAGACAGTCTCATTATTTCCATGCTTTCTTTCTAGAGTAATATTGTGAACTAAAAACTCTAATGTTTTTTAAGATTTTATTTATTTATTTTTAGAGAGGGAAGGGAGGGAGAGAGAGAGAGAGAGAGAGAGAGAAACATCAATGTGTGGTTGCTGAGGGCCGTGGCCTGCAACCCAGGCATGTGCCCTGACTGGGAATTGAACCTGCGATGCTCTGGTTCGTGGCCTGAGCTCAATCTACTGAGCTACACCAGCCAGGGCAAAACTCTTTAATTTTTAAAAAAGCAGGTTTTCATGTTCAATCACAGTTTGTTAAAACCTGAAGTGCTTCATCCACACGTGCTATCAGTTTTCCACAGTCTTCTCCTTACATTCTGAATCCTTCCACTCTACTGTGAACAGAGGTGCTGACTGGTGGCATTCCAAAGCCTGTGTTGGCCCAATGCACTGTAAGGAGATGTGACCTGAGGAAATGAGAGAGTGAAACTCATGGTAGAAAAGGAAATTGAAGCAGGCATTGAAAGTTCTCCTGCATCATCAAGTTTTCTATCTGATTATTCCTTTTGCCTCCTCTTATTTCTCTCCTTAATAATAATCAAATAAACAAAAACAGGCCAAAAAACCTTCCACTTCTACAGTTATATTTCTTTGTAAAACTCTTCAAAGCACAGTCCGAACTTGCTAGTCTACTGTCTCTAATTCCCCTCCTCGTGCAGGCCGTCAGCCCACATCACCCAGGCTTTCACCGCCCATCACATCAGTAAAAGCACCCTTGTTCATAAAGGTCACCGGAAACGCCCCTCACTGCCAAATCCAGGGGCCACTTCTCAGTCCCCCTTGTACTTGACTTCGCAGCAGCTTGCAGTACAGTTGAGTCCCTCCTCTACCTTGGTACATGTCCTTCCCTAGGCTACCAGGTCCCCGCATCTCTTGGGTTCCATCCTACCTCCTTGGCCCCTCAGTGCCCATCTTTTTTGCTAGTTGCCCTTCATCACCCCGATCTCCTAACCCTGGAGTGTCACAGGTACCCTGTCACTTCTTTTCCACCCTTAATCACCCCCTTGGCCATCTCAGACTGCCAACTTGTCATGCAATCAATGTATGTCAGCACCCACATGTGTATCTATTAAAACTTTAATAGATAGCACGAGTGTAAAATATCCAAAAGCAAACTCTTGACCTTTCCCCATCCCCCAAACCTGCTCTGCAGGCAGATGTCACAATTCTATTCACGTCAGCATTCTTGCGCTGCTCAGACCCAGCGCCCTGAAGTCATGCTTGACTTCCATCTTTCTTGTGAGTCTGTCAGGAAACGCTGTGCACCTTCACCCCTTCCACCATGAGCCCCTGGCCCCCATCGGCAACCCCTCTTCTCGGTGACACAACATCCTAACCGGTCTCTCCTCTTACTTACTTGTTCCCCAGCAGTCTGTTCAATTAACTTAAGAGTTGAAGCTTGTGTTATGTCAATGGCCACAAAACTGTAGTCCTCCTTCCCTCCACCCCTGATTATTCCTCCACTCTCTGGCATTCACTCTCAGAAGTCATCTGCTGGCACTTTCCCCTGTGCTCACTCCAGTTCAGCTGCTCTGGGCTCTTGCTGTCCCTCAAGTACACAAAGCATGCTCCTGCCCCAGGGCCTTCACACTGACTGTTCCTTCTATCTAGAATGCAACTTCCAGATAACGCCCTGGCCTATTCCCTTGCCTCCTTTCATTTCTGCTCAGATGTCCCTTTCCTATGGAGGCTTCGCCTGAAAATCTTATTCAAGATTACATCCGCCTCCTGTCAACAATCCAGTGTCCCTTATCCTGTTCAATTCCTTTTCTCTATATTACATGTCAATTTCCTACGTTCCATTTAATTCACTTTTATTCATTATGTTTATTATTTATTGCCGGTCTTCTCCCCATTGGAATACAGGCTCTTGAAGACAAGGATTTTTGTCGGTTTGGTTCACCCATGTATCAAAAGCATCTAGAGGAGATCTGGCATGAAATTGGTGCTCAATAGATGTGTTGAAAACTGAATGAATGATGAATCAGAAAAGGAGCCAGAATACAGAATTTGTGAGTGGAAGAAATTACATGATATAAAACAAAAAGAAAAAAATAGCCTATGTGCAATACTATCAATCATGCATTACAATGTTTTTCTCCTTTCTCAAACTTTCCATGACCTCATTGCACTTTCCCCTTGAAAATAACTAACCTTTAGCAAAATTCCTCCTGAGCATGCAGGTGACAACATACAACTTTATTCTCTGGGACTAATGAATCTCTCTGGGAGGCAGGGGATTTATTCTATTCCAAGGGCTTCAAGCAAAAAAAAAAAAAAATACAAGGCACTCCAGTGAACTTAAACTCTCTAAGTAAGCAAATATAGAAACATTATTTCTTCTCATAGCTAAGTCAGAATTTTTTTGTCCTTGACAATAAAACTTAAGTGGCTGCCAGGGTGTCAGGCCTATGTCGTCAAAATTACAAGTGTTCGGGGAAAAGTGGACTGATTATGCACATATAGGAAATGACAAGTGGTAGCATAGGAAGCTAGTGCTTTAAAGACCAGAGGTATGAATCTTTAGACAAAGCCAAAATAATCCTCTTAACCTAAGTTTCTCTGTCGTTAAAAACTATCTCAAGATGTGCAATTATAAACTTGATGGTTTTTAAATTAGAGAAACTGATCAATTTCCTTTTTTCCCATTTTAACTGATAAGTACAACTCTTTCAGTTGAGATAAAAGCAAAAATTAGGAAACTGACCCAGATATGTCTTGAAGCTGCTCGATGCCCTAAAAAAGGAAGCAGACCTGCTTGAAACTTTCAAAAGTACATTTTACTCACCATCCTGCCAAGATAACGACGGATACTGGAGATGGAGGTGGCGGATGCAGAATGAAAGGAGGATGACGATGTGCAAGAGTGAGAACATCAACTTATTTATGAAAACAAGGCTAGACTCACACTTTTGTTTCTCCCGAGGCCTATTGGTATCAATAGCTCATGAGATTAATTTTTTTAATATGTCTGTATTTACTCTCCTATAAAATGCCTAGAGAGGATTTTTGGTCCATTTCTTGACCATTTATCTTTTCTTACTGAATCATGCATAAAATCTATATATTATGGATTTTAACAAATAGTTATATGTACCACCCTACAATAGTAACCTTAGCAAAGTTAAATTTTTCTGAACCTGTTTTCTCATTATAAAATGGAAAAAGTTATACTAATGTCTAACATGGTGCCTAGAAAATACTAGGAATTCCATAAATGTTGTTAAATGAAATGATAAATATATACACTACGAGGTTATTGAAAGGATCAAATTAGATCATAGGATTCAGATCTCCACTGCGGTGCTCACAACACCGACTCGCCCCGCACTGGCTGTTTCTGTTGTCTGTAGGCACCGTTTTAGATGCTTTGATTCGCTCGTCAAAGCATGCAGCCCGCGAAGCTTTACCACGCAAGAAGGCTGACATAAAGCCTCAGAACTCATTGAATAAAGTCTGAAATATTAAAAGACAACACGTTCTTTTTTAAATCACTCAACTCTGTGTTGAACTCTAGCCAAACTACACTAATTCCGTTCCTGAGTAATACGTTAGCACGCAACTCACTTTGGCTTATCTCGCCAGGCAGCACTACCAGCTGCTGAGCCGTTCGCCGCCGGTCCGACGCCGACCCCTTGCAATCAGGAAGGCCACATCCACACGGAGTACCCTTCGAAGGTCAGTTTCGTTTTTGTTTTTGTTTCGAGTTAACTGCCATCGTTAATAGAAAGACATCCTAAGTAGGCTCCACTCTGACACCTTCCGACCCTCCAGGCTACCATATGTTTCTCTGAGCTGGGCAACTAGAACATTAAACAGAATTTTGTTGCCTGTGATCAAAATAAGGGTTTCCTTCAAATGAGCTCCCAACAATTGTTACCCCTCTCTTCCAGAATCTTAAAATTATTCGCGCCTTAAAACTGTTATTTTAATACAGTTTTGTGGGTCGGTATTCATACGGCCTATCACTTGCCAATTCATTTAGTTGTACAAATTCAAATATTCAAAACATTTCAGAGCACACTCTATGATACATAGTGCACAGCTCAGACAAGTCTTTGCCCTTAAAAATACTGAGCATCTAGTTGAATACTGTAATCTAGATGTAATTTTTAAAATCAATAATACGCAGGGGTGAGCAAAAGTAGGTTTACAGTTGTAATGCAAATAAATAAGACAATAATTAGCAAATAATAATACAAGAATAAACTCTACTTCATGTATTCACAACTGTAAACCTACTTTTTTCCCACCCCTGTGTGTACACAGCATAATGTCTTATACATAAATGCAAACTTGTTACACAAATAAAATTCAAACCATGATGTCATTTGGTCATAATGCTCCTACTATATTTAAGGAAAACGTTTATTGACAGTTTGGCAGGTTATCATATTTTACTCCCTAATAGTATCATCTACAAACTCAGAGGATGTGCAGAGCAAGGGCACAGCCCTGTCGGAAGCCAGAATTCAAACTGAGCCACGATGGACTTCCCGACGCACCGGGCGCATCTGCAGCGCAGCCTCCCAGTCAGCAAGCATCAAGCTGCTGCTGCACTTCCTCCTCTAAAAAGAAGGTCAAAGCATCGTTGCCAGTATGAAAGTGATACTTCACCTTGGAAAAGCCAGTTCTTAGAATGATGCAGAAAAAAATGAACTTAGAGATGACAATAGCATAAATGGGTTTATTAAACAATGGGATCTAGTATCATACAAAGAAAGTGATCACCCCAGGAAATTTTTTGGAAGCCCTGAAAAATGATCAAGTAGTGTATGGAAGCTTCAAGGAGTTTGAACTGTATTCTGGCCTCTGACTTCCTACTGATGTACACTTCTGCTTTCATTTCTTACTGATTCCATTTATGTTACTATTCATGGTAGTTTGTGAGGGATACTATCATAATTGTGCTATGGAAAACCCAAGCTGTAAGTTAAGGTCCATGGTTTTGATGGGAGCACAACACTTAAGACTTATAAAATACTTGCTACTTTGCTTCTAATAGTTTTGTTGTATATTGGGGGGGGATGGGCATGGTATACTTTCTTGGAAAGTTAAATGAGTCTCAGAGAAACGTTGGGAATGTCCAACACTGCAGACCAAACAACAAATACACACTCTAAAGCTGAAAGCAAATAGGATGAGGAGGACAGAGAAGCCTGGCAGGGAGGTAGGTCAGGAGTAGGGAAGGAAGAACGGTCCAGACAGAAAATAGCGCATGCAGAGTAGCAGAGATGGGAGAATGAGTGCGCATTTGATGAGCAAGCATCAGAAAGGAGCGCAGGAAGGCCGAGTTGTAAGGTAGGAGAGAGTGCCCTGTGCTGAGATGGAACCTCGCCTAGCTTTTTCAGCTTTAAGCAAGAATGTAGACTTGATTCAAATGGCAAGGAATACCACTGAAGGATGTTAAGCAGGGTACGACATCATTGCCATATTTTGCTGTGTATAATGCACACCCATGTTTTTGTCCCAAACTTTCAGGAAAAAATTCTTTTGTTTTAATTTTTAACTCAATTTTTATTTGTATTTAGATACTTGGTTTTTGTATTATAAAGGAACTTCAGCATTTGTTTTTTAATATATTATGGTACAAGAAATTTTATATAACACATAATTACAAAACACAAGAACAGATACAAGGTACTTCAGGTACTACTCATGTATAATGTGCATCCTCATTTTTCCCTCAAAAATTTGGGCAAAAAAGTGCACATTTTACACGGCAAAATAAGGTAGTTTCATTGTTATGTTGTTGCTCGATATAAAAACTATATAAATTTAATATAGTCACATCCTGCTGTGTCCATTTTCATTAGGAGAAACCAACTACCACTGGAGTTTCATTTGAAATCCTACCTCAAAGTAAGGGGCAAGTCCCCACCCCCATGTCTACTGGGAGTTTGACGGTGCGCCATCTCCTCAGGAGAGGAGAGCTGGGAAGCAGTTAACTTTACAATTGCAAAGTTTGCCATGTTATTTTTAATGCTTATTTTGGAGTAGCTGTGTTTAGCTTATTTTAGCAGCACAGTTTCCAAGAGGGATAATTTCATTTATTGTTCCCCTCACGATGTCACTGTGTTTACTGAATGTGATATCATTTGCATTGTTTTTATGTCCTTGGTATTCACTGTTTTGTCGGGATTTTTAACTGTTAGATTACTAAACACTGACTATCATATATGCGGGTTTGAATAGTAAGCATATTCTTAAATGTAAGAAACATAATAGTTATAAAAGAAACTAACAAGAGCTGGCACGCAGCCACATTATAGAGAAATTAATGCAGAGAAAGTTGCCTACTAGATAACCAATGTTTTCCCAATGTTAACTATTGAAACCACCAATGATTGGAGTAACTGGGTTTATGTAATAGCATTTGTCATTTAGTTTAAAATGGATGTCTATTTTGCATTTTAATCATGCATAGAAATGTCACTTTAAAAAAATAATTGCTATCATATGTTTATTTTTAAGACCATACAGACTGCTTTGGAGAAATCCCATCCGGGGAAGAGTGGATGTCAAGGTTTCTCAGCAGCAGTTTGAACCAGGTAATTGACGACCGAACCAGATAACGCTCCGTTGTGTCTGGGGACTCTCCTATGTATTGTAAGATGTTTTGCAGCATCCCAGGTTTCTCCCTGACCCAGTAATGACAGTCACGGTTTTCACACATCGTCAGATGTCCCCCAGTTTCCGAGAACGCTGTCCTGGACCAGGAAGGTAATTAATGCGGTAGCTGCACTAGGTGGCTTGGCCAGACCGGGTGACAGCAGAAATGGAGACGAGTAGAGCAGGCTGAGAAGCACCTGCGAGGGACCAGCAGCTGGCTCCGTGACAGACAGGACGTGGGAGCTAGTAGAGGAAAAAGGAGCTTTGTAACATGATCAATGGCAGGGCGCCACCTATCGGGTTAAAGAAGAAGAGGAGGAATAGGATTGAGGGGTGTTGATGAAACAATCATGAATTTAATTTTTTTATGTTGACTGAAGTCCCTAAAATGCAGAAAAACAAAGCATTTTGTGAAAAGTAAAAAGTTTGGGATTAAAACTTTATTTTCAAACCCCTGCCACGTGCCTGTGACTAGACTACCAAACTTCTCCCCTCCCCCACTACATTCCCCCCTCCCAACAATTGCCAGGGCCAATACTCACCCCCCACCCCCACCCCACCCCCATTAGCAAGTCCAATTGGCTCGAACCTTCAAAATGCACCTCGATTCTGACCCCTTCCCTACCCAAGCCACCAGTATCCATTACAACAGCTTCCTCACTGGCTCACCTCTTCCACTCTCGATTTCATTGCGTCCATTCTCTTCTCAGGGAACAGAGCGATCTTTTTAGAACATAAATCGGAGAATATCTTTTCTGTGTGCACCATTCTCCCAGCGAGCTCTTACTGAAAACAAACTTCTCCTGTTACAAGACCCACACAGTCGGCACCCCTGCACCGCATCTGAATTCATCCATCTCTGCCCCTTAACAGCACTGGTTTGCTCGCCGCTAAACATGCGTTGTGGCTTCTTGCCTCACCGCCTTTCCACCGGCTGTCCCCTCTGCCTGGACTTCTCTTCCTCTAGGTCCTCCTATGACTGACCGACTGGTTTCTCATTACTCAGGTCTCTGTTCGAAAGTCCTAGCAGACCTTTACTGCCTAGTCTAGCAGCTCCCCCATCCTAGTCATGCTCCTCCCATCACCTGTGTTTATTGTCTGTTTGGTGCTTATTAGAGTCTGAAATTATCCCCCCCCCCCCCGGTTCTTCTCAGTGTGCCCCTCCTAGAAAGCATGCTGCGTAAGAGCTGGAGCCTTCACTGCCTTTTTTGTTTTAACCTCTGTCCCCAGCACCTAGAATAAGGTATGTCATTCATTCATTTGTTAAATAAGTTAATATGCCACAGGCAGTTCAGATTCATCTCATTTTTTTTGTCTTCACCAAAACTGTTCATCAACCTAAATTCTCCATTTCAGTTAAATGGCATAACCATCTACTTTGTGGCTAAAAATACAAGAGTCATCTTTAACGACTCCCCTCTCTCAGTGCACGTTCAGTTGTTTCTCAAGGCCTTTCTGTTACACCTCTAAACTGCCTGTTGAGTCCAGACCCTCCCTTCCCTTCACAGGCCCCCAAACACTGAGAGGGCCCTCCGCATGGGTCATTCTCTACCTGAGACGATCGATTCTCTCGGCTACCCGAAGAATCATCCTTCATAAAGTATAAATGTTGTGATATTTCTTTTCTTCTTAAAAAGGGTTCAATTACTCGCAAGAAAAGCTATAAAACTCCTTGGCATGGCTTTTAAAACTCTTCCCAATCAGGTCTTCTATCTTCTTTTTCTTTTAGTTTTTTGGCTTCTCTTCTATGTCCTGACATGTGCCATGTGGTTCTTTAGAGTAAACTTTCTACCATTCCTAGAAAACATCATACACTTTACAGTATGTCTTTACCTTGTTCAAGCTGTTTCTGTGAACTGAAAAATTCCCTTTCTTCTCCCTTCCACAGAGTAAAATCCATTTATCTTCTTCAAATCCAATTCAAATGCCACATCCTCTGTGGAATTCCCTTACCCTATCTGTCAGAAATTGATACTTCCTTCCACCGGGCTCCCTAGCCCTGACACAGGCATTTCTATTATAGCACTTAACACTGTCTGAGCTAGATTAAAGTAACTTTGGGTGTCATCCTCGTGAAGTATGGGCATCTTGAGGGATAAGAATTGGCTGGTTCATCTTCCTGAGTGTTCCATGAAACCTAGCATCTCTGAGTATATAGGCTTTCAGTAGATGTTTGCGGAATTAAAATCAACATCTGAAGAAGCAGAGGAGCCTCTGGGACGATCTCCGCCATCGGAGGCTGGCAGCGGGCTCGCCTGCTGAAGGGCACTGGTAGCTTTCTTGTCAGTCGGCTGCCTCCTCCTCTTCTGTCTCCTGTCAATCTTCATACCCTGCTGTGACATCCCATCAGCTCCTCCCCCATCCTCACCACAGGATTGTAATATTCTAATTATATCTTTTGGTGTCCTTTCATATAAGGTATCTCAAATCCTTTTTCAAAGTACCTTTCTCAAGGTGTCTGTCAGTAGATGTTTATTTCATTTGAAATCTCTGGTTGTCCTGGCTGGCATAGCTCAGTGGATTGAGCGCAGGCTGCAAACCAAAGTGTTGCAGGTTCGATTCCCAGTCAGGGCACATGCCTGGGTTGCAGGCCACGGACCCCAGCAACCGCACATTGATGTTTCTCTCTCTCTCTTTCTCCTTCCCTTCCCTCTCTAAAAATAAATAATTTTTTTAAAAACCTTAAAAAAAAGTGTAAACCACAATTTAAAAAAAAGAAAAGAAAAGAAATCTCTGGTTAACATGGTTCCCATCTCAATTTAGCAGGCCAATAGATAACAAACAGCAAGGTCTAAAGTTTGGCAAGCTACTTAGGAACTCAGACCAGATTTTTTTTTAATCCCTACCTAAGGATATGTTTGGTTTTGTTTTGTTTTGTTTTAATTGATTTTTTTTTTTAGAGACAAAGAGAATGGAGATTGGTTGCCCTGCATTCGCTCCCTGACTGGGGATCAAACCCTCAACCTTTTGGTGTACGGGACAACGTTCCAACCAACTGAGCCACCCAGCCAGGGCCAGACTGGGGTTTTTTAAGGTTCCAATAGGAACAGCCTGATACTGTAATACCTACTGATGCACAATCAGAAGCACACAGGCCCGCCTACGTAGTATTCCTGCCCAAAATGTTGAACTTGAATTGAATCGATCCTCTGGACTAACTTCTATTACTGAAAACACAGGGAACAGATGAAATTCAATAGCATTACAAAGAGAACGGAAAAAATAAAAATTGGGTAAATTCTAGAACCGATTTTTTGTAACATCAATAGAAAAATGTGGGAGAAAGGTGGGTGGTTGGCAGTATGAGAAGTTAGAAAGCAGTGTCAGAGAAAGCAGGGAAATTAGGGCCTCCGGAAGGACCCTGGGGGTGGGGGGAGTGGGGGACGGCACTCCGCACATCGGAGAGCACCTGTACAGCTCCGTGACTCAGAGCCGCTGCTTCCCGGGGCTGTGGCCCCTGTCAGAGAAAAGCAACATGATCACTCAATTTTCCCTGACTTTATTTTCTGTAGTTCGGTTTCATGTCCTTCAAAACTGCGACTGTAGCAACAGCTAGTGGCATAAGAGGAAAGGGGGCTTTTCACTGCATCCAACTCGTTTAAATGACTTTCCTCAAAGCCCGTGCGATCTCTACAGAGACAGACCCTGTTAAGAGTAAATGAGCTGGTGCCCTAACTCACTGTTAGGAAGCCAGGAACAGCTCCCCTGACCTGCCTCACTGTGAGAGGGGGCAACTGAGATGCTTTTAAAAAAGAAACAAAAGTAGTGGTCGCAGAAGACTCCCAAAAAAATGTTCCTCATTAACTGACCATCCTATGAAAAAAAATGTGGTTTCTTCCTTGTCATCGCCAGCTTCCTCGGTCCTGTTTGCTGTCACAGTTTATAAGTTCCTTGCTTTTCTCATGATCCACTGGAATGGCAGTTCACACAGCTACAGGAGAGTAATCAACGTCTTTAGAAAAAGTGGGTGGGGAAGCATTGCTCTTTATTCCCCCAGCCTTCACCCTTCCACCCTCAGTAATACAGAGGGAAGCGGAAGTATCTTCCCCATGCTTTCAAGGAAGAAATATGCTTAGCTGAAGTCACCAAATGAAATGAGCCTATTAATACTGTCATTTATTTTTAGGCATTGCTGTGATGCATCTCAACATATAAGCACACAGCTTGCAAGATGCCGTGATGTGCTAGAAAGAGCAGTCATCTGGGTTTTCTATTTTTAATTTATTCGCATGCCATTGGTTCACAAAACCATACAGATTTCCAGGGTACAATTCAACATCCCAGGGTTCTGCCACCAGCGGAACCTGAGGTGGGCCACTTTTCTGAGCCACAGCTAAGTTGGAGCTCACCCAGCCTGTCTCACATGGAAACGGGGCAATGGGCGTGATGGATGGAAATGGGATAACGGACGTTTGTGGGCTCGCAAGTTCTCTCTAAATGTTAAGCATCACTACTGCAAGGTTTGTTACCTCCCAGAATATTAAGTGGCAATCATGAAGTTGCACTGGAAAAGGAGACTACTTTATATTAACCATGTACTAAACAGAAAGTTAAACCCCTATAAGCCTAGCAGTCAAAATTCCTGAAACAGAGAATGTTTCCAGTATGTGGATAAATTTGTCAGCTACAATTACCCTTCATTGAATAAAATAACCTATTGTATCGGTGGGCAGAATATACTTGCCCTCCTTTTGGAGTCCCAGTGGCTCGTTAATTCTATGAAAGATAAAAGGTACATGCTCATTTTCTTAATCAAATGAAAAAATATTGAACCCTATTAAGTATGCCCACATTTGCACTCTTAATGATAAATTAAGACCTTAATTTTGTTATTCACACAGCACTTGTTGCTAAGTGCTATCAAACATCAAGCGAAAATGAAAGTCATGTTATCCAGTAAGTATGCAAATCCACCCTGTTCCTTATGCTGTTGTTTGCAGTTGCTTTCTCCTCTGGCATCACCATCCTCATCTTAGTCATAACAGTATTTGGCTGGCGTATATTCAAGCACATATGTGTAGATGCTATTCTGCTTTACACATGTGAAATCTTTTGTATTGTGTATATGTTAACTGTAAACAGTTTTCATACCTATTTTAATTAACTTGGAATAATTTTCTCTTTATCACTTTGTATTTTCTCTCCATCTCGGTTCTGAGGGTGATATGTGGCAAGTCCTCACCTATCAACAGGGAGTTCCACTGATGGTGATTTGGTGCAGCTGCTATGCAAAGCAGTGTACAAGTGCCTCAAAAAAATTAAAAACAGAACCACCATAGAACCCAGCAATTCCACTATTTGTATATTTATCTGAAAAAAGCTAGAACACTAATTCAAGAAGACGTATGCACCCCTGTGGTCCCTGAAACATTATTTACAATCGGTAAGATATAGAAGCAACCTAAGTGCCCACTGGTAGATGAGTGGATAAAGAAGCTGTGGTACAGTTATACAATGGCATACTATTCAGCCATAAAAATGAATGAAATCTTGCCATTTGCGACAACATGGATAGACATAGAGGGTGTGAAGCTAAGTGAGATAGAAATAGAAAGACAAATACTGTATGATTCCACTTATATGTGGGAATCTAAAATAAATAAATAAACAAACAAACAAACAAAAAACCCTCATAGATACAAAGAACATTTTGATGGTTGCCAAATGGGAGGGGGTTGGGAGGCTACCCGAAAATGGGGAAGGGATCAAGAAGTACAAATTGCCAGTTACAAAAAAAATAGCCACAGGTATGTAAAGCACAGCAGGCAGAATATAGTCAATAATATTGTAAAAACTATGCATGGCGTCAGAGGGGTACTAGGTTTACCAGGGTGACCACTTCATAAGTTGTATAAGTGTCTAATCACTACATTGTATGTCTGAAACTAATATAATATTGTATGTCAACTGTAATTTTTAAAATTTCTAAAAATATTTTTAAGACAGCAACTCAGTACCTTGAAATGACCCATATTTAAATGAACTCCAAAGGACTACAAGTTTATCTCATTTTCTATAAAAATAAAAATAATTTATCCCCATTATAGTTTGTGAGTTAGTTAACTGAGCTAAAAATATCACATAATTACTGAATCCAAATCTCTGAAGTAGAAATGTTTAAAAATGGATGTCTTTCATTATTTAAATAGGCAAAAATATTTTCTACTTCTAATTAATGATTCACATTATAGTTTTTCTTTCATAAAGTTAAAAATCTATAAGGCGTTCTCTATGGTTTACATTTCAAAAAGATAAATAACCTCTTTCAGACTTAATTTCCTGATACATATCTCTACTGAGATTAGTCAGAGTTTCAGAGAAATTAAAAGAGGTGGGAAAATGTAAATGGTTGGAAATATCTACCAAAGCTGAGAAGTGAATTTGTCACCGAATGAAAAGCCAATAAAAAGCGTCTCATTTCAAGATGCAAACTTGAAAAGTTTTTAATCAGTGTATTTAAAGGACTCGCCACATCCTGCTACCATGGCAGTCACCTGCTACCATGCACCTGGCTTCAGATGTCGCGGACAACAGAGTGGGCAGAAGCCCACTGTAGCCACCACCCTCCCTGCATGGAGGCTGCTGCCAACGGGGAGCTGGATCTGTTTCTGCCAAAGCTGTGTGCCCATGAAGAAAGGCATGAAGCACTTGGTACACACTGCACTTGGCTGGTTGCATCTACTTATCTCAATTCTTTCAACATCATCTATGAAATAGTCATGATTACTCTCTATAATTCACAAAAAGGAAACTGAGACTTAGATGAATCAACTCCTCACTGCAGGTCACACAATAAAAGGCAAAGAACTAAAACAAAGGCAAGTCTGTCTGACCCCAGAGGCTGTTCTGACCACACTGCTATGTTCCCTACATGTGTGATGCGCTCCAATATAGAAAATTATAATTTGCATATGGACTGCCTAATTCAGGTTACCTACGCCTCTCTTTTTACAGAACAGTGTATCTCTCATTACACAGAAATACCCATCTTTTGACAAAATTACTCAAAAATGCAAATCTCTGAAAATCTGTTGATTTTTGAAGTGTGTGTATCAGAGATAATGATTATTCCAAGTATACACTTTGATTACTGTTATAAGCAGTAGTAGCATTACTTATGTATTAGATGATTTAGTTATCATTTAAATGTATGAACAATATCCAGTTCTAATTAACAATTCTAAACAGCTCTATAAGAGTCTTGCTAACTATTTCTGCCATTTTCCCCATGCTATTTTTAAAGATCATCTTAATTTAGTGATTTGAGTATCATACCAAAATTTAGGGAACTAGGTAGCCCTGTTCAGCTCCATTAGTAAATTCCTCCTAAAACATGAAGTTCAGTTTTAATGCCCTGAGTGTTAAGAAATATAACTGGCAAAATATGCCCTGGCTGGTGTGGCTCAGTGGCTGAGTGCTGGCCTATGAATCAAAGGGTCGCTGGTTCGATTCCCAGTCTAGGGCACATGCCTGTGTTGCAGACCAGGTCCCCAGTAGGGGCTGCACAAAAGGCAACCACACATTGATGTTTCTCGTCCTCTCTTTCTCTCTGTCCCCCCTAAAAAAATAAGTAAATAAATAAATAAATAAATAAGTAGAAATATAACTCACAAAAATAAGTGGACTTGTGTGTGTGTGTGTTTAAAGTAAATACTAATATCATCATTTTCATTAAGAACTTATAGGACTAATCATATCTAAGAGAAAAATAAGTTTGCCCAAGTAATTGTTCAATTAAAAAGGTCCTTATTTATATACTTTACTATCCGCATAGCTGATTCATTATACACTTTAAGTTGTCCTCACATCCTAACATCCCTGGTCCTTCCCTTGGGACAGTATGAAGCAATGCCAGGGGCAGACTCTGTTGGCCATCAGATGCAACAGCAGGGACGTTTGGCAGGTGCAGGAAACCCAGTCCTGGTGATAGTTGCAATCCTGAGTCTGTCTTTAATCACCACTCCCCCCGTGAAAATGATGACGTGGCTCAACCATTGCCTACCCACTTCCATGACTAGCTGCTCACCTCAGGGACAAGTTCTCCACAAAACCTGCAGGTTTAGAACGTCAGAACTGGAAAGATGTGTAGACATCCACTCTACCTACCAACTTGCTCATTTTATAAATGAAAAACTGAGACTGAGGGATATAATTTGCCAGAGGTCACTCCATTTATAAATTGGATGCTAAGATTAGTAGAATGACATGATAACTAAGTAGAGTCAAAAAGGGTAAGTAGATCTTTCTGGAGAAGCTCAAATTTGGGAAATTCTGTATTAACAAGAGGATTGTGGATGAGTTTTAATTCCGATTCCATTAATCTCCAACCTTGAGCAATTCATTGAAATTCATAGATCTCAAGTTCTCTATTCTATGAGTAATTATCTTATAATAACCTTGAGCAAATGAGGAAGGTAAAAATGTTTATAATTGTTGGATATAGAAGAAAACATTAAACACTAGATTGATGGCATTAACTAACATTTATTCATTATTTACTGTGTGCCAGACACTGAGATAAATGTTCTACATGTGTTTACTTTACTTAGTCCTACTTTGAAATAGATCCTACTATTACTTTCATGTTGCAAGGGAGGAATTGAGCCTTAAGAGAGGTTAGGAAATTCAGCCAAGTTTCCACCTATTAGGTGGAACAATTAGGGATTAAACTCGGGTTGTCTAACTCTAAAGCAATGGTTTTAAATGCAGCACTGCCCTTTGGATATCATTTTACAGTTATATTTCTGAACTAGTCACTTTTCTGAACTTTTTTTTTAGAGCAAACGTTCCTCTCCCTGACTCCTGATAAAATCCAATTCCTAGCTCTGTGGGCAGCCATTCACTCCATTTCCGTTCCCACTGGCATCTGTAAATTAGCCTCTGGTAATTATCTGTGTAGGAAGCAGCAGGCAGCACACAGAACAATGTAACGTTTGGTCCGAGTCCAACATGGGAATTTGGCATTCTTGAGTCGTAAATCAACCAACCATGGCCCAACTTGAAGATGTATTTGCTCAAGCTTTGAAAATAGGCTCAACAGCCATAGCTGTGAGCAAATACAGCTTCCTATGCCTCCAACAGTAACTCTTCAATCTGCAAGAAAGAACAGGTGTTCACACCTTGCCCTCAAAGGCAATTGGTTCCCACTGTGTTTGACCAGATGGTGAGTCCAATTTCAGGGCATCTGTCCTCCCTTGAGAACGTCTTGTCTTCAGTAACAAAAGTCACATACAGCGACTACAAATGTGGGCCTAGGAATAACTTGAAAAGTTAAGATTTAGACTCGGTAGCAGGAGAACAACTTCCTAAGAGGCCTACAATTTCAGAGTTGTATATTTTTTTTTACATGCCTACACTGTGGAACATTCATTACAATTTATTTTCTACCCTTTTTCTTCAGGGGAACTGGAGCACATGGGAGAGATGACCCATGAAAACGGCCAAACTAAAAGGACCCAAGAGAATGGCTAATCTCGGGTTTACACCAGGGGTGGGCGAACTACAGCCTGTTGGCCAAATCCCCTGCCACCTGCTCTATAAATGGTTTCTTTGGAACTCAGCCACTCCCAGCTGTTTCCAGACAGTCTACGGCTGCTCTCACCCCACCACAGCGGAGTTGCGTAGTTGCAGCACAAACCATATGATGCACGAAGCCTAAGGCATTTATTATTTGGCCCTTGATAGAAAAAGTTTGCTGACCACTGGCTTGAGGCATGGGCAATTGAGAATATCGATATACTTCCTTCTTTGGAAGTCTCTTATAAGATCTCTACAAAGGAAAAAGCAGAAGTGCTCATCAGCTTACCTATTTTATCTCTCCTAAGAAACCGCAACCTAGCAATCTAGCACCAGCTCCTCTGACATCACTTCCATTAGCGGATTGTTACTATAATGGTCCTATACTGTCATACTCCACCATCAGAGTAGCTCGGTCCTCCCGGTAGAGGGATCTCATGATAATAAATTGTACTTAATGAAATAATAAGGAGAGAGAAAGAAAGGAAAAGTGTCGGGGGCAGTGGACATGTGGGAGGGCACTGAAGACATACTTCATTTATTTCACTATTCCTAGGCCTGGTCATGTTATTCTCTTACAAACTGTGTCAGGAAATAGAAGACCGTGTGAACAAAGGTGAAGAACACAAAGCATGACAACTGATCCTCTGGTCTAAGGAGAGCTGGAAGACAGATTCAAAGAAATAGCACCTAACAAAAGTGAATCAAAGAGGCAGCACTCCACACATGAACCAGATACTGAGAGAAATGATGGTTATAATTTTCTATGGAGGATCTAGCCTTCCTTTGGACCCCTATATTTCAAAATACCTGTCTCTTCTATTCCTGAATGATATTGGGATTCCACTGAGAAAGTACCAACATAAATCAGAAGTGACAGACCATTAAGGGAAAAAAACATAATTAATGTTTTAACTTCAAAACAGTAGACTTTGAAGTTCTAAAATTTAACTGGTATTGCATTCTCTGTAAAGTTGGAGAACTGAGATGAGTCATTTAAGTAACGAGTGAGCACAGCTGACAGCCCAGCCCCCACATCTCAAAATAGCTTTCCAGTTCTCTGTTCACCTTCTAGACGAAGCAACGTTCATAGAGTGGTTATAAAAATGCTTCCCCAAGGAAAGCCACCTGCCAGTGATCGTGACAGAAGAGAAACAAGAACAGAAAGAAGGCTAAGGCAATGGTAGTCCTAAAGACACAAAATAGAAAGTGTATGGATGCATGCCATGTAGCGATAGTCATGCATATGAGCTTTCCAGGATTCCACCAGCTATGCTCCATGCTCTGCTCACGTCAGGGGGGGAGCAGGGCAAGGGGAGTGTGAAGACAAGAGAAAAATCTAGTTGTGATACGGTACATTCTGGGACTTGCGGTATATCATGTATGTATCAGTTTTTAAACTATTGAAAAGATGAGCAGTGCACTGGTTTTGGATGCCTTCAGAGGGCAACATACATGAGTACCTGTCAGGTCCTAGAGGGGAACTAACCATAAATCAAGTGCAGAGAGTGGGGGTGAGTGCAGTCTCCACACACTGTATGGGGCATACGGTGGAGCTCAAAGGACTCAGCACATTTGACAGTTAACAAAAAGAAAAAATATCGCATGCGGGCTAGGAGGGCAATAGAGCAAAACAGTAAAAGAAATTGTCTTTCCAAGGAATCAAAGGAGCAAGTATCTGGAAATATTCACAGAGGATCCAGCAAGAAACTTCAGATAACTATTTGGCATTCTCAATAAAATGTTTAAATGCCCACTATTAAACAAGAGAGTCCTGCTGTATGGAGAGAAGGGGTCAATTAAAAATAACTGTGATGAACTGTGATGACGTGCAGCTGGGTCAGTGGGGGGTCAGGATTCCACTCACTGGGACATGTTATCTGCTCACCAATATTCATGATTTGTATTACTATTGTGTTCCTATCTTTTGATGATAATGTATGCATTTGGGGGGTGTATACCAACTAATGGAGTGTACACATATTCAGTGTTAGTTGATACTGTCAAACAGTTTCCAAAGTGGTCATACCAGCTTATACTTCCATCAGCAGGGCATGAGAGTTCCAGTCTCCTCCCACCCCCACCACCCTTGACAAAACTTAACCTCTGCAGCCTTTTGCAATGTGGCCATTCTGCTGTGTGCATGTATATGAATGTGTCATATGATTTTATTTTGCATTTCCTTGTTGGCTAGTGAATTTGACTACCATTTCATATGTTTCTTGCCATTTGGATATGCTCTCTTGGGTTGACATCTTTTAACTATTTTCTGTTGGTCATTCTGCCTTTTTCTTATTAATTTGTAGGCATTCTTACATATTACAGGGACAAGTCTTGCTTGAAGTTTGCCCATTCAGTTTCTCAATCATTTTTTTTTTCCATTTGATCATGCTAACATTTATTTTGAGAGCTTTAAACCATCACCTAAGAAACCCATGGTTGAAACAACAATAAAAAAGTAAAATTTAAAGAAACCTATGGTTGAATATGGGGTCCTTTTTTTGTATGTTTGTTGTTACTCAATTACAGTTGTCTCCATTTCCCCCCATTACTCTCCTCCACCCTACCCACCCCCCCATTGCCTTTGTCCATGCGTCCTTTATACATGTTCCTTGATGACCCTTCCCCTTCTTTTCCCTGTTTTTCCCCTCCCCCCTCACCTCCTGTCACTGTCAGTTTGTTCTTTATTTCCATGTCTCTGGTTCTATTTTACTCGCTTGTTCATTTTGTTGATTAGGTTCCACTTATAGGTGAGATCATACGATATTCGTCTTTCACTGCCTGGCTTATTTCACTCACCTTCTGAACACATTCTTAATTTTAATGTGGCCCAATTTATCGGTTTCTCCTTAACGACACACAGAAGAGTATACAGAAAGGGCCACCGTAAAGAATCTGTCCTAGACTCTCCTCCTCCCAGATTATAAAAAGTGTCATATCTTTTTCTAAATCAATTATTGCTTTACTTCCTTTGGCAAGATCTGAGATTCATCTGGAATTTATTATTGTGCATGATGTCAGGTAAGGGTTGAGGTCCATTTTTCTATATTTATACCTAATTAAACTAACACCACTTATTGGCACTGTGATGGACATCCTCTGACCGTCACAATGGTCAACAACATATGGGTCATAATTGACATTTTTATGATGGTGAGTCTCCCTGTCCACTGGTTCTGACCTAAGGCTAATCTGTGTAGACCCAGAGCACACTTAGTGCAATCTTCAAATCAGGTTTAAGAAGTTTAAGAAAGCCATGTGGCAAATGGAGCTATGAACGAAGTGCCCGTGTGATTAGTCCAATGGAATGATGAACCAATTCCAGGGATATTTTTCTAGTTTCTGTGCATATGATTTGAATAGAAACTGACAGAATATCCACATTGGCTTCTTGATCCACTGAGTAAGAATTATTATTCTAAGAAGGGCCAGGTTAAAGCCCCTGGATCTCCCTTTCCTTACCAAAATAGGAAACCAAAACTAATACCATGTATTGTGGAAAAGTCTGAGCTTAATGCCACCAAGAATAACTTGAAAGATGCAGGATGGGTGATTCCTATCACACAGCCATTTGGCTCACCATTTGGTCCATGCAGAGGACAACTGGGTCTTAAAGGACAGCACTGAGTCGTTGCTAACGTTAATTGGAGCTGCTGTTCCCCATGTGGCCTCTTCATTGTAACAGATCGACAAAAGCCACTTTTATCTAGTAGCAGATATTGTTCTGGCAAATGCTTTTACCTCTTTAACAAAGTAAAAAAATACCAGAAGCATTTTGCTTTCATTTGGCAGGATTCATTTTTTATTTATGTTTATATTTTTATTTTGTTTTCCATCATAATTTATCCCCTCTATGCCCTCTTTCACCTCTACTCACCCCCCTTTCCCCAGAAGGATACCTTTTCAAAATTTTGACACAGTACTATTTTACCTCTCCAAAACTGATTGCATCACCATCCCACATAACATTGCATTGGTTTACTACATTGATATTATGCTGATTGAACCCAGTGAACAGGGCGTAGCGGGTACCAGAAACGTGCATGTCAGCAACTGAGAAATAAATCCAATCCAAAGGCTATCCCAATAACATTGCTGGGAGTCTGGTGGTCCGAGCCATACTAGGTTATCTCCTCCTATGTGAAGGACAAGTTGCTGAACGTTAATCTGACAAATGCAGCATTCATCAACATTTGTGGTTCACCTGGATTTTATGGCAAACATACCTTACTTGGGTGAGCTACACTGATCTATTTAACGAGTAACTCAAAAGTATATCATATGGGAGTGGGCTAACAGCAAGAGAAGGCTCTCCAGCTATCCAGTTACAGAGCAAGCAACCTTGCTTGCCATTTGAGCTTTGGCCCAGCAAATTCAAGTTCTCAAATGTGCACAGTCAACCATGACACCATGTGAAGATTGTAGCGAGCCCCAGTGCAACAATCACAGAAAAATTCTGCAGAGTTTCAGCAAGTAACTATCATTTTGATTAAAATCTTGAGGTGGCTACTAGACCTTGGTAGAGAGTTCATGGTTGACCATGACACATCAAATGAACATGCAACTGGAGTGACCATCCTGGGTTGGGTATCACCTGAGCTCCTAAGCCATAAAGACCAGAGTGCCCAACAGGACTCTGTAATCAAGTGAAAGAGGTCTAAATGGGATTGAATTCAAATAGACATTAACACACAAAATGCCTGAGCTTGCTTTCTTTTCCCATTGCGCTTACTCACACTGCTCTGCCATGTTGTCATCAACGTATGCACGACCTCATAAGGAGGCCCCTACATTAGGTTGATAGAAGGGAAATATGCCCTGGCTGGCATAGCTCAGTGGATTGAGGGCGGGCTGAGAACCAAAGCATCGCAGGTTAGATTCCCAGTCAGGGCACATGCCTGGGTTGCAGGCCACAGCCCCCAGCAACCACACATTGATGTTTCTCTCTCTCTCTCTCTCTTTCTCCCTCCCTTCCCTGTCTAAAAAATAAATAAATAAAATCTTTAAAAAAAAGAAGGGAAATATTTTTTCCAGGTTTTCAGATAGCTGTGGATTATATGCATAAATCAGAACTTCTAAGAACATTTTGTTGCCCACTTTGTTAAGATGGAAAGATTGCCTGAGGTATGGATCTTTCCCAATTCATGGGAAATGGCTGATGGTTTGGCCAGGTGGGAAGGGACTTGGAAGCAACTAGATGGGAAAATTGACATAAAAAGAAGGTTTGGAGAGAAGTTTGTGGGTATAGAGTACAGGTTATTTGTATCCCATGAAAATGCTAATCAAAAGACCCCTTCTGTGAATGAGTCACTCAGTGAGGACCCTAATATAAATAGTTCTTATCAAAATGTTCTTATAAAAGAAAACAAAATATAAAAGAATAAAGATAAATTGCACATAATTTTAAAAAAATATTTGGGCACTACATGATAAAAGTATAAGATTAAATAAATTTTTGCCATAATCATATTCCTATATACATATGTATACATGTTATATATTTTATTTTAAGATACATATATACCATGTCTTTTATATCAGCCACTCTTTATTTTTAATTCTCTGGGTTTTAGGACTGCCTTCTCACATGGGGTAGGGGGTGTGGTCAGGCTATGTAACCTAGAAACTTTCAGATGACACTCCCACCAGTTTTTAATTTCGTGACTCAATCTCATCTTTTCTGGTACCTGTGCTATCAAATCCTGAACGGGTCTGAATTCTCGTCAGCCGCGACCGGTTTCCATCTTTCTCTGTTCTGCTTGCAGTGGTCCGAAAACATGTGGACGTCCCCTTCCCCCGCTGCCTTTCCTCCTGTTCTCTAAAACTTTATGGTTTTACTTATTTTACTATCAACTCCAGGAGAACTGGAAATGACTGAAAATACACTGTCTCCAACCCGTCATTCATAGCGCTTCCCGCCTTACCTCCGGAATCACATCACTCCAGCAAAGGGCCCTCTTCTGTGCAGGCCTTCTCCCGCTCTCCGTATTCCCGCCAGCTCCCTTTCTGGTCCACGTGGCCAACTCCCATCTGCATTGCTCTCATCCTGCCCATCTCGATCTCCTGCTAACTTTTTCTGTGGAAACCATCCTGGGCATCAAATTCTAATAAGAAATAGACTAGGCGAAGTAAATTGGAGTATATTTTGAACTTGATGGTGGTTCTCTGAAAAGCCATCTGGCTCCTTCCCTGAGCAGAGGCTGCTTATCAACATCCTAGGGAGAAAGTCTGCTTTGGTTGCCAGCCCATCCCTTATACAGGACTCCTAGGCAACAGTTAGGTCCAGTCAGTTTACCATTCCCAGAATGTTGATGTCTCCATGGTAACTATTCCCATGGTTTCTCACTTATTCCCTTTAAGCCATTTAATGCAGTATTGAAGGCTACAAACTTTTCTGTAACTCTCTCTGAAATTTCTCTCTGCTTTGGGACACTATACGAATCACATCACACATTGAACTTGAATTTCTAAAAGGTTCTTTGGACATGCACACTAGATACTACCTACATATACACATATATTCTCTAGCTACACTCACTCCCCAGGTGTTCTCATCAAGTGCATGGGTTTAAACACACTCTCTGTGCTGCTGGCTTACACAGTTATTTTAAAATTCTGGCCTCAAGATATGTATATGCAAACTATCTATTCCACATCTCTACTTAGTTGCCTAGTAGGTATCTCTTAACATGACCAAAAGCAAGCCCAAAATTATATACACTTCTTTCAACTTGTTCCTCCCATAATCTTCCCACCTGAGTAAATTGCAACTTCATCTTTTCAGTTGCCCGAGCCAAATGTCTTAGAGTCTAATGAATACAGACGTGATACACACACACACACACACACACACACATATGGATATAGATAAGGATATGGATATAGATATGGAGAGTCAGGTAGAGAGATGGGTGGATAGATAATGGAATACTCTTTTTTTTAAAGGTTTTTTTTTATTTTTTTATTTTTAGAGAGGGAAGGGAGGGAGAGAGAGGGAGGGAGAGAAACATCAATGTGCGGTTGCTGGGGGTTATGGCCTGCAACCCAGGAAAGTACCCTGGCTGGGAATCGAACCTGGGACACTTTGGTTCCCAGCCTGCGCTCAATCCACTGAGCTACGCCAGCCAGGGCGGAATACTCTTCAATAATAAAAAGAAGGATATCCTGCAATTTGTGACAATATGAGTGGTCCCTGAAGGCACTGTGGTAAGCGAAGTCGGAGAGAGAAAGACAGATATACCATATGACCACATCCATATGTGTGATCTACAAAAAAACACCTCATGCAAACGATCAGATTGGTAGTAGCCAAATGTGGGAGCTGAGGGGTGGGAAAATTGGGTGAAGGTCATTAAAATATACAAACTTCCAGTTACATGATAAGTAAGTTCTGAGGATATAATGCACAATGTGATAACTATAGTTAAGAGTGCTGTATCATATATTTAAAAGTTGCTAAGAGAGTAGATCTTAAAAGTTCTCATCAACAAAAAGACATGTAACTATGTGAGGTAATGGATGTTAACTAAACTTGTTGTGGTAATCATTTAAACATATACAATGTTACATGAGAATTATATCTCAATAAAACTGGGGGGAAATTTAAAAATAAAACAAATACCTTGAAGACAATCTAAACTACTTTCTGTCACTCACATATTAAATGTATTGACAAATTTTGTTGGTTCTATATTCAAAATATACCCACTTCTGCCTTCCTCTGTCACTAACATTTTATTCCAAGTCACCTGCTCTCTCCCTTGAAATGTGTTGAAAGTCTCCTACCTGATCTCCTTGCCTTCTATTCTTGCCTTCTTACAGTTTATTCTCCACAGCGTATTCAGAACCACCCTTCCAAGATTTAAGTCATATCGTCACTCCCCTACTCAGAACTTTTCATTGACTCCCCATCTTACTTAGAGTAAAAGCCTACAAACCACAATTAGCCCTGCTACCCATCTCCTGCCACTCTCCCCACCTGCCCGTTCTCCTCCACCCTAACCTTCTCATTACTTCTTAAGCGCATCAGGTGTAATGCCTCCTGTGAACTTGCTACTCCCTTGATCTGGAGTGCTCCTCCCCAGGATGCAGGACAATTTCTGAGGCTTCCAGTTGGTCTTCCCCATATGATAACTCTTAACCTATAGACCAAAAAACCCAATGTGGTGGTACTACCAGATTCCAGGTATGGTCATCTCAATGAAACTTTTCTTTTTTTCTTATAAAAAGCATTTAAACCTAGAGGTTTCCCTCTAAACATTGCTTAACGTGCATCTTATAATTTTAATGTGCTGTGTTTTTATTATCATTCAATTTCAAATATTCTTTAAGTTCTATTGTGATTTGATTTTTACCCATGGGTTACTTAGAAGTGTGTCCATTCTAATTAAATATTTGAGGAATGGGGGAATGACCACTAAGTGATTTCAGGACCCTCTGTGAGCTGGACTCATCCAGGACTCCATTCAAGAATGTCCCCTTCCCCCTGCATCTCAACAGCACAACACAGCACCAATCTGAGCCCCGAACCAGAGCCTCTGAGGGAGATGTGGTCTGAAGGCTGCAGCTCTATGCAGCACTCCCTTTTCCCTGTGCAACTGAACTCAGCAGGGCAGGGCCACCAGGAGTCAAAAGGACAGGTCAAGAGACCCACTGTGTGGGTTGAGGGCATAGAGGGTCTGGCACCTGCCACAGACAAGAGTCAGTCAAGACTGGACCCCATTCCAAACCCACACAGTTCAATGAGTATCTGACTGTCTGCCAAGAGCATCTCAAGGGAAAGAGAGTACCAAAGGGCCCTGCTGGGTGCAGCCAGCAGACCTTTCTGCAGGACGTGAACTTGGCAGGGTAGCACACACCTAGAACCAAGACACATAGGAATTAAAATGGCAAAGGTTAAAGATAATAGGAGAATCTTAAGAGCAGCAAGAGATAGTTATCTACAGGGGAGCTCCCATAAGACTGTCACCTGATTTCTCAACAGAAACACTTCAGGCCACAGGGAATGGCATGAAATATTTAAGGTGATGAAAAGCCAGGGCCCACAACCATGACCACTCTATCCAGAAAGGCTATCATCTAAAATTGAAGGTAAAATAGCTAACTCCCGAGATCCCTCCCAAAAAAAGCTAAGGGAGTTCATTACCACCAAACCAATATTGCAAGAAAAGTCAAAGGGCCTTCTTTAACAAGAAAAAAGAGCCCTGGCTGGTGTAGCTCAGTGGATAGAGTGTGGGCTGTGAACCAAAGGTTGCTGGTTTGATTCCCAGTCAGGGCACATGCCTGGGTTGCAGGCCAGGTCCCTAGTGTAGGGGCCATGTGAGAGGTAACCACACATGATGTTTCTCTTCCTCTCTTTCTCCTTCCCTTCTCCTCTCTAAAAATAAATAAAAATATGTTATTTTTAAATAACATGTTATTTTTTAAAAAAAATATGTTATCCATTAAAAAAATAAGAAAAAAAGAGATACATAGAAAGAAAAGCATAAGTATAAAGAATAAAATGGTAATAAATAAGTACCTATCAATAATAACCTGAATTATAAATAGATTAAATGCTCCAATCAAAACACATAAGATAGCTGGATGGAATGGATAGGAAAACACGATCCATATATACATTGTCTACAATAGACACACCTCAGAACAAAAGATACACAGACTGAAAGTGAAGGGATGGAAAAAGATATTCCATGCAACAACAACAAAATACTGGGATAGTAATATTTGTAGCAGAAAAAAACAGACTTCAAAACAAAGGCTATAACAAGAGACAAATAAGGACATTACACAATACTAAAGGTATCAATCCAACAAGAGGATATAACCCTTATAAACATATGTGTACCCAACCTAGGAGCACCTAAAAATATATAAAGAAAATCTTCATGGACATAAAGGGAGAGATAGACAGTAATACAGTCATAGTTGGGGATTTTAACACCCCATTGACATCAATGGATAGATCTTCCAGACGGAAAAAAAAAAAATCAGCAAGGCAACAGTGACCTTAAGTGATACACTGGACTAAATGAATTTAATTGATATTTACAGATAATTTTATGCAAAAGCAGCAGAATATACAATTTTTTCAGGTGCACATGAAACATTCTTTAGGACAGACCACATGTTAGGACAAACAAGTCTTAATAAATTCAAGAAGATTGAAATTGTATCAAGTATGACCCTAGAAATCAATTACAATAAAAAATACACAAACACATAGTGTCTAAATAACATATTACTAAATAATGAGTAGGACAACAATGAGCTCAAGGGAGAAATCAAAAGCTACCTTGAAAGAAATACAAATGAACACATAACAATACAAAATGTATGAAACACATTAAAAGCAGTCCTGAGAGAAGAATTCATAGCATTATAGGCCTACCTCAAGAAGCATGAAAAAAATATCAATCTAACACTAAACCTAAAAGAACTAGAAAAAGAACAAACAAAGCCCAAAGTAGGAGGAAGAAAATAATAAAGATTAGAGCAGAAATAAATGACATAGAAACTTTTTAAAAATACCAAAAAAAATCAAGGAAACAAAAAGCTGGTTCTTTGTTTCAAGACTGACAAACCTTTAACCAGATTCATCAAGAAAACTGAAAGGACTCACAAAATCAGAAATGAAAAAGAAGTAACAACTGATGACAGAAATACAAAAGACTGTAAGAACAACTATATGCCAACAAAATAAAAATCTGGATGAAATGGATAAATTCCTAGAAACATACAATCTTCCAAAACTGAATCAGGAATAATCAGAAAATCTGAATAGACCAAGTACTACTAATAAAATTGAAACAGTAATAAAAAACTCTCAGCAAAAAACAATCCTGGACCAGATGGTTTCACAGGCACATTTTATCCAAAATTCACAAAGAACTAATACCTATCCTTCTCAAATTATTCCAAAAAGGGCAAGAGGAGGGAAGACTCCCAAGCTTATTTTACAAGGCCAGCATTATCCTAATTTCAAAACCAGATAAAGACACTACAAAGAAAGAAAATCATAAACCAACATTCCTGATAAACATAGATGCTAAAATCCTCAACAAAACATTAGCAAACCAGATCCAGCAATACATTAAAAAGATCATACACAATGATCAAGTGTGATTTATTCTAGAGATGCCAGGTTCATAGAGTATTCACAAATCAAAAAACATGATATACCACATAAACAAAATGAAGGATAAAAACCACATATCAAAAGATGCAAAAAAATTGATAAAATCTAACACTCATTTATGATAAAAACTCTCAACAAAGTGGAAATAGTGGGAATATACCTTAACATAATAAAAGCCATATATGACAAACCAAAAATCAACATCATCTTCAACAGACAAAAAACTAAAAGAATTTTCTTTAAGGTCAGAAATAGCAATCAGAAGAGAAGAATACATAAAAGGCATTCAAATTGGAACAGTAGAAGTAAAACTGTCACTATTTGCAAATGACATAATATGTAAAGAATCCCAAAAATTCCACCAAAAAAAACTGCTAAAACTGATAAATGCATTAAATGCAGTAAAGTAGCAGGATATAAACCTAATATTCAGAAATCAGTGGCATTTTTATACACCAATAATGAACTATCAGAGAAACTAAGAAAACATTCCCATTTACAATTGCAACAAAATAATAAGGAATCAATTTAACCAAGAATATAAAAGACCTGTACTTAAGGAATTATAAGATACTGAAGAAAGAAATTGAAAAAGATACAAATTAGTAGAAGCATATTCTATGCTCATGGGTACAAAGAATTTACATCATTAAAATATTCATACTACCCAAAATAATCTATAGATTCAATGCAGTTCTTATCAAAATACCAGTGGTATATTTCACAGATCAAGAATATTCTAAAAATTTGTATGAAACTATGAGACCCCAAACAGCCCCAGCAATCTTGAAAAAAGAAGAACAAAGTTGGAGGTATTCCACTACCTGACAGCAAACCATACTACCAGGTTATAGTAATCAAAATAGTATGGTACTGACATAAAAACAGGCATATGTATCAATGGAACAGAATGGAAAGCCCAGAAATAAACCCATGTCATATAGTCAATTAATATTTGACAAAGAAAGCAAGAACATACAATGGGATAGAATATACAATAAATGGCACTGGAAAAGTGATACAGATACATGGAAAATAAAAAGTGAAACTAGACCACCTCCTTAAACCACACACAGGAATAAATTCAAAGTGGATTCAAGACTTAAATGTGAGTCACTAAACCATAAAAATTCTAGAAGAAAATATCAACAGTAAAATCTCAGATATTTCTTGTAGCAATTTTTTTTCTGATGTGTCTCCTCAGGCAAAGGAAACAAAAGAAAAAAATAAACAAATGGGGCTACATCAAACTAAAAAGCTTTTGCACAGCAAAGGAAACCATCAGCAAAATAAAAAGACAACCCACTGAAGGGAAGAACATTTTCCCACTGATACATCTGATAAGATGTTAATATCCAAAATTTATAAAGAACTTACACAACTCAACACTAAGAAAACAAAAAAATTCAATTTAAAAAATGGGCAAAGGACCTGCATAGACACTTCTCCAAAGAGGACATACAGATGGCCACAAGATATATGAAAAGATGCTCAACATCAATAATCAGAGAAATACAAGTTAAAGCCACAGTGAGCACAAGAACGCGAGGTTCCTCACACTGGACACCTTCCAGTGAGGATAAGATAAACCCCTCTTGCTGGAGTCCTGCGTGAATGAGGTAATCAAAATTATGCTAGTGCTTATTAGGCATAGAAGGACGGACAGATGTTTTTGATCCCCGAGGAGCCAACAAGTAGGAAAGGCCACGCACTGCCGCGCAAAGTGCGCCCCGGTGTTTCTGCAACGTGACTGTGTGTCAGCACCGCCTCCTGAGTCAGAATCTCTCGGGGGCTGGGGGGTGGCGAGAACTTGCGTTTTAGCAAGCACCCCCGGTGATTCAGACAGAGGTGGTCTACGGCCCACATTCACACAAACCCTGCACAGAAGCGAACCAGAAGAAAGAACTAACTAAAAGTTGGGTGGGTGCGGATTTCATTGGCTACATCAGCAGAAGGTCCGTAAAGAAAAACTCAAGGGTCTGGACTGGGCGCAGCGTTGCTGGGATGTGCCTCTCCCCAGCCCCAGTGGCAGAGAAAGCTTCACAGATCACTGCACTCTTCTACTTCTTCAGGCACGATTTTCTTGATGAATAGAATGGCATTAGCCCGGAATTGCTAGGTGCCCCCTGTCTCGGCTTTATATTACTTTGTGACAAACTCCCACAAACCTAGCAGCTTGAAACAACACAGGTTCCTGATTATCTCACAGTTTCTGGAGACCAGAGGCCAGGCGGGATTCTCTGCCTGGAGGAGTCTCCCCCAGCTGAAAGGTCTTGGCCTGGACTGCAGCTCTGATCTCGAGTTCAAGGTCTCCCATCATGGACTGAATTGTGTCCCCACAAAATCCACATGTTGAAGCCCTAACCTACTGTATTCGTAGATGGAGCCTTCAAGAAGGTAATTAAGGTTACACGAGGCCATTAAAGGTGAGGCCCTAATCTGTGAGGACTAGGGTCCTTATAAGAAGAAATAGCAGAAATCTTTCTCTCTCTCTCCCCCCACCCCTCCCCCACCCCCACGCCCACCCACCCCGCGCCCTACTGCCCGGAGCTCACACGGAGGAAAGGCGAGAGCACAGCGAGAAGGCAGCTGTCTGCAAGGCAGGCAGAGTTCCCACCAGAAACTAACCCTGCCAACATCTAATTTCCAGAACTGTGAGAAATTCAATTTGTGTCGTTTCAGCCACACCGTCTGTGGTGTCTTGTGGCAGCCTCGGCAGACTAATACATCTTTCAGGCTCACAGGGTTGTGGCAGAATTCAGTTCCTTGTGGTCGTGAGACTGAGGTGCCCCTTTTTCCTTGTTGCGTGTCAGCCAGGGGCTGTCCTCAGCTGCCAGAGGCCGCGTGCATTCCTCGCCCTGTGGTCCCTGGCAACGTCGCATCAGCAGTGGAGAAACCGTTGCACGCTAAATCTCCCTCGTGTTTTCCAGTCTTGACTTTTCCTATCTCTGACCTCTTGACCCAGATTTAAAGAGCTCAGGATATTAAATCAGGTGTACCCAAATAATCTAAGGTTGCTTGATTTGGAGTCTTATTTATCTCTGGAAAAATCTCTCTAAGCAGCACCCACATTAGTGTTTGACTGAACAACTAGGAGAAAGTGTAGCCGCAGAGTACTTTAACCTAAAATTCTGTACATTGTCAAAATACCTTTTGAAGGGGAAAATTCAATAAACCCATTCTGAAACAAAAAACTGAAAGCATGTAGCATCAGCGTTCCTACAAAAGAGGAAAATAGAAAGGAGAGAATTTAGAATGGGTTGAAAACAATAGAAAACAAACAATAATATGATAGGTTTCAAAACAAAATATTTAGGTAATTACAATACATTTAGCCTTACTAAATAGTACCACCAAGAGACAAACATTGGTAGATTTGAAGAAAAAGTAACTTCATTCTATATTCCTCATAAGAAACACACATTAAATCTGAAGACACCAAAAATCCTGAAGTAAAAACTGGAAAAAGACGCACCACACAAACACCAGGCAAAAGAGCTTGTGTGCCGAGACCAAGTGCACACAAAGCAGACTTTTTGGCAAGAAGACTTATTACAGAGGAAGAGGGATATTTTATAACGATAAAAGTACCATTTGAGCAGGAAGTTATAACATGATTCAACTCATAACGCAAAGTATTGAAATATGGCCTTTCTACTGCATTTGTGTATAGATTTAATGCTGTAGCAATCAAAACCAAGGCAGATTTGTTGTGGAAAATAAGAAGCTGATTCCCTAACGAAGATGAAAACGAGAGGGGCAAGAAGAGCCAATGAAAAAGAAAAAACAAAGTCAAAGGACCAACACACACTCCAGAGCGTCTAAAATAAAAAGACGCATCGCCAAGCGTTACCAAGAACAGAAACCACTGCGACTCGCCCACACTTCTGGGAAAGATGGACTGGGGCAATCTCTGTGAACGATCATGGTAGTGGGATACACAAAGACTCGGATTGTCAAATCAGACTCAGGAAATTCAGAGATCTGCCCCCATATGAACAAATAATTACAAGGACCCAAGTCGCTGTGACACACAAGCAAGGAGAGATTGGTGACCAGTCTCATTGCAGGACAATGCCACTGTCCACGTTCCTTCTTGTCACATGAGGAGGCCGCAGCCATGCCTGTGGGCACCACGTGGAGCAATGGGAGCTCTTTCAGGTGAGAAGCATCTACCTTTCATGACCTGATAGTTAAATGACATAGGTGACATTTTCTGGGAAGCCCTATCCCATAAGGACATACATTCCTAGTTTATTTAGAGAGAGTAACATAAACTCTAACTCTCCAAGCGTATGCTGCTAAAAGGCATTCCATAGATAAGAACTCCCACGCTGGTAAATACCATTAGCGCACTCGCCAAGCGGGTCTTTCATTAGCGTGTTTATAAGAGGATTTACCTGGGCCATTTCTCCTTCTTTCCCAGGCATCCCGCCAGGAAAGGGAGAAAACAGATGGCAGGACTGCTGTCAGGTCTTTCTTCCCAGGCGATACAGCTGAAAACCGGACCTACGTATAACCTAATGCCACTCCTTATTTCTATTCAACAGAAATGCACCATATAGACTGAAAGACACAGACAGCAGCCCGGTTTCTGAGAGCCAAATCCGGAAACAATCCCAATGTCTGTCAACATTAGGAAAAATAAATAAATTGTGACAGATTCATAGGTGGAATATCATATAGCAATGAAAGTTCAAGAATTACTTCCATTCCCAACAACCTGGATGAATCTTGTGAACATGATGTTGAATAAGAAAAATCAAGTGTCAAACAGTACATACTATTTCCAGTCAAATAAGTACAAAAAGGAGCAAAATTAATCTATGGGGTTAGAAGTGAGGTGGTGCTGCTCGGTGGAGGCATAGGAAAGGCCTCTGGGGTGCTTCTGGAATGTTCTATGTGTTTTTTAAAAATGTGGTTACAAGCCCTGGCTGGCGTAGCTCAGTGGATGGAGCGCGGACTGGGAACCAAAGCATCACAGGTTCGATTCCCAGCCAGGGTACATGCCTGGGTTGCAGGCCATAACCCCCAGCAACCGCACATTGATGTTTCTCTCCCCCCCCCCCTCCTCTCTCTCTCTCTCTCTCTTTCTCTCTCTCTCCCCCTTCCCTCTCTAAAAATAAATAAATAAAATCTTTAAAAAAAATGTGGTTACGAACGTGGATTCACCTTGTAATCATTTATTTATTGGTCACTTTTCAGTGTGCATGTTATAATTTCATGTTAGTTTTTTAAAATTCCTCACCACAAACCCTGCCCAAACACTCACTGTCTCACCGTGAGGATGACCTTGGTGCCTACTCCAGAGAAAAGAGGTCTTCAGTAAGAATGTTCCAACCTCCTGCCCTACCTGACTGACCAGCCTCTCCCTCCCCAACTCACCTGCATCTGAACCTAACCCCGCTTTCCTCCCAAGGGCATGTAAAAGCCAGCCCACTGCTGCCCAGGGAAAATTCTCCATCTATTTTCAGGACGACCTCCTGAAGAACCTCATGCCGTGAAGTACCCTCCCCTCCCCTCTCTCACTCTGCTTTGTCCTTCCCAGTAGCATCCACATTCCTCAAGTATTTCTCCTTATGAAAAACCGGACTGTGGTCCTAGGCCCCCTCTTGCTACCACCCTCTTACCCTCCTTCCCTACTACAGCTGCCTGCAGGACAGGTCTGGGCTTGCTCCTTCTGCTCATCACCTTCCGTTTGCTCCACACATCACTGCGATCTGACTTGGTCCCTGCCGTTCCCCCAAATGCACCCTGACCACCTGGTTGCTAGATAAATAAAATGGGTGTTTCCAGCCCTTATTTGCTGCTCGGAAGCGATTGGCTTCTGCCTCCTTCAGACACGGCACATTCCTCTCTCCAGACTTGAACTCCCTGGCTGTCACTGCACCGGCAGTTCCCAGGGTGGCCGTTTGCTTCTTCAAGGCCAGCAGGGGAATGAATGTCTACCAGGCCCATCCAGGACAATCAAAGTCAACTAATGAGGGTTTTAATGGCATCTGCAACATTCTTTTTGTTTTGCCATGCAACACAGTGAAGTCGCACCCTAGTCATGGTCAACCCACTCGCAGGAGGAATGGATTGTACAAGAACTTGGGTCACAGGGGGTCATCTCACAATTCTTCTACCACAAGGGTCATACTAGGAAAGGGCCCCTGGAGAATGGATGTCTGAAGGGGAACGTACAGGATTAACATCAGACTTCACCAGGAAATAAGAGGGGGCAGACTGAACCCCACCTAACTGGAGGGACCATTTCCTTGCCACCCTCACAAGCCACTGGAGGCCCCAAAGTGTAGGAAGTTCTGCCTCGGGCAAGGGCACCTCCGAATGGAAGATTTCCCCTGAAGGCAATGCCCAGGTGGGAGGACAAGGTGGGCAGTGGGGCATGAAATCAGAATCCTGAAGGGAATATGAGGGTTGTTTTTTTTTTTACACTTATCACAAGGAGTCATGGGCTTGAAAAATTGAGAAACGCTGCAGTAGATATTGATGCCTAAACAATGAAGGCACGACCAATCTAGGCAAGGGGAGGACAGTGTGAAAGCAGGTGCAGAGCCCGAGCGGAAGAGGTCTGCCATTTCTGCCCCATTTCTCTCCCCCAGTGTCAAGTTCAGTGTCCGAGCATAAGGGCTGACAGTCCCAGCTGCTGGTGTTTGAGTTCCTACAAGCAGCCCTCACTACACTCAGAGCTGGACGCATGCTGTCTTCGCCTCTCAGCAACAGGAGGGCAACGTGACCTTCAGCTTCCAGGGGGGGAAATTTGTAAGCACATTGTTCAAAGGGCCTGGCCAGTTAGTGGCCAAGCTGGATTTAGGCCAAACTGACCCCAAAGGCTGCACTCTTAACTATTATGCTTACCCCCCACTAATCAACCCCAAGCACCCACCCTGAGCCACACGGCTGGAGCCTTCTGCACATCATTCCATCTGCACCCCGTGACAGGCCCATGGGGAGGCACGGCTCTGTTTTGGAGATCAGGAGAAAGGCTCAGAGTACTGTGCTCTAAGGCTGAAGTATCAGAACTGAACCTCACATCCTGACCTAAGGGTCAAGTTTGGATTATTCCCATTTCTAAGTGTAACGCCTTTTGTAAGTGAGCAAAAACACTACAAAAGCTGGAGGCTACTGGACACATCTGGACTGGAGATGCTTTGTCTTCTTACCCCTTCATCCTCTACACCTTCCTCACCTTCCCCCTTTCTTCATTTCCTTGAAGCATGTACATGGAAAAGAATCCATCTCTTATACCCTGGAATGGAGGTAAGACAATATTTACCTTTCCAGGGAGATGTACTTTGAAGCCTCCTTCCAGACTGCAGACTCAATGGCCTTGCCCTCAGCTAAGGAAACTTAGCAAACACAGGGGGAAACTGGCCATGAGGAAGACTCCAGAAGGTCTAGCCATAGATTGTCAACTCACTTTTCTCTGACTCTGTGCAACTGGATATCACTTAACTTCCTAAATAAAAATTATATATATAATATATATCACATGTATGACATTATATATGATATATGTGATCTAGATGGTGTATCATATATTGTAGAAGTTTTAGGGGTTTTTGTTTTGTTTAAGAGAGTTGGGAAAAATGAGAAAAATATTATACTATTCTTCTGTCTTAGGGCTTCTTCAATTCCCCAGTTCTTATTATTCCAATAGTCCTGAAATGTTAAATCCTGTTCTTTTAAGGCCACCAGTGCTACAGACCCCATGTGGGCTTAATTACCTCCCAAAAGCTTTACCTCCAAATCCAGTCACATTGAGAGGGAATACAATTCAGAGGCCTCAGAGGTACATTGGACAGGTGGGGTCTCAGAATGAAAAGCAGCTTGTCTAGTTAAGGAACAGAATTTGATCACTATGTGTTTGTAGCACCTGGCTATCTCTATTAATCTTTATTGATTGCTTTCTCAAATCAATTTCCTTGGAGGGGTAGGGAATAAAAAAGCAATAAACCCTGTGATATACACATCAAGCAGTAAATTCGCAAACTGATTATTCAAGAGGAGGGTTATATTTTTAAGCTTCTATCTGACTTCTACATAGCATCTCATCTTGACTTCTATTGTGTCTTCCTTTTGTCAACAAAGTTAAGAAAAGGCAACTTCTGGTTGAATGGATTTGTGTTTCTGTGAACTGAGCCCGCCACCCAGTGGCTAACTTAGGAATTGCAGATGCAGAAAGAGAGACCAGAACAGAGAGACAGAGGGACAAACACAGAGAGACAGAGAAAGAAAATACAGTGCTTATGCAAATTAGAGAGAGGACTGCCACACACACCCCATGATAGCCCCAACAGAGGTCTAACCTGACTCAGCTTCTCATTAATTTAACATCAAGAAGTTGGAAAACTGGAAAACCCAGAGCAAGGAAACCTGCTATGTGAAGCTGACAGGAAGGCCTTATGGGAGGAGGGACAAGAAACCAGGTCAGGCCTGAGCAGTGACCTCGGGCAGATTTAACCCTTCCCGGCAGAAAAGCAGGATCCAACCAACAGATCAGCCCCTCCCTGAAAATAGGAATCCTGGAGGAGAAAATCCCTTCACAACAGGCAAAAATAAGTAATAGGGGAAAATGCTTTCCCTCCACCAGCACCCCTTACAACACTCACCTCCCCTCACCCTCCCTCTCCCACACACACACACACACACACACACACACACACACGCAGCCTTCACTCTTCCGCCTCAGTGCTGACACAACCACGTTCATAAACAGCTGGGAATGCGGTGCTCTCTTAGGGAAGACACCTGCAGCATACCAGAGCAGTTTTGCTTCCACTTCTATGACACCTCTTCACCTACACATGTCACTGCTCTTTATGGATCTTCCTTGGGCTCGTGTGGATGAGATTTTTGTAGCTAAAGGCTCTGAAATGGCCAAATATTTAGTAAATTAACTTCCAGGTCAAACAGCTCCCTGAGCTAAAATTCACTCCCTCCCTACCCATTGTCCATCGGCAATTATTCCCAGCTGCACTGTATAATGAGCTCCCCAAGAAGAGTACAAGGACCACAAAGGATATTTTAATTCATCAGCAGTAATATAAATATGCACCTGATGTAGACAGCAGCCTTCAAATACTAAGCGCCTAGAGAGAAATTAAACGTCAGAAGTAAAATGGCTGAAACAATTAATCCTCCAAATGTTCCCCTCCCAAATTGTCGTGTTGCTTAGCATCAGAGACTCTCACCTGGAGGCCTGGGCCGAGCCAGGCCCCTGCATCGGGCGCCATAGCCTACCCTTCACGGAAAGAGCACCTTGCCAAGTTGAATCAACCAAACTCAAATCTCTCCCTTAGACTACTTGTCCAGGGAGTCAAAGTAAAGAGAAAAAATGACACCAAGCATGAGTACCCAGGCACGAAATGTCGAAAACAGAAATGACTGACTCTCACACCCCAGTTACTCCAAACAACAACAAAACATCTTCTCCAGACCCAGTATCTAAAACAATCCAGAATCACATTAGAAAAATGTATATACTATCAAAAAGGTAGTATATATGGTAAAAGGTAGTATGATAATGTACAACTGCTTTCCTAAGAAAATCTGTGCCCATCTGTGCCCACTGCAGCCTCTCCCAGAATGGCTTTTGAGACAACTCGCTTCTAGCACGTTGGTTCCCAACCTCAGGAGTTTCCCAGGTGAGTTATGGAACTGTTCCCAAGAGGGCGAGGAGAGGCAGACCCCCCAGGTTGGTGGGTGGCAGGTTTACTAAACAGGGGGACTTACTGAGGAGACTTCTCCTGACTCCACACGATGGGGAAATCGCTGTACCCACCTGCCCCCCAGAATCTACTTTACGCAGAGGTCTTAATGAGGTTCCGTCACGTGCACCCTCCAAATGGTCTCGGTAACACTTTCCTGTCCCAAGGCTGTGTCCCTGACACTGGCTCCAGCTGCCGGAAGAGGGCGTGGAAGCCACGATTCTTAGAATCGGGAAGAAGTGGAGCCTCCAAGTCTCCAGGTTTTACCTGAGATTCCCTTTTCTCCCCAGGGTCCATTCCACATATTTTAAGGCCTTTTAATGTCCAGTTTCCCCTTGAGCCTTGTGTTTCTGGCATCTTTATACTTAGCTGGTTAGAATCCAGGTGGGGAAGAGGGATATTACAAACTGGGTGCTCCTCCAACAACTCAACCGTTCACTAACAATCGTAAGAACCTTTCCCGTGCTCCATCTGAAGGGCATGCAGGTCCCGCATGTTTCCAGCCTGTCTGACCTGACCTCTATGGTCTCAGGCTTTGTCCCAAAGAAATTCTCTTCTCCCTACAGCTCAGATATCAGCCTGTTCTTCGCTTTCCCTTCACTTCCCAAGTGCAGGCAGACTTCGTCTACTGGGCTTCCCGTGACTGCGCTTCACGGATGTTGTGATGTTGTTTTTGTTTTTGTTTTTATAGATTGAAGGCAAGACCCTTCCACCAGCAGAAAAAATAAATAAATAACAACGCCCTTTATTGCAACACTCACTTCATTGCAATGGTTTGGCACTAAACCCCCAACATCTCCAAGGTGTGCCTGTATTCTGACGTCAAGCCTAAACCTCATTTTACCAATTCCACTCCTCCTCGATTTTCAGGACAAACCTGATTCTTGGAGGCATCTGTATTCCAGGTACAGACACTTTAATTTTCTTCTAATTACAGGGCTTAGCATAATTCAAATGAATTTATTATCAATCTCAGCAAAAATAATAAATAATAATAATAACAACAATGAAGGTAACAAGCTTACTTTGATGGTCCTTGTATTTACATTTGACACTCAGTAGTTGTAAAATGCAGAGCTAACAGAAGTCAAGGGACCTGTATGTGTCATATTGTTAACGAACAATAAGGGGGGGACCTGAGACGATATACTATTACCCAAAAGGAACCCCCCAGGTTTGTTATGTCCACCACCAGAGGAAAGAGGTCTCTCAATGCCAGATATTCGTGAAAAGGAAAGGAAATGTTTATTTAATGCTATACAAACTTAAAGTAGTGACCTAATGTCTTCATCAAAATCCCAAAGTCCCTTAAAACACCCACAAACACACAGAGTCCTTCCTTCCCTCTTTGCCAGTCTGGGGTACCATATCTCAGGAAAAGAAATAGAAGTCCGTGGCTCAGGCAACCCCTAGTTCTTCCCAGTGATCCGTCTCGGCTGGTAGGCCTCCCTCTGTTCCCGGCACCATCAGCTGTGTCGCCAGGATCTCTGCTAAAGCTGGGTGCTAGTTCCCCCTTCTAAAGCTGTGGGGGTCCCCACTCTGGCAAAGCTGCGTGGTTCTCTCTCCACTGCCCCAACAGCGTGGTCCTCTCTGTACAATGGCCGCAGGAGTCTCCACTCTGCCAAAGCCTCGGGGTTCTTCCTCCTCAGTGGCTGCAAGGATGGGGGTCACTACTCTGCCAAAGCCAAGTGGTACTTCTCTGCTAAAGCCACATGGTGATTCTCTCTCACAGGGCTGCGAGAAGTCTCCACTCTGCCAAAACTGCATAGTTCTCCCTACACAATGGCTGCTGAGTCTGGGTTTAAATCCCCACACCAATCTTCCTCTGCAGCCCCACTTCTGACTCCTCCCACAATTGGCTACACCTGCCAGCACTCTCCTATCCTTCCAGCTTTACTGGGCTGCCATCGTGGGTCTGGGCAGGCGTGGCCTCATGTCATGGGGCCAATCTTCTCCAAGCTCCCACACAGGTGCTATAACTTGGGGGACCTGCCCCCAGTTGCGTCTTGGTGGGGAAGTTACTTCCATCCCTTGGCTCAGAGCAGGGCCACAGCTATTTAACATATCTATGCAACCAGTTAAAGGCTATAGATATGTTAAATCACCACATGAGGTTAGCTGCAAGGCTGTTGCTATGAAAAACAGCTCTCAATGGCCCTGCTCCATGTGTCCCTTCCCCAACCCACACACCTGTGGTTGGCCTGGGGGGGGGGGGGCGCTGAGGACATCTTAATATTTTCTGGACACTTTGAGTTCTGTACCCCATTCCAAATCCCTATTTGGGGCCCCCCCTCTTGGCTGCACCCTGGTACACTATGAGACCCAGTTTTTCAGGAGGTAGATTGTTCTTTGCTCCCCACATTTCAGTACAGATATAGTTTCTAGGATTGTGATGTATCTCATAAGCATATTTGTGTCCTCTCCCTCTCTCTCCCTCTCTCTCTCTCTCTCTCTCTCTCTCCCTCCCAAGCCAAGGTCAATATTTTCCCCTCTTTCATTACCAGCTTCAAAAGAGAGTCCTTCATGGATAAAGGGCTCGGCGGTCAGGGATCTCCACTAGCCTCCTACCAAAAACCACAGAAATCCCACCCCGTCTGCTGTTGCGACTGACTCTCACCACACACGACACAGCCCAGGGGCCAGGGGCCAGTTTCCGCCCAGCAGCCAGTGCTCGTGTGACTCTGTCGGACAGTTTCAGGGGCCTCTCTGCCTCAGTCATAAAGTGAAAAGAGTGTATTTGACCCATCTTCAACATCTCCTCCAGCTTCACGTTGCCATAATGATAAGGGACTTAAGACTTGGGAAATTGTAGCTTAAGGTAAAAACTGTAAGTCTAGCAAGTAATGTGTATGTCAAGCTTTTGTTTCAGAAACTACAGATAAGGTCCATCCTGGCTCCTGAGAAAAGCAGCCGACCTACTGGGGCACTGGCTAGAGATTAATGCCTGGGGACATGTTGGAGGCATCTGGGCCTTTTGTGTGACCACCCCTCACCCCACCTTGGGAACAGCTAACTGCTAAGAACAGGAAGGCTGCAGCTTTGCTCACCTAATCCTCCCTGAATTCAAAGCCCTCACTGCACCTTGCTTGTCCTCCCTCACCCCCTTATAAAAGATCTGGCCAGGAAAGAGAAGGCAAGATGGTTTGTCAGGGTATGAACCTGCCATCTTCTCGGATTACCAGCCATCTGAATAAAGCGCCCATAAAAGATTCAATCACTGTCATTGCTTATTGGATTTGGCAGTGACAGGCAGCCCGAACGCTGGTGTCTTTTCTAGTTACAATAAGAATTATTCTCAAGTCCTCTTAAGATAAAGTGTGCATTTTGGCCATGTTTAGATGTCATCCTTGTGGAAAGAATGTAAATAATTAGGCAACTAACATGTTGGAAGAATTAACTCGCTAATTGTCCCTTTAGAAAGCAGTTCGAAGAACTTCAAAAAGTACATGGGTCAGACTGGTAGATTTTGAGTTTGAAGTAGGGAACATGAGAGCACGAATCCTGCCCCCATGTTAGTAAACGTCAGTAGAATCCCGATCAGCCAGCAGGCAGCCCGAGGTCCTCCGTGGGTCAGGAGAGCTCTCCAAAGAGGCAGGAGGCCTCAGAAGAAACGACACCAAGACCTGGCTCGTCTTCACCCCCATCACTTGGACCTACAGAAGACAGGGGACTGAACTGATTGTTTTACCTCCAGTACAACCCAGGAAGCCGCCATTTGCAGATTCTTTTCCTCTTTTTCTTTAGGTAGGTCAATAATTTTTTTTGAAGCAGTAATTTCTTTTCTCTCAGGTTCCTGCACGTTGTTGGGTCTGACTCTCGTCTTTGGTCCTATTACCGTCCTCAACATTCCAGCCCCCAGTGGGTGACGTCGTGCAGCTGAATTCTCTCCACGTGTGCCATCAGTGGACGCACTCATTCTATGCGGCTCCTAAGACTGCACTCTGCTTCCCTGGCCTTTCAAACCCACTCCGTGATGAGACCAGTCCCTCCTTTAATATATGACAGGTGTCGCTGCATTTCAAAATGTGAGTCCTGAACACACACAGCAACAGCACATTGTCTATTCAGGACATCAAAGGGGCTATCGGGAAGAAAAGCTGTTAGGGGCTGCCAGCGCCCAGCTCTATAAAACAGCGGGGTTAAAACGGCACATTTACGCAACAGCTAAGCTCTTTATTCTCTATAAGAATAGCAAATAGAAGCTGGGTCCTCTTTAAAGAAAAGTTGTGGATCACCACTGAGAAGAAAAAAATAAATCAATTCTTCAATCACATTTGCAAAGTTTCCCAGGGAGAAAATCTGGTGGCTTTTCTTTCATACAGGCTCAAACTCTACTTACCCTACTCACCGTGCACCACACACCAGGTGCAAAATATTTAAATCCCATGAACAATTTCATCTGTATAGTTACACTATGCCAATCTACCTTTTAGCTTCTGATAAATGCACAGTCTGTTTTCAAATGTTTTTTTATTCTATTTCTTCTTAGAATACTGAATACACTGAATGTGTTTCTGATTCTCAGTGGATACTGGAGTCATAGCTCTCTTCTTCAACAGTAAATCAGGCTATATTTTTCCATGTAACAAATTCCCATCTCCAACTCCGTGTCCTGTATTACTTCTTAGCATAACCAAAAACTTCTCAAGAGATTTCCATTAGCTTTAGACTCCTTCCAGAGTTTTTCTAGAACTCTAATGGCACCTACAGGACAAACATAAAGTCTCCCTCCTGTGGGAGAGGAAGTCACTTCTGAGGGCCACCTGTGAGGTGATAGTCTTCAAGAGGAGGCTTGCCCTGTGACACAGGGGGAGTGTGGGACATACACCGACAGCCCCTCAAAGCAACAAGCCCTCTGCACCTCAGAACTCACCCAACGTGTTGGGTGGCCGAAACTGACACAGCAGTAATCCTCTACCAACTGTCATTGCATTGCAGATTCACCCACAAACCCAGCGCCTTCCTTATTTCCTGTTTAGTTGCAAGGACATCATATGAGACAGAGAAAACAACCGTGATCTCCATTCAGCTTTCATGGAGCTGGGTTCTCTCCGTGTGCTCCATGAACAGACACACTGATCTTCAAAGGACTCTGCCAGCCGCTCGCAGACAGGTCCCCCACCCGTTGCAGATCAGTGCAAAAACACCCAGTGCTTTGCGTCACCAGCTTTCTAGTAAGTCAACCGTGTGCTCGAAGTAGGATCTTTAATCCTGTTCATAAGAATAACACCGTAGTTTGACTATTGTCAGAGAAACCTAGGAAAAGTAATTTCCTTTACAGCTCATTAGATAGCTAACATAGGAGCATTGGACATAAAATAATGAAGTGAGTGTTTGCATACTGATGCCCTCACGATCAGCAAATTAACTACTTTTTTGGCTTAGAAGTACATGCTTTATCTCCTTATAAGGTGAGTAACAAAATTGAAGGGACTCTGTCTATATGTTACATATATCCGAATGTGTAAATCAATTTCAAATGATTAAACCATTTTAGGGGGTCTCACAAGAGAGGCTTTTTTAAAAAACAAAGGCCTATAATTTGTGATGGACATCATCATGCCCCTATTCACACCTTCAGTAAATTTTCATGTCTATTTGTTTCTTTTATTAAATTCAAGCCTGTGTGTTACCCAAAAAGTGGTGACTAATCATGAACCAGGGCTTCTAACAACAAAGGAAAATCCACCTCTATCTGCCTGTGCTGGCCATTGCCCCAGAGAAAATGTTGACGGATTTGGGGTATAAGAAAATATGAGCCCTGAGTCACGGTGCAGCTCAGCTGGTTGGGTGTCATCCTGTAAAGTGAAAGGTCACCAGCTCAATTCCCAGTCACGACACCTGCCTGGGTTGGGGGTTTGGACCCCGGTTGCATGTACAAGAGGCAACCAATCAATGCTTCTCTCTCACATCAATGTTTCTCTCCCTCCCTTCCCTTATCTCTAAAAATAAATATAATTTTTTAAAAAAAGAAAAAGAAGATATGGGAAACCCCACTTTTTACAGCAGAAGAGATGGTGGGCATTTCCTCTGGAAGGCGCCATCTGTCCACCGGTGGAGAAACTTCTGTTCTGAGCCACCATGGGGCTCGTGAAAGGCCCAAGACTGCAAGGCGCTAACAAAGGAAGGGTGTGAGGAAGGTTGTGGGCTTCCTACTCTCTCGTCTCTTTCTGTGACCTCTTCAAAAGAAGCTCCTTAGGAACTCTGTCCAATGGAAGCCTTTTTATTTATAAATGTTATTTAAAGCTACTTCAGATCACTGTCCTAAGGAAGAAAACTATTGTTTTCAGGGCTCTTACACCCTGAAACAACAAACACCCTAAGGTCGCTGACGCAGACCCTGGGAGATCACAAGCTCCCGTCCAGAGGGCAAGGAGCACGGTCGACCTTACAGCAGCGGTCGGGGCAGCCTCACGGCTGCTGGAGGCCCAGTTAGTCGGCCAGCCGGGACCGCAGTGCACATCTGCAGGGAGGTGAGTCCCAGGGCGCTTGGAAAGGGAACCTTCTGGCGACTCTGAGTGGCCACTGAAATGCATGTTTGTTTTGAAGACGGATTCTCCTCTCAGTCTTCTCCTGCTGGCCACTGCCCTGGGAGCCTTCGGAGGCTGGGCTGAGAAGAGCCAGCTAGCAAACAATCCGTGGATTTGAAAGAGGCGGAGGTTGGCTGTTTACCAACATCGGAGAGAACTTTAAATGACACTGCATAAGAAGGACCCTGGCAACCAGGAGAAATTCACACAGGACCCCCCAAGAAACAAGAAGAGCCCCCCCAAGAAAGCAGAGAGCAGCTTCTCCCCAGGAAATGGAAACTACTTTGAGAGGAGTGAGCGATTCAAAACTAAAGATGAATTTCATACTGAGCCCGAAGGGGTTCCCCAGGGGTCCGGTTAAGAAAACTTGAGTTCTTTAAGAGCAGACTGGGAACAGGGGCTGAGTCGCTCATTTTGCTCACAGATTAAGCACCAGCCTCGGGAAGCAAGTCCCTGGCAGGCACCATTTAACATGACAAAAGGCAGAAAAGCCTCGGCTAAATTACAGCCCTAAAGGGAGGCAGGTGGCCAGCACTTCATTGTCTCCACACCCGGCTGTCCCAGAGAGCTGAGTCACACTCAGAAGCCAGCTACGAGGCAGCCCAGGGCCCCCTGAAACCACCCTCTGGGCCAGCCCAACACAACGCTGTGAACCAGCCGGGTGTGCCCCTGGTGTCTCCCCAGGGCACACTCCCGCAACTGCTTTTGGCTCCGGAGCAGAAGCAGAACATTACCTGCCCTCCCCTGAGACACGTGACTGTCCTGGTTTGCCTCATTGGTAGGACCCTTCTGGAAAGAGTGAGAGTGTCGGCACCTCTATCTGCCCCACAGGAACCTCTCTCCACACCCGGGACCCAAAGTTGCAGCGCCAGGTTGGAACTATTCCCCCAGGTTCCATTCTAGCAGTCATCCTTCTCTGCAGTGCCACCGGCAGGGTTCAGAAGTGCCCCTCAGAGACAAAGTCAGGTGTCTTCTCCACCGGGCCCCCCAGCCCCTCCAGCGCCCTGACTTGGTGGAAGCAACCCCGTGCAACCTAAGTCCAGTCTCCAGAGCCTAACAATCGTACCATCTTAGTGTCTTCAAAGTGCATCTCGTCTTTCAGCCCCCATCACCTCATCACCGAGAAGCAACCCTGCTTACCACGTTGAAGTCATTCCTTTTAGTGGTGATCTTTTTTCCTAACTGGAAGATTGAAAGGTTAATTACTTTCATGTTGGAAGTTTATTTCTATGTTGAGCTTGAAACAACTGAGGCTTTGTGTGGAACTATTGAGAAATGTGACCACTGCTTTCTCACGGAACTTTCTTCAAGGTACACATACAAGTTTCAACATGAAGTTTCCCATAAAGTTTATATTCTTTTTCTAAACCAGATAGTACAGAATAGTGTGTGTGTGTGTGTGTGTGTGTAAGTGTATATATATAATATATATTTATCACAATAGGGAGAAACTTGACACCAATTTCTGCCAGGTAGGCCAGTCTATCAGACTATGTTAGGGTTAGCCCTATTAAAAGAAAAAATTAGGTATATTAAAATTTTTTAGTTTATTTGAGCAAAAGTTGATTAGAACGGGCAGTGCCGAACTGGAAGTGGCCGGGAGCCCTCTACCAACAGGAGCCTGGGGAGACACCTTTATAGAGAGAAGATGGAAGCAAAGCAAGGAAACTATTTGCTTGACTGTAGCTTAGGATTTGCCTTGTTTGGAAAAGCCTGGTTGGCTGTTTGTGAGCAGATGTCCTTCGGTTTCAGTTTCGTACCCTTGAGGCGCTGACAAGCTTAGGCTTTGGTGTGCATGCACAGGCTGCTAAGGTGTCAGAGCCACCTCAGTCTAATAGCCTCCTTGTTTAACTAATTCAACAGCCCCTATGCTGGGTATCTTCTACTTGCTCTCTTATATTTGGTCTCCACCCTTCGCTGCCCCTCTGTGAGCCCTAGGAGGTTGACTGCAAGACACTACATCGACGGGATCCCTTGCCTCTGGCTGCCAGCAGAATTTAACCAGTGGAAAGAGATTTAGCCTTGGAAAGAGATTAGCAAAGGAGTGAGGTCAGAGGATTGCCTGTCTCCCACTCAAATCCTTCCTTCCCAGGCTGCTCTGAGGCAGCTGCCTCCTCCCAAAGGCCACAGCTTCTATTTGGCAGCCTTGTCCACAGAGCTATGCCCTCCAGGTTCCAGTGCTAGTTCCTCCCATTGCCTCTTCAGGCCAGGGTCCTGTCAGCTCCCACAGAACTGCATTCTCCCCTGTTGGTTCCTTAAACTCAATCACACCTTTGCGAACAGTTCACACCTTTGTGAACCCTCCTTAAAACAACTCAGAAAACCATTTGTTTTCTGAGAGGACCCTGACTGATAGAGTCCTTAGTGCCTCATGTGGTCCTAGGAAAAAGGCTTTAAAATGGAATTGTGGGATTTGAGAAGTGTAGGGTGACATCCGTATCAAGAGGAAGTGGGATTCGAGTAGCACGTGGCAGGTGTTGGCATCACAGTCACTCCAGTTATCACAGAGCATGAGATGAATTTCGAGAAGAAGGCTAGCTGCTAAGAGACAAAATATTTGGGACGTATCACTGCCAGGACAATAGTGCTTATAAAATCTGTGGTGTTGATGATAAAGATTGTGGGGTAAGCTAGCTTCTCCCAGCAGTCCTAGAGAACATACATGGAAAAGAAAGGATGTTTATGACCATCCAGCTCAAAACACTATCAGAAAACCAGAAAGACTCAGCAGCAGGATTTAGGGAGTCCCTCACCTCGTGCAGTCACAGAGAGGCCATGGCTGCAGACAGGGGGCCAGGCCTGGTTTCAGGAAATGTAAGGTTGCAAAACCTGTTAAGGGCTGAGCTCCTCTGCATCCCCTCACCAAGACAGGTATTAACAAGGGTGGGAGAGTGGGAACCTGAGACATGGGAGGGGGACAGCTGAGCAGTTGGAAATGAATCCGAGGACTGTGAACCCCCACATCTTTCTAAACCTTCCCTAGTAGCGGAGCCAACCCCTCCCCACTCTGCCTCTGAGAGATGCAGCCTTCCAGGGGAGAAAATGATTTCCGTGAATGTACCTGGGGCAGTTGCTTCAAAAATGGGTGCTTATTCTCCTAAGGACCCAGCTCCTCAACCTTTTCTTAAGTTTATCATGGGAGTTGGGCCTTCACAGCGCCCAGACAGAAGCACAGCATCTGCTGCAGGGTTCCAAAAAGCTCGAACGTGAGTGATCTGTGTGACGACACGGAAGCCGAGGCATGACGCTCGACTGGATTGATACGGGTGCGCCCACCCAGGAATTTGAATTTAATGAATTGGGTTCAGGACCCAGGAGTGGTATCGACAGTCTACTGGACTGGTTAAGTGAAGCCACTCAACAGGTACAAGCACACCATGAGGTTAGAATTAAATGATTTACTATAGGAGAAGGGATCTGAAAATGTCGGACTAGATCTATTATGACCAACCTACTCAGCCACCCCTCACCTAAGCTTACCTTCTAGAAGAACCTGAGGACATTCCAGTCGCCAAGACACTTAAATATTAAATATTTATTGATGAGAGGGAAAGATATTTTTTGGTAGGGAAGAGGAAAAGCTCTATGGCAGCTGTCCTCTCTACAGCAATGACAAGAGGAGGAGGTGCCACCATGTCCCCCATTTGCAGCAGAAATAATGGGACCCCCGAATAGTAGAGGACAGGGAGGAGCCTTCACACACACCATGAAGAGCAAGTTGTTGGCAGAGGACTTAGACTCACAGACTCTGTAGAGTTGTAACTGATCACAAAATCCCAGGTAACAAAGTGGATAGGCAGCCCACCAGGGAGGCTGCTCAGCATTTACAGGTGGGAAATTCCAGGTCTGCTGAGCAGACAGCTAACTCAAGTTGCTGTAGTGAGGAACTCACACCCCCTTAACGAGTCCCCACATCTAAATGAGTCACAGACTCACAACTCTCTGGCTGAGTGCATGTACTCCACCAATGCTCTTCGCGCTCCAACACGTTTTTGGGCATTCTGGATGACTCAGTCACCTGTTACATGAACTAGTTCTTCTGTCTCCAAGTTTGCTGTCAGCTGTCACCAGCCAAGTTTCTTTCCTCTTCAGATGTCCCTTCTAATTCGCTACTAAGCGCCTGCCTTCTTAGCACAGTAGGCAGCATGTCAGCCTCCCGTTTGCCTCAAAGCTTTATTTTAAGAAATCAATTCTACAAGCTGATTTTACATGGATGTATACTCCAGCAGGCCTCTCCGAGGGAAGGCTCATTCCCACATGGATGTGGTTTGTACAGAAATTTGGCCACATCTTGGAGTCAAGCCCACTCACTGTCAAAGCCTTCCCCTGGTTCCACAGCTTCCAAGTCAGACTGTCCCCCTTTTAAACTACTTTCAGTCACCTCCTGGCGATCCATCTTCTAACAGAAACCCGTTCCCCACACTTTCTTTGGCTTCAACAGTTAAGTGTTTACATATTATTAAAGTTCATTTTTACAATATCAATTAGTCTTCTTCCAATGAAGGGTTGATCTGTTCCCCAAAGGGCTACCTGGTTCACTTCACAGACCAAAGTCAAGTCCTAACGCCTTCATTTCAGAGTCCAACCTCAATGCTAGCTGGCCCACTGTTGGGTTGCTTGTGTAAGAGATTACGATCTCCGTCCAGCATGCAACTAAGTCCACATGGTCTGTTTGCTTTTTTTTTTTTTTTTTTACAAAAACAGAGGTGCCAAATCCTAACATAGCCTGGAGCTTATAGGGGCAACATTAAAAACCAAGCCCACTGGCAATAAGTTAAGCTCATTGCAACAAGATTCCTGTTTTCTGGTGGGTAGTTTCAGTAAAGTCAGCTCAAGGATACTTCAGGATCAAGAGGGGTAGTCCAAAGCCTGACCAGGACTCTGAAATCTAGGCTGGCTTTAAGGCTTATCCTCCTTAGTAAGGCAGGGTACCACTATTCAGAACCCAGGGCTTCAGGATCCAGGGTAATTAAAGGGCAGTAGAGGCTCATCTTGGAGCCTTCTAGGGACACTTCCGGGGTTCACGTTCCCTGGGATTCATGATCATGTGAAACCGAGGCAGGTCTACCAGAACCCCCAGTTGGCCACCATAGCCATCCTCCTTTTCCAGTGGCGTCTGTGCACGAGCCTGGGTTTCTAGAGCTGGATTCTCCACTTCCCAGACCACAGGGAACAAAGCCAGAAACCCACTTCCACAAGTATCACAGCACAGTGACATGAAAGAAAGTGAAAAGAACATTCAGGGCCACTAACTGAAACTAAACTTGGATCCACACACAGTTCCAGCAAACCTCCGCAGGCACCGCCAGTCTTCAGGGCACAGCCGGCTCTTCACACATTTGTGCATTTGCTGGTGCACACAACCGAACCCAAAGGAACGCACCTAAATGTGCTCCAGACGCTGGCGAGCCAGGAACCGCCTGAAACCCAGGCACGACAGTTTGCTGAAGTCAAGTGTAGAACCCCCTGAGGCCAAGGACAGGGCTTCATTCACCCCCAGTCTGGGGGACCGTGATGGATCAACGGACAAGCCAGGTGTGGAAGTTTCTACATGCTGTCATCTTAAAGGAGAAATAAGTTACACACATTTCTTTACATCTCTAGGCATTTCAGGGGGTGATTCTTACAGGCTGATAGGAGGTCAGTGATATAAATTAGTGGGCAGTAATCCCCTCCTACCGAGGGTTTGCATTTCTGTGGTTTCGGTTACCAGTGGTCAACCACAGTCCAAAAATGTTAAATGGGAAATTCCAGAAATAAGGCATATGCTTTAAATTGTGCTGAGCAGCATGATGAAATCTCCTGCTGTTCTACTCATTCCCGCCTGGGATGCGACTCATCCCTTCATCCAGCATCTCCATGTGGCACACCCTCCTCTCGCGTGAGTTGCTTAGCAGCCGTCGTGGCAATCAGATCCACTGCTGAGGTATCGCAGTGCTTGTGTTCAAGCCACACTTATTTTACTTAAAAATGGCCCCCAAGTGCAAGAGTAGTGATGCTGGCAGCTCAGATATGCCTAAGAGAAGCCATAAAATGCTGCCTTTATGTGAAAAGGTGAGTACAGTATAATAAGATATTTTGAAAGAGAGAACACATTCACATAACTTTTATTACAGTATATTGTAATAATTGTTCTTTATTACTAGTTATTGTTTTTCTCTCTTACTGTGCCTAAGTTATAAATTAAACCTTATCATAGGTGTGTATGTATAGGGAAAAATAGTATGTATAGGGTTTGGTACTATTCATGGTTACAGGCGTCCACTGGGTACGTCTTAGAACACATCCCCCAGTGGTAAGGGGGTATGACATCACATAGGATTTCCTGATGGAATTTTCCCTTTGGTCAAGGTCAGAAAAGGTAGTAAAATTGATATGTGAACATAGCAACATAACAGATAAAGGTAGTCTTCTTAAGGGATCTGTAAGATAGTGGATCAAGGGAAAAAAAGCTTTCCAGAACCAAGAGCTTTGAGCCAAGAAAGAGAGAGCTGGAATCAAAGGGGTTAGTGAGAACCTCAGAACCTATAAAGATGGGGTGTTGAGAAACCCCTTCTAGAAGCCATCTGGAGGGAAGGGAAGGAGACCTGTCTGGCTTAGTATCTGCTACAGAACCTTCTTTAGACTATGTAGGTAGATTTCTCCACTTCAGAACTTCTGAAAATTAGCCCTAGCTGGTGTGGTTCAGTGGATTGTATGCCAGTCTGTAAACCAAAGGGTCACCAGTTCAATTCTCAGTGGGCGCACATACCTGGGTTGTGGGCCAGTTCCCCAGTAGGGGGTGTGCAAGAGGCAACCACACGCTGATGTTTCACTCCTTTTCTTTCTCCCTCCCTTTCTCTAAAAATAAATAAAATCTTTAAACAAAAGAAAAACTTCTGAAAATTAAAATAACCACTGAAATAAAAGTGGCTTATTCTAATAAACAAAGGATGCAGTACCAAATGAAGTGTATATGAGGGAACTGTTAAGGGTGGATGTTACCTCTCAGCTATGAATGGCTTTTTATTTATTTTACTCAAAACAAGCATGTGTATCGCATTTATTATGTGCCAAGCCCTGTTTCTCAGAGGTTTACAAACATGAACAGATTTACTCCTTATAACAACTGCAGGAATAAACAAAGACTGCCCAAATGAGAACAAGAAGAGGCTATTTATTCGGAGCTTGCTACAGCAAGAAAGGCAGCCACCATGGGCTCACACTTGGCAGAAACACAAAGGCAAGCTGAGGAGTGGGGAAGATTTTTCACGGCAAAAAGGAAAAGCTTCCAGGGCCCCCAGGCTGGAGGCCGTTGGATGAGGAAGCTGTAGGAGGACGGACTAGATGCAGGACCTCCTGTGTGGTTGGCTAAGGGCACATTTGCCTTTCTCTAGTTGGCCCTGAGTTGGAAGCTGAGACAAAATTTAGAAGAGCTGTCTGTTATGAATCAGATTGTAGCTCTTTGGGGCCCACTGTTACAGGGGTGATTGTCTGTCTTCCCAGATTGTCTGCTAGAAACAGTGTTTTGACTCCCCAGGTCCGGCTGGGAGACGGCAGGCTGGCTTCCTGGGCTGCTTCCTGTGGAGAATGGGCTGGTGTTCTGGGCCAGTTGCTGTGGACTGTGGGTAAGAGCCCTGTTTTCACATATGGTCTGGACACAGCTCCTTTGCATATTCAGCCTCTCACAACCCTACCGAACAAGAACTCTCACTCTCACTTCACAAACGAGGGGCGTATGGCGCAGAGACCCAGTAAATGGTGGAGCGAGGTCAAACTCAGCCCCTCTGTATTCCAGCTACGCCCTCAGTCCTGCAAGCAGCTGCCTCCGAGGTTACCATCTTGGTGCTGGGTCTGTTCAGGCCATTTCTGTAAGTTTAAATCTCTGTTCTTCTACCCAGCTGTTTGGGGTCCTGCCCACCTATTTCTGTGGCCTAACCAAAGACGAGCGCTTGACTCTGACATGCTGATGCGCAATGCTGTGCAATGTACTGTTCCGTTAATAACTTATGAAATCTTTTTTTTTTTTAGTTTGGCTTCTGATTGTCTTCCCTGCTGAGACTAGGAAAGGAGAACACCTTCGGCTGGGTTCCCGGGAGGCAGGCCCTGGAACGGCGATGAGTAGGTAGGTGTCTGAGTATCTGAGAAAGCTCTTGGCCTCAGCCCCTGTGGGAGGGAGTGGAGGGCAGCAGAGCTGAGCAGGGGGAGAAGCTGAGCTGTGGCGCAGCCTCACTGAGCAGCCCCCTCAGGACAGTGAACCTGGGAAGGCTCTTCCCAGATGGCCTGCATTGCACAAGGGCGGCTGGCCTTAGAACCCTCAGAAACTGGCCAGGACTGCAGCCTGCCCCTGGGAACAGCCCTGGGTGATTGCCAGAGGGCACTGTGGGCTGTCTCCCCACAGTGCTCCCACGTGCCTGGGGTGAGTCCTTCCCGACAGAGGGGAGTCAGCGTCCTTGATTGGTGACAGAAAGGAAGTGTAGAATGCGTTCGTGTATTGAAAATATCAGCCTTAGAGAGCGAACACCCTAAGAAATTACTCTTCAGAAACTACCAAGAATAAAATATGGTTTTTAAGGTGCCGATTCCTGGTGGTGTTGTATTTGTCTGCACTAGGATAGACACCAGCCAATGAGAAGCAACCTGGATGCTGATGTGACGATCTTCAGGGTAAGTGAACCATTAGAACTATGTACCCAGAAATGTCACAGGTAGTGGGGGTGACCAGGTGGCTTACTGCTGGGTCCCAGCTTCATCCTCATTGAAACCACAAACTCTGTGATTTCCTTAAGACACCAGGGTAACTCCCTGAGACCTGGGTCCCAGCCTGGAATTAGACCAGAGCACAGGGCCTTCAGTACATTCCTTTGGATTCTATCCTCTAGGGTTAAATCTTGGGATCCCCGAGCTTGGGGCCGCTCCCTTGAACTCTGGCCAACCCTGGAAAGAGGGAGAGAAAGTTCCATGAAGAGGAGGGGAAGGGGCGACAAAATGGAAGAAGGAAAGGGAGTAGGGGAGGGGACAGGGAGGAGAATGGGGCGAAAGGAGAAAAGAAGCAAAATAATACTAAAAGGTGGGGGGAGGTCCGGCCACAGTGTCCTACCTGAACACAGGGGTCCTCTCCCCACCTACCAAGGCTGATTTCATGTTGGATAAAACATCGTCTACCTATCAGAACTGTCCTGGAGAGCACAGTAAAGTCTTATTACATTTCACCCCCATCACTTTAAGCAAAAAATCAACAGACACAAGTCACGCACTGAAACTGAACCCTCCCCACTAAAATGGGTGCGAGGCCAAGCCAGAAAGAGTGACACCCCATAATGACTGAGTAGTGAACGCTGGAGGCAATCTTTTCACTTTACACTCAGAGTAAGACTATGAAAAGGAATCATCTACTTTTCAAGTGATTTGCTCTTTGTAACAAAGTGCTGAATGCAAAAAAAGAAAAGATTTAACAGTTCAGAAAATAGCTTTGAAAGTTTGTATAAAGGAGCATTTCTCAAAATGTTTCTTCTACAAAAAAAACTGCACACCATTCGTGGGAGAAAACAGGCTATTTTCAAAGGCTGAATAGCAAAAAAAAAAAAAAAAAAAAAAGCATCTCTTAGATTTTCTAAACACTGTAATAGAAAATCCTCTTTCTGGCACTGAAAGATCCCTTCAGAATGTTAAGCATGTATTTACTTCAAGAATGTACTACTTTGAGATTTTTATTTTTCTATTTTTTTTTCACAGGCCTCCTAGCAAAACATTCAGCCTCGCCTGGCCTCCTCTGACTCAGAAGGCTGAAAACTTCGACAGCTTAAGGCAGGTTCTGCAAAGTTGTTTGTTTTTTTTTTTTTTTACTAACAATAGAGTTAATCCTCACATTAATTTTTGAAATGTCAGTCTTACACAAATTTTGCTGAAAGTCAGGTAACCTGAACCACTTACAGGAAGGATGCTGGAACGTATCATACTTGTGTTATGCAACAGCATTAGGAAGTTTCGCCTATAAAAGCCTAAAAGTACTATCTGAAATGATTGAAAGGAACCGGGGTTTATCATAGGTGTTTGGAAGCCAATTGAGTGTTAAGTTATTCACCTGCAGTGGTTCACTGCTGTCATTTGTGAAGAGAAGGTTTTTGTTTCATTATGCTTTTCTCTGATTAGAAAATCCTCCGTTTTGCAGGGGAGCTTTAATTTTTTTCTTAAGCCATTCAACTTTTTTTACATACCTAAACTGGAAATTTCTTTGAAAAACAATGATAAGGTAGAACCATTTAGCCAAGAATGTGCTGAGTTCCCACCGGGCACAGGGGACTGGAGGGGGTGGGGTGGGGTAGGGGGTGGCCACACTTCATAATTCCCTTTCCTCCTTAACTGCACTCCATTTCTAACACCATCCCCGAGGCTGCTGCAACCAGGGATGACACCAACATCTCTGAATGTGGCACATCTTACTTCTTTTTATTTGGTGTCAGGTGACGGTAATGCCGCTATTCCCATAGATACAAAAAATGGGTTCACTGCGACAGACATCCCCAGCCACCATAAAATATTATACAAAGCAAAACCCCAGTTCCAGCAACATTCTGGGACCCTGAGATTTCATAGTCATTGTGCCTCCAATTTAGTGACTCCTCCACCTCAACAAGGTCCTAACACTTTCCATGACCTGTTTCTGTAACCAGTTCCCTTTCATGAGACGCGACGTATCCCCAGGCACATCCCTTGGCAGGAAGGGGCTCTCAGAGTCGAGGGGAGCATCGTATCCAGCTCTTCAGAAACTGCTGGAATAAATAGATGTGTGCCGCCTGTCACAGGCAGGAGGATAAATAAAAAAAAAATTGTCACTCCAGCTGTGCTTCTGTTCCCTAAACGCCAGCCCTGGAGGGTATGGACTCTTGCTGGGACGGAGAAAGTGACAGCTCACAATTTCACAGGCCCCAGGGCGGAGAATTTAATTTTCTTTTCCATCAAGTTTTGAAGTGATATCGCTCTCCTTTTCCCGAGAGCACAGAGACTGACACAGAAGCCAGAGAGAGAACCCGTTCGTCTCAGTGTGAGAAAGTTCCCCTCGTTTGGCTTCGCACAGGCTTTGGTGACATTCCAGGTATGGTCTAGGTTGTACTTAATACAAGTACAATGATATAAGTAAGGTGCTCAGAGCGGGTAGGGGAGTAGGCAAAAGTCTCCCCTTGGGCAGATGCATGCGAGCTTCGAGCGGGGATGACTTTGGAACAGGGCCTTGAGGAGACAGCAGGGCTTCCCCCACTGGAGAGCATTCCCGGGAGACCGAGCAGCTTCCCCGGGCACCCGCGATAAGCGTGGGGCCGGGCGCAGGTGCACACAGCCTTCTGAACTCCTGGAAGGTAATAAAATAGCCTTCGGTCACTTCTAGTCATAAAAATAGCCTCAATTCAAAAACTGAAATACTTAGTCCCATGCAAGAGTGAAAGTTCCAAAATTTAGGTGAGCGTTACGGTTTCTCCCTCCTTCCACTTTTGCTGGCTCAGTTCAGAAGTGGGGAGGCGGTGGGTGGTGGTTCTGCTTCGACTCCCTCCTGGCTACGTGCTCCCCCTTCAGGGAGCGATAACCTCAGACCCCTCCTGGGCCAGAGGGGGCGGCAGAGAGTGAGGGAGTAAGGGATTTGGGCTCACCTAGAACTCCCAGGTGGGTCTGGCTGCCAGTTACACAGGGCCTGTGGTGGTGCTTCCTGTGGGTTCCGGGAGGGCCTTGAAGTTCCCAGGACTCCAGCGAGCCCCGTGGCCACCCCTCCCTCCAACCCTTTGGCAGCCAGAGGTAGCATTACCAGCCTCCTCATGCTGAGTTTTCCTCGCTCCCCCAATCCACCCTGTACGACAGGGCCCCAGAAGGCCTCCCGGCACCAGGTCCCTCTCCCACCAGGTCCGCACGTGTCCACGGAGACAGTCACACACCCTGTGCCCTGACAAATTCTGAGAGAAGGCCGCTCCCAGCACAAGCACCTCCCCTGCCTCTGCTGCCATGGCGGCTCCCAGGCCCGCTCTTGCCCCCTGGATTCCCACGCAGGTGTCAGACCCCACCCCCTCCCCATGTCTGCTGGCTCCAGGACACACTTCAAAGCCCCCCAGTTGGCCCTGAGGAAGCCCTTGCCACAAGCTGGGATTAGAATGGAACATGCTGTCGCCCCTTTTCCAAAGCAGCCCTCAGTCTATGTGTATCCACTGACAGATGCCTGGATAGACGGACGATATGTGGAGAAACGGAATAAATGGCATTTATTCAAGAAACAAGACCTACTGCTTTTAATAAAATGCATTTAATCTCACTTGAAGGAAAATTGTCAAAATCAAACTGATGTTCTTTCTTTACAAGAGATATTATTTCCTGAAATATTTTTTTAGGGATAATCAAAAACACTGATGAAGACTTAGTTTTCAATCATCAGTCATTTTTTCTTGCATGCTTCAATTTTAGACATAATTTACTACCACTCTGATATGAAAGACCATGTTTTCCCATATTCTTTCTCCCAACGCCTTTTCTTAGTTATATTATTTAGCATGGTTCTGATTCCTATCCTTCACACTGTTTCTGGTTCTGGGGGCAGGGGGTCTGTCTGTGTGAGAATGGCCTGGGGCCAGGGGCCTCCCGTTCCCCCTCCCCCGAGTGGTGCGACATTTTAACAAAGACCTTTCCCCTTCCCCACCAGCTTGTGTTTTATGCCTGGGCTTGGCGCAGGCAGCTGAATCCCGCTTTGGTTCAGTAACATTAAAACTATAACAACTACATTTTACACAATAAAAGCTCTTAGACTTCTGATTCCTCCAAGATAAGAGTAGCCCCATTCCTCCCAGGTTCCCCCCACTCCCCCCAACACAAAAGGCCTGCACACGACACAAAAAGCCCTGGAAGCCCCTGGAAGGTGGCCTGCCCAGGGATCTGAGGACTGGAGAAATGCCACAGTGGTGAGTCCCCAGGTGCTTCAGTCAGGGTTCTCCCCAGACACAGGGTCCATAGAGCAGGGTCCAGCAGAAGTCACGCATGCCTGAGTGTGGCTGGCCGGGTAACAATGTGGGTGCAATAACTTATACTTTTAACTTGAACATTTCACCTAAAATGTCATGGTATGCTTGAGCATGATATTGTTATGTTACAGAATGACATGCTTATGATTTTGTAAATAAAGAGTTTGTAATAAAAAAGGGGTATTATTTTGAGTTGAGCATGGGCTGCGAACCAAAGTGTTGCAGATTCGATTCCCAGTCAGGGCACATACCTGGGTTGCAGGCCACGGCCCCCAGCAACCGCACATTGATGTTTCTCTCTCTCTTTCTCCCTCCCTTCCCTCTCTAAAGAATAAATAAATAAAATCTTTAAAAAAAAAGGGGATATTATTTGTGCCGGAACTTGGATATATGTAGAGCTATAGAAAGAGACTTATTTACTATGAGGGGCTTGCTGACAGATTATGGGTGATACAAAGTCTCACGATCTGCCATCTGAAAGCTCCAGGCCTAGGAAGTCCAGTGGCACAGCTCCAACCCAGACTCCAAGGCCCGAGGGCTCAAGCAGACAGCAAGTTTGCCCTGCTCCTGCTTTTCGTTCTGTTCAGCAATTAATGGGTCGGACGACAGCCCACCCACACTGGTGAGGGCAATCTCCTTAACTCGGCCTGAGTGTCCTCCTTGCCTCCGGGACACCCTGGCCCTGGTGCTGCAGAGTCGCACACCTGGAATCACTAATAGGCACGAGTGGAAAAGCTCCAAGAAAAGTCCGTCCCTCCCAGCCAAAGGATGGTGGCCTAGCAATAGACCTTTCTGGTAAAGCCTGCATTACTCCAGGCAAATGCCAAAAGGAAAAGCCCATCTCCTTCAGCGTTCGACAGGACTGAGCAGGGACCAATCTGCCATCCCACCACCTCGCTCCTCGCAGACATGCACCGGTGCTGCGTCAGCGGAGCCCAGTGAGGAGCTGATCTTCCATCACCACACGCCCCCCCCCCCCCCCCCCCGAGGAAGCAGGGGTGTTCTGACTCTCCCAGCAGCACAGTGTCAGCAAGTTCCAAGGGAGGTGAGCCTCCGGCCGGCCCCAGCAGGCAATGACAAGATTAAATGAGGCCATGCAAAGCAGGAAGCAGGGCCAGCTGGCACTCCTGCCCGTCCACCCCCAGTGTCTGCAGGGCCCACTGGGGACCAGAGCCTCTGTCCCGCCCAGCAGCAACTAGGTGCAATGAGGTGTATCAGGTGGCTTAGTCAACACTTCATTCCCTGTTGACCTCTCCCTGGTGGCGGCAGAGCCCAGTGGGGAGCTGATCTTATACCCCCACTTGGAAACACTGAGTTGGTACAGGCCAGGAAGCTAACAGTGACACCAAGGGGTGGAACTGAGCTTGCCACCCCACCTGTCTGCAAGGAGACAATGGGGACATCAGTGCCTTGGGTCTTCTGGAGTGATGTCAGGCAGCGGGGCTTAGCTGAAAGCTTAACACGCCGGCCCTCCAGCTACACCTCAACAGGGGACTGCCTGCCTGCTCAAAAGAAAAAGAAAGGAAGGATGGTCACATAGCATTTGGAGTCTCACAACAATATCCAAATTGCCCAGGAGACAATTTTAAAATTTACCGCAAAATTTTAACAATGTGAGATAATGGATATGTTCATTAGCTTGACTGCGGTAATCACTTCACAATATACAGGTAACACAACATCCCATTGTATACCATATACACACAATTTTTATTTGTCAATTATACCTTAATAGAGTTATGAATTTTTTTTAAAAAGAAGTTACTTGCCATATCTAAAAACAAGAAGACTACAACGTGAATTTAAAAAGTCAATTAAGGCCAAAATGGGTTCACTGCTGAATTCTCTCATTTAAGGAAGAGATCATACCAATAAAACTCGTTAGCTTCAATTGGTAATAAAGGAGAAGTAGTAAAGGGCAAAGGAAAGAGAGGAAAGAGCAGCAAAAAAACATTACAACGTATTCTTTGGTGGGCTGCAGAATTTTAGTAATTAGTTGGTGCGTGCCTTGTGATGAGGAGGACTGAAAATCTCTGATTTATAGGACTTTGCAGAGTCAGATAAAAGCGTACACACATACCCCGAGTACTGGGTTGCAGCAAAAATGATAAAGTCGAGTCGACTTCTGTTCCTCATCTCAGATAATTTATCTGGCTTAAGAAAATACCCATAAAACTAGTAACCTGCATGTGTTTAGGGCATCTCATCACCAACAGATCAGGGTTATAGCCATCTGGAGTAAGTTCTTACCCATCTGAAGAAATGAACTTTTGGGAGCAGGCTAATTCTAAAATCATCTATCTCTCAAAGCAAGTCAGTTTTCTTTATTATGTTATATTGAATTAGCACACTCTTGAGAAATTAGTTGCCTTTGTAATATCATCAAAGCCAGGCAGTACATTATTTTACTTATAAATCAATAGCTTGGCTCACTTGACAGAACCCTGGGCAGAGCTGCTGACTGATCAGCAGGATGAGACACTCACATATGAATTACGGAGGAGACGTACCACAGAGCATAGCAGGATTAATTAGTAAGGAATAGCAATCTGACCCTACCATTTGTGAAGGGCAGAATTCATCTGATTAATTAGAAAATGATGGTGGAAACCAAAAGCATTTCTGGGGATTGATGGTCATCTGGGAAAACTAAGAACCTCAGATTTTGTATACTCACGTCATGCCCGGCCATCAAACCTAGCTGTGCACGAGTCCCCCCGGAACTGCATTTCGCTGACCTTGCTCTGTTGGTGGCATCACTTTCTCTGGTCCCTCTCCAGCTCTTCCACCACCTCCACCATCAAAACTGCCATCGTCGGGTCATTGGAAATTCATCTAGAGACTTTTTCCTTGCAAGCCCTTTTTCAAGCAAGAAAACCTTGCTCAGAAGGACCCAAGAGACTTCTCACTTGTCTCATCAAAACTAAGCTCCATGCTCAACCCTAAACAAGGAGAATGGGCCCCCGTGGCTTACACTGTGCAGTCTGTGTGTTACAGCAGTTAGCGTATCACAGTCACTACACGAAAGCAGACTTGGGGCCAGCCATATTCTCTGATCACGGGGTTGTGTGTCCATTAGCCACGCATTCAGCTGCAGATAACAGGACGCACAACTCCCAGTGTCCTAGCGCTTCACTGGACTTATAAGACCAGCAGTCCAAGCAGGCACACCTGCTCCACGATGCCATTGTGACCCAACTTCTTTGTGTTGTCTGCTCGGTCATCGGTAGCACATGGGAGCTTATCATCATGCTTGTCTTTCCTCCAGACATCACGTCTGCATTCCAGTGAGGAAATGTAGTGAGGAGGAAGGGGAAAGGGCAAAGCCGCAAGCAAAGCGGGTTTCTCCGGGTTGTCTTCGCCTTTTCATTCCAAAAGCAACTCTATCCACGGGAACTCGAGCCTACATGGAGCCTACATCTAACTATCAAAATGCACCACATGCCCTGACTAGCAGCCTGGTAGACAGGGAAGCTGAGTCATTTTAGCTAGATACTTTGCTGCCCTTGACGAAATCGGAGTTCAGTTTCCAGAAAGAAATGGAAGGGATGATGTTGGGCCAGCCTATGTGCAGAGTCTGCTGCACTCGATAAAACTAGAGATAAAAAGGAAGCAGACTCTTTTCAAAGTCAAATCCCTTGGAAACTTAAAATCAGCCTCCTTAGTGATCCTTAGATTTAAGAGGAAGTAAGAATTATAACGCCATCTGTACCAATTATAATTCTAAAAACCAAAGCACATGAAATAACCCCAAAGTACTCAGATGTGAGACTTTATTTTTACTATTACATTTTTTAAAAATAGAGAAATATTTCAGTTCTTTTTTATAAAACTGGTACGGCCTTATACTAAAACCTGTGGAAGGAAGGGAGGGAGGGAGGGAGGGAGGAATGAAAGAGGGAAGGGAAAAATAACAAATAGTGCTTACAAACATAATACCAAGCAAAATATAAATATATTAAATCTGACTCTAATTCAAATAAGTAATTTACCACTACCAGAAAACTACCAGACCAGAAAAATTGCTAAATATTAGAAAAAAATCTATATATATAATTTGTCCTATTTACAAACCAAATATTTTTTAAAAGTATATAAAGGCACCTAATAAATACAACATCCATTCTGGAAAATCATTAAAAGCTTATAAATAGAAGGAAATTTCCTGGCTGTGGAAAGTATTGATCAGAAATCACTATTAAATATAATTAATGATAAAACAAAATTATCAACAGAAACAAGACAAGTATGCTTGATTTCATTACAATTATCCAACATTCTCAAAGTTCTGCCCATGCAAATTGCAAAAGAAGAATTAAGAGATATTCATCATGCACAATGAGGCAAATCATCATCACCTTTGGCACATGAAATGATAGTCTACCTGGAAAGTCATAAATAACCAGTGAAAATTTATATAACTAACGGTTCCTGTTCAAAAACTATCATCAGTCTTACTACAACAACCAGCTAGAAATGTAGTAAGGCTATATCCAGGAATTTATACCAAGAGGATTTCCATGTCTTGAAATTATTTAAAAAGATGTCCGTTGTAGCACAGCAACCACACACGGAAATATTCTAACCATCCGAAACAGTCCAACGTTGTTCGGTAGAATGCTGTGGAGCCGTTAAAAAGGATGCTGCGTCATGACGCTGCGTCAGAACTGACTGCAAAGTGAACACGAAAGCAAACCCCTGGCTGAAAACCATAGTTAATCCTGAGTGGGAAGGTTATAGAAACTTATTTATTTTTCTAATCGAATATCTATTTTTTCTAACAAACACGTACTGGATTTGCAACTTTGTCTTTAAAATTGTATGAGGAAAGTTGGCGCCAAGCTGCAAAAGGCCTTGTGGTCCAGGCTAAGAGGGCCTCGGAGCCCTTGAAAGTGCAGACAGGGTGTTCCAAACGTCCAGGCGCTCTCGCCCGGCTGGGCTCTCCCCCACCTGCCTTTCCAACGAGTTCAGCGTGTCATGAACGCGGTCTGAGCAGGGAAGACGTAGAATCTCAGGACCCCACAGGATGTGTGTGAACGGAAAACAATGCTCAGAAAAAGGCTGTTTAAACGGTCAGTTTTACAGGATGAATTTAAACAATGAGAGTCTCCAGGTGTTTTAAGTTTGCTGGAGCTGTCATGCAGCACCACAAACTGGGGGGTTTCAACAAAATAAATTTATTTTCTCACAGTTCTGGAGGCCAGAGGTCCAAGATCAAGGTGGCAGAGGGTCTGGATCCCCGGAGGCCTCTCTCCCTGACTTATAACAGGGCCAGCCGTCTTCCCCCTGTGTCTTCACCTGGTTTTCTTGAGTGAGCCTGTGTCCTAATCTCCTCTTCTAATGAGGACACAGTCATGCTGAATTAAGGCCCACCCTAATGCCCTCCTTTTAACTTAATTACCCCTTTAAAAACCCTACATCCAAATACAGATTCTGAGGCCCTGGTGGCTCGGACTTCCACACAGGAATTGGGGGGGGAGGAGCACAATTCAGCTGGTGACACGTGGTTGCCCTGGGACTACAGCCACCTCAGCTGGGGCTGGGTGGCCTGAACAAAGGCAGGCCCCGCCTAGGGTGGGTGGTGAGCAGTGTGAGACTCAGCGTGGGCTTCAGAGATGCCCTGTGCAGGAATGCAGTTGGTCTTCAGGACCCTTCGAACCCAGGTGTGCAGACTAGATCTAACCATGAGACCTGTTCAGTGAGGGGCCAGCATTGCTCTCATTCCTACTACCAAGCTGTGGCTTGGGTTCCCTGTGTTGGGCGTAAAGTAGGGGAAAAGAAAAGTGGAAGTTTAAGAAGCTCCTTTCTGAACTGTAGGGAGCCACAGAATGTTCTCAAAACAGGTCAAGGGAAGATTATTATTTTTATTGTCTCAATATAGGTAAAAGAAAATTTCCAGTTGACAACAGAGAAGTAAATCCTATTATGCCCAGCACACAAGAGCTGGTAAATAGACTCAGATTTAAAATCCTGCTGCTCTATAAATGGATAAAAAGATTGTAGCTTCTCTGCGGGTCACAGAGACTAGCCCAGAGTGAACACCTCTCTCTCCTGTCAAATCTTGACACATTAGCCACACACCTGAAGCTCAACCCAGAAACCAATGTTCTGATAGTCCTGTGCACCATATAAGCTGAAATTACCAAGACTGAGCAGTAGATGGTGCTCTTGAACCAGGGAGGTAAATGTTCCCTTAGTTACTCTCAGCTTGAAAGTAAGCCAAAGGAACAAAAGAAACTGGGTTTTTGTTCATTTGCAGCTTTCAGTTTTGTATTACACACAGTGCAATGTACAGGTGATGTTACAGAACTGTGTACTTGAAACCTATATAATTTTATTGATCAGTGTCACTCCAATTAACTCAATAAAATTAAAAAAGAATAAACTGATGGGTTCTTGCTGTATGCTTTAGAAACTGTATAAAATTCAAGTGAGGCAATAAATATAATAAACTTCCCCCATTAGGACCTAGGAGAAAGAGGGTCTGGGGGTCTTGAGGAGCCCCCCCACACTCTTGAAGGCTCACAGGGTTGCAGCAGCTGCCTTTTCCTCCTTCCTGCTCCCCACTCTCTGCCTGTTCAGCGCTCCCCAGCTCAAACATCCCGACCCTTAATCAGCTATACTAAGCCTTTGAAGAAGTTAAAAGTAATTCATATTCAGAGATTTTAAGACTGTCTTAACAGATGCTGACTCATGAATCAGAATATTACATTAATTTAGAAATACTTGATTCTTCCAATGATTTTCATACAAGTTTTGTATCCTGTTAGGTGAAAAATAAGTTAACTTTGGTGCCTTGAGAAATTTAGCCCAGTGCCCTTAAATGTCAGAATTACTTAACTCCCTTTCTTTGACCAAACCACGGAGAGCCTTCTGATTACAAAGTGGCTGCCCCTGTAGCTTCCCTACCGGCAAAGGAAGAGAACAGCTAACATTTATTATTCCTACAGTCTGTTTAGCTCTAACATGACTGTACGATCATCCCGCTGGATCTTTCATGCTCTGAGTTAATTCTATTGCAACCTCTTTGAATGGAAAGAATTTTCTATTCTTATTTTAACAGTCTGGTAGGACCACAGCTGTTTTGAATTCCAAATAACTGGCAGGGATTTTCCTGATCCTGTTGTCAGAGTTCTATGGCCCTACAACAACACAGAAGACAATGCAATCAATACTTTCTGCAGGAGACAGCATGAGAATAAAAGCTGAGAGAAAGTCCTTGTTTTTAAGAATGAGCCAGAGATAGACTTGAGGCCTGAGGCTGCTGCAGAACAGTGCCATACCTGGGCAGTTCAGTTCAGTTTTCTATGCTAACAGGAAATACTCTCCGACGTGCTGTGACCATTTTGCACCAGTTACTTGCACCTAATGATCAGGGAGCGACATACAGCAGAGCCTCCAAAACACTCTCCGCTGGTAGGGATTTGGGGTGGGAGGGGCAGGGACAGGGGAGGGTGCACACACACCCCAGAGGGAACTTGCGAAAAGACAGGAGAATGTGTGAGATCTAGAAGCCTCTGCTTTTGCCTAGGAGCGTGCTGCTTTGTCATCTACTTTGCAGAACTATATGAGATTCTACATCCTTTGCCATTAAAGAAATTCGACATCTTCTATGTCCCTTGGAGGCTCTTTCTGTCAATCATATCAATGTTGTGACAACTGCACATCATTGGAAGTTAAAACCAAAAAAGAAAACCCCTCATTGAAACAGGTTTTACGTAAAAGAACTTAATGCCTCATGTAGCTGAGATGTGCAAAGTGATGTCTGATTTTAGAAGAGGTATGAGCTAGTAGCCCAGAAATGTCACCAGCAACCTGATTTTGGGACCCTGTTTCTACTCTGCCTGGATCCGAGTCAGCTCCACTAAAGGAAGGTTCCTTGTGGTCCTAAAGTGGCTCCAACACTCCCAAGGTTCATGCTTCCTCAGCAGCAACAGCAGGGGAAAAGAGAACACAGCTGCTTCAGCATTCCCACAGTTAAGTCCTGAGATTCACTCTGATTGGACGGCTTAGGTCACATGCCTACCCCAGATCCAAACAGCTGCCAAAGACTGGCTTAGTTGGGGCCGCAGGTGCCACTCGCACATCCGGGTTGGAGTTCTTCTCCTGAACCAACCCAAACAGGCCTGCTGGGAAGGCATACATTCTACTACATAAACAAAAAAATTAATTTTCTCTCTCCCTCTATGTCTTTGGCATGAGACTATACCATATTTCATTTCAAAATGTTCAAAGCTGTGCTTAGAACAGCAGAAAAATTGGAAGCAACTTTAATGTCCAATAATATGAAATCAGCTAAATAATTCATAGATGTCTATATAATAAAATACCATATCAGCGGTTTTCAACCTCCTAGATCTCAGGCCCTTTTATATTCTTAAAAATCATTAAGGGCCCCAAAGAGCTTTTGTTAACATAGGTAACAGCTACCACTATTTCCCATTTGTAGAAATCAAAACTGAGAAAAAGTTTAAAATATTTATTAATTTGCTTAAAAATAGCAGTAGTAAATCCATTACATGTAACGCCAATATACTTCTCTGCACCCCGCCCCACCACCAAGCGAGAACAGTGACGGCCTGGGTTCAACAGAGAGGCCGGACCCGCAGGTCCGCTTCTGCGTCCAGTCTGCTTCCACGTGGCTTCCATGTGCCGTTCGGGCTAAGCGCACGAACAAGGACTGACCTCACACAGGCGCGCAGTTAAAACAGGAAAGAGATTTCAGTAACTAACCTTTCCAGATAATTGTAGGTATTCTTCTTTGAAACTACATCCGACTGGACAAGCGTTAGTTTCTTATAGATTGGCTGCAGTGTACAACCCGAAACGACTTTTTTCATACTCTGCTTTGTTGTGGTCCTCTGGTCCATCGTGCACTTTGAATGAATCTTTTACCACGCATGACTTTGTAAGACCCTATGTCAATCCCTCGGAAAGTACAGGTTCACTGGGTCATGCACAGCTTCTGCATGTTGACAAGAATCATCATATAATGTAACAATAAAAAATTCACCTTACCACCTCATTAGGAAAGTCTGTGTTATGGGAAGCTGTCAAACTCTTGGTAGCAGACATAAGTTTTTCAAAATTATAAATTTTGCTAGAAATCTCAAATTTTATCAATGGCAACAAATAATCAGTTTTCCTTGAAGTGAGAGGCTGATTTTGTTCCGTTTGGAAAGGAAATGTCCGCCAAACGCCCAAGTCTGAATGACCAGTCAGAGTTCCCCATCAGCCATTGTCTTCAGTAAAAACAGTGTTTCGTGGGGGGAAAAGCAACCAATTCAGCTCACAACTCAATCAGTCAAAGCAGGGCTTTTCCTGGAGAAGACCCTCATACTCTGGCAGCAGAAGAGCTTTATGCAAACTCGCACTGCATCACGCAGAATACTGGAAAGGACTGAGAAGTAATAAAAACAGTAATTTAGTGCCACTGCTTTGCTCTGCACTAAAGCGCCAGTGGTTTTACTCACTGCCCTTTGCACCCTCGTTTCAAACATCGACATAATACAGAAGGCAGATAACATCTTGGTGGCCCCCTGAAAGGGTTGCAGGGACTCCTGATGGCCAGCAGACCACACTTAGAGGGTCACTGTACTGCATAAAGCCACAAAACAAGATTCTGTGGAAGACTGTTTAATGACAAAAATGTCCAGCATATATACAAATGAAATATAACAAACAACATGTTTATGTTTCACTCTCTAATTTTACTTCTAAAAACAATCTACTATAGAAAAATGACAAAGCAGAAACGACCAATAGAAAAGTGATTATACAAATTATAGGATATAAGCCTGTAGCTGTAAAGAACAATGAGACCAACAGACACTGAATGGAAAGGGCTTCACAGCGTATTAAGTAAAAAATCTGGTGCAGAAAATTGCATATAGCATGATCTCATTTGTGTCTAAAAAGGTAAGAATGTGTATAGCTCCCCATGCAAAGGCCTGTAAATGCAGAACAAATGACTGAAGAACTACATGGCACACATACAATAGAAGGCACCTTCTGGTTTAGGGCAGGTATTGGGATGCGAGAAAATAGGAGTACGGGCACTTTCACGTTTTGAGTATAACTTGAATGTTTTACAAAGAAAATTCTTTCATGCATTTTTCATGTAACAAACTTAGAAAAAGTGCATAAAAAGTTATGGTGAATGTCATAAAGCTGGTGGGACTACTGGTGATTTTTCTTTTCTTTTTTCACTTCTCTGGATTTTCTAATTCTACAACAATCATGTGTTTCTTATGTATTAATGACAGTTATTTTTATTTACAAAATTCAAGTAAGGCCACAGGGTCAACTGCTTAAAGCTATATTACTATGGTTTACCCAAATTAGTATCACCAGTACGGGTTTTAGATATTTCAGTTATATGTGCTACATAAGTAGATTTTAGAATCAAATTCTGACATCCTCAAAAAATAGGGCAATTAAATAAATGAAAGCTTAAAACAGATTAATATATATATAATCTTTATAACATTCAGTATGATGGACATTTTTCAAATTGATTATTTTAAAAAACAATAGAAATCGTGTAGAAAATACAATTTTCTTGTGCAAATTGGTCTCCTTTGCTATATTCTCTTCCCCTATTTACATGGAAGCCCAATGTTCCGCCCTCCTGAGCCGGGGCACGGACAGCATCTAACAGTGTGGAGACGAGCACGGTCCGAAGACGGCAGAGACGGCTGTGAAACCTCTGTGTTTCTTCCCGTGCGACACGGACTCGGGGTGACACAGGAGCGTCCTGCACCACACACACATCAGCACACGGCGACTGATCCGCTGCCTGCACCCCATCACCACCGCACGTGGCACTCCCCAGACTCACGCCTGCAAGAGACTACAAAGCGCCGCGATGGCCGTTTCTCGGAGCAACCCTCAAGGAGACCCGCTCCGAGCCCCCCGGGGCACTCGCTCGCACGACGCAGGTCGAAGTGAACGCGCACACGGCCGCGGTGAGATGCCGGCTGATTGACCGACAGGTGAGTTTTACTTGGAGATCAGAACAATGTTTAAACGGAAACGTCATCCCCCAGGCTTTCCAGGAACGAAATACAGCACCTCTGCCTCAGTCCAGCAAGACGAACATCATCCTTCTGGCGGCTGCCACTCTAGCCGAAGAGACCCTTGTTTTTGGTTTTGGCCACGGACTTCTTGCTCGTGTCGGACAGGGTCACGCTTCCTTTGGCAAACCACGCGGGCAGTCTTCTCTGAGAAGTTTCCGATGGCGTCTGTAAGGAAAACGAAACAGAAAAGGCATATCTGCACCGTTAAAATGTGCCAGAAACGACACTAACACGTTATCAAGTATGTACCTGCCTCCCTTCCCTCGCCAAGTAAAACAAAAAAGTGAGACCTTTCAAATTCATTTCTGGATCAGAAAGTACATTTAAGAAAAGAGATACAAAAGTCGCTCGGTCAGTAATTTGGGCAATTCACTCGCCATCCGGCTGTGCATTCTTAGACACGCGAGTGCGGCCGCTCAGCTGGGAAGGAGAGGACTAGGCGGCGTTGCGGGGCCCTGTCCCCCGCTGCGTGTGCTTCGGGGTGACCAGAACGGCGGGTCTCACGTTCGGAGGAAGACGGCTGCCTGGGCACGAGTGTGCCCGCACGCGCGCACAAGCCCGCACGCGCGCACAAGTGCACTTGCACACCCAGAGTGGTACCAGGCATCTGAAAAGCACGCGACTGCCGCATCTGTGGCGGCAGAGGGACTGGCGAGGGTTCCATCGTCAGTGCCTCGCAGAGGCGCTCAGACACAGGAGACACTAAAACAGCTTCGCCGAATAAATTTTAGAAGTTGTTTTTCATTTCACAGACGTTTAGAGAATCTGTTAAAAACCAGAGATCCACTGCTGAGAAAAAAAGACAGACACACCCGTACACAACACTGCACGAGTTCGGGGGGCCACGCCCCACACGAGGCGGCAGAACCCCAAGTCAAACGTCTCTGAGAAAAACTGTTTTCAGAACCAAAGGCAGTGGTTGTGAACTAAACAATCCACATGTGAAAAAAAACTAAATAATTTTAGGTAGGTAAGGGTTCCGTAAGCCTAAAATGGTATTAATCCGTGTTGTCTCAGTTTGAGGACCAGATGCTCAAACTAGATTCTCACACTGACACGACAGAGAGGTCATTCTGACATCCGACCACCGGGGAACCCAGCCGAGTTACTGTGGTTACTGAAACTGTTTGAAGGGCTTTGTGATGCGGGGGCTTCATCTAAGGTATCCTGTCCATTAGCCTAAGGTACAAAAGTATGATTTATTCCATTTCAAAAATGAAGACTGTGTCTATATATTCTTCATTAACTGCTTGCTACTTTAGTGTGTTTTCTATGTTTAAAAATGGTTTCACCTGGCTGGCGTAGCTCCGTGGATTGAGCACAGGCTGCAAACCAAAGCATCGCAGGTTCGATTCCCAGTCAGGACATGCCTGGGTTGCGGGCCATGGCAGGCCATGGCCCCCAGCAACTGCACATTGATGTTTCTCTCTCTCTCCCTTTCTCTCTCCTTTCCCTCTCTAAAAATAAATAAATAAAAATAAAAATAAATCTTAAAAAAATAAATAAAAATGGTTTCAAAATATTTAAGGATGGGGGGAAAAGTAAAAGATCCTTGGCAAAAAAACTCTAAAACTTATATTTGAGAAAGGTAAAAACTGTTAGTTGTTCCAGCTTAACAAAAGAAATCCAGTGTAGAGGAAAGAACTATGCCTACTTCAGCAAAAGCTTTTAAAAAAATGGTTAAGATTTAAGATAGCAACTGTTCTCCCAAGTACCTATTTCCTCACAGGGAAGAGATCAGATTTATTATAATGTCTGCCTTAGAAATAACAAACATTAGGGATATAAAGTAACACAGATAAAAGGCATGTGGGTAGACATAAAACTGGCCCAGAAATAATCATTCTTCCCTAAAGACCTGAATATCAAAACCCTGCACAGCCAGGCAACTACCATTGCTCACAATTAGAGTCTGACCCCGGAGTGCATTTAGAGGAAGGAAAACAGTTCAGATTATAACAAAGCCAAAAAGTAACACACAGCATGAAATCTGAACAGTAACAGAGCAGAGGAAAAAGACCTAAGTCCTGTTGTAGCCAAATGCTATGATTAAGCAGGGACTTTGAAACCAGACAGAACCAGGTTTAAGTTCTAACTGAGTCACTTGCTGAACGTGTGACCTTATGCCTGTCATTTAAGCCTCAGTTTCATCACGCAGAAAATGAGGTTGACAGCACATAACGTGACTAGATTATTTGGAGAATTAAATAAGCCTATAGGTGAAATATCAAAACACATTCTGATTTATTCATGACCCTTACTAATTGGTAGCTAATATCATTTATTACCCTGAAAACACTGAATTTTATTGCCTGTAACATTTCTACAGAGTATGATCTTTGGCATTTTTCCTAAAATGACAGTAACGATCTTATTTCATGGAGAAAGGGGGAAGGCTTACTCAAACTGACTGTGTCTCTTGAGTCTCACAGTAAGTGTCTGGGGGGCTTGAAGTGGGACGTCTAGGTCCCCTGACAGAAGCCTGCCAGAGACTACTTCCTTCCTTGTGGAAGGCGAAGGTTCCAGCAATCCTGATAACATTTTAAGGCCATATTTACATCTTTTTGATACTCTAAATCCTATTAACAAGCTATTATCACTAAGCTGAGCATATAAAACATTACATTAACTCATTAGCTGATTGTATGTGCATATATATGTAAGCAAATAGAGAAATATGTATGTTATATTCATATTTAATTTCATCTAAAACAAAGATATATCTAACCATTAATTTTTGAGCCTAATCTATTTGTCACAAAACGGTTACTCAATTGACTCTACCTGTAAATGTGAATCTGTAAAGAGGTCTTCTGTTTTTGGATCACTGGGTGGCTGATTCCAAGAAGTCAGTGAACTTCTGTGAGTCTTATCCTGCAGTGAAAAAGCACAAGGATGTCTTCCATCAGTCTTTAACATTTTTATGGCGTACAAAATAGTTCAGCATGCACTATTTTCTTTTTTTAAAAACTATGCCTAAAAAAGCAAAGCTTAAGAAAATTCTTATTGTAATACTACCATTTGCAACAACATGGATGGATCTTGAGAATATCACATGAAGTGAAGTAAGTCAGATAGAGAAAGTCAAGAACCGTATGATTTCATTCATATGTGGGATGTAGAACTGAAAACAACAAATGAATAAGAAAAACAAACAAAAACTCACAAACACAACAGTATGGTGATGGCACAGAGAAGGGGTGGAGGAGACATGGTAAACAGTAAAGGGGGTGAAATATATGGTGACGAAAGGACTTTGGGTGCTGAACACACAACACAACACACAGATGATGTGTGATAGAATTGTACACTTGAAACCTGTATCATTTTATTAACCAATGTCACACCCAATAAATGTAATTTAAAAAATTATGAAAACTATTACTCTGAAGTATTGAAGATTAATAATATTTCCCATAGGGCAATTTTTTTTGAGTGCCTTAAAATAGTTTGTAAATAATACTGTGTATTTTAATTTACAATGAAACTCAGTGGCAGGGCAGGAAATTCTATCTTTCATCTCTGTCTCTGTCTCTCTGTCTCTCTGTCTCTGTCTCTCTCTCTCTGGCAGTCAAGAAAATTAAAAGGAAAAAAGTAAAACAGGAAGAGAGGGTTCTGGAAGACAGCAGAAACACCAGCATAATTTTTAAAATTTCTATGAATCCCAGCATTAAAACAGAACTAGATAGAAAAACAAAAATTCATCCTCTACATTTACACTGAAAGAAAGTTTAAAGGTATCCTCAGGAAACCACCACTATAATCATGTGAAAACAAACCACCCACAGCCGAAGACCTGCATGGTACAGCATACATAGGGGAGAAAGCAGAGGCAAGCAGTGAGGTGCCTGAGAACAGAAAAGCCCAAAAGAGCCCACAGGTAGACACTGGAAAGCATGACAGACTAATTTGAGAACAGTGCCTGAAACGGGGGCGGGGGGGGGGGGGCGGTGGTTGCAGGGCTCTGAAAGAGGTCTACAGCAGTCCCTTAAGTGGCTACAGCAGCTGGCTCCTATGAGCTCTCCTGACCAGGCCATGCCACCTTCCAGAAGCCCCCCCACACACGAGAACTGCTGGGGTGAAACACCCAGCCCAAGAGGGACAGGCACAAGAGCAGCAAAGGGCAGAGGAAGCCCAGGTGAAACCGGCAAAGGGGTGTGTCTCATAAAGCCAGTTTCCCTCTTTTGAACAGGCACAAAATAACAGGAGAGAGTTCTGTGCCCTGCGGAAAACTATCCCGAATCACGCCTTGTTCTGAACATGCAGGAAAATTAATTTCACATGAAAATGAGCAACAGCAAAGGTCATGACCCATAACCCAGAATGGCTTTCTAAGATGCAGAATAAAACTGTAACCTCTCAAAATGAGCTGAAAAACATTAAGAAAATGACTCAAAATGTAAAAGAACATTGTAAGGTCAGAAAAACTGAAAACTGAGTGGAAGAAAAGCTCAAGAAAGAATTAGAAATAAGAAGTCAAATTTAAGAAAAGTTTCCTGAAATACACAAAAACTATCAGAAAACTTTCTGAAATAAAATATTTACACATTTAAAGAAGCCATTGTGTGCCTCTGTATATTAATTCAGAACTACAAAATATCGAGATATAACCTCCCTCCATTAAACACAGGCAAGACTGGGCCTCTATATTAATAGCAATCGCCATAGTTATAAATCTAACAACACATCAACTAATTAAAAACAACTTGTCCTGACATTATTCTCTAATAGAAGCCTCATTATGATAAGATGAGCCACACGAAGGTATTCAACAAGGTCAGGAGAGACGACAAATGTTAACATATGAAAGATCCTGAAACTAGGCCTCCAACAGACAGTACTGAAAAAGTTTTCTATACCAAGAGACAGAAGAAAAAAATACCTTGGCTGGCTCACCGACCTCTTAATCTACTTCCCAGCCCCCCAAATCCTTGTTCTCCTAAATTGGGGGAAAAAGGCTAAATCCAGTACCACCCACCCACCCAAAAATCTCCCCACTCTGTTGCTGGCATCTGATGTCATTTCAGTAGAGGAAAAGCAAAAAAGTGATGCGTGGTTAAAATAATACTTTACATGACTGTTGCTTCGATATTCAGGAAAAATGAAAAGTTACACCTTTTCCTGTATTAATAGGTAAGAAGTTGTGGAGAAATAAGGTCTTAGACACCTGGTCCAGACTTCAGAAATAACAAGGCTGGGAACGGAAGCCACATTTCACCAGCACCACCCAACCTACATTGTCTTTAATGGCCTTCTTATAGCTAACTCAATTATCAACATAATGTAAAGAGTTCCAACAAATCAGATTTCATTAGGTTATCTAGGAAAGAATATATACAAACCTAAATGAAGTACACAATTAAATAAGACCAGTTCTCTGACTTCTAAGCTACTGAGAAAAGGAAACCCTATAAAGATTACTTTGGAACTGGAATGAAGCTCTTCATTCTCTACTACAGATACTGTCAACCACTTACCACCATGCGGAATTTATCATCCAGTAGGAGCTAAAATAACTTTTTAGTTAATTATTAGTTTTCACAAACATTCATCACACAGTCATGTAGTTTTAAACCTGGAAGATATTGAAAGCCAATTTTTCAAATTTACACAATCATTTAATAAAGTTGCATTGTCATATAGTGTTTTCTTCACACCAGAAACAGAAAAGTAGTTTTCAAAGCATGTGACTTTAATAAAATGTACTCTCTAAAATAATGCTAAATACAGGGTCTTTCTCTGATCGTGCAGGAAATGCACCGGGACACACTCAGAACCACGAGCTACAATTCCTCTGTACCAGGGAGAGCGGTTGTGACGGCCACAAAGTGTGATGACAACAGCATGAAAGACAGGACGGTTTGGGAGGTACTCAGAATTGGCTTTCATTTTCATTAAATACATGAATTGTCATATGCTTGAGCCAGTATTAATTACACCTATGAAAGAAGGATAATTTCCAGGCAATATAATATGAAGTAGAGAAAAAGTTTAAGTTAACATTCTACACAATAAGCTAAAAAGACAAACTATATTCACCTTTTCTGTCATTTAAAAATCAACTTTCTGGGCTCAAATTTATGAAAAGCAACAGAAATACAGCACAAAGATTTAAAAAGTAACACTGTATCAGAACTTACAGCAGTTTAAAAAATACAGCATTTTAAGTGTTAGAATATGCAAATTGAACACAGTGCCATTTTATGAAAACTGTACATACAATTAACACCTTGCCACCAGGGCCTGCCTCCTCCTTGCTTCTCTTAGAACTTGAACAGCTCTCTTCGGAGTTGGGAAAACATCTCTTTTTGTTGGAATCACACGCAGGCTGGTGTAACAGTCTGTTGTCACAATCATTTCCCAGGATCTCAATTGCCATATGGATAAGGTACGTGTCGATGTTTTCAGGAACAAACATTCTAATTAGTTTAATTTTGCTCAACTCTGTAAAGGATGAAAAAATAAGATTTAAAAATAAATTACACACAGATCATCCTAGAAAACCTATGAGCTTTTCTTAGCTATGAGCTGGAAATGGGGAAATGTCTTGGAGAAAAAAGGGTGGAAGGTGGCCAAGGTGGCCAAAGAAAATGTTCCACTTGCAAAAGCCGCCAGCCCGATGGAAATGGGAATGGGGCACAGTGTGCGCCTTGCTCCTGCCCCCCTCACCTGCAAGATCAGTGCCATCAACTCTGCATAAATTATGTTTCACACTGTCTGCGAATCAAAGCCACCCTTCCCAGAGCTGTTTCTAAAGGAATTGTGTATGCTGCGAATTCCATCAAGTTTTTTTTAAATAATTTATTCTTAAAATAGAAGCTAATCACACTTGTTAGTAAGATGCCAATAAAAAGAATCCTTTCTATGGATAGTGTAGCTAACAAAACACTGTTTAAAATGCGTATTAGTAACTAAATTAGTTTTCTGGGAAAGGTATCTTATTTTCAGAATCAAGGAATTTTTAGCTTTTGTAATTCAACAGAACTGATTCAGATGGTGTCGGTCTCTTCAGACCTTTACAGATGATATGCCAATGACCATTATTTATGTCTCAAGTGCTTTCTTCCAAGTTCACAGTCATCTGCAATTCTCTGGAGTATGGTAAAACTAAACAACTTAGACCCTATTCGCTTGTATCTTCATGTAACTTATAAAACTGGTATCAAAACCTTTCTGATACTCAATTCAAATGAACAATCAGACCAAATATTTTTAAATGACGCTCTGAAAAGGTGGTCTTTCAATTACTACAGTTTTCCGGTTTATATTCTTCTTCCTAAAGTTCTTATCTTGCTTAGGACCTCCCAAATAAAACTGCAGGTTAAGAAAAAAAAACTGATGCTAATTGAAACCTTGGAAAGATAAGATTACCTCTAAATAGAATAAAATCAGCAAGGTGACTATCATATCTATCAACCAAACTAAAGTTTTATTTGTCCCTTGGTCATAATGCCGTACCAATAGCACTGAAATTCCGTAAATTTTACCACGTTATCATTTTTAATCATCTTCTTTTGTATGTATCTATCAGAATTTACTTTGCATTCACTTTCATTTGTCTTCAATTTTTCTTTGGAAAACATGTTCTGATGAATATTTTTCTGAATACAAATATCTTTCCATCTTTCTAGATTCCCAAGAAGTGAGGTTACTAGTTCAAAGGTTCCAACTGTTGATACATATTGCCAAATGACCTCTGTAATCATGTTGTCAGATACAATAACCACTAGCCACATGCAGCCACTGAGCATTTATAAAGTGTTTGGTTGGCTAAATGGCTGAGGAACTCAAATTCTTGATTTTAAGTAATTCTAAGGCAAGCATGCAGCCCTCAAATATGATAGAAGAGCAATTCATCGACAACGGACCTCTCCATTTGGAAGCATGCAGTCTTAATGCACAGTGATGAGAAACTGTTATTTTATGAATTTTTCATTAAAAGCTTAATTGAAAACTAAAAATAAACCTTAAATTTAAAAACCGATGCTTGATTCAGTAATCAGAAAATTTTTAAGTATGTCTGGCACAAATTGGGTATCTTCATTTACTTTATTCCAGTGCCAATTCTATGAAAGCTAAATAGAGACTAAGTATTTCAAATAAAAATTTACATCAGCATTGAGATATGCTGTGAATGCAAAACACACTCCTGATTTCAGAGGCTTGGTACAAAAAAAACTCAATAATTTTTATGTTCATTACATGTTGAAAGGGCAGTGTTTTTAATATACTGAGTTAATTAAATTATATAATTATTTTTACTCTTTAAATGTACCTACCAGAAAATTTAAAACTGCATGTGTGGCTCACACTGCATTTCTTTTTGTAGAGTGCTGCTCTGAATACCCACCCACTCAGGTTTCCCGGTGCTCAAGCCAACTAACACTCTACACTTTACAAAATTCATTTTCTTCTGTGGGTATTTAAATATTGGATAAACAAACTATACACCTTTAGTTTCATCAAACTACAAATGTAAAATTTAGAAACCAATTTTTGGGGTACATCCACACAATCTTGTCCTATCACAGCATCATTGGCTAAATGAATTTTTTCTTCATATCATTCAAAGTATTTTAATACATGGGGGACTTCATGTATCTGAAAAAAGTTGTCTTACAATCATTTGAAAATATCCTTATTTAAGTGCTTTTTACATTGTCCTCCTATTTATTTATTCATTTATTTATTTTTAATTACTTTATTGTTGTTCAATTACAGTTGTTTGCATTTTCTCCCCGCACCTCTCCCCGACCTGGCTAAGCGAATTATTTTGAAATGAAAAATAAGATATTTTATTCCAATTAAGACAATTTCTTTCTTTTTTTTTGAAGATTTTATTTATTTATTTTTAGAGAGGGAAGGGAGGGAGAGAGAGAGAGAGAGAGAGAGAGAGAGAGAGAGAGAGAGAGGGAGGGAGAGAAACATCAATGTGAGGTTGCTGGGGGTCATGGCCTGCAACCCAGGCATGTGCCCTGACTGGGAATCGAACCTGGGACACTTTGGTTTGCAGCCCGCGCTCAATCCACTGAGCTACGCCAGCCAGGGCAAGACAATTTATTTCTAAAATTAGAATGCCTTCCTTTCATAAAATTATGATGTATAAACATTTGCCTTTGGTATTAAACCACTATTAGTGATTTAATAAATATACAGCTGTTATACTGTAATTAGAATATAATTTTCAGATATAATTAGAAAATTCATATATTTACTTACACATTTCTATAAGTGCTCTTTATATTTTTATCTTAAAGTCATCCCATAATATACATATGCAAATAAAGTGGCATCTAACTTTACAGATGCACATTATTCTGCCCCAACTTTCCACACAGGTTAGGTGCGGAAACCAGCTATTGGAGAGCAGAATAAGCAGCCCAGGCAGCACTAGAGCACTCTGCTTCAGAAGAGATCACATCACCCCTACTTCCGTGGCAGGTCCCTTGGAAGCCACCCCTAATTTCCCAGGCACAAGCACATAAACAGGAGAAGGAAATTATTCAAAATATTATCCAGATACCTCATTAAATATCTTGCTTCATGTATTATTAAGCATAGTTAGAATTTCAATTCCGTAAAAGAAGCTTAAAATTACATAAACATGATAAAACTAAAAAAATTAAAAGGTACAGAATTCCTTTAGCTATTAAGTTTACCAGGACAAAAATCCACTTAACCAATTAGATATAATTTATCAATTCAAATACTCTATTTTTAGGTTTAAGATTATGCCATAATAAAATATAGAAAATTCTAAATTCAGTATTGTGTGGAATTTAAGTGCCAATCAAACTTGTTCATTAAAACACCAAATTATGGAATATGACTGCAGTTTAAAAAAAAAGATAAAAATAACATCTCTGAAACATTAATACACTATGTATATCTTCATTTCTTATTATAATTTAGAGCACATTTCTCCAATAAAAGAATAGTTTTTTAAGGGGGCAAAACAAGAATTCAAAAGTGCAATTTCACATCGATAAACGGTATCTTACAGGCTGTAAGTGTACAATCGAATTTGTACAGGCTGTAAGTGTACAATCGAATAAACTAAAACCTGCAGCTCATGGTTCTTGCAGTCGTACCTTGTCTCAGCTTTGGCTCTAGAAGCAAATGGCAACAATGTGCTTTTTCACATTATATGTACAACATGCATATAGTATATTGACAGAAAATGAAAAAGTGTTTAAAAATATTCTACATTGTTTGTGGAATTTCAATGTAATATTTATCTCTGAATGAAAATTTATGTGCAGGAAGTACACAGTGGTAAAGACAAACGTTTTAGCTAATGTTTTAGTCACTAGTGATTAAGCACACTTTTCTCATCTACCTGGTATTTGTTGAATCAGCCTGCGCAATTATAAATAGAGAAGCTGTCATGTTCATATAGTCTGCTTGATTTTAATATATCTTAATTTGAAAAGTTGTAACATAAGAAATTGAAATTTCTAAACTCAGAATGTAGAGCGTACTAGATACAGTAGAGAATATTTAAAGATATTAGATATATGAAGACAGTAAACTGAATATAATTCAGTACATTTATTTTACTCATCACTTAGAGGTCTATAAACCCAAATCCTCTATCTGGATTAGAAACTGCGTATTTCTTTGTTTTAAACAGCTGGCAGCACAACCTTAACATGGCGGAGTAAGAAGAAATACTGCCGTCATTAACTCTGACGTGGTATTAAAACAAGGTGCAACTCCCGAGGCCTTGGGCTCCTATCTCTGAAACAGGGCGGGAGAAGGAAAATGAAAATGTAATGGTTTCCTTTCCAAATCAAAAATCCTGTAACTTTACCACGATATGATTTAGAAAGCAATTAGCAGCATCTTGATTCTTCACCATAACCCAATAAAATAGATGCTGTCAGTACTTGGCCAAATAATAGAATCTTAAATCTTCCTCTACCATTTTCCCCTGCCAATAATGAACTGAAATGAGAACATCCATTTTGTCATTCAAAAATATTTGCCCAAGATTTCTTCAATACTTGATTAAAAAAACCTGATATAATTATAACCTGCCTGAATTATTGAAGTTGTTTGTATAAAACAGTTTTGAACCCCCCCTTCTGGTATACTTATTTATTAATTTTGTATTTTCTGAATTAGCTTCTAGAGAGACTAGTATAATAATCATAAAAGGTATATTTAAGGAGGCATCAGATCTAACCGCCTGCCTCTTCCATCCCCATCGTGCTCACCACCGCTGCCCCCACCACCCCCACCACCATGTACGAAGCACGGCTGTCCCTGGTTATGGGTGGGAACTGGTCTCAGGGCCCTGTGCTCTGGTCCCTTATATACAATGGTGTAGAATCTCCATATAACCTACACATGTCCTTTCCTATACTTTAAATCATCTCTAGATTATTTATAATACTAACAATGTAAATGCTATATAGTTTTATACTGTACTGGTTAGGGGTCAACTTTTCTGGAATTTTTCTTCAAGTATTTTCAACCTCCAGTTAGTTGAATCCACGGATGTTAACCCGCAGATCCAGAGGGTAATGCACTTACCAAGTGCCAGAGCATTCTGTGCAGTATCTAATTATGTCTCCCAATTCTGTATCTAAGGCATACATCTCTCCCTGTTTTAGAGAAGAAGAAACTGAGGTTTAGGGAGACTGGGTAATGTGCCCAAGTAATGCAGCTCTGAAATGGTACAGCCAAGACCTGAAACGGATCAGCCATTACCAGAACCTTTGCTCTTATTAGTGAGGCTAACACCACATCTATCAGTCTTCAGGATGTAAGGCAGGCACTTCATGGCCATACCACTCTGAACGTGCCGGATCTCTCCTGACCTCGGAAGCTGAGCGGACTGGGGCCTGGTTAGCACTTGGACAGGAGGACTTAAGGAAGGCAGCTAAATGACAGCAAACACGATAGTCAACAGGAACAAGCTGCCTCTGTCGGAAACTACTGCCTACCATTCACCAGCTCATCAAAGATACACATTTCTCCGAGTCCTGAGAGACAATATGTACCAAGGTAAAAAATTCCAGGGGATTACAATCAAGAAGGCATCTGAGGCTTTGACTACTTCAGTTTACACTGGTGAAAGAGGAATATTATACAATCACAACTGTAATCCTACAAAGAGATTCCTGTTTTCCTTCCTCTGCCTTAATTTCTAGTAAAATGGCTGCTAAAACCAGAAAGACTAGAATGTGACCAGGAGAGCTGGCTAGCTTGCTCTTAAGGTGTTTCACAGCTAAATCACCTTGAATTTCTTTTATCACAGTCCAAGACTGGGCCCTCTAATTTTCAGATTTAGAAATCTAATTTAACCTCAATAAATCCATATTAACCACGTTCACAAAATGCCAATTTGTTCACACAGATAAGTACCCACTACTGCAAACTTTCCCTGCAAACAGCTCTACATGAAAAACCAAATGATGACCTGAGAGCTAAGAAGTGACAGGGAAGCAGAATTTAAGATGGTTCTTCAAACAGTATCTTGACAAAAGTTATCAATAAGCCCTGAATATACTTGAAGTCCCATTAGCCAGGATTAGAAACTGCGTATTTCTTTCTTCAAACAGCTGGCAGCACAACTCGAGCATGGTGGGGTAAGAAGAGAAACTTGCATCCCTGGAATTAACTGAGACGACCACTGCCCAGGCCCGCCTGTGTGTCTCCTGCTCCTGCGCCTCCGCAGCTGACCTACGGGAGGGGTGGAGGTGTTTGTTCTTTCTGAGACCTTCGGTCAAGTCTTGCTCAAGCCTAGAATTCACGATGCCTTTTAAGGTGACTTGGATAGCTTTGTTCTGATCAATTAAGTACAGTACTGATTGTGCTTTTAAAGGGTGATCTCATTCCTCTTATTTCCAAGTGTTTGGGGGCAATAATATAGTTATTCCTAAGTGGGAAAAAATTTGAGATAATAAAAAATTAATGATTTGCACTGTAACTTTAGAGATAAGCCTTCTTGTATGTGTACTGCTCAGTCCTAATAGTCTGAATAAATTTATCAGATTTATTGAATTATTAACATCCTGGTTTGTATTCGTACATTTAGGAGGAAAAATGCTCTAGTGAACCTTGTCTTTATTTCTGTAAAAAATGGTCCATAATTTAGCCCTGGCCAGGTAGCCCAGTTGGTTGCAGCGTCATCTCGGTCTGCCAGGGTCACACGTTCGATCCCTGCTCAGGGCACATGCAAGAGGCAACCAGTGAGTGCACGGGTGGGGGGCATAGACGGTGGATGTTTCTCTTGAGTTCTCTCTCTTCCCCTTCCTCTCTCCCTCTCTCTCCCTATCTCCCTCTCCCTCTCTCTCTCTCTCTCAATACATTCAGAAAATGGAGCATAATTTTTAAATAAGCATATTACATATTTTCTGCAGGGCAAGCCAAGTGAGCACAGTCAGAAGAAGAAACCCTCCTCCACGGGTCTAGAGAACTTGGTCCACGGCTTCGAGGTCACAGTGACGGACATCGCTGACTATAGAGATGAGAAAGGCTGGGCAAGTGAAACCAGGGACAAGGAATCAGAAAAATTTAGGGAAAAACTAGGAGTCAGTCAGTTTGGGGGGATGAATATAGAGAAGTGATGAGGTAGAAATTAAAAAAGAAAGAAAGTGTATTCTTTCAGGATGGATACGTAAGTTGTAATCTGAAGCTGAAAAGAAAAACAAGAATTTCTAAGACTAAGACTTTCCCCTGAGTGCTAATGGGAAGAAAGATTGTTTTTCTAAAACAATAAAAAGCCTTATAAAAGTAAAGTTTTCATAGTAGCATAAAGGGTTGATGTTGTTAAACTAAAAAACATGAGTGGACTGCCTGATTATTTCATCTGGATCCCATGATCATCACCTGAGTTGATGGGGGGGTTTCGAATGACATCAGTAATAATCTTCTGAACCTCTGGAGTCAGGCCCGCTCGCTGCACATCGACGGGGTAGCCAGCTTTCACCGCCTGGGACAGGTGTATGCCAACTGCTGCGAGAGGCAGAATCCTGTTCTCAGCCACACTCTTCTACGGAAAGAGCAGCAAAACAACCAGTGAGTCCTTCTGAGTTTCCACTGCACAGTATGAAAATAAAATGTCCTAAACATTCAGGTAATAAATGTTCACTGACCAATAAACAATGTGCTAATAAACCTTCACAGAAAGTTTTCATTTTAATAAACAATTTCTTTAAAACTACCTACAGAACAGAACTCCACAGATTCTACTTTTTAAAATTACTATATTGAATAAAACCAAATCATCCAGCATTAGCTAAGAACTCAGTCCCCCTCCCCCTGTAATTATTCACTTGAGAAACCCATCAGTGGCAGAGAGCAGTCATTCTGTGTTAAATCTAAAAGCTGCCACAACCTCTGAAAATACAGTAAAACTGCAATCCAATATTCTATATATTTGATGTAATACACAGTGCTTTAGTTTCATGAATTTCCAAGACAACAAATCCTATAGTGTTCAGTGATAACGCAGGCCCCAGATGCACTGTATAAAAGGTTCTGGAGAAGATTTTAATAGGCATTTTAAATTGGCTTTATTCATAAAGTAAAACAACCCACAGTTAAACAAAGGCTGTCATTATGTGCCTGGCATTGAATGAAACATCAATTTAGGACAATGTTACATATTTCTGTAGCTTTTAAACAAATGTGGCTCCAAATCCGCTTCAGATATATATTAGATAAAACATTCTTTTAAACACTCCAAGAGTTTAGTAATGCAGCTCTAAATTATTTTGTAATACTCTCTTTTAAAAACCCCGAAAATCTGAATTTGGGTGGTATTTGTGTAGCTGTTGACACTCTCACAGAACAGGGCCATTAGAGCCACATTTCCTCCCCTCGCCGGTAGGCTTTAAGTTGCTCTCACCGGAGGCCCACCCTTCCCACCAGACAGTGCGCACCATGTGTGAGCTAACATCGGGTTATTCGACACCAGGCATCAGATTACCTAAAACTAATTGTATGATTGCTCCTGATTAATTAGTCCCAGGCAGTTTAGTTCTGTGGTTAACTGGCAAGACCGTCTCAGACTCCTGGGAGCAAGAGATAATTACACCAGGATATCACACAATAATATTCAACCAAGTAATAGCAAAAGAGATAAATGAAGACACACTGGTGTTCACATTTTTAACCATGAACATGAAATATGACACATAAAACCTCACAGCATGGCTGAGTACCAGCATGCACTTCACTCAGAAAGTTTGAAGGCTATACCAAACTTTCCTAGAAAGTATGTTCAGCTATACCACACATACACGGTAACATTGTGCATATAAAAGCATAATTAACATGTACATTTAAGTTACTATTTAAGAGGCAGAACTTAAATTTTTATTTATCATGTAATTTGCTTCAAAAACAGCACAATGGAATTATCTGGTTTCCTATGTAATGGTTTTTATACTTTTAATTAAGGAATTTGACCATCTATGAACTATTGATCCTTATTTACATTGGACCTTCACCAGGATAAAAAGTGTGTACTGTGGCCTAGTGGATGAAGACACGAAATAGGAAAACCGGGCACTGGACCATACAGCCTATTCTAAATCAATGTATTGTCGAGAGGAATTGAAGTTAGTTCAACTGGAGCCACATTGTCTCCAGTCCCCTAAAACAGACTCTCCATTGTGTACAGGGTGGGACAAAAGTAGGTTAACAGTTGTCTATATGGAAAATAATATAACAGTTAATAAGTAATAATGGAAGAATACGTGTTGCATGTACTCACAACTGTAAACCTACTTTTGCTCCACCCTGTATATTACAAAAAATACTCAACAGCCTAAGGATTCATGCCAGAACAGTGAAGAAGCATTAAATATGGCTGTTTTTCGCAATAACCAGGTTGTTTTCAAGGAGCATCAGGCATGGTTAAGAACACAGACCAGTGCATCTTGGAAGATGCGGAGCGAAAAGAAGTCTGCTGAGTACACAGGCAGGCGCACACGTGAGCACACATACACGTTTCTGTGTTTGCTCTTCACCCTGTTCTGCATCTTCCTTTTTCAAAAAATTTAATGTATCTTGTAGATTACTTCTTATCTAGCTATATATACACTAACAGATTTTTAACTATTAATCCAATTTAAAAAAATAGTCTTAAAGTGTGGCTGCTCTAATATCCCTAAGCTATAAATGTGTTTACCAGGACCTCTGATATAACCTCTATAAGATAATCCTGGTCAAATTATACTTGTTCTTTTTATCTTTTTACTTAATTGACAGAGGTAGGCTTAGCAGAAAAAGAAAATGACATTCTGTTCTAAAATTAAATATAAAACGAAAAATATTGTAGAATTAGAAGAAATTTATCCCGCATCACAACTTTAGCAATTGAAAAGCTGATTAAACATATATCTGGGTAAATTTAAAACTCCCCCCCAACACGAGAGCAACACTCACCAAGGGCATCTGCCTGTCCTGGAACAAGGAGTAAGTGATGGCAGCGGACGGCGAAAGCGAGCACTCTGGGCTTTTTGCCACCGGATTTTTCTTCGGCTCCTCTGGAGGTTTTGTACTTGAAAAGAGGTCTGTCTGCAAAAGTTCACATGGAGCACAAATGGTGAATGATAATAATATCAGTATAATGACAGAAAGATATCTCTGGGACCAGTAGGCACCAGGGCAAAAAAACAACACATATAAAACCTCTATGGAACAGTCAAAAATTCCCTTTTTTTAAGGAGTTCAAAAAGGGTTTTGGTGGGGGTTTTTTAACATATTGATTTAAAAAGGTAAAATAAGGCTAAAGGAAATAAGTTTTTAATGCAATATTTGTAATAATAAACATGGTTGTAGAACTATAAATTCGTAGTCTTCCCTTTAGCCAATAAGAGGGAATAAAAAATGAACTATAATGTGGACCATTCTTTCTTTAAATAGCAAGCCCCCTAACCCCCTGGAAGTGAATGTTAAATGAATAAATAAAAATAATTAATATTCAAACTTAGACACTATAACCACAAATTCTGCTAATGTATCTTAAGGGAAAATGTCATAACTACATACATATGGTTAAAAACATCTATATAAATGCCAGTTCTTGAAGCATTACGTAAACCCTTAAATATGATTCATTAAGACATTTAAAAGAAAAAAGGGAGAAGGGATTAAAAAAGAAGATCAATAAAGAAAAACCAGAATTACTTTAAAGTCTGAAAGAAAGGTAAAGGTTGAGTGACAGTTATGACAAAATTATATGATGTAGGGTTCACATAAATATACGAAGTTTCCCTCCAAGATGCCAACTTTACCTCCCAAAATGTAAGAACCAACACTAGATTAAAAAATTAAATCCCACACCAGCCCACTCTTCCCTGAACAGAGAGGGTGCTGCGGACCAGCGCCCGGCACCTGAGCAGCTGCCGCCCAGCGAGCAACGCAGACGCAGACGCCACCACGAGGCCCACGGGCTCCAGGCTGTTTCTGGGCAGCCCAGACTTTCAAAGAGGAACGTTTTTTATTAAATGAGAATAAAGTGTTTCCATCTGAGACTTTAACACAGTCACATTTGGCCTTCCATTTCTGGGAATGCCTAAAATCAAACTCCATCAGCCAGATCCCTCAGGTGACAGTGCAGCCTACACCGGCAGACAGCGATGGAACACCCCTACACTGAGGTCTCAGCATGCGACCACTGGGGGTTACATTGGCAAGGACACAAAAATTCAGGATTTATGGGGCAAAATCATGAAGTCACCTGTAAAGGTGTAACTAAAGGGTTTAGGAACATCAAAACACTTGGCAAATTAATACGAGAGCAGTGATCTCAAGAAGGTAGGGCTAGAATGTGATACTAATAAGCAAAAAAATCTAATCGAATCATACTCTATGTAAATAAAAGACAATGTGAATGGAGAACAATCAACTGTGGAAACACATATTAAAAAGTAGGAAAGGCAGAAAAACAAAAGTAGGTTAATGCCTAACCAAGCACTGTTCAGATGAGCAGTCTTGGCTAACTAGGTTTGAATATTAGTTTCTGTGGCAAGTATTGCAGTACGTGAGAATGCCTCAATCTGCCTTTGCCACTGAGAGACTATTTAAGACACGCCCAGCCCTGGTCAGTGTGGCTCAGCTGGCTGGGGCCTTGTCCCATACACCAAAGGGTTGGGGATTCGACTCCCAGTGAGGGCACATCCCTAGGTTGTAGGTTTGATACCCGGTCAAGGTGCGTACAGGAGATGTACCACTCAATCAATATTTCTACCTCACATCGATGTTTTCCTCTCTCTCTCAAATCAATACACATATTTTTAAAATTAAAAAAAAAAAGACACTCTCTGAGTTTCCCTTGCTATATTCCAGGTTCACTGAACAACGTTCATCCAACCTGGAGAAGCCGCCTCCCCATCCACCTTCTTCTATAGAAGAGAACATGCTGGTTGGGTCAAGTGAAACTTTCCGGTTGTATTCCCACTACAAATTAATGAATTTGCATTCTAATATATACACTTTTATTTATATACACACACACACATACATGAAACTGTGTTCACAGAGAAAGATAATGCAAATCTACTCCCTAAGACACAACTGTTCTTTGGCCAGACAGAGGAGACCTTCAACGTGGCAATGATGAGGACGGAAGCCCCCGCCGAGACCACGGCAAGTGCTCCAGTGTGGGCAGCCAGCTGGGCTTCCCCGGAAAACATGCATTCTGTTTTGATGCATGTTTTCTAAAAACGGCAGTTCACAGTTATGCTAAGGTTTAAAAACAAAAACAGATATGTAACACCTGGCTATGTTTTATTTAGGTGAATTACATGTTCAGAACATCAAATTCCCACCCTTAGCGTTGTTTGATTGGAATTACCTTCTAAGTTAATGTGAAAATAGAGCCCTGATTCTTCTGAAATATGCAAAGCAAAATGCCAAAAGTTTGAAAAATACTGTTTTTTGGGGTCAGATAACGTAAATTCTAAAATTAGGTATCAAGCTCTGGCTGGTGTGGCTCAGTGGATTGAGCAACAACCTGCAAACCAAAGGGTCGCCAGTTTAACTCCCAGTCAGGGCACATGCCTAGGTTACACGCCAGGTCCCCAGTTGGGGGTGTGCAAGAGGCAACTGGTTGATGTATCTCTCACACATCAATGTCTCTCTCCCTTTCGTTTTCCCTCCCTTGCCATTGCTCTAAAAATAAATAAATAAAATCTTTTTAAAAAATTAGGCATCATATATTTAATGATGTCATACAGATGAAAAGTTAAACAGAAATATTTCTATTTTTCACCAAGGAGTACACCAATATTCAACTAATAAAATTTTTAATTAAAATTCCTAAATCATAGGATATGGATAAAAAACTAAATTTCCCAAATAAAAGCACATGAATATTCTTTCTCATATATCTATATGTAATATAATGAACCACAGGTAAATAACCTATCAAAACAATACCAATATTATTCATAAAGGGACTAGGCTCTTCTTTAACTTTGTAAGTCAGTCTATTACAGGTTTCATTATGACTACAGTATGTTGTTTCTACCTACTCCTTATGTATAGTTAAAAAAATAGTTGTCTATATCTTTTTATGCTTTTTAAGTATAAACTATGCTTAATTGTCAACTACGAATTCATCTCCGGAGGCGCTGGACATTTTAAAAGCGTTATAATTCTCACCAGAGGGGAAGGTGTGGGGGAGGTAGAAGAGGGCTAAGAGGGAATAAATGGTAATGGAAGGAGACTCAACTCGGTGTGGTGCACACACAGTACAGTGTACAGATCGTGAATTACAGAAATGTACACCTGAGACATATAATTTTATTAACCAATACCACAATAAATTCAATAAAAAATAAATAAAATAAAAATAATAACATTATAGCTCTCATAAAATGTATTTCTACAAAATGATTTTAACTTATTTTTCCAAAATAGCTATCTTAATGGGTTTAATATCCATGTCCTCATATTTGTAATTTTTGATTTGTACTATGACAGCATTTAAGTTTTGCTTCAAAATTTTAAAATATTAAGAGCTTAATGAAAGTGGTGAATAACAAAGCTGGCTTAAACACTAAGGTGTATTAATTTATTCCTTTAGGAAATGGTTTCAATTTGTAGAAGAGTCCAGGCATAATTCCTAACCACCAGAAATTAAGTCATTTTCTCTATCCAGCAGGTTCAAAAGTGTTTCATACCTATCCTCTGGAGCATTGACTTTTTCTGTCCTACTTCAATTTACCCTTCTGAAGAGGGTTGGGGAGGGGTAAGTCTTTCATTATTAAATAAAACCACTAAATCAAGAAAGAAGTTCCTACCGTCAAGTGTCCAAAGAAAGAAAAATTATTCAATTACCACTGGCATGGTGTTCTTTATCAAATTGTTAAAAATTATCACTTCATTTTCAAAATATCCAATATGACATATATGAAATTTGCACATGATACCTTATATGAGTATAAAAAAATTTAAAGTTGTCAGTGATATTCTGTATTAACACAGGGACATGTTACATACAAAAAGCAGAGTTTTCTACTTAGAGTTAGAAAATGATCTCTAAGATGGGATCCGATCGCCTGTGCTGGAGTCTGCAAGTGGAGTTTGAAGAAAGAAATCCAAACAATCCGGTGGAAATGTCATATGTGGTGGAGCAAGAAGAAACATGAGGATATGAAGATGAAGAGAAAAATACCATGAAACATAATATTATCAAAGACAGCATAACTAGAAGGGAAGGGTAAGTTGATGGTAAAATACTTTATTTACCAACAATACAACACCTACTCAAATTTCAAAACAAAAACCTCCCAACAAAATAGAAAGGCATAAATAGCCTGGACAACTACTTCAGTAGCATCATAAAAATTGGGTAACTAACATGTTCATATTAACGGATTTACTTTAGAAATGGTCTGAATTCATTTTCTAAGTACCTGGTGTGGAAATGAAAACAAAGGGAGAAAATGTTGTTTTTGAAAGGCATTTTTCAAATTGTCAAAAGTATTTATTCTTTCAGAACCCCTGTACACCACAGCATTTTACCTGAACACTCTTTATCTGACAGAAACGTTTGATGACTTCCAACAGAGGAGCCAGCATTGTGGCTTTGCCTTCAGAAACACCCTCGATCCTTTTCACGTTTCCATCTGTCGTCGGTCTGCCGTTAAAAAGAAACTGAAAGTCAGTAAGTCACAGAAACACTACCACTCCAGCAACAGAGCTGATCCTTAGCTGTTGTGGTGATTTATGAATGAAAACATCACCATCACCACAAAGACACAGTACTCCCTGCTAAACAGGCCATTATCATAGGCAGGCTAATGTTCTACTCTATCACTGCTCTTATCATTGTTATTATTTTTATAGCTATGAAACGAAAAGCTATGAGGTATTAACTGAGGACAACTAAGAGGCCTACAAACTCAGAAAATCTTGTGTAGTGTTTATAAAGTGTTTACTTGTAACAATAAACCTAACTCAGTATTTCTTATAGTATCCAATATCCAAGAGACTGCATGATGTCTTCTATCTATAAATATGCCAACCTAATGATTACTCTTTTTCCTTTAAATATGTTCACTTAATATTACAGTGTGGTCTTTGAACATTTATTTTAATGAAGTAATTATTATATACTATAAGTACTACTAAAATTGAAAAAACTTTACACTAACAAAACATCTCTTGGATGAAATTGAGTGACACAAACTATTTTTAAAACAATTTTTTATTTTTCAATTACAGTTGACATACAATACACTAGTTTCAGTTGTACAACACAGTGATTAGACACTCATATAACCTGCAAAGTATTCACTCTAATAAACCTAGTGCCCACCTAAAATCATACATAGTTAACACAATATTATCGGTTCTATTTTCCATGCTATATTTACACCTCCATTACTATTCTATAATATTTTTAAATGCATAAAAGAAAAATAAAATTATCAAGCAACTATTCTTTAGAAATAATTTCTTCTAAATATTTACTGACTACATGGTGTTTATTAGACATTGTGCTAGGTGCTCTGAAAGACACGAAAGATGAGGAACACATTACTGTTTTCCACAGAGTTTAAAATCTAGACGATATGACATATGTGTGCCACTAATGGCAAAAAATAAATACAGCATTGTGTGATAAGGGCCATAGGAGCACCTTTCAAAATTTTAAAGGTTTTTAAAAAAAAGTTATTGTATTTTTTCCATTGCCATTTGTCACCCTTTAGACCCTCTTCTGCCTCTGCCCACTCTCCTCCCCATCCCTGCAATCACCACACCAACGAATTTGTATTTAGAAGTCCTTTATGAATTCCAGAGAGAGGAATTACTCTGCTAATACGAACTCAGAAGACTTGACAGAGAAAATAATAACAAAGCCAGATTTTGAAGAATTTCCTACCAGGAGTTTGGGAATCAAAGAAACTACAAGGCAGAAGCAATATTTTAAATAAGTATATGGAACTGAAAAGGAGTCTTCAACAAATGGTATAAAATCCAAGTAAGACAAACCATTTAAAATTCTGTGACTCAGATGGAAGAGTAGGTTTAAGTCTATAAATGGAGGGCCTTGAAGTGTAAGCCAAAGAAATTAACATAGTGGGAGACTAGTTAAGCAGAAGTATGACATGAAAAAGATTAATCTGGTAGCCATATATTGGATGAAACAAAGTGGTGGAAAAAGTGACTAGTTAAATGGCTTTTGTGATAGTCCAAGGATGAAGTCTGAATGAGGGAGGAAGGCAGAGACAGATACACAAGAAACATTTAAATGAAAAAGTCTAAACACTTTTTAAAAAGAGTAAGAAGGGAATGTACTGATAGGTTAGAGCAGTGACAATGATACCAGAGGTTTAAACATGCATGACTGGAACATCACGGTACGACTAACAAAAACAAGGAATTCAGAAAGAAAGGTCTTAGTATTTGCAGGAAATCCATGTATGGAGTGTGGTGGACTATGGCCGATTTTTTTATGCATTGGATCTGGTGCTGAAGACAGCAGGTTTTTATTCACATAGAAATACGGGACTAAAGACCAGAGATCGCTGGGAGCAGCAGGGAAGGTTTGGAAGCCACCGGCAGACATGACAGGTGTCCTATCCAACAGATGGGACAGTTGGAGCCATAGTTATTATCACTTAAGATATGGTTTATAAATCTATTATGTTAGAAGAAAATTATGTTAGAACATAAACAAACAGATAATTTACCTCATTTTGGCCATATCTGCCAGTATCTTATTTGTTGCCAGAATAGCGGGAGGAATGTTCAATTTATGGGCATATTTCTGCCTAGCTTCTATCAATTTGCCATATAGCACAGTCTGGAAAAAAAAAAGAAACAACTCAATATTTTTAGAAATGAACTTAGAGAAATCCAGTCCTTCATGTCTAGAGATTCAGCTATTACATTTTTCCTTAGAGTGAAAAATAAAACGGAACTCAGACTCTTCACTGAAGGACAATTTTAAAAATACTGGCAACAGAATTTTAAGCAAGTGTAGACTCATAAGTGTCCCTCAGAAACTACCGCCTTTTTACAAAAGTCATACCTGAGTCTCCTGCTCCTCAGCTGAAATAACAGGTTCTGAAGACTTGTAAGATTTCCCTGGTGACTGTACCAAGATGCTGAAATATTTAAAAGAAAATAAACGATAAAAAATTTTCTTTCTGCAAGTTCATTTTTTATTTCACCCCAGAATGAGAATAGCACAAGAGTGACAGTCTTTTCAAGCCTTATACTAACAGTGATTCTTCCTAATACCAGCGGGGCAATTGTCACTTTTATGACAGCCAAGATTTTAGACATTTTGAGTCAAACGCATTCATTACAATGGTAAGTTAAAATTATAACTGAGTTCATCAAAAACTGGTATACTTAAGAACAGTATTTGCCCCATCCTCCTCCTTGACCAAATTCTTTGAAAGAAAATACTCCAACTTAAACCATACGCAAAAATAAAATCAAGATGGATAAGAGACTTAAATATAAGTTGCAACAGCACAAAAGTCCTAGAGGAGAATACAGGCAGGAAAATTTCAGATATTTCATGCAGCAATATTTTCACTGATATGTCCCCTAAGCAAGGGACATAAAGGAAAGAATAAATAAATGGGACTACACCAAATTAAAAAGCTTCTGCATGGCTAAAGAAAATATCAGGAAATGAAAAAGTAACCAGCCATATGGAAAAATATATTTGCCAATGATACCTCAGACAAGGGTTTGATCTCCAAAATATACAAAGAACTCACATGACTCCACTCCAGGAAGACAAACAACCCAACTAAAAAATGGGCAAAGGACTTGAACAGACACTTCTGCAAGGAGGACATACAGAGGGCCCAGAGACATATGAAAAGATGCTCAGCATCACTAGCCATAAGAGATGCAAATTAAAACCACAATGAGATACCACTTCACACCATTGAAAATGGCCATCACAACCAAATCAACAAACAAGTGCTGGTGAGGTTGTGGAGAAAAGGGAGCCCTAGTACATTGTTGGTAGGAATGCAGACTGGGGCAGCCACTGTGGAAGACAATATGTAATTCCTTCAGAAAACCAAAAATGGAACTGCCTTTTGACCCAGCAATTTCACTGCTGGGATTGTATCCTAATTATCCCAAAACACCAATTCAAAAGAACCTATACACCCCAATGTTCATAGCAGCACAATTTACAATAGCCAAGTGCTGGAAACAGCCTAAGTGCCCATCAGTAAATGAGTAGATCCAAAAACTGTGGTACATTTACACAATGGAGTACTACACAACATAAAGAAAGAAGGAATTCCTACCCTTTGCAACAGCATGGAAGGAACTGGAGAGCATTATGCTAAGTGAAATAAGCCAGTGGTGAAAGACAAATACCATGTAATCTCATCTATAAGTGGAACCTAATCAATAGCAAACAAGCAAGCAAAACAGAGCCAGAGACATTAAAACAAGGAACAAACTGACAGTAACCAGAAGGAAGGGAGGAGGGGGATAGTAGGCAAAGAAGGGGAAGGGTGATCAAGGAATATGTATAGAAGACATTTGGACAAAGACAACATAGGTAGGAGTGGCGGTCTCCTAGGAAAGTACTCCTATAGATAGCAGTACTATCTATACAGAAGATAATATTTTTTAGCCAAGAAGAATATAATCTATGATTCTTTGCTGTGATACCATTAATTTTTAGTTGGTGGGGAACATCATCATGAGATTAAACAAATTATTCACAATATTCTTCAAAATCAAACAAAAATAAGCCAAAGAAGTAATTTTGCTTTTGACTCCTAAAAAGAAGGATAAATAACACCCAATTAACAAACAACATATTAGGAAAGGTACTAGGCCACAAGATAGATAGAAAACCAATTTCTATAAGCAGCATTTCTCACTGATTAAATATAAAGAGGAAAAATTTCCTATCACTAAAATTAACTAAAGTTGAACCCAAGGAAAGATAACTCCAGTGCAAAGAATTAGTAATACCAGGTTACTCAAGACAATTATAAATTTGTTTTAAATAATATATTAACCTTCATTTTATCATCTATGGAAATCTTTATACTAATGAACTATTTGAAAATGGTATTTTAAATTATTTCACAAATAAATTTTATCACCATACATAATAGCAAAATTCTGGGTAACATGTCCCCAAAGCAGAAATACATGTGAAAAATGTTAAATAAAATATATTTCGCCTATGAATGCTATTACAAGTACAAAGAAGTTCAAAATAACTATAATGAATATAATCAAAGAGGTAAGCGAAGTTACTGTATCCATGAAACAAAAAAAGATTGCTATATATTAAAGAAAGAAGAGAGCAAGAAATAGTTCATAAAAACTAAAAATTTGATAACTAAAATGAAAATTTCATTAGATGGGATATGATATAAAGTCAAGGCATTCTCTAAGAAAGTAAACAAAGAGTCTGAAAATAGAAGAAAAATTAATAAAAGGAACACTAAAAACCAAGCAGAGGAGATTAAAAAAGACAATTATTAACATAAAGGAAAATTAAGTTAGTGGTGGTCATAATAACACAGTTTGGCTTAGTAGTGTATAATACTTGAGTAGATATAATGAAGTAAAAACAAATTATTAATGTGACCAAAACCTGAAGTATAATTATAAAATGAAGGAGGAGAGAGAAGGGAAGAGGATGTGGGAGATAAGCCCTAATCTACCATTACAGAATGTCAACAGAAAATTTCCAAAACTGGGAAGTCAAAAAACAGTAATCTCAGCATGCCACTCAGAAATAGTGGCAATAGCGGAGGAACCAGTCGGGATATTTCAGGGGACTGCTTCTACAGAACAGCACAAACTGGGCTCAGGAAAGGCTGCACTGGTATACTCTGTTACACGTCTTCAGGCATCAACTGACTTTAAAACCATGCATGTGTATGATTTTAATGAAAATGCAAATGAATGTTGTGATAATAGTTATTAATAGTAAACATCTTTCTTCTGTACACTAAACCCATATATTCAAATTAATTTCTGGACCACTCAAAAGGCACCTTAAACCCAGTGTGTCTACCACGAAACTCAACTACTCAACTGTACATCCTGCTAGATGCAGGGTGTCCAACCTGCAGCCTGCGGGCCACACGCAGCCCAGGGTGGCTAGGGTCCAGCACAAAATCGTCAACTGACTTAAAACTTTTTTTTTTGCGCGTTAATTTGCGTTAGTGTTGGTGTATTTAACGTGTGGCCCGAGACAACTCTTCTTCTTCCAGTGTGGTGCAGAGACGCCAAAAGGCTGGATACCCTTGCTCGAGTCTAAGTTTGGGGCAGGGCGGGGTGGGGTGGGCAGTGGCGATGTCTCTGTTATTCCCCACTGAATGCCAGTGCCTAGAACAGTACCAGGCACAAAGAAAACACAGTAGTAAAAACACAGTAAATGTTTAAATGAAGAAATGTCTCAACATATTGAATGAATACCTTGTTTTGTACACTCCTTAAACCTTTTGTTTACATAAAACACAATAATTACATACTACATATCCAAACAACAAGACACTGTTTGCAGTTATGGTAAATATTTCTGTCAGATCCAAAGTAGTACTGAGCATAGTAGTATAAGTAGTATTTTCTAATGAGCAAATCATGAGACAATGAGTGTTACAGCCCATTAATTTACTTTCATCTAATGTGTGTAAACACAGTCCACTTAATTTGCCTGTAAGTCCAAACAAGTTTTTCAAATTCTCCATACTAAAACCTTCTGCAATTCTGTACTTTGTCCCCACTTTTACTAAGTCAGTAAGTCATGTACCACACTTGAAAGTACAATACAGGGGTGGGCAAAAGTCGGCTCGCAGCGGTTTGTGCGGAAAATGATACAGTCAGTAACAAACAACACGAGAACAAGCTCTGTGCTCCCGCACTCACAGCTGTGAGCCTACCCCTGCCCGCCCCTGCCGCGTATCACCTCCATTCTCCACCCACTCCAGTGCTCGCCTCTTTACGTTGCCATAGAGTCCTTCTTGAAAATGTGGGTGAGAATATATATTCATACAAATACAATTCATTAGTGTCTAGATGAGAATATATATTTCATACAAATACAAATAATTAGTATTTAGATGCTAGAGGCTGACAAATACAGATTTGGAAGTCACTCTGCCATTAGTTGTATGCTCTTGAGCAAGATGGCTAACTTCTTAGCCACAGGTATCTTCAACTATAAAATGAAGATAAATAATCTTGATGGTAGCTAAATCACAGGTTGCTGTAAGAATTAAATGAGCTATTACATACAAAATGCTTAGTAATTAGCATAGAGCCTGGTAAACAACAATACCCAGAAGTACTAGCTATTAAATTAATATTAATGCTATCATTTTATAGGGCTGCTTGAATAATTACAACACTGGAGGCTTATGCCTTAACTTCTTTCTAACAATGAAATGGCCAAACATCTGACAGGCCTTTCTCTTTAGGAAAGAAAGAAAAAAACTGTTGATAAAGTAAGTATAGAAAATAAAAATTTTGAACTGTACCTTTTTGTAGGAATGTTACTTCCAGAAGAAATTTTATCAAATGCTTTGTAGGAATGCATCTTCTCCAAGTGAGACTGCTTTTAAACATCAAGAAATCCATTTTTAAAAATTAGAAGTTTCAAAAAACTTTTAAATATGAAGAAAATAAGGTATCACAATGACAATTTTCCTCTAAAACACAACACCTCACAATGACAATTTTTCCTCTGACTAACCAAGCTCTCATAAAAATTACCTGATAATAAGTTAACATACAGGGTTCTAAAAATAGTTGGAAATGTGACATAATGTCTCATTCCTCCCAAATCTATAAAAAATATATGATCCAAAGTATTCTTTGAGACATACAAGTGCCCAAGTTACAAAAATTATTCAATTACATTCTGGATAACATTGACAAAGCAGAAAAAATTCACCGAAAAATTTAATTCTGCAAATTTTCCTGTTACCCCAGTTGTTCTAATTAGCTGGAGCCTACCAGTGGGTAAGTGTTTAATCTGCAATAGTTATCTAAAATCCAAACACAAAGCAAGAATGTGTGTGTGTACCTTTAATGAGAGCATTTAGAAATCAGTCTTATTTTTCTGTCAACTATTAAGTATCATAATATGTAAAAAACCCTCCAAGCCAAAGGAGTCAGAAAATAGGTTTAAAAGAATCAAACTAAGTTGCTTTCTCAAATACTTCTGTTTCTATTAACCTCAAAAACCATATACTGCACATTTTATCTGTCCATATCACTCCTCTTCACAAATTTTATGTTGTTGTATATGGCACTTTCTCCTTTCACTGGAGGGGAACTAAAATACATAATAAAATTTTAAAATAGAAGTTACATCAATAAAAAAATGGAATAAGAATCACTTCTTTGATAAAAACAAACCTTCTTCTCTGCAGCTAATTCAGTCTGTACTTGACTGGAGAAACGCTGTCCGGTGCCTGAAGACGCAGCGCCGGAACTGGAAAACAATCAGCAAACATTAGAAGGTAATAAATATCTACTACGCGAGTCATCTCTCTACACTCGGAAAGGCAGATGAGATTATATTACTTTTAGAACTGAGGATCTGAAAATTGATTTTTTTTTTTTTTTTCAGAAAAAGCTCTGGAAAGAATATTTTAAACTCTTTAAAGTTTAAGTTTAAAACCGTTTTAAGTTTTCGGAGTTTAAAAGAAAAGCTGATCATCTACTGCACAACATAGTGATTACAGTCAACAATACTACATTATGACTTCAAAGTTGCTAAGAGACAAGATCTTAGTTTTTCTCAACACAGAAAAGAATTGCGGCTTCTCTGATAATCATATTGCAATAGATAAACATATCAAACAAACACATTGTAATACAATTTTATGTCAATTATATCTCAACTTTTTAAAAAAATCTGATAAATGATTGGTAACATGTAAAGGTGTTAAAAAGTAGGCAGCAAGTGTATTCCTGCCCCACGTTTTACACATAAGAAGGAAATAAGGTATATGGAGTGGTCTTCAACATTGATCTCACTGTTGCTTCTCTCATTAATGGGAGAGCAGCTTTCTAACTATTAATACTATTCTCAACCACTTCCTATCAACCAAGAAAAGTGTCCTATTAGTTGTCTTTCTCCCACAGGCCCATAACCCCAAAATGACTAGAAAAGATATGCCAAAACAATATCGTTACCCATTTCACCTGTGTGCTGCCTGTAAACTGAATATAATTTGAACCATTTACACAAAAACAACCACAACAACAAAGCTGAAAAATGAACCTGGGTGGAGGAAACGTCCTTGGACACAATTCTTCATTAGCCTGCAGGATAAGTCTCCGAGGAGATTCCGTGCTGGCCTTATGAAGCCAGTTTCTACCCTGTTGAACACAAGAACCACCTTTTAACGCATAGGGAGAATAATTAAAATCAAACAGGAAGACTTCTACTTCGCTTACCTTCTTTGTCAGGGTGCAGGTCTTTATGAACTTGCTGCGCCCAGGAACTTCCGCCAGGAACCCCTCGGCCGTGAGCTGATGGGACAGAGCCTTCCACCAACTCACCGTCCGATCCTTGCCAGAGCCGAACATTCTGTGAGTGCGGTAATGATCCGGAAGACGCTGCGAAGTCTGAAGTGAGGAATAAAAATCAGTATCTAAAAATGCTGATTTAATCAAAGAGGTTAAATAAAACGCAAAACTGTTTATTGGTTCTTTGCATTTAACACGAAATTTCAGCTTTCAAAGTCTACAAAATTTTTATCCATCCTACTTGCTCTGAATACTTAAGTCACAAATAAATATGTAGCAAGATAGTGTTTCTTTTGGGTCTTAAAAGTAGTGGCAGGAAACTTCACATATAATTCACAAGCATTGCCCAATGCATACTTTTGGATATGTTAGGAATATTTAACCTTTGCTCGTTAGACCTTTTAGGAACATGCATTATTGTTTGAGAGCCACAGTCACAATCTACAGCTCCAGACTAGAAGCATGGATGTCAAGGGCAGAGTGACCCAACAGCGAGGAATCTGTGAGTGCAGCGCAACAATTCAGTTCCCACTGCGTGGCTGTTCGTGCCGCACTGCCGAGTTTACTGGATCATTTCTGATTCAGCTGCTTTACTCAGACGTTCCAGGAGGAGCAAGTGCATACTAAATAGCTGCTGCTTGTGGGACATTTCGTCCTAAGTCAAGAGAGGATTTCAGTGGGAGACTCTTCGCAGCCATCAAGCTCTAGAAATGCAGGGGAAGCTGGTCTGCCACATGCAATTCTCTTGTCCTCTGATGGAGGTGACTCGGCCCACCTTCACGCTCTGTAAAGTACTTTTCTATTCAGTTTGCCCTCTTACTGCCTCTTTCATTCATCCCACACATTTAAATACTACTTTCAAACGTATATAGTAGTGTGTGAACATACAGCTTTATGGAAAATTGCTCCTTTCTAATGTATCCGCGGCAAATATGGCAGATTGTAATTCAAGGGCCAGTCTAACCTTCATCCAGTGTAACTTCTACCACAGACTCTGGGAAGTTACAAACACTATTTTTCAAGCTCCCTTTCCACTAGGATCCTGTATAACATTTAAGTTCCACTAATCAGAGGCATTTAACAGGGCATCTGTAAGCAGAAAGTGAGGCAGGGCAGCTCCTCCACTACTTCTGCAGGAGCGTGACTGTGGAGTGGTTAGCTGTTCACAAGACGGTGTTAGCAAAGAATCCAGTGTATCATTACTGGCCTCCTAAGTGTCGAGAAGCATGCGTTGCGTTGATCCTGATCACAGCAGGTTCAGGCAGGGTGGCTCCCAGAGCCAGCGGAAGGACAGCCTTCCTGACTGTTACGGCTCCCTATTCTGAGAGTGACCAGGAAAGGGGTTGCACGGAATCTCCTAGTAATGCAAATGAGTGGCTGTGTTCCTAGTTTCTAATCTATAAAATTAACATACCTCCATATCTTACCACTTTTTCACGTAAATATTTGAAGATATTTCTGTGGTGAGCTGTTTAGACAGCTCAACAAAAGTTCCTGAGGCAACATTTCTACTATTTAATTCCTAACTAAACTTGTACTTCAAAAACAAAATTTTAAGCTCCATCCACAAACATCTGATGCACAGCATAATCATTTATACTATACAGAAAATCTTGTGTAAGAAAGGAGAATCGAGTTACTGAAATTATACCTGTTACACAGACATACAAATATTATCTCTTTACATAAACTCCAAGAGTCCCTAGTTTAAGATATTTATCGCCTTACAGATCAAAATTATCTGCAAAGACAGATACTAATTTTGCCTAAATTAGTTAACATGGCCAACTTCTTTAATTCCCAAAGGAGGTACAATGATAAATGTTAAAGCAATATCCCAATAGATACCGAGATTACTAAAATAGAAGGGGGAAAAAAACTTGCCTTATTTTCACTGTAGTTAATGTCCACAAACGTTCATTAAGTGGTACTTTTTTAAAAAGTTTTACACTTTTATCTAGCAAGGGTAGTATACAATTTCACAAAGAATAAACTTCTTAATTTGAGGACTCCCAGAAGAGACTGTCAGTATAAGCGGTCTGACTTGGTTTTCAAATAATAGGTGAAATCTGATCCCTCTTGTGGCCAGTTCAAGTTGGTCTAGGAGCCCACTTACACTTATTTGTTGATACTGGATACTACTGGATCACACCAAATTAAAACAAGGATAATTTTCTATAAATTACACATTCAACTGGGATACACCGTTTTTGAACATGACAGAGACAAATTTTCATAGATCTAAATTATATTTAATCTATCCCTTGCAACTGAAATTCTTTTTATAAGAAAAAATAGAACTCATCCCAGCTAAAATCAAGTTCCTTAAGTAGTATCACTGTTTTCAATTTCTAATCAAACTTGTGATTTAAAAAAATTTTTTATTCAGTAACCAAATAGTTAATATGATTTTGACATATTTCATTAAAAATACAATTTAATCTGTCTTTTTCTAAGCAAAATAAAAACTCAGAAAATACTTACATGAAGTTCAAGTATTTAAGAAATAAATGCTTACCTAATTTTTAAAATTCTACAAAGTGAGAATATTAATCTCTAGTTTTAAGTACATTTTTAATAAATATGCATATTTGCAAAGGACTCTATCCCACTTTTGATTTATTCAACTAATATCAATATATAATAACTTAGCTTTGCTTTACAGATTTCTAAATCAGGAATAGAATCATATAAATAAAGGACTACAGAAAAAGCCTCTTAACTGTTAAGGGTTGTGTCCTATTTATATTTACCTGCATTTGTTAACATAATAACTGGCACATTAATCACTCAAAAAAAGTAGCGAAAATGACTATTTATTTATTGGTAAAACAAAAATAAATCTTCCTTGGGATTCTAAATACTCCTGATAAGAAACAAAACAGAAGGAAAGAAAAAATACACTGCCAAATATTGTTTTTACAAATAATCACTGAGATTAAAGTTTTATTCAAAGAATTTGTTACTTTCCAGGGTGCTAAAAGATACGATTTTGTTCTACTTGTCCCTTGACACAATGAAAGTTAACTTTTCTTAATTATCCTAAGAAAAACCAGTCTAGGGATTATCCAACTGTAGTGTAATAAAATTGCTTCCAGGCGGAGATTCAGAGCTGAACATGAGCTTGAAATACGAAAACAGCAGTGTGGTACACACAGCTTTTGTCAAAAGTAGTGAATGCAGCCTTTAACTGGAATTTCACATGACTCTCCGAGTTTCTAATAACTCATCTAAAGCCAAAGCCACAATCACAGTGCAGCAAACCTCTGAAGGGAAGTGCAGCAGGAGTCAAAGAACTGTGACAGTGACTCACAGATATACTTACAGATCCTCGGAGAAATAAAATTGGAACCCCAATTCCAAACATTTCTCCTAAGACACTGATGGCAGATAACAGCTGGAATGCTTGTGGCCCCAAGTCCTGTGACACATCATCTGACTCATCAATGGATAAGCAATGATCCAATCTAAATACAAATAGTATGTTAGAAGGCTTAGCTAAAGCATGTACCGTTAGAAACAAAAAGATTTAATAATTAGCCAAGTAAAACAGTATCTCAAATGTACCAACTGCTTCAGAAGCTACAAATAACGTTCATTACAGCCAAGAGTATGTAAAGTATGTAAAACATGAAACACAGACAATAACATAGCATCACGGCTATGTTATACCGGTAGTACTCAACCCCAGTGCCCTCGAACCCAAGTTTCACAGGAGGTGCCTCAGACCAAAGACAGAGGAAACAGAAGTTCAAGCAGTCTGAGAGCAGAATTACAGCTTGAAGTGCTCACAGTACTGATTATATAACTACTGGATCTCAGTGTTTGGTTATGGTAAAAGGAAAGGTTTGGTGCCAAAAAAAAATGTTTTTAACTTAAAAACAAATCACCTATGCAATAAATTTTTAGTTTAACTCTAATGACTGTAAAATATGACACAGAGACTATAAATGTTTCATTTAAGTCATTTTTAGAAGTTAAATTCCTAAGCCATCCTTCAGGCAGATTTGAAATGATCATTAATACAAATGTGAATCCTTTAAAGCAGGCTGAGAACAAAAGGACTCCTTAGAGAAAATCAATTACCTGATACTGTTCCACTACCCAATTCAATTGCTTTCTTTATAATAAATATCTTTGAAATAGCAATAATATATTCGGTATTTCAGATATAATATGTTTAGGGGGAAAAAGACTATGTTTAGGTTTATTACCCTAACTTCTTTAGCAGGATATTTATTGCATTAATTTCCTTTTCTAATATAAGTATTTAAATTCCCACAAAGTACCACCTATGCTGAATTTTATAAGTATTCATGTATATTATTGTAATTATCACAAAGTGTTAAAAATGTTTTAATTTTCAGTTGGATATTTTCTTTGATCAATGAGTTATTTTGAAGTGTTATTTGCAATTTCAAAATGAATGAGAATGTGTTTATCCTCCAACTGCTTCTAACTCAATTGCATTCTGAAGAAAATGTGGTGTGTTTGACTCCAACCACTGAAAGCTTTTGAGATATGGTACAGTCTAGTACAGGGGTCACAAAACTTTTCAATAAAGGGTCAAAGAGTAAATAGTTTAGGCTTTGCCAGCTGTACGGGCTCTATGTTGCAGCTACTCAGCTCAATTCTGCAAAACAGCCACAGAAAACACATAAAGGGCACAGCTGTGTCCCAAGAAAACCTTAGTCACAAACACAGGCAGCAAGTGTGGTCCACAGGCACAGTTTGCCAACCCCTGCTCTAACACATAGCCAATTTTCTATATTCCATGTATGTGTAAGAAATACAGTCTCTAATTCAGTGCTTCTCAGCTGGTGCGCTGCCAATGGCTACAGGTTTGCCAAAAGGTGAATCACTCAGACCATAGGGTTCTGGGCAGCACTGAGACTGAACTAGCCTCAGGTGCTGTACAGGTATCATCACTCACTGGGTGGGCATGAAGAAAGATACACTTCTTTCTTCATGAAATGCAAAAAGAGATACATTGAGATAGTATATACCTATCTCACTTTGAGATACATTGAGATACATTGTTCTAACTGCTTGGTGCAAGGTTCTATACATGATGTATCTGATAAATCAAATCTGCTTCTATGTTGACCAAATTTTCAATAGCTTACTAATTTTTTGATTGTCTAACCTACCAATAACTAAAAATTTATATCAAACTCTACTACTTTGACAGTATATTTATTGATTTCTTCCAGCTATTCTGTCAATTTGCACTTTATACATTTGTAGAGTTGTTGTTTTTTAAGGTGCAAAGACCAAGCCCATCGCCTTGGTGAAGGAACCATCTGTTAACTACAAAGAGAACATCTCCATCCTTGTAACACTTGGTTTGTCTAACAGGAATACAACTACCACACCTAGGTACCCAGTTCATTCAACTAGGTATACCATTTGTTTTTGTCTTTGTTTTTGTTTTTCAATCCATATAGTGCAGTGAAATTGGCTGCAGGTCTCTGGGTATGTCAAGTTTTACAAATGTAAACACATCCATGAAGTCTCCTGCATTGACTCATCAGCTACCCACACAACAGCTACCACAACCACAATCAGGACACGAAATAAGTCCATCACAGCAAAATACCCCCTCAGGAGATTCCTTTGTAATCACACCTTCCCACTCCCTAGAACCTCTGACAACCACTGATCTTTTCTTTATCCCTACAGTATAGTCTTTAAAAAAAAAAAAAAAAAAAAAGATTTAGGCCCTGGCTGGCATAGCTCAGTGGATTGAGCGTGGGCTGGGAACCAAAGTGTCCCAGGTTCGATTCCCAGCCAGGGTACATTCCTGGGTTGCAGGCCATAACCTCCAGCAACCGCACATTGATGTTTCTCTCTCTCTCTCTCCCTCCCTTCCTCCTCTCTCTAAAAATAAATAAATAAATAAATCTTAAAAAAAAAGAGGACTATTCATGAGGACTATCAATCAGTCACCTGTCACACACCCCTAAACGGGGATTTGGCCCACAACCCAGTCATGTGCCCTGACTGGGAATTGAACCAGCAGCCTTTCAGTTCACAGGTCAGCACTCAATCCAGTGAGCTAAACCAACCAGGGCCCTACAGGATAGTCTTATGTTAGAGAGAGCACCATTTATATGGCATATTTACACTGTAAAAATGGCATTATTTCTTCTTGTAAATGTTGGTATAATTTGCTGTTGAAACCATTTGGGCTAGGGAATTTACTTTCACAGGTTTTGAACAAGGATCCAATTTCCTTAACAGCTGGAAAATTATTCAGGTTATCTATTGTATTTCACTGTAGCTAAGTTTCGTTAGCTTGAGGTTATCAGGAATTACTCCATTCCGTCTAAATTATTAAATGTACATGCACTGAGTTATTCATAGTGCTTCCTTATTACCCTTTAATGTCTGCTGGGTCTGTAGTGAAATTCCTTTTATTCCTGATATTAGTAATGTATCTCCTTCTTTTTGATAGAAGTTTCTGTCACTTTTATTGACATGTTCAAACAATGAACCTTGACATCATTGGTTTTCTCTATTGCTTTTCAACTGTCTATTTCATTGACTTACACTCTCACCTCTCTTATCTCCTTCTTTCTGCTTCCTTTTAGCTTACTTTGATCTTATTTGCTTCTGAAGGTAGAAGCTTAATTACTGATTGGAAACTTTTCTTCTGTTAGAGTATGTAATGCTCTAAATTTCCCTGTAAGTATTTCTTTAGCGGTGTATCATATATTTTACATTTTCATTTCATTCAGTTCAAATACTTTCTGATTTACCCTGAGAACTCCTCTTTGACTCATGAATTATTAGTAGTGTGTTAATTTCCAAGTGTTTGAAGACTTCCCTGTTACTTTGTTACTGATTTCTAGTTTCATTCCATTATAGCCAGAAAACATACTCTATGAGTACAATTCTTTCTGACCCAAAAAGGTCCCTATTTGTGAACATTACATTGGCACCTGAAAAGATTGTGTATTCTGCTGCTGTTGGGTGGAGTGGTCTATAAAAGTTAATTAGGCCCAGTCTGTTGATAGTCCTGTTCACTTCTCCTATAATCTTACTGATTTTGTCTAACAGTTCTATTAATTACTGAGATAAGATGTTGAAGTCACCAACCGTAATTATGGATTTCTCTATTTCTACTTTCAATTCTCAGTTCTTTTGTTAAATATATACACACTTGGGATTATGTGTTCTTGGATATGATAACTAACTTTATGGGTCAACTTAGCTACACTCTGGCACCCAGTTGCTCGGTCCAGGGCTAATGTAGATGTTGCTATAAAGGTATTTTGTAGATGTGATTAATATTTACAATCAGCTGCTTTGAATAAAGGAGATTGCCCTTAATAATGTGAAGGGTCTCATCCAATCAGAAGAAGGCCTGAAAGAGCAAAGACCGAGGTTTGCGGGAGAACAAGGAATTGTGACTCAAGACTGTTAACACAGAAATCCTGCCCAACTTTCCAGCTTGCCAGCTTGCCAATCCCACAACTGCATGAGCAACTTAAATATTTTCTCTCTGTGTGTGTGTGTGTGTTTCTCTGGAGAACCATGACTGATACAGTTTATCATCACGTAATGTCCTTATTTATCTCTGATTATATTGTTTCTCCCAAATTTCCATTGTCTGATATTAAAACAACTCCATCTTGTTTCCATTAGTGTTTTCATGGTATTAGTTTTATTCTTTTATTTTTTAATCCTCACCCAAGGATATTTTATATTATCTATTTTAGAGAAAGAGGAAGGGGGAAGAGAGAGAGAGAAACATCAAAGTGAGAGAGAAATGTTGATTGGTTGCCTCCCATATGCACCCGTACCGGGGATCAAACCTGAAACCTAGGCATGCGTGCTGACCGCAAATCAAACGCACAACGTTTCTGGTACAGGGACAATGTTCCAACCAGCTGAGCCACCCGGCCAGGGCTATCCTTTTATTTTTCACCTTACCCATACACCTGCGGTAGGTTTCTTATGGACAGCATATAGTAGGGTCATATTTTTAAACCAATCCTAATAATGTCTACTTCAAATGGTATTTTAGATCATTTACATTTAATGTAACTATTGATATGTTTAGATTTAGGCCTTACACTTTATTATTTTGTCTTTTTAAGGCAAAATACTCTAATACTGTTTGCTTTGTTTTCTAAATAAATTTTGTATTTTGTTTTAAAAAACTGTACTACATAGCATTCACCAAAAATTCAACTAAGAAGTATTTGCAAAAAGGAAGAGAAAGAGACTTTTAGAATGTCCATCTAGGAAAAATCTTTACCTGAACTTGCAATTATCACAGCATTTTTCAGTTCCCATAATACCCACGGAGGCCTTTCGTAGTTGTTTGTCTTCAAAATGAGACAAGATGATTCTACCCGAGAGAAAATTTAAAATTAAATAAAAGAACAAAAACATATATGTTAAATTCATTGCTGAAAATAATGCGGCAAAATCATCATTAATTGGCTCACTTGGGACCTCATTATCTGGTTTTGGTTTACTGAGGCAAAAAGGAAATTTGCCTTAAAAATTCAGCACATATGCAATACCAACAAAATATCCTTTCTAAATATTTCTAATTATTTTGCAAAACGTTTTTCTTAGAAGACCACCACCCATAAGTCTATGTGATCAATTGATGTAAAATAAGTGATACGTACTGTCGCCTACATCTGCTGGAACGAAGATATTTTTCCATCTTTGCCACCATCTTTAATTTGTATAATCGAAACGTTTCTTTTTGTATCTCATTAAGGCGCTGCCTGTCAAAAATGTCACAGGAATATGTAAAATTGCATTAGTGAATTTTTTAAATTTACTTACTGTTTATTTTTCATAACCTATAACTTCAAACCCTCTCAAGATACAGAGCATTTCTATCATTCCAGAAAATTATGTGCCTCTTCCTAGTCAGTGCCCCTCACAGAGGCAAGTATTTTTCTGATTTTGTATGAAAATTATTTTTGAAAGAATTCTACCTGTGTCCAAGCATCAGTTTTCTAGCTGTCTTTGAAAAAAATTTTATAAACCCTAAAGTTATTCATTTTGGATCAATTCATCAAATCAATTCATTTTGATTTATAGGCTACATGCTTTTTGGCAATCTTTCAGCTATATATGAACTTTCACCTTTTCCCAGTTAAAGGTTATTCTTTACTTTATTTTATACGAAAAACTAAAAGCATCTATGTAAGGAATACTGAAAAAGGCTCATGATGCAAATATGAGCCCAGACTCCTGTTAGCTCTTCAGAGGACTTCTCAGCCCTCTAAAACTGTCTCTTGTATCACAGGATGCTACAGGACACCAGTAAAGTATCAGAATTAAGTTCCTTCCTCAGACAACTATAACTGATGTTTCTCCCATATTATTAAATTATTTAAAATGGTTAAATAACTCTACAGACCATGTGTTTGTTTTAAAGTTCATGCTGTAACTCATCCTGTTTACACTGGCTGCTGTGAAGAAATTGTATGAATACATTAAATGATGACAATCTCCCAAACAGCCTTACATATCTTCCAAAGAATAAACGTAAGTCTGAGCTGAATACACTTCAGGTATTTCAAAAGAAAACAATGATTTACCTATAAGATCTAGGTGATACTACTGGTCATCATCAAAACAAACCCCACCTACATGTACTTTGACTATCCAAACTTCTGCCTGATAAAAATACCTCTGTACAATTCTCAAGGATGACACCAACAGGGAATCCAGTTCAGTGACTTCTGGAAAGTCTAAACACACAAATGATCTCTTATTCAAAAACATTTTCATCATCCAACACCACTTACCACACTCCCATGTACAGGCATACCTTGGAGATATTGCGAGTTCAGTTCCAGGCCACCGCAATAAAGTGAGTATCACAATAAAGTAAGTTGTAATCTTTTTGCTGGTGGAGGGTCTTGCTTTCAATTTTGTAAAAAGCACAACATCTGAGAAGCGCAATGAAGCGGAGTGCAATAAAAGGAGGTATGCCTGTCATCTCCTGAAAGCCTCTTCCAGCGGCTGACTCGAGTCCCAGGTCAGGACCCCACCTCATCCTTCCTGGATAATGGGCTAAAAATTGGTTCTTTTGCTGCTGTAGTTTGTTTATTCAGCTCATCTCCTTCTCAGAAGAACGAAGAAAACAAATGCCTACACTCTAAGAACAAAATCCTCTCTTATATTTGGTTTAGATGATCTACATTAGCTAATCTTCTCAGTGTGACATATTTGAGAAAAAACTGCAAGTCTCTACCACCAGATCAAATAAATATTTATTTTTCTTTTGGGACTATTACAATAACTAAAGTACAAAATTCTAAAGAATAAAAACAAGTTGAAAAAGAAGAAAATTTCTAAAAATATCACAAATAGGAATCAGTTGGAGCCAGTGGAAGATTAAATTGAAATTAATTTGCAAATTATTTCGTTAAAAATTACAATAACTATTGAGTCTGATTAAAATAATAGCAAATGCAGACACTAAGACTTTGCCAGTGGTTTGGCTTCTGCAATAAGAAATATAAAGCTAATTAAAAAGGGAAAAAATATAAAATTACACATTTACAGAGATGACTGAACAAGTTTACTCTCTCACAGGATTCTGGCATAGTACAGACTCAAAACATCTGGTGAATTACAGTGACCTTTCCAGGTGAGAGCCACCAACTCCATTTATTCTAAAACTTTTTATTTTTCTAATAGAAGAAGTCTGTCACCAACATAACACAGATGCATCCTCAAGCCTTACTGGTCTTTTTCATCCTGATTATTCTTAGTTTTATTTCCCAAAGGGGGATACCAAGAACAACCTGTCTATACTAAAGACTCAAGTATGGGTTTTCTGGCACCACTGTTTTATTACTAATCACTGTTGCTTCCTGTAAATCTTAATGAGAAATCCTCTTAAAGCATCTTTGGAGACCCAGAAAAACAGGAACTATCTCTGTTAATAAATCAGCAAAGCCACAATATAACACTGAGGCCAAGTCTTCACTACCTTCAGCACAATGCCCAAATAAAACGAGAACTGGTAAGAATCGCCTCAGGTTTCATACAAACCCAAACTTAGTGGCAGCATGCAGAGCTGTGTTCTACGCCAAATATTTCAAATCAGTTATTAAAAACTTTACACAAACACTAGTGTCAAATAGAAAATAATAACTGTTGTGTTTAAGAGGATGGTTTTATTAACCCTATGTTACGAAACAAAAGCTACTGACTGCTCTTAAAAGGAAGAGCTTAAAATTTATAGCAAACATTGTTCACCTAACTAATCCCCAATTCTTCTTTCAGATCTCAGTTTATCCTATCACTTCCTGAGCGAGGACTGACCTGACCTCCTCAACGTGGTAAACACACACTCCATTATGGACTCAATGCAACTTTCCTTCATTGCACTTACCAAAACTGTAATTTTATACATTTTGCATGGTCTTTTTTTTAAAAAAACAAACTTCTAATTATTGAAACTGTCGAGAAGAGAACAGTAAAATAAACCCTAGTATCCATACTTACACGGTTCTGTGATTACGGGACCTAGGTTAAATTTCCAGTATAGTCTTGACTTAGCTAATTCTCCACACTAAATAAAGGGATGGCTGAAACAGGTCGTCTCCTCTGGGTGGCAGCACTCACCACAAGTGTTCCTAGATGTCCTCTGATCTGTTTTGTTTTAAATGCACTTAAAATACACTACTTGAAATCCTGGATGCTGCCTCAAATGCTGTCAAAGCGTATAAGAAAAGAAAGAAAAGAATCTGCAAGCTTGAAATGCGTGCTTTTACCTATTTAGGTTCATGTCTGCTGGAGCCCAGAGGACGTGGCAAGAGCTGGGAAGCCCGTCCCGGCCAGCTCTGCCCATCTCCTGGTAATACGACTCCATTTCCTTGGGAGCACCGTAGTGAATGATCCTGCGGACGTCGGCTTTATTGATGCCCATTCCGAAGGCAACGGTAGCTACGACACACTGTGAATAAGTAACGACACAGTCTGACAAACATTCGGCAGAGCGAAAATCTTACATTTTTACCTTTTAATAAGGATGAGTAGCTCATCAACTTAAATCCTCAGCATGAAACTGAATTTAATATAATTTCAACCAATCACTCACAGAGCAAAAGATCACCTGACCAATTTACAGATTAAGGATTAATGACCATCAAATAGGGCTTCTGTTTTATCTTTACGAAAATTAGCAAATAAAGTGGCTCCTCTCCTATAAGTACAAGACATGAAAGAGGCTCGTAAAAGAACTATTACATTAAGTGAGACTTCTGTGTTGTTATGAAGCTTCAAGAGCCCTCTCCTGGCTGCACAGTTCCTAAGTGTTTCCTAGCTCTGTTCTAAGATGAAAGGGAGTGTCTCATTAAAGATGATAAAACAAAACAAATACATCTCTGCATCTTTAAAAGGATAAAATAGCTAATAGTAGAATAGCTAATATATATCAGTATACCGGGATGAATATTTACATAATTGGAGAAGTTTCAGGGAAGAATTAATGAAAAGAACACAAAAAAACTAAACAAAAAAAATTTTTAAAGTATTAACAGTAAAAATACAAGAAGTTGTGCAAGAAAAGTAACTTTAATACACTACATGGCTTAGCAATAAAAAACATTTACAGAGCAATGATTATGTATATGTATAAAATTTGAATATATATTATCTAATCAAATTTTAATACTAATATTCGGGAGGAAAGGGGGTTCAAAATATATAAATAGATTAAAGGATATGAAAGGAAACTGAACTTTCATCTTTTATGGGAAGTCAATAGATAAGGCCTAAAACTAATAAACAGATTAAAAAAAAATAAGTAGTAGCAGTACAAGCAAATGATTGCAAGATACAGCAGTAAACACCAAAAGCACACACTAAAAGAGTCGGAACAGGAAATGAAAGTGAAGAAGGAATGAGAGGCTGATGCTTTTCACTGTGGAACTATTCAGTTCTTCATGTACATGCATAACTGATAAAAACTAAAGTGCCTTTTAAAAATGTGTTAATATGGACCAACAGTAGCCAAAAATGGAAGGAAGACAGAAAAAGAAAATGCTGGACAAATCAAAGGAAGTACAATAAAGATGAGAGTAAATATAGGAATGGAAATATATTAAGAAAAAGCTCTGAGTGAATAAGGCTAGGCCATTTTGCTATATTTAAGAGTGAATACACAACATAATTCTAATTTTCTTTTTAAAATGTTATTTCTTATTCAGTTTTTCTAGTTTTATTGAGATACATCTGACATATAACATTGTGTAAGTTTAAGATGTGTAATGTAATGATTTCATATACATACATTTTGTGAAATGACTACCACAGAAAGATTACTTAACACATTCATCATCTCACAGTTACCATTTATTTGTGTGTGTGTAGAGAACTTTTAAGATTTAATTGTCATAATATAATATAACTATTCTTAGATGAAACCAACATATTTTCTCAGGTGTAAATAAAGATATTCTGTCCCCAATTAATTCACAACCTCATTCCAGAAAGGGATGGAATTCAAGCCTTCTTGAAAAGGCAAATAAAATACAAAAGGACATAAAAACTAAAAAGATTAAAAGCAAAAATGAATGATCATAGACTAAAAATGCAAATCTACATCCAAAAGTGGTTAGATTTGGTTATGAATAATCAGAAGGAAATTTTTTTTTTCTAAAATTATAAAATGGAAACTGCTGACATTCTAAGAATCACTCCATCTAAGACATTAAGAACCGGAAGGTGAGCTAGGAAGGTGAGCTGTACTTTTGGGATCAGAGTAAAGCATAACCAACTGTAAAAAGACAGGAGGGTGAATATCTAGAATTCTGCGCACATACATACTCAGTAAGCAAGAGATAAATGCGCAATGGCAAGTAATCAATACCAAGAGCACCAGACCATTCTAAATATATGAGGAAATGTATTTTCATCATCTTGAGAGGGTATCTGAGAACTCTCAATTCATGTGTGAAGCTTTAGAATCATTTGTAACAGCAAAGGAGGAGTGCCCTGGCCAGCTGTCAGACACAGCAGAAACCCTGATGCCAGCCTAGGGTGACACAATCAACATTCACCTATTAATTTTCATAATGTGGATAAAAATTTGTGGCATCCTGCCATAAAAAGGAAGACTGTAACAGCACACACGTACATGTGCCTTTCTTGATATTAGGTGTAATTAGTGATCACTGTTAAGATTTTTAAAGCCATTATTTCAAAGTAATGGTTCATGAAGCTGTGTATTGGCAGGAAGCCCAGATGTATCCAACAAGTCCCCCATCACAACATATTATAGAAAAAGTTTGTACTCTCTCGTGTCCTCAGGAGATGTTCCTACCTAAATGAGTAATTAGTGATAAAGCATAATTGATGAAATCATTGGTCAGTTAATGGTTCAAACATGGATAGTTAAGATTCAGTAAGCAGCAGCTAAAACACATTACCTGATCATTTTCAAGCTCCTGAGATGAGAAAATAAAAATATAAGCATTTGAGAAGGTGGGTAAAATCTCTGTTCCAAGCAGCTGTGATAGCTGTTTGTGTCTTTGAGGAGGAGGAAGGAGAACGGATGCTTTCAGACAGCAGTACACTGCAGCACGACAATGCACTGTGGGTTTTACAGACAGCGCATGCAAACCAGCCCTGAGCTACGCTGTTTCAACAACTCGGTCTGGGGTGGTTAACAACTACATATGATAGGGAGGGCTGCAGAGAGAGGAAATGGATGACCTGATGCAGAGAAACAGGCAAAGCAGAAGTTCATCTCAGCTTGAGAGGAGGACGGGTCCACAGGCTTACAGTGAAAGCGTGTGGATATGATGTTCTCAGTGTGAAGTTGCGGATTTAAACCTACTAACGTGGCTTGAATTCGAATCTTCCCCAATGTTCCACATGGACACCCAGATTTCCAGTCATCACAAATTGAAGTTAGCACACAACTGCAATCACGACAAGAATCTCAGCTGTAGCACTTCACAGGAACTTCATCGATACCCTTTCTTTAGTTTTTCTCCTTCGAATCAAACCTACTCAGTGCTGCCAGTCTCCTGTTCCCATAAAACTATTCTCTTGCTCAAATGCAAGAGAACAGTCTGCCACAATGGCTTTCAAACTCTACTCTATGGAGCTCTGGAGGATCATAAGATAAGATACCCAGGGGGACTGTCTTAGAGATAAAGAGGTTCTTGGACCTCTTTCTCCCTTACATCAACTTCAAAAGAATTATTCTACTTTAACCTGTCTTACCCGTTAGATAAAAAATAATTTAAATGAAAAATTGTAAGACTGAAATAGTCTGGACAAGCTAGAGGCACATCCCACCAATTCCAGCCTGCCTTTTTGTAAGTGTTAAGGCCCTTCATAAGCTGGCCAGCCAATCCACTCAACCTTCCCCTGGGTCTCTAACAGTTCCTTCCTGCCTCCATGCCTTCACTGCAAGCCCTTCTTCCTCCACACGCCCCTTCTCTCTGACCACTGCAACTACTTACAACTCCCTGCACTCTCATATCACAGTGCTCTGCACATGCCAGTCCTTCTTCCTGGAATTCTATAACCAATTCCTTGACCCTTTGCACCTACTGGCCTTTCACACTCGACAAACTTCTACGCAGTTGCTCAGACTCTACTCTAACTGCTTTTTCCTGGGTGACCATCCCTTTACACAACCTACAGAGAGAGCTAACATCCCCTTCTCTGTGCACCTAAGCATTAGGTACACTATGTACGGGCTGCTATTTATACTAGTCTGCAATAGTTTCTTCACATAGCTATCTCCCACATTATACTATGATTCCCTTTATCAGAAGAACTGTTTCATGCTCGATACAAAGAAGGTATCTAATAAAGATTTGGTAAATACACAGAGAAATATCTGTTTGCTCTATGGGGATGATGGATCTTCACCTGAATTTCATCTCTCATGAAGCTATGATGAACCTCTTTCCTTGAGCTAAGGTCCATGCCTGCATGGTATGCTCCACAGGCTAAATTCAGTTTCCTAAGTTCGGCTGTAACTTGTTCTGTCATTTTTCTGGAAGGACAATAGATGATAGTTGGACCTTCAAATTCCCAGGCAGAACTAAAGAAAAAAGAACATAAGAACAAACATATACATATATTTGCCTTATTTTAGTTTACCTTATTTTTAATTTTCCCTTGTAAATTTTTAATTTAATTCCATTTTAATTAAAGTTTAAATTTAAATTTTTCTTTTAGTAAAAGACTTGAAGGAGAAAGCATACAGAATACAATGATATATTTACATAAAAATCTAAGACATGAGGGCAAATCAAATGTGGAAATGACTTCTGTTAAACCCCAAACACTTTTGACTTAGTTTTTGTTTAAATTAAATTTAAAACCAGAGACAAATTTGTTTTTTTAAGCAGAAGCTGTGATAAAAACTTAGAAATGATTAGAAATGCAGTTTGCATACTTTTAGAAACACAAAGCACTGGTTTAACCATTAGTCTTCATTTACATAAGGTAAGTAAATATTTACACAGGAGAATAAATAAAATTTATATTACATTATTCTTATTCTCTTTTATGATCATAAAATTGAATTTCTATATGTTTACAGATAAAGCAAAAACTTTCTTGTAATATTAAAAGATCACTTTTATAGTTCAAAGTAGTAATCTTAAGACTATGATTGTTATAGAAAACATCTATTAGAAAGTCTGCTTTAGAACCTGTGCTTCAATTTACAATAGCTAGATGCTGGAAGCAACCAAGATACCCATCAGTAAATGAATGGATCAAAAAACTATGGTACATTTACACAATGGAATTCTAGGCAGCAGAAAGAAAGAAGGAGCTCCTACCCTTTGCAACAGCTTGGATGGAGCTGGAAAACATTATGCTAAGCGAAATAAGCCAGGCAGTGAAAGACAAATACCATATGATCTCACCTTTAACAGGAATCTAAACAATGAAACAAAGAAACAAGCAAAATATAACCAAAGACACTGAAATAGAGGACAGGCTGACAGTGAGCACAGGGGAGAAAAAAGGGAATTTCAGGGGAGAATGGGAAGGGTTTACAGGAACAAATTTAAAGGACACATGGACAAAAACTAGGGGAAGGGTGGTAATGGGAGGGAAGTGGGGAGGGTTGGGAGGGGGGCTGGATTGAGAGTAAAAGGGGGAAAACTATACTTGAACAATGATTAAAATAAAATTAAATTAAAAAAAGAAATCTGTGCTTATTTATTAGAAGTGTAAATGATGGTTTCCATAGAACTTAGCTAATTCCTTAATATATTCATTTCCATAAATACATTCACTTATACTGATTTAATCAATATAAAAAATGTACTATTTTAGATTTAAGAAAAGTTATTTAATTTCTAATACATTTGCCCTTTGATATAATTTCAACTTTAGTAATCTATTTTAAAATATACTTACACATTGACTAAAAGATACATGTGCACAAATATTCACAGCACAACTATAATAGTGAAAAATAATCTAAACCTTCATCATTATATACATTCAACTATAAAATACTAAGCAAACATTAAAAAATTAAAGTTACATAAAACCTTTAAGAAGGACTATGGCCAAGTCTTAAAAACATAAATCAAGGGGAAAAACTAGTAACTGAAATGAGTCTCACTCAATAATCTACTCAAAGCAATTTTTAATAGTGACCAAATGGGTTTCCATATCAAAAATTCACAGCAGGTAACTTCATGGAGCGAGAGAAAATATAAATTATTTTTTAATGTACAAAAATTTTACTTAAAAAACGGATTTACCAAAAATTGTTCACCAAAATGTGGATATTGTAACGCCCTATACACTAATACCCTAATTTTTTTAAAAGCATATAAAAAGATAGCAAAGATACTTTAAATAAAAGGAAAAAACTGCAGTAAAAAATGGATCCACTATGAAGCTACTTCTGCATAAACTTAATACAATGAAAACTAGGTGCATTATCAGCCCAGTACAGACACAGAACAATTTATGAAAGATGAATGACAAAATAAATACTAACAGTAATTATAACTGAGGAACGGGATTGGAAGAGTGAAGTATATTTCGACTTATATGTAAATTGTTCAAATTAATACCAAGACTATGTATCACTTTTTACATTTTTTAACAAGTAGAAAATACATTAAAATTTTAACTTATATAGCAGAAAAATCAAGAGTAAAATGTTCTATTATAAAAGGATTCATTACTTTGCCAAGTGGTTTACTGAAGACTGCTGTTCCATCACAACTTTCCAAGGGGGGAAAGCCTGTCTTCAGCTAACCACTACAGGAGGCTGGTGAGAGGGGCTCATCTGTCTAATTTAACTCTACCAGGAATACAGAAAACAAGTAAGGTCACAGTTTAAGAAACATGTTACCTCCATGGGGGAAAAATGTGAACACTGATTTAAAAAATGGCAGAATTAAACAAAGGAGAGAAAATGGAAAGGAAAAGCAATAGTCCGACGTCTTAATTCCCTTCACCTCATTGCTCATTAGGAGGACAGTTTCTTTCTATTTGCCTAAGATCTACAGAAACCTTCGACTCTCAATGGTTCCCTGCTGCCATTACCCTTCTTGGAGGACTGAAAATTAGTGCAAAATCTTTCCTGATTTGCTTTCAGAGCAACCACAGTCACATTAAATATCAAAATCTTGGATGGCCTTGAATGTTAGGGTACGGAGTCTGGTCTTCAGTCCACAGGAAAAGGGGGAGCTACCAGAAAGACCACCAAGATCTGGGGGTGTGCTTTGGGATAAGAAATCTGAAAACTGCATGTAGAGTGCAACAAGGAACACTGAGGAGCAGGAAGGTCCATTAGGGGAGACTATAATAATCTGGGGTAAAAAATAATCAAGACTTCAATTAACAGAATTGGCATAAAAGAAGAAAACATTCAAGATGCCAAAGGGGACAATGCTATTAGAAAGACAGGATGTCACAGTATCACAAAAAAAGAAGTAAATACTTTCAAAAAGGAGACAGTGGTTAGGGGACAGTGTCACAGAGACTGGGGGTAGTATGGACTGAAAAGGATCAGAGGTTCTTGAGGTAGACAGTGATCTGACTGAGGAGACTCCAGCTGAGATGAAAGAGCCTTCAAGAGAAGGATTTCTCTTTGCAGAGGAAGGGAAGGGAAGTACAAGAGTATTCACTTCAGAGAAATCACCAGGACAGCGAGACCACTCAGAATGTGTTCAACACATTCTTGTTTTATTCTGAATATAGAACAGTCATCCAGTAGCAAATCTCACATTTAATCCGAGAGGCCCCCAAGAGGTAATATGAGGTTTCCTTAACCCAGAGAGGATCTTCTTTTCTTTTAATCCCTTTCTGAAAAAGAAAACGCTAATGATGTTCTTAAACTCTATTTGGCTAGATTTATGTTGTGTTTGTATTGGTAGAACAAAGATTATTTCCATTTTTCTGACCTAAAAACACATTTCATAACATGAAAATGATAAGCTTTTCACTGAGCAGACAGATAAGGGAATAAGGCTGAAAAGCTTCTTAGCATTCCTAATAAAATGCCTTCTAACAAAATAAACAGGAAACAGTACTAGTGACAGTTTCTTCAGCCATAAAATGGAAACGGCATGTGGCGTACTGTGCAGTTGTAAGGGTTAAACTAGCTCACCCGTGTAAAGCGCCCATGACAGTACTAGGCACACGCTAAAGGCTCAAGAGTGTTTATTATTAAGATGACTTGGAAAAATTCCCTGATACTCAAATTTTTCATACAATTAGTGAACTAGATAGAATTCAGATATGAGATTCATTTGATTCTGTGGTTTACCTGTCAGTTATTAAGAGTGTATGTCCTGTTCAAGCAACAGTATGGAGTATAAAAATATTAAAGGAATACGTTTCCTCAGAATTGACTTTCCTCTGTCCCTGCCTTGATTATATAACACCACAATTGACTTTAACCAAAGCTAGGTAGAATTTGATGTTAAATACACATTAGAAAGAAATAGTAAAAATATATTTATATATATATATATATATATATATATATATTTTTTTTTTTTTTTTAAGGAAACAGTTACCAAAATTTATCAACCATGAAATCCTTACCTTGTTGTTTGGACAAGAAACTGCTTCAGATCCTGAAGAATGTATCCTGTTTTTCGTCCAACTTCTAAATACAAGTTTGGTCTATCAAAACTAGTGCAGGTAATCTGAGGATTCTTCAAGTTTAAGCAATGTACAATGTCTTCCCGGATGGAGGAACTTGCAGTAGCAGTGAGGGCAACTATTGGAACCTGAATGAAGTACACCAATTTTTCAAAAAGGAGAGAGCACATTAATTCCTAAAAATTCTACCATCTTTTTGAAAATAAATAAAGAGACTGGAAGGCAATGACAGGAGAAACAGTGTTAAAAATGCAATTTTCAAATTACTTTTTTTAAGAAGAAAACCTTCCTGCTTATGTGTTTCTTGGCCTCTGAATACACTTACTTGTTTTAAAATCAGGAACCATTTAAATAATATACTAAATCCATTAGCTACTGGCCAAGATGGAGGCATAGGTAGATCACTTTGCCTCCTCACTCAAAGACGGGAAGGACCACGACAAACTCAAAACAAAAAACAGCCAAAACTGCCCGAAAATCCAACTGTACGGAAGTCTGACAACCAATTTAAAGAAGAAATATTCATCTAGACAGGTAGGAGGGCCGGAGATGGGGAGCCAGGGAAGGGAGGATACAGTGTGGTGGTGGCAAGGCGGCAGAAGCAGGGGTGGGTGGAACGGGCCATCCCGCAATCACGTGTGGCAGCTAAGAACCTGGAGGGACACCTGGGGAGCAAGCAATCCCTGCCCCAGGCCAGACCAGCCAGCCCAGAGTGCCAGCATGGGGAAAATAAAGCCTCATACCTTCTGGCCGTAAAAACCAGTGGGGGTTGGGATGGCAGAAGAAACTGCCTGTCTCTCAAGAGAGCCCATTTAAAGGGCCCACACAGTCCTAGAACACACCCAAACCCACCCACTCTGGGATTCAGCAGCAGGGCAGCAGCTAGAAGGGTGCCAGCCGCATACCGGAAGTGGGGGAAGTGACTAGAAACAGGGTGAGAGCAGAGCAGGCAGCATTGTCCCCTCTCCGACCCCTGCCCCCCACACAGCACCACAAAGCAGCAAAGCAGGTTTCCCCACCTTGGCAAATAACTAAGGTTCCACCCCTTACAACATAACAGCTGTGCCAAGACAGGGAGTCAAAGCAGCTCTGCCTAATACACAGAAGCAAACAAACATAGCGAGGCTGCCAAATTAAGGAGACAGAGAAATATGGCCTAAACAAAAGAAGAGATCAAAACTCCAGAAAAAGAACTAAGCAAAACAGAGATAGCAAACCTGTCATATGCAAAGTTCAAAACACTGGTGATAAGGGTACTCAGAGAACTCATTCAGTATAGCAAATGCATAAGGGAAAAAATGAAAGCTACGCTAAGTATAACAACAAAAAACCCACAGGGAACCAACAGTGAAGGGAAGGAAGCTGAAGTTTAAATCAACGGTTTGGAACAGAAAGAGGAAATAAAGAGTCAACCAGTAAGGAATGAAGAAACAAGAATTCAAAAAAGCAAGGAGAGAATAAGAAGACTCTGGGACAGCTCCAAATGTGCCAACATCGGGATCCTACAGGTGCCAGAAGGCAAAGAGGAAGAGCAAGAAATTGAAAACTTATTTGAAAATCTAATGAGAAAACTTCCCTAATTTGGTGAAGAAAACAGACATAGAAGTCCAAGAAGCACAGAGAGTCCCAAACAAGTTGTACGCAAAGAAGGCCACACCAAGATTCATCATAATTAAAATGCCAAAGGTTAAAGATAGAATCTTATTTTTTAAAGATTTTTATTTATTTATTTATTATTTTTAGAGACAGAGCAAGGGAGGGAAAAAAAGAGAGAGAAACATCAATTGTGGTTGTCTCTTGCACGTCCTCTACCAGGGGGTGGGGGCAACCTGGCCTGCAACCCAGGCATGTGCCCTAACTGGGAATCAAACTGGCAAACCCTTTGGTTCACAGGCCACACTCAATCCACTGAGCTACACCAGCTAGGGCTAAAGATAGAATCTTAAAAGCAAGAGAAAAGAAGAGAGTTACCTACAAAGGAGTTCCCATAAGACTAACAGCTGATCTATCAAAAGAAACTTCACAGGCAAGAAGGGACTGGGAAGAAGTATTCAAAGTGACTGAAAGCAAGGACCTAGAACCAAGATTGCTCTATCCAGCAAAGCTTTCATTTAGAATGGAAGGGTAGATAAAGTGCTTCCCAGACAAGGTAAAGCTAAAGGAGCTCATCATCACCAAGCCATTATTATATGAAATGTTAAAGGGACTTATTTAAGAAAAAGAAGAAGATCAAAACTATGAACAATAAAATGACAACAAACTTACAACTATCAACAACTTAATCTAAAAAAGCAAAACAAAACAAAATAAACAACTAGAACAGGAATAGAATCATAGAAATGGAGATCACATGGAAGTTATCAGCTGGGAAGAGGAAGGGGGAGAATGGGGGAAAAGGTACAAGGAGTAAGAAGCATAACTGGTAGGCACAAAATAGACGGGGGGATATAACAGTATAGGAAATGGAGAAGCCAGAGAACTTAGATGCAAAACTTACGGACACGAACTAAGAGTCAGGGGGTTAAGGAACTATCGGGCAGAAGAGGGCAAAGAGGAAAAATAAATTGGGACAACTGTAATAGCATAATCAATAAAATATACTTAAAATAAATAAATAAATAAATCCATTAGATTTCAAAATGTAAAGTCTACCTTGTCTTATTAAATAAAGACTACTTATTAGCTATCTACCTCTCCCTTTATTACTAACACTCATTATATTATTTATATATAATATTTTCACATTTATTACATTATTTTTGACATTCATTATAATATTTTTGACATCCATTGTATTATTTATAATCATGCTGATATAAATGGGAATATTGTTATGCCTTATTTTTTTTAAGGTCCTATTTATTTTATTTTTAGAGAGAGGGAAAGGGAGGTAGAAAGAGAGGGAAAGGAACATCAATATCAGAGAGAAACATCTATCAGTTACCTCTTGCAAGCAGTGGAACCAGGGATTGAACCTGCAACCCAGGCATATGCCCTGACCCGGAATCAAACCAGTGACCTTTTGCTTTGCAGGATGATGCCCAACCAACTGAGACACACCAGCCAGGGCTTGCTATCTATGTCTTGTTTTTTTATTAATTTATAATTCACAAATTATAAACTGTTTCATTCACTGAAAATCTAACCATACAAAGCAATGAGGTTGTTTTTTTTGTTGTTGTTGTCTCTGATTAAATAATTGGTTAATGGCTTCTCAGACCTAAAAGGAAAGCTCTCAATGACCTGAATAACCTCTCTCCAGTTTTGCTAAGTTAATCATGCTATACTATAAATAAGAAAAATGCATAAAATGAAACATCTATTATTAATCGATTCCTTGAACAACCTAGTCATGTTCTATTTTCAGGCTAGCAAAGACTTTTTGACTGGATTAGCACCCAAAACAAGAGGCACAGCATGTACCAGGAAAAATATGAACGTGTAATCTTTCAGAAATCCGAAAGTAGGATAACAACATATATTCCAAAAACCTAGACTTAACATTTTGTCCCTATTATAGTAGGGAGTTATAATCCACTACACTATTACTTCATAATCAGAAAAAATGAACTAAGTCTAAAAGTTGTTCCTAAATCATTAGCTATTATAATTCTAATACAACTTTCTTAAAATATTCTTTTTCACCCACTACAAATACAGTAAACAATATCATCATAAAATAGCCCATAGATACACTTCATCTGCCTCAAAATTCAGTTAAGCAATTCTCTTGTAAGTGAAAATTTATGTGCAATTTGTAAAAAAGCACTTATAGACTTTGAAAAACAATGTATTAAAAACTATAAACTACTTCTACAATCAATATTGCTTTACTGAAAAATTACCTCAAAGCTCATGTAAAAAGTATCAAGTTTTGCAGTAGTTTTTCTTCTTTTAAGATTTTATTTATTTATTTGTAGAGGAGGAGGGGGAAAAAGGGAGAGAAACATCAATGTGTGGTTGCCTCTCACGTGCCCTCCAGTGGGGACCTGGCCCACAACTCAGGCATGTGGCCTGACTGGGAATCGAACCAGTGACCCCTTGCTTCATGTGCCATTACTCAGTCCACTAAGCCACACCAGCCAGGGCTGGTAGCAGTTTTTTTAAACAGCAAAAAATGACCCTGTGCGGGTGGCTCAGTCGGTCAGAGCCTCGTTCCCGCACACCAAGGCTGCAGATTCAGTCCCCGGTTGGGGCCCATCCAGGAATCAACCAATGAGTGCATGAATAAGTGGGACAACAAATCAATGTTTCTGTCTCAAATCAATAAATAAGATTTTTGTAAATTTTAAATGTATCAAAATCAATTTGACCAGGTTATTGGCATTTTTGCATTCTTGATCCTGAAATTTTGTCAAATTATTGAAGAATGATAACTCCCAAATTAATTTCATTGATTTCTGGCTTACAATCAGACAGTTCTCTGAATTTGGAGAGTGCATGCCTAACAACTTAGAGATGAATAGGTCAATTTATTAAATAGTTTTTCTATGTATCATTTGATACATGTATCAAATATATATATACTTGATTCATATATCAAATATATTAAGAGAAGTTTAAGAGAAAAGAGAAGTTTAAATATTAAGTATTCTTAGGACATGCACATTCCCACCCTACATAACAACAAAGCATTTTTGTCAATTTAAGTACTTTATGGAAACAATTTATAAGTGCAGTAATAAAATACTTGCTGTTTAACTGCATATGCAGATAAAGAAAGAAGTTTTCAGAATAAAAAAACTGTAAGAAAAAAGGGTTTGGTTTGTTTCCGAGTAACACATACATGAGTGGGTGGGTAATGCACTTCTGAAAATGAGAAAATATGCATGAAACACGACACCTCTTGAAGAAGTTAATAGAAAAACCAGGCAAAATAGCAGCACATTGGTGAAAAAACTCTGGCTTAGAATCAGTTGTCTGAGTTCAAATCCTGCCTGTGCCACTAACCAGATGGGAGATTTCCAGCTGCTTGTTTCAGTATCTGACCTTTGGTTTCATCATCTATAAAATGGCTACAAATAATCGCAACAATCTCATAAAGTTATTGTGGAGACCAAATGAGATAAAACACATTATGTGCTAAACATAATGCATAGTACTCGGTAAGCACTCACAAAGTTTCAGCTATTACTGTTATTGCAACGACTGTAAAGAATTCTGTACAAACTCCATGGGCACTACTCCCAGATTTACCACTGACTTTGGCAGGGGCTACATTTCCTAGCCTCAGTTTTTCCATCAAAGTATGAGACAGACTGAGGCCAGTGTGGCTCAGCTGGGAGGAGTGTCATCCTGTAACTGAAAGGTTGCAGGTTTGATTCCCAGTCAGCGCACATACCTAGTTTGCAGGTTCACTCCCTATTCCAGGCACGTACAGGAGGCACCCAATAGATGCTTCTATCTCCCATCAATGTTTCTCTCTCTCCCCTCCTCTCTCTCTAAAAAGCAATAAAAAATGTCCTTGGGTGAAGATAAAAATGTATATGAGACAGAGAGTGCTGCATGATGTTAGACTCTCTTCTAACAAAAATTCTCACGTTGCCACTAGAAACTTCCTATTCAAGTGACATGCTAACAGTGAAAAAAATCACTACAAATTCAGTCTTTATGAATTCAGTCTTTTGTGTACAACATTCTAGAAAGTCACAGTTAAGAATGTTGCTTCCTCAAATAGTAAATGGAACAATGTAATAGAATATATGAAACTTAAGGAAACAATAGTTATTTACTTTCACTTCAGAAATGAATAGAATCTTTTCTCTTAGAAGCATGTTGTGCTGTACAACACTTAAAATTTATAAACTAGGGTGAAGCTTAAAAGTAACATTCAGGTTGCTTATGAGAAAGGCAATCATGCATCCTAGTTTGCTGGGACACTCCCAGTTTCTCCTGTCGTCATGACACTATTAACAGCTTACACCCTTTCATTGTCAAAAGTGAACTGGTTTGGATGATAAATTCTACTGTTGCCTACTGTCACCTATATCAAGTTCTTAACTCATACAAAGCTGATACTTGTAGCTGGCAAAAACGTGTTTCCTTGGTAATAAGTGTCAAGCATTGTTAAAACAAGTAATAAATTATAAATTAATCTGGGATTATATTTAGGAATGGCAGTCATATACTTCAATGGTGCAGAACCTATAGATTCAGAGAATTATAAGTCTTCCATCTGCTTCTGAGTTTGGGTCACCTTGCTAATTCTAACTCTGTACTCCATGACACCAGGCTTCATTTATTCATTCATTCACTCATTCCAATTAGTTAGTGGGTGTGTCCTATACACTGATCTGTGTGAAAGGCCTGGGGAGAAAGTAACAAAAAAAACCCAACATGTCTGACAGATCTCATAATTCCTCCTACTTGAATTTTATAGAATTTTGAAAATGACGTAAAACTTTCTGCCTGGCTTCTCTTTCTTGAGACTCATTTTATCTGGCTCTGTCCAAATTGGAATCGAGTGCCAAACAGGTTAGTGATTCCTCTGCCATTTTTGAACTTTACTGAAACAATGTGGTGTGAAGCACTGCAGGTTCACACCAGCTGTCCCACTGCAATAGCAACAGGTGGCAGAAAAAAGACACTGAGAACAGCGAAGAAAACGCCAGTCTCACAGTCGCCGAGCGGCATTTCCCACCACTTAGCTAATAACAAGGAACAGGAATAGAGGACTCAATGGCATGGACAGTGGCATGGGGACTGACTGGGGGGCGGGGCCAGGCAGGGGACGGTAATGAGGGAAAAGGTGGGACAACTGTAATAGAATAAAAATAAAGAAATAATAATAAGATAGAAAGGGTTCATGAAAACACTAGGGAAAAAGATTTTCTCAGCTGCCACTTCACAAACACTCTGTGCTAAAATGAATCATCTCAAGAAATGAAAAGGATCCAGTGGAGTCCAAAGCCAGACATGGTAAAAGACTTAATTCAACACTAAACGTGGTTAAGATTGCAAAGAATAGTCAAAACTCCTCTAATACTCCTGTAGAATCCTTCTGGAATCAAAGGCCTAGGAAAGGATTACAGAGAGCAATCTTCCTAGTTTCCAAAAGCTTACTTTAAAACCATTCTAAATTAATGCAAAGCAGTCAAGGTACCTGAGCCTTGTGACTTTCACCAAAGCTCTTCTTTTTCTGTTATTACATGCACTATTAACAGAATTTATCTTTCTATATTATTTGTACTGTTCCATGTACCACTTATTGTTTGGCACTATTGCTTTTATTTTTACATGTATGAATTTAAACTCCTTTACTGGGCTATGAGCTACTTTAGGGCAGAAACTATGTTTTATATTGCAAATTATTTGCTTTAGAAACCAGCAGCATCCCACTGTGTAGCTACTGCCCAACCCCACTGCTCAGAGCACCTGTGAAAGAGTTACTTCCTGATTCTCAGCTTTCTCATCCAATTCATCTACTCATGTAACCAACTGTTTATGGGGCACCACTATGTGCCAGGCACTGTTCTAGATTTGTAAACCCAATCCATCAAAAACTCCTCCCCACAAAGAATATTCTAGTGCAGACCTAAAGACAACAGACAAAATGAATGTCAGAGGCGAGGTTAATTTGAACTTTCTCACAAAATAGTGTTTCCTCAAAGACTGGAGCGAGGAGGGGATCACACCACGTGAAATGCCTGGTGAAGAGTATTCAGGGACAGGGAAGAGCAGGAACAAAGCCCAAACACAGGAGGCATGCCTGGCACGTTTGAAAATATCAAGGAAAACAGGGTGGCTGGGAACTGGCACGTTAGGAGACAAATACCAGAGGGTGGGGTCACAGACACTGAACTTGGCAGAGCTTACCGACGGGAATGCTGCCTTCAAGGAGCCCAAAGCCCTGAACGAATTTCTAAAGTCATGTCCCCACTCGGAAATACAGTGAGCCTCGTCCACAGCAATCAGTGTGATTCCTATAAGAAAAGAAAAGAAAGAAATGGGGACAATAAATTAAAGTTCAAAAACAAAGGATATCTTCATCTAAATCAACATAGCCTTCTTCACTTAGAATATATAAATATCACAGAAAAAATACATGATTGAATCAAACCAATATTTGGTAAATGTGAAAATACAAGCATAAGTAACATCAGCTAACATGAAAAATCACTATTGAGAAGAAGAGAAATAAACAGATTAAAACTATATGGACAAAAGAAGGAAGCATTTATATATTATTCAAATGCGTATTTATTGGATTTCAGCTTTCATCATTATTCCTCAGAGAAATGAAGTACTCACTACCACCTGTCCTCCATACTATCCCTTGTGAACCGTCTATAATGACAATGCCCTGAGAAACAGAGCTGTTCTCTTTCTCTTTGGTGATACTTCTACTTCTCTCATTGATTACCCTTCAAGAGGCAGAACCAGCACATTTCCAGTGAGGTTAAGTGCATGACTACCCACGCCTGCTCCCACATCGCATGACAAAGCGGACCGCTGAGACACAAGTGCGGACACTCAGGGTGCCATCCACGTCCTCCAGTGCACGACGGTAAGGGAAGGACCACCTTTCATTATGTACAAAGTAGGTAAGAAGGAGTATAATTTGTTCTTTCTTCCCCTCTTGACCCCTCCACTCTGCCCCCACGCCACACACCCACAGTGAAACAGAATCAATAGTGTAAGGAATGCATTTCAGAAAAGGGCTTTATTGTGTAACCATCCACTACAATGTCTTCAGATATTTCAGAGCAACAGCAATAGTGCCTTTACCCTCAGTTACCAAATTAATATTTAAGACAAAAATAATCTGTCCCTTCAGTAGGAATAATCATTACTTGATATTTATCTGAGTGTTAGTAACAAACGTCCCACCACGAGCCGAGATTAAAAAGATGTGCTCCGGAGTCGGACGCCCTAGACGCAGAACGTGGCTCCGCCACTGAGCATTTCTGTCACCTGAAGCAAGGGGTCTCCGCTTCCCACAAGTACAAGTAGATAACAGCCCTAAATTTATTGTATTAGTTACTCTGAAAATTAAATTAGATCACTCTCACATAAAATACTCTGACAGGGCCTGGCATGAAAGATATCTCAATAAAAAAAATTACTACTATTATTATATTGTTATTAAATGCCTACTATGATCCAACCACTTTTCTAGGAATAATAGTAAGATGAATAAAATGCAATTCATGACCTTGAAGAGCTCATAATTCTAAAAAAAGAGACTGACATGCAAATAAACAATTACAATTTATTGAGATTACTGACTATAATAAAGCTGAAGGAGAAGGCAAAAAAGAAACCTACTAACTATGAGCAAAGTGGGGGATTAGCATCAAAATTCTCTGGTTCATACTGAGGGGCTGGAAAGATTCAATGTTACCACTGTACTTATTTTGGCTTTAGAAACTAAACAATACAGATTTTAAATTAAATACGTTAAAACAAAGATGGTGGCTCCTCCTTTATTTTACAACCTTCCTTAAAATCACAGGTTTCACTAACTAACTTCGAATGAAGCAGATCTCTGTCCCTCACAATGAGTTCAGACAAGCTTTTGCCAACATTCACTTTAAATGTGCAAGTCCAAGTGCCTGGCCTGACCAGGTCTGACACCGTTTCACTGTGGCACACTTGTCACTCAAGCCTGATTTCCAAGGTGAAAAGACAATTACAAGTGTGTTTGGTTTTAAGGAGTCTCCATATAAATTATGTTTGTTGCTTCTGTTATAAATCTATACTACCTAAATAATGTAACATGTATCATAAAAACTAAAAACTAGCCCTGGCTGGCGTAGCTCAGTGGATTGAGCGCGGGCTGGGAACCAAAGTGTCCCAGGTTCGATTCCCAGCCAGGGTACATTCCTGGGTTGCAGGCCATAACCCCCAGCAACCGCACATTGACGCCTCTCTCTCTCTCTCTCTCTCTCTCTCTCTCTCTCTCTCTCTCTCTCTCCCCTTTCTTCCCTAAAAATAAATAAATAAAATCTTTAAAAAAAAAAAAAAAAAAACTAAAAACTGATTAGCTAAATGTCAGATTACTATACAAATAAAAGAGTATATTCACTTTTACAAGCATTTTACAATTTCCTGCAAACAAAAGCAATAAAAATTTTCAAAAAGAATGTCTCCTTCTTTCACCAGTCAACCAAAAAGAACATTTTCATCCATCATATGCAGAGTATTCCTCTGCAATGCTTGCAACATTCATAATTTAATCCATTACAGAAAATAAAAATAGAGAATCAGAACTACCTGTCAAAGGATCTAAGTACAGATGTAAGCTATTATTAACTCTACCATAAGCACAGACGTAAGCTAGTTATTATCTCTATCACAGAAACAAAGAAAACACTAAAAGAGAGCACAACACATCCAGACCACTATGGAAACAGACCCTAGCTTTTAGAATAAAACCAGGCAATCTGCATCTCTAAGGTAGTTAGGCTTAATATAAAGTAAAATGTTCACAAAAACTTCATACAACCTAATAAGAGACACAACCAATTTGTTTCCCAAAAATATAGTATTCCAAAATGGGAGTTTAATATCTGAGGAATGTGCTTTTTTTTTAGGATTTTATTTATTTATTTTTGGAGAGGAAGGGAGGGAGGAAGAAAGGGAGAGAAACATCAACATGTGGTTACCTCTCACGTGGCCCCCACTAGGGACCTGGCCCACAACCCAGGCATGTGCCCTGACTGGGAATTGAACCTGTGACCCTTTGGTTTGCAGCCCACACTCAATCCACTGAGCTACGCCAGCCAGGAAGAATGTGTTCTTTGACAATATATTTAATCAAATGTTAATTTCTGCCCTAATTCTTTTGTTAGTATTTAACACATACTAAAAGGATATAAATTTGTTTTCATTATACTGTTAATTAAATTGTTAAATGTTTTCCTAGAGTTATGTGCAAGTAACCATTAAATGAGATACTGCAATGTTAAAAAAAAAACTTTGCTATGTGCAATTATTTTAACAGATAATGATACAACAAGATTACATAATATTGGTTGGTTCAACTGAAATATGTGCATTTGCAACAAGCCTGGATAGAAACTCTTGGGCATCTGAGCCTAACCATCAAGAAGGAAATAACAGACAAAATTTTTTTAAGTACAAAAAGAACAATGTCAGCTTTTGACTAAATCTGTATTTAAATTTCCTGGAGCAAAAACTCTAACTCATCTCTAATTTGGTAAAATAATCATACTCATTGGTGGCAAATAATCAAAGGTCCTGTGTCTTCCAGCCTTGAGGACACACCAGAATCACCTCCAAAAAACCCGAGATGCCAAGGCACCATCCCTGGGCATTAAATCAGAACCTTCAAGGCTGAAAGATGCTGTATTTTCTAAAGTTTGAAAGGCGAGTCTCTTGAACAACAAGGGTAGAGAACCACTACATGGATTTAATTTAGATTCAACATATATTTTTTTAAAAAAGAAAACTATAATTTCATGAAATCTAAGACTGAACAGTTTTCAACAATACATTTAAATGCCGACTATGTGCCAAGCACTGCACTAGGGAAATGAATAAGAATTGTATTTTTTCCCAAAAAAAGGTTCTAGTGTAGAAGAAAACATATATAAACAGGTAATTATAACACAGCAGCCTAATTTCTATGGCAGAAGGAATTACAGGCTTCTTCTATGGGATAAGACAGGAGAGACACCCAGTCGGAGAATCAGAGGTTTCCTGGAAGAATTAATGTTTGAAATAAACTTTAACAGAAGTGAAATCCAGGATCGTCCACAAGTTCAACTTTAAAGGATAACTCAGTTCAGTAAATTCTTACAAGGATCCTGTGGTACCACTTACCCACCATAGCCTCAAGTTCCTGGAGGAAGCACAAGTTACCCGAACAGAATTCCGGAGTTAAGTACACGATCCGGTATTTGCCTCTATACAAACAAAACAAACGAAAAAGAAACAGGAGAGGAAATGTACTACAATAAAGAAAACAATAACCCAATGAATTACAACTTAAAACCATAATACCTGATACATGTTTTAAAAACACATTATGCTAATTACTAAAAACTACATGAATACTGATGTGTACATACTCATATTCACATATGCTGTTCTTTGATTTCACTTCAGCATGTGAACATAAAAACTGGCAATGCCTGTCAGGGAGTGCTGAGCGTTAAGGTGACGGCAGAAGCTTGGTTCTGGTTTCTAGCAGTCCAGCCCAAAATCACAGTGCCTGAGTTACAGGATCAAGCCTGTAGTAAACCTTTTGTGTGTTAGCGATGCACCCACACACCACCCTCCTTCTGGAGAACTATAGCCCGTGTTCACACCCTTCCCCACGGTGAAACCCACGGCACACATGCTTCTCTACGCATTCTGTTCTCTTGCCCACATCCTCTTGGGCCAGGGTTAAACACAGTATGAAAATCAAGTCAATGGGTCTCTGTTCTAGAATTTGGGGGTCTGATCAAGAATCAACCAACCAGTCAGTCTCTGCAAGTGGCAAGACCTAAAATGTGTAAAAAAAGGAGTGGCAAAGCAATCTTCTATTTTGTGACTAAAAAAAGCTAAGAATGTTTATCTCCTCAGAGAAAACAATGAATAAAACACATAGAGGTTATAGATAAAAAAAAGAAACTACTCTAAAAAAAATCTGGCAGTTTCTTAAAAAGTTAACATAGAATTACAATATGGTCCAGCAATTCCTCTCTAGGCTTATACACAAAAGCACTGAAAACATATGTTCATTTAAAAACTTGTATGTAAATGTTCTAAGTACTATTATGTTCATAACAGCCCAAAAGTGGAAACAACCTAAATGTACATCACTGATGAACGGATAAATAAAATATGGTATTTCTATTAAATAGAATCATTCATCCATAGTAAGAAATGAAGTGCTGATAATACTGTGCTAAGTGAAAGCAGCCAGACACAAAAAGCCACACACTGTGGAAGTCCATTCATGTGAGATGTCCAGAATAGGCAAATCACAGAGACAGAAACTAGATTGGCTGTTAAATGGGGTGGGGGAGGGAACTATGGGAACTGACTGCTTAATGGATATGGAGGTTTGGGGGACTGAGGAAAATGTTCTGGAGTTAGTAATGACAGTTGCACAACATTCTGAATGTGCTAAAAGCCAAGGAACTGTACCCTTTAAAAATGGTTAAAATGATAAATATTAAATAATGTAAATTTACCTCAATTGGAAAATAAAACTTAAGTATTTATCTACCACATGACCCAGTCATGTTTATAGCAATGAAATCAGAGCCCACGACTACACAGAGACTCGTGTTCAGCTGCTCAGAGCGGCTTTCCATTGGACAGCCCAGAACTGCAAACAATCCAAACGTCCTCAGTACACAAGCAGATAAGCAACTGTGATGCATCCATAGATGTAATCTGATCTATGCAGCAATAAAAAAGGAATGAACTATGGACACATGTAACAACATGATGAAACTCGAAATAACCATGCTTTGTGATTTAAACCAGACAAAGGAGCACATATTGTATGACTGATTCTGTTTATATATAATCTTAGAAAACGTAAATTAATCCATCATTGCAAAACAGATAAGTAGTTACCTGGTGAGTGGGGTGAAGAGGTGGGGAATGTGGGAGGAATAGACTACAAAGGTATGAATAAACCTGAGGGATAATAAATATGTTCATTATCTGGATCGTCGTGATGTTTTGGTGAGTGTTTATATCCCAAAACTTAGCAAATTATACATTTTAAGTATGAAAAATTTATTGTGTGACAATTATACCTCAATAAAGGAAACTTAAAATGTTTAGGTAAAAGAAAACATGTTCAAAAGAATATTTTAAAGGAATATTCATAGCAGCTTTCTTAGTAAGAGCCCACAGCTAAAAATAGCTTAGGCATCCATCAATAAGGAAATTAAAAGAAATTGAGGTATTTTCATACAATAAAATACCACTTTAGTGTTAAAAATAAAGTACAGATACATGCAACATGGAGGATTCCCAAGACATTATGCTGAAGGAAAGATGTCTTACACAAAAGGGTTCATACCGTATGTCTCTATTACATGAAGTTCTAGAGCAAGCAAAACAAAAACAGTTTGCTTTAGGATGAAGGGTAAAAAGATAAACTGGGAAAGAACATAAAGGAACTTTCGGAGTGAGAATAACATTGTATATCTTGATAAGGGTTTGAGCTACATATTTAGATGCATTTATCAATACTTGGTAAGTACATATGTGCATATTTGTGTGTTATATACACATATATTAATAATACACATATTTGTGTGTACCTGACAACTTTATTCTTGTAAGGAGTTATGTCATAATGAGATTAGTGGGGTAAGAGATCTAGAAACTAGTCCCTGCTCAGCTATTAATTTCACTGAGTGAGTAATTTTGGGCAAATTACTTTGAACCTCAGTTTGTTCATCTGTAAGATGGAGCAAAACCAGATACTCTCCAAGTTCTCTTTCAAAACCAAAATTTTACAATTCCGTGATTACAATATTAGCATTACAGTTGAGAACTGAAAAGAATAGATTTCTTTCAGATTCAAAGGTCTCAAAATTCATAGTTCTGTAAATGCTATAGAAAGAAAGTACATATTTATATCATAGACATTTTGTTCATGTATTAAGTAGAACTTTCTCTATATAAAATTCTCTCACACATCATAGAAACCTGACCATATGATCAGAACGCATGTAAAATACTCACAATTTTACATCCTTTAGAATACGTTTTGACTGTGCTGATCCCAGAAAACAAGCTGAAATGTTGGACATTCTACAAGAAAACAAACACACATCCTGGAGCCATGTACACTTTATAAATATCAACTTCATTCTTAAGTGATAAAGTGAGAAATAATAAAGAAATATAATTCTTTAAAAAAGTACATTCCCCTCTGCAATCCTCAGTCTTTTTGTAACTTACTAATTTGTTCAACAAATTCTTTCAAGGGCCATATTAGAAGGTAAGTTGTTAAGGAGGGTTTTTTCAAAAACATTGCAAACTGAAAGATATTTAAAATTTTTCCATAACTACAATGTAGGCTTCTGTGAATACACTTTACACTGAGCTAAAGAGCAAGGATAACGGAAAGAGAACAGAATTTTAAGAAATGCAATTTAAACTGGCAGTCTGTTTGCTTTAAAAAAAATGTTTATTGGGACCACCTGGTGGTCTTGAATTACGGGGAACCTGAGAAAGGTGCTTTCCCCTAACATGTCATCTATTGCTTATAAAGATAAAGTAACACTTATATAAATGTGTTACTGGGAATTCAACTTTAAAATACATGATAGAAATCAGGTGTGTCCTTCATGGAAAAAAAGTTGACAAGGTGGCAATGAAAACATTACGTACCCCAGCTGGAGCACTTGGTCCTCCATCAGAGAAATAAGAGGAGAGATGACGATGCCAACCCCACCTACGTAAACAGGTGGGTACTGGAAGCACAAACTCTTCCCATAGCCTTGAAATAAAAAGAACATACTCACTGAAATAAAAACAAAGCCTCAGTATTTCGATTTCTTCTTATGATGCACTTGAACGAGATGATCACTTACTATCATGCTATTGCATTGGCCAAAAAGTTCGTATGGTTTTTCCCATAAAAGACACGCTTTTTTTTCATTTTCACCAATAACTTTATTGATTTGGGTATTATCAGTATGTTGGCCTTCTCCTACATGGTATAACAATGATTGTTCTCAGTTAATGTCTCAATTTCATCGTTATCAATATCAACTGGTCTACCCAACCATGGAGCATTGTCCAGCAATAAATTTCCAGTACAAAACTTTGCAAACTGCTTTCAACAAGTTTCATCAGTTACAGAACTTTCTCCATACACTGCAAAAATCTTTTCTGTGTGTTGCAGTTGCATTTTTACCTTTTTTGAATAAAGATAATATGCCAAAAATGTTGTGTATTTTCCTCCCTCTTCGATATTAAAATGGCTACACAAAAACTCACCAATTTTTTCCTTCACTTTATTAAGCATATTTTACTGATTATGCAATTACAGTTGCCCCACTCTTTTTTTCTCCCCTTTATGCCCCTCTTCCCAGTACCCTCCTTCACTCCAGCATTCCCCCCTAGTTCACGTCCATGGGTCATACACATAAGTTCTCTGGCTTCTCCATTCCCCATACTATTCTTAACCTCCCCCTGTCTATTTTGTACCTACCAATTATGCTTCTTACTCCCTGTACCTGTTCCCCCTCTCTCCCCTTTACCTCCCCACTGATAACCTCCCATGTGATCTCCATTCTATAATTCTGTTCCTGTTCTAGCTGTTTGCTTAGTTTGTTTTTCTTTTTATATTCTTAAGTTCAGTTGTGGATAGTTGTGAGTTTGTTGTCATTTTATTGCTCATAGTTTTGATCTTCTTTTTCTTAGATATGTCCTTTTAACACTTCATATAACAAGGGCTTGGTGATGATGAACTCCTTTAACTTGACCTTGTCTGGGAAGCACTTTATCTGCCCTTCCATTCTAAATGAAAGCTTTGCTGGATAGAATAATCTTGGACATAGGTTCTTGGTTTTCATGACTTTGAATACTTCTTTCCAGCCCCTTCTTACCTGTAAGGTTTCTTTTCGAGAAATCAGTTGATTGTCTTATGGGAATTCCTTTGTAGGTAAATATCTTATTTTCTCTTGCTGATAAATTTTAAGATTCTCTCCTTATCTTTAATCTTGGGTAATATAATTAGGATGTGTCTTGGCATGTTCCTCTTTGGGTCCAACTTCTTTGGAACTCTCTGAGCTTCCTGGACTCGCATGTCTATTTCCTTTTCCAGAATGGGGAAGTTTTCCTTCATTATTTTTTCAAATAAGTTTTCAATTTCTTTCTCTTCCTCTTCTCCTTCTGGTAGCCCTATGACTCGGATGTTGGAATATTTAAAGTTGTCCCAGAGGTTCCTCTACCTCTCAGTTCTTTGAATTCTTATTTCTTCATTCTGTTCTGGTTGAATGTTTAATTTCTCCCTTTTGTTCCAAATCATTGATTTGACTCCCAGTTTCTTTCCCTTCACTAATGGTTCCCTGTGGATTTTTCTTTATTTCACTTTGTATAGCCTTCACTTCCTCCTCTATTTTGTGACCATGCTCAATCATTTCTTTTTTTTTAAAGATTTTATTTATTTATTTTTAGAGAGGGAAGGGAGGGAGAAAGAGAGAAAGAGAGAGAGAGAGAAACATCAGTGTGCGGTTGCTGGGGGGCCGTGGCCTGCAACCCAGGCATGTACCCTGACGGGGAATCAAACCTGCGATACTTTGGTTCGCAGCCCGCGCTCAATCCACTGAGCTACACCAGCCAGGCTCAATCATTTCTGTGAGCATCCTGGTTACCAGTGTTTTGAACTCTGTACAAAGCACTGGACCATATTTCAGCCATACTTCTTTGTCTTGGCACACCAGTCTGGATGAATATTTCTTCTTTAACTCTTTGGTTGTCAGACTTCCATGCAGCTCAATTTTCTGGCAGTTCTGGTTGTTTTCTGGTTTTAAATTGGTTGTTTCCTTCTTTTGTTTGCCCAAGGGGAAAAGTGTATCTACCTACCCTCCCTCCATCTTGGCCAGAACCTGACAAGCCTTTTTTAAATGCATGCTGATAGGACAGCTGTCATGATACAATCTAACAAAATTATTTTGAATAAAGTTAAAGAAACTAAAAGCACTACTAGAGCCATTATAAAAAAAAAACAAACTTTATATCTTTGTAAGAGCTAATTCATGCATAAATTTAAGCATCTACTCTCAGTTCCCTCTCTTCCGTATTTTACACCATTTGTATTTGTACAGCTGTCCCTGGTACCCATAGGGCATATGTTCCAAGACCACCAATGGAGGCCTGATGCCATGGATAATACCAAACCCGATACATACAAACCTATGATAAAGTTTACTTTATAAATTAGGCACAGTAAGAGATCAACAATAAGTAATAATGAAGTAGAACTATTATAACAATATACTGTAATTAAAGTTATGTGAACACAATCTGTCTCTCAAGATATCTTATTGTTATGTACTCACTTGTTTACTTAAAGGAAGCACTTGCAGCTTCTCTCTGGCGTATCCAAAGTGCCAGCATCACTACTCTTGCACCTTGGGGCCATTATTAAGTAGAATAAGGGTGACTCGAACACAAGCTCTGTGACACTGTAACAGCAGTTCTGATAACAGAGACAGCCACTAAGTGACTAACGGGTGGGGGAGCATCTATGGCATGGATGCACGGGACAAAAGGATGGATGATGCACATCCTGGGCAGGACAGAATGGGGCTGAGAAGATTTCATCTCACTACTCAGAATGGTGAGCATTTTAAAACCTATGAATTATTTACTTCTGGAATTTTCCATGCAATAGTTCAGACCATGGTTGACAATGGGTAACTGAAACCACAGACAGTGCAACTGTGGATAAGGGGGAACTACTGTACTTGTATTTTGAGAGTTTAATGAAAGACCAGGCATTTAAAAACCTTGAAGTTTTTTTTAAAAGATTAGGTTATTTGCTTAAGTGCAACTTACCAGTTGCCATGACAACAACATTATCTCTTCGTTCCTCCAGTACAGAATGAATCACTTTCCACTGAACCCTAGAAAACGAAAACACAAAAGGCTGTTTTGTTTTACTAACAAGAAACCCAGAGGACAAATTGAAAGCCATTTTATTTTTCTACTTCCTCAAATAAAAATTCTTTTACATTCTTGAGTTTCAATATAAAAATGTACGAACCCTAGATAAAACTCTAAATTTAGGTTACATGGGTGTACACATGTGCACTTAAAATTTGCAAATGTACATACACTGAAGGTTTGACCATTTCCTAGTATGTACATTTTATACCAATAAATAAATATTTTACTATAGTTAATTATTTATATGCCAAAGTATTTACATGAAGAAGTGTAATGATGTCCAAAATTTATCTAGAGATGCCTTTTAAAAACTGGATTAAGGAATAGGTAGAGGGATGATCAATGAATGTGTGATTATGTATAGTAAAATGTTGAATATTCAGGTATTCATAGTAAAAATATTCTTTCAACTTTACTGTTTATCTCCAAGCATTTGTTTACTAAAACACTGAGGGGAAAAACAATTAGAAAGGTATGCTGATAACAACCTATTCTTCCTTATCTGAATGCTGGTTACACAGGGGACCTCATTTGGGAAAATTCACTGATCTGTACATTTATGTACACTTTGCTGGATGTAGGACAAAGTTAATTTTTTTTAAATTTTGATATCAAGAATGATATCAATGATATGAAGAAATAAATGCCTCCATGGATTAAAGTTTAAGTTCCCAGAAGAGGAAACAAAATCCAATCTAGATATCTATATTCTTATTAGTTTTATTCAAATGTATTTGTTCCTCATCTCATATTAACACTTGTAAATGTATCCACTTAGATGTAAATATATTTGAATTATATTAAAAATGGTAATATTATCACTGTTCTTCAAACAGTTGTCTTATGAATTTCTCTTATATCAGCATGCTTTGAACAATAAAATACACAGAACAGGCACACAGATACCTATTTAATGAAATACAAGTCAGCATTAAATTACAATTCATTTACTAATGTGTTTAAAGTAGTTTCTATCCAGAACTCTCTATGGTAAGAAAAACCATTTTTCTTTGCTATAAAAATAATTTACAGACATGACTTTTATGTAAATATTACTTCAAACTAACTTTGTAGTCGCAGGAAATACAATGTCACACATATAAACCATAGTGAAGTTGTGTGGTTTCTGTGAAGTGGGTGCATTATTTGCCTATTTCCCCTTGTGAAGAAAAGAATAATATGCAATTCAATTAACTGAGAATACACTCACGGCTTGAACCTGGAATGGCCGAAGTAAGACTTGAGGCAAATAATTTGCTCTGCATTCGGTCCTGGTATCGAAGGGTCTTAAAATAAAATGGGTACTTATGTTAACATAGAAGTACATGTGGTGTGAGGGAATAAAAGCTTTATTTCATTGGCTTCTTATAAAGAACAGAGTGGTAGATACCAAAGGTTACTACTATTTTCTGACTTTTAAATCCAACCACTTTGGCCCTCTCGGCACCAGTCATGACTCCGACTAAACGCTTTGGTAATGACCTAATTCTAAGGTTAGAACTTTGTTGTGGTTCATACTTTGCCAGCACTGTAAACAAACAAAAAAAAAGGTGTTTTGGTATTTGCTGAGCTTCTAAAAATTAACATGAGACCCAACCATGGTGAGTAATATACCAATGCAAATTTTATAACATACTGAACTTTCAACTAATGGTATAATCAGAATTACATTACAATCGCCAATGAAATCCATAGATAAAATCTTTCTCTTCCTTACAACTCCACCAAATCTTTCACCCAAATTCTAACAGCATAGCACAAGGAAGGTATGTTAAATTTACTCAGCTGATTTTCATTTTCTACTCAGGTTGCAGGGTTCACAAGAAAGAGCAACACAAAGAATCAACATAATTCATCTCTAAACAAATAAAAATCCATCATTATAATTCTCAGCTTTAACAATTCTATATAAAAAACTAAATTGATTTGGAGATGTCATATGTACACTTAATATAAGAAAACAAGTGGGGAAACTTTTTTTAACATCTTCATGTACTCCCCACCTACAAAATATACTTTAGATTTCCACTTTATAACACTGATGAAACTTAGCTCTAGAGAGAGTTCTACTTCATGAGAAGACCCCACAGTTTGCTACAATATTCTATTCTATTATTTCCATTTAAATAACAGGAGGTTCACTTAGTGGACTCTTTACTATAGTTAGCATATACAGTATGAAAACCAGGCTATTTTGCTATTTTAACACTGTGCCACTTATTTTAATAAGCTCCTGCAAAACAGACATTATATATCTATGCTATTTATAATAATATTTAATACCAGTAATTAATGATTCTTTACTAATGATTTTATAATTTTGACAAACAAAACAAAATTCGGGATGAAAAGTTTCACATCACCACACTCACCAAATGACACAGAACTTTCATTACTCTGCTTTTACAAATAACACAACAGTGCTTTACAATACCGAAGAACTAAGGACTTCATGACAAGTTTAGAGGACCTAATTAACTACATGCCACAAAATCCTTGACCTCCAAAATGTTTAAAAACTGAACCCTAAATTTAAAGTCAGTGGTAGGTATCAGAGGTGGATCATTTCAAACACAGTACAGTGCTTACCTTCATTATCTTCTTCCTCCTCCTCAATAGCTTCATCCTCATCTTCATCTTCGTCTTCTTTAAAAGAAACATCCAGATTTCTTTCCACTTCTGTGCATTTTGAATAAATTGGATCGACTGTGCCCCTGTTTAGGTTTTCTAAAGACTGAAAGTTTAAAAATAATTTTAAAAGCAAAATCATTGACAGCGCCGTATCTTTTTCACCAAACACAAAAAGCATATTATTAACAGAGCCTACAATTTTGTTCAAATCTGACAGATGAGCAAGCAAAACCACAAAAGGACATGTGTGCTCCAGTTTAAATATGTGCTCAAAACTGGCTGCTAAGGCACAAGGCCAAAGCTGGAATACTTTTGGCACATGCAGGGGTCATGAATAGCATATAATGAAATGTCCTGAGGGAGAGTTATCATAAATTTTGAGGTTGGATAATTTAAAACATTCTTTCTTTACCATACTTCAATGTTTTCACTTCCCAAGTGGTAGATGCAGATTTTAATGTTATTTTTGCAATGAGTTTCTCTATATCACACATCAGTCACAGTCTTTTAAAGTAAGCATACGGTTTAAATTATAAGTAAACAATAAATGTGTTTTGGGAATTGTTAAAACAACAAAAAGATTCAAATAATTTAAGAAATATTATAAATGTGAAATAAAGATTTTTGCTTTTATTTTTTTCTGACAATATCTGATTTTCCTCCTTGAATGAAGATTAGCTACTTAAAGAACCTTAGGGTATTCCAAAATTGTATCATTTGTAAAATTTTTTACTGAGAAGTGACAGAAAGAAATATTAAACCACAGTTCCTATTCTCTCTTTTTATTAAAACCTCCATTTAATAAATTTGACTTCAAATATTTTTTTAAAAAATGTATTCATTTCAGATCTGGAAAAGGAAAAAAGTTCTGTTTCTGATTATTTATTCAAGTTAACAAACATACTTCGAAAAGCATTTTGAAAATCAACTTCTCTCACATGGGTATCCAGGTCGCCTTCTAAGAGGTTCGATATATAACATGTTTGTAGAAGTCCACAAGTATACCATAAATGCACTACCTAAATAGCACTCCTCAGAGAAATGGCTAACCAATAAAGGAATGTAATTTAGCATTTATTTACTATTATTACTATTCACTAATCTTTATTAAACACTTACAGAATTCCAGGCTCTACTAAGCTCTTCAAAAGTACCACGTTAAGTAATAATTACAAAAGTACCACATTAAGTAATAATTACAATTGTTAACTGAGCATCAAAGAGGCTAGGAAATGTGCTCCGAGTCACACAGCTGATAAATGGAGAAGCTGGGGTTAGAATGCATCTGCAAATTCAGACTCCACACTCCTAATCACTACCCACTACTTTGTCTCAAAACTAAAGAATCAGGAACCTAATCTCATTTCATTAAAAAAAATCACACTGACCTAAAAAAATTAGGAATAAAAAGTATGCATAACTATGAACTTCTATATAAGAATTTTCACTTAATTTGCCTAATTAATCTAGACTTTCCATTCTTATTGCCCATCCTTGGTTCACAGGACCTGACAAAGAAACTGGAGGTTGGGTTAAGATATAGAAAATAAATAAATCATAAAGAAAATAATTTCATTTGATAACAGGGGAAAATGCAAACATTTAAACATGAGAAAATTATACACAATAAATATTAAAAAATTCATAGTATACAAAACCAAAGAAAGAAAAAAGGAAACTGAATGTAAAAAAAGGAAATTTCCAAATAAAAAACAATACACATGAATAGGAAGAAAGGGAAACCTATTTCAATAATGGAGAGCTGAATCACAACCCTCACTCCAGGAAAAGATTAGAAGATTAAAAGAAAGTAATCTAAAAGGGAACACAGAAAACATATTAGTATGTTTTCTAGTTTATAAAAATTAGTATACTACTACTAAAACATTATTCATAGACCATATAAAAATATAAAGAATGATGAATTGGAAAACAAAATCTAGGTTTACATAACTGATAGCAATCTCATTGTGTGAGACCAGTGTAGAATTAGGTAATATTTTACTTAATTAAATGACCTTTAGAAAGAACTGGAAGTAATCTTCCATTAATGTTAAACATACCTTAAGCATCTCCATTTCTAAATCTTCATCACTTTCAATTACATAAGATGTATCTTCTTCATTGTCCTTGGAGGATAAATAAAAGGATGTCAAACATTAATTTCCAGTATAATTGACTCCATACCCTCTTTTCTACAAAATAAATAGATAAATGTATAACACATATTTTTGTTTATATGATAATAAGATAGAAAAAAGGGAAAGAGGGTGGTAGGGAGAAAGAAAAAAGGAGTAGTGAACATAAAGAAACAAAGACACAAATAAAAAGAGAAAGAAAAATATACAACTGGAAAAACGAAGAAGATAAACAGACTCGAAATAAAGCCCACGCTCTAAATGAGAATACAAAGTGCCAAGTTCAACTATCATTAAACAATGCCAATCTGTGCTTCCCAAACTTTTTGAGTACAAGAATCTCTTTACGCACTTGAAAAATTCTCTACAAAGCCAGGAATGATAGCTGTTCTTATCTACCCACTTATTTTTTAAAAGTTCAAAAAGTACTATGATTATTAAAATATCTTTAAATAAATCAATATTTTACGATAGCATCTACATATATTTGAAAAAGAGTATCAGTAAGGTATTTATTTAACTATCACTGACACTTAGGTATAAGGAACCTTTACAAAAATTTGGCAGTCCCCCGGAAGCATGTGCCCGAGAAATACAGAAGAAATACAGTCCCACGGGAAACTGCACTGAGAAATACAGAAGAAAGACTGCCCAAAATGTCTACTCTTTAAATTGTAAGTAGGAGAAAAAAATTGACTCCATACCCTCTTTAATTAACCTGAAAATATTAAGCTTTAAAAGACAAGTTTAAAATTAGATTTATACAAGGAGAAAAAATCTTTTACTTTTTAAATGGGATCTTTCATGGACAAAGAAAAAATGCTAATAATTACTAAACCATATAAATGGTAATAATTAGGGTAAACATCAGTCAGATCATGAAACCCTGATCATAATCCTGTGTCATCATATGAAACATCATTTAAAGTGTACACATGATAAGAGATTTCCAAGAAATTAAAGGGTAGAAAATTTTACCCTTTGAGACAGTATGGGTAGACCTGGAGAACATTAAGCTAAGTGAAATAAGCCAGCCAGAGAAAGACAAATACCACATGATTTCATTCATATGTGGAACCTAATGAACAAACTGAACTAACAGGCAAAACAGACTCATAGCTGGGGAGCAGGATGACAGCCGGGGGTGAGGGGGTTGGAGGGGGTGGAGGGGTGGAACAAAAAAGAAGAAAACAAGAGACAGAACGCATGAAAACCAATGTGGTGATGGAAGGGTGGGGGTGCCGGGAGGGTGGGTGTAGATGGAAGAGGGTATAGCAGGGATAAATGGTAATGGAAAAAATACAATAAAAATAAACTAATTAAATAAAATTAATTATAGGTCACACAGATGTTAGCAAAAGATATTTCCTAAAAAGGGAATCTGTTTTACAAACCATTGGTATGAGAATTATTTGAAAACAATTTTAAAATAAAATGTATTCACATATTGATAGAAGTGATCGCTAATTATTGGCCAAAATACAGAGAATTAAGTACTGAGACTTTGCCATTAGAAAACTGAGGGGGACATAACCTTATTAAACTACTTTTAAATCTAATTTCTAAAAGCTTAGAACAGGTTTGTAAAGAAAAATGCATAAAATTTTACTGAATGTGCACATCATAGATAATTTTTTAAACTAAGGAAAAGTGAATGAGATAAAACTACAAGGCTGTATAACATCTCTTTTTATGATCTGTCTTTACAATAAAAGAAATATAATGATTCCTCTAATACAACTTCGTTATTTCAAAAAATACACTTAACTTAGCCAGGAGAAAAACAAAATCTCACAAATTAAACCCATCTAATCAGAACATAATAATTAGAAATCTAAACATGAAGTTGAGAGAAAATATAGAATGTTTAATAATAATCTATCAAGAAAAAAACATAGATTACCGGCTCTCCCAATGACAGCAAGGTTAGTGTCGAGCCAAAGCAATAATTTATCATAAACTCTCTCACTATAACAAGTAAAGAATATCTGTATGAGGAAATCAAACTATTCCCCAAAGTAAAGTTTGGAAGAGTAAATACTAGTAGATATGTAGGAAATCCAAAAAAGAAAGTAAAAATATTTATTAGATAAAAGGCAGGAGTAATGCAAAAATAGCAAATTACAATAAATATGTGTTGACACTATAAAATGTATCCACGTGAAACTATAAGATGCTGCTTATTATAGTAAATTGGGAGTGGCAAAATATGGCTCACAAGCCAAACCCAGCCCACTTTTTGTTTCTATAAAGTTTTACTGATACACAGACAAGCTGATTTGTTTATGCTTGTCTATACCTGCTTTCACACTAAATTGGCAGAATTTAGTAGTTAACAACAGAGACTGTGTGGTCTACAAAGCCTACAATTTTTACTATGTGCCCCTTACATAAAAAACCAGCCAACCCCTACAGCTGAATGAAAACTGTTTTCCCTTTACTTGGTACCTCAGAGTTGCAGGTAACATCACTAAGATGTTTTTCTTGAGCCTGCCGTTCCAAAACTTGGAGTTCATATTCTGTAATATCTAACGACATCAAACACATTCCTTCTGCATTCTCTTTCAACATATTGTCTTCCGGTCCATCTTCAAAGCCGTCTTCTTGTTTCACTTCATTTGCAAGCATATTTTCTCCATCGTGCATAAATAAATTATCAAATGCTGGGTCCCATATCTCCTCTTTAACTTCAGGAAAAGCTTGATTTTCTGTAATTTGTTTTTGTTGCACTCCACCAGCGGCTGGGTCTTCCAAAGGCAGCGAGTTAAAATCACTGCTGGGCCTCAGGTCAGTCTCAGCAGAACCGAGTATTGCCTTCCTCAGTGAATGCAGATTTTCTGAAATACCTTTCAATAGTACAGAAACCCTAAAAAAGATTAAGAGAAGTTCATTTAACTTTAACTACATCAACTATAGAGATAATATGTTAATGCTTTTGAATGGGTAGAAACTTTCTAAACTGACTTTACTTCAAGGACACATTGTTTTGTTTTATTTTTCACTTACACACTAGATTAAATTTGTTCCTCATCCCCTAGTGCCCACTATATGCTTACAGCTGGTAGACTACTCCCTAATAGAGCAATGCATCTCTGCACTCAACAGTTGACTTGTATGCTTATTAAGTGCAGCAGTATTTGGTCCCATAGTAAATGTTCACGCCAGCCATACTTTTTATGCTACTTAATTTAATTAAATGTAAATCAAATCAATGATACATAACCACTAAAAAAAACCACTATTTCACTGAATTTTAAGTTGAACATGTGATATGGAAAGACTTAACAAATTTCCTCTTAAAAAAAAAGTTCTGTCTGATTACAGTTCAAATCACTATAACAGTTTGGAGGAATAATCTTAGAACTCTGTATTAAGTTTGCTTCAAATGTCTTAAGTTTTCATCCATTTTAAAGAAACTGAAACGGGAAGTTGTAGATGATATGTATGGGTATGTTTAAACAAGAAACATTCTGCAAAACTCCACACATCAGGCCTATATTTAATGAAAAAGTCGTGATGTATATCAAAAGATTATAAACACATATACCTTAATATGTGTTTAAATACCTTAAATTAAAAGAAAATTTTTATGATCTGAAATGAACTGAATTTCTTAACTTCTTAAATATAGTTGCTAATATAACATTTTAATTAAGTGACTTTAAATAGCTATATTAAAACCAAACCTGGTTAACTAAATAGGAAAACCACAGCTAGACTGGAAATTGAGGCACACTATCTTATCTATTGGTTATAGGGCTTATTACAGCAAATTTTAGTTACTTCATAAAAATAGAAATTAAAAGGAGAAAAAGGAGTATGTTGAGAAAAGACATATTTTACTGTTTAATGCTTTTGCTTAGCTCTTCCAATTTTTCTGTATTAAGATCAATCCTTAATAAAATCTGACATGACATAATTTTATTAAATCCATTGAGGTGACACTGGTTCGTAAGATTATGTAACTCCGAAGGGTACAGTTCTATGAGACATCATCTGTACACGGCACTGTGTGTTCACCACTCAAAGTCAAGCCTCCTTCCGTCACCATGTGTTTGACCCCATTCACCCTCTTCTATCTCCTGCACCGCCCTCCCCTCTGGTAACCACCACACTGTTGTCTGTGTCGACGAGTTTTTGTTTGTTTATTTGTTCATTTGCTGCTTTCTGGTTTACACCCCACATATGAGTGAAATCATATGGTCAAAGTGACAATAATCAAAACAGCCTGCTTTGGCAGAAGAACAGACACACAGACCAATGGAAAAGAATTGGTAGCCCAGAAATAAAACCATATATATAATGGCAAATAATTTCTGATAAAGGAGCCAAAAACATACAATGGAGAAAAAAAAAAGCCTCTTCAAGAAATGATGCTGGGAAAAACTAGAAAACCACATATGAAAAAATGAAACTAAACTATTCATTACCATACACAAAAATTAACTCAAAGTGGATCAGAGACCTAAACAAAAGACCTGAAACATGAAATAAATGGAAGAAAGCATAGGCACTAAACTTACGAACCTTGGTTTTAGAGATAACTTTGTGAATTTGACTTCAAAGGCAATGGAAGTCAAAGCAACAATAAATGAATGAGGTTGTATCAGACGAAAAAGCCTCTACGCAGCAAAGGAAACCATCAACCACACCAACAGGAAACCAACCAAATGGGAGGAGATATTTGTAAACAATTCTCCAGATAAAGTGTTAACATCCAAAATACATACAGAACTCATATAACCCAACAACAAAAAAATATAATCCAATTTAAAAATGGGAGAGGACCTGAACAGACTCTTCTCCCAGGAAGACCCACAAATGGCCAACAGATACACACAAAGATGCTCAGTTTCACTAGCTAAGAAAGGAATGCAAATCAAAACCACAATGACATGCCAACTCACACCTGTTAGAATGGTTATTATCAATAAAACAAGAAACAACAAGTGCTGGAGAGGTTATGGGGAAAATGAAACCCTCATACACTGCTGGTGCGAATGTAAATTGGTACAGACACTATGTAAGACTGTATGAAGGATCCTCCAAAAATTAACAGAGCTACTATAATAGATACCCTTTTCTGGGTATCTACCCCAAAATTTTGAAAACACTTATCTGTAAAGATATACGTACTCCCATGTTCATTGCAGCATTATTCACAGTGGTCAAGGCATGGCAACAACCTACAGGTCCTCCCACGGATGACTGCATCGAAAGATGCGGTACACACACACAGTGGAATACTATACTACTCAGCCATAACAAAAGATGAAATACTGCCATTTGCAACAATATGGATGGGTCTAGGGTGTCCAACCTTTTGGCATCTCTGGGCCACACTGGAAGAAGAGAAGTTGTCCTGGGCCACACATTAAATACATTACAACACGTAACCACAAAAATATCTCATGATGTTTTAAGTAAATTTACAATTTTGTGTTGGGCCACATTCATGCAATCCTGGGCTGCATGTGGCCTGCGGGCCGCGGGTTAGACACCCTGGGAGAGAATATCATACCAAGTGAAGTTAGACTGACGTGACTTTAGAAGTTCTATATTGATGATTCAAATAAAGATTTGATCATTCATGGGAATAAACTATCGAAAGTCCTGAGTTATATAGTTTTTTAAAATTTCTTATTGATTGATTTTTTTGAAAGAGAGACAGAAATATCAATTTGTTGCTCCACTTATTTGTGCATTCATTGTTTGATTCTTGCTGACCAGGAATCAAATCCTCAACCCTGGCATATCAGAACAATACTCTAACCAACTGAGCTCCCCAGCCAGGTCTCTTTCATGAGCTATTTTCATACCGAAAACAGCACCATTACCCGTACTCCAAAGTTGAGCTCAAGCTTAAGTTGAGAAAGTCTACATCAAAAAACCAAAAGCAAAATTAAATTCAAACCTAAAAGCTCACTAATTCTAACACTCTAAAAGTCTTCAAACCTTATTTTAATACAACTATAAGAACTGTATGTAAATACATTAGGGAAACATGTATGTGCCCCAGTGTAACTGTTAAATGCAGAGGGAATGCTGTGACATATAAACAGAGCAACAGTGGCACACAGACTGATTGACAAGACCGTAAGGACTCATTTATTCCGTGCTAACACCAGAGCATAGCACGTTTCATGTAAGGTAACTATTTACTCTGAATACATCAAAAGCTGCCCTGCCTTCTTCAATAATGAATAGTGTACTTTTCCTTCCTTCACAGGATTGTTATTACGTATTAGCAGCCTGCAGACAACCTCAGCACCCAGCAGAATGTCAAGTGCCTGAGAGCAACACAACAGATAAGTACTGAATGTAAATCAAAGACTAAGCAGTACTGTACAACCGGATACTTCCCCATGTCCCTGAAGCATAAAGCTGTTCCCTCCTGTAACAAACCTCACACTGCTCTATTTCAAGAGTTTTTAAATTGTATCATTTTGTCCTCTCCTTCAGAGACAGCCAACTGCAACTTCCAGCTCTTGTCCTGTGCATAACATTCCTCATCTATCCCTGGTTTTCACTGTAACTGGATATCCAAGATTGTTAAACTCTATCTATAAACAAAGAGCAAATACGCTCCAACTGCAGCCTCATGTACTCCACTGCAAATACAGTTAAGTGAGCCTGAATTCATGTTCATGGCATGTATTTTGGCTGTTCAAAGGCCTTTCTTGTTCCCTCCTGGTTCTGAAGTACAATCTAGATATACTAGGTAGTACCATAGAGTTGTTACAAACAGCATTAAATTAGAAATTTAACTAGTTCTCGTCTTGACACTAAAACTTTACAAGATCTCTCTTTCCTAAAAATGAGTCTAGTATTTTCCATTCTCAAGCTTTAAGGAAATCTATTTAGCTTTGGCATTACAGAAAGCATTCACAGATATTTTAATTATTAGAGCAAAAATATAAAATGCATATAAACATCATATAAATAGTGATTTTTCTTCTTTTATGGGGGGAAAAATGTAAAAATGGATAAGAAACAGTTTTATTGGTATCCTTCCCCATTTGAGAGGTGCATCTTTCAGAAATTCTCCAAGTTACATAAAGACTACTTAAACAAATTGTTAGGGGGAAAATGACTTTGAAAAAAGAACTGTATTTCTATATCATATTTTGAAATCTCTCAATGAAAACATATCATAAATCTTACCCAACAAAGAATACATTAGCATTCATTTTGTCAGAGTCAGAATTCTACTTTAACTAACTGCTTCACATTTCTACAACGTGTCCTTCAGCAGAGGCTGGGATGAAGAAGGTGTGGTACCTATATACAGTGGAATACTACTTGGCCGTAAGAAAGGTGAAGTACTGCCATTCACAACGACAGGGATGGATCTTGAGAATGTTATGCTAAGTGAAATAAATCAGTCAGAAAAAAAAGCCAAGAACCATATGATTTCCACTCATACATGGGAAATGAAACTGAAACTCAGAGACACAGAAAGACAACAGCAAGGCAGTTAACAGGGGGAAGGGTCGGGAGGTAGTAAAGGGTAAAGGGGGCCAAATACATGGTGACGGAAGATGATCTGACTGTGGGTGATGGGCACACATGCAATACACAGATCACGGGTCACAGAAATTACACCTGAAACCTACGTGACCCCATGAGCCAATGTCACCCCCATAAATTCAATTTTTTAAAAAAAGAATTCTATTTTAACTAAGTCCTTCATATTTCTACAAAGCATTTTTGCCTCAAAATAACAAAGCCACATTGTAATCATTCACTGTTCAAGAACAATCCTGCTTTTGGAGATCGAACAGCAAAGTCATTTAGCAGTCAAGCCTAGGGCAAGGCCTGGTTTCAGGAGGAGCCGGCTGCGCAGCTGCAGTCCGCAGTGCCGCGTCTGTCCCAGTGCACGCAGTGGGCAGAACTCTCCCGTGACAGTCCGGTCACAGAAAAATGAAGCTAGCTACTAGGATAAAAGTTTTTTATTTTAGATTTCTTATTTCATCTATTTGTAGATTTTTTTATTTACAGAATTCTTTACTGATTTCAAGTGACCAAACTAAATATAATGAAATGAAAGATGCTCAAAAACACAAAGAAAAAGACAACTTTGAATTTTAAATATTTTCCTCCACATGGACTTATGAATTGTATCTTGTTTTGTTTCATAAAAAAAGCAGACAAAAAAGCCTGAAACCTTTTGATGTGTAATTCAACAACTGGAAAGATATTTCTCAAATGTATACATCTGTATGTATGCATATATCCAAGCACATTTATATGAATCTTCCTTAATGAACAATGATTTCTCACAGATAGCAAAATGCAGTAAGAACAAAAAGATTGATAAGAAAAGACAAAAAGATGACACTTCACCTCTGTGGATTTTCCAGTTTTCTGACAGCGTCAGGAAGATGCTTAGCCAGACCCACCATCTCCTCAGACATTGCTGTCAACTGTGTCCTCACGGCGCTAGGTGTTACTTCTTCCTCTGGGGGGAAAAGAAGAATCAATATTAACTTATAAACCACAGAGCAGAGATATCTAGTTAGCCATTTATTTAAACAGCATTAGGACTCACATTTTTGTTTTCTTCCTTTAAATAAATTGCAACAAAAAGACTTCCTTATCCTATTTCCAAATCACTTGTCACTTTACTTCCCTTTCAAATTTTTGCTATTTAAATTTTAGAATAAATTCAAAATGATCTGCATTCACACATATTACAACCCAGTAGTTATCAACCAAGGCAGGAGAAGGTAGAAATGAGAGTCTGAACCCTCTGCACTATTTTAACATCAGAAATTGATCTTATACCAGGTGGGCTGCTTATTAAACATAGTTGGATAAAATATAGCCTTACCCATCAGCCATTGCTTACTGCCCTCACAATCAGTCACCACCAAAATGAAATGCAAGCCTGTCTAATCCCTGATCATCTTCCAAACTCTCAGCTTCATCCTGTCTGGCACATCATTCTCCATCTACACCACAAAACCCACTCTCCTTTTCCAAACCCTTCACCAGCTTAGAAGTCCTTCCTCTCCATTGCCACTTCCCTTGCCTTTCAAGTAGCCCAGCTCCTGGGAAGCACATAACATCTGCCATTCCTGACTGCTGCAGTTATCTTACGATCTCAAAACCACGTCTCGTTCATTGACGATTTTAGCGCCTGGTTCACCGTCTTTCCCTTCACTACCACTCCTGTGATGATTCCTAGTGAGTTCAACATTCACAGAGATGCTCCACCTGAAAGTGTGGGCTTTTCAGTTCCTTGATGCCTCCATTTCCTCAACTGACCTCGGCCACCCATTCCCACAGTCACACCCTGACTTCACAACGTCCACTGACGTCACCACACCCAAACTTGAGTGGAAAGCATGCTACCCTCTACAACAGCATGCTCTCTTCCTTTCAAACACACTTTCCAAAACACAGCAATTCTTCCCCATTTTCAGAGCCAGATCTACTGACTCTGGCACCTTTTCCTCACCCATTATCCTTCCATTCCCACTTATCACCATGTCTTACTTTCCTTTCCTAAACATATTACAGTAATCACATGCTCATATGTACTCATTCTTTCGCTCCTTCCTCCCTGCATGGTACTCGCCTAGCTAAGCCCCTACTCTAATTAAACCCAGCTTTTTTACCTACTTGATGCCTTGACCCAAGCAGCTGAATATAGCTGAAGATAAAACACAAGTATGATGACTCACCTCACTTTGGTTTTAAATTCCTGCCACAGATCTCAAACCCTCAGTAATGACTGTTAATCATTCTGTATTTCCTGCTTCCCCAATCTCAAGATGACAATTTCATACCTCTTTCTTCTCTCCGGCCTCCAAGAGCAGCTTGTCCCTCCTTTACTCAGGGGACAACTCAACTCTTAGTTCAATAAGAAAACAGAAATGCAGAGAAGAGAACGATCTCATCTTCCCACTTCCATCTGCCACTTAGTCTGTGTCAGTATCACTACTCCCATTTACAGCAAAATGTCTTGAAAGAGGTATCAGCACTCACTGTCTCAAATTTCCTACTCCCGTTCCCCCCTACACGGACTGCAAGCAAGCTTTCCGCCCCACGGGACAGCACAGCAGCGTCTGCAAAGTCACCAAGGAACTCCCACTGTCAAATCCAATGGTTAATTCTAGTTCCTCGCCTCGCTCAAACTCTCCACGGTATTTAGAACAGTTCGTAACCTCTTCCTATTTAAAATGTTTTCTTCTCTTAGTTTCTGAACACCACAGCTCCTATACTTGCTCCATCGTTACCAACCCCCTCGGCCCCCCTTGCTGCACTCTGCTGGTCTTCCTGCATACGCGTGTGCCCTTGATGACGCCAATGCTTGGGCCTCTTCTGCTCTTGACTCCATTCACTCCCCGTTTTACCTCATCCAGTTTCACCGCTTTAACTACTATCTCTATGCTGATGATTCCCAAAGTCACACCTCCAATGTCAACCTTTCCCTTAACTACAGAATCACACTGCCAACTAAGAAGTCTTCTTAGATATCAATAGGCATTAAAATCTGGCATGTCTGAAACTTAAACCTAGGTTTTTGTCACCAAAACCTTCTCCTTTGCCATAATCTTTCCACCAACTGATCCATTCACTCAGTTAATCCAACCAAAATATCTTGATTGTCTGCTCAGTCTTGACGTCTCACCTCTTATGGAGAATTCATCAACAAATCCTTCACAATATATATCTTCAAAATATATACAGAATCTATCGCTTCTCACCTCTATTGCTACCAGCCTAAACCAAACAATTATCATCTCTTGCCTGGACTATTACAACAGCATCCTAACTGACTTCCTTGCCTAAACACTTGCCCTCTTGTAGCAGCTAGAAAAATCCTTTTAAAATAAAAATTTAATCACGCCATTCTCCTGCTCCAAATCCTGTAAGGGTTTTTCCATCACTCACCATTGCATTTACTTTAATTAATAAAATATGAAGTCAGATTCATAGCCTGTAAGGTCCTAAACAACCTGGCTCAAGGCACTTTTCTAGCGACATTTCCTACTCCTCTCACCCTTCCTTACCGCACTTAGTTACACCTGCTCTTTCTCCACAAGGCAGCCACCACCTTCACAGGCGTGGCTCTTTCTTCTCCTCTGCCTGTGATGTCCTCCCCTGGACACCTGTGTGGCTCATTCCCTCTCACCTCAGTCAAATAAGTGAAGGGGAGTGGTCTGTTTCATTCAGTGAATTTCCCCGGCAACCGGAACAGGGCCTGACCCATAATAAACACCCAACAGATAAGGTATATGAACAAATAAATGGATATTCCCCTTTCACACCAAACTTCTGAAAAAGAAGTTGTCCATCATCCCACTACTCCCCTGTTGCTAAGGTTATCACACCTCCATGGACCGAAGCCTGTGGATGCTCTTCTGTTTTAATAGCACATGCTTTCATGACCTCTTCCTCACTGAAATACTCTTTTCTCACCCAGTACCTCAAAGCTGCGGTAGTGAAAGGTTACAAATAATTGTCATGTTGCCAAGTCTAATGATTAATTCTAAGTGGTCAGTGTGTCAACCTCTCAGCGTAATTTAAACCTGTTGATAACATCCTCCCACTTAAAACATGTTCTCTGCTTGGCCTTCTACACACCACACTCCTAAGTGTGAATATGCCTGTGGCCACTCCTCTGCTGTCCCCTCCTCCAGGAAAACATTAAATACTAATAGGTCCTCAAGCTTCTTAGCCCCAGTTCTTCATCTCCAACTCCCAAGTGTTTATTTTTAACGCAAATGGTCTTCGGAGTTACCGCTGTGTATCTAAGTGCCTACTGGCCCCCTCCACTTTGCTATCTTGCAGGCTTCCTCCTTTGAACATACCTACAATCAACCATATGACTCCTCATCCCAAATCTTGCTCCTCCTGTTCAATGTTCCTCAGCCCTGTTGCTCACTCCCTCTGTCTGCCATCACCAACCTAATGAGATGCCTGAGAAAGGCAGTGGCCACTCTTCTTAGAGAAAAACAGCAGTGGAGAAAACTTAGAAATTTAAACCAGGACACTATAAAGCATCTTATACACTTTAGATATTTATAGAAAGGATATATTCAATATAATCTCTAAACTAGGAAGTAGCTAGTTTTATCACTGACGTTATGAAAGCCACAAAGTCCCAACCACAGAAGTCTAATAAGCAGCAATGCTACAAAGCAAAAGCAGTAAGTCCTGCTTTGCCACAAGTAACATGCCTGAAACCCTAAGCTATGGCCGAATAGGCATCAACCTAATGTCAAAACTGCTCAGACACTCAAGAAGTTGTAATAATACTAAATACTTTGCACAGGTGTGAATACTGTTTTTTTGGAGCTAAACCTCACAAAAGAATACATTCAAATTTTATCTTTTATTTTTAGATCATAACATACCTTTATTTATTGAAAACAATTGCACAGGATCATTCAACATTTCTAATTTTTGATAAATGATGAGACCGGCCTATGGAAAAAAAGAAAAATGAAAAGATCATACTAAATAACAATTACCAAAATTATGACTCATTTTTACAAAAATCGAAAACAATGATTCCCAAAGCACCCAAAAGTTGAATTCAACCTACTAAGTTACACAAACATTTGAATGTCTTCACCTATTCACCACACCAATGGTGAGAATGGAGAAAGCAAGCAGTCTATGCTTTAAAGTAAAGTTTGAGTTTTCATGTTTTAACAGGTAATATTACAAGAAGGTATCCAGATCAAATAACTTACAAATGGAATCTGACAAAATGCAATCAAGTAAGAGAAGTATGTTTCAACTACAGGTATCCAATTCCACATATCTCATTAAACCAGCTGAGAATGTTAATCAGTGTATAAACAGTCCTTCTTCTAGGGACTGTTGATAGGGTCAAGTCATACTCATTATTCATGAATAAAAACACTATGGAATTTCAGCTAGTTCTCAACAAGTTTTACATTTTTAAAAAAAAATAACATAAAAGAAAATTATCAACCTATTTTCCAACAAAATTGTCTTGTTTATAAATAAAAGGAGATTCTATTCCTAAAAAATAGATGCAAAAAAAAAAAAGAAACAAGATATTCATCCACAAATAAAAGTATAAATTAGGGTCCTGGTAGGGTAGCTCAGTTGGTTGGAGCGTTGTCCTATGCACCAAAAGGTTGCAGGTTCAATCCCCAGTCAGGGCACATGTGATCAATGCGTGAGAGGCAACTGATGAATATTTCTCTCACATATCAATTTCTCTCTCTCCCTCCTCTCTCTCTCTCTCCACCCCTCCTTCCCCTCTCCCCCCCTTTCTTTCCATTCCTCTCTCTCTAAAATCAATAAACATATCCTTGGATGGGGATTAAAATAAATAATTAATTAAAAGTATAAATTAGGGAAAAAGTAATTCACTGTACCATAAAATATACTTCACAAGAAAAAAAAAACAACAGTGTTGTATATAAAGATAAGCCCAGATTTCACTATGTACAAATATGTAAATATGAAAATGCATCTCACTAGCAGCAGGGAGAAACTAAATCTGGAGGCAATTTTTCTAAATTTTTACCACATTTTAAATATAAATATAAGAAATAAGGTCAGTTCCAATATAGAAACTGTCTTGTAATTATTTTTATTCTGAAGATGCTTACAAATCAAACACATCATCAATAGCATTTGTGCATACTCAGTCTCAGCTCATTAGCCTTTCACGTTTTCAGCAAGCTCCTATTTTTTACATACAAATTGGACATTATTTTGGCTTCATGACAATAAAAATAACTGGCGCCGAACAACTGTTGATTGGTACTTTTTAACTAATACTGAGAATTAACAGCTTCACCAAATGCCTTCCTAAGCATTTTACTGCCAAACTGATTGAAAAAACCTTAGTCGAGTTTGTGCCACTAACCACAACAAAATTTTTCTAAAGTAATTTATGATAGGTTTTAAAAAACACATCATAGTCTAAAGATCTTTGTACGTACATAAGCATCCGTAGCTGCATACAGTTTCTGGTCCTCAGTGAGAGGATAGTTTTTCCAGTTGCTGCAGCGGACAGAATGGTCTTTCCGAAGCTGTTTACCAAAGAGGTGTTTAACCAAACCATTGAGGCTCCAGGACTCCGTAGATTTTAGCTAGAAACCATGAACAACCAACACAGCAAAAATCACTCCTTCTATTTTCGTACATTCCCAAATACCACCAAATGATCATGCCACAAATAAAGCTAAAACATGTTATACCAAAATATAAAGCATAAATAGTCCTCACAAATTTCCTGTCATTAAAAACATCATTTGCAGTCCACATGATCAGAATTTAATTCTGGAATTTCCCCAAAGTAGTTACTGAAAGTCTTGGACTGTGAAACTATTGTTTCATGGGGAAAAAAACTAGATAGATTGGCAGGCTTTCTACCCCCCAGCCAAATAAACACTTAGCTAAATATGAGAATTTAACCTAATGACTATATTAATAAAATACATGGAACACAGGGGATGCAACTGATGGTCAAACTTCACAAAGAGCACCATACCACAAGAGCTCCATTATCCTCTCCCTTAAAAAAAAAAAAAAAAGGTGTTGGGCATTGATGTAAATAGATTAAAACAGATTAAAGAGATAAACTTAAAATATAATATTTAAATTTGAAAATAATGAAACAAAGTGAAATAATACTAATATAGGGGAAGTACTTGCTTAAAGAAACTGCTAAGGCAACAGATTAAAACTGAAGGTTTTCATTATGAAACACTCATCTGAGACTTCTTTTATCACAAAAACTTTTTTTTTCAAAATGTCTAACAGTCAGATAGGAGGCACATTCTGTAAAACACAAATTTATCTTGTTTGGGAAAATAATGTACGTATTGTCACTACCTTTTCATTGGCAACATCTGTTAGTTCCACCAACCCCTTCAGTTTGATGTCGAAGTCGCGCAGCAGTTTCCACTGATCGCCTTCAATTCCGACGCCTGCCTTTTTAATTGCTTCATTTTCAAGCAACATTTTTAATCCCTGAGGAAAAACTGTAATACTTTATTATTATTTTCATAGGTTCTATTAAGCATGATGGATTTATTTTCTACTTCCTACACATTATATGTTTATATTTACATTAATGTTCACATTAAGTTAAAATTCAGATATTCACCTTATTTCTTTTCTTACCTAAAGCAAAAAATCCTGGTTGATAAATGACAAGAAAACCAACTAATTTTGAATGCTACCCCTGCTAATAGTAACAGTATGTTTCTGGTCATTTAGCCTCTCTAGATTTTAGTTCTTTACACTCTAAAGCAGGAATAATATTAATGTCTGAAAGAAATGTGAAAATTAAATAAAACAGGATATGAATGAATCAGGTGGAACACAAATACTTAAATAAGTGTAACGTAATGAAAGAAGTACCAACTACATCAAGAGCTTAATTTTATAGGGATAAAATTGACATAATATAATTATCTACCACACAAAAATGAAACAAAGGAAAGAGATACCAACCTGACATGGAGGAAATATGAAACAAGTAACATTTGCTCTCTGACACACACATCTGAATCAGTGCGACTCTGTTCAGTTTCCCTTTGCGGTACGTTGGGGGCCACTCCATGTCGAATCCCACCACATCTCCCTCAGAAAGACTCATGCTGCAGGGGGGAAATAGTGTAAGTTAATTATATTGAAATGTTAACTTCTAAGCCCTGGCTGGTGTAGCTCAGTGGATTGAGCTCGGGCTGCGAACCAAAGCATCACAGGTTCGATTCCCAGTCAGGGCACATGCCTGGGTTGCAGGCCATGGCCCCCAGCAACCGCACATTCACGTTTCTCTCTCTCTCTCTTTCTCCCTCCCTTCCCTCTCTAAAAATAAATAAACAAAATCTTTAAAAAAAAATGTTAACTTCTGCATAACTAACGACCTCATCCAAAAAGTTAAAAGACAAGCCACGGCTGGTAGAAGATATCTGTGATACATATACACTGCTAATGAATAGCCATAAAATATTAAAAAGTCCTTGAAAAGCCAATAGGAAAAAGACAAATAATCCAGCAAAAAAAATCGAAAACCACAGACAATTCAAAAAAGGAAATCTAAATGGCTAAAAATCAAAAACCACAGACAATTCAGAAAAGGAAATCAAAATAAATATATGGAAACATGGAATCTCACTAGAAATCAGAGAAATGAAAATTAAATCTATACAATATTGCATCTATCTGACTGGCAAAAATTAAAGCCACACAGTACTCAGTGCTGAGGAGGATACCCACCAGTGGGGCTGCTCATACACTGGTGAATGTGCACACTGGTAAAATCCTCTTGGGTAAAGCTTTGACAATATCTAGCTAAAGACGTACGAGTATAAATATTACCACCTGGCGAGATTTTCTTATAAATTTATGAAACTCTCCTGTGTGCACAACCCACACAGAAAATGTCTGAGGATATGAGTTACAATACTGTTACTATTGGCAAAAATGGAAACTACATTTCCATCGGCAAAAGAATGAACAAATTATGGCATAATGAAACAATAAAATATCACATAAAGGTTACAATAGAGCTACGCATACCAAAAATTCTCAAAAAGATAAAATGTTGAGTGAAAAATGACAAAGTATACCTCTCGTGTGAGAACATTTTTAAAAGTTTTTAAATAGGCAAAATAATAGTATACAATATTTTGAGATATAAATTATGAACACTGTAGAGAACACGGGAGGTAATGCTAAATGTGGACATCACGACAGACATTATCCCTGCGCTGAGGGAGGGAGAATCAGAAACAGCCCACGTGAGGCTCCGGCTGTATTTTATTATTTCACTTCTCAATGAAGATTTGAAGAAAATGAATATTACAATTTGACAAAGTTAGGTGGAATACAGATAGGTGCTTATGTTATTATGTATCACTGTTTACATTTGTGTCTTTCACAACTTTTAAAAATTAAAAATACACTTTAAAAAAATTTTTAACTCAAAGTGGAAATTCCGCTTTGGGTCAAGATGGAATAACAGTGATCAGACAAACCTTTCCTCCCTGAACAAATAAAAAAATTGGATAAAATATGTAATCAATAGTTTTCAGACACTAAACAGGCAGTGCAGGCTGTGCTCTCTGAGGGAAGGGAAACCCAGGGTGAGCTCTGCTGCTGACCCCTTCCCCCCCGGAACACTTCCCAGACTACAGGACACGGAGGAGCCAAGGTCTGAGCCAGAGAGATGGAGGCAGGGGGAAGTTGTGGGTGGGGCTCTGGAGAGCAGGGAGCCAAGCAAGGAGGGACATTCAAGCACAGAGTGAAACTATGAGGCTGGACAAAGAATAATCAGTGAAAATTAAGCTTAACAATTCCTAGGACTTACACAGAGGTAAAGAGGCTTTAAAGTTCTGAAAAGTCAGAAAAAGGATTTTTTTATCTTTTAAATAATTTATTGTTGATGCTATTACAGTTGTCCCAACTTTTTCACCCTTTGCCCCCCTCCTGATTGAAAGTAGGGATTCTTATTGATTACGTGGGGCAGTCAGCAGAGACTCCAGAATGGTCATACCTTATTGTATGGCTAAATTATCTCCAGAGTAAAGGCTACTGTAGAAACCTACCCTGATAAAGTTTAAAAATAAGCCTCAAAATGTTTAAGTTAATATTGTCTGACAGAGCAAAGCTCCTTTTGTTGAAGAAAGACAACAAAGTCTAACATTTTATCAACAAGATAAAATCACAATGTCCAATAAAAGATTGCCAGCCATGTGACCCACAACCAGTATAAAAATCGCTTCATTAAAAGAATAACTAGAATAATGGAGTTAACAGACAAGGACATTAAAACAGTTATTCTAAACATACAGAATATGTTCAAAGATTTAAAAGAAAATATGACTATGACAAGAGCCAAAATGGAACATATTTAAAAAACAAAAACAACTTCTAGAGAAGAAAAATACAATAAAATTAAAAATTCACAGGATGGGAAAACAGCAGATCAGAGACCAGAGAACAAAATAAGTGAACTTGTAGCCATTGCAAAAGAGACTATTCAAACTGAAACACAGAGAGAAAAAGAAAAGCAAAAAAAGATTAAAAAAAAGAGAGCCTCAGGACCAATGGCACAGTATCAAGCAATCTAGCTTGTGTATATAGAGTGCCAGAAAGAGAAAAGAGTAACAGGATAAAAGAAAAAAATATTGAAGGAAATTTTCAAACTTGATGAAGCTATGATCAGATTCAGAAAGTTCAATGAATTCCCAAACAAGATAAACACAAACTACACTAACAAGGGCACATCATAATCAAATTGTTGAAAACCTATAAAAGCAAAAATCTTCAAGGTGGCCAGAGGAGGTAGAAAAAAAGACCTGCCTACCTTTCACAAAATGCACACAACTCATCAAAACTACATTGTACAAATCACTTATGACCCCTAGTCTTCAGATGTGGCATACTAAGATGGTAGAGTTCGTATACATAAGCATAAACAACAGACTTTTCCTTCTCTGTGAAATAAATTTAGTTCTCCATGAGACCCAAAAGTGGCCAGGTAACTGTAGTGAAAGTGAGGATACCTGACTGCTATTTCTAGAATACATCTACCACCAGCAGACCATTCATTAATAAATAGCTTAACTTACCTCTCCTTCTTTAAACCTAATGTATAACAGTTAATTAAAAAAAAAAACAGATATAAAAACTTCATAAAAGACCTTAATAAATTCCCTACTATTTCTCCTTGTAAAATGACTCAAGAGGCTTACATTGAATTACTGCTGATTCTTAATTTAAAATATAACTTTTTAAAATACTAAGTCATTTCAAACGTTATTTTAAGGGTCATTTGCTATAAATATTAACTAAACGCAACAGAGCCAATCACAACCATTATTCAGTATTACTATGTTGGTATTTTAATGAAATATAAAGGGGCACTTAGAGTTGCAATAATTCTTGCATTTTTTTCTAAATTGGTGAAATAAGCATGTATTCGGTAGTCGTATACATAACATCTTAAGTGTTGAACGTAAAAAAATTAGCTAAAGTAATAGAAAGGCTTATGAATGAACAAACAGGCAAACAAGTAATTTAATTCAGTGATTTTAGGTTTTTATTTACAAAGAATTAAAACTTGTAGATGATATTCTACACGCACAAATAATTATCTACTGAACACACCTCAACTGTAAATAAAACTCAGTATACTTCAAATACTAACTCAATAATAATCTTCTAAGGTTCCAAATTCCAATGAAACTAGGCAACTCAAATCTCTTACCGAATATCTTCTGACAGGAAAGAACAGTCACTAGGTTCATAGCTGTACACGATGGATCCAGTGAATTGCAAGAATGGAAGGTCATCTTCAAAAACGCTCTTCTGAAGAGACCCCTTAAGTTAAATAAAATTCCCAAATGGAGCAAATAAAGTTCACATTAAATAGTAAATGTTCACTGAAATAATAAATCTTACTGAAGCATTCAAACTGTAGTTCTAAGTTTTACAGACTAATGCCTTATAGGCTAATGAAGTCATAAGGACAATGGAACAAAGACAAAGCCATCCACTGTAAAGTTGTTTTTCTAAGTTTATCTCCAAACTTCTAATGCTATTTTCATAGCATCTATTTCACTGATTTTTTTCCCTGTAATTATATTAGTATTCTAGATGTAATAATGTTGCTGTGAAATGCTGAAGACTGGCTGATGGATCTTAAATACACAAGGACCTAAACTTGCTCAACCATAAAAATTCAGCCAAGTAAACACTGTCTAAATTATCTGAATTGCAACAAACTAGTAAGGTCAGCCATGCAAACTGGATTTAAAAGGGAAAGTACAGAATAAGAAAATCCCATTTTGTAAACCTAGTCAAGATGTGATCTGTGTACCCTTTCAATGATTAGATTCTGGTGCACTTGCACAATAGCTCCTCTAACCTAAATAATAACCTGAAGTTTAAAAGTAAGGACTGACTCATTTTGCAGTCAAATTTACACGAAGTTTCCCATCTGAAGGAATAACTGAGGAACTACATACCTTCCTTTCTTCTGCAGCGCACCTCTTATTCTGCGTAGACAACCACTCGGTAAGTTTCCGCTGCTGCAGAGTCTCCGGTTTTTCTTCATTCATCTTTAAAAGGCTCTGTTGCAAAATCTAAAAACAATCACTCTTTAACTAAATAAAGCACAATCTTCGAAGAAAACTCAGACATAAGCCTGTCAATATTGTTAAAGAAACAAACATATACATGTAAAGTCAGTTACAGCATCTAAGCCCAAATACAGGCTGTAAGAGCTGGAATTGCAAAAGAAAAAAAAAAAAAAAAACAGACACAATATGCTAGATCCAATAACTACACACTTAGTATTTCTTCTTTTTAAAATAAGTGAGTCAGGTTAACTGAGTTCTAAGGCTCCAGTAGTTTCAAAATCCTATTCCTATATGATTCTGACCCATTCAAAGAATAACCATGATCTCATTAACAGTGAGAATCCTTGAGTGTATAAATTGCTATATGGGTTGTCCTAAGATCTAAGTAAACTCAGCAAACTGTTAGATTTGTTCACAAGTCTACTTGAAAAGCAATTTTGTGACAGATAAAAGCTTTTTTATATTAGGGATTCTTTTTATGCTCTTGGCCTAGCAAATGAATAATTTTCCGCAACAATAAGCATTTCCTAGAGGATATTTTTTTTAAAATCTGTTACTAGCATTGAGGGCTCTCCTTACTATAAACTGAACTTCAAGAATGATTATACAAAATAAAGAACGGGAGAACCATGACATGCCCTTTCTGTTAAAAGTGAAATAGATCCATCATGTGACTTATGTATACTAAATTGAAGTAGCCTTAGTAGCCTTAGTTGCTTAGTTCTTAATAAAATTCTTCAAACCCTTACCTTAGTTTCAATTATTTCAAATTTCTATTAAAGGAGCAGCAGTTTTCAATATACACCTGCTGATTCTTATGATGAAACATAACATTAATATGAAATAATAGATACAACTATTTATAATTTAGGGGAAACCTATCAACCCTATTGATATTTAGCAATATCTGAACAAATTAAATAATATCTAACAATTATTCAAGCATAAACCCCCCAAACAGAGAATATTGATTATCTATGGAAGAAAAATTTTAAAGATTACTTTAGCAAAATTTTCCATATAGAACATGTTGGAAGCCGCCCTGCCTGGTTTCAGAAACTGTAACCCCTAGTAGCTAAGGTTGAGTAAAAAGACCCTGGGACCATAAGCCACTTAGGAGACAAAGCTTATCTTCCTTGTGGGGGCACCACCTCTGCTCCCTTTCACCTCACCCTGCTTGGCCCCGAGCGGATGACTGGTTAGCCAATGACAGGTAAGATTCCTCAAGGGAGGGATGACCTAAGACAGGCACAGTCATGAAGGGGCTCTCAGGAAAGGACTTGGGGGGCTGTAGAAAAGGGGAGTGATGGACCCTCACCCCTCGGCTTTGATATAGCCTGAGTCCTCATTCTGTCTGCAAGCAGTCTCCTAATCTCTTGGCTGCCTTACTTCCCCTGCCTCACTTAGGCCTGAAACAATGCCAGAGGTGGGTGTGGCCCTGTGCTGGAAAGAGCGAGTTCCCTACAGCGATCAGGCCTAAGAAAGAATGCATAAAATCCTATGAAACCTACTTTGCTAATACCCTCAAGTTAAATGATAAGGGTCCAAGCATGAAATGAGTTTGTTCCCCAAAGTTTTATGGCCCTTTGGCTATTTGACCCTGACTCAGAATAAGACCTCAGAGTTCTATTGTTTGATCATTACTGCCTGACAATGATTGATGAGCTTTACGTATAAGCCCTGTTTTCCTAATCAACTTAGACCCAATAAAAGTCCATTGAGGAACAGGGTCCTGGCCTTTCTTCCTTTGAGATATCAGCCACCTTTCTTCCCCAAGCAGATCATGCCTTGGTAGACTTATTCTCATCCCTGGCAGCCAGGGTGGGGCGGGGAGCCTGCGGGAGGAGCCCTGCCACAAGAACAAACTCCATTACTCTTATGCATTGGGAGGGAAAGGGTTAAGAGCAAGCTAATATCTCATTCCCCTGCTGGGGAGGAGGAAGAAAAGACTTCACCCAGGACCCCAGTAACATTCTAATCACCTCAAACCAGACACTAGCCTTGTAAACCTATCAGTGTTGCATCAACAGAAAAATGCCAAAGAGTACCTACCTAGACGGTCAAGGAAGCTGTGTAATTAAGAAAATGAACAGGAGATCCCAAAACAAAACAACTCCTTTTGTGCAATTTTTTTGCACATGTTACCCCAAATTATTTTTATTCCAAAACTGTAACATGTCCTAATGCAGAACATAAGGGCATTTTTGGAATTTGTGTCCAACTGCTTGGAGTTTCTCCAAGAAAAAGGAATATTTCACCTGTATGTGATGGTTTGCCTGTATTCTTTGAATCATTAGCAAAGTATGGCAGTGGGTAAAATTTTTGATTCACTGAATCAGAACTGACAGCTCAGGTGTTGGGTGTTACTACATGCATTATAGGTAATGAGATAAAATATGTAAAATATGTATGCTTTATTCACTGTAAAGCATTTTACACATGTCAGTGGTTATTAATAAGTTTATATTTGCCACAAAGGAAAACCTTTGACAGGAGAATCAAAAGTTGGCCCCAAAGTGAGTTTGTGTGCATGTGTGTGTATCTGGTGTCTGTCCTTAACCTTACAATATCTTTTACAAAGCTGGAAAACTAGTCTTGGCTAAACACAGAGCAGATCATTTGCAAAACTGCCAGGATATTGAGGTTTCTACAAATAATACACACCTGTATAAAAACAAACTATAAAATTTTGGAATTCTATAAGTAATTCATTCACACTGGCAAAACAAAAGTAAACTTCTATAACTTTTCCCTACAACCACCTGCAATACTGAAATCATTTTAATTTAAAATGTCTAATTATTAGATGTAAATACGCTCTCTTACACATAAAATTCTATCTAGATGCTTCTAGGCAAAGAATTTAAAGTAAACTTGTTTACAAATTTAACATCTTTGTCAAATTTACTTAGATATTGGGGCAGATAAAAAGCATAAAGAAAATTAAAGTTGTAGAATTTACAGTAGGGAAATTCCTCAACATACATGAGGATTTTAATCATTGATTAGCTAAAGGTTATACTCTTGGAAGGGATTAAGTCATTGAATAATATAGAATGCTAACTTACATAACTGTTACATCACTGAGTATGAACATTGACACATCTTTTTCTAGAATCAATTCTTATCATCCCATAATGCTTCATATTGTGCCATTAAAGGATCTTAAATCCCTCTTTGAAATAAATATTTTGATTTGCTTTGGACTTTCCTGGAATCCTCTTGCCTATCCATCTAACACTACCTGCCACTTTTCAACCTTTATCACTTTTTTAAATACTGTCGTCTTTAAACAACATACACCTTGAATTTCTGTTATTTTTCTGTGTTTTGTTTTGAATAGCCTAATTTGAACACGTCTGTCTTTCAATGGGGAAATTCATCTCATTCACAGTTACTGTATGAACTTGAGTTTTCCTTTTCATCTGCCTTTGATTAGTATTTATCTTACTTTCTTCAGTGTCCTCTTTATTCTTTTTCCATTTTTTCTGACCAGATAAAATTATCATTTGAACTCTTTTTTCCCATTGTCAATGTTAAAATTTCACTTTTTCCATCCTATTGTTAACTATACTGTCTCAAGTGACACCTAGGGAAGGACTCCTTTCCCATTCTTTTCTTAGATCAAAAAAATATCCCCTTGTTATGGATTGAACTACATATATCCCTCTCCTGAAGACAGCGTATTGGCATTCTAACCCACATTACCTGAGAATGTGACTTATTCTGGAGATAGGGCCTTGTACCACAGAGGTAATCGAATTCCCATGAGGTCATGAGAGTGGTTCCCAACCAAAGTGAGTGGTGTCTTTATTAAAAGGGGAAAGTTGGACACAGAGACAGACATGCATAGAGGGAAGATGACGTGAAAAGACACAGGGAGAAGACAGTCATCTACAAGCCACAGAGAGAAGGCCTGAAACAGACCCTTCCCTCAGAGCCCTCAGAAAGAACCAACTTGGCCAATGGCTCCAAAACTGTGAGACAAGGAATTTCTGGTACATCACCCAGTTGTTGGAACTTGATTATGGCAGCTACAGCAACCGAACGCACCCCATCACTAACTAGCTACCAACTGCCACATCTATGCCTTTATTTCCTTCTACTGCATTTACTCGCACGCTAGTCAATTTCTTCCCACATGAATTTCTTCTCCAAGTCTCTATTTTTTCCTTCCTAACTACCACCTCTTTAATTTTGTCATGTATTTTAAAATACTTCTTCCGCTTATTGGCAAGATGTTAATTTCACTCTCAAAAATGCTATTCCTCTTTCAGTTTGTCAAGAGAATTTTTACAATGTTAAGATATTGTTAATTCTAGAAAGTTTCTTTGTCCTCTAGTTGAGTATCCCAAAATGTGTTTATTATTTATTTCATTTGCAAAAATTATAATCTAAATATTTCAAAGCTCTGTTTCAATACAGGTTTCCTACTCTGTATATTCTAGTGTTGTTTCCACTGATGCTGGATTCCTTACGCAGACTATTATTTTACTTGGCCTGTGTAACTGTTTACCATCAGCAGTGATCAGCTCTTAACATCCCTCAGGAGGCAGCGAACAGGGGATCGAGAGACCCTAAGTTTTCTACTGAAGCATTAGGATGCTAATTCTCTGTTCACAGGTCTCCAAAGTTGGCATCTCAAGGTCTGGCCCACCATTGAGCCCATCGCTACAACTCCTCTGGAAACCCTCTGATAGGAAAGGTGAAGGAAGTTTCCTAGGACGTATCAGTCATTCACTTCACTCAACAAACACCTAGTTTTCAGCCACGTCTGTCCTGCCACAGTAATTCTACTGAGTATTTTATTTAGGGAATTATGTTCTAACTCCCTTCTTATCCTCTGATTTTCCTTTTCTACCATTTTCTGTTCTTTTATAAATACATGTTCTGTTGAATCCACTGACAATATTCATAGGGACTTTAAATTCTTTTTTTGTTTATAAACTTTTTTTATCAAGGGCCAACTATTCCACTCAGTGAGCTTGATGTCTGTTGATTTTTTCAAATACACGATTCTCGACTGCCCACTTAGTTTATAAATGAAGGTCTATACCAGGAACTGACAACATTTTCAAGTTCATGGCACATTCAGAAAATGAACATATTTTTATGACACACTGGGAAGGGCAACTGGAAATGTGAATAAAAGTTTTGTAAAACTTTTATTGTATCTTCTTTATAAACTGAAAAATTTCAAACTCTTTAAGTAAAAAACTTGAAATTGTTTGGATGAACATCATTTTTGTATATTAGGTTTTATACTTTAAAATGCTACACACGCCCTGTCCAGTGTGGTTCAGTTGGTTGGAGCATCGTCCTGTAGACCAAAAGGTTACGGGTTCAGTTCCTGGTCAGGGCACATACCCAGGTTGCAGGTTTGGTCCCCAGTTGGGGCACAGGTGAGGGGCAGCAGATCGATGTTTCTCTCTCATATTAATTCTGTCTCACTCCTCTCTCTCTCCTCTCTCTCTCTCTCTAAAAGCAATGAAAAATGTTCTCAGGTAAGGATTTTTTTATAAAAAGGCTGCACACAAACTCCTGACTAAGACCTTTAAACATGCTCTTAACATTCTATATAGCAACCATCGCAAAGAAACTTTATTAGCACAAGTGGTAGCAAATGGCAAAAGAGGAGGTGGCATTGTTCCAGTACACTGAAGACTCCTTCTTCCAACAATTCAATCTCTTTAGACTGTACTTCAGGAGTGCTGAAATCTCTTAACCTAATAGTTCCTCCCTTTCTTCTGCTCCGAAACTTGTTAACGCCTTCTGATGATGTAAGCTTTGAATATAAATGAATTTTTTATATCAAGTGTTTCAATATAATGCCAAAGCTGTCTTAGACACACAGATTTTACTAGTATTAACTCTTCTTTAGAATTCAAATAACACCAATTAAACATCACTCCTAAAACTACTTTAACTTCGCTCTTCCAAAGCTGAATTTTTACTCTGAACCAATGAACTTTGTCATTTTTTTAAAGCCAACTTCAACAAATTTTCAAATTAAGAGTCATTCGCATAAAATAATTTGAAATTTTCCTTTTAGTTTATAAATCTTCCTTTGTACTGTAGACACATTTTAGTAATTAAATAACTAATTAATCACATTTATTCACCTAAAGCTGACAAGAAGGCACTGTAGCAAAATGCATTTCATTAGGTTCACCATTTTTATGACATCATGGAATGTGGAATTCAGAACTATCCGCAAATTTTAATGTTACAAGAGCTTCTCTGTGAATAAGATGTCATTTTTTTAATACTGAACTTAAAGTAAGGCCTTTATGGTTCCTGTTAATGCCAATTCCAATCTTCCACTGTTCTATAATATCTTGTATGTTTCCAAACATTTTGTTTGACACCCCTACACTTCATCTGAATCAGGCTGAAAAGTGAAGAATTAAGGAAACACCAAATCCAATTCTGAGGTAATCCTTTATTGCCTATTACTTATTAAATATTTACTATTACGTTGAACTCATGGCTCAGGTGGCATTAATCAGCATATTACACATTATAGTGAGAAAGTAAAATACCTATAAAAATTAAATGTATTTGAATATAAAGTCCTTAAAATACTATAGGTCTTTTAATTCCTTCAGAAAAGTATTTTGTCAATTTTTAGTTTGAATTCTTATGAGCAATTTTTTAAATTCTATACAAACATGTCTGCATAGATATTTACAAAAGAGAAAACAAAAACTGAATGTACTGATATATTTATTTTCATTTAGTTTAATATTAAATTTTTAAGCAAACAAAATATACCTCTGGACAATCAATATTTCATATGAATTTTGACAGTTTAAAGGCCTATATTTTCTTAATTGAATAAATTAAATTATATATGTTCAATCATTACTCATTTCTTTAAATTGTATATCAGACATATAATGAATCCTATCAAAATCAGGTTTGATAAATTGTCACATCAAAAGTCTGTAACAGGAAGGACTTCCAGCTAAGATGGAGGCGTAGGTAGACACACTGTGCCTCCTCGCACAACCAAAAGAAGGACAACAATTTAGAAACAAAAAACAACCAGAACCGACAGAAAATCAAACTGTATGGAAGTCCAACAGCCAAGGAGTTAAAGAAGAAACACTCATCCAGACCAGTAGGCGGGGCGGAGTTGGGCAGCTGGGAGGAGAGGGGTCGCAGCACTACTGTGGCTGGAGGACTGGGGCGGGCAAGGCAGCGCTGGCCACCCGGTGAGATGGTGACAGGTGGCAGGCGGTCCCACATTCGCCCACAGATACACTGGGAGGAACCGCTGGGGATTGAGACAGACCACACAACCCAGGGCCTCAGCGCAGAGAAATGAAGCCTCAAACCACTGATTGAAAACACCGGTGGGCATTGAGGTGGCAGTGGGAGAAACCCCCGGCCTCACAGGAGAATTCATTGAACAGACACATAGGGTGTTAGACCGTACACAAGCCCACCCACCGGGGAATCTGCACCAGGAAGGCCCGATTTGATTGTGAGCAGTGCGGGAAGCAACTGACAACCAGCAGAAAGCAGAGCAAGTGCCATTGTTCCGCTCGGACCCCTCCCCCACCTATAGCATCACACCCCGGCAACAGCAACGCAGGTTGCGCGAAGGGAAGAAAACCTAAAGCTCCGCCCCTTACTATGTAACAGATGCACTCAGGGGAAAAAAATGGCCCAAATGAAAGAACAGATTAAACCTCCAGAAAAAATACAACTAAGCAACGAAGAATTAGCCAACCTATCAGATGCACAGTTCAAAACACTGGTAATCAGGATGCTTCACAGAATTGGTTGAATTTGGTTGCAAATTAGATGAAAAAATGAAGACTACACTAAGTGAAATAAAGGAAAATGTACAGGGAACCAACAGTGATGGGAAGGAAACTGGGACTCAAATCAATGGAGTGGGACCAGAAAGAAGAAAGAAACATCCAATCAGAAAAGAATGAAGAAACAAGAATTCAAAAAAAATGAGGAGAGGCTTAGGAACCTCCAGGACATCTTGAAATATTCCAACATCCGAATTATAGGGGTGCCAGAAGAAGAGGAAGAGCAACAGATCGAACACATATCTGAACAAATAATAAAGGAGAACTTCCCCATTCTGGCAAAGGAAATAGACTCCCAGGAAGTCCAGGAAGCTCAGAGAGTCCAGTCCCAAAGAAGTTGGACCCAAGGAGGAACACACCCAGGCACATCATAATTACATTATCCAAGATTAAAGATAAGGAGAGAATCTTAAAAGCACCTAGACAAAATGAGAGAGTTACCTACAAAGGAGTTCCCATTACACTGTCAGCTGATTTCTCAAAAGAGACCTTGCAGGCAAGAAGGGGCTGGAAAGAAGTATTCCAAGTCATGAAAGGCAAGGGCCTACATCCATGATTGTTCTATCCAGCAAAGCTTTCATTTAGAATGGAAGGGTAGATAAAGTGCTTCTCAGATAAGGTCAAGTTCAAGGAGTTCATCATCACCAGGCCCTTATTATATGAAATGTTAAAAGGACTTATCTAAGAAAAAGAAGATTAAAAACATATACAGTAAAATGACAGCAAACTCATAATTATTAACAACCACACCTAAAACAAAAACAAACTAAGCAACAACTAGAACAGGAACAGAATCGCAGAAATGGAGATCACATGAGGGTTATCAACGGGGGAGGGGGAGAGAGTGGGAAAAGGTGCAGAGAATAAATAGCATAGATGGTAGGCAGAAAATAGACAGGGGGAGGGCAAAAATAGTATGGGAAATGTAGAAGCTAAAGAACTTATGACACATGGACATGAATTAAAGGGGGGGAATGTGGGTGGGAGAGGGTGTGCAGGGTGGAGGGGAGTGAAGGGGGAAAAATGGGACAACTAATAGCATAATCAATAAAATATATATAAAAAAAAGTCTGTAACAAAGCCCTGGGTGAGTCATTTATTTGAATGAAGCTACACCATGTACACCAAAAGGATGCAGGTTCAATTCCTGGTCAGGGCACATACCTAGGTTGTGGGTTCGATCCCTGGTCAGGGCTCACACAGGAGGCAGCCCATTGATGTCTCTCTCTCACATCATGTTTCTTTTTCTCTCTTTCTCTCTCTCTCTGTAAAAATCAATAAACATATCCTCGGGTAAGGATTTTTTTTAGAAGCCCAGAACAAATAATTAAAAATCACATAACAAGCAAAAGATAACAAAATTAATTGTTTCTCACTAGACAACACCAAATAGCACACAATAATAATTAGCTAATAATTATGTTCTGTATTAGCAGTAAAATTATGAAAATTAAGACAAATAAAATTAAGAGAATCTTATTTACACAAACACATAACTTTCCTGATGACTAAACAACATATGCATGCACAATTAAAGTAATAATTGGATAGGAAATCATGTTTACAGGAAAGTCATGAGAGGTACTACATGATACAGCCACAACTCAACTCTTTCTGAGGATGTTTACTGTGCACAGCCATACATGTTTTTGGACTCAAGTAGTCTACAAAGGATCTACATTAAAAAAATGTTCAAATATAATTTCACCTATTGTAAATCTTTGAATGTTTGTTTTGTAAAATGATATTAATGTGTTTCGGTATAAAGAAACATGCAACCATCAAAATCTTGCATCCCCTATACCCCGTATCACTATGCTGTAGCACCAATCAGAAGCCACTGACTTGGCCCAGCTAACTCTTGCAAATAGAATGGGCCCAGTGTTGCCCAGACCTTCCAATTTCTCAAAAGAAGACAAAGAATGAAACGTTACTATGCTATCTTCCATTTGATATCAATTTCTGAGACCCCTCTGAAAGCCAAAATTTGGCCTCTAGGTCTCTCAATTTATAACCTCTGCTGCAGACAAATCAATACTAGCAGCTGGTATGGGTAGTCCTAAAAATTTTTTAAAGCGATACCTCTATACAGATCATGCTTTGAGCTAAGTAGTACTTCAGTACATTTTCTGCACCTTACAGGATGAGTGATGGACAAAGAGAATATGCTAACAAGGGAGTTTATTTCAAGAGGCACGCACAAGAACAAGGTGGTAGGCTGGGACACCTACTTAAGAAGAACAGAAAGTGAGTCATCTTAAGAATGGAACACATCTCCTCTCCCCACCCCCAGGATGACTCATCAGATGTTCGGACCCACTGTGTCGGCTCATACTGGCCTGGAGGATTTACTCCACTTGATGGTGAATTATTTCCTTTCCCAACAAATTATTTATTTTTCCAAGCTGCAGACCTGTGATTAAAAAGTATTAATTCTGGCTGGGTAGTTCATTTGGCTGCAGCATCATCCCATATGCCTAAAAGGTTATGGGTTCTACCCCCAGTCAGGGCACAAACCTAGGTTACTGGCTCAACCCCTGGTCAGGGTGTGCGCGGGAGGCAACCAATTGATGTTTTTCTCTCACACAGATGTTTCTCTCTCTCTTTCTCTCTCTCAAGTCAATGAACATATCCTCGGGTGAGGATTAAAAAAAAGTATGAACCAAGAGCAAAGCACTGGACAGTTCTTCCACTATATCAGCTGTCATCAACTGTGTGCTTTAGGGTCAAATTGTTTAAACTGGTTTGACAGACTGGTCGGATAGTCTACTACAAAAATTAGTGTGTCCAACCAGAGCCGAGGCTAAGTGGAAGGTGAGCCATCTTCCTCATGAAGGCAGGCCAAGGAAGTATTTTCACGCAATACGAAGATTTCCCTCAAAATACTTCTCTACTTTTTAAATAATTTTTCCCAGTTTCATTTTTAAGAATCTTACTAAAACAACCAGGATTCCTCAGAAAGATTTATATGTAAGGATTATAATCTATGTTATACATTATGTCTAAAATATACATTATATAGTATTTAAATATAAAACATACATTAAATATATAAAGTATATATTTTAAATGTAATATATAATAGGAGTTCTGTCTGGAAAAAGTCCAGCCATTGTTAATATAATGAGAACAGTTTGCACGACATCAGTGTAACCTGGCAGCCAAGGAGAGTGAGCTGGAATGTGCATGTGTAAACAATGATGACTTCACTGTGGCAGACGCAGTTGAGTGAGCATATGCATGGCGTGGCCATTGCACTGAAAATGACTGAGCAAGTAGAGCAACAAATCTGTATCAAATTTTGCATTAAGTTTAACATTCTTCCAAGTAAACCACTCAGATTATTCAGAAGGCCACAGCTATGGGCAACTAGTGATTGGCAGCTTCATCAGGACAACACCCCTGCTCATCATCACATCTTATGCAGAGTTTTGTGGTGAAATATCAAATCATCCAGGTGGCTCAGTCCCACTGCAGCCCCGATTTGGTGCCCTGCAACTTCTGGTTTTTCCCAAAACTAAAATCACCTTTGAAAGGGAAGTGATTTTAGACTATTGATGAGATTCAGGAAAATATGACGGGCAGCTGATGGCAATTGGGAGAACTGTGTGAGGTCCCAAGGTGCCTACTTTGAAAGGGTCTGAGGCGTCATTATCCGATACACAATGTTTCTTGTATTTTGTATCTTCTTCAATAAATGTTTCTATTTTTCATGTTACCGTATTTTGCCATGTGTAACGTGCTCCTGTGTAAAACGTGCACCCATGTTTTTGGCCCAAACTTTAAGGAAAAAAGTCTTACATTTTAATTTTTTAATTAAATTTTAATTTATTTACAATTAGAAACAAAACCAATTATTGTATTTCAGGTATTATTTTGCATATGAATATCATTTTTGCTTTCTAGAGCTACACTTTTAATGCAAAAGCATAAATAAAAGAATTAAAAACATTTATATAGATACAAAATTAGTACTACCCATGTATAATGTGCATCCTTATCTTTCCCTCAAAAATTTGGACAAAAAAGTGCACATTATACATAGCAAAGTACAGTACATGGCTGGATACCTTCTGGATAGATCTCATATTCATAATAAAAGGAGTTGAAAACAGACTACATGTCCAACATGGAAAAATGGTTAAATAACAAATTGTTCCATTAAACAGAATACTATGCAGTTATTAAAAACATATCCTTATAATTTGAAAGGTGAAAAAAGCAAGTTATTGTAATTTGTACAATAAATATGTGTATATTTGTATATGTGTATGTACATATATAATATATAATTACATAGAGATATATTATATATTATATATTTTTAAAGTTCTAGAGAAATACATACAAAATATTAAAGTTATCCCACAACTACAGATGGTTTTTAATTATTTTTTTCACATCATTTTTATTGTATTTATTCCATTATTAATTTTCTTCTGTATACTTTTCTACATATTCCAAATTTTCTAGGAAAAATGTGTTACTGTCTGGGCCGTGTGGCTGAGCTGGAGTGTTGTCCCACACACCAAAAGGCTGTGGGTTTGATTCCTAGTTGGGGCACATACCTAGGCTGCAGGTTCAATCCCTGGTCAGGACATGTATGGGAGGCAGCCCATCAATATTTCTCTTTTACATCAATATGTCTCACTCTCAAATCAATAAACAGGGACTTCTGGCCAAAATGGCAGCACAAGCAGACATACATAGCTCAACTCTTAGCACAACCACATCAAAATTACAACTAAAATATAGAACAACTATCCCTCAGAACCTTCAGAAATCAAGTTGAATGGAAGTCTGACAACTACTGAATTAAAGAAACCATATCCATCCAGACTGGTAGAAGGGACGCAGACAAGGAACGGGCTGGTCCCTCACCCACATATGGTGGATAAAAATTTGGAAGGGAAATCTCAGGAGTGAGGAGCCGCAGGGTAAACCAGTCCCCTGGCCCAGGGTTCCAGTGCCAGAAAGACAAGTCCCCAGAACTTCCTGCTGCAAAAACCAGCAGGGATTGAATATGAGAAGAAACTGCTGGAGCCCCAGGGAGTTTGTATTAAAAAACCCACACACGGACTCACCTACTCAGACTCACTCCCTCTGAGCTCCAGCACCAGGGTGGCAGCTTGAAAGGCACCAGTGGTGTACAGGGAGAAACTGAAGTGGCTGGCATCAAGGCAAGCAGAGGCCACTGTCTCTTTTCTAAACCCTCCCCTCACAAAGCTGGCAAGCTGATGCCATATCTGAGACTCCATCAACCTGGCTAACACTGTTTGATCCCCTCTTGGGGATCCCCAGAGTCTCTGGGCCACCTAGCTTATGGCCCACCCAAGCTGCTTTTCCATATGAATAACGGCCTTGGCTCCTGCTGCACAACTTCCTAAATCCTCTCCAATAAGCAACAGCAAGCCTCAGTGAGCCCTAGGCCCAGCAATAGCAGCAGCCAGCCTAGATTCACAGCTTGGCTTCACCTGGGAATCTCCAACCCCAGCACAAGTAGTGGCCATCTCAGATTGCTTTATAGCTCAGGCAGGGTGGCCCCAGGCAAAACACAAGTGGGGGCCAACCTTGGCCTGCATCACCCAGGAAACCCCAGGGCCAGCACACCCAGTGGACACCTACAGACCACATCCGGGCACCACCACCCTACCCCTGCACAGCTATCCTTCACGGAGGACAGAGGCTGGTGGTAAGTGGTCACAGCCAATCTTGCAGCTGACTGCCCTGGGTAAATCCCTCCCGTTGACCTGCCAACAGCAACCAAAGATCAACTACAAGAAGAGGGTGTTCTCAGTCCACAGAAGTGTGCAGCTTGAGAACCCAGCTTGCATGATAGGATAGGCAGTGCCACTGGACCCTACAGGACACCTACTACATTAGACCATACTACCAAGACACAGAGTCAAAGCAGCTCTGCCTAATATATTGAAACAAACACAGGGAGGCCAAAATGAGGAGACAAAGAAACATGGCCCAAATGAAAGAACAGATCAAAACTCCAGAAAAAGAGTTAAATGAAATGGAGATGACCAATCCACCAGATGCAGAGATCAAAACACTGGTTATAAGGATGGATGCTCAAGGAACTTAGTGAGGACCTTAACACCATGAAAACGAAGATCCAGTCAAAAACGAAGGACACGCTAATTGAAATAAATAACTTGCAGGGAAACTACATTAGAGTGGATGAAGCTGAGAATGAAATCCATGATTTGGAACTTAAGGAAACAAAAAATAACTGATAAGAACAAGAACAAAAAAGAATCCAAAAAAATGAGGATGGTATAAGCAGCTGATAGGACAACTTCAAGAGGTCCAACACTCAGATTATAGGGGTGCCAGAAGAAGAGAAAGAGCAAGAAATTAGAAATCTATTTGAAAAAGTAATAAAAGAAAAATTCCCTAATTTGGTGAAGGAAATAGACATGCAAGTCCAGGAAGCACAGACATTCCCACACAAGATGGACTCAAAAAGGACCACACCAGGACACATCATAATTAAATGCCAAAGATTAAAGATAAATAGAGATTCTCAAAAGGAGCAAAAGAAAAGAAGTTAGTTACCTGCAAGGGAGTTCCCATAACACTATCAGCTGATTTCTCAAAAGAAACTTTGCTGGCTAGAAGGGATTGGCAAGAAATATTCAAAGTCATGAAAAGCAGGGACCTATAGCCTAGATTGCTCTACCCAGCAAAGCTATCATTTAGAATCAAAAGGGAGATAAAGAGCTTCCCAGACAAGAAAAAACTAAAGAAGTTCATCATCACTAAACCATTATTACATGAAATGTTAAAGGGATTTTTTAAAAAATCAAAACTATGAACAACACAAATGGCAAAAAAACACCCCACAAATCTATCAACAACTGAATCTAACAAACTAAGCAAACAAGAAAATCCGAGACAGAATGTTGGACAAGGAGAGTGCTTTGATGGTTGCCACATGGGAGGAAGGTGTATGGGGAAGGGGTGAAGAGGTGAGGGGATTAAGAAGTACAAACAGGTAGTTACAGAATAGCCATGGGGATGTAAAGCACAGTATAGGAAATGGAGTAGCCAAAGAATTTATACTGATGACCTATGGACATGAACAATGGTGTGGGGACTGCCTACGGGAATAGGGAGTACTGGGTGGAGGGGACCAAAGGGGGGAAATCAGGATAACTATAATAGCATAATCAATAAAATATAATTTTAAAATAAAATAAAATCAATTTCTATATCCTCGAGTGAGGATTAAAATAAAAGGAAAATTTGTTTCTTAGCAATTGGGGATGGTGAGGGGGAAGTCTGCCAAAAAAAAAGGGACAGATATTTCTTCAATGAACAATGATTTTATACTATAGAACAATAGTCAGCAAACTTTTTTCTCTGAAGGGTCAGATAGTGTATATTCTAGGCTTCATGGGCCAATTGTCTCTGTAGCTACTACTCAAGTCTATCATTGTAAAAAAGCCAACAACAATATTTGAACAAATAAGCATGGCTATGTTCCAATAAAGCTTTATTTATAGGTAGTGAAATATAAATGTATAAAAGTTTCATGAACTATTATTCTTGTGGTTTTTTTTTTCAGCCACTTAAACATATGAAAACCATTTAGCTGGTGATCAGTCCAAAAACAAGCTGCTAGTCAAATGTGACCTACCGGCCAGTTTGCCAACTGCTGTTCTCGAACACAGACAAAATGCTCTAAGATTGGAAAATTTCCAAAGTGGCTGTTATTAACCACCCAGCTAGTTTTTACTCACCATAATGCAGGCATAAAATATCTACTAAGAATACAAGTTCTTAGTAAAGGCTTTTTTAAAATAACAGTTACAAAATGATAGCTAAATTAGTGGGCTTACCATAGGGTTAGTAATATTAGTCAATTAAATGTTAAGAGCTTATCTGCCAAAATTATAACATACTTTGAAAGAAATTCATCTTGAGTGATTTTATTTAACAGCAGTTAGTAAGAGAAACTGTCTACTAAAGCCACTTCTAGTTCATGTCAATAGAAATCACAGCAGTAAAGTTTAAGTTAGAACAAATTTAGGGAAATTAAGACCAATCACGTTCCAAATTAGCTAAGAAACAATAGCTTTTTAATCAACTAGCTCACAGGTGGGAAACACAAGGCCCGCAGGCTGATTCCGGCACGTTGTGTTATCCAGCCCGGCACCTTGTTTCTACCCGGCCGCAGCGCCGAGCTCTCGCTTAACTGTTGAGGAGTAGTTACATTTACAGAGCCCTAAAATTACATTTGGCCCTTTGAAGGCTACTGTGAGGCTGACGTGGCCCCCGGTGAAAATGAGTTTGACACCCCTGATCTAGCTTTTAAACCACACTCTACTTCACTCTCTAAGACTAGAAATTCATCTCAAGAGCACAATATTTTTCCACCTACAATGGTGTTATTTTCTAAAGAGTGGACAGACTTAACACCAGTCTCAAGAGAAAATTGGGTTTCAGTGGATCAGCTCAGAGACTTCTTTGTTCCTAAAACCGTTAAGGTAAGGAAATTAATACCTACTGTTACCACAGTAACTGGCTTGCCTAATTTCTTGAGTGCTAAACTGAATAAAGTATCACAACCTTTTTGAAATGTATCCCCCCCAAAAAAAATCACACTGGTAAGTTCAATGGCATGTACAAATAACGATTTCCAGCCCAAGACAAAGTTATCAGTAAGTAGTTCAATGCTTGACACTAATAGGCAATTATAATGTTTAATGTGGATCAATCTTCACTTACTACCTAAAATATATCAATTGTATTTTGTTTAAAATATGTAAGAGCTAATCTGCTGAAATATACTGTTTTACAAAATCTGATTATTTAATTTAAAATGGCAAGAATGTTTACAAATGCTCTGAAATTTGCTAACAAAATGCCATGAAAGAGCAATCACAGTAGCCAGCTACCACTTCAATTTCTCAAATTGGGCACTTAAGCAAATTGTAATTACAATGCCCATCGAGTTTCACAAAGCTTCTCGGAGGAAGAAAGCTCCATCACCAACACTGTACATGAAAGAAAACTAATAAAAGCTAGCTGATATTGCAAAAGTTAGCAGGCTGTTCTAGTACTAAAAATTACACTATGCAAAAGGAAAGAATTAGAGTAGAAAGATATCAAGACCTAGAATCAGAAAACTTAGCCTCCAGTGTTGCTTTGTGTCAAAAAAAAATAATAATCCAAAAGTTAAAAGACAAAGAAAGGTCAGTCTATCCTTTGAATGTCATACAGGAGCACAAAAATCACCCATGGATTATTTCATTAGGGAACATACCTTTACTTGACTCATTCTTTACTACTGATTAAAAACTCAGACTCTATGAAGTTACATATTAACTTACAACTTTTTACAAGATGCAACTGAATTCTATCCAGTGCATAAAATCATCTCAAAGGCTATGGTTATTATTGCCCTATAGAACAGCTCTGCATCTAACCTATCAACCTTATTTCAAACTTCTTCAATGTCTGTATGTGATGGTCAATTTTACATGCCAGCTTGACGGAGCTAAGGGTTACCAGCCCAGAGCTGGAAATACATTATTTCTGGAAGAGGTTAGCATCTGAATAGGGAGACTGAGCAAAGAATAATACCTTCGGACTTCCGGCAAAATGGAGGAATAGGTGGATGCACCGTACCTCCTCACACAACCAAGATTAGAAAACCAATAATTTACAACCAGAATAACACCCAGATCCGGCAGAGGATTTATCTGAATGGAAGTCGGGCAGCCAAGAAGTTGAAGTAGACGCGTTCATCCGGACTGGTAGGAGAAGACGAGCCGGCGGGCGCGGGGCTGGCTTGGGTCAGCGGCGCGCGCGGAGGTCGGGGGAAGGTTTGGCGCGAAATCGGCGCAAAAGCCATCGGGCGCGCAAGAAGGCAGCGGTGACCCCTGAGTACGCAAGCTGCGGCCGGCAGACCCAGAGGAGTAGCGATTGTGGACCAGGGCAGAGCTCGCGGCCCAGAAGCCCAGACAAGGGTCTGAGTCCAGGGGAACGGAACTACCGCCATTGTTTTCTCCCACCCCGCTCCTGCCCCGCCCCCACATATAACGTCACAATCTAGCAACGGGGGTGCCCAGCCCCAGTGAGCACCTAAGGCTCCGCCCCCCACCGTAACAGGAGCAACCAGACCGGAAAAAAAAAAGGAGAGACGGGGGAAAAAAAAACCATGTTTTCAACAGAGCAAATCAGTCCCCCAGGACTCATCCTTTTGAGCGACCAAGAATTAGCCAATCTATCAGATGCGCAGTTCAAAACACTGGTGATCAGAAAGCTCACGGAACTGGTGGATTTTGGACGAAATTTAGATGAAAGAATGCAGAGTACCATAAAACAGATGCAGGAAGACACGCGGAGGAGAGCCAATAGTGAAAGGAAGGAATATGAATCTCAAAACAATACAGTGGACCAGAAGGAAGATAGAATCAACCAAGCAGGAAAGCAAGATGAAATAAGAATTCAAAAAATTGAGGAAAAGATTAAGAGCATCCAAGACACCTTTAAATGTTCCAATATCCGAATTATAGGGGTACCAGAATCGGAAGGGGAAAAGCAACAGATTGAGCACGTATTTGAACAAATAATAAAGGAGAACTTCCCCAATCTGGCAAAGGGAACAGTCTTCCAAGAAATCCAAGGAGCGCAGAGAGCCCCAAAGAAGTTGGACCCAAGAAGAAACACACCAAGGCACATCATAATTACATTAGCCAAGGTAAAAACGAAGGAGAGAATTCTAGAAGCAGCAAGAGGTAAGGGGACAGTAACCTACAAAGGAGTTCCCATCAGACTGTCAGCTGATTTCTCCAAAGAGACCTTACAGGCAAGAAGGGGCTGGAAAGAAATATTCCAAGTCATGAAAGACAAGGACCTACATCCCAGATTGCTCTATCCAGCAAAGCTCTCATTTAGAATGGAAGGGCAGATAAAGTGCTTCTCAGATAAGGTCAAGTTAAAGGAGTTCATCATCACCAAGCCCTTATTTTATGAAATGCTAAAGGGACTTATCTAAGAAAAGAAGATAAAGAAAAGACATGTATAGTAAAAGGACAGCAAACTCACAAATATTAACAACCACACCTAAAGCAAAACCAAAAGAAACTAAGTAAACAATTAGAACAGGAACAGAACCACAGAAATGGAGGGCACATGGACGGTTAGCAGCAGGAGGGTGGGAGGAGGAGAGAGGGGGAAAAGGTATAGAGAATAAGTAGCATAGAATGTAGGTTGAAAATAGATAGAGGGAGGGCAAGAATAGTATGGGAAATGTAGAAACTAAAGAACTCATAAATATGACACATGGACATGAACTAAAGTGGGAAATGTGGGTGGGAGGGGGGTACAGGGTGGAGGGGAGAGAAGGGGGGAAATGGGACAACTGTAATAGCATAATCAATAAAATATATTAAAAAAAAGAAAAAAAAAAGAATAATACCTTCACCAGTGAGGACAGATGTCAGCCAATCTATAGAACAAAAAGAACAAACTGATCTCTGCTTAAGCTGGGGCACCCATCTTCTCCTGCCCTTGAACATCAACACTCCTGGTTCTTGGATCTTTGGACTGGGAGCAGGACTTACATACATCATTGGCTCCTCTGGTTCTCTGGGCTTCAGGTACGGACTGGAACTATACCACTGGCTAGCTGGTGCCAGATCATGTAGCTTCTCAGCCTCCATAGCTGCATAAGCCAATCCCTTGTAATAAATCTCGTTCTATCTCTCTATCTATCCTATTGGTTCTGATTTTCTACAGAATGTTGACTAATACTGTGTATAATCTTTGTTCCTCTTCGAACCAATTTATCTCCCATTGGTTTCCTGAATAAATGAGACATGTGTCCATTCTATATTTGTATGAGAAATGGTCTTCAATTTTTGGAAAATTATACTTTGACACTTGGCCATTTAGCATCCATGTGACTTTGGACAAGTCACTTCACTTTTCTAAGTTTTCATTTTCTCATCTGTAAAATGGGATTAAATCCTGATTATATTATTTGCTGTGGTCAGTTGCCTTACTGACCATAGGATCGATGTGAAGATAAATAAGGCATCACATCTGTTGAACTGCAGTTACGCATGAGCTGGTGTACTAGAGAGTAGGAACAGATCTTTTGCTGCTGTTATACCTCATCCCCATTAGTGTACTGACAGAAACTGAGAATCTGTGGGTTCAGACAGAGATACCAAACCACACAAACTAGACAAAGTATATAAATGTATCAAAGTTACTTAAGCAATGAAGTGCTTCTCCAGTAGAACATTTGGATGTTCTTTCAAATGACACATTCAAATAGAGAAGAGAAAATTATCATTTATCTAAGACTTCATTCTTTCCCATCGTACCTGACCCAAAGAGTACTGAATTTCAACATGCATCTATTTTCTTTCTCTAGTAACTTATATTTAGAGGGTTTCAGACTATAATCTATATCACAACAATAATACTCATATACTCACCTAACTTTTTCATGTAGAAAAAAATATAGAGAAAAAAATTTCAGTGATTGATATAAGATTCAAATGGTAAGTGTTTTCAAAAACCTAACACAGAAAGCTTATAAACCCAAAGCAGCTTAAATGCTTCAGCAACTGAATTTGGTTAACAACACCCTAATTTTGGTTAGACTCTTTTGGTTTTACCTTTACAATTATGGTATTTTTACCAAGAGAGGCAGCTTCTAGTCAAAAAGCTTTTCAAATGTAATCAACAATGCAATGAATTTTTAAGATTCTGGGTTTCATATAATTTATAATAATACATAGTTTCTGAAAATATAACCTTATCCTTTGAGTATATCTATATTTACCATATACATATACTATATATATACTATATATGTATAACTACATATATAGACACAAATATATACACATACACATAATCTATACTTTATTGTAGAAAATGTAATTTATATGATATTGTTTAATTTTTTAAGAATTCCTTTCTACTTTTCAGTGAACTAACAGAAGTAGGAGTAGACAGAGAAAAACAAGGAGGAACCAAAGAATCTACAACAAAGCCCTCACTAAATCCCGGAAGAGGTTTTCAACATTTTTATTAATCTATTGATAGATTTCTGCTAATCCTAATTTCCCTCAAAATAATCTAAGCAAGCAAACTAAAAAAAGCTAAATAACTACCTATTAGCATTTGATTTGGCTATGTAAGCCACTGCAATTTTAAAAAATGACAGGATGGGCATCAAGACAAAAAAAAAAAGGAGCCAAACAAAAGAACAGATCAAACCTCTGGAAAAAATACAACTAAGCAACGAAGAAATAGCCAACCTATCAGATGCACAGTTCAAAACACTGGTAATCAGTATGCTTCACATAATTGGTTGAATTTGGTTGCAAATTAGATGAAAAAATGAAGACTACACTAAGTGAAATAAAGGAAAGTGTACAGGGAACCAATAGTGATGGGAAGGAAACTGGGACTCAAATCAATGGAGTGGACCAGAAAGAAGAAGGAAACATCCAATCAGAAAAGAATGAAGAAACAAGAATTTTAAAAACTGAAGAGAGGCTTAGGAACCTCCAGGACATCTTGAAATATTCCAACATCCAAATTATAGGGGTACCAGAGGGAGAAGAAGAAGAGCAACAAGTGGAAAAGTTATTTGAAAAAATAATAAAGGAGAAGTTCCCCATTCTGGCTAAAGAAATAGACTTCCAGGAAGTCCAGGAAGCTCAGAGAGTCCAGTCCCAAAGAAGTTGGACCCAAGGAGGAACACACCAAGGTACATCATAATTACATTATCCAAGATTAAAGATAAGGAGAGAATCTTAAAAGCAGCTAGACAAAATGAGAGAGTTACCTACAAAGGAGTTCCCATTACACTGTCAGCTGATTTCTCAAAAGAGACCTTGCAGGCAAGAAGGGGCTGGAAAGAAGTATTCCAAGTCATGAAAGGCAAGGACCTACATCCAAGATTGCTCTATCCAGCAAAGCTTTCATTTACAATGCAAGGGCAAATAAATTGCTTCTCAGGTAAGGTCAAGTTCAAGGAGTTCATCATCACCAGGCCCTTATTATATGAAATGTTAAAAGGACTTATATAAGAAAAAGAAGATAAAAAACATGTATAGTAAAATGATAGCAAACTCACAATTATTAACAACCACACCTAAAACAAAAACAAACTAAGCAAACAACTAGAATAGGAACAGAACTGCAGAAATGGAGATCACATGGAGGGTTGTCAACAGGGTGTGGAAGGAAGAGAGAGGGGGAAAAGCTACAGAGAATAAGTAGCATAGATGGTAGGTAGAAAATAGACAGGGGGAGGGTAAGAATAGAATGGGAAATGTAGAAGCCAAAGAACTTATAAGTATGATACATGGACATGAACTAAAGGGGGGGAATGTGGGTGGGAGGGGGTGTGCAGGGTGGAGGGGAGTAAAGGGGGGAAATGGGACAACTGTAATCAATAAAATACATTAAAAAAACAGGATATAACAGGATGATGGGTTTGTTTGTTTGTTTGAGAGAGACCTATTCCTTTGTAAGTATCTACCAAATTTTCAGTACTGTCAAATATCATGTAATTTGTATTAATAGAGTATAAATAAAAATTTGTATCAATGAAGTCCATTGACATAAAGTATAAATGGAACCAACCAAATAAATACAATGAAATGCATTAAAATGCCAGCAGCAGAGGAAAACGATGGAGCCTCTCTCCGTGCTGTGTCATTGTGCAACGCCGCACTGCCCATAAACCAGAACATGACTTGACCCGAATTGAATCCATGGCACAGGGAAGTGCTTTATAACTGAATTTCACCATCCAACTGAATAATTCATTATTTTTAATGAATTTCCTCTGTTCTGAAAGTAGCTATAGCCAGTCAGCGAAATCAACCATTATAAACTGGGAAACTGAAGAGAAAGTTTTCAAGTAAGTCCATTTAAAACTTGCTTAGTCTGCCTATTTTTCCTCTTATATTTATGACTGTTAGTTTATGTGGCCTGAGATGAAATTTTATACGACTCATTATCAGGTGGACATTGATGGTTGCCTACCAAGCATCCATTCCACTCTGCACACTTTTTACAGCCCCATAAATTTAACTCAGATAATGAACAATTACCCACCAAGCCAACGTGGGTAAGGGGAGCCGCCTCACCCCCAGCTCCCACGGTGAATCCCGCTCACCCCATCCCCCTTGCCCCAAGGAGGATTCTGAAACTCAGGCCTATACTCAAGGCATCCCCCTTGATTTAGTGTAGGGAGAAAATACATGACTTAATTCAGGCCAATGACACAACAGGGGTGGTTTTGGGCGGGGCAGGTCTGGGAATGGCACTGTCTCATTCTTGTAAGAAAGCTACTGGGAGAGATGCCCTCTACTTGAGAAGGGGGAGCCTGGGCCTTCCACAGCCATTTTGCCGCCATGATGGAAGTCAGCCTGAGGACAAAGCCAACATGGAAGAAGGCGAAGATGAGAAAGGGGGTCACAGTCCATGGACTACGGCAGCCTTCAAGTTACATTTTAGTAACAAATTTCCTCACTTTTTAAGCCTGTTTGAATCAAGTTTTCTGTGCTTGCATTCTTTTCTTAAACTGATTTGAGAGAGAAGAGAGGGAGATGCTGCTTTGTTGTTCCCCTCATTTATGCATTCACTGGATGTTTCTTGTATGCGCCCTGACCAGGGGATCGAACCCGCAACCTTGGGATATCGGTACAATGATGTGCTCTAACTAATACACAAATATAAATGGAAATAAAATTACATGGTCAATCCTTTTCTTCCTTTAATCCCTTATCTTAAATAAAAATAAATTATAAATTATAAGTAAAATAGCCACACAAAGTTACAATTACAAAATTTTCATAATTTCATATAATTTCAAAACCTTTTTAAATCAGAGTAAGAATCAATATAACATTAAAGAGCAATTAAACAGAAAAGTATAACTCAACTAAATGGGAGTAAAATTTAACCTAGGATGCAAAGCTCAGCATTGGTTTGAAATTCAGCATTGCCAGGTAGAAAGAAAAATGCATAAATTTTACAGTAAGACCAAGTTAAGTGTGGGAAGATGAATGAAAGAGAAAATTGGAGACTGGATGAAAAAGAAACTGGAAAAAATTAATACACAATTCTGAAAGCAACCATCAATTTACCCGATGCAGTTCTTCAATAAGGACTAATAGAATATCTTCAGACAGGGCAAGTTTATATAAAATGAATACAAGGGAAAACTAGCAATTTCATGACACCTTCGAGAAGGCAAAAGTTATCTTCTAGTCCAATTACCTTTCTACTGTCCTTCAATGCATTCAGTTTATGAAACAACAGCAGGAACAGGTGAGGTGCCAATCAACAGATGACGCCTCATGCCTGCAACATCAAGTGTCCAGAGGAAACAACAAAGCTGTGACATTTTGTCCAAGGGCTTCTATTTTGCCTACCACACACTAGGCAAATCTCATGCCTCTATCTTCTCAGCCTCAAAAAGACCTAAAAAGAAGGTGAGTCTCTGCCCTCCCCTGAAGAGCGAGCCTATAGGACAAAAACAGGGAAAGAGACCATAAAAAGGCAGTGCCGGAATGTGGGGAGTCAGAAAGGAGCAAAGGCTTCAAAAAGGCTCAGGCGGGAAGGCCACTGGTTCCACTTGCCTGGGAGAGAATGTGAAATCATTCCAATTTCTTATTTCCCCACGAGAAGTTCTTCCAAGACCAAGAGTCTTCGAAGACTCTTAATCTTCCCATATATTTAGCATTTTATCAAAAAAGAAAGATAATCGCCTTTCAAAGAGTTTGGCTGCTATTATTGACCAGTCTTTACCAAAAAACAAGTTTCCCAAAATAATTTTTCTCCAATAACTCTTTGAGGGCAGGAAATTTATCTAATTGATTAAAAGCAGCAAATATTCCTGAGATGACCAGATTCAAGATCAGCATACCCAAATCCAGTGCTTTTCTACATATGATCAAGAATCAGTTAGAGAATAGAACATACCTAAACTCAGTAACAGTGAAAATGACAACCTACTGGGGAATAAACCTAACATAAAATATATAAGAACCATTTTAAAAACTAGAGAAGTTGACTAAGACACCAAAGAATAGCTAGGTAAGATATACTGAGTTACTGGATACTTAGTCTCAAAACTGTAAAGATATTAATTAAGTCAATAAGCTGAAGAAGCAACACCAAGAAAATATGTCAGCAGGATTTTCATGAAACCACACAAGTTTATATTAAAGTTCACTGGAAAAAGAAAATGCTCAAGGACAGTAAATATTTTTTTTGAAAGATAAGACCCGTAAGGGGAAACTCACTCCACTAAATATAAAACAACACAAAACAACAGCAATTAAAATAGTGTGGAACTAGCATAAAATGGAGATATAAATCAATGGAATAAAATATACCATGCCCAGAAATAGATCCGTGTAAATATAGAAATTTGACATATGACAAAGGAAGTACTTTTAATCTTTAAGAACAAAGTATACAATAAATGAAGCCAACAAAATGGTCTATAATTTCAATACACCATTATTAGCAAAAATTAAATAGGTTAATCATCTACAGTTTTGGCAAGAGAACAGAAACTGGCTCACCATTTTCAAAGATATTTTGTAAAAGCTAGTATCAAAATTTAAAATATGCACACCCTTCAAGGCAGCAATTATTGCACTCTATGGAAATACATGCGCATGTGCACAAGGACATAAGCAAAAGACACTCACTATATCAGTTTGTAATAGCAACAATTGGAGAAGCAGTTAGTACAGTAAATTGAGTTAAATAAACAATGATATATCCATAATACGGGATAGTAGACAGAAGAATAAAATACAGCTATATGTATTAATATGATAACTTCTGTACATATGTGCTAAGTGAAACAGGAAAAACTAGGTGTCCATAGTAGTTGCCATTAAAAATTTAAAGTATAAAATGAAATTCTATGTCTATGGAAATGCAAAGAAGAATCCAGGAGGATACCTATCCATTAATAGGGGCCCTTACAGGGAAAACAGGAACAGAATTAAGGTCAGGTACTCGAAGGGAGAGTTTAACAGTCCATAGGTTGTGTCTCAACAAGCATGATCTCTCTCTCTCCCCCTCTCTGCTTCCCTCCTTCTTGTCTACCTCTTTCCTGCACTCTGAGAGTTGCAATCATATCTTGCAATCATATTTAATATGAGGGCCTCTGTAAATCATGAAGTCAAAAGTGACATAGTTTTCCCCCTTGGGATCCTGAGTGTAAACAGAGTCTCATGGTTTTAGTCAAATCAAGAACGAAAGGAGCAAAAAAGAGGCTGACTACCTTAATACTAGGAAAACAAGAGAGTAACATACCATTTAGCCCTCCCCACCTGAGCCCTCGATGTGTAAAAGCAAAACTTTTTGAATGGGAGGACCTCAACATCAGCACCAGGAATGAAACCCAACTATTTTAAGGCCAATAGGGAAATCCCGTTCCCCTTTCCACATGACTGATTCAGGGGAGAAGAGCTACGACCCAGGTTTCAGTTCTCTGTTCTCCACCTGCTATCCATCTCCTGTGCCTAATCATTCCATTCAACATGTGCCTTTGCTACATTGTGGTTCCACTGTAGCAAAGCTCAGAATTCTCCTTCCGTGGTATGGGAAAGAATGCCTTTGCTCCTGCTAGATGGGAAGAAAGAAATACATAGCATGGTTGCTGCACAGTCATCTTCAACCATACATGATACCACCTTAAAGATTAAGCACCTTCATGTCTCCTTCATGGAAGAGGGCCAAGCACAGGGCCGTACAAAGTCGGAGCTCTGAATGAACTTGTCCCAAGGTCTCAGGCTGTGTGAGTTAACTAGGCTAATAAATAACACTTTGTTGCTAAAGCTAGTTTGATTTGGTTTCTCCTTTAACTGACTGAAAGCATCCCTGCTGAAAGAAACAGAGTAAGTAAAACCTAATGCCTATTCTTAGTATGATTATTTGAAGCCTTCTATCTGCATTTATAATATATCCCTATTGATATTGATATCCCTATTGAATATCAACAAATCCCCACTGATGACAGGTTGCTTGTAAATTTTATCACAAACAATGTTCAATGAACACCCTTTGTACATTTAGACATTCGCATTATTAGTTCCATAGGATGGATTCCTAGGTATGAAATTACTAGGTCATACAGTTCTCCTGTTCTGCCTGCCTTCTCACCATAAGTTATCCACAACACTGAAAGATAAGACAAGTCAAAGAAGCCTACACAGAAAACCAAGAAAAACTTCTACAGAAGCTGCATTATAATAAGCCTTTGGTGAAGAATTTCAAACTGACAACTAAGAAAAGACCTGCCACTCTTACGAGAAGACTTTGGCCCAAGAACAAACATCCATGGAAGGGCTTACGGGTTGACTATGAGTTGCCACATACCTATACGTAACTCAGTACCTAACTTTCCAGAGTTAGATATAGATTAAGTTGATGGTATTTGACTTGGGCATTAATGGACAATTATCGTCATGATCACCATCAGAATTGTAGCCATTTATATCAATATTCTACCTTTTTTTCTCCCTTCACTTACCCGGTGGGTCATGACCTTTGATGTACAATATCTGAGGAAGACAGTGTCTCTGTTTTCTGACTAGCTCTCCTCCAATAATCTTACTAGCCCTTGCTCCACTCATTTGTTTACATGAGGATATCATGTCACTCCCAGTGACTGAATCCCTCCACAATCTCAGCTCCAAGCATCTTGCTCTTCACAGAGCACCTCCTATTTTTCAAGTTCATTCCCTCCAGAAACTCACCTCAATCTTTGGATCCAACGGGGACCTATACTCCAATGATTCTGGTACCTTTGCACCCTGGCATAGTCTTTAATTCCTCCTTGACCAGTTTTTTTTTCTTTTTTCCCCCCATTTATAGTTGACATTCAGTAATATTTTATATTAGTTTTAGGTGTATAGCATAGTGGTTAGACATAATTTATATAATTTACAAATCGACCCATCCACACGCCTAGTACCCACCTAGCACCATACATCATTATTACAGTATTACTGACTATATTCCTTACAGTGTACTTCATATCCCTGGGGCTATTTTGTGACTACCAATTTGTACTTCTTAATCCCTTCACTTTTTTCACCCAGCCCCACAACACCACCCCCCACTTCTGGCAACCATCAGTCTGTTCTCTGTATCAATGAGTCTGTTCCTGTTCTGTTTGTTCATTTATTTTATTCTTTAGATTCCACATATAATGAAATCACACAGTATTTGTCATTCTCTGTCTGATTTCACTCAGCATGATATTCTCTAGGTCCACCCATGTTTTTGCAAATGGTAAGATTTCATTCTTTTTATGACCAAGTAATATTCCATTATATACAACTACATCTTCTTTATCCAGTCATCTTTCCCTTGACTAATTTAAATTAAAAAGTTGTAACCATTTCCTTGCAAATTTCCTTCACTTCATTGCCCATCTCTGACTTCATTACTCTCTCTTGGCAAAACTCTAACCCTGATTAAAAGCAAGTTCTCTGCTGACTCTGTGTCTGTAGCTATGCAAGTGAATGAATGTAGCAGGTGAAAATCACAACCATGGTGACTGGTCTCACCTTGAATTTGTGACCAGCAACCTCAAATAAGCCCTTTGTCTTCCTAGCAATTCTACAACTTCTCACTAATCTATTTACTATCCTCACCTTCTAGTTCATATCTTCCCCTTTCTACTTAAACCTATCATATCTCTTTCCCCATCCTCACTCTCAACTGATGATCTTGCTTCATATTTCACTTAAGCAATCAAAAAAGGCGTTTGTGTAATCACTTACACAAACACCTACCCTGGAAGAAGCAGAACAGAAACAGGCTCATAGAACAGAGAACATTTTGACATTTGCCAGCTGGGAGAGGGTTGGGAGGATAGGTAAAAAAAGGTGAAGGGATTAAGAGATACAAATTGGTTTCTACAGAAAAGTCATGGGGATGTAAAGTATAGCATAGGGAATATAGTCAATAATATTCCTAATAACTATGTATGGTGTCAGATGGATACTAGATTTATCAGGATGATCACTTAGTAATTTATATAATGTCTAATCACTGAGTTGTACACCTGAAACTAATATAATATTATATGCCAACAGTAATTGAAAAATTAAAAATGACTTTTAAAAAACAAAAAAACTCCTACCCTGAAATGTATTCATGTCAATGCATCTATGTCAATATACTCTACTGTGATGGTTAATTTTATAGTGTCAACTTGAATGGGTTACTGGGTGCTCAGATATTTAGTTATACATTATTCTGGGTATGTCTGTGATGGATGAGATTAACACTTAAATCAGTAAATTGAATAATGTCCTCCCCAATGTAGGTGAGCCTCATCCAATCTGTTGAAGGTGTGAACAGAACAAAAAGCCTGAGTAATCGAGAATTCACTCTGCCTGACCTTCTTCCAGCTAGGAATGAGTCTTCTCTGGCCTTTGGGCTCAGACTTAGACTGAAACATATACCACTGGTTCTCCTGGTTCTCAGGCCTTCAGACTTGCATGGAGCTATGCCATTAGCTTTCCTACATCTCTAGCTTGCCAAGTGAGAAATATATATATTTTTTTTTTCCACTTTTTCCATGGTCTCTCAAACCCACTCTCCCGCTCCACCAAGAGGACTCATATCAAGGTTGCCAATGCCCTTCATGTTGTCATACACTATAGTCAATTCTCAATCCTTATCTGGGTCAATGCACCAGCAGCACATGTCACATTCAGTGACACCCACCTTCTTGAAACACTTGATTAGGCTTCTGTTACAATTCTTGCTTCTTCATCTACATCAGTAAGAATTATTTCGGTACCATTCCTTGGTCCTTCCTTACTTCTCCAATCTTTAAACATCACAGCACTACAGATTCAGGTAACACACTTGTTCTTTCTCCTTTGTCTACATTCACTCCCTTGGAGATCGCATCCAGTCTGATGGCTTTAAATTTATCTATAGCACACTGATGACTTCCAAATGCATATGAACAGTCTAGACCAGTCCTCTATTCAATGACATCGAATCTAAACTGTCCTACCAATCCCGAGCTCCCATTCCCTAAACATTCACAACATACCAAAGTACTCTACCTTAAAGGCTGGTAGCACTCTCTTCCATAGGGAGTAGTCTTTTTACGTACGTAAAGCAACTAAGATTCAGCCAGGAAACACACGCGCGCGCACACACACACACACACAGTAGGGACTGAATGATTTCAACTTAAGAAATCCAACATAGTTTGCCAAATTACACATAGCAAGTTACGTCCCTAGGCTTTGCTGTGTAAATATCGAGTGGCTCAATTTCTACAGCAGTAAAGACAGCATGGAAAAGACAGTATCCTAAGGGCGGCCACTCGCACAAGCTGGGGGGCTGGAGGGACCGGGAAGCACACTCCTGACCGACAGAAGCTCGGCTAAGGCCTGCAGGCGGTCAGGAGGCCTTTCCCGGGGTGCTCGGGAGGTGAACGGGAGAAAGAAGGTGTCGGTTTCTAAGGAATCTCCCACACACCGCCTAGGGGGACTGAGCACCTCCAGCGTCGGGGAAGGCTCGGGCGATACCCTGTAGTCTGGACCCGGCGTTAGAGGAGTGGGGAGGACGTGTTACCCGGAGAAGAGCCAGTTCAACGGGTCTCCAGCTGGATGACTTGAGGAGCGCCACGACAGCACCGCCTGGAGCCCAGGCATCCACGCTACACACCAATTCTACACACTTTACTCCCGTGCTTCCGAGTGCACGCCGCCGGAGCGTCACGGCGCACACCGTACACCTCAACTGTGGGAGACCAACATCCCCACCCCCCCCTCCAGGGTTCGCCCCGCCCGCGTTCGCCACCCGGCGGGGCCGCAGCGCTCCCAGCACTGGCCATCAGGCTAGGCGGTGCGCATGCGCGGGGACTCGCGCTGCTGCGGGCCACCCCGGGAATTGTAGTTCCCGTGCAAGGTGCCGTGGGCCGCGAGAGTCCTGCATCCCAGCAAAACCTGGAGAAGTCGGAGCACTCTCGCCACCCCCGATCCTGATTCCCATTTTCACACCTGTCTGGTCACCTCTCATTGACGCGCTGGGCTTCGGTCGGGGCGCGCCCCAAGGGAGAACTCGAGACCCCCTCTTCCCCTCCGTGGGCTGAGCTGGAGGAGGCGGGGTCCACTGCCCGCCCCTCGCCGCCACCCTCCCCGCCTCCCACCGCCCCCCCCTCCCCGGCCGGTGTCGGGCCGGTGCCGGGAGAGAGGCGGCGGCCCCCGCAGCGGCCGCAGGAGGGGCGGCGGCTGTGGGTGCCGCGGGCAATGCCCCTGACGGGCTGCTCCGGCGCCGGGCTTTGCGATCGGCGAAGGCGGTGGAGCAGGCGGGGGGCGGCGGCTGCAGCGGAGGGGCCGAGAGCTGGCGGCGGCGGCGGCGGTCGTGAAGGGCATCGGCGACGGCGATGATGGCAGTGCTGATGTGAGTGTCTGCCGGCTGGGGACCCTGGAGCTCCCAAGCTCCAAGCGGGCGCCCGGCGGCGAGCGGGAGCGGGAGGCCAGCAGCGGCGGAGGGATGCTGAGCGCGCGGTGCAGAACTGGGTCTGTCGCCGGCCGCCGCCGACCCTCTGGCTGGGGCAGGAGCTGGGCTCTGGGGCGGCCGACGCCGTGGGAACAGAGCCTGGCGTGGGGGTCCCGGGCAGAGGCGGGAGCGGCGCAGGCCGAGGGGCGTCTGCGATTGTTCTCAACACCCCTCCCCCACCCCGCCCCGTGTGTCTGTTTGTCACTTGCAGCTGAAGATGGAAAGAGCCAGGCGAAGGGGAGGCGGCGGCGGCCGCGGAGGCAAGAATGTGGGGGGCTCCGGCCTAAGCAAGAGTAGACTCTATCCCCAGGCCCAGCACTCCCATTACCCCCACTACGGGGCTTCAGCCAGCCCTCATCAGCCTGGGGGCGCAGCCGAAATCCAGGAGCTGGCCTCCAAACGAGTGGACATCCAGAAAAAGAGGTTTTACTTAGACGTGAAGCAAAGCTCCCGGGGCCGGTTCCTAAAGATAGCTGAAGTCTGGATCGGGAGAGGCCGGCAGGACAATATCAGAAAGAGTAAACTGACCCTCTCCCTGTCAGTGGCAGCAGAGCTGAAGGACTGTCTAGGGGACTTCATCGAGCATTACGCCCACCTGGGTCTGAGGGGCCACCGGCAAGAGCATGGCCACGGCAGAGAGCAAGGCTCCAGGAGGAGACCGAAGCACTCGGGACCCTCCCCACCAGTCTCCGTGGGGTCGGAGGAGCACCCTCACAGTGTCCTCAAAACAGACTACATAGAGAGGGACAATAGGAAATACTATCTGGACCTGAAGGAAAATCAGCGGGGGCGCTTCCTAAGGATTAGACAAACCATGATGCGGGGGACTGGCATGATAGGTTATTTTGGCCACAGTTTGGGCCAAGAGCAGACTATTGTCCTCCCTGCACAAGGAATGATTGAGTTTCGCGATGCCTTGGTTCAGCTCATTGAAGACTATGGCGAAGGGGACATAGAAGAACGAAGAGGTGGAGACGACGACCCACTTGAACTCCCAGAGGGGACTTCTTTCAGAGTGGACAATAAAAGGTTCTACTTTGATGTGGGCTCTAATAAATATGGAATTTTCCTGAAGGTAAGTGAGGTGAGGCCACCTTACCGTAATACTATTACTGTTCCGTTCAAAGCTTGGACAAGGTTTGGGGAGAATTTTATCAAGTATGAAGAAGAGATGAGGAAAATATGCAACAGCCATAAAGAAAAGAGAATGGATGGCAGAAGGGCCAGTGGTGAAGAACAAGAATGCCTCGACTAGAGTGAAATTGAACTCCATCAGGCAAAATTTAAAATCATAAATTGGCCAAAAGTACTGATCCATAATCATTTGAAGAAGTTTTTCCTCTTTTTGGGCCCTGTGTTATTAGTAATACCTCTATACTTTATAATACTTCAAGGAGTCCGATTTCTCATGTTATGTTATACACAGAACACTATAATTCGTATGGGAATTCCCACCTTCCTAGAGCTAAATAGTTTAGCTGCTTCGTCTGCTCCAGACTACTGAAGTATGCAGATCAGCACAAAATGTGACATTCTGACCTTCTAAATACCATAACTAAGATTTACATTGCACTATGACATAATCCTGAAAAAAGATACATATACTTAATATGGAAGTGTGAATTACTATTTAACAAGTTCCCCCCAAAAGTACCCCATTCCTACTTCATTAAAAGCTGCTAAGCTTACCTGTAGGGCCGTTACCACAGAAACAGAAATTGACCTCAAGTATAGTGTAAATATATTTATAAAACTACAAGTAGAAATATATTAATTATCCATTGGATAACTGAATATTAAACAGTAACATTAAAGTATCAAATCTTAGAGTTACTATAGTATTCTCTAACTTCACATTTTGTGGTAACCCTACAGTTTAGCGTTGCCATATCAAAGTCATGGGAGAGTTTTAATTGGTTATTCTAAGTTAGTTAGAATCAATTTCATGTTCACTTGTGTTTATTATACCATATATTTTTATTGACGTTCCAAATTTTCAGGAATTACTTTTATGTCACCTGACAGGGAAGCCTCGTCCTGTGGCTTTGCCATGGAAATCGTGATGTTTTAGGTTTTCATGCTAATTTGAAGATTATGAGAGGTTTTCTCCCCAAAATATATCATGGACTTAAGGTGTTATATTTTATGCTTCTTCTTTAACACTCTTTCAGAGGGGTTGGTGCACCAGTTCACTGAAATTAAAAAATACGTCTGTAATAATATATTTTAGTAGCACTTTTGCAATTGCCACCGTTAAAACTGAGTCAACACTTCCAGTATAAACCTGACTTTTACAGATGTTTTAATTTCAGGGGAGAAAATAAAAGGATTTTTCTAAAAAGCATTTAGAATATAAATTTTCAGACTGGGAAAAATATTGGTTATAAATATGTTTGAAAGGAAAATTCAGGCATTTTCCAAGGTGCTCTTTATAATACTTAACAAGGTTTACTCTAAAAACAAGACTCACCCATTTACATGCATTAAAAATTACTTTCCAGGAAGTGCCACAGCAATTTTTCAACACCTAAGCAATTTTTTAAACAAGTGGTTATAGTGTCTATGTGTACCAACCCACCCTGTATTAACTGACGGAATTTTTATCTGTTGAGCTACATTTTATTCTGAATGAAATTGTTGTCTTTTATCTTGGCTTTATTCCCCTCCCACACAATAAGTCCATATAACCATGTTTAAGGGCCAGACACTGATTTCAACCCCCAAATATAGCTCTCATTAATGAGAGCTGGCTGCATGGATTGAGATCAGAACATAGCTCTTCTTTTATATGCTATAAGTAACTCAAGGTTATTTTAACAATTTTTTTTCCTTCAGAGGTTTGTCCCCACATACGTTTAAGTAAGGTCACTAGGAAACTTTATGATATGAATTAAGAAAATTAATTTCACTGGTTTATGGTACTTAAAAACAAGTATTCAGTAACCCAGACCCATATGCTGGTATTGGTTTGCAGACTGTATTTCACATTTCCTGAAGTAGTATGAAGGAATGTCATTAGTTCATTCTAATTGTGGACCTTCTGGATCACTATGGAACAACTGAAGGTTAGAAGATAATGTTAGTACTAGACTTAATAGCACATGGTGGGTGTTGAGACCCTAAAAGTAGCAAGGCTCTTCAAACAGTGCTAACTGTAAAAAAACTATTGTAGGCTTGGTAAACGTAGTTTTGGGTATATAAAGGAGTGGTGTGCACTTGAATTACTGTACTACTGATTGTTATTGCTGCCCATCATAGTGCCTATTAATAATAATCAACCTGTCAGATTTTGGCAAACTGGAGCTGTGAATATCCCAGTATTTCAGTGTTCCTATCACTATTGCTGTGACTGTATACTCTCTCTTAAAACCTTCCCTTCCAAAATATTTATATTCATTAAGTCTAAATGATTCCGTTTTTGGTTTTTAGTCTGATAATATTTAAGTGTGTGTCTATATATATATATATTTATGTGTGTGTATGTAATATATGATATATATTACAGACACACAATACTATGTCAAAGATAAATATCTTTAATTTACTGTATATAAATATTATTAGTTTAATTTTGCACTAATTAGTTAAGTAAAGCATTAGTCAAGCAGCCAAATTTTCTACATTGTATATATACTTCAAAGTTTTTACATGTCAAAGCTACAGATTGGATAGATGCATATATACCATATATTACGGGCAATTGAATACACTTTAGAATCATTAAGCCTTCTACCAATCCTTTTGTTTCATTTTCCTCAGAGTTAATGTATTCATTGAAAAATGAAATTATGCTATGTTTTGATACATAAAATTCCCAATCAATCATTAGCCATAATCAAATAAGATCCAGTTCAAAACTCTGGTATTAGGACATGTATTGCCATGTATCTTATAAAATAAGCTACTATTCTTATCTGTGCAATATACATTTTATTTATTGTCATTTGTGACATAAATGGAGCTGCAAGTGTACATGGTATTCTTCAAAATAACAGGATCCCTGCCTTGAAGATAAACTCTTCAGGCAACTGGATGGTAGAAGTCAAAAAATGAGCATTAAAGTTAGTAACCAAAATTACTGTATAATTCTAAAACACTGATGATGTTTGCACATAATAACCTAAGCTAATGTGGTACAGACTCAAACTGTAATAATATAAGCTAATAGTATGAAATTTGGAAACGGGTTCCTCATAATAGTTGGCAGTGTGCTCCTAGCAACTGAAAGCAGCACTAATCTGTTGCTTATATGCAAAAGATGCAATGTATTATAAAAGTATTAATGTTCTGCCACATTTTATAATTTTTCTTGTTAAAGCCCCAAATTGCCATGTCCCTTAAACTTGAGTCGAACACAAGCTTATTTGCACTAAAGAGCATGGCCAAAAAATAAATGACAGGGTGGAAAAGCTAGTTGGAACCACTTGAAATAATTGGTTCTAATGAGAGAATTTCACATTTGTCTATTTGAAAGCTATATGATCCAGGCAGACAATCTGTCAGTTCACTAATTTAATAATGCACTTTACCTTTTGTATATATAAGATGTACATTTATGCCACTTGACAGGTGGGATGTGTTTCAATAACTGTGTAGTTAGAATCTATAGGGTGACCTCTTGCATGCATATGTTTGTGTTGGAACTGCTGTAGTAACAAGTTTCCATTAAATCAGTGTAATGGAGAAGGGTAGAAGATGCTTTTGAAATAAATCCCAATACATTTAACAAAGAATTTTAAAGTAGAGTTCATATTTGTATTTTTAAGGACTAGAATCAATTTTAAAAAACCTATTTCTAACTCAGATTAATATTACAGTTGAGACTATATTTAGTTGAGACTCCCCGTAATACCCTGAAAATTGATTTCGGGAATTTGTGCTGACAAATTTTTTTTTGAATGATTCTGTTTCATTGTTGATATGTGTTTAAATAACTAATGAAAAGACAGTACATGACTGTATTAGAATTAAAAGTATGGTTGGCTGACATGGTGTCATTATGAAAACACCCAGACTAAAGAAATAAAATTTCAAATTGAGGAAATGCAAAAAGCCCAAGAACAATTGCTGAGATAAGTATATTATTTCAAAATTTGCAGAAGAACTAACTTTCACCAAACAAAAAGGGTATTGGGGGGCTTAGTGTATCCTTTCATCCTAAAAACTTCCTAACATGTACATTCGAAAACTAGATGATTGTTGCTTAATAATAGGTTGTATGTACTTCACTAAGAAACACTGTGTACTAACAATTCATCAAGAGTATGCTATATTTACTGCATTTATTTTATATCTGTGGGTAAGAATACATCATAAATAGTCATCCTATCTTAATATAATCATGTATTTAAATTGTAATTTTGCAAATATTTTCAGTAAAATAAACATTTATTTGAGCTGCACAATTTGAAGAGGATGCAATTGGAATATACCCTTAGACACTCATTTTTAACAAGCAGCTACCACTGAAAAATGTACAATCATTCCTTTAGGTTTTGTTTTGTGGTTTATTAATATGTTAAGTGAATAGGACCTCATTTGAATTCTTAAGTGGTGTCCTGAAGATAATTTTTCATAAATGTAAGATTTCTTTTCCTGCTTATTTTGAAATGCCTTTCATTAGAACGATTCATAAAAATCTGATTTCAAGCTTTATGGAAGGACTTTGCTTAGTCACCACATAGTGTGAAATCCGCCTTTACTGAAACACCAAACGTCTTTGGCAGGATAAAAACCTAAAGTAAACCACTAAAAGAAGTTAAAATTGATTCTATGCCAACAGAATAATACAGGTATAAAATATATCACTGCCAAATAAGTTTCTTAAAATCTGTCTGACGTTAAGGATTTCTTGAATCTCATAGAGAAATTAGCGGCCAATGGCTAGCCCATCGGAGAAAGAGAATGAGGATGTTAGCATGCTGTCGAGATGATCCGTGGTCCACAATGTTGTCGCAGTGACGTGCGGGGAAAATGTGTTTTCCCCACTTAATCATGTGAAAACGGAGTTTTTAAAGTTACATAGTTACTCTGTCATAAAGTATATGTACCCACATTTATGTAGGTGGATCTTAGAAAAACAAGATATTCCTATATTTTTTGTATAATGTGAAAAAAAAGTCTTTTTTCTTCATTTGACGTGACTTTTAGGTAATTCAAATTTGTTTTAGTAGTGGGTTTTTCATCAGTATTTTTGAGTAAGAAAAACATAATATTTACATGCTACAGATGGGTAGAAAGTAAAAAGTAGCAACCGATGTTACCAATTTCTTGTATACCTTTCCAGGGTTACTCTGCATGTACAAGCATATGTGTACGTACATATATTCTTTTTAAACATGCAAATGAAAACGTGTCCCATACACTATCCTGTACCCACTAGTATCAATTTTAGATCTGTCATTATGAGTGACTATTTTCCTTTTACTTCGATACCATACTTGATCTAATTAACATAACATTTATGTTATTACCCCAAGAGAACCTCAAGGAAATTTTGAATGATTCCCATTGGTATTTACTTAAAATGCTAATACTATATGTATATATTAATTTTAAAATATATGAATATTGTTTCCCTCCCTGAAGCCTAACCATCTTGCCTTCCTATTTTCCCCCTTTCTTCCAAAGTATTGATCTTCTTCCTGAAGTAATACAGATCAAGACCGCAGGATGTTAAATTATTTAATGGTTACTTTAGATTGTGTTCTCTAATGAAAATCACCCATATTAAAAATGTTAACAAATTAATCACTTTCAGTCAATTTTTTACTGATTCTGTTACTATTATTTTTAGGAAAAAAAACGAGTTTAAGAGCAAACAAGTGCTAGAACTATAGAAAAAGGTTATGTCATGACTGTCAAACTCTTTATTTATTAATATGAGCTTTTATGTTTTTGACAAGAAAGGCATGAGATTATTAATGAATAATTCATCTAACAACTTGGTCAAATCCAGGACTAAACAAAGGGATAAAACTAGCCCTGATTGTTTACAGCACTGACTCCCCATTGACGGAGCCAGAGTCTGTCAGACGTCCTTGGGACCAGAAGGCACGATGATGATCTTGGGAAAGAGTAAAAACCTTGGGGTTAGGAGGGCATAACTAAACCACTCCATTCTGTGCTTGAAAAATATAAAGTAGCAAATATAATTGTTTCAAACTGAAGTTAGTGTGATGATTATTCCTAAAAACGTGAACAAAACTGCTTTAATAGTTCCCCAACTCCTCCCCCCCAAAAAATAATAATTTTTATTCACACCAAAGCAGCATTTAAGTTCATTTTTCTAAGGACCACCAAGAAAAATTGTTATCTGAAAAATTAAAGTTTCCATACTTGAATCCTGAAGGACACTACCTTATTATAAATTAAAGTAACCAAGGTAAAAGATCCAATACTAATAAGATTATCTTAAAGAATATGTGGATTGAGAAAGAATTTTTTTAATGGATTGGTTTCTGAAATTTTACCAAAATGTTAAAAGGTTGAACTGTAGAATCCTACCTTCATAATTGGTGGCATGATTTTCTGTTTGTAAAATGTGAGAGGTGTTGTTAGAAAACAGGATCCTCTTAAAAATATATTTTTAAAGTATAAGAAAGTTTGCGTCTTTTATTTTAATAACAAATAATTATTCTCTGCAGAATCTGTAACATTGGCAAAGGTTATTGGATAAACATTGGATATTCACTTGTTTAAGTTTAAGATGGTTTATATGTATTGTTTCTTATTTGAAGAGAGGGGTCAAAAGGAAGGTAAATTCACCTTCAGGAATGAGTTTTGCTTAAATTTAGTCTAAAAAATATTAACTATTTCCAATAGTTTATTCAACAAGTTTTACTTGTTGAATTATGTGCTTTGTGGTAAATTATGTTTTAAAAACTACTTTCTTCAAATGTCCCTTTAGAAAAAGTTCTCACTCTTATTGAGGCCAGTGGCATTTACCAGTGAAGAAAAACTTACTCATAGTGAGTTCATTAGCACTGCTACAGTGAAGTTGGCTTATGGTGTGACTGAAGGAAATACTAACTTAAATGGAATATACAGTTACTGCTTTAATGTTGTTGACTTTTTGCTAACATTGACTAGGAGTTGTCTGTCCTCTCATTTACCCCTTTATACTTGGCTTCTGTGTTATTCGATCCAAAGTTTTCATTGTTCCCAGAAAACATTAGGGGCAAAGAAAAGGGATAGTAATCCCTAAGAACAGAGTTTATAGTGTTTAAAAGTGAGAGTTGCTCAATGTGTGAGTTTGGAGAGCAGGGCGCTGTTGTTGGTTTTTGTCTTTATCAAAATTATGGCATAAATCTGGTTATTTTATTTGATCTGATTAAAGTCAAAATTTCTTTTATCTGAGATGCCTGCATTAGAAATATTTAGTATTTTCCTTTTCTTAGAGAAAACGGTTCTGTGGGATAACACTGTCCTTCAGGAGACTATCGGTTATTTGTTGTGGAAGTGCCGAGGTTGTCACCTAGAGGTAGCCAATATAAAAGAGGAAAGAGAAAAGAGAATGGCGGTGCCTGGTTATTTTGCTCGCCTGTGACAAAAGAAGTCACTGTAACAGCAATGAAAAGACATAAGTCATTCTCAGAACTCAATCCCTGTATATTTAACCTTTAAAAGAGCATTTGAGGAAGAATAACAGTACCTAATTCTGCCAGTGTATGGCCTGACCCAGAGCAAATTATTTGACTTCTCTTGAATGGCTTCCATATGTGTAAAAAGAACAAGATTGTGCAGAAAGGGTAAGGTTCTCTCCGAACTTTTTAAATGCTCTATCCATGGAGCGGGAAAGAAAAATATAGATGGAGAATACCAGAATTGGAAAGTGTGGGAGATTCTTTCTTTATATTAAAAAGAACTATAATAATATAGCAACCTGTGGTGATACCGCCCCCAAAAAACGCAAAAGTGTCAGTTTTATGTATATATTGGTTTAGCCACACAAAATAAAATTTTGTTCCTATTTCTTCTTAAGGCCCAATTGTTGTATACAAACTACATAGCTACCCTATGTTTTGATTTTTTTTTAAAGAAGTATTTTTATTATCTCTATGAGGTCTCATTCTTTGGAATCATCACTTGTTTCTATACATCCATAATCATTTCTCATATTCTGCATGGCAAAAGAATTTTAAAAATTAACATCACTTCTTGAAATGTCATTGTTTCTAAAAATAACTATAAATTGCATTGCTAAATAATACACTGCAGCTATCTTTGCAGTGGTCCCTGAGAATCAAGTACTGCTTTTGACCTCTTTTTCCTTGGTCCTATTGCACATCCTGTGTCTCAAATAATGACATTTAGCAAGGAAAATAAGGAAGGACACTTAACTGGGAACACCGTGGGTCTACTTTAGAGGACTTATAAGTAGTCAGGTATGCAAAGATAAGACATCATAATGGGTCTGTTTCTTTGCTCTTAGCCTTGAGACTGCACAGGTTGATGATTGGAGGGGAAGAGAAGCAGCACAGGAGGTCTCTGTCTAGAGGCATTTACTTAGGCACACGGTTCTTGGGTATGCAACCCTACCCTACTGTCAGCAGGGGGGATTAAAAGAGAGTGACCCCTTAGACGTCTCTTGGTGCCTGTTTGTTTACCAGAGACAATATTTAAGAGTAACCAAAGTATATTTTGAAGTGTATACACATGTGTATTTTGTTCATGTCTTCCCTCCTTTTCCTCCCTGCATACACTGTAACCTGTTAGAAGTGGCTAAGAACATTAACTTCTTCCACTACGACCATGGCCCTACTCCATCCTATTTATTTGTTGAGGTGACAGTTAAAACAACAAAGACTGAAGCTGCTCTTTAAAAATGTATAAATTGTTCTATGAGCTAGATCTATAGACTGTGAGAAAGAAGGGTTATTCACTCAACTAATGTCAACACTATTACCATATTTCTATATAACATTTTAGGATGTATAAAAACATTCCACTTGGGATGATACGGATTGAAAGGTCCTTTACTCCAACTTTTCAATACTCAGTGGATATTCAGAAAATGTTTTGACTAGTGTGGTTGACAGGTAATTTCAGCAATGATTTTAGCCTCTAGGAGAATTGCACTATGATCATTTTTGAAAGAGAAGGTGGTAATGAAAGGAAGAGTCAAATGTATTAGTACTGATAACTATTACATATTGAATACTCACCATATATTAGGCATTGCTGGGCCCCATATATCTACTATTTCAATCCTCATAACAACCCTCTTATCATCTCCATTTTAATATTCCAGAGGTTTAGAAACTGGCTCAATATTTTAGAACTAATATATTTGAACCCAAATTGACAACAGGCAAAGATTGTGCTCATTCGGGCCACACTAACCTTAAGAATTCTGAAATTTAGTCTGCTGACTAACAGAGCACAGGCTACCCCCAACCCCCACTATAAATAAATCTGCCTCGGATTGCTGGAATTCTTTTATCCCAGTCTGTTTCCTATAAATGGGACTAGTTCATCCAAGAGACATTTACTTGCTTACAGGAGGGTTCATCTAGTTGGTAGTTGGTTAAAGTATGATGCTAATAAGTGCAATTTATTTTATCTTTAGTATAGTTTTTACAGATTGAACCTCTAATTTCAACCAACTATCAATGTTTCAAATAAAGGTCAATAATTTTTAAAGGCATCAGATGAAAATGTAAATAGATCATCTCAATTCTACCCATAAGGGCAGAGAGAAAACAAATTACTCTTCACAGTGGGTCTACAATTTTATTTTCACGAGCCAAAAACAACTGGTTATGTTAGATCAGTTGAAAATAAATCTAATCTATGTCAGAGTTTCACTGATTTTTTGCCACTTTTCCTGCCATCTTGCTCTTCCTACATTGTTCATTTTCATATTTAATTGCTAAGTTTCCTCTTCTTTGACTCCAGCAGAAAAAACTGAAGTCACTACCCTACTTATAGGTAGACATTTTTCTCTAGTACTCTAACCCAGCAGTTTCCAAACTTTGGTGTGGTTAAGGATCACCTAGAGGGTTTGTTAAACCACCGATTGCTGGCACCCACCTCCAGTCTCTGTTCCCTGGGTCTCCAGGGACGGGCGACAGAGGATCAAAACTTGGCACTTCTGACACATTCTCAATGCAGCTCCTACGGAGACCACACTTAAGAACCACTGCTGTAGGCTGATGTGATTTTACCTTAGCTACAAAAGGTAGTGAAGGAGAAATTTGGCCAAAACCAATGGAGGTAGCATCTTGGTAGAAAGAAGACTCAGTGCTACTCATTCTGCCTTGCAAAGTTTACAAATCCCAAAACAAGCAACATTTTTTATAAGTTGACTAGAGCTTAGGTAAAAATTCTTTCCTTTTTATCCTTCCACTACATTTAATAACTTTTCTTAGTTCCCTTGGATTTTTGACAGCCATCTTGAGATAATTCTGATGGGAAGGAACAATTATGAATCCATATGTGTAAAGCTTAGCTTTCAAGTTTAAGGGGACAAGCACATTTCTAATTTATTAGATAACTCTGGTGTATAAGTCTGAGCAGAGGAAAGTGAATAATTTCTATACTCAAGGATGAATATTAAATATTTGGACTTTAAGAAAACTTACAATCAGTTTAGCCATTTAATTTTACATATTGGGACCTGTGATGGCACTCAGATGGCCCGTAATTATTAAACTAGGGTAAATAAACAAAATAAAGGCTAAAGCTTAAAATACTGATTATCTCTTAAGATAGATGTGGTAAGAATTATACTAATTTCTTTTAAAAACATATTTTCACCATCTTCATGTGTCCTATCTATATGTATAGGCTTAGAGGACCTATACAGATACTGTAGTATGTTTATGGTACTTTTTAAAGATTAACAGTTGTACTCATTGATTTCAATTAAGAAATACTTCACCTGAACACTCATTGAGTGTATTATTTGAAAATATCTAATATATTTTAAAATAACTTATGTTTGCCAACCTGTAGATATTCTATAATTAATGTGTTGATCAAAGTTAACAAAAACCATATTTTATATATTAATCTATACAATTAATATATATAACTACACATAACCTCTTAATAGCTGTTTTGCTAGTAGATCACATCCTATTGGAAATACTAAATTAATTCATTTACAGATATTTGGCAGTTCTGTAATCTTATTAAGGTCTTTTTGCAACTACTGCCCCCTCAATGATTAGTGTTTCAAAGCAATGAATGAATTCCTAACTGTGAAAAGATTAACCCCTGACATGATGGAGATAGTGACAGCTCAAAAGGATCACTACAGGTACTGTAACTTTCTTTTAATTATTCTGTTTGTATTATTGCTACAACTTAAATTTTAGATTTAAAAAAAATTTAAGTCTTAGAATTATAGTTTGAGTAGGCTTTTGACAGAATAGAGATTTTGGTAGATTTGTAGATTTCAGCTCAACATGAGAACAAACTTCAAGGAGCAGAGTTACCTCCATGTTACCAGAATTATTTAAGGCAGAGACTAGATACGCACTTCACATAAGATGCTAAAGGGAATTGATAAATCAGGAAAAAATGGATTGCTATTACCTTGAAGATTGTTTACAACTCTTGACAGAATTTTGGGACAAATGCTTGGAACTCTTGTATTCAGGGTCTTTGTTAATTTACCAAGTTGAACAAAGAAGTGTGATTTCAATTTTTCTAGTATTATTCTGAAACATATTAAGAAAAAACTCATTTCCTCCCATCCCTTGTTATTGCAACATGATATAAGATAGGTTTTATGAAATTTTCCCTGCAAAATTAAATCTAGCTTTTATAATTTTTATAAGAAAATTTTTACTTTTAATCAGTTTTTAGAAACATATGAAAGAATAAATTTAGTATATATATATATATTGCTGTTTCAAAAGTATCTGCTATGGGTTTATTTGGAAAGACAGATGATACAGTAAATTGGAAAACCAAATTATTGGATATTATCAAATAAAGTTTCTAGAAATCCAGATTAAATTCTACTTAAATGTTGAAGCAATGAAATAATTTCATTCTCCTTTTTTTCCCATGCACTACTACTTTAACATAAGGTGAAATAAAACATAGTTTTCTAATTTCATCTTAAAATTTCTATATTAGAAAATAAATTTCCAAGTAAGTTGATTATTGCTGCAAATAACATGTGTGGTTCTCTCTTTAAGAGTTCAAGGCTTTGTTAAGGGTAGAAGGGTAAATTCTGGGATCTAGTATGAACCAGTGTGAAACTCAGTTCTCACTTGGAGGTCCACTTTTTCATGGAGGTCACTTTTCCCAGTCATCTGTGTTTTCTCCTGATACTGTAACGTTTCCAAACTTCTAGTGGACAAATAATATCTTTTAGAGAGAGATCTGAGTGAAATGTATTACATCAAAGTCTATAAACTCTACCTGTATTACACATTTCTAAATATTTAGTTAAGTAAATTTTACTGTGCACAAATACCACGTGTGTGAATGTATATGTGTAGATTACAAGAGCTCAGTCCTTCCCCAATCCTTTTCCTGCCCTTAGAGAAGTAAAGCTAAATTGCTTTCATCATGCTTGTTACTACAGTTGATTGGCTGCCCTAAAGTCCTATGTAGAGAATTTGAAATCTGCACTTGGAAGGAAAGAGAGAAGAACAGCATTCATGCCAAATATTTGCTTTTTGTCACACCTGCTATAGAGTTGTGAAAGTTCTCACCAAAGATCTAACACTTTCAAGCTTGACCCAACAGCTGGCTCTTGCAGCCCAAACTACCATTTGTCTCACCTCAGAATGTATCTCTTGTCATACTTCTAAGAGATTGCTCTAATCCAAAAGTCCCTCCTTTAAAACGGCAGAAGAATCTTCAGTGCACCTCTGGGGAACCCAGAGAATCACGGCCCTGATTATATCATCAAGAATACCCGCAAGCGTTCAACTCTGTATTTGCCTCTAATGAGTTCTAACATCCATGAAAATGACAGCAGTTTCTCCCTTTAAAATTTAGTTCATTCTCAAATATTAATGTCCACTGTGTATTAAAAATGCAGATTCTCGTCCCCATCCCCAGAGACTCTGATGTGGTTGGTCCAGAGTGGGGTTCAGAAAATGCCCTTTGTGACACCGGTGTTCTGGAAGCTGTTCTTTGTCATGGACTTAAACTTACCTCCTTCCCTCCATATTTTTTCCCCAAATGGAATTGTTTAGGTTTTAATACTATCAGCCATAAGTAACACTATGGGGCAATGATTTTTTTTGTTATGTTATTAAATACAAGTGATATCTAGGGTTTGCTTTAAACAACAAAAGGCTAAAAACTTAAATCCAAGTATTTAAGGTTTTGTACTATCATTTTGTCCAGCTTTCTGGGCAATAATCACAGGTAATGCTAGTTTCTCCCCACCTCCCAAACTCAGATTCAAACTGCTGATTGTACGCTCCGCAGAATTCACAGCCAAAACATTCTGAGCCTTTCCAGCCTCAGTTGAGTTCACAGGTGATTTGTCTTTCACTTTCTCTCAAGTTGACCTGGTAAAGTTCAAAGGACCTTTCTCAATCTTTTCTTAAAGATGTATACTTACAATTTATTAGAAGTCGAAATAATATCCTTAGTCAGTCTGAATACCTCACTCTTCTGGTCTTGTTCAACCTCTTTTTGTTGTGGTTATAAAGAAAAAGCACATAATGTAATTTACCATCTTAACCATTTGTTATTAACCATTTCTAAGTATATTAAGTATATTGACCTTGTTGTATAACAACTCTCCAGAATGTTTTTATCTTAAAAAACTGAAACTGTGTCATCCCCTGGCATCCACCATTCTCCTTACTTCTCAATATTTTTTTAATAAGCAAGATATGCTTAACCCTTTTCCCATCAATGATAGGTTTATAGTTACAGCCACTTAGCTCTCCAAGGATAGTTCTTATAGTATTCTCTATTGATGTAATTCTCACATATAAAAGGTTTACAATTAAAAGCAATTGTGCTCATGTTAAGAGATCTTTATAGTCTTTGGGTGACTGCAAATAAAGAATATTTTTTGTCCTGATTTACAGGGAAAGCTAACCCCTTATTCCGCATGAGGCCTAGAGGACTCCTGAGGGACACTTTGTCTTTGTTTGTTTGTTTGTTTGTTTATTGAAGTTCTGAGGTTAGACTTACCATGGCAATTAGGCATAAATCCTGGAACTTCTGTAATTTTTTAATTATATTTTATTGATTATGCTGTTACAGCTGTCCTGATTTTTCCCTTTTTGCCCTCCTCCACCCAGCACCTCCCACTCACTCAGAAAATCCCCCCACCATTGTTAATCTCCCTGGGTCATGTGTTTAAGTTCTTTGGGTGCTCCACTTCCTACACTGTGCCTCCATGGGCTGCATCCCCACAGCTATCCTGTGACTACCTATTTGTACTTCTTAATCCCATCACCTCTTCACCCCCACATCTCTCTCCCATCTGGCAACCATCAAAATGCTCTCCGTATCCATGATTCTTTCTCTGTTCTTGTTTGCTTAGTTTGTTCTGTAGATTCAGTTGTTGATAGACCTGTATTTATTATCATTTTATTTATAGTTTTCATCTTTTTAAATAAATCCCCCTAATATTTCATATAATAATGGTTTAGTGATAATGAACTCCTTTAGTTTTTTCTGATCTGGGAAGCAATTTATCTGCCCTTCGATTCTAAACTATAGCTTTGCTGCATAGAGCAATCTTGGCTGTAAGTCTCTGCTTTCATGACTTTGAATATTTCTTGCCAGTCCCTTCTAGCCTGCAAAATTTCTTTTGAGAAATCAGCTGACAGTCTTATGAGAACTCCTCTGTTGGTAACTAACTTCTTTTCTCTTGCTGCTTTTAAGAATCTCTCTTTATCTTTAACCTTTGGCATTTTAATTATGATGTGTCTTGGAATGGACCCCTTTGCATCCATCCTGTTTAGGACTCTGTGCTTCCTGGACTTGCATGTCTATTTCCTCCACCAAATTAGGGAAGTTTTCTTTTATTACTTTTTCAAATAGAATTCCAATTTCTTGCTCTTTCTCTTCTCCTTCTAGCACCCCTATGATGAGAATGATGGACCTCTTGAAGTTGTCCCAGAAGCTGCTTATACTATCTGCATTTTTTAAAATTCTTTTTTGTTCTTGTTCTCATTAGTTGTTTTTTGGTTCCTTATGTCCCAAATCATTAATTTGATTCTCAGCTTCATCCACTCTAATCTTGTTTCCCTGTAAATTATTCTTATTTTCGATTAGTGTGTCCTTTGTTTCTGACTGGATATTTTTTATGCTGTTGAGGTCCTCACTAAGTTACTTAAGCATCTTTATGACCGGTGTTTTGAACTCTGCATCTGATAGATTGCTTATCTCCATTTCATTTAGATCTTTTTCTGGAGTTTTTATCTGTTCTTTTATTGGGGTCATGTTTCTTTGTCTCCTTGTTTTGGCAGCCTCCCTGTGTTTGTTTCAGTATATTAGGCAGAGCTGCTTTGACTCCATGTATTGGTAGCATGGCCTAATGTAGTAGGTGTCCTGTAGTGTCCAGTGTCACAACCTCCCCTAACACCCAAGCTGGGTTCTCAAGGTGCACAGTTCCTGTGGACTGAGAACACCCTCTTCTTGTAGTTGATCCCTGGTTGCTGTTGGCAGGTCAATGAGAGGGATTTACCCAAGCCAGTCAGCTACAAGATTGGCTGCGACCTCTTACCACCAGCCACTATCCTCCATGAAGGATAGCTGTGCAGGGGTAGGGTGGTGATGCCTGGATATGGTCTGTAGCTGTCCACTGGGTGTACTGGCCCTGGGGTTTCCTGGGTGATGCAGGCCAAGGTTGGCCCCCACCTATGTTTTACTTAGGGCCACCCTGCCTGAGCTATAAAGCAATCTGAGATGGCCACTACTTGTGCTGGGGTTGGAGATTCCCAGGTGAAGCCAAGCTGTGAATCTAGGCTGGCTGCTGCTATTGCTGAGGCTGGGGCTCACTGAGGCTTGCTGTTGCTTATTGGAGAGGATTTAGGAAGTTGTGCAGCAGGAGCCAAGACTGTTATTCATATGGAAAAGCAGCTTGGGTGGGGCCATAAGCTGGGTGGCGCAGAGACTCTGGGGATCACCAAGGTGGATCAGTGTTAGCCAGGTTGATGGAGTCTCAGCTATGGCACTGGCTTGCTGGCTCTGTGAGGGGAGGTCCTTAGAAAAGGACCATGGCCTCTGCTTGCCTTGATGCCAGCCACTTCAGTTCCTCCCTTTAAAATATCACTGGTGCCTGACAAGTGCTGCCCCAGTACTGGAGCTCAGAGGGAGTGAGCCTGAGTAGGTGAGTCCGTGTGTGGGTTCTTCAAGAGGCACTGCTTGGGGCTTCAGTAGTTTCTTCCACTGACTCAATCCCTACTGTTTTTTGCAGCAAGAAGTTCTGGGGATTTATCTTTCTGGCACTGGAACCCTGGGCCAGGGGACTGGTTTAGGCTGGGGCTCCTCACTCCTGAGATTTCTCTCCTGAATTTTTATCCACTACATGTGTGTGTGGGACCAGCCCGTTCCTTATCTGTGTCCCTTCTACCAGTCTGAATGGATGTGGTTTCTTTAATTCAGTGGTTGTCAGACTTCCATTCAACTCGGTATCTGAAGGTTCTGAGGGATGGTTGTTCTATATTTTAGTTGTAATTTTGATGAGGTTGTGCAGAGAGGTGAGCCATGTCTGCCTATGCCGCCATCTTGGCCTGAAGTGAGGCCAAGTTTCTGTACATTTTTGCTCTACACATTCTAGGAATGTTTTTGCATTACCTATGAAGTAGATTGGAAATTATTCTTGAATTTGACAGTGTTATTCTTCAATAAATGATTTTAAAATCTTGGCTTAGTACAATATGAAAGTGTTTACCTTTATGCAGCCTGATTAGAATAATAACTGAGGAGGAAATAGGCATAAATAAAAGTGATGTTTCTGCAAATGGAATATTTCAGATGTTATTTTCAAACTCCTTTGCAGTATGAAAAACCTCGACCCAAGAAACATTCTTAAAACTCTTTATTTTTTCAAAAGCAAAAAATTTGTCTTCCTCTGCTATTAAAATTTTTTAAGAAATCCATAAAGATTGACACCTTAATAGCAATATCCTTCTAAATAACCAGAAATGCTATAATTATGAGCACTATGCTTAGGATTTTGATATAGAAAAAGATATACCTTCTCCTGGCCTCAATTATCTTGAAACTAACACAAAAACTGGTTGATTGTGATTTTTGAATAATGATGACTGAATCTTCACCTTATGGATATAACAATTTATAATATCAATGTATTCTCATGTTTCCAGACCAGTGCAATTTATTAGAGCAACTTAAAATAATTCCTTAATTTTTGTAGCATCCAAATTTTTCTTGAATGCCCTGCTGCAACATATTGATAGTATTTACTTGAAAGAAAATTCTTTTAAATGACTCCCATTATTCCTTTAATTTCCATTATGAAATCGGAAAGGTGCTCTCTGCAAGGAGGAGCAGATTCTGGGAACGACCTGCGGTGTGTCTGGTTCAGTAGCACACTAAGCAATCACTTCTTTTCCTGTGCATTGCTCCCATCACTGTGTAAGATCTTTCTTCTTTGCTTACCGCTAGTGCTCCTGCATCACAGAAGTTCACATAGTCCTCAGGGCACATGCACACTATCAGCAGCCTAGAATTCACCCTCTCCTCTGAATTTGCTAACATAAACTAAGCTACCTGTAGGACTCTTTCATATAGCAAATCCAGCCTGAAAATTCCCCAAGTCCTGAGCTTTTTTTTGTTTGTTTACAGAAAGGAAAGTCGGGGGGGGGGGGGAGAGAGAGAGACACGTCAATGTGCTTTGCCTCTTGCACGCCCCTTACTGGAGACCTGACCCACAACCCAGGCATGTGCCCTGACTGGGAATCCAACCAGTGATCCTTTGGTTCGCAGGCTGGTACTCCGTCCACTGGGGCACACCAGTCAGGGCAAGTCCTGAACTTTTTGGGGACAATTATTTAACTACTTTGTCGATTATGGTATTGAACTTACTTAGGCTAAAGGATGCCTTTTTGTTTTATAACAACTAAAGCTAGTTTGCATTATTGTTCTTCAAGTATTATTAAACTGTATTGTTATTTAAGGGATACTTTGGGTCATTAGGTAGCTATGTAATTTGGTTAGTTAATCAACCATTTATTGTTTGACTCATTTTTTTAAAAAAGACTGAAATATTACATTCAATAACATACCAAGCTGGGATGCAAGCATTACCTTCCATAGGGTGATTTGCTTCTGACTTGAGACATATTACATAAAATCTACATTATATTTGATGGAAATTTTTTATATTTCATGTGGAAAAATTAATTTTAAACACAAAACTTGATCCTTAAATTAGATTTTCAATAATTCAATTCGAAATAACAACTTAGTTTCAATCATTTTGTTACAAAATAACTATAAAATGAATATGAATGCTAAATTACTCGCTATATTTATGTTTGTCCTATAATGGATAAAGCCAAAACAATCCTAGCTGTGTATCATTTGGACAATTATTTTGAGCGTTCGTGGCATTTAAAGAACCTTGCCTTTGTCCTCCTGGCGCGCAGCAGTGTGGTGTAGAGGTAAGGGTACAGTGGTGTCGTTCAGAAGCCCTGGCTCCGTGCCTGTTAGCTGGGCTTGGGGCAAGTCATTTAATCTCTGTACACCTCAGCTTGCTTATCCCTCAGCTGTGGAGACTGGGTCAGAAGAGGTGACCCCTGAGAACCCTCTCAATTTCTGTATCCCTAGAATCAGAGAAACTCTTCACAAAATTACCTTGGACTTCCCTCTGTGGCCTTTCCTCACTTTTCTCCAGATCCTCTTTGTTTCATCTGGCATTTATTGAACATCTTTCCTTCTTGGCATCCTTCATACTTAGTAATCGTTGCTTCGCAAACGTGTTCCAGTGCCGTTCCTCGAAGTTGCCCAGACCCCTTTTGACCCTGCCACTTCATTTCGGCCCTGTACACAAGCCTTTAAATAGGCAGTTCTTCCGGTTCCAAAAGGTGTTTTTTAGACACTCTAAAACTTGATTAAATGTATTTAAAATTCTAAACTTACTAGTTTCCCAAATAAAATCCTATTGTCTCATTTTGAATTTAAGTTTGAACTCAGAGACTGTTTCTTCCTCTATTCCGTTCCCCTCTGTACTTGGCACTGCGCTGATTGCTGGCATCACCTCTCTTCACTTAAAACCCACTGTTCCTGTTCTTGTTTTGCCTTTGGAATCTTGTCGCTTCAGGATCACAGAACTGAACAGACAAATCGAATGGACACAAGTGGAAGTAAAAGTGATCATTTAAAAGCCTGATAAGAAATGCTACATCGCCTTACTTCAGAAAAGGACTCACACGTTGAGGGGTGGTAGAACATGGCATCTTTTGTGTTCCTGCACATCCTGAATTTCACTTCAAAAATATTCTTTCCCTTGCTTTATAAATAAATGATCCAGTTCTCTTCACTCAATGGATATTGAGTGGCTCCTCGGTGCCAGGCCTACGCTGAGGAACAGAAATACAATAGTTTACAAAATGGAAATATTCCACTGCCGTTAGCTTTGTGCACCATATCCAAAACTGTTGGATTCAAAGCAGCTGTTGGAGCTTAATCAGGCTTTCATTTTTTATTCAACAGATATTAATCCGATTTTCTGCCAAGTGTCAGGCAGTGCATTGGTATACATGAGAAGCGTGTTTGAGGGTATCCGTTATAAAATGTTGTGTGTCATTTTCCCTTTAACAATATATCCTTTAAATATGATTATCTACATTCTGTTATAGTGCCCAAAATATATTTCATTGGTGCAAATTTAGAAAACTACAGTGGTACTGTTTTAGACAATAATTCTGTCTTCCCCATGCCAAATCTCTTTTGATGTCCTAGGATGAAACTAATAATTCTGTTTCATCTCATGTGCCTACCATATTCAAGTGGTAATGACTTCCTGAGCTCTGGGTTGGAGACGACCGTGAAGCCCCATGAGCATGGGGGATTCAGTTGGGGAGAGAATGAGGAAGGCAAGGAGTAGCGACAGTCATCTCGGATATCTGCCGTCTCTTCCCTGGGCTTTTGTGTTCATCCTTCCGTTCATTTATTTCACTCTCATCACATACATAGTATCTTCACAAACTCCTTTTCTGTCCATATGTCTGGTTTACAAAACTCCATCACTGTTCTCAACTGTGGCTGTTTCACCAATGTCTTAGCCACATGAAACAAGCCTGATCCTAACGTGACTGTTAGTAAGTCCAAAATTGTGATAGTTTTCACTGTAGATACACTGCAATGAACAGCCAGTAATGGGTAAATTCATTTATTTACTGGTACAAAGTATTCATTTGTCCTGAAGGTTTTTCCATAGCTGGCCATTAATTCTGAAATATTTTCTAATTAAATTAAGTGTAAAAAGAATATGAAATTTTAATTCTAATAATTCACATATAATTTCACATACTTTTTGAAATTCTTTCATGTATTGAATCTCATTTTATCCTGATGGAAATACTGACTTAGGTTAGTTTACTTTAATCCCACTAACCTCAATGAACAGATGGAGAGAGCATGGCCAGGCAGGTGAAAGGACTTACGGCGATCCCCTAGTGGCATAATCAAACACCAAGGTTTATAAAATGCCCACTGCTCATTGAAGCCTTTGTGTTAACAGTCTGGAGACTTGAAATGGTAAACTTGAAATCAGATTTTGGTAAGATTAAATATATGTTTCTATAGCTAATTTAAATAATTTTTAAAAACGTATTCTACGTAATTTCCTAGTTTTGACACTTCTTTAGCCTCAATTCGGCACTCATTCAACCATCAGTTTCAGCCCGGCAGAAGGCATAAGGCATTATGTAGGTACTCGGCACACGCAAACCACTTGCCTAGATTCAGTCTCTCCTCTTCAGGTCATGAGTCTTTGACCCCTCCTCGCTATTTAGTCTCACAGCCTGGGCTTCCCTCTCCGTGGGCCTTCCAGACCTTGACCCCAGTGACTAGGATGCAGATAGAGTCCTCCCTGCCCTTCTGGCACAGCCTTGGCATAGCACCTGCCCTGCAGTGCAGCCGTCGAAAAAATGTCACTCTAGTTAGATAATTCAGAGGATAAAACTACAGTACTTCATTTGCAAGTAAATTCAGTTAATAATTAAAAATCAACAAGAGAATGTTTTCCCTCCACTCTTACAAACCAGAGGTAAATGATCACATAAGTTGGAAGTGGGCTTTTTCAAAAACCAGTTGGAAAGGGATGTTCTGAGTTTTTATCACATTGACTCAAGAACCCACATGTTTTTCATGTTATTATACTGCGATTATAGCTGTTAACCATGAAGATTCCAGAGCACGGAAGTATTCTCATTCACACACAAAACCTAACCATGCTCACTACATTATATTTATTCAAGATGCAACCAGATTCTATTTCAATAGGGTTAAATAGAGCATTGTAGTTAGAGCTCTGTTGACTAGGAAATTCCATGAAATAAAATGACCTTGTCCCCTGGCATTCCCATGGTTTGGTAGTATGACGGAGGCATTGGCAGGCTGAATTCTAAATTCTTATATGCTGATTGAATTTTTTGTTTGCATATTTTTGTGGCCCTAAAAGTTTCATATTGGCTCAACCTGCACAAATTCTCACACAGTTACAAATACAGAAAGATCAATATGCCTAAGATTATCAAAAAAAGAGCTTAATAGAAGTTCCACATTTGCTTTTTGCTATGACACGAATAAAACAACAATAATTTTAATCCGTTTCCTTCACCCTCTTAAGCAACAGCAATGATTTTGGCTGTATTGTTAGGTGCGGTGTCTCCCCTACCCCCAGTCATCAGGCAGTCTCAGTGGCCCTAGTACAGAATAGTAAAGAGCACAGACTTGAATGTCATCCAGTCCCGGGTTCAAATCCAAATTCTGTCACTTATTGTGAAATTGGAGGCAAATTATACAACTTTATGAATTATTGTGAGAGTTTATTCAGTCAGCATGCAGTTGATTAATTATTAATGGTTCACTGTGTGCTGGGCAATCATCTGAGTCCAGAGGATGGATCAATAACAAAACAGATAGGGTCCACAGAACCCATAGTCAACCAGAATTCTGTTAAAGACAATTAAATGTCTTAAGATACATGGAGATGTTAGCAAAGTTTCTGTCACATAATAAGCATTTAATAAATTAAATGACATCATTATTCTTTGCAGCCAGTAAAACGGACCCATTCCCTAGAAAGTATAACAAAATTGATGCAAAATTGGAAGAGAGCCTCCTTTCACCAGAGGAACGCTCAGGTACAGCAGTAGCAAGGGAGGTGGGCTAGTTACCATCTTTTGAAACTGTTTTCAGTCGAATATGAAAGCGCACAACTGTGTAGGCAGGCATTTCTCAGGAAACAAAACACTAACTTTATAAAAGAAGAAGTCATAAATAATTACACTTCATCGAAATCAAATTTTTCTGCTCATCAAAAGACACCACAAAGAAAAATGAATAAGCTAGCCACACACTGAAAAATATTGAAGCATATTTTATTGCTGAAGAAACTCAGAACTGCTTTGTTTTCTTTTCTTAAAAGATATAATGAATCAGTTTGCCTGATTTGGGGACCACTGGCCCTACTAGTAAAAGGATTCCACTCACCAGTTTCCTTGTATTGGTGTAGGTGTTTTCTTGTCCAGATCTCCCATCAAATTTGGTGTGGTTTTTTTTGCTTGCAGGAATCTTTGGAGTAATGTAACACCTGCAGTTTGTAACATAGGAAAAGATTTAAAATATGTGATCTGTTCAAAATCATTTAACAAGTCATTTCAGAGCATGAACTAGCCCTTATTAAGTGGTCCTGCCACTGCCCAATGTCTATTACCGTATTTTGCAGTGTATAATATGCAATTTTTTGCCCAAATTTTTTAGGGAAAAATAGGAATTATATATAGGTCATACTAATTCTGTATCTATATAAATGTTTTTAATTCTTTTATTTATGCTTATGTGTTAAAAGCATAACACTAGAAAGCAATAACGATATCTGTATGCAAAATAATACCCTAGAACTTTTTTAATTGAATTAAGAAATTAAAAGATTTTTTCCTGAAAGTTTGGGCCAAAACCATGGGTGCACATTATACACAGGAGCACACTCTACATGGCAAAGTAGGTTCTTTGCTCCCAAACCAGTGGGAGATAGTATCTGAGATTCATTCAAAATATTTTTCTTAGCCAGAAGAGTTTTTTCACCTGATTATTTTCAAGTTGTAAACATGATTACCAAATTATGTTTGTGGTTCCTTTTGACTCTAAAGAAATATGACTCTGAAGAATGACCTTTCTGATGATCACTGGTTTTAGGATAGTCAAGGGACCGTTAGGGTTGAGGCCCAGTTGCTATGGTAAAGATGCTCTTGCAGACCATCATCTTGAGACGGAGCTTTTCCTCATTTCACAGAGTCTTGAACTGTATTTTTTCTGCCTTCTTCCACTTGGTGTTCTGTTTTCCTTTGGTGTTTATGAACCTTTAAAACTCATTGTCTCAGATATGTTTACATGAAACATCTCTCAGCTATCCATTCTATTCATTACCCAAGTTTTTATTGTTCACTCTAAAGACCCAAATGATGTCCTTTAATATCATTACTTGGTTTTTTAAAGGAAAATTATATAGCTAAAAATATAGGTTATCTCATATCAATTTTTTGCTGTTTTACAATTATGTCAATTTATAGTTATGTGATTTCTGTGTCACAGTAGCAGTCGCAGCTGTAATGACGCGTGGCTTAAGTGTTTCAGAGAAATGCTTTATTTTTTTTACTCATTAAGGGTGTGCCTGTGCTTTTTCTTTTCAATCATACTGAATTTTTAATGTGCAATAAGAAGACAGTGTGTGAGGTAGGAAATGGCAATTTGAGGGAAATGAAAGCATTCATTCATTTATGCAACAAATACTTAACTGAGTTTCCTCCCACAGGCCAGGCATTATGCTAAGGAAATTGCTTACTTTTTCTTTTTCCCCCTCAAATTTCTGGTGGAGATGATGATGGTTAGTAAAATTCTGTATTTAAAATAGCTTTGTATGAAATGTGGGTGGGTTTATGACAGCATAAACCTTTGGTGAGTTTGAATTAGAATTAGGAAAAAAATTGGAGAAATAATTATCTGACTTTTGATTACAGTTTCAATTTTGCCCATGAATACTTGTCATTATTTGTAGATAAGTTCTACTAAGGATATTACTCTTTTCTCCTCAGTACCAGTAGCATTTTTTTTTACTTATTTATTTCTAGACTTGTCAGATAATGTGATAAGGTTATTCCTGTAGAAAATTGGGAACTCCTGAGACATTTTGACTCTGCACATGACCTCTTTAAAGCAGGTGAACATGTGGCCCCTTAGATATGAAATGATGAGGTAATCATAAATGAGGCCCCAATCACTGGCATTTAAAGTGCTTTTAAAGTGTGATATACCCTATAGATTCTTGATTACACACCCAGAAGCATAAGGTAAAATTTTGTTTCCTTGGCATCTAAATGTTTCAAGTTAATCAGTCTTCTTTCAATACCACTTACTTCACCAGCATCTACTCATCCTTGGAGAACAAAGAGGAAAGGATGGAGGCCATGCCGCCATGCTCACTTTTAAGGAGCATTTGAAACAAGTTTCTATTGATTTTATGACTTTATAAACTAGCATTTTCACAATGACAAATCTGACTTGGAAAACCTTTTCTGTCCTAGGGTAATTTTTCAATATAAGATGGTATATCTTTTCTTAGAACTGGTACATTTAGTATGGCCTGTAAAAGGATTTGTCTTCTTTTTACATCAGTAAAAACAAACAAACAAAATAGCTCTGTTTTGGTTCAGTGCCCTGATATAAATTCCGTGTCCTCTGCACATCGTTAGGCATGGACTCCATTCTCGGATGTGTTGCTATCTCGGGGACAGTGTATAGAGATAAGTTTTTAAATGCAAAAAACAGAAATGCCATCCAACCTCTGATACCTCTGATGCTTCAGCAAGAATGTCATGTTGAGTGGTAATGCTTAACATTTTTATTAAGGTACAATTTACATAAAATGAAATTATTATACTATTCAGTTAGTTTTGATAAATATCAAGACAGAATATTTTTCTCACCCTGGAAAATTCCCATAACCTTCCCAGTCAACACTCCCACAGACTCCCCCTGCATTCTGATTTCCAAAAGCCATTGCTGATCTGATTTGTGCTGCCACAAATTAGTTAGTTTTGTCTATTCTGGAATTTCATATAAATTAACATATATTTTTTGCATTTTGCCTTATTCACTCAGCCTAATAGTTTTTTTCAAGTTCTTTTTATGTATGTATGTATGTATTTTTATTGTTCAAGTACAGTCGTCTCCATTTTCCCACCTCCAATTCCTCTGACCCACCCACCCCTACCTCAGCCTAATAGTTTTAAGATAATCCATGTTGTTCAGTTCATCCGTAAATAGTTCCTTTTTATTGATGATACTTTTTTAAAACAAGCAAGAAAAAAGCAGATCTTCACTGAATAGCTTAATTGACACATACTACTATTAAAGTCATGGCAGAAACCTGTAGTTATAATGGAGGGGACAAAATATCCTCAAGTATTAATGTTAAATGACAATAGTCCTAAAATTCAAACAACTCTCCCACCCTAATTAATATTATATGCATCAAGAGGTACTCTTTGGGGAGACTAAATTATTCCAGAATATTAGGTAAGCGCACTTTAACAGTTGCAATGGCCACAGAACTGTTCTTGTTTCTTCACTTTTATTTCTGCTTTGACCTTTGAAAGTGAAAAATAATTTCAAGTGAGGACATACTTTATGTGATATCTCTATTATCAAAACATGCTGGAAGGAATACTTTATTTTTTAATATGATGCTATCTCAATAGTCTTATGCACTCTTAAAATCATACAACCTTGACCTTATGAACTCAATATTATTATTAGACACTCATTTTGATTCATAGTTCATATAAATGAAAGAAGAATAGATACAAAGAAAGCAACATCCAGACTGTATTTTTGCTTTTCTGAAAGTTCTCATTGAATTTACCTAAACTTTGCAATTTTAAGCAAAGATTCATTGAGATTCTAGGGGGCGGCAATAAATTGAAGCAAAGATTATACTGTGATTCTAGTGGGCCATAGGAAATTGTGTGCCAATACATCCAAAGGGTGAATTTGTGCTTTCTGCTATTGTCTTTTTCTAGAGAATTCTATTCTTACCAAAAAGGAGTCTGAATTTTGACCTAACTAAATAAAGAGGATCGAGCTGGCCCTCGGTTAGTCTGTCCCAATCCTTACCATATCCAACCTTAAGATTCTAAAATAAGGAGCTGCAGAACCACTGAGAGATCCCAGAACACTATGGCATATACCAAAGGCACACACAACAGGCACTTTCTTAACTTTACGGACAGTAAACACCTCAGTATTTATACACAATTCAGCAAGGGAAAGAATACCCAGATGTTACTACAATGGTTATATCAGTTCTATGGGAAAAGGCACGCAAATGAAGTAAGAAGTTTTGCCCGATTCCTGAGAGAGTGTTAACAAAGTTTCAGATTATTCCTATTCCTCAGTCCCTCTCATTCACTTTTCTCATTTCTTTTGCCTTCCTGCCTACCTCTAAAACCAAACACATCCTCTCCTTCTCCCGTCTCATAGTTATTTTCCCAGGGTCCTAAATTATTTTACCATGATCACATTTCACTCTGATGATTTAAAAAATACTGCATTGAAACATCCCTTTAATATGACTGATTTAATGTAGAAGTTATCCTAAGTCTTATTTCTTACCAAAAGGCATTTACATGTGAACTACCAAGAGAATCTCATCAGCGTAGTTTAACCTGTAGGAGGACGTACAGTTCTACCATACTAAGCTTCAGGGATATGTTCTAAACTATAAAAATGACTGCATTTTATTAACTGCATCAAGAGATGCTGCTTTTAAGCAGTATGCAAGAATTCTGTAAGCAGTTTATTGTTATTTTATGTGTAGTAATTAATTGTAAATAACTGCCGATAATGCTTGTTGCCATGTGGGAAAATGAGGCCATGGCCCGTGTTCCCATCTGAGTATCAGCAGTGATATCAGTTTAGTGTTAGAAGGGGGTAAGCCTGATTTCCAGAGCACACGCTGCTTGAAGGGTTTTGGAAAGTCCCCCCTTACCAGCAATTAAAGCTAATAGTAAATCATCTGTTCTCCTATGTATGTATGGTTCTTGCTAATAAAAATGAGATTTCCACATCCTGTTTTTGGAATTAATAATGTTTTTGTTGCTTCTCAGTCAAAATGTTCTAGTTAATAGTTCTCCTTTTTTTTCTGGCAGTATAGCAATTTAGAATTTCAAACTTAGTAGCATAATCACTTGTTTTTTCCACTGATGTGTTTAAAACCATAACTCTAATTTTTACAAGAAATAATGTTGCCTTCCTCTCTTTGAAATTAGAAATGAGGTCTTGAAGGCAAAGCCGGTTCTTCAGGGCACACCTTCACGTCAAGTAGAAGGAATGGGAGCAAACTCCAACCTACTAATTTTGCTGACACTATAAAGCGTTAAAATAGTCACATTATACTGATATAATTTAAGTAGATACAGTAGGGGTTTAAAAGGCTTTATGTGGTATTGTTGCAAAAGAAGAAGTAATAGTGGTTTATAGAAAAACTTTTAATATTCACAACTGTGAACAACTGTTCAAATGTTCCAAAACATCAAACTTTTTTAGTTTAACTATCCTTTTTTATTTAAAAATGAAATATACTTTGAATGCTGTGCAGATTCCCATCTTAGCACAGAAGGAACCAATTTGCACGATATGGAACTTTAGAACTTGGAGACACTTTTGACATAATCTAGTTTAACCTTAGTATTCACTTTGTTTACTAATCACTATCTTCACAAGGATCCTGCCTTTTCTGCACTAATTTCAAAAAAAATTGAAGAATCACTAGTTCCCAACTCCTTTTGCTGTATATGTGAACTGTCTTTTCATTCCCTTCTGATATTGTCCACATTCGTGCTAGTGATTGAAGCTCTGAGAATTATTTCTTTGATTCTTTATGGCTGAGTTAGCTTAAGAAAAGAATAGTCCATCATATGTGGAAGCACAACTTTTAATGTAAATATTGGGCAAGAGGGAGGATGAATAATTCAAATTTTAGAAGCAATTGTAGTAACAGTCAATCATGTCATTGGTACTCTGGGGGCCACATACCATGTGGCCTTTGCCATCATGGTTTAAGAGTGAGTAATACTACTCTATTGTATCAGATGAATGAGACTACCCACCCTACAGTGATGGAGAAAGAAGAATGGGCAAGTGCAGCTTTTCATTTGGTGGGAGGTGGTGGAGAGGGGACAATATGTTCTTTGTTCTGTTGTTTTCAGTCTAATTTCTCACTCAACAGATACTGCATACAGCAGGAGCTAAACACTCTGCTGGGTCTGGATATGCAGCAGACAACAAGACCTAGTCTTTGGCCCCAAGGAGCCTGTGGTACAGACACACAGCATAGGGTGATGCTAGATAACTGCCTACAGGGCAGAGAAGGTACATAAGATCTTTTAAGACCTTGTGTAGCTCCACTACTGCACAAGCAACTTATTAATTTGCCTTCCTCATAGTGATACATTGAGAAATAACTATTAGCATTAGTTGCAGGCCATTTTGGAAATAAATAGTGCTGTAGAAGAGCTGAACAATACAAAACGGGATTAAATTTTATTGTAGGGACGGTTCTCATAGGTATGTTTAGTCCGTATGTCATCTCTGTAGAACTGCTACCAGGAAAAAGCTAAATTAAATACAATTGCCTATCTTTTACAAAGACAGGAAGATATCTGTATATTCCCAAGAGAGATTGTGGGATCTTGTATTATTTGGGGTATTAGATTAGCTAAATCAGATTAGAATATCACATATAGAGTTTATTTTCCACATGTCTACAGCTTCTGGTAAAAATCTGTGTTTCAATGTTTATTTGAAGTATTTTATCGAATAATTTTTAAATGCTCTCGCTATCCAAGACTATTACCTACCAACAAGGGATTACAATTTAATATTCAGAAACTAAGAAGGTTTGTTAAATTACATAGAATGCATATTTAACCTTTCTGTGATTTACCTATCAGTGTGCTGTGTTTGGTGGAGTTATTATCAATAACTCCTAGTTATTGATAACTAGGAGTTAATGCCTAGTCCCTTCCAATTTTACTTGTGTTTTTAAAATTTGTTAATTCTCTAGAAGACTAGGATACAAATTTATATGCCATTCTACACCCTCAGAAGATAAAGAATTTATAAAATTGGACATTTCTTTTCTATCCTTTTATGTAATCATTCTTTATATCCAAGATTGAGATTCTTAAACTCTAGGAAAAGAAAGGGGTTCTCTTTTGATAGTCATTGAATGTTCCATGACAATGAACTAGTCTAAATTTTAACATTAGCACTTTTGTGTTTTTATTAGCATTTTCACTCTAATTAAATGAGGTACAGCACCATAATATTAGCCTGTGGCATAATAGAACACATATGACCCATCATTGAGAATCATGATCTTATGTTCTCTTTTTTCTCTGAATAATATGATTTTGGGGTGTCTCAGTTTATAATGAGATATGTCTCTAGTTTAACATCAACATATTCAAACAACAAAAATATTTAAAATTTAACTTTACATACATGCCACTTGTTTTAAAAATATATATTAACATATTTATTACTCAGTAAAAAGATCTTAATTTTTATTGTCTTCCCCTAACTTAACAAATGTATTAATATACAGAACTTTTACACACTTGCTGATATTTTATTTATTCTTTACATTGGTGCTTTGGTCTCTAATGTCCTTTTGTTCTTATTATATTGTCTCTATACATTTTCATTGAGCATTTCTATTTACAATAAAGAGATAGAAGCATAAAAATTAATAGCCCATTAATAGCCCAAACATTTTTGATATGCTTAATAGAAATGAGCAATTAAGGCTAGAAACCTCGGTGTTTAATACTATTCTCAAGTTTATTACATGTTTTGTAGGTTCCGTGATTAAAGAGAGTACGTATAATTTGTAGTTAGATTAAAACAAGATAACTAAACTAATTGTTTTTAAAGCATATGTCTGTGCATTGCATGGCTGAAACTTACCTAAATTAACTCTCGTGATGTTTTCAGATTTTATGAGAATGCTTTGGCTAGACTTGGATTTGAATCCCATCATGACAAAGGTTCTAACAGTTATTTTTTAAAAATACACTATACTATATTTAGAAAGTTAAAATTCATTGTCCTGATTACATATTTGTGCCAACTTAGTGAAACTGTACTGTACTATTATGAAAAAGATAAAACTTTATATATACTTATATTTTGAAAAGTAGAATTGTGTGCATTTAAAATGTGGTAACTTAAAAAAATGTGGTAACTTGTGCACTTTGTTACAGAAATGTGCAATTATAAAAGTTTATGCCATAATTTTTTTTATTCCCAGGAATTACTCTTACTAGGCTTTAAATTCAAAACCAAACCCAACTTTAAGACTAGCACTTTTTTGCTACTGATAGTTCCTATTTTTCTAATTATTTGAAAGGTTTAATTTAAACCATTCTTTGCAATGAGTTAGCTTTCCTCCTCCATCCTAACCTCAAAAACCCTTAATTTTAGGAACATTTAAATTAATCCAATGATAATTAGAAGAACATTTTAGGTATCATGGTCATTTAATCTTGTGCCTCACTTTAGTAATTTTCTGACAAAATAACTTAAGTTCCTGAAAAATAATATTTAAATATTTTAATTAGTTTGTGGTGGTTATAACGAATTAAGTTGATGTTCATATAGTTATAATTTATCTTAAAATAGGAAGCTGCTAAAACAACTAAATGCACAGCTATGCTTAAATACCTTCATATCCTCCAAAGAGAGATGATAAGAAGCAAGAGAATTCTGTATGATTACAGCTGTTATACATACTTCTATGAGGGTACCAGTATTTTACTGTGACACACTCATGGATGGTAGAAGCAAAATGAAAACAAATATAAATGCTTTAACACTAGATGTTGGCATCAATACAGATTATACATAAGCTGTTGCAATAAAAAATAGTATTGTGCTTGTGTTTGAAGAATTTATGTTAGATTTTTAATGGCCTTTTTCATTTGAGGATGCACAATCATTTTAAATGTGAAGACAACAGACTATATAAATGAAAGAAATGATGGTCCCATTTGCCATGGGATTAAAAATTCTGTTGCATTTTTGAGAGGCTTTGGCTGCTGTATATTATGACACAAACTAAATTGTTCAGAAGCAACATGTGAGTCTTACGTACAAATCACAGCGTTTAGAAATTATACATCTTTTCCTCTCCTCACAGAATGAACTCATAATTTACAATTCAAGTTTTATCTTTTTAAGCTCCTAATTATTAAAATTACCTAATATGCATTAAAAGATTAAATAAAGTAAGTACTACAAAAGAATGCTAATTAATAACATAATCCATATACTACCAAACTTCTGATGTTATAAAGCCTTAAAATATTTTAGGGAAAAATTAATTACCTGGAAATGAAGGCACTTTATTACCTTGAACTAGTTAGTTATTTATCTGTGTAGAATTTGTCTAAAATCCCCTAAAATATCCTTTATTCTTTTATAAATTTACCCTACTTATGTGTTTTTTCTAGAGCTTCTTATATAATGTAATAATTCAAACTATTTTCACAGAGAATTGTATTGCATAATATAACCAATGAACAATGAAGAAATAAAACTCGAGTAACAAAAGTGATGGGATAGTGGCAAAACTGTTAGCCTAAGTCTACAATCATTTGAGGTTAAAATGTAAAATTTTAAGGCCTTTTCACTGAACAATTTTAGACAGCTTTTATTTTTTTAATTATATTTTTCATTGCTACTACCTTGTACTGAAGTGTTGGTCCATCAAAACTATTAAGCCCACTTGTCACAACTCAATTTTGTTGCAGTCGAGTTTTTTTTTTATGTAACCCTAAAACATTAAGGTATCATTTCTGTTTCTTCTGTGTTCACTAGTCAGCCATGGCTAGTGAATGATCAAATCGAAGTTAGTGGTGTGGGTATGCTGCTGCGTGTAGCTCTTTCCTCTTCAGAAAATCGCTGTTGATTTATACAACAGATTTGATTTGACAGAAAAAGCAAATAGGTCTTCTTTTTCAAAAGTTACATTTTTGCTCAAGTGAAAACTTACATCTTTCTGAAATTTATAGGGATAGGCTAGCTTTTACCGAAGAATATTTTTCCACAGAAGAATATTTCAAAGTGAACCAACTTTGCTTTCTTTTTTTTTGTTTGGGAGCGGTTCATTTCAGGAAAAAAAAATACTTGTCTATAATTTTACTTACCTTTAATTCTTTCTCTGTGGTGGCCACTTTTTCTATCACTAGTTTTACATATATGTCTTATTAAATGTAAATGCTGCCTCATATACGCAGGTACCATTGTGGGAAGGAGTCAAGTTTATTAGAGGTCAGTCTTCTCTTACCAAGAACAGACTAAAGATAAATTCCATGCCAATTATTTGGTTCGTTTCTTTGTTTCTTCTTAAAATAAGATATATTAACCCAAAGGTGTGTTAATGTCATGGCATGAACAATCTTAAATGTAGATCTATTGAGTATTTTGTGATGCTGCGTAACAGACTTTTCTCAGATTTCTGTGATGCTAAATATTTTCCTTAGAAGGTTTTGTTTAATGTTAGATTGTTGTTCTGAAAGATGTTGGTCCTAGTGGGATTTTTCTAAACTGGGAAAACAAATCAATGCATGTATTACAAGTATAGAAATGGTGAATTGTAAACTCAACGTATAGTACTGAATCTATTTTCAAAGATGTTTTGCTGTTAAATATATACATCATAAAACTGCTGCCGTACTGTATTTGAGTACTTTTTTCTAATTGACCCTGTTATCACTATTCCAGAATTAGAAGTTGGATAGACACATCATTGATTATGTGTCTACATAGATGCTTCAGGGTATATTCTTCTCTTGGTGACTAAAAATATATATTTCCTTGAAATCAATGCATTGAGATCTGAATATACCTGTATCTATTCTCATTATACATTTCTTATACAGTAATCTGCTAATGTGCCAAAATTGGCCCAGACACAACTTACACAACTTAAAATTGAGTGTTTGTTACATGCTTTCTAACAGAAAGGTTTTCAATGATATTCATTATGGGTTTGTACTGTAAAAATAGTGAAACTCTCTTTAAAATTTCACGTATGCTAAATTTAAATTAATATTTTTTCTTTAGCTCACAAATTACCCTAAATCCAGAGAGAATATCAGCCCTTTTCACTGTTGTCAAATCCAGCATAAGGAACAGCCCTATGACACTACAAAAAGTTGAGGAATAAGGAATGTCTGTTATGTTACACTTCAGAACAAAGGCACTGAGTGAAAGAAATGAATGAACTTCATCGCGAATGCAAGGCTTCTGTACTTGACATTCCTCCACGGAAGGGAAGACAAGTGTCAACACCACTGACATCCTTTTCAAACTGATGTTACGTGCAATATCTTCCACCACACTGGAGTCTTCTTGACTATATCAGGTTTTTTTCATTTTGTTTTGTTTTGAATTCATCAAGCCTTTCGGTTCTCAGAAAACCATTTGTCAGCATTGAAATAGACATAAATTTGAAAATTCTTTCTTAAGAGATCATGTAACTATATAACTCTGAATTTAAAAATCAAGGAGGAGGGATCATTTCAGTCCACTACCTCTCACACGAAACATGTTTTTAAATCCGTGACTGCTTTAGTGTTAACAGGGTACAAAGTGTTTTTTGTCCTGTATTGTACTTCAAAGGTTCTCATTGATTGGTGATTGTATTGTACTGTATGAAAACAAATCATAAATGGCCTTGTATTGTTTCTAATAGACCATCCCATGTACTCCTTCCATGTTCATGTTCCAGGTTTTTCAGTGATGCATGTCAACAGTTAGGTCCTAAACTTCTGTGGTGCTAACTCTCCCATATCCAATGGTGCTTTGGTGGATGCTAACTGCACACATGCGGATCAAAGCTTGAAGTTCACAACTTCCTTCCCTTCCTCTGTTTATATGAAGTGAAATAAAATCACTTGAATACGTCTCAAAGTATCCCTGACAATCTAATAAACTGGTTTATATGTGTGGTTCCTTGGGATTCTTAATTATTTTTCAAAAAGCAGATTTCGGAAAGTAGTAACCAGTTCTACTGGGCCCTCGTGTTATCAACCAAAAGTTGATCTTACCATGTGTTGATTTGGTGATTTCGTTTGTGCCCCCAAACTTGTGGTATCTTTGGGAATTTAAATCCAGTTGGCCTGGCTTCTGAAATCAAGTTTGGACCCTACCTATAAAAACCAGACCTATCAGACCTAGAAATAATTAAGTTGAGAAAAACAAAAATGTACCTTTAGAGTGCATTTGTTTATTTTAGTACTTTATTGATAATGTTTTATCATCTGGCTGAGCCATGAGATAAATTTGCAAGTATACCTTCAAAACTTTTATTGCAATTAAAATGGCAATGAAAAAGCCATTCATGCATACTGATACTTAAAGTAAAAATTCCACGCCACCTATAGGGAAATAAGGACAAAAAAATAAAATCGGAACTTTCCAGGACAAACTGATACCATATATGCCAGAGTGGCATAAACCCATGCAGTGATTTGTAGCATCTACACTAAGAATCACACAGCATTAGGACAAGTGAAGCTGCTGTCCTCATGAAGGCAGAACGTTGTTTCTCCTAAGCCAGAGAGAAATTCGGTGTGAAGAGAGTAAGTTCAGTGTGAAGAGAGTGCACATTTTCCTTCTGACCTTGGTATTTTGTCTAAGCCATGAGTAACCTTAAATTTAAGGAGAAAAAATAAATAAAAAATCTATTTAACCTCCTTAAGCAGCGATCATTGATCTCAAGTAGATAATCAAACCTATCCATCTAATCTAGTGGGCCCAACAGCTGAAATGCTATTGTCCTTCTACTACGGTTTTTATATAAGGAGGGTAAGGTACAGTCATTTTGCCCCAAGTAGTTATTAAATTGTAACTGACTTCTAACATTAGAAAATGAAGTTTAGAGAATAGAGCCAATATGCACACAGGGCATGCATCTCCAGGACTGTCCTGAACAAATGCAGTATTTACTAAACCATCGCCTCACGCCAGATAATTCTACTGTATATCTTTGTAAGTGCCTTTACAGCATTCCGTTTTATCAAATTGACAAATAGTAAATGTGCTACAAAATATTTACTGGTTTTCTTTAGTCAAAAAGAGAGAGTAGGCCTAGGAATATTTTAGAGTAATCTTTATTTCTGTGGTAATATTTTCATGTTAATCAAAATAAAAATTAATTCTAATTTAATAAAAAGGTGAGAGAGTAAATAAATTGTTTTTGGAAAAGTGTACTTTTTAATCTACATGAAAAGATCTCTAATGTTTATACCCATACTCACCAGATTTATGTATTATTGTTCATCATCATATTTGTCCCAGCAAAAAAATGACTTCCATAAAACTTTTTGTATGAAATTATTTTTTTAAATTATCAGTATAAAATGAGTACACTTTGTAAGTTGGTTCACTTAGGAAAAGTATGTAGTCTCTCCCTCTTTAAGTGAAACCAATATTTAAGCTTTTTTAGAGTAATAAAATTGTATTTGTCTTTATAGTTTATCAACAATATTTTGATAAGTTGCGTTTTCTGTTTCTGAAATAATAATCCTTGGAGATCTTAAGATCTTTAAGATCTTCCTTGGAGATATTAAGCTTAAGGATTTCATCTATAAATCCTTGAATAAAAGCACTTTCAATAAAGATCCAGATGTTCTCCATTGAAGAACATTTTTTTGAAATAAATTTCATGTACATAAAAAGCCTAAATCTTATTCATCTTAGGGAGCTAATATTTCTCATCAAAAATTGCTTTGAGTTTGAAAATGGTCAATAATAATCTTAACCACATTTTTTAAAAGAGCCCATCTATAATCTACATCATTTCAGATTTGTCTTCATGTGTTCTTTCTAAAACTGTTGAAGTAGGTGCCTACTGAGTTCACTCTAAGACTGAAGTCCCTTCTCTTACTTTCCCCTCCCCCACGTTATCCTTGGGGCAGTGAAAGGTCTGGAAAATAACGATAAAGCAATACAATTCACACAAAAACAAATGAATGGTGGTAGTTCCTAAGACTGAATAAACCATAGAGTGCTGTGAGCGGGAGCATTACAAATAATCTACCAAATGAATCTCATGCTCTGAAAGGTGGCTACAGCTCACACTTTCTGCAAAGCACAGAGTTTGCCATCATAAAAGACTTAAGGAAAGGCTGTCTCCTGAAGATAAAAAGAACTTTGAATGAAAGGATTGGCCTTCGGTTTTGTGTATTTAGAAACTTGGTTTTATTAGTTCATTCTGGGTAAATACACAAGAGATTCTTTTTAAAAGAAAGTCCTAAAGAAACCACTTTGAGTATCAGATATCCAGTGGAGAAAATTCGTTTACAACAAAAAATAAAAGTGTTACTCCTACAGAGTAGAACTGAAAGGAAACTCTACATGAGAAGTGGACTTTAAATTTTGCTTTATACTTTTAAAATTATTTAATGGTAAGCATGTGTGGTTTTTGGAACTTTAAAAATGATTTCTTTACAGGAAGGAAATAAATGCTAGGTAGATTAGAATACCTATGTCAGCTGATCAGCGCATTCTTTTTCTAGTAGGAAAATCTTATAAAAAGTAATTAATGTCATAATGTTGCTTGACAAGGATAAAGTTGGATAAAGGGAAATAAGTAATATCAAGGAAGAGCAGCATGTTCTGATGGGCTCCCCAATGCACACCTGCTACGGAAACACAAATATCCCATCAGCTCGCCGGAACAGTCGCCCCAAGTGCGAGACGGAGACCACTAACAGAGACCTTATGCTTTGAATCTTTTTTCTAGATACCACGTGACACTTTTGTGTGAAATGATTATTCCTTATATAATATAATTAATCTACATATTGTCTTACATTAGAATGACTTGAGGCTCCTCATTATACCATGCTATAATTATCATTCAGCATTCAGCATTCTATTTATTTATACAGTCATTATATAGTATAGCATATCATTATAATCATATTCTTATTAATAATATTATTATTAATCATTAACCACAATTATCATTAATCATTCACTGTCATTATGAATATCATCCACCATTAGCAAAAGTTTCAAATACAATACCCCTCTGACCATGACCCTTCTCTATAGAGATTTTGGAAACATTCCAATTCAGAAATAGCTACTAATGAAAGGTCAAGCCCCTCCCCGCTTGCCCTCATAGCAGACCTTGCCAATAGATCATGGCATTCTTTACAACGGACCAGATGCAACTTTCCGATCTGTCTCAACTCAGCACTCCTTGCAGCCACCAGTTAACTAGACTCAGCATACAAGATTGACACATAAGCCATCTGCCTGGGTCCTCCAAGAAGCAGAGGCAAACATGAGAGTAGGTGTGCAAGAGGTTTATTAGAGGAAATTCCACAGGGAAAATGGAGAAGGAGCCGGTGGAGGAGCCAGCAGACAATAATGTGGGCCTTCACTTCTGAAGAAGAAAGAAGCAACCAGGGTGAGTGTAAGGAAATTACTTCTTAAACTTCAGCACAGCTCTAAGAAAGCTCCGCCCAGGCCCATGGACAGTCCTTAAGCCAAAGTCACCCTACAGAGATGGCCAGCATCTTACAGGTAGTGGCCTGTTTAGTGTCCCTGCCACACACAGGCAATGACTAGGAGTGGCCATGGGGAAGCACAACCACAATGCAAATATGATGATAGATTTCAGAGCACAGGGGCTGGGCTGTGAGTTAATTAAGGGAAATCTGGGAGATGCATTTTCATGGCCACCAAAGGCTTCTGTTTGTACTGTGCAGATCGACAGCTCCTCCTGAGTTGGAGGAGCACCTTCCCCTGGTCCCTACAGGCCTTTCTCTCTGAGGGAATAACTCACAAAAGGCAAGTTAGTAGGATAAAGCACAGCCCCTGGTGCTCCATTGGATCACAGGGCAATAGCTGGAGCTCATCCTCTGCTTCCTCCACCATCCATTCTACATTGCCCCTCACCCAGAGCCCTCACCTTGGCAGGACTCAGTGGCTTACCTGGTGGCATGATCAAACCCATACCTCAGGGCTCTAATCCCTTGAAACCATACCCTTCTCAGGCCGAGGTTGTAGCACAGTGCCATTAGCAGGTGCACTGGGGCATGAAAGTACCAAGAGACTGCGTGAATGGGTCGTGGGGGTTCCATCCACATTTTTTTCCTTCCTGTCCTCATTGTTTAAAGCAACACTACCTCCTCTTACTGATGAGGGTCAAGTATCCCTGCTCATACCGTGATTCCTCTCTGCACTTGCTGGATCCTAGCCATGAGGAGTCCAAAGTGCCTGGGCAGCAGCTGTAACTTGTAGTTCCTGGCTATGTCCTTTGGCAAGAAGGTACCTCCCATTCAGAGACCAGAACCTTCCATCCTGCAGAGCCCAGAGCTGGGGAGTCAGGAAGCACAAACTCCCCCAGCGAGTCACTATTAGTGATAGTGAGGCCACACTTGCATCCACATCCTTGATTCCCAGATCCATGTGTTCTTCCTGTCGAGTGCACAGCACTATACGGAGGTCTCTGGATTCATGCAAATGCTGGATCTTGAAGGATGGCATCCACACTTTCACAGTATTGGCTCAAGCTGGTGCTTCCTCTGTGCCTTTAGAAGGCTGTGTCTGTATTCCATGAAGCTGGCTTCTGCTGGATGGTGCGGTAGTCGTGGTTATGTCATAGGCCTACTCCATCTACCTCCTTCACTATGAACTGGTTGGATGCCTCTGTCTCTGCTACCCTGGCCACTCTGTTCCTGTGCCCACCATGCCACTTCTGAGATGGCTAATGGCACTCTGATTCATGTTGATTGGCTGAGTCATTTCGTTTACTTGGTTGTTCAGTACCTCCGCCATGGTGAGTGCCTTTGAATGGGCATTCACATGCAAAACAGAACTCTTCACAGTTCGTGCCCACTCCCGTATTGCCCATCCACATGCTTCCACTCCACAGTGCTTTGTCCCAGTATTCCAGTCCTTCTCCCTCCAGGACCGTGGCCAGATACCCAGACCAATGACCACTGCCAGGACAGGTAAATTTTTCACCTTGGGACACTTCTTCCATACTAAGTAGGTGACCGAGTGCACTGCTTGCACCTCTGCCCATTGGGAAGATTTTTTCTCCCCACTGTCTTTCAAGGCCACCCCACCCACTTTCAGCTTGCACCCTCATACCTAGCCACCTCATCCGGAAACCAAATTCAGGCTCTTTCTCCTTCCTTCAGCTGTATGTATGGGAACCTTCGAATGTCCATAGGTGTGAAATGGGAGAGAAATGCTGATGCACCTACTGAGGGTGATAAAGAACTTTGGACTGTCTGCTCATGCAATGTACTTATGATCTCTGGTCCTGCTCAGGCTTCATCTTGGATGTATCATTCCCATCTCATGATGAACTACCACTGGCCCATTCGACTTGATGACAAAGAATATTCTTAGTCATAATAATGGGCAATTCTACATCCTTGGTCCACAGCTATCATCTCCACCAGGGCCCAGTAGCACTTCAAGGGCTGTTTCTCAAAAGGTATCTAGTCCTAGGCTGGTTGGCACAGTCTTACCCCACAATCCCAGAGGCCTGCATTGTAACTCTCCCGCTGGAGCTTGGGAAAAGCTCTATCCCGCTGCATCTTTTCCCAACACTGGTCTTCTGAAGCCATCGGGTCTGCCCAACCATATGGACCAAGCAGGCAGGGCTGCTGCACTGGCTACAGAGCCTTCCATGCTTTTAGCCCTACTCAACAGTGGCAGTTACCTGTGCCCCACAGGACATGGGCCGGAATGATATTCTTATCAACGGAACGCATTGTTTCCCAAGCCCCAAAATCCGATCAGGCTGCTGAGCTTCCTTTATGTTGTAGAATGCAAGATGCACCAATGTGTCTTTTCCTCGGGAGAAGATATCTCACAATTTGAAATTGCAGGAGCTTGGATGTTCACAGGGTACATTCTGGAGTTCCTACTTCCTCCTGCCTCTTTTTCCTTCTTCTGATCATAAGGACCAATGAGTAGTGTTGCTTGCAAGGCAGCCTAGATGTGTTGCAGAATCCTATCCTACTGAGGGCAACTCAGAAATTTCCACTTCATTGAGTGCTGTCATTGCTTTTCCTCGATTTCTAAGGACCACCCTAGCAGTTTGCCCCATTCGCTAAGGTTCTTGTCAAGGTATAACATCGTAGATCCTGAGAAAAGCCCCTATGAAGCACTCTTAATATACAGGCCAAGGTGTATTCCTCTGGCTCCTGCTTGTACATGCAGATTCTTGCAGCTCTTCTGATGGATAGTCTCTTTCCTTCTTAACCATTCCCAGCATGTCCCCATTCAGGTTATGCTGGGGACTAAACCTTGGTTATCAGACAGGGAGGAGGTGAGGACAGCTACTGAGGGAAGCACTGCTCGGGAGATGTCTCTGCAGCATCTTTTAGCACGATAGAAGTGCTGTCTCCTATCAGACCAGGGAAGGTTGGGACACACTGCAAGCCTTAAGGATTTGGGGGGCAGGAGGCACCCTGCAGAAGTAATATACTCAGAAACACCCATCTGTATGTCCCCATTCCAGTTTTCAGGGTCCCAGATTTTCCCCACCCAGCATCCTGACCTTGGTATAACAGATCTGTGTTGGCTGAACATTCAAACATCTGTGGATCTCTGTAATTCTGTTTGAGCTTCAGCCTGTTTGAATGTGTCTGCTCTTTCACACTACAGGGGGTAAGGGCCTCTTTGTAAGCTATCAAAGAGACCCTCTGGCTCTCACACTTGGCCATTAACTGCTTGTTAGGGCTCTGGATCTCTCATTATTCCTGTGCTGGCATGGATACAGTTTAGCAGTAACCAGCCAGCTCTGCTGTCTTTGAGAACATTGTTCTCTCCATGGCTTTCAAATGCCTTAATCATCACATCTGCAACAGCATCCTCCTTTGCCAGGTCATTTGGGGGTCACCATCAGTGAAATCTTTAACACTTAAGTTTCCACCTTAGGCTAGGGACTATCCACGCCCCACCTATCAACCAGGGTAACCTCCTCTTTGCCCACTGGATCGTCAGTCTCAAATCACAGTCTTTTCTTGGATCATTCTTGGTGCTACTTGTGTTTGTCTAGGTCAAAAGCTAAGATAGGGTTAGTTATATGAGAGATTTATTGGGGCAAATGTGAGTGCAGGAAAATGAGGAGCTGGAGGAGGCTGGGAGAGCCAAGGAGCTGATGCTGATCTGGCCCCTGTGAAGGAAAAGGGAAGATCTTAGACTGCAGCACTGTTCTAAGGAAGTTCTGGCAGGGCCCACAGAGAGTCCTCGAGTCGAGATGTCCTTCAGAAGAGCCCTGTGCCTTTCAGACATGGGCCTGCCTTCTTTTCCCTGCCACGAGCAGTCACTGGGAACAGTCCAGGGGAAATGGGTCTTAGGGGGAACACAGTGATGGAAGTCAGAGCACAGCAGCTAATGCCTCTGGCTAATCATCTTCCCGGAAGCAGGAGATCTGGGAGGCACATGCTCATGGCTGCCATGCCCACGCATAAAGGCCTTTGTGATCATCTCAGTCACTAACAAAGTTTTGATGAAGTTTTGATGCTTATTTGACTGAGCTTGAAAGAGGGATCACTTTGATCTTTGTATGCGAAATTGAGGGAGAAGGACTAACCTAATTGGAGTCTGAACTGATCGTGAGTAATGAACTTCAAAATAATATTAAAATATTTATGAGCACTCTTTCAATAGTCAAATTTCTACTGCAAAAAACAACTACTTTGAAACTTTTAATATGATTATCTAACCACTATGCTAGATATCTGAAACCAATAAAGAATAACATAGAAAATAAACTAATTTTAAAATGTAAAATATTAAACATTTGTTAAACTTTTAAAAATATTTCAGTACACAAATATCTCACATAAATGTTGCATATACATCTTATAAATTGAAAGAAAATATTCCTTTCAATTTAGAAAACCTAAATTTGTGCAAAACAAGTGAATATAGAGTGATTTTTTGTGTAACCAAAGGATTATTTTAAAAAGAACTTTATGTGATGTATTCAATAGCAACCTCTACCAGCATATTTCTTTATCACTTAAAGAATCTTTGATTTTACTTGATCACAAAAGTTACATGCATATTTTTAAATCAAGTGGTACCTAAATGTATTATTTAAAAAGTAAAAATCCAAAAAGGAGAATAGGACTTCCAGCAAGATGGAGGAATAGGTGGTCGCACCGTACCTCCTCGTACAACCAAGATTAGAAAACCAATAATTTACAACAATAATTTACTATCAGAATAACACCCAGATCCAGCAGAGGATTTATCTGAATGGAAGTCGGGCAGCCAAGAAGTTGAAGTAGACGCGTTCATCCGGACTGGTAGGAGAAGACGAGCCGGCGGGCGCGGGGCTGGCTCCGGTCCGCGGCGGAGGTCGGGGGAAGGTTTGGCACGAAATCGGCGCAAAAGCCATCCGGCACGCAAGAAGGCAGAGGTGATCCCTGAGTACGCAAGCTGCGGCTGGCAGACCCAGAGGGGTAGCGATTGTGGACCAGGGCAGAACTCGCAGCCCGGAAGCCCAGACAAGGGTCTGAGTCCAGGGGAACGGAACTACCGCCATTGTTTTCTCCCGCCCTGCTCCCGCTCCCGCCCCGCCCCCACATATAACGTCACAATCTAGCGACAGGGGTGCCCAGCCCCAGTGAGCACCTAAGGCTCCGCCCCCCACCGTAACTAGAGCAACCAGACCGGGAAAAAAAAAAAAAAAAAAAAAAAAGGAGAGACAGGGGGAAAAAAAAAAACCCCATGTTTTCAACAGAACAAATCAGTCCCCCAGGACTCATCCTTTTGAGCGACCAAGAATTAGCCAATCTATCAGATGCGCAGTTCAAAACACTGGTGATCAGAAAGCTCACGGAACTGGTGGATTTTGGACGAAATTTAGATGAAAGAATGCAGAGTACCATAAAACAGATGCAGGAAGACACGCGGAGGAGAGCCAATAGTGAAAGGAAGGAATATGAGTCTCAAAACAATACAGTGGACCAGAAGGAAGATAGAATCAACCAAGCAGGAAAGCATGATGAAATAAGAATTCAAAAAACTGAGGAAAAGATTAAGAGCATCCAAGACACCTTTAAACGTTCCAATATCCGAATTATAGGGGTACCAGAATCAGAAGGGGAAAAGCAACAGATTGAGCACGTATTTGAACAAATAATAAAGGAGAACTTCCCCAATCTGGCAAAGGGAACAGTCTTCCAAGAAATCCAAGGAGCGCAGAGAGCCCCAAAGAAGTTGGACCCAAGAAGAAACACACCAAGGCACATCATAATTACATTAGCCAAGGTAAAAACGAAGGAGAGAATTCTAGAAGCAGCAAGAGGTAAGGGGACAGTAACCTACAAAGGAGTTCCCATCAGACTGTCAGCTGATTTCTCCAAAGAGACCTTACAGGCGAGAAGAGGCTGGAAAGAAATATTCCAAGTCATGAAAGACAAGGACCTACATCCCAGATTGCTCTATCCAGCAAAGCTCTCTTTTAGAATGGAAGGGCAGATAAAGTGCTTCTCAGATAAGGTCAAGTTAAAGGAGTTCATCATCACCAAGCCCTTATTTTATGAAATGCTAAAGGGACTTATCTAAGAAAAGAAGATAAAGAAAAGACATGTATAGTAAAAGGACAGCAAACTCACAAATATCAACAACCACACCTAAAGCAAAACCAAAAGAAACTAAGTAAACAATTAGAACAGGAACAGAACCACAGAAATGGAGGGCACATGGAGGGTTAGCAGCAGGAGGGTGGGAGGAGGAGAGAGGGGGAAAAAGTATAGAGAATAAGTAGCATAGAATGTAGGTTGAAAATTGATAGGGGGAGGGCAGGAATAGTATGGGAAATGTAGAAACTAAAGAACTCATAAGTATGACACATGGACATGAACTAAACGGGGAAATGTGGGTGGGAGGGGGTACAGGGTGGAGGGGAGAGAAGAAGGGAAATGGGACAACTGTAATAGCATAATCAATAAAATATATTTAAAAAAAAAAAGTAAAAATCCTTCATAGTCTCACTCCTCAGAGATTCCTCTTGTTAATACTTCAGTGAATAGTCTTCCAAATTTACTTATATGCATAAAATAACATATGCCTCTAATATTTAAACAAAAATGATGTTTTACTTTACTCAATTATACATATCCAAATTTTTTTAACATTGTATCTTCTACTTCTCAAAGGTCTTTCTATGTGCCATTTTTAATTGTCATCTACCGCTTCATATAAGACGTAATTCACTACTTTAAACTGTGTATTTTAATGGTTTTACTGTAGTCACTATGTTGCATAACCATCATCACCAGCCGATTCTGGAATATTCTCATCTCCTCAGAAAGAACTCCTGTATCAATACCTCCCTTGCCACAGGACCTGGGAACACTAATCTATTTCTCTCTCCATGGATCTGCCTATTCTAGACACTTCACATAAATGGAATCACACAACATGTGGCCTTTTGTGTCTGGTTTCTTACAGTTAGCGCACATATGTCTTCCAGGTTAATCCACACTGTAGCATGTGCCAGTACTTTATTCCTTTTTATACCTGAGTAATATTCCGTTGTACATATGTGCCCTCTCTGTCATCCACCTATTAGTTGATGGGCACGTGGGCTGTTTCTCCTTTGGGGCTCTGAGGAGTAATGCTGCTATGAAGACTCATGTGCAAGTCTTCACATGTACATATGTTTTCAGTTCTGTTGGCTATATTCCTAGCAGTCCAAAGTGGCTGCCCATTTTACAACCCCTCCAGCAAGCAAATTATTTTATATACTTAAAATATCTTAGTCCTCTTTTGGTGTATAAAGATTAATAACATTATTTTAACAACTTTATATTCCATTGTATGAAGACACCAAATTTTATTTAACTAATCCTCCCATGATGAGCATTGTGGTGTTGGTCATTTTCCTGCAGTTTCAACCAAGATGTATTAAATATATTTTGCAAATAACAAGTGAGGTTAGGTGGTCAACAGAGATGCATGTTTTAATTATTTTATTGAGGTATAAATGACATAAAATACCCTGTAAATATTTCAAGTGTACAATTTGGGAAGTTTTGGTTTTGTGTACAACCATGAAACCTTCGCTACAATCAAAATAATGAACATATTCATCACCTGCAAAAGTTTCCTTCCCTCTCTCATACCCATCTTCATTCTTTCTCCTGGCCCCAGGCAACCACTGACCCACTTCACATCAATATAGATGTTTGCATTTTCTAGAACTTTCTATAAATTGAGTGTGTATCAGTAGTTCATTCCTTTTATTGCTAAGTAGTCTTCCATTGTATGGATATACTAAATTTTTTATTTATTAATCTATTCATGGACATTTGGGTTGTTTCCAGCCTTTGGCTATTAAAAATAAAACTGCTGTGAAAAGTTGTGTTCAAGTACATTTGCTTTCATTTCTCTTTAGTAAATACATAGGAACGGAATGACTGAATTACACGGTAAGTATATGTTTAACTTCTTAAAAAATTGTCAGACTGTTCTCCATCAGGCTGTTCCATTTTACATTCCCACCTGCAATTCCTTCACATCCTCACCAGTACTTGATATGATCAGTTTTTCTAATTTTCACCATTTTTCCTCTGTATATAATATGGTACCATTTGCACAAAAAGTAGGAGAATATTATTCACTTGTATTTGCTTTCATGTACAGACAATATTACTGGAAGGATATGCTCAAAACAATGAACAACGGCTGCCTCAGAGAAGAACTACATGCCAGATTAGGAAGGAGACATCTTTACTGTATACACTTATTTTTCTGAAACCATGCATGATCAATTTAAAAATAAATTAGAAGCAATAATTAAAATTAAAATGAATGAATGAATGGATGAGTGAATGAATGAATTAGAGTCCTGGGTAGCTCAGTGGGTGAGAGTGTCATCCTGCTACACCAAGGCTGTGGTTTCAGTCCCCCGTCAGGGCACGTACAAGAATCAAGAACCAACCATGAACTCATAAATAAGTGAAACAGCAAATCAGTGTTTCTGCCTCTCCCTTTCTCTTTCTCTCTCTCTCATCAATGATTTTTTTAAAAAGAGAGAAATTTTACAAAATGAATTTAGTCAAACAGAAAATTCCAAAAGGATTCATTACTTATTCAAACAAAATTTCTCATCTCACACTTTCTTTTTCTAAGCCCACATGCACAAAAGCAGCCACAAAAGCCCTTATCCATTCATCTTCAGGATCTTCAAATGTGGTTTCCGGCAAACTCCATTGAAATGAGCTCTTTCTCCCTTACTACTTCCCCTTCCCATATCTGCTCTTTCTCATTTCCAGTAAAGCTTGCTTTCTTCTGATGCAGTCCCACTAGCCTCTCCATAGTCTCTTGTTTGTTCGTTTTTCCACTTTGACCATCATCCCTATGAGCTTGGGCCAATAATAACCTAACCTTCCTCCTCTTAGGAGGTGAGGCGACAGAAGATTAGAAACAATTATAATCTAATATATTTTCTTTCCTCCTTTTTACGTCTCCTCCTTAGCATCACTATCAATTTTAATTTCTTGATTTAAGAGATTATCTCCAGCACCTCAGATAGGGCCTAGCACATACTTGACACTCGTTATTTATTGAGCTGAAGGAAAGAACGAAATGAGTAAATGAATGATACACACTGCCCAGAGATCAGCTCTTTATTTTTCTATGCAGCCTTAAAACGAATGCTGCCACTTCCAACTTTTGGTTGGTCCGCAGCCCCTGTGTCTGTACTCAGAACTCCCCTAAAGGTGATTTGGAGATACCTCACTCTCGGCTGGAGAAACAGATTCTTAGATGCTTACCGCTATGGGATATTTTGTTTGCTGTGTTTATAAACTAGATCACCCGTTTATTACACAAGGATCTAACTCAGGAATAGCTGCATGGAAGAGATGCACAGGGCAAGGTATGGGGAACGTGGGCACAGAGCTTCCACGCTCTCTTGGGGTGTATGTCTCCGCCTATACAGACTCCCTGTGTCCCCCAGTTCAGAAGCACGCAAACCTCGTCCTGTGGAGGCTCTATGGAAACTTCACTCGCTAAGCACCGTTGGTCATTGGTGATTGAACTCAGTCCCTAGCCCGGTCCTCTTCCTGAGAGTGGGCCCCAAAGTTCCAAGCCCCTAAACACATGTTTGGTTCCCCTGACAACCAGCCCCCATCCACAGGACCTTCCAAAAGTCATTAACATAACCTCAGGTGTGGTTAAAAGGGGCTTGTTCTGAGTAATGGAAGACACTTAATCACGCCTATTACACTCTCATCGCTTAGGAAATTCAGAGGGTTTTGGTGGCTCTGTGCCAGGAATGGGACAAAGACCAGCACCGTGGGGATTTCAGTGAAACTGCAGAGGTGGCTCGCTGTGCTTTGCGTTTTCTCTGAATTCTCTAATCTCTCTCTCCCCCATTACTGTTGCAGGTCAAAGCAATTTGGCACGGTATCTATGCACTCAGCACCTCTCTCAAATCAGCTGGGAGGCTAGGGCTGCTAAATTGGAAAATGTCCTTGTCTTTTAGGATACTACTTCTATACCTTCTTGAGTGGTAGGCGTCAAAGCGGAAGAGTGAAAATTTAAAAATTTCCTGACGGTTCTCAAAGGAAATCAGAGTGAAAGGTTAAAAACAGCAACACCTACCAAACAGATTGAACAGCTTTCCCTCTATGCTAACAAAGTGTAGCTACTAACAAAATGTAGATTATCTTTCTATATTCTGCCCTCTGGCTCCTGCTCGATAGGCAAAGGTCTAAATACTGAAAATCACTAATTATATTCTGAACCCCTCATACAGCAAAACAGCAAATACGTATCCGTGAAGAACTTCAAGCTGAAGCCTGCTTTCTATTTGGCAGAAAACACCCCCTCCTACTTAAGAAACTATCATTTATTTATCACAGACCCATATGCTAGACACTGTTTTCTTTCACATAAGTGATTTCCTTTAATGTATCTCTTTTTGTGCATGTATTTATTCATTCACTGCACATCTGGTAGCAGGAGGGAAAAACATTCTAACAGGGATTTATCCCTCTTGACTTGTCTAGGTCCTAACAATGAGGACAGAGAAAATGAATGGTTAGTGTAATCGGCTTTGATTTTCTACAGATGGAGCATTGTTATTAAAATATAACTTCTTTCTTTATGCAGTAGTTCCTGGTTTTAAAAGATGGTTTTGTGGTTGAGCCCAACTAGATACACAGCATCAGTCATTTAAATTCTCACTTGTTAATTATACCTGAAAACACTGCACGCTGCGTATGGATTTGAAATCACTGGCCACTTTCCAACCTGGGAAAGGATCGGTATAAACAGTAGCACGTCTCACCACTGAGTGACACTAAATGCAATTGTGTGGCTCTGCTACGTCAATACTTAAAGTGGTATGTACTCCCTACGTGCAAATGTGTTGGGGGTTAAAGGGAAATAAAAGAGGGTGGCTCGCAAACATCGCTGAAATCTAATTGTAGAGCATTTGCATCCCCTATTACAGAAACTCCATACCCATCAGCTGTCGCTCTCTATGGCCCAACCCCACTTTCCAGCCCTAGGCAAGCACTGATCTGTTTTCTGTCTCTCAAGATTTGCCTATTCCAGACCTTTCCCATCAATAGAATCAAGGCTCATCCATCTTGTAGCATGAATCAGTACTCGTTTTTTAAAAAGGCTTTTTAACTATCCAAAAATCAAAAAAACTCTTTGTGAGGTAATGAATCGGGCACATGGAAGATAAACATGTAATTTAAGTATATACCAAAATATCTTATTTTGATTTTGTCGAGGTAGGGGCTTTTTTTTATTTGCACATTTTGATAGACAGCTGTATAATTTAAGTTCAGAAAACAGTAATTAAAGAGAATGACTAAAGTAAGCAGGACATGTTTTAGACCTTAAATTTGGTAATATGTTTCTCCATTTCTGACAATTCACAGATATTATGGAAAGTTGATAGTTTTAAGGCACTAACAAAGAGAAAATCCAAAAGGATGAAAAAATGGGTGCTTGCACGAAAACTGATGAAGAGATGCTTTTCTTTAACGGAATACCAAGCAGAGGTCTGGAAACTCATTTCAGAGTAACAATATTCAGTTGCCTTGTAAATAAAGCAAGCCCATGGGTTTTCTGTTGCATAAAGGAATGTGAAAAATATCGTGCCAACTGTCAGCTGCCCTGAGGGCACCACCCTTAGCACTTCCCACTTTTTCCTGGGTCCCTTCATGTTTCTTTGCTCTTCCCTTCCTTTGACTTTCAGTTGCCTCCTTTCCCTGCCTTTGAGCTGCTCTCCTATTGTTACAGGGTGCAGCCAAGAGGGGGGCCCCAAATAGGCATTTAAAATGGGGTCCAGAACTTAAGGTGTCCAGGAGATTTTAAGATGTCTCCATCCCCCACCCCAGGGTGTGGGTTGGGGGAAGGGACAAATGGAGCAGGGCCATTGAGAGCTGTTTTGCATAGCAACAGCCTTGCAGCTAACCTCTGGGTTGGTCATTTAGCATATCTATGGCCTTTGGCTAGTTGCATGGAAAATTTAATTAGCCGTGATCAGCTCTAAGCCAGAAGAACAGAAATAACTTCCCCACCCAGACTGGAGAGGGCAAGTCCCCTGAGTTATAGCGCCTGCGTGGGAGCTCCGAGAAGATTGACTCCAAGACATGGGGCCACGCCTGCCCAGACTCATAATGGCAGCCCAATAAAGCTAGAAGAACAAGAGTTCTGACATGTGAAGCCGAGTGTGGGAAGAGTTGGAAATGGGGCTGCAGAGGAAGATTGGCCACGGGGATTTAAAACCCAGATTTGGCGGTCATTAAGAGAAGAACCACGCAGACTCGATAGAATAGAGAGTCATGTACAGCCATTGAGGAGGAAAACCAGGCTGCTTTAAGAAGAAGAGCCATATGCAGCCCTGAAGAGAGAAACCACGCGGCCTTGACGGAGTGGAGACTCCTGCAGCCCTGAGAGAGGGAGAACCACACGGCAGCCCTGGAGGAGAGAACCATGCAGTTTTGGCAGAGTGGGGACTCTCCGTTCCTGCAGCCCTGAGAGAGAGAGGACCACAAGCCTGGCAGAGTGGAGACCCCCAAAGCTTTAGAAGGGGGAACCACCACCTGGTTTTAGCAGAGATCCCGGTGACTCAGCGGAAGGTGCCGGGAACCCCAGTCGAGATGGAGTTCTAACTGGGAAGAACCAGAGGACTGCCTAAGTCATGGACTTCTATTTCCTTTCCTAAGATACAGTACTCTGGACTGGGCAAAGGGGGAAGGAAAGAAGGACTGTCTGTTTGTGGGTGTTTTTAAGGGACTTTGAGATTTTGGTGAAGACATTAGGTCACTACTTTAAGTTAGTATAGCATTAAATAAACATTTCCTTTCCTTTTCACGAATCTCTGGCATTGAGAGACGTCTTTCCTAGGGCGGCAGACATAACAGACTGGGGCCTTCTTTTAATAATAATATATCATCCCACCCCCCCCCCCCCCTTGTGTATTCTGCAACACTATCAGCAGGCACATCTTGCAAGGAGAAAGATAATACAAGTAACCAATCACAAAATGCCCAAGTGACTTCTTCTCCAGAAGCCTAGAGTGACAACAGCATCATGGTGGGCTTTGCTGGGCTGTGCTCTAGGCCAGCTAAGCCTCCATCAGGCTTCAGCAAATCAGGAATGCCAAAAAATAAAATAAAAAAGGACCATATGTTTCATATTACCGTCCCCCTCCTTCTCTGTCTTTCCTTCTCTACCCTCTTTCCTCTGCCCGGCCTTTCTTTTTCCCAGATACTGTAGCCATGCTTGAGAGATAAGAACTATAGCCAAGGATCCTCTTAGTCTGAGATGACATTCCTAATGATACAAGCTTCAGGATTCTGTTGATTCTTCTATGCTCTATATGCAAGTGTGGAGAGCATCTAAAATATTCCACCAATCAATAAATCTTGAAAGCACCCATTTCTAACGCCCTTTGTACTATTTAACAAGTCACTAATTACACCAGTAAAACAGTCATCTGACACCACCTGCTAAGTAGTGAAGTACCTATGGGTCACGATGCAGGTCATCACAGAAACACCATCTGTGTAGGATAGCCAGCTCTGGTAATCCCCTATCAAAATGCACTTAAGTTGCTGCTTAATCTAAATAACATATAATAATATGCAGTCTATGGTGATTTACCTTAAAGTAGAGTACTGACATCCTAACATAAGAGTTGCACCGTGAACCTTCTCCCTTTGAGTCTCCCTTTGGGGACTCAGGGACTCCCTTTGAGTCCCCATCTGAGTCTCATCTGTGGGCTTCTGTATTCCATGCACAGCACGCGGGGTTTTCCATAGGGCCTCAAGTTAGAGGAGTCCAGGGATGTTTTCCGTACAGCTATGTTGAGGGGCAGGATGAACAGCAGCAAGAGCAAGGAAAGCCAATCCCCCTTTCTTTGCCCTCATTGTCAATCAGTTGTTGACTCCTGGCCGTGCGTGCTGTGATTAAGTCACATCTATTCCTCGCATGGACTTTCATGGCCAGTAATCTACCTTGAGCCTATCACCTCTCAAAAGCTCAATGACTGCATCTAATCAGACTTTGCATACAGTAGGTGCTCAATAAGTACATGAGGGAATAAATCAATTGAATCACAAACTAGAGACAAAGTAAAAAAATATATAGCAAATGAAGCTGGAGAAATTAATTAGCCTTATGTCCTTTAATATACTTAAGAAACAGCACTGTAGATTTCATTGGTGAAATCATACTTGTTATGTAATAATCCATATATACATGGAGATATACCTACTAAAATTTATTGTTTAAAAAGCTGTCTAATGACATTAATAAAAGGAAAGAGTTAGGTTGCTGTTTGCTCCCATAAGACTACTTTTAATGGGGGCATGTACAAAATGTGTTCAGTTGCTTGATAAATAATTACTGAGCACCTTCTATCTGTTAAGCACTGTTGAAAGAGCCAGGAAAGCAACAGTGAATAGGAAGGAAAAAGTCTCTGCTTTCATGGAACTTACACAGATTCGAATCCAACTGTTTATGTTTCTTCTGTTCTTTTATCACTCTGGTTATCGCCAGCTCAAAATGGAAACTGTTGGAAACTTAGAACCACTTTTCCTAAATTGTGTTAAAGTTTGTAACTGATGTGCAAACATAATTTGTGTTATGAAAATCTGCTTTCAAACTAATTTTTAAGGGGTAGATCTTTTCCTATCCTTTCATTAATTCTGAACTACCATGAGGACTAAGTCATTCATTTTTTTTAAATGTTCTTGGGAGTACAGCAATGAACCAAATACCATTCTTGCCTCAGCAGCTTCCATTCTAGAGAGACAGACCATAAACAGACAGGAATTTGTCAAGTGGTAAGAAGTGTGGGAGTGAAGGGAAAAGAAAGCAGAATGTGAAAAATAGAGAGTGCAGGTGTTGGGACTAATCCCAGCCCTCAGGGAAAGTCCCTAGGACATGTTGAATTTATGTAAGACTTGAAGAAAGTGAGGAAAGAGTCACATGGATATGAAAGGGAACAGCATTTCTGGCCAAGGGAACAGCAAGTCCAAAATCCTTGAGGCAGGAGTGCCCCTTGGGATGCTCAAGGAACATCAGGGAAGTCAGTGTAGCTGGAACAGAGCTAATAAGGGAGAAAATGATAGCTGAGACGAGCGAGTAGATGGGGTAAATGGGAGGGATCAAGTAGTGGTGCACAGGGCCAGCCGTCGTAAGGACTCCTACTCTGAATCAGATGAAAGCCCGCTGGAGAGTCTTAAGCATGTGAACGTCACAATTTGACTTACATTTTAAGAGGATCCCATAGATCCCCAAAGGGCAAGATGGAAGCAGAGAAAACTGGTAGGAGCCCTTTACAGCAACCCAGGCAAGAGATTATGGTGGTTTAAACCACGGTAGCAGTGGAGGTTGTGAGAAGTGGAAGGACCATTAATATGCCCTGGAAGTGGAGCTGCCAGGATTTGGAAAATATGAGAGAAAAAAAGGACCCAAGTGTTTGAAAGCTGAGTCTCTCCTCCCAAAGGAGAGAATCTATATCTAAAAATATAATGCAGTTTTATATGACATATATGTGAAATATAGAAACATAGTAACTTTGTATTTAGCATTCTGAATACTTCTTGTACGTTACCTCACTTTCCTTCACGGGTCTGTGTTGGGTAACCCAAGAATCTATGTTACTACATTACTTCAAGTGCGCATATATAGAACACCTAGGGAACAGCTTGGCTTGCTCAAATTTAAATCACAGTATTTCTTACTCTCATTCTAAACTTATTTTCTTTTTATATACCATGCCCAACTGCATCAATATTATCATCCAAATGTATGTTACACATGCTGTAAAAAATTACATAAATGAGTAGTTATTGCTTTCAATTTTTAAGAACTTTCAAACATAAAAATTGTCTTCTGCAATCTCTTCTAAGTAAGATGACTAAGTGGTATAAAATAGTGAAAGTGTTTTCTAAAGATGACTTTTCAGGGAAAAAAAAGGTTACTTAAATCCACGGCATTTTTGACTTACTATTATTAGGTTTTGAATATCAACTCACATATATTTGGACGCATTTGCAAGTTAAATTTTCATATGTATGAGCTCTTCTCTGGCATGTTCCACATATGTCTATGAAGCTCACCAACCGGTGTTCATATTTCAGCTCTGCTGTATGTGTGATCTTGGGCATTGCTTCATTGCACAAAGAAGACAATAATAGCACCCATTTCATTGGGCTATTGGACATTAGATGATGTGCACATCACAAATACTCAACGAATGATATCTCTTATCATGGTGACCATCATCATCATCCGGCTAGCAGAGTCTGTTTGTGTAGGTAAATCTTAAAATCTTTGTTTCAACCCCATGCAAAAAACAACCTTCTACAACTGTCAATTCCTTTAAAAAAAATCATTTGACCTAGTACAGACAAAGTACCAGTTGTCTGATAGATTTTTCCCCACTGCCTTTCAACAGATTATTTTTGGCCTTACAGAGGAAGAGACAATAGAAAGTGACTTTTTTTTCCTTCCAGCCAGTGTTTTCTCTTTTTGTGAAAATTGCTACGGACAGGAATCGTCACTTAAACAGCAAAGGGTGGCTCTTCTCTTTCAGGGCAATCCCCGCTTGTTCGGATATTAACAACCCACTCTTCTGGATAGTAACAGCCCACTGATTGGGTAGCACTGGAAACAGGTCGGTGTGGTGCTTAGCATCCGTATCTGAGGCTTTCTCTCTCATTCTCATCACTGAACAATAGAAAGGCGTTGCAGCAGAGCAAATTCGTATGTTGAAATAAAAAAACAACAACATATTTCAGATTCGAGAAAGTTTGACTTTCTACCCGTTCTACCTCGAAAGGATGGTTTCAAACAAAATTCACTTTTTCTATGGAGATAAAGCAAACTTACTTTGCCCTTTAACTTGTGTGTTCTATGAATTTCTTAAACAAAATCTAAGCTATAGCTACCATCTCTCTTTTAAATTTAAAGAATGCCAGTCTTTGTGTGTTGTATCTTCTAATCAGTGTTCCGTCCTGGGGAGAAGAAATAGCAACCATTCTGAATGATGATGACTTTAATCCCAAACATCAGCTTCTGGACCGGAAAACATCCTGACTTTTCAAGCTTGTGGAGGTAAGGGTGAATGTCATTTCTTAAGAAGTCTCACCTTAAGTCTTTATTCCTCACTTCTCTGCATTTTTTCCTCAAAAGGAAAATCTCAGCTTGACAAATTTGACACTTGAAACTGTTCATTCACAGCATTTTCAACTTCTTTCCAGGATAAGCTTGTTGATTTTTCACTACTGGATCCTTGATGCCCAGCACATAAGTACTTGTTACCTAAAAATAATAATGCTGAATGATTTCTTATTTTTAAAGAAAAGATATGTACAATGTGGGCATTTAATCAAAGAGAACCCTGAGAGAGAAATCCTCCCACCTGAGTCCTTGTAAGTAGACAATACAATCTTGCAGATTGCTGTTCTACTTGCTCAGAAGTGATGATTTATTAAAGACAATGTCAGAGGAACAATGTGTACCTATGCTAAGCACTTGCTACAATCAAAGATGGCTCCCCCCGCCTTTTTTTACAAAGCCCAATTTTGGTCCTTTTAAATAAATTACAAAAAAAAAGTTTAAAAGTGCCCAAAGATTCGGGCCAGTAAAAAGAATTTTTAACACCTATTTATTCCCCAACCAAAACAAAATTAACATTGAGGCATGACCACGCTTGTTTTAGCCTTCTGCTGGTAGGAGTTCTCCGTTTTTATTGTGTTTAATCAGCTGTAGTGCTCCCCACACTCCACTAAAATGTGAATACAGTGCCTCTCACCTGCTGTGGTTTCCCCTGCCTCAGAGGTGGAAAGCGTTCTGCCTCTTTTTTTAAAACGTCTGACTCAGAAAAGATGCACAATGGTGACATCTAATCATAGTTCTATTACCTCAGTTAAGAAGGGCTGAATGGATGGGTTTCTCTCTGTTCTTTACTACTAATATTAGTATTTATAATAGTTCCAATATACATACAGTGTTAAATATATACAATGTTAATATTAGCATAGTTTGTATTACTATTAGTATAAATATTAGTGTTGTCCAACCAGAAATCCCATGTTGGGCTTTATTTGAGCAAGAAGTAAATTACTATTTAGTCGAGCCATTCATGCTTGAGGATGGATCTGCTACAGAGCATTATTTACACTGACATAGCACTTAGTGCAAAGAAAGAAGGACCCTAGGGCCCTGAGTGATGAGGAAGGCCACTAACCAACCCAGAGCACCCAGCTGGGCTTTGTGTAACTACAGATAAACTCTCCTGGTTAAACCGCTAAAGGGCATCTGTTAAAACACTGGGTTTTACGTATGACAGCAGATGACACTCCTTCCCCTCAGTAATCGGGTTGCTATATGATCTCTAGTCCCTTTTTGGCTTCATTGCTCTGTCATTCTCCTGTTTCGCTTTGGAGACCAGCTCTCTCAACTCCCTATAATTTGGGCTGAAACATGGAGCTTCTCTGAAGTCAACTCCAGCCCTAACTGTACAATGACCTTTCAGTTCTAGTGCCCATAATCATCAAACTGACTCAGACTCTCCTTGTCAGAATTCCAGCTTGTCAAAAGCAAAAATCTAACTCACCCATCTAGAACTGAGTATCCACAACTTGTCCTCCGAGCTTTGCTGGGGCCGGGTGCATCACAATGGTGTGTTCTGGGGCTGTGGGCAGAACATTCTCTCAAAGAAAAGCACAGTGGCTAGGAAAACAATGATTGCCCAATTTGCTACAGATGCCATCTTTGCATCTGTTACCCAGGAGCCCACCTAGACACTCACCTTCCTGAGATCTTCTTTCAAATCTGTCCTTAAAAAGAACAACACCTCAGGAGGACGCATGTTCCCTGCTATCTACTCAAAGTTCTGATTTATTAAGGCCAGTTGGATAAATGACACCAGGAAAAATTGACCCCTGCAGAGACAGCCCTCACTCTCTCCACAGGCGTGTGGTATTCCCCAACGTCTGCAACCCGTTAACCAAATCTGGATTCAACACAGTAACCCCAACGTCACAGAAGAGTTCTAGCTAGAGTAACAAGTAGGGCTGCTGTTTTCAACGTTATGAATCACTCTTAATTGCCTTTGATCCCTCATTCCTTCTATTGTTCTTAGTTAAGACTTGGAAAAAATTATACTTACACTATATTCACTTTTAATAAGAACTCTTGGCTGAGACCATTATCATTTCTCCCGCCATTGAAGGATGCCATTGAAGGATGCCATTGAAGGATGTCTGAGGACTTGAAATAGCAGAACTCCTCAAACGTGAATAGTCCAATGTCTATAAGGAAATTTTATGCACATGTAACAGGGAGTATGACTTCTGAACTCCATACAGCTAGCCATGAGAACAGGGCAAATCTTGAGTTCTTTGGGGAGATTGAGGTGATTCTTGGACTTCTTTTGGAGTTTTAAGGTGTTTTGGGGACACACTTAAAGTAAGAGGTGTCTGCTGCCACCTTTGGTTTTGAGTGCAGGACTGAGGCAGGGGAGAAGAAGGAAGAGAAAAGGGCACACGTGGGAAAGGAAGTTGGTTAGGAGAGATGAGTAGAGGGACAATGGAGATAAAAAGAAGGGGCATATCTGAAGGATGAGAGGGGTAAGACTGGCTCCAGCAACCACTTAGGACTTTAATGAAGGCCACCACTGGTCTGTCCAGATGAAACTGACTGAGGTGGTACCTTTAACTTTCTTCGGAAAACCCTGCCCCCTCCCCACCCCACTGCAGACACCCACATGCACACCCATGTGCTCACACCAAGAGGCCATCTCATGGGGTTCTAATATGTATTTCTCATCCACAGTTCACTTCAGTGCCTTGTACTCTCTTTGCTCCACGTTTTTTCATCCGAGTTTTGAAATGCTTTCAAAATTACTTTTTAAAGGCTCAGAAGAGTGAGAACACTACCAGTCAAGTATCAGAAGTTGAAGTAGTTTGAATTGCCAGTGAGAATCCAATAGTATTAGTGTCTCTGATTGTGAGTCTTAGTCTAGTTTTATTACTTAATAAAGCTTTCCTAGTGCTAGAAATGTAAGTGTCTTTCTACAATACTGATATTAGTGCTATGAACTGAATGTGTGCCCCCCCCCAAAAAAAAAACAATTCAGACATTTAAACCCTAATCTCCAGTGTGGTGGTATGTGGAGATGAGGCCTTGGGGAGGTAACTCGGTCACGAGGGTGGAGCCCTCTGAATGGGATTAGCGTTCTTATAAAAAGACACAAAGAAAGACAGACCCTCTCCCTCCACCAGGTGAGAATTCAGCAAGAAGGTGGACATTTGCAAACCAGGAAGAGAGACCTCACAGTGAACCTTGATCTTGGATGTCCCAGCCTCCAGAACTATAAGAAATAAATGTGCATTATTTAAGCCTCCTAATCTGTGGTACTTTGTTATAGCATCCCAAACTGACTAAGACAATTAGACTAAAAGGTGTTCAGGGGACAACAAGATCGTGTCCACTCAATATGAATCTGAGAGAAATGGCTCCTTTGTGGCTCGTGGATGGCTTATTTCTCTGCCTCCACAGTATTGCTTTTATAAGTTAATTTCCTATAATGGTCCTAATCCACCAACACTGCAACTGACTTGATCTCTTGGGAAACAGGTTATAAAGAGGAAATTTAACTGAATTATTGTTTTCTTTAAAAAGGCTGAGGCAAATGGACAGGGTGATGGCTGCACAATATCATGAGTATATTTAATGCCATTGGATTGTACACTTTAAATTGGTTAAAATGGTCATTTTATGTTATATATAGTTTATCACAATAAAGAAGCTAAGATTATATTTAAAATTCACAAACAAGACAAATACAGTAGTGAAAGGAAAAGCCATTGATCAGTAAAAGGTTATATTAGTTATATTAGTTACATTAGTGCTTGATTCTCAAGCACAAGAAAAAGAACTCAAATTTGCTTATGCAAAAAGGAGAATTACTGGCTCATGCAACTTAAAAGTCAAGGAATCATTTTTTTTTAAATTTCAGGAATGGCTTGATTCAAATAATCAACCTTATCAGACTTCTCTGTCTATTGGCTGTGCTTTCCTCTATGTTATTTTCAGTCTCATGGAAGTTTTCCCCAGATGATGGTTAAAGTAGGTACCCACAGCTTCAGGCTTATATCCTATCACCTTAGCAACCACAGAAGAAAGAGAGTGACTCTCTCCCAATAGTTCCAATAAAAATCCTAGAGCTAATTTCATGGTCTGGCTTGGATCAGGACTAATTTCTGAACCAATTACATTTCTAGGGGATGGAATGATCTAATTACCCAAGCCTGGGATTTGTTCTCACCTTTAGAGCAGGGTAATAGAATCAGCCCCATCTAAACCACCTGAACGAGCGTGGGAGCGGGGTTGCTCCCTAAGGAAATGGAATGTTACCAAATGAAGAGACCATAGCTATTCATAGTTGTCCAGTGAGGGTACAAGTAGGGACTCAGACATCTTTGCCAAAAACAAACCAAACAAACAAAAAACATCAAGGGGAAGAAATACATTTAGAGACTAAAGGCAGAAACAAAATTACCTAACTTTATTTGATAATATTCCATCAAGATAGGGTGTGTGTTTGCTTGCTTGTTTGCCAGCTTTTTGACCCTGTATTCATAGCTCGTGCTCTCCTGCTCACTAGCGCTCTCTCCCTCTCTCTCGCTCTCCCCAAGAAGCCAAGATTCCTGAAAGGCTTGTGATTTCCATCTAGAATTATCTTCCAATAGCATGAAAAAGACTACATCTCCACACCCTCTCTCTTTTCCCCGAAGTTAACATAATAGGCAGCCAAATGCTACCAAAATGAGAACATTCAGTGTGTGAGTTACCGACTGAATCTCTGAGGCTGGTCTCCCGTACCTCCTCACCTCCTCAGGCGGTTTCTGCGGGGGAAGGAGGAAGTCGCCTTTTACTGCCCACAGTTACGTAATTATACCTTCTGTGTCTTTCCCTTTTTTAATTATATTTTTCAATTACAGTTTACATTTAATATTGTTTTTTATTCATTTCAGGTGTATAGCATGGTGGTTAGACAATCATATACTTTACAAAGGGTTCCTCCGGATATTTCAAGTACCCAGCTGGCACCAGGCATAGTTATTACATTATTATTGGCTATATTCCCTATGCTGTACTTTACATCCCCGGAACCATTTGTAACTACCAATTAGTACTTCTTAATGCCTTCATCTTCTTCACTCAGCCCACCCCAACACCGTCCTCCCCTCTGGCAACCATCAGTCTGATCTCTGTATCTATGAGTCCGTTTTTATTTTGTTTGCTCATTTATTTTGCTCTTTATACGACATATATATATATGTCAACATATAAGTGAAATCATATGGTATTTTTCTTTTTCTGTCTGACTTATTTTACTTGGCATAATACCTTCTCAGTCCACCCAAGCTGCCGCAAATAGTAAGATTTCATTCTTTCCTATAGTCAGCTAATATTCTATCATATATATGTACCATAACTTTTTTACCTACTCATCTAAGGATGGGTGCTTGTCTTTTCTTGGTGCCCAATTGTTCATCTTAGAGGAGGGCTACCACACCAAGCAGATCTGACAGCATTAACTCTCAGCTTTAGGAGTTCCTCAAAGCAGCATCAGTAAAGCAAAACGGCTAACACGCTCCAGGCTCACTTGACTCTGTCCTCATATAATCGCTGCAGACACTCGTGCAGGCACGCACACGAACACACACATCTTAATGTCTGACCCGGAGCAGAAAGCACACAGATGGCCAGGAAGACAGCTGCATGACGGTAAGCATAGACACTAACAATGCAGCTAGCGGAAATGTGACTTAAATCCTCCCCAGCACCCCAAATTACTTTATTTCCTGTCTTCACAAAACTACCGGGAAATATAAGCACTGAGCAGAAGAAATCACCCTGTACCTAGACAACACATCAGCTTCCTGAGCAGAGATCAGCCTGTGTCCTGATAACACACCACCTTTGCCTCCATGTTACACTGAGGATCTTATCATCATCATTTCATTGGACCAAACAACGGTCAGGAAGGAGAAGGCTGACTCCTGAGAACCACATTTAAAATATGTAAGTGCTGTCTTGGGCACATTTGTGAGACAGAGCAGACAGGGCTTGTCTTGTCTCACTAACCATCTACTAACCTCGGGAAAAATTCACCTAGCTTCACGCTGGAAGTCAGAAAAAAAAACAGAACTTCAGCATTACACTAAAATATCAGTAAATTCAAATAGAGAGCAGAAATTGTCAGGGAAGGGCTGTCATTATAAGGACACTGGACGAGGGAAGGGAAGTCCCCAGTGAGCTCACAGTCATTGGAAAGAATTTTAAAAGGGAAAATCAGATTGGAAAGAGAAAGACAGGCAAAGGAGTTAACAGGAGACAAGCAGGTCTATCAGGACTCAAGCTAGGAGAGATGAAGAAAACTGAGGCCAAATAGATATTGTGTCTACTAGGGAAGAAGTCATTGAAATGTGGCAAGAGGGGGTTCATAAAGCAAGAGGATCCTGCTGTGCTCTAGCAGAAAACCAAATCCTGTAACTTAGAAATTGGGAAGAGATAGGAGAAGCAGCCTGGGCAATAGCTTCCTCAGTCAAACCCATTTAAACAGAATATATTAATGTTGTCAATCTTTTTCTCTCACGCTTAAAATTTCCCCACATCTCTTACAATATTGTAGCAGTTTAAAGCAGATCTGAACTACTGGTGGTTGGTTCTAGAGAATGGCATGATCAAAATTTATGTTTCAGAGAAATTACCATGTCTTAGGCATCTTGTAACCCTACATCTAACAAAGTGGCAGGCACATAGTAGATGTTCAATAAATGTTGAATAGTTGAATGTTGTCACAGAAGCAGTCAGAGCCTTTATGGGATCCCCTTGACCATTCGGAGCTCAGCAGCAGTTGGTGTTACATCCCTTACTTGCTGAAGGCTTCTGTTGTGTCCCTGGGCCTATGAGGGTGATGCTATCAGTTAGGAATGCCTGAGGCACTCGCCTGGACCCAAACTACTTGTGACACACCCCCTACACACACAAATACATATCCAGGTGCCAATGACCAGGGTGAGGGTAGGGTGCCTATGGTTTCTCCTTAATTATTGGTGCTCAGGGCTTTCTAATGGGACCTTAGGGGAGGTGGGTGGGTTGCCTGGCTCCTTATCTAGTTGTTTTGGTAGAGGCTGTGTCATACAGCTGGCAATCTGTTTATTCAGGATACACGTCTTTGAAGTGAGTGCCTGGGCAATCAAAAGCTTGACGTCAATGCGTACACTGGAGTTTCTTAGCAGTCTTCTGCCTGAGGGCGTTTGACCTCAGGAGCTTGTCAGCCTAGGCACTGAGCAGACCAGAGATGCCACAGGAACATTCCTCAACGAAAGAGGGGTAGGAGTTTGTGTATGAACAAACCCACTTCCTTGCTCCTGTGTGAGACAATTCAGAGTTGTGGTCAACAGTCTCACAGAGGGTCCCCTAGCACGCAGAGCCATTTCCACATGTCCTTAGCCACAGATCTAGTCGTCCCTCCATCCCCTGCTCATTTAAGAAAGGCTCTATCGACTCTCCTCTCTTCAGTGTCTTATTTCTCTGCTCCTTTGACATGCTTCCTGGAATACCCTCTGAACAAGCTACTTACACCCAAATACTGTCTTAAAGTTGGCTTTTGGGGGGTTCAGAAACTAAAACAAATTGCTGATCTGTAACCTATAAAGTCAAGTGACTTCTTCTTATTATTTTTCTGACCTTACAATTCCTTTCACAGAGTCTCAAGTTATTAGTCAGGGAGAAATATGGCCTTGAATCCCACGAGACAAACGTTATTCATCAGAGTGAATAAAGACTGAATAATAATCAGATTCTGTTGGTTATAAAGTCAAAGTAAAATGTTCATTTATTTCAAATTTTTGAGACATCTGAACACCAAACCGTGTTGAACCAATCATTTATAACTCATTTCCAAGAGACTTGTAGTAATACTGGTATTAATACCCAATATAGATCCCATCTATTTTCACGCAAATCACTTACCCTCTCAGCAGTTCCATTTTTCTTATTTGTGAAATAGAGATAATAATGCTTGCCAGCTCCTTCACAAGGACATTGTAAGGATTAATGAGTTAATGCTGGGGAAGTGCTTTTCTGCCCTAGATGAATGTTGCTATATAAATGCAAATTATTGCATTATGGCTAGGCTTACATGTACAAATGCAATGAATTTTAGATCCTAGATTCTTTCACAACATTGAGAAGTAATTCAAATCTGAACACAGCTTCCTCAATCTTTTGTCCAAAAGGAAAAGCCATCAGTGAAGGTTAACCAGCAATGTTGCTCCTGATGCTTTTTCCCAGACCTTCTCCCTGTCTCCTAATTGTTAACTGGTCTGTGCATGCTATCGCCTTAGCTACTGATCAAGTCATGTCTCCATCACCTTCTGTGCTCCCAGGTCTTCCCATCACTCCTAGAGCCCTTTGAGGTTTATTTAAGTGAGCTGTCTTCTTCTAGCCAAAGAGAATTATTCTGTATCTTGCTTTTTCAATGTTTACAAATTCTTCTTTCTCCTTATTCACCCTTTTGAAGCCTACCTAGGTGGATTCTGGGCAATGTTCAAAAAGAAAAGAAGTGAAGTTCCCAATATTCCTTTGATCAAATCCCCCCCCCCATAGTTAAAACTTTGGACAACTGTCCATGAGCTGTAGGATGACACCCACACTTCTTAGTCTGGGACTCTGCCTAGTCCATTCCTTACCTGACCACGTTGCTTTTTCCATCCTTTCTGTCACTATCATCTCACATGAAGAGCAACTTCTTCTCTTACACACCTTACAGTTCAGAACACCTAGATTCAATGCCCTTTGTGTCCCTCACTACATGTGTGAACTTGTATAAATTCTCTTCCAGCTTAGCCCTGACCGCTGTGGCTCAGTTGGTTGGGTGTCCTACTGCAAAGTGAAAGGCTGTCTGTTCGATGCCCAGTCAGAGTACATGCCTGGGTTGTGGGTTCAGTCCCCAGTCATGGCGTGTATGAGAGGCAACCAATCAATGTTTCTCTTTCACATCGATGTATCTCTCCCTGTCTTTCTCCCTCCCTGCCCCTCTTTCTAAAAATAAATAAACAAATAAAATTGTTAAAATAAAAATTCTCTTCTGGCTAATTTTTTTTGCCTAAATAACATGTAAGTGATACGAAATTTAAAAGGTACAAAAAGTTCAAAAACAAGTCTCCCCCTACATCACCTGTTCCTCACTTCCAGAGACAATCATTGTCAGCAGTTTCTTATGATATAATGGAGAGAGTCTAAGCATATACAAAAGCATATATGTATATCCACAAAATAACTTGCTGAGATTATGACTGGGATTGCATCAAATACACAAAGTTGGGAAGAGCTGACATCTTGACAATATTGAAACAATCTTCTTGTCCATGTACATGGAATATTTCTCCATTTATTTACATCCTCTTTGATTTCTTTCATCAGAGTTTCATAGTTTTCCCCATATAGACCTTATACATATTTGGTTGGATTTATAGTTAAGTGTTTCCTTTTTATGGTACTAGTATAAATGGTTTTGTGTTTTAAGTGTCAAATTTCTATTGTTCATTACAGGTATATAAGAAAGCAATTGACTTTTGTATATTAATCTTGTATTCTGCAACCTGTTATAATCTATTATTTGTTCTCAGAATGTGTTGTTATTATTGTTGATTCTTTGGGATTTTATACATGGACAATCATGCCAGCTATGAACAAAGACAGTTTTATTTCTGTCTTCCCAATCTGTATATGTTTTATCACCTTTTATTGTCTTATTGCACTTCTAGGAGTTTCAGTGAGATGTTGGATATGAGTGATAATAAGGGACACCCTTTCCTTGTTCCTGATCTTATTAGGAAAGCATCTAATTTCTCACTGTATTAGTTTGCTGGGGTTGGTTGCCATAACAAAGTACCATAGACTGCATGGCTTAAACAACAAAAATTTATTTCACAATACTGGAGGATAAAAGTCTGAAATCAAAGTGTCAGAGGGTTGGTTTCTTCTGAGATCTCTCTCTTTAGCTTGTAGATGCCTCTTTTCCCCCTGTGTCTTCATGTGGTACTTCTCTGCCTCAGCTCTGCCAACCACCTTTTCCTATTCGTTTCCAAGTGGTAGCAACAAAGGTTATCCTTTCCCAGCAAAACAACAATAACAACAACAAAAACCACAATACTTCTCTAGGTGACCAGAATGATTTCAGAGGAACAAAATAAAATTAAAGTCAAAGGTGCACAAACTGATATTTTTAGGTCTCTTAAATCACCAGAGTCCTAGTACAAATGCCCTGGCAGTGGTCAAACCAGTATGGGCACACAGAGCTCTTTAGCATGCAAATTAAATGTGAGTGGACAATTGAGGGCTGCCACTCATTGGAAGAAAGCCAGTGCCATGAAATGCAGAAAAGTGATTCCGAGGAAACAGATATTATAAGGAGCAGAAGAAAACTTTATGATATCCTCAGAAAAATCAGAGAAAATACGTCATCCATGAAACAATATCCAATTTCTGTAAAAAATAAAATCAAAGAGAAGCATTGGTTCACAAACTGTCCCCCTTATACAAAATGCAAGGAGAGACCAAAGGAAGCGGCAGACCATTCCATACCAATGGGTGGAAAGTTTAATAAGCAAGTGAATTAATGAAGCTTATTTGGGTGCTGCAAGACACATAGATCTCTGCACCAAAGCTCCAGAATCTTAAAGTTTGTATAGAGGCCTCACTCACAGTCAGTCACTTATACGGTCCAGCTGGGCACAACAACACTTTACTCTCTGGTGGCCGTGTTCTCAGAACAGTTCCCACTGTGGGAACAGAGGACAATGTGTACATTCCAAGGATAGGGGAGTGGGGAGGAGCCTCCAATGGCCTGGATCCATCTTGCAGGTCAACTGGCAGTCATGATAACTCCTCCAACAGAAAGAGCATTTAAAAATTAAAAATACGGCCCTGGCTGATGTGGTTCAGTGGATTGAGCACCAGCCCGAGAACCGAAGTGTCTCCAGTTTGATTCCCAGTCAGGGCACATGTCTGGGTTGCGGCCAGGTCCAATAAGGGGTGTGCAAGAGGCAACCAGACATTGATGTTTCTCTCCTTCCTTTCCTCTCTCTTTAAAAATAAGTAAATAAAATATTTTTTAAAATATGAGATTAAATTAAAACTTTCTGTGCAGAGGCTGGAAAATAAAGTCAGGAAACTCTCAGAACATACAGCAAACGGGCAAAGAGATAGACCAGAGGAGAGTACTTCTGATATATGGAGAGTTTAAGAAAGAAAATGTAGGGAAAGAGATTTTCAAAGGAGTTACGCAAATTTAGCTACATTTAAGTCTGAACTAAGTTTCAAGATTAAAATCATCCTTTAAGTTCCCAGGATAGTGAAGAAACACCTACCTGGAGTATAGACAGCGTTGGGTATGTGAGTGCTCTCGGACAGTTGTCCCTTCTCTTGTCACATGGGCTTTGAAGCTCTTCTCTAGTAGATGCAGCAAGAAGGGCTCATGGGAACTACACCCAAAAAACTCTGAGTTTTTGTGTATTAATAATAGTTTGCCTGTGCCCCTCTGTGTTTGAAAGTCTATGTCCGGGGAGTGGGGGTTGGATAGAGGAATCAGGCTCTGCCATTCCATATGCAGATTCTCACTTATTTTTGCCTCTATCAGTCGGGCATCTCTCTCCCATCCTCCATTATGCCTGATGTCCTCAAGTGCAGAACTTCTCTCACTCCGTTTCTTCAGATCCTAAACCTCTGCTGTCATGTAGAGACTGTAGAAAATGTTGCCTGGCTATGAAACACAAGGAAGAGGGACTGGAATCTGTTTTACATACAGATTTTCAACTCATCATTGGTTTCCATCCCCCTCACTTACCCTTGTCTCCCATGACTACCAGTACCTCCAGGAACTGACCCTCTCTGTGGTTCTATAGGAAATGGGCTTGCTCTTTTTTGTCACCTTTCTGTACAGGCATGTAAGGCTTCATTTTTTTCTGTTCTATTAAAGTTATTTATCATTCTTCCTTCTGTTTACCATCTTCCAAAACTTTGCTGACAGCACTAGTCCATTGTTGTCTCTTTTTCTTATGTGTGAATTCATATATTTCCAATTCATTTTCTGTCATTTTGCTGGGACCTTGACAGGAAGCAGCTATAAACAAATGTGTTTAATGCAAGCCTCAAAAAAAATCCTCTTTTATTGCTTGAATAAAAGTATTGTATTACTTTCTATAGCAGGGTTTTTAGACATGCTATTTCCTCTCTCTAGACATTTCCTCCCCCTTCCTTAGCTGCAGGATATCCATTCGCCTGATGTCGTAGATTGAACTGTGTCCCCCATAAGGCGTGTCCAAGTCAGTGCCTGTGAAAGTGATTTTATTTGAAAATAAGATCATTGCAGATGTAATTAAGATAAAGATCTTGAAATAAGATCTTCCTGGATTTAGGGTGGTCCCTAAATCCAATAACTGATGTTCTTTGAAGTAAAAAGAGATTTGAGACACACAGAGGAGAAGACTCCGAGGGGAAGAAGCTTATGTAAAGATAGAGGCAGAGACTCAAGTGAAGCAGCCACAAGCCATGGAGCTCCAGGAGCCACCAAAAGCTGGAAGGTTATTTTGCTTCCTTATGTTTCAAATCATTGATTTGATTCTTGGCTTCATTCATTCTACTGTTGTTTCCCAATAAATTGTTCTTTATTTCAGTTAGTGTATCCTTCACTCCTGACTGGGTCCTTTTTATGCCAATGTGCTTATCACTATGTTCCTTGAACATCCTTATAGTAATTTGAACTCTGCATCTGATTGCTTATCTCCATTTCATTTAGCCCTTTTTCTGCAGGTTTCACCTGTTTTTTTTTTTTCATTTGGGCCATATTTCTTTGTCTCCTCTCCGTGTTCATTTGTTTGTATGTATTAGGTAGAGCTGCTTTGGCTCCGTATCTAAGTAGTATGGCCTAATGTAGTAGGTGTCCTGTAAAGTCCAGCAGCATAGCCTTCCCTATCACCCAAGCTGAGTATTCAAGGTATGCCCCCCATGTGGGCTAAGTACACCCTCCTCTTGTAGTTGAAACTTAGTGGCTGTTGGCAGATCAATGGGAGGGATTTACCCAGCCAGTCAGCTGCAAGGATTGTTTGTCATCACTGACCACCAACCTCCACCCTCCATGGAGGATCAGCTGTGCAGGGGCAGGGTGGTGGTGCTCCAACGTGGTCCATAGGTGTCCACAGGGTGCATTGGCCCTGGTGTTTCCTGGGTGGCACAGGCCAAGGTCAGCTCCCACCTGTGTTGCCCAGGGCACCCTGCCTAAGCTATAAAGCAATTTGAGATGGCTGCTGCTTGTGCTGGGCTTGGAGATTCCCAGGTGACTCTGGGACTCTAATCTGTGACTCTAATCTGGCTGCTGCTAGGGCTCACTGAAGCCAACTGTTCCTTGTTTGATAAGATTTAGGAGCCAAGACCAGCCATTCTTATGCAGAAGCAGCTTTGGTGGGCCTGTAGATTGAGTCGGGTAAGGCCTCTGTGGATCTCCTAGGTGGGTCACACAGTGTTAGCCAGATTGGTGGAGTCTCAGATGTGGAACCAGCCTACCAGATCTGTGGAAAGAGGACAAAGGACAAAGGAAGGAGCAAAAGGTTAATGGCCTCTGTTCACCTTGATGCCAGACACTCCAGTTTCTCCCTGTATACCGCTGGGGCCTTTCAAGCTGCCACCCTGGAGCTTGAGCTTGGAAGGAGTGAGTCTGAGTAGATGAGTCTGAGTGTGTGTTCCCCAAGAGAAACTGCTTGGGACTCCAGCAGCCTCCTGCACCAGCTCAATCCCCGCTGGTTTTTGCAGCAAGAAGTTGAGGGGACTTATCTTCCTTGCACTGGAATCCTGGGCTGGGGGGCCTGATGTGGTTTTGGGACTCTTCATTCTGGAGATATCCCAAATTCATATCCATGTGGGTGTGGGTCCAGCCTGTTCTGCATCTGCACCCCTCCTACCACTCTGGATGGATGTGGTTTCTTCAATCCTGTAGTTGTCAAACTTCCATTCAACTAAATTTCTGATGTTCCTGAGTGATGGTTGTTCTATACTTTAGTTGTAATTTTGATGTGGTTGTGTGATGAGGTGAGACATGTCAGCCTACGTCACCATCTTGACTGGAGGCCCCTTCTGTTGTTTTAAACCACCAAGTTTTTGGTTATTTGTTGTGGCAGTTCTAGGAAACAAATACACCTGGATGATTTCAACCTACTCTGCAGGTCTCTACCTTAACATCACACCCCTGAATTAGATCCACCTATTATACAATCTCATTGCATTTCTCTGTTAGTATTACAACACTTTTCATTGTGTAATTACTTGTATACTTCTTTGTTTTGTCTCTACCTCTTATGAGGGGCAAGACTATATGAGTCTTCTTCATTCTCAAACCCCCCAGCCCTGACACAGTGCCTTACATGTAGCAGATGCTTAATTCATTCATTCATTCATTCACTCATTCATCCATTTATTATTCTAGAATGTTTTCATTTTTCAAGTGATTTTATTTATTTATTTTTAGAGAGAGGGGAAGGGAGGAAGAAAATGAAGGAGAGAAACATCCATGTGTGGTTGCCTCTCAACCTGGCCTGCAACCCAGGCATGTGCCCTGACTGGGAATCAGACTGGCAATCCTTTGTTTCACCAACCAGTGCTGAGCCACTGAGTCACACCAGCCAGGGCATTTCTTTCAATTCATCCTTGATGGTACAGCTGCAAAGCATGTTCTTATTATTCCAACTATAATACTGATGGCCTAGACCTATAATATTGTAATTACTTTTGCATGATACCATAATTTATCTCCCCCCAAATTTAGCTGAAGACAACAGGAAAATCTTTGTAAATGAGACGTCTTTAAGCTCCCTATCCACCTCCACTCCCTGCCGTCTCACACACACATACATACACACACCATGTCTCATGATAGAGCAAATGCATATTTGTTGGTGGTGATGTCAACAGCCCCCTCAAGAGTTAACAATCACATATCATGCACTATGGTGAAGCGATCTTCTCCTCTGAGTCACAGTCAAACCTTAGGAGGCTGTCAGAAGCAGATGCAATGTAATAACCCCACCACATCTCCAGTAGGGGAAAAACTGTTGACTCTGTGGGCCTTGGTATTTGTAATTTTTAAAAACCATTTTATTATTTTTAGAGAGAGGGGGAGGCAGGGAGAAATAGAGGGAGAGGCATTGAACAAATGCCACTCGCACGCTTCCAGCTGGACACATGGCCCTGCAACCCAGGCCCGTGTCCTGACGGGGAACTGAAGTGGTGGTCTTTCGGTTTGCAGGCCACAGCTCAGTCCTCTGAGCCCCACCAGCCAGGCCCCAGTGCTCATTATTTTTAATCACTATTTCACCAAGTTTTTCTGAGGCTGACACAGGACATCCTTTAGCAGCCTTATTCTATACCTCTTTTTAACCTGTATATATCTCTATTTTTGCATCCAGCACTACTATATATTGTGTATATATGTGTTCATATTATATAACTATATATTGGTGTATTTTTTCTAGTAATTTGTAAGCTCAAAAAGAAGGACTGTCTCTTATTCATCACTGTATGTCTCTCCCCTGGCAAAATGCATGATATGTAATAGGTCTGCAGCATGTATTTGCTGAATAAATGAATGTTACTTAGTTAATCTTGCTCTGTTCCTGAAAGTTCTCATTTGGGATAATTTCTAAGAGTTGAACTTTTTTTTTTAAAAAGTTATGGTTATATGTGCAGCCATCTAAGGTGCCTGTAATTCAGGCCTTAAATTGGATGGGTGTTCATTAATTCTCAGATCTATATCCAGTGTTCTATTTGCCTGTGTTTCTATGAATAGACATGGTGTGGAAATTTATCCACAGTGAAGCGAAAGACAGGAATAGCTACACCCTTCTTCTATACCTCTAATATTAGAATGTGGACACATTAAATCTGATGGCAATTAAATAATGAAAAATACAAGCATGTGACCAGAAGAAGCCTGCCAACACAGAGGAATGACAAACCACACCCACGCATGCGCACCAATTCAGTAGACACAAGGCAAAAGACCCACAGGCTCAGCCCTGCTGTTGTCCACATGCCTGTCATTTGTTCTCCTCATTCATCCAGGGGTCCAACACCCAGATATCAGGAAAGTCTATTGGAAGAGCTGACAGATATATCACTACACCCCTTTGATCAGTGTAGTGAACATTTGGGGAACTCCCCCAGACCCCTTCAGATTCCTTCTACCATTTCTAAGGGCCCTCCACCCAGAACCTGGGCTTTTTCTTGTAACAGCACACATCAGTGACTCTCTTCAGAGCACAGTCCAAGGACTACCAGAGCCAGTTAGCCCACACTTGCAGGGAGGCAGGTGTGTTCAGGAGTCTGCTTCTCCCAGTAGGGGCCCTCTGCCAATGGCTGACTTGTGTGAGGGTAAGAAAACCCACCTCCCTTGTCTGGAGTGGGTCTAACTTCAATGGGAATTTACAGTCCAGAGGTCCTGATGGGGACATGCTGAAACGGAGACTTTGCACTTTTTCTTCACTTCTTCCCCTTCCACTCTGCTTCCTCATTTCCTAAAAGTTTCTCCTGAAGGCACCTCCTTATTAAATCGCTTGCTCTCAAATCCTTGTCTCGGTGTTTGCTTTTGAGGAACTGAACCTAAGACAGTTGGTTCTGAAAGGGGTCCTAGGAAACTGACTCTAACCATGAGGTTCTAGAGTTGGGTCACTTGCTGGCCAGATGGCAACCAGGACTTTCCCAGTGCGGGTAAGTGGAGTATGGACAGTCCTCGTCAGGCTGTAGAATTGCAGTCTCTCTAAGACGTTCATCCGGACAGGACCCAGTGGGAAATGAGGCAGTGGCTTGTGTAATTTCTCTGTTGTTTGAGAAGCAAGAAGGAAATGGCAATTATAAGGACTGTGAAATTGGTTGTTTCTGGGAGTCATTGATGCGTTGAAGAGAAAATGAGAGGCTCACGTGTGAAAGTCAGAAGGCCCCCTCAGCACCACTTAAAGACACTTTTAATTCCAGAAACCAGAGGACACAGCATGCTAAAGAACAGGCCTGGACCTATTAATAATCTTAAGACTACCAGAACTTCAGAGAAGGCTGAATTTGCAGACTTATCCAGGCTCCTAGAACAGAGCCAGGGCCTAAATGGGGAAGCAGTGTGAACCTGAGACTTGGAATGGTGACATCTGGATAGATGCACTTGAGAACCTCGAAGCCTCAGGGTCTGCAGAAGTAGCCTCTATGTCCCTGGCTAACGAATAGTGGACCACCCCTCACCTGGAGGCTACATAAGGTATCAGGTGAGACAGATGCTTTGTGCTCCTCAAGACAATATTTGCCCTCCCCAAGTTTGGCAACCTCTTCCCCTCCTGGCCACTAGACCAATGACATGTGACAAGTCTCACTGTGACCTCATTAGGGAAGTGCTGACCTTGCCACAGAGAAGAAAGAGTGTTCACTGAAGAAGTTTCAGGGACTGGCTAACATATCTGAGTGTGAATGTTGAGGGTGCTGGACCAGAACTGGGGACAGTATACTAATCTGGAAAAGGGAGAGTTCCTTAATATGAGGCCAATATCCTATCACTCAGGATGTAAGGGCTTGCTAATGGAACTAGACCTAAAATGCTGTTGAGATAGCTTCCAGAAGTTTCTGGGGGGAATGACCCACATGGAAAGAAGTAGAGATATCAGAAATGCCTTGCCAGAGTGTTAAGAATGATATTTAAAGGCTCAGAGATAAGAACAAGTCAGAATGACTCAATTATTCAAGACTCAAGGACTCACAATGTTCATCTGAGGGCCCAAAGGATACTCCTTGTACTTACATGGTAAGGAAAGTACTAATGGTGAGGGCACAGCACTCTTCAGACACTTAGTTGAGACACTCCATTGCCCAGGGCGTCTGGTTCCGGATGCCGTCATAAAACAGTTCTTGATGACAATGGGAATGATAGAATTCCAGAAGAGTAGAGGCCAGGCAACAGATCTTAACCACCAGAGACAAGGTGAACTTAATTATTGTAAAGTTTTGGCGAGGTCGGAATGGTTCCTGGATGGGTCAGCTCACTGGAATGAGCCACAGATGAAGTGGGCTGCACTACAGCCCCATCCGTGTAGGAATGTTCTCGAAAGACGGTGGTGAAGGGAAATCATTTTAGTGGGCTGGGTCAGACAGAGCACGTGGTCATCCATTTGTGTGAAGAGAGAAATAACCTGTAGTAAGGATATCTTGGATTGTGGGGAAGATACTGTTGGGAGATACCATGTTGCAGTGGGCAAGGGGGAGTGGGAGCAGCCCACCCCATCATGGAGGAATAGTTTAATACTAACATTATTTAGATTTGCCACTGCACAGTGATAAGAAAACAATACAGTGACTTGTAGGCACTTTTATGATTCTTTGTAAATTCTCTACAGACAAAGCACACCCTTCTTGCCTGTACAGGAGTAGACCAGTTCTGCCACTTTCCCCCTAGTTCACCATGGCTTATAGGCTGTGGTGGATAATTCAGTTGGTTGGTCAGAAGTCTGGAGGGAGTGAGACAAGGGACATCAGAGTCTGGGGGCCTATCAGAGGGAGCCTAAATCTGAGGATATTTGTATCTCCAGTGAATGCCCACCAGGGTGGATCCATTGCAGTAGAGGCATTAAAAAACTAAGGATTTGCCCCCAAAATGTCAGACTTCTATCGCCAGCCACCTGGTGCCTGAAAAAAGATGGCCAAGATGGAAGATACCTAGGGCCCTGCAGCTTAGACTCCTTCTCACCAGGCTGATTTCGGTCTTGTTGCAGCTAAGTGTCTGGCCCATCACTAACAGGGACTGACACTGAGCCCTTAATAAGGTACTTCCCCTCCAGGAGGCCAATCATCCCCATAGTGGCAAGTTGATTACATGGGATCTCTTACACTCTGGAAGGGACAGTGATTGATCTTGACTGGGATCAACAGGTTCCCTGAGTCTGACTTCTTGCCCACAGCATCTTGGGGTCCCACCTGAGAAAGCCTCCCTTTGCATAACAAAGGAACCCCATTAAGAGCAAAGGAGTCACAGCATCGCCTGAAGGCCCCAGATCAACTGGCCATACCACAGGTGCAGCTTGCCTGCCGAAGAGTTGGAGTTATCTTAAAAATGCAGCTATGGCACCAGCTTAGAAATGGCTCCCTGCAAGTTCAGGCCGTTGCCCGCAGGATGTTTTACCTTCAATCGGCAGCCTTTATACAGCGCTGTGCCCTCCGTAAGTAGAGCACAGAGGCCCAGAAAACAAGGAATGGAAATAGAAGTGGCACTGCTCACAGTGACTTCCAGTGCCTCGCTTGGAGAATTTATCCTTCCATCCAAAAGTATAGGTTCTACAAACCTAGAGCTACAGCAGCTACATGGTCATTTAGGCAAAAAAAGTTGCCACACTGGCAGGGGGCAATTGACCCTGCTCACGATGAGTAGACGGAATGGGGCAGAAGGAATGTGTTCGGGGCTCAGAGGATCCCCTGGGTCAAGTCCTGGTGCTCCCATGCCCAGCTGTCACTCTAAATGGACAACTACAACAAAAATGGCCTGATGAGGGCCTGGAAACCAGGGCTCACATTCCTCAAGGATGAGGGCCTGGGTCGCCTCACAAGGTAGGCCATCTAGACCACAAGAAACACTTGCTAAAAATGAGAGAAACTAAAATAAACAGCAGAGAGAAATGATGGGTATCAGTTAGGACCGTAAGACTAACTGCAGCAATGGAGGCTTTAGCTAGTTTCCCCCCAGAAATGTGGCCAGCCGCTGTCTTGAAGGAAACTGACAGCATGAACTGAACTTAAGTGAGACTCAAGCATATCTGAGTGTTAGAATGTATGGGTGGTAGTGACTACTGCTGGTGCTATCCTGGGATCCCTTACAATTCCTTGCAATTCTTTGTGTCCTGCCTCATTTTCCAAGCTCTTTTGTTTTTAATGGCTTGGACATGCAACTTTATTCATGCAACTTACTAAGAGCTACTGGAGCCTCTGCTCATACTTGCTGAAACACCAAAATACCTGGGAGTTTACATCCCCTGGAAAGGCCCTTAACCAGTGACCAACTGGCGAGAGAATAAGTAAATCGAGATTCCTTGCCTCCAGTTTCCACAAACTGTATTGTAATTTATACTTTAGAGTTCCCCATGGGATTATGCTGAAGCTGGTAACATACCTGTGGTAGGTAGAATTCTAAGATGGCTGCAAGGACCCGAACCTATGTATAATCAGCTCTCCCTGAGTGTGTGCAGGACCTGTAAATGGGATGGACTATTCCTCCTGTCATTATGTTACATTATATGGCAAAGGTGAAGGGCTTCTGCAGTTGTAATTAAGGTCCTTAATCAGTTGACTTTGGGTGAATTAATTAAAAAGACGAACTGCGGTGGGCCTGACCTAATCAGGTGAGCCTTTCGAAGTGAGGTTAGGCCTTTGTGAGACTTAGATCCTACTGAGGAAGTGTCTGCTGTGGTCTGGGGAGGAGATGATGGGGATGGGACTCTGGAGAAAAGGTTGAGGGAAGTGATCAGATTACAGATAGACTTTGGAGGCCAAGCTGACCAGCTTGCTGATGGCTTAGATAGAAATGCCCTCAATAGTATGTATCTCTCATAGATCTTCAGACATCTCCAATATGGCTAACAATTAAGTGACAGAAAATTAATTTTTGCACAGCTTGAATTGACAGAACACCCTTTTCTGTTGTGAGCTGAGTCTACTGCAGACGACTGTGCCCTTTGCTCCTAGCAGCAGTAAGATTGCAATGTAAGCGCCTGACACGGAGTTTCTGATTGCTGAGGCAACTACTTCAAAGCATCCACTCCAAAGACTGCTGTCTCAGATGAGCACAGTGCTAGCTACCTGGCTGGATAAAGAACCAGGCCATGCCACCCTCATTTCCTTTTTTGACCTCTGGTTGCCTTAGATAACCGACAACTTATTTTTCTACTTACCACCCTTATGTTTTAAACTCACCAATAGAGAGTGAACCCATAAAACCCTAGGCACCCCACCCTCAACCCCAATAGAAGAACTTCAGGCCCATGTTCTCTCTGTCCACCCAAGACTTCGCTGTGTGGCTACAGGGGTGTCGTGTGCTCTCCAGGATCTGTGAGTAATAAACCTTCCAAAGCTCCTTGATTGTTGTTGCTGAGGTGCATCCTGCAATCATAATAACCACAAAAGCTGGTCCAGCTGCAACATTGACTTCAAAGGGGAAATGTCTTTGGGAGCTCACCTGGGCTCAGAAGAGTGCCCTGGACATTTCTAGCCAATAGCATCACTGTTAATAGGCTGAGACTGGCACAGAACATTCAGCCTCTGAAATGGCCCAGAGAAGGCTGCTCCCTCTTCCACCTGCCAAATGTCAGCTACTGCTTGCTCATGTCCTACCCTACAGAGGCTCAGCACTACTCATTTCTCAAACCCATGAAAATCTAATCTGGTGAGAAATAAGTTCCCTCCAGCAGTGCATGGAGGTCCCAACTTATAATGGTGAAAAAGCAATATATGCTCAGCTCAAATCATGCTATGAAGTTTGAATTTTGATCTTTTCCTGGGCTAGCAATATGCAGTAAAATACTCCCTCATGGTGCTAGACAGTGCCAATGAGCCACAGCTCCCAGTCAGCCCCATGAGGGAAATTATGGATACTCTATAGTATAATATTAAATGCATTTTCTATTTAACTATATTTTCAACTTACAAGGGGCTGATTGGGACATAACCCCACTGTAAGTCAGGAAGAGAGTGAAGCAATTCCTGGATATACAAAGTCTGTCTGAAAAAAGTCGAGCCATTGTTAATATAATAAGAATGGTTTGCACAATATTGATGTAACGTGGCAGCCAAGGAGAGTGGACTGGAATGTGCATGAGTGAACAATGACAATTTCACTATATAGTCAGTGGGGGTGGTAGATGCCGTTGAATGAGCATGGGTACTGGGTGGCTGTCACATTGAAAATGACTGAGCAAGTAGAGCAACGAGTCTGCATCCAAGTTTGCATTAAACTTCAACACTCCTCCACGGACACTATTTGGATTATTCTGAAGGCCACAGCTATGGAGCAACTGGTGATTGGCAGCTTCATAATGACAATGCACCTGCTCATACATCATGTTTCGTGCAGTTTTTTAGCAAAACTTCAAATCACTCAGGTGTCCCAGCCCCCTCACAGCCAAGATTTGGTGCCCTGTGACTTCTGACTTTTCCCAAAACTAAAATTACCTTTGAAAGAGAACAGATTTCAGGCTGTAGATGAGATCTAAGAAAATATGACAGGGTAGCTGATGGCGGTTGGGAGAACTGTGTGAGGTCCCAAGGTGCCTGCTTTGAAGTGGACTGAGGCATCATTGCCCTGTGTACAGTGTTTCTTGTATCTTGTATCTTCTTCAGTAAGTGTCTCTGTTTTTCATGTTACATGGCTGGATAGCTTCTGGACAGACCTCGTATATGTGAGCACTAAACAATAACCTGACTATATCTTAACGCCCAGCAAGCAGACTCACCACTTCCAGGTGTAGCCAGTCTGTCTGATTTGTCTACTCCGGTTCTCTGGCCCCAAGCAGCTTTCCCACTGGAAACAAAGCAGGGTCCTGAATCCCAGTCTAGTTGACTATAACCCAAGTGCCCTTCACCAAGTTTATTCCACCCACATCCTTCGGGACTCATGGTATTTTTTTGCAATCACTACTCTGAGTCCTCCCTGACTTGTGATCCTGGAAACCACCTGATGCTGAGAATCACCACTGTCCAGAACCCCTGCGCACAGTGCCGTGTGCCTTGCCTTCGGAATCAAGATTGCCTTCCTGGAGAGTCCTGCTGGCCTAGAGCCACCCGAAGACTGCCACATGCCCGTGGACTTGATATGATGGCACAGAGTGGGCCCAGGAGTTAATGCCTCCGCTGGTTTCTCCTCAGCACCGCCACTTTCTGGCCTTGCCTCCCTGATCCTGCTGATTAGAATGCCCCAGCATGCTGTGCAGCTCAGATTGCGAATTATGACATATGGCTGAAAAAAATCTTAGAACTTTAGAGAATGTTGAAGGCCATCTTGTCCAATGCTTCTCAAACTTTTCTATGAATGACACTTTTGAGGACAAAAACACATAGCAGTGGATACCTTCCTTTGTAGACAAGAAAACAAGCACAGAGTCTAAGTGTCCTGCTTATTGTGGTTAAGAAATAATGACCTGACATATAGTATAGAATTTTATGTATCATTAGGAGTCACGTTCACTTGGATCTTTTTTCTGCTAGCTTGGATTTATTGCCAACCTAAAAGCATTTTGAGGGTTAGTGTGTACGCAATTAAAATTAACTTAAAAAACATCTATTGATCATATCTATCAAGGATCATGCTAGACATGGAATCAGTGGTATTTAAAACATTTTAAAAAATTCCTCAGCTTTATTAAGATACCTATGACATAGCATTGTGTACGTTTAAGGTATACAATATGATGACTTGGTATACATGCATACTGTGAGATGTTTACCACAAGTTTGACACAAACTCCTACCATTATCATTTTGCTGTTGTTATGGTGATAAGAGAATTCTTATAAGATTTACAAAAATAAAGTTTAACAACTCTGCTTGAATAGAAATGGTAACCTTGACAGGCTGATAAGGAAGGCCACCATTTTTTAAATGGATTCTGATGAATATAGTTAACGTAGAGTACAAAGGAGATAATAAAAATGTGCATGGAAGCTAAAGTACTTTAGCACTTTGGTTCTAAACCATAGTGTATTTTTGTTAATGGGTCTTTTCAAAACACAAAATCATATTGTACTATATTTTCCTCAGTTTCTTATCTGAAGAGCAGAAGACTGTATTTTAATAAAGGTTAGTAATACAAAAATGATAAGAAAATATTGAGAAAGAACAGGACCGAGAACAAAAGATAGAGACGAGACTGGAAGGTTCAATACAATTCCTTGAAAAAAAAAAAAAAAGACAACAGGAGATCTTGATTGAATATAAAGAGTCTCAAAGAAAGATACTAGGGCATTGTATTAGTCTGTCTGGCTGCCATTACAGAATACCACAGACTGGACAGCTTAAACAACAGAAACTTACTTTTTCACATTTCTGGAGACTAGAAGTCCAAGATCAAGGTGCTGCCAAGACTGGTCTTTCCTAAGATCTCTCTTCCTGGCTGGTAGATTGCTGCCTCTGTGCTGCGTCCTCACTTCGCCTTCTTCTGTATGTGCACGGACAGACAGACAGAACTAGTATCTCTTCTACCTCTTATAAGGACACCAGTCCTATCAGATTAGGGCCCCACCCTAATGGCCTATTTAACCAGGGCTACATATGAATTTAGGGAGTATATCATTTTAGTCCGTAACAGGCACTTCCTCAGCTTTTAACAATATTGTGCACTAAAACCACTCCTTTTCTTGAAAGTTGTCTCCTGTTCACAGAAGAGAGAAAGCAAAATATTCGTGTTTGACAGGGTAACAGCTATGCCACATAAGACAGTGTGTCTTGTGTGAATAATGGTCTTGTGTGAACAGTGTGTCTTGTTAGCCTCCAGAGAGCATGCAGTACCTGGATTTACCTCCTATTCTATGTCAGTGCAATACAGAGGATTCGGCCACTCTTTATCTTCCTGTGACAGCTCACTCTGCGCTGATCAAATCAATTGTTAATTTACAGCTTTACCTGCAATTATGTTCAGGCCTTTGCTGCCATGGATAGCTTAGTTTTATTGTCTTTTCTGGCAATAATGTGAGTTTTCTACATATGGTTACAGTAACTGCATATGTATTAGAACTAGTGCAACAAATTGTTGATGCCACAGAAAAAGGAAAAGTTTACGAAAGCCGTACATAATAATAGCAATAATAATGGTGGTTAATTTTGTTAAGCTATTTATGTATTGTACAATGCTTTCCTTTTTATCATTAAATTTTCTAGTTGTAAAAGTAACACATGATGTTGTTTTTAAAAAAACAACCTAAGAGTATAAAGTAAAAAATTACAGTTTTATCTATCTTCCTTACTCTTACCTTACTCCCACTGAGTAGGAAAAATCATTTAACAGTTGCTGTGGTTTTTCTTCCACATCTCTCACTAAACACTCCCTCTCCCCAACCCTACTCAGTGTATTACTTTTTAAAATAAAATAGGATAATACTATGTGTATTTGTGAATTTCACTCCTCAAATATATCATGAACAAAAGAAGAAAAGATTATGAACAATGATATGCCAACAAATTGGACTATCTGGATGAAATGGATAAATCTCTAGAAACATACAATCTTCCAGAACTGAATCAGGAAGAATCAGAAAATCTGAATAGGAGGACTTCCAGCAAGATGGAGGAATAGGTGGACGCACCATACCTCCTTGTACAACCAAGATTAGAAAAACAATAATTTACAACAATAATTTACTATCAGAATAACACCCAGATCCGGCAGAGGATTTATCTGAATGGAAGTCGGGCAGCCAAGAAGTTGAAGTAGACGCGTTCATCTGGACTGGTAGGAGAAGACGAGCCGGGCGGGCGCGGGGCTGGCGCTGGTCGGCGGCGCGCGGAGGTCGGGGAAAGTTTGGCACGAAATCGGTGCAACAGCCATCCGGGGGCACAAGAACGCAGCAGTGATCCCTGAGTACGCAAGCTGCGGCTGGCAGACCCAGAGGGGCAGTGATTGTGGATCAGGGCAGAACTCGCAGCCTCGGAGCCCAGACAAGGGTCTGAGTCCAGGAGAACGGAACTATCGCCATTGTTTTCTCCCGTCCCCGCTCCCGCTCCCGCTCCCGCCCCACCCCCACATATAACGTCACAATCTAGCGACTGGGGTGCCCAGCCCCAGTGAGCACCTAAGGCTCCGCCCCCCACCGTAGCAAGAGCAACCAGACCAAAAAAAAAAAAAAGGAGAGATAGGGGAAAAAAATATGTTTTCAACAGAGCAGATCAGTCCCCCAGGACTCATCCTTTTGAGCCACCAAGAATTAGCCAATCTATCAGATGTGCAGTTCAAAACACTGGTGATCAGAAAGCTCACGGAACTGATTGATTTTGGACGCAATTTAAATAAAAAGATGCAGGTTACCATAAAAGAGATGAAGGAAGATACGCAGAGGAGAGCCAATAGTGAAAGGAAGGAATCTGAGTCTCAAAACAATACAGTGGACCAGAAGGAAGATAGAATCAACCAAGCAGGAAATCATGATGAAATAAGAATTCAAAAAATCGAGGAAAACCTTAAGAGCATCCAAGACACCTTTAAACGTTCCAATATCCGAATTATAGGGGTACCAGAATCGGAAGGGGAAAAGCAACAGATTGAGCACGTATTTGAACAAATAATAAAGGAGAACTTCCCCAATCTAGCAAAGGAAACAGTCTTCCAAGAAATCCAAGAAGCTCAGAGAGTCCCAAAGAAGTTGGACCCAAGAAGAAACACACCAAGGCACATCATAATTACATTAGCCAAGGTAAAAACGAAGGAGAGGATCCTAGAAGCAGCAAGAGATAAGGGGACAGTAACCTACGAAGGAGTGCCCATCAGACTGTCAGCTGATTTCTCAAAAGAGACCTTGCAGGCAAGAAGGGGCTGGAAAGAAATATTCCAAGTCATGAAAGACAAGGACCTACATCCCAGATTGCTCTATCCAGCAAAGCTCTCATTTAGAATGGAAGGGCAGATAAAATGCTTCCCAGATAAGGTCAAGTGAAAGGAGTTCATCATCACCAAGCCCTTATTTTATGAAATGCTAAAGGGACTTATCTAAGAAAAGAAGATAAAGAAAAGACATGTATAGTAAAAGAACAGCAAACTCACAAATATTAACAACCACACCTAAAGCAAAACCAAAAGAAACTAAGTAAACAATTAGAACAGGAACAGAACCACAGAAATGGAGGGCACATGGAGGGTTAGCAGCAGGGGGGTGGGAGGAGGAGAGAGGGGGAAAAGGTATAGAGAATAAGTAGCATACAATGTAGGTTGAAAATAGATAGGGGGAGGGCAAGAATAGTACGGGAAATGTAGAAGCTAAAGAACTCACAAGTATGACACATGGACATGAACTAAAGGGGGGAACGTGGGTGGGAGGGGGGTACAGGGTAGAGGGGAGAGAAGGGGGGAAATGGGACAACTGTAATAGCATAATCAATAAAATATATTTAAAAAAAGAAAAAAAAGAAAATCTGAATAGACTAATTACAATTTAATTACAAGCAGTAATTAAAACACTCCCAACAAACAAAATTCCTGGACCAGATGGCCTCACAGGTGAATTTTACCAAACGTTCAAAGAAAAACTAATACCTATCCTTCTTAAACTATTCCAAAAAATTCAAGAGAAGGGAAGATTCCCAAGCTCATTTTACAAGGCCAGGATTATCCTAATTCCAAAACCACATAAAGGCACTACAAAGAAAGAAAATTATATGCCAATATCCCTGATGAAATTAGATGCTAAAATCTTCAACAAAACATTAGCAAACCAGATCCAGCAATACACCATGATCAAGTGGGATTTATTCCAGGGATGTAAGATTGGTAAAATATTCACGAATAAATAAATACGATACACCACACAAACAAAATGAAGGATAAAAACAACATGACCATCTCAATAGATGCAGAAAAAGTATTTGATAAAATTCAGCGCTTATTTATGATAAAAACTCTTAGCAAAATGGAAATAGAGGAAGCATGCTTCAACATAGTAAAGGCCATATATGACAAACCCACAGACAACATCATATTCAATGGGCAAAAACTACTAGTGTTTTCCTTAACATTGGGAAAAAGACAGGGATGTTGGCTTTCACTACTCTTATTCAACATAGTACTGGAAGTCCTAGTCACAGCAATCAGACAAGAAGAAGAAATAAAAGGCATCCCAGTTGGAAAGAAATAAAACTGTCATTATTTGTAGATGGCATGATACTGTGTATAGAGAATCCTGAAGATTCCACAAAAAAAAAAAAAAAGCTACTAGAACTGATAAATGAAATCGGCAAAGTAGCAGGATGCAAAATAAATATCCAGATATGAGTTGCATTTTTATACACCAGTAATGAACAATCAGAAAGGAAAACTTAAGAAAACAATCCCAATCACAATTGCATAAAAAAGATAAAATACCTTACAATAAATTTAACCAAGGATATAAAAGACCTGAATTCAGAGAATTATAAGACACTGTAGACATTGAAGAAGATACAAACAAGTGAAAGCATATAATGTGTTCATAGATAGAAAGAATTAGCATAATTAAGGGGTCCATACTATGCAAAACAACCTGTAGATTCAATGCAATTCCTATTAAGATACCAATGGCATATTTCACAGATTGAGAACAAATATTTCGAAAATTTATGTGGAATCACAAAAGACCCCAAATAGCCACAGCAATCTTGAGAGAGAGAAAAAACAAAGCTGGAGGAATCAGACTACTTGATATCAAACTATACTAAAAGGCCACAGTAATCAAAACAGCATGAAGCTGGCATAAAATCAGACATATAGATCAATGGAAGAGAATAAAGAGCCCAGAAATAAACCCATGCCTTTATGGTCAATTAATATTCAAGAAAGGCGACAAGAACATACAATGGGGTAAACAGTCTAGTTAATAAATGGTGTTGGTAAAATAAGACAGGTACTTGCAAAAAAGTGATATTAGACTACTTTTTATCTATATATAGGAATACACTCAAAATGGATTAAAGACTTAAATGCAAGACTCAAAACCATAAAAATGCTAGAAAAACACATAGGCAGTAAAATCTCAGACATCTCTAGTAGCAGTATTTTTTCTGATATGTCCCCTCAGGCAAGAGAAACAGAAGAAAAATAAACAAGTGGGACTATATCAAACCATAAGTTTTTGCATAGCAAAGGAAGCCATCAACAAAATGAAAAAACAACCCACTGAATAGCAGAGCATATTCTCAATGATATATCTGATAAAGACTTAATATCCAAATTTTATAAATACTCATAAAACTCAATACTAAAAAGCCAAACAATTCAATTAAAAAATGGGCAAAAGACCTGAATAGACCCTTTTTTAAAGAGGACATACAAATGGCCAATAGACACATGAAAAGGTGCTCGACATCACTAATCATCAGAAAAATACAAATTGAAATCACAATGAGATGTCACTTCACACCTGTCAAAATGGCTATCATCAATAAATCAACAAACAAGGGTTGGTGAGGATGTGGAGAAAAGGAAACCATTGTGCACTGTTGGTGGGAATGCAGACTGATGCACCACTGTGGAAAACAGTATGGAAATTCATCAGAAAATTAAAAATGGAACTGCCTTACAACCCAGCAATTCCAGTTCTGGGAATATACCCAAAGAAACCCAAAACACTGATTCAAAAGAATATATGCACCCCTATGTTCATTAAAGCATTATTTATAAGAGCCAAGATTTGGAAGCAGCCCAAGTGCCCATCAGTAGATGAGTAGATAAAAAAAAGTTGTGATACATTTAAACAATAGAATACTACTTCACCATAAAATAGAAAAAAAATCTTACTCTGACAGAAGCCAGTCAGAGAAAGTGATATAAGCCAGTCAGAGAAAGACAAGTACCATATGATTTCATTCATCTGTGGAATCTAATGAACAAAATACACTAATAAACAAAATAGAAACCGACGCATATATAAAGAAGAGACTGACAACTGTCAGAGGGGAGGGACCTTGATGCTGGTGAAGAAGTTGAATGGACTAAGAAAAAAGAACTCATAACACAAACAACAGTAATTATCAGAGGGAAAGGAGAGGCGGGGGAGGAGGTAGAAGAAGGTGTGCAGAGGATAAATGGTGATGGAAGGAGACTTGACTTAGGGTGGTAAACACACACACCAAAAAAAAAAAAATAGAGGAAGAAAAATGAAATGAGAACTACAGGTGCTGATATTTGTTGAATCTGGATAATGGACACATGGAGGTTCATTATTCTCTTTACTTGGGGGTAAAGAAATATTACAAACATCCTTCAGTATGAGCATAAAAAGATCTAATTTTTTGTTTCCCTCATAATTGTACAATATTACACAATAGGAGAGTAGTATATTTTTCTGCACTTCTACTAATGGGAGTTTAGTTTTTATCTCCTTTTCCTCTTACAAATTACACTGTGATCCATTTACTCATATTTTATAATTCAAAAATATTTATTGAAGTTTAACAGTGTGTTAGACTCTTGGGTTTTTATTTATATTTTTATGTGTCCATAGAAATATTCTAGTCCTCAATATAGTGGGAACTATATTAATATTTAGTTTATATTTTGATGCAAAAGTAAGAGTTATCATTAAAAATGCCATATGATCCCACAATCCAAATCCTGGGTATATATCCAAAAAGAATTGAAATTAGGACCTCAAAGAGATACCTGCACACCCATGTTCCCTGAAGCATTATTCACAATAGCCAAGGTATGGAAACAATCCAAATGTCCAGTGACAGATGAATGGATAAAGAAAATGTGCTAAATAGACACAACGCAGTATATTCAACCTTAGAAAGGAAGGAGAGCCTACCATTTATGACAACATGGATGGACCTGGAAGATATTATGCTAAGTGAAGTAAGTCAGGACAAATACTTGTATTATTCCACTTACCTAAGGTACCTAAAGTAGTCAAGCTTGTAGAAGCAGAAAAGTGAGTGATGGTTGCCAGGGGAGAGGTGGAGGTGGGGAGTTACTGTTCCATGGCTGTAAAGTTACCATTACAGAAGATAAATAAGCTCAAGAGCAGCAATTTTCAAACTTTTTTCATCTCATGGCACACATAAACTACTGTAATTACTAAAATTCTGTGGCACAACGAAAAATATATTTTCTGCCAATCTAACCAAAAATAGGTATAATTTTTATTCATTCACATTATACAGCTATTGTTGTGTTGGCTGCTGTCATTTTTTTTTCATTTGACAATCTAAGAAAAAAAAGGTCAGTGCCCCTAAGTAGTCAGGTATTGCATGTTTTAAATATTCTTGCAGCACACCAGTAAGCCTCCTGTGGCACGCCAGTTGAAAATTGCTGCCCTAAAGGTCTGCTATATAACATAGTGCCTATAGTTAACAACATGGTATTGTGCACTTAAAAATTTGTTAAGAAAATAGATTTCATGCTAAGTGTTCTTACCAAAGAAAACAAACATACAGAGAGACACCAAGAAACTTTTGGAGTGATGGATACGTTTATTAGCTTCATTGTGGTAATGTAATCACAGGTGTATGCATGCGTCCAAACTCATCAAATTGTATACATTAAATATGTACTAATTAGGCCCCAGTAAAACTGAAAAAGGATAGTTATCAGTTCTATTATCAAATTTCATGTGTGAATTGAACATTTAATGATTTTTATAGAAATCATGTTCAAAATATTATTCAGCCATAAAAAAGAAGGAAATTCTGTCATTTGCAACAACATGGATGGACCTTGAGGGCAGTATGCAAAATGAAGTCAGTCAGAGAAAGGCAAATACTGTATGACCTCACTTATATGTGGAATCCTAAACACACACATACACAGAAAGAAAAATAAAAACAACCAAACTCATAGAAAAATAGACGAAATTTGTTGTGACTAGAGGCAGGGGATGGGGGAAGAGGAAACTGAATAAGGTGATTAAAAGGTACAAACTTTGGAGACTTCCGGCAAGATGGAGGCATAGGTGGACGTACCGTACCTCCACGCACAACCAAGATTAGAACAACAACAATTTAGAGGCAGAATAACACCGAGAACTGACAGAGAACTTATCTGAATGGAAGTCGGACAGCCAAGAAGTTGAAGTAGACCAGTTCATCGAGACCGGTAGGAGGGGCGGAGAGGAGCAGCCGGGCGGGGTTGCGGCGCGTGGAGAACAGGGAGAACTGGGCACGTAAGGCAGCCGGGAGCGAGTATGGTATCCGGGATGCACAGGATCGCAGTGGGTGGACCCTGAGTACGCAAGCGGCAGCTGGCGGACCAAGTCAGGCGGCAATTGTGGACCAGGGCAGAGCGCACAACCCAAGATCCCAGGGAAGGGACTGAGGTCCCAGGAGAACCAAGTTACCGCCATTGTTCGCCCCGCCCCCACATACAACGTCACAATCTAGCGACTAGGGGGCCCAGCCCTGGTGAATACCTAAGGCTCCGCCTCTCACTGTAACAGGAGTGACCAGACCCTCCCCCCTCAAAAAAGAGAGAGAGATTTCTCAAACAGAAGAACAGATCAATGCCCCAGGACTCATCCTTTTGAGCGACCAAGTGATAGCCAATCTATCAGATGCAGAGTTCAAAACACTGGTGATCAGGAAGCTCACAGAATTGGTTGATTTTGGGCACAAATTACATGAAAAAATGCAGGTTACTATAAAAGAGATGAAGGAAGATGCACAGGGAACCAATAGTGATGGGAAGGAAACTGGGACTCAAAACAATAGAGTGGACCAGAAGGAAGAAAGAAACAACCAAACAGAAAACAGTGCAGCAATAAGAATTCAAAAAAATAAGAAGCTTAGGAACTTTCAGAACATCTTTAAATGTTCCAACATCCGAATTATAGGGGTACCAAAGGGGAAGAGGAAAAGCAACAGATTGAACACGTATTTGAACAAATAATAAAGGAGAACTTCCCCATTCTGGCAGAGGAAATTGACTTCCAGGAAATCCAGGAAGCTCAGAGAGTCCCAAAGAAGTTGGACCCAAGAAGAAACACACCAAGGCACACCATAATTACATTAGCCAAGGTAAAAATGAAGGAGAGAATCCTAGAAGCAGCAAGAGATAAGGGGACAGTAACCTACAAAGGAGTCCCATCAGACTGTCAGCTGATTTCTCAAAAGAGACCTTACAGGCAAGAAAGGGCTGGAAAGAAGTATTCCAAGTCATGAAAGACAAGGACCTACATCCCAGATTGCTCTATCCAGCAAAGCTTTCATTTAGAATGAAAGGGCAGATAAAGTGCTTCCCAGATAAGGTCAAGTGAAAGGAGTTCATCATCAGCAAGCCCTTATTTTATGAAATGCTAAAGGGACTTATCTAAGAAAAGAAGATAAAGAAAAAACATGTATAGTAAAAGGACAGCAAACTCACAATTATTAACAACCATACCTAAAGCAAAACCAAAAGAAACTAAGCAAACAACTAGAACAGGAACAGAACCGTAGAAATGGAGATCACGTGGAGGGTTAGCAACAGGGGAGTGGGAGGAGGAGAGAGGGGGAAAAGGTATAGAGAATAAGTAGCATAGATTGTAGGTTGAAAATAGATAGGGGGAGGGTAAGAATAGTATGGGAAATGTAGAAGCTAAAGAACTTATGACACATGGACATGACTAAAGGGGGGGATATGGGTGGGAGAGGGTGTACAGGGTGGAGGTGAGTGAAGGGGGGAAAATGGGACAACTGTAATAGCATAATTGATAAAATATATATTTTTTAAAAAGGTACAAACTTCCAGATACATGATGAGTAAGTATCAGGAATAAAAGAGACAACATGATGACTATAGTTAATACTGCTGCATGATATATTTTTTAAGATTTTATTTATTTGTTTTAGACAGAGAAAAAGGGAGGGAGAAAGAGAGGGGGAGAAACATCAGTGTGTGGTTGCCTCTAGCTTGCCCCTTATTGGGGACCTGGCCCACAACTCAGGCTTGTGCCCTGACTAGGAGTCAAACCAGCAAACCTTTGGTTTGTAGACTGGCATTCAATTCACTCAGCCATACCAGCCAGGGCAGCATGGTATTTTTAAAAACTGAGAGAGTACCCTGGCTGGCATAGCTCAGTGGATTGAGCGCGGGCTGCGAACCAAAGTGTTGCAGGTTCGATTCCCAGTCAGGGCACATGCCTGGGTTGCAGGCCACGACCCCCAGCAACCACACAGTTTCTCTCTCTTTCTCCCTCCCTTCCCTCTCTGAAAATAAATAAATAAAATCTTAAAAAAAAAAAAGAAAAAAGAAAAACTGAGAGAGTAAATGCTAAGAGTTCTCATCACAAAGAAAAAAATATTTTTTCCTTTCTTTTTTTTGGTATCTATGTAAGGTGATGGTAATCTTATTATAGTAATCATTTCACAATATATGTAAGTGAAATCATTACAATGTGCACCTCAGACTTATACAGTGCTGTATGTCAATTATGTTGCAATAAATCTGGGAGGAAGAAATAATGTTCCACTGTATAGCACCATTTTCAGATGGAGACTTATACTGGCATAATTGAGTTTTCCATATATTAAGTCAAATTATGCCTAATATCTCTCCTTCCTGCCACCAACTCCCTACTCTAAACCAGGCCATACCTCATCATTATGGTCAATTCTAGTTATTTGGGAGAAGGAATTGAAGGAGTTCTAACCCCAAAGTATTGGACTTGATATCCCATTTCACTACTTCACATCTCTGATACTTTCCCTGAGTTATAGTGACTAGCATTTTTCAATCTTGTTCCATGTTCCCAATTCTAATTTTGGCCACCTGTTCCAGGTCAGTAATCTCTTTAGGATTGGAGATCTGAATTCTTCTCAATTGGTATTCTAGAATTTGATCTCCCTGGCTGCCTATTTGAATCTCTGATTTCCATTGCCTCAAGAATTCCCCTTTATTTATTCCACAAAGCTCTTAGAGCACTCACTACCCTACTTTTGGATACCCTGAGATCAATCTTGTTGGATTTTCCAGATTTATTAAAATCTTTATTCTGCTTGTTGCTCTGAGCTTCCTAACCCCCCAGGAGATGCTGCTGCATTTGTTATTGGAGAGCCTACTCTACCTTGCAGCTCTAGTTCAAGGTCAGTATAACCTCCCATTACACAATATGTGAACTTTTTGTATCTGGCGTCTTGCACTCTGTATGATGCTTTCCAGATTCATCCGTGTTGTAACATGAATCAGAATGTCACTTCTTTTTATGCCTGAATAATATTCCATTGTATGCATATACTACATTTTGGTTTTGCATTTATCAGTTGGTGGATATTTTGGTTGTTTCACTTTAGAGCTATTATGAATAATGCTACTATGAATATTAACGTATAAGTTTTTGTGTAGACACATGTTTTCACTTTTCTTGGGCATTTACCTAGCAGTAGAATTGTTGGATCATATGGTAATTCTATGTTTAACGTTTGAGGAACTGCCAGGCCATTTCCCACAGCACCTGTACCATTTTACATTCCAACAAGCAATGTATGAGGGTCCTAATTTCTCTACATCCTCGCCAACTTATTTCTGTTTTGTTTTGTTTTGTTTTGTTTTTAACTAAGAAATTTACCTTCATACCTATTGGATATAAAGTTAAGATGAAACCTTGAATTGTGATCATGCCAATATTCTGCAGGTAGACACCACATTACTTACAGAGGCAGAGCTGAGAAATCATGAACAAGGCTAGTTAGAAGAGATAGCCAAACTGATCCTCAAACTGACTTTGGAATTACTGGTCGTGGTGAGTGAAACAACTTTTGAGAAAACAACTCTTGAGAAAAACAACTTTGTTTTTCTGAGTTGCTGCCTGGGCATTTTACAGTAGGATAACCCTGCTCACTCCCAGAATCTGGACATTGATAAGTACCTGAGTTTAGGATGGTCCACAAATTCCAGCTTTATAACCACTTACAGTTATCCTCTGCCCCAAACACCTGTTAAGTAATACTTGCTTGCTGCCCTCCTCTCTCTTTCCTGCTCTGCTCCTGGCCTAAAACAGTGGGCTGCCCTCCCCTCCATACCTCCCTCACTGTGCAACCTCCTCTCCCTCCCTGGCCCCCTTGTCTGGGGTATACGAATAGTAAGTCTTCTAAATATACCTATGTAGTGTGGGCATACTGAAACTGCACCTTCAATCAAAACTACTCCATAGGTGACACTTCCCCCAAGCGAGATTTCAGAGGTGGAAGGAGCTACTGCCAACCCCATGGGGGTGGCTTGTGTCCCCTCATTTTATGGCATCTCATCACACAGGTCTACATTTGAACCTTGCAAGCCCCGTGACTTGAGGTGAGTTGTAAACTCTCTGAACTTCAATTTTACTTCCTGATTATAATAATAATTCCTATTTCCAGAATCAGAGCCAGGATTTGGGGTCCTGAATCTTAAACAGTTCTGAGGACCCATGTTTAAGAAAAAGAATAAAAATTATGAATTCAAAATTAGGTAGGAATAAGAAAAGATCATAACGAAGTGCAGGTTTAAATGAATTTGACTACACAAAATCCAAGAAAATAGCATATTATTATATTAACTATCTGACACAGCTCTAATACATTTTTCCCTCCATATTTAGGCTTCATTCCCTTTGAATAGCTCTTACATGACGTAATGTTGTACTACCATTTTCTATAGTAAGAATAGGAATATAATTTAGTCTTCCAGCTTGGCTGGCTGATTTTTTTTTTATTCTATTACAGATAGTTGGAATATATAAAAAAAATGTGAATTGCCCTGATTAGGTCAATTTTCATTGCTGTTAATATATCAATGGCAATTGCTTTCAACTACTGAATGGCCATCATAAACAAATCAACAAAGAACGAGTGCTGATGATGTTGTGGAGAAAAGGGAACCCTAGTAAATTGTTGGTGGAAATGCAGACTGGTGCAGCCACTGTGGAAAACAGTATGGAATTTCCTCAAAAAAACTAAAAATGGAACTGCCTTTTGACCCAACAGTTCCACTGCTGGGATTATACTCTAAGAATCCTAAAACACCAATTCAAAAGAACCTATCATACTACTGTAATCAGAGAGCTGGAGGAATAGAATTTTTCAAGTTCAGAAGGCAGGTTTGCTGGGCTGTGTTGTACAGATTGCTCTGTACAATACTGTGTGTACAGCTTCCCTCTACTGGACAGAATGACAATTTGCCTATGTTCATTGAAACTGGAATGAATTTACTCAAGTATTCATTTAGCATTTAATGAATATGATTATCTTAGGTATTGTGTTGAGCTTCAGGGACACAGACATGGGGAAAACACAGTGCCTTCCCTTAAATAGTTCACAGAAAAGAGACATAAGAAAATCAGTGATTGCAATATGGTGTTAAGTGCTGCCATAGTGGTAGGCACAGATGCTATTACATTACAGAGAAAATACTATTTGTAGTCTACCTTGGCTTATTAACAGGTATGACCCCTATTTGAGACCTCACCTGACAAAATTATCCACAAATTCTGTCATTTTTACCTTAGAGGTGGGGTTGACAAATAAAAATATAATACACCCAGTTAAATCTGAATCTTAGATAAATATTATATAGAACATACTTACACTGAAAAACTGTTTTTCTGAAATTCATATTTAATTGGGCACCCTGTATTTTTCTTTGTTTTTTTGCTATCTGACCACCTCCCCAGCCATGGTTTGTCCAAGAACTCCAGGGATTTAGTAAGTTCTGCTTTAGAAGCACTATGTAGTGAAAGAACTAAGTGACCAGTCCACTACTGGACTCCCCTTTTCTGCAGCCCATGCGTCTGTCACTGCCAATGCTACTCCTTCCACTCCATTTCACCACTGAAATAGCAGCTCCTGCATTACCTTTGCACCCATGCTTGTGCCTGTGAGGGACCGACCTATCACCTAGTTCCTTGCAGAGGATTTAGAGATTCCTCAAGAGTCTTCTTCTTCAGTTTTGTGTTCCATGCTTGTGCTCCTAAAATTACACAGCACCATGGATTACCTATATTGTAGTGGCTGGTTCAGGAAGAGCATCCACACTCAGCCCAGGCTATGCACTGATGTTGGACATTGTCACCACATTTTTATATTTTATGGCTGAGTAATATTCCATTGTATAAATACACCACGTATTTATCTATTCATCCACTGCTGGACACTCAGCTTGTTTCCAAATCTCAGCTATTATAAATAATGCTGCAGTGATTACAGGGGTGCATATAGCTTTTCATATTAATGTTTTGTTTTCTTCAGATACATACCCAGATGTGGAATTGAAGGTAGTTCTGCCTTTAATTTTTGGGGACCTCTAAAGCAGGGGTATCTAAACTTTTGGTATCTTTGAGCCACACTGGAAGAAGAGTTGTCTTGGGCCATATATTACATACATTGTGACACATATTCACACAAAAAAATCATAATATTTTAAGTAAATTTATAGTTTTGTGTTGGGCTGCATTCACAGCCATCTTGGGATGCATGCAGCCTGTGGGCTGCAGGTTGGACACCCCTGCCTATACCGTTTCAATAGTATGAAATTGGATGCACCAATTTGCATTCACATCAACAGTGTTCTAGGGTTCTTTTTCCTCCACATCCTCTCAGCACTTGCCATTTCTTGTCCTTTTGAAAATAGCCATTCTAATAGGTATGAGGTAATATCTCATTGTGGTTTTGACTTGCATTTCCCTGATAATTAGTGATGTTGAACATCTAATCACGTGCTTGTTGATCATCAATGTCTTCTTTGAAAAATGTCTTTTTAAATCCTCTGCCCATATTTAAATCATATTCTATTATTTGCTATGGAATTGTTTGAGTTCTTTATGTATTTTGGATATTTTATCAGGCATATGGTTTACAAATATTTTCTCCCATTCAGTTGGTTGCTTTTTATTTTTTTGATGGTTTCCTTTGCTGTGCAGAAGCTTTTTAGTTTGGTGTAGTCCCACTTATTTAATTTTGCTTTTGTTGCCTTTGCTTTCGGAGTCAGATCCAAAAATTTAAAGCCAAGACTGATGTCAAGAGCTTACTGCCTATTTTTTCCTCTAGAAGTTTTATGGTTTCACTTTATGGTCTTACTTTAAGACTTTAGTCCATTTTGAGTTAGTCTTTGTGTATGATATAAGACAGTGATCTAGTTTCACTCTTTTGCATGTGGCTGTCCAGTTTCTCCAACACAATTTATTAGAGACTATCCTTTTCCCTTGTATATTCTTGGCTCCTTTGTTATACTCCAGTTAACTGTATATAGGTGGGTAGAGCTGGCATTTTTAAATGGTAGCTTGCTTGCCAGTAAATTAATAATGACCTAATCATTCAGGAGAAGACATCTTTTACTTGGATTGGTGTCAACAGCATTGTTCGGCAGCCATTTCATGTGCCCAGCGCTCCCTTGCAACTCCGCTAATTAGCTCCAAAAATGTCAAAAACCAGAATTTATGAAGGTTATAACATTGTTAGGAGCTTAAAACTTTAACAAAACTATCTCTACTTTCAGAATATGGCAGGGAAATTACTTATTCTATTTTTTCAAACTTTTGGTTAGCGTACTCAGTAGGAATTTTTAAATTAGGAAGTAGGAAACCTGGGCTAGGGTGCCTGGTGTGGGTCTGGGACCCCTTGCTCCTCAGTAGTGGGGATGGGGAGGCCTCTGCAGCTGAGATGTCCCTCCCTATTTTTATCCACCACACATAGGTGTGGGACCAGCCTATTCCTCATTGTCAGGATGGGCGGGGTAGGACAAAACAGCAGCTGGACTACAATAAAAATGGTGGCTGAACTACAACCCAAAAGAGATGGATGACATCACCGGGCGCGAGGGAAACTACCAATGATATGTTGCCGCTTTGTTCACAAGGGACCAATCCCCAGCTCCCACGGAGAGCCAACCCAAAATAAAACCCCGCCATTTTGCCTGCTCAGCTCAGCTTTCTTGGCCCCCCGCTGTGCGGACGGGGGGAGGGGGGATGGCGGGGGCGGGGGGGGGGGGAGACTTCACTAAGGCATGCAAACTCCAAATAAAGCTCTATACTGCCTAATTTTATGTCTGGTTAGCATTTATTTCCTCAGAGGAGCCTAAGAAAACCTTTCACTCATCTCTGCCCTCCTACAAATCTTGGTGTGGCTTCTTTATATCTTTAGTTGTAAGATTGCCATTCGGTTAGATTTCAAGTGTCTTCGAATGATGGTTATTCTGTAGTTCAGTTGTAATTTTGATGTGGTTGTGGAAGGATTCAAGTACCGTATTTACCTTCACTGCTATCTTTATTGGAAGTCTGGCACTATTCTTTTGAGGAAAAGAATAAAATAGAGAAATGTAGAAGAATGAAAAGAGGTAGGACTTATGAATAACATCTTATTTTATTCTGTCCAAAAATTCTAATTTGTAGTAATTCTCTTCTTTAAAAAAAAACTCTAAGAAATTCCAAGCTGAGACTTCCAGCCAAGATGGTAGACACACTGTGCCTCCTCCCACAACCAAGATAGGGACAACAATTTAGAAACAGAATAACAACCAGAACTGACAGAAAGTTGAACTGTATGGAGGTCAGACAACCAAGAAGTTAAAATAGACCCATTCATCCAGACCGGTAGGAGGGATGGAGTCGGAAGCCGGGCGCAGGTCACGGTATGGAGAGCAGAGCCCAGTGGGACCGGGTGCATAAGGCATACGGGGGTGTACAGGGCCTTGGCAAAGGGGTGGCAAACGGCAGACCTAGCGAGGCAGGAATTGTGAAGCAAGGCACTGTGCGCAACCCAGGATCACAGTGCTGGGAAATACAGCCTCGGACCACTGATTGAGATCACCTATGGGGCTTGAGGCACACAGAGAAACTCCCAGCCTCACAGGAGAGGTCCTTGGAAAGTCCCACGGTGTGCACAGGCCTGCCCACTCAGGAGTTGGCACCAGAGGGGCCCAGTTTGCTTGGGGGAAGCAGCAGAGGGGACTGAGATCCCTAGGAGAATGCAGCAACCACCATTGTACCCTCTCAGACCCCGCCCCAACATAAATGTCACAACCCAGCAACTGGGGTGCCCCGCCCTGGTGAACACCTAAGGTTCCGCCCCTCTTACATAACAGGCACGACCAGACCAAAGGGTGGGGGGAAGATGGCTCAAACAGAAGTGAAAGCCCCACAAGCAATACTTTTAAGCAACAGAGAGATAGCCAACCTATCAGATGCACAGTTCAAAGCACTGGTGATCAGGATGCTCACAGAATTGATTGATTTGGGTCTCAAATTAGATGAACAAATCCAGGCCATGATAAGAGAAATTAAGGAAAATGCACAGGGAACCAATAGTGATGGGAAGGAAACTGGGACTCAAAACAATAGAAGGAAGAAAGAAACAACCAAACAGAAAAGAGTGGAGAAATAAGAATTCAAAAAAATGAGGAGAAGCTCAGGAACCTCCAGGACATCTTTAAACGTTCCAACATCCGAATTATAGAGGTACCAGAAGGAGAAGAGGAAGAGCCAGAAATTGAAAACTTATTTGAACAAGTAATAAAGGAGAACTTCCCCATTCTGGCAAAGGAAATAGACTTCCAGGGAGTTCAGGAAGCTCAGAGAGTCCCAAAGAAGTTGGACCCAAGAAGAAACACACCAAGGCACACCATAATTACATTAGCCAAGGTAAAAATGAAGGAGAGAATCCTAGAAGCAGCAAGAGATAAGGAGACAGTCACCTACAAAGGAGTTCCCATAAGACTGTCAGCTGATTTCTCAAAAGAGACCTTACAGGCAAGAAGGGGCTGGGAAGAAATATTCCAAGTCATGAAAGGCAAGGACCTACATCCATGATTGCTCTATCCAGCAAAACTTTCATTTAGAATGGAAGGGCGGATAAAGTGCTTCTCAGAGAAGGTCAAGTTCAAGGAGTTCATCATCACCATGCCCTTATTTTATGAAATGTTAAAGGGATTTATCTAAGGAAAAGAAGATAAAAAACATGTATAGTAAAAGGACAACAAACTCACAATTATTAACAACCATACCTAAAACAACAAAAATAAACTAAGCAAACAACTAGAACAGGAACAGGCCCACAGAAATGGAGATCACATGGAGGGTTAGCAACAGGGCAGTGGGATGAGGAGAGAATAGGAAAATGTATGGAGCATAAGTAGCATAGATGGTAGGTAGAAAATAGACAGGGGGAGGGTAAGAATAGTATGGGAAATGTAGAAACTAAAGAACTTATGACACACGGACATGACTAAAGGGGGGGAATGTGGGTGGGAGAGGGTGTGCAGGGTGGAGGGAAATAAAGGGGGGGTTAATGGGACAACAGTAATAGCACAATCAATAAAATATATGTAAAAAAAAAAAGAAATTCCAAGCCTGTCTTAGAACTGAATATTCAGAACATTATAGTATGCTTGCCAGTATTCAAATTCAACTAATTCCATCCGCCTGTATCAATAGTCTTTGAAAGTAGTGTTAACAGCAAAAGCAATGTGAAATGCATTTCTAATGACTTGGATATCTTGGATGTGATATGCAGAAAACGGAGGACAAGAAATAGATCAGTCTCTTTTTTTCATTTGAAGATAATGACTTTAGAAAGGAAAGGAGGCTAAAAGAAGTGAATACCTAGCTACATCAGTGATGTCGAAAAAAAATATTTGAATTTCTGGACCAGTTCTTTTGCAGGAGCCATTCTGGCACATTTTTTGATTATTTAATAATTTAATTTTAAAAGTTTTTTTAAGGACTTTTTATGTTCCACAGCTAATAGTCAACTTGGCTAGCTGAGGCTTAAGCTTGGAGGTAGCAAACACATCACAAGTTTTGGGGAACCTAAAAATCAAGATTTTTAAAGACTTCTTACATTCAGAAAATTAATCTATAGCATAGTCTATTACAGCCCTATTCGAGGGCTATGTAAATCACAGAATCCAGGTACTGTGGACCAACCAGTCCCTTAGATTTAATTTTACAATTGTAGGCCTGAAGCCATTTGCCTTGTAGTAAGTGATTATCGGGAAATGGAATGGGGCATCATTTGAGTTCCCTGTCCCAACATCTTTACCCACAAATAGTGAAGAATGTTTCAGGCCTACAATGCACCAGAATGGCCCTTCAGAAGAACCGAGGAAGCCTGGAGACTAACTTAAGCAAGACCCACTCTTTAGTTAAGAGAAAAGAACCCAGGAGTCTGAGTGGAAAGGATACCAGTAGCACGTATATTTCCTTTGTTCATTCACCATGTTCGTTGAAGACCTACTAGGTGCAAATAAAGTATGCACTGAACACTGACTACTGAACACACATTGTGCGCTGGAACACTGAACGGGAATACGGAGCCACGTCTACCCAGCCCCCAAATCCCACGCTTCAGACTTCCTCACTCGGCTTCTCGGCCCGCCCATCGCCCACTGCGCAGGTGCAGATACAAACCACGCCTAGCACAGATGCCTCCGCGTGCGGTGAGCACGTGATTGAGGCGCCCCTCTTTGTTCCTGAAGTTTCCTGAGGAGCTGATGGAAGCTCCTTTTCTCCTTGGGAAGGTTGGGATGCCGAGGAGCTGACTGGACAAGTAAGGCGGCTCAGTGTTTGTGGGGGAAGTGGAGGACGAGGGGAGGCGGTTTAGAAGCTAGCGAGGTTCTCAGTAAGTTAAAGAGAGAACGTTAAGTATCACGAAGTTCAGGGACTCCTGTCTTGGGCCCAAAAGTGGGCATCCGAGGAGCCGGGGACCTCAAACGCGGAGGGGCTTGTTCCCGCGCTCGGCCCCCTCTGCTTCCTGGCTAAGAGCCACGAGGTAGCCCCACGCCTCCGTCAGCGGCCTGGGGGTGCCGAGGCCCTGGGAGGGAAGAGCCCCGTGTGCTACAAGTGGTCGCACGTCGACCCCGTCCCCTCCACCCTCAGGTCTCGGTTTACCGAAGGCAGAAGGGAACGCTTCGAATCCTCCGTGCCCTGTGCACGGAGTAGGGCGTCTGGAGCGTTCAACTGGGCGTCGGGCGCGTTTCCCTGTGGGGCAGTGGGGGGGGGGGGGGGGGCGGGGCGGGGGGCTGGTAGGGCGTGGCTTCATCGGGGCCCCGCCTACTCCGGGCTCCGGGGGGCTCACCCCCGACTCGAGGCTCTGGAGCGCGGAGGCGGGGAACACCACCCGGGTGGCGGCTGCCCTCGGAACCTCGCGAGGAGCCCAGCGGTCGGGGGCGCCCGGGCTGCCCGCGGGCTGGCACCTCGCAGAAGCTGCGCTCGGACGATGCCTGCGGGTGCTGGCCGCCCGCCGTCTCGCTGCAGGCGCCGGCGGACGTGGGGACGCACGGGTAGGCGAGGGCGGCTCGGGAGGGGAGCCCGCGGAGAGCTTGCCCCGACTGGCGGGCGGGCGGGCGGGCTTAGGCGTCCGGGGATGCGGCCGCCGCGTGTCCGTGGCGCTTTGGCCGTTGTGAAGGCAGAGTGGAAATTTTGCGGGACTGCTTGGGCTTGGTAGCGCTTGCCTTTTTTTTTTTTTGGAACATACTGATAACTTTTCGGGCCGCACAGGACTGTGGGTGCAGAAAAAGTCGCCTGGCCGGCAGGTAGGTAATTTAATATGAGCCATTGCCTAAGCCCATCCAAAACTCATTTTAAGGCAGTCTCCACCCTTGCCATGCTTGCGGTTGGATTTACTCCATTTGTTTGGAATGCTTAATTTGAAGGACACGGTGGCTGTGTGGAAAAAACAGTTCAGTAGTGATGTTACAGAAAGTGGAAAGGCTGAGGGTTACTGGTGACTCCAAGGCATTACAACATACTCCTGTTACCCTCAGTTTTAAAAATTGTGGGTTCCAAGTACTATGCGAAGCACTCCAGTACTGTAAGTGAATTGTTCTTTTGGGGATGGCAGATGAGTATGGGACTACTCCAAAGTGTAAAGTCAGAATAACCCAAAATTATAATTTGCTTATTTAAGTTTTTGAATTTCCGTTTTAACTTATGAGTTACGTATAGACGAATAGAAGTGATACAAACTTTAAGGAAAGTGTGATTGTGTTCACATCTAGAAAATAGTTATTTTCATATATTACATATTTTTTAAAGGTTTCAGGCTTCTCTCAAAATACATCATTGCTGATTGGAAAGGAAGGCATTTGGGACCAAGGGGGTTGAAGGAGTAGAATCAGTATTTGGGGGTATTTTTCAGTGCTCTGTCATAACTTTCTTCAAAGTTTTAATTTTTTAAAAAAAATGTTTTTATCTTATTGCACTGCTAACATTCTGAACCTTCCTTAACCATAAAGATGTCAAAATTTTTGAGAGAATGCCTAAGCATCTTGATTACCCATGCTTATTTTTCATTTTAAATATTTATTGAACATCATATAACTAGGAAAGAAATAGTCGGTAGAGTTTAGTTGTGAACTAATGGGAAACTAGCATAACTTTTAGTTACATTTTCTGAAATTTTAATTCTAGTGGCTACTGACGATTTCAGTTTTAGTATATAGTTCAGCTATATCTTTTTTAAACTTTTTTTATTGTTCAAGTACAGTTTTCTGCCTTTTCCCTTCACCCCTTCCCACCTACCTCCCCTGTTTCCACCCCCCCTTATTGTCCATGTGCCCTTTATAATTGTTCCTGTATATCTTATTTTTATAGTTTTAAACCTTAACACTTTCACCATTTCATAATATCTGATATGGAATCATTATGTTGTACACCTGAAACTAATGTTATATGTCAACTGTATTGCAATTAAAACTGTTTTATACAACCAGTAAAATGTAATTATGGTATTTTTATTAATAAAATATTATTATAGTGTTTCAATTCAATTGCAAATGACCTGAGGATCATTTTTTCTCTCAGTACATTAGTGGACTTGGACACTTTTAAATTATAAAGTTATGTTTTACTATACTGAAAGGATGGCATACTATACCTGGATTGCAAAATTTTTAAATTAGAGAAAACAATCACTGTTCTTACAGTACCCAAAGATTTATTTTTAAAAATCAGCAATTATGATTTTGGTCAATATATTACTTTGGTCTGCTTTTTCTGTATTCCTATTTTCTCTCTCATTTACTTCAAAATATCTTTGCTTTCATGAAGGATAATTTAGGGGATTTGAAGCGCCTGCATGTTATGCTGTTAGATGCGATGGAATCTGATTAACTCTGTTACCCCAAAATGTGCTGCACAAGTGGGATTAGTTTTCAGCTACCTTTTTATTCATAGTTTGTAATTCATGTATCGAAAGGAAGGTTTTTTCAGTTCAATTCAACAAATATTTCCAGAACTCCAGTGTTTCATTGATTTTATGTGTTTATAAGTGATATGGTAGGGTGATTTGTTTGTACTTTTTAATAATTTTGGTTTTATAAAGTTAGTCCAGTAGTTGAGTGAGATTGACAGAAGTTTACTTTTTAGAACTGGCCCCATTTTACAATATTTGGTAAAATTGCATAATAAGGTGAGCATAGTTCAGAAAATGTTAGACTCATAATGTAAATTTGATTATTGCTTTAATGAGGAACTTTGCCTATTAAGATAGTCCCTGAAGTCTTATAGAAACTCTATACCTTGGAATGTATAATCCACATAATACAAAGCGTTTGTAATTACCTCTCTGTGAAACTAATGAAAGCTGCTCCTGAGAGTCTGTCTTTAATTACAACAGCTGAGACTTTGGCGAAGCTGCAACTACTGCTTTCACCAGTGTGGCTGTGAATATATGTGGATAATTAAATCCGAATCAGAACCTAATTTTCGTTTTGGATGGCTTTGGTAGTGCTTACTGGATACCAGATTTGCAAAAAGTATTTTGATTTTAGGTTTTCTAATGGTTTAACCCACTATAGAATAGCTCAACTTGAGGACAGTAATCCAATAAGAGAACATCAGTGATTTGAATAGCTAGCTAGTCAGGATACAAATCTAAAACCTGCACAAGTGCACATGCATCAGTGGTGGAAGATATTTTTCTTTTTCCAGTGAAGGTAAATCTTCATTTTTTTCACTTTTTAAAAAATAAATGTAAAAGTTAGCCAATGTAGTTACAGATTGAACAGCAAGGTTGTAAAGTGAGAGTGTGTGTGTATTTGTGTGTTTGAGAGAGAGGGAGATAGGGAAGAATGAATAAATAACATTTTTTATATTAAAGCAGGAGGAACCATTGTAATGCTCTTCTCTTGAGGTTCCTAACTTAGGATACATGGTTTTCAGTGATTACTTGAAGCCCCTAATTATTTGCAAAGAAATGTGGATTTTGTTGAGGAAAAGATGTAAGATTTCATCTCTAAACAGTGTGAGACACCCCTCCCCCAGAAACAAATTTAGCATTAATGAACTTTAAAGGTTGTCTTTAGAGGAGCTCATTTCAGTTTTATAAACAGAGATAGCTAGGTAGTAGCAGAGCCAGTACTCAAACGTAGGTTTTTAACTGCCAGTCCTTTACTTCTCTTAATCCACATTTATTGTACCTTGTAACATATTTTTTTCCATTAAAAAAATTAGTTTAATGCTATCAAAAGGTGATGTTGACTTTAATCCTGTTTGCCTTCACACCACTGCCCTGAGCCTTCATACCAGGCCACATAGAGGACCAGCACCACATGTACAGCAACCACCTCAACAATAGCAGCATCAAAACAGCTGTCCCTATTGGACATCCCAAAGACATCTTCAAAAACATAAGATTTAGTAGTGGTGAAATATAACCCAGTAGGTACAGTGATCATTAAAGCTCTGAAGAACCAGGAGAGTGTTCCGAGGAGATGCTAATAAACTTTAATTTCTGACGTCGTATGGCTGCAGTGCATTCAGCATGGCTTTATCAAGGCACCCCATGGCATGGCCATCAGTAGCAGGTTCTCTTAGGTGGACTGGAGTCTCTCAATGGCCACACTCCAGTGGCTTAGCAGACTACTAGTTGAGGTAGGCCACCGTGACCTCTTTTTTGGTAGGTCAGTGTTTTGTGGCTTACAAGTAAAGGCTTGTTTTGAGAAATACTTAGAGCTCATATAAACATTTTAAGGTTGGATCTTAGCAGAACTATGAGCATAAAACTAATTATCTGTAATGGGAGATATGAACGAATGTTTTAATATAAGTAGATGAAAATATTGCCACAAATTTTGTGTCATAAATACAATGAAACAAATCAAGGGACAAAACTTTCACAAAATTAAATTCTTTGCTAGTAGAATTACATATTGTAGCGGTGGTCAGAGAAGTCTATAAGCCTTTTGAGCTTGAAATGGTAGTCTTAAGTTTTATTCATCCTTTACATTTTGTGTGGTGTGTCTTGTATGAAATCATATTTAGCCAAGGAATTAGGAGGCAATTTCAGTGAATAGCAGAACAACAAACTTTAAAGAAAATCCTCAAACCTACCTTTCTCTCTTCCTAGAAAACCCAGTTTTTTATGTGTTTGCCTACGTCTGTCAAGCCCATTTCAGTCAGTTAAACCTAGTATTTTAGTTTTCCCAAACTTATACCTACCCATGTGGGGTATTTTGCCCATACACATACAAGCACCTTTATGGATGTTTGTTCTCTCATAAGGCTAAAGAGAAAACCAAGCCTTCACAGGTTTTTGAAAAACAAAAGGAATATTAAATGATTAACATTAAGCTGTAAGGTTTAAAAAATTACACCTCCTATGCGATTAAACATGCACTAATAAGAGCCAACATTTATCCTGTGTCAGTCATTGTTCTGTGTGTTACATGTATTCAGTTAATCAGTACAGCAGGAGAGTGTTGATTAACTGAATTGAATAAGTAGATATTTGTTAACTTTCCCATTTTTGTATATGAAGCAAGTGAGGCACAAGAGAGATAAGCTAACTTGTCCGAAGTTGGATATTTAGTCAGGGACAGAATAGTATTTGGACCCAGGTGATCTGACTTTACCAGACTCACTGAAAATACTTACCTTTAGCCCTGGTGGATGTGGCTCAGTGAATTGAGCACTGGCCTGAAGACCAACAGGTTGTCTGTTCAATTCCTGGTCAGGGCACATGCCTGGGTTGTGGGCCAGGTTCCCAGTTGGGGGTGTGTGAGAGGCAACCGATTGATATTTCTCTTGCACATTGATGTTTCTGCCCCTTTCCTCCTCCCTTCCTTCCCCTCTCTCTAAAAATAAATGAAATCTTTTAAAAATTTTATCTTTAATCTATGATATGAATAAGTCAAATATTTTCTTGTAAAAAGGAATCTATCTAAACTACTCATGTTAAATTAAGGATAATTATTTGCCACAATTTGAAATCTGAAAAAAATCTGATGGCAAATTATTATTTTTTTGGTCACCTTATATTTAATGTGACTGTCCAAAAGTAGGACTAAAATTTTAGTCTAATAGAAGAATAGTATCAAAAAGAAAAATGATTCCAGTTTACTTTTCTTTCTACTTAGGGCAGGGGGAGGATATGAGAAGTATTCTAGTTAGTTTTCTCCCTGGGATTCCATATTCAAATTTTGCCTGCAGGTGTCTTTGAAGTCCTTTAAATCTCCAGTCCATCTATGAGGTGTAATTCCCACCAGTTTTATTTCAATGTTTTAGACATTGCATGATTAAACTACTACTACAGAATTTTTGAGAAAACAGTTTGATATTTAAGTCAGGTAGACTCTTAAAATAAATTTGGTGTTAGAAATAGACAAATTTAAAACAATCCTTGATAAGAACATTAGTAAGGATGCACATTATTATCTTGTTGATGAAATGAAAGAAGATTGAATAATTGTCAATTGCTAACCTCAAAATAGAATATGAAAAAAACCTTAAATTTTTAAGTGACTATTCTACCACTTTCATGAAAAGGATGTATAACTAAATAAATTAATTTAGGAATTATAATTATGTATTAGTGTTTTCTAGGCATCACTCCATTTTACCTAGTCCAATATTAAATAGTTAACCTTTTAAAAAAGATTTTTTTTACTTTATCTTTCTAGCCTCAGCCATACATTTACTTATTTTAGGTTCAGCAGACCATAATAGGTGAGTAATGTCTGGTAGCTATATTTTCCATACCAAGATGTGTAGAAAATGAAACTACTGTTGAATTCTTTGACCAACACAAAAAGATAGCTTAGTATTTTAAAATGAGAGGAATCCCTGGCTGGTGTAGCTCTGTGGATTGAGCGTGGGCTGCGAACCAAAGCATCGCAGGTTCGATTCCCAGTCAGGGCACATGCCTGGGTTGGAGGCCATGGCCCCCAGCAACCAAACATGGATGTTTCTCTCTCTCTTTCTTGCTCCCTCCCTTTCCTCTCTAAAAATAAATAAAATCTTTAAATGAATAAAAAGTAACATAACAAAATGAGAGGAATATCTTGGAAAGCAAGAATGATTCAGTGCAAAGTTTTAGATTAGGGGGCAATCTGAGGGCTGCTCTTAGATTTTAACTAGATAACAATCCAGAGCGGGAGGCCAGGTTGACTCATTTGTTGGTTCAGTCCAAGAAATATCTCACATATTACCTGTGTAGTTATTTGTCCTACATTAATAAAAATGAGTTGTGTGGATTTTTAGATGTGATCAGTTTTAGAGATTATATTGTTTGTTGCAGAAGGTGATTGATAGGTTTTCTACAAGGATTAAACAAGGTGCTCTTATTCTTTTTCTTCCAAGAGTTTTATGTTTTTAATTCCCTTGAAAATTTTATGTCATTATCTTTAATCATCTGATTATTCCTTTGTATTTCCCTAATGTCTTTTAAAAAGCCTCATAGCCATAATAGATTAGCTACTAATCTTATCCCTGTGCTTTCATAACAACTCCCTTACTCCTTTTGCATGTAATTTCCATCTGCTGAGCAGAGAGTGGGCTCAGTTTGGGATTTTATTGATTGATCTACTCTTCATCTTTCACAGCCCCTAGCACAATTAACTTTCATATGTTACACCGTTCTAAGAACACATCTAATTTCCAGGACTTTCCCTAGGCAATCATCTCTCTTTATATCAGCAAGGAGAAGACAAGAAATGGCTGTAAACTAGCAAAGGGTTTTCTTTCTGGCTGTTATCATTTGTTTTTCACTGTGTTTTCAATACAGTAACTTAGAGGAAGATATTCTTTATATTTAATACTTGCGCTCACTAATAGTAGCAACTACCCTGTCATTGTGTTCATCTATAAATATAAAATGAGGTTTATATGTAGAGGAGGAGGGTAGGTAATCCAGGTTATTGTTCTTGTTGTGAAATAAGTTGCACGTTCTCCTTTGATTGTGTCCTCCCTGGTAGGTAGAGTGGTTCTATTTTGGTCATGCCAGCAGAACTTGGGCATTTAAGGCTGAAGAAAGGATTAAGACTAGAGGATTGAGTTAGTGAAAAATTGAGCTATTTCCTCACCTTTCTCTGTAACTAGGATGACCTTGGCCTCTTTGTGGAACCTGATCTATTTTTACCAAAGCTTGTAAACTCCAAAGGGAAACCGAGGGACCCCCTTAACTTTAATTATTCCCCTGACGAAAAGCAGCTGGACTGGAAATACTCTTTTCCGCAGCTTAGGCTCTTGGGATAGTCTTTAAAGCATGTAAATTACTTTTAACTTTCCTTTCATTTTGACTGTGTAATTAGATATAGGATACTCTTGGACCTGGAAAAGAGAGTCTGCCCCAAATTTTTAGAGAAATCTACCCATATAGAACAGGACATTAAACAAAATTAGGACTTTTGAGTCACCACAAAATCATGAAAATCTTTGAGTACTAGCTTTTACTTCTAGTTTAGGAAACTCCTCATAGTGGAGGTTGGTAGATCCAACATAGACAACTGAACATGGGTTATTGTGATAAAATAATAGTTAAACCACATTGTTTAAAGGATAATCCCTCTCTTGGCTATTTTCTTTGCCCTGAGGTTAACAGACTAAATCTCAGCAACAGGTATAAATGAATGAGACTTAAGAAATGTGCTGGTAATCCTTAGATGTTTTCTTTCCTGGAGTGCCCAAATTTTATTGGACTGGATGATCTAGCTTGGTGCTTCTCAAAATGTGGTCTCTATAACAATCAGAGTCACTTGGGAATTTATTAGAAGTAAAAATTACTTGGCCTCAGTTTGGTCATACTGAATTGGAAACTGGAAGTGCAACCTAGTAATCTGTGTTTTAATAAGCCCTCTCAGTTATTCTGATATATGTTAAAGTTTGTGAAACATTAACCCTAGGACATTAGGGATGAACCATGTTTTTTTTGCTTTGCTAGTCCATTGCTTTAATATAAATACCTTATTACTCAAGTGGGTATTACTGCCTATGTGAACACCAGGAATAGGCAACTTCTGTTTACTAGTATTACATTAAATGATACCCAGGATAAAAATTGTTGATGGCCTTCACGATACTTTTCTACTTCCTTGGCTTTCCTTCTTGCTGAGTGCCTAGGAACCAGGTGTAGTTGCTTGGTAAATACTTGTTCAATGAATTAAATGCCTACCTCCATTTTCCTCCCCAAAAGGCAAAAACCACTTCCTTTCCTTTCCTTCCTTTCCTTTCCTTTCCTTTCCTTTCCATTCCATTCCATTCCATTCCATTCCGTTCTCCTTTCCTTTCCTTTCCATTTTTGATTCTTTCTCTGCAGGAGTGTTAAGGCAGAAAATGAATTTCCTGGTTAAGAATATTTCTTTCTCCTCATTGTGACACTGGTTGAAAGAGATTGCTGATATTAAAAATAAAAAAGAAGAAGGGGTAAAAGATGATTTTTATGTAGTTTATTGGATGTGTTTCTTACCTTTAATTATCCACCTATAAATGTCAAACTTAACTTATATCAGAACCACCAAGAGAACTTGACTGCTGGGTGTCAAGTCACAGACTGCTTGGGCCCAACTCCTAGAGTTTCTGATTGAATAGATCTAGGATAGGGCCAGAGGATTTGCGTTGCCGACAAGTTTCCAGGTATACTGATGCTGCCAATCTAGGGACCATAATTTGAGAACCACTGCCCTTAGTTCACTAAGACCAGAAACATAGGTAATTTCATGAATGTGAATTTTAGTTCCTGGTGCTTGTTAGTTCCTGGTTCCAGCCAGTGTTCCACAGTTGGAAAGTATTGTATACCTGGGTAACAAACTTACTGAGTAATATTTTTTTCTAAAGGTGTCAGTTAAGATCTTTTTCAGTACAAGACTTTTTAAAAGCTTTGATAACTGACTCAAAGCTCAACTACCTAAATAACTGAAATTAATTGAGTGGAGTTGATTCCATACCCAGATCTTGCCACACTGATCACTTCATTTCTCTGCTTTTTTTCACCTCAAGTTTTATGGAGAGTTTAGCCAAGCTACTTCATTGTGTCGCTACCTCAGCATTCATTTTGTTTGCCTGAGCAGCCTGCAGTGACCTTAAGCTGACACTAGTCCTCTTCTGTGAGTGCATGCCCTCAGTAGTAGCCCTCAGAATCACAAGCAAATGGAAGTTTCTGGTATGACTTCCCCAACAGCCCTTGTTATCAGTACTCTTCTCTGTCTCCCACGTCTTCCCCTTAGAAAAGATCCCCATGTGGCTTACCCGAACCCTGCTCTTTTGGTTTGAGTTGCCCTATCTGTCTCTGGCCCAGGAATCCCACAGCACTCCACATAGACCCTCATGAAGGCAGTGCTCCAGGTCAAGCCTCTCCCTCTGCACTCTGCCTTGACCTCCCTGTGTTGTCCCTTGCGGCATTTTAAGGGCCTGTGAGTAATAAACTTCTCTATTTAAATTCCTCTTGTGGTCTGTTGTTGAACTTTGACTCACCATCTGGCACCCTGCACTCCACTTAATAAGTGTTAATTTGGCGCATTCATAACAAGCTTACTTAATTTTCCAATATAATTTTATACCCTAACAAATGTTAATTGTGCATCATATAAGGTGATGTTTGCTCTTCTATTTTCTGCCCTCAAATACAAGAGGTTCCTAAAGAATGGGAAAGTTGACATTTCTTTTGGATTGTTGTCTGTCAGCTAAACATAATTTTGTAGGCATGACTCCTTGACACTTGTATTCTTAAATGACACACTGTAAGCATCTCCTGAAACTGGTTAAAATGAGGTAAAACTGAGGTGTTTTTCTCCCCAACTATTTTATAAGCCTTTCCACCCCCCAAAATGGATAGTTTAAAGAAGAATCTGAAATACAGGGGTCCAGCAGAAGAAAGGCTTGCTTAAGTGTGGTTGGTAGGGTAATAACGTGGGCGTGATAATTTATAGTTTTAATTTGAACATTTCACCTAAAATGTCATATGGTGTGTTGAATATGCTATTGTTATGTTAAAGAATTAAATGCTTATGATTTTGTAATAAAAGATTTTGTTTTAAAAAGGTGCTATTTGTGCTAGACTGTACTTCAAAGAAGAACAACTCATTTTTTAACAAATACTTTTTTAAAGACTTTATTTATTTTTAGACAGAGGGGAAGAGTGGGAGAAAGAGAGGGAGAGAAACATTAATGTGTGGTTGCTTCTTGCGTGCCCCATTCTGGGAACCTGGTCCATAACCCAGGCATGTGCCCTGACTGGGAATTGAACCAGCGACCTTTTGGTTCGCAGGCCAGAACTCAATCCACTGAGCCATACCAGCAAGGGTAGAATAAGAATTTTTATATTTAATTATAATGTTAGTTGAATATTTTCAGCCATACCCACACAAATACATACTTCTGCAGATTAAATACAGAGTTACTATACTGGATAGGTTCTAGTAAATAAGAGGATGGACAATTTTAGTATTTGGGGGTTTTGTTTGTTTTTAATGTGACTTTCTTAATTTAAATTTTTAGTTTTTTTAATTACACTTTATTGATTATGCTATTACAGTTGTCTGAATGTACTCTCCCTATGCCCCCCTCCACCCAGCAACCCCACTCCCTCAAGCAATCCCCACACCATTGTTAATGTCCATGGGTCATTCATGTAAGTACTTCAGCTACTCCATTTCCTATATTTTAGAGATGTACTTTACATCCTTATGGCTTTTCTATAACTACCTATTTGTACTTCTTAATCCTTTCACCCCTTCACCCCTTCCCTTATACCATGCTCCCATCTAGCAGCCATCAAAATGCTTTTCATATCCATGATTTTGTCTCTCTTCTTGTTTGCTTAGTTTGTTTTTTAGAGTCACTTGTAGACAGGTATGTATTTATTGCTATTTTATTGTTCATAGTTTTGATCATCTTTTCTTAAATAAGTCCCTTTAACATTTTATATAGTAATGGTTTGGTGATGATGAACTCCTTTAGTTTTTTCTTCTCTGGGAAGCTCTTTATCTGCCCTTTGATTCTAAAGGGTAGCTTTGCTGGGTAGAGCAATCTAGGCTGTAGGTCCCTGCTTTTCATGACTTTGAATATTTCTTGCAATCCCTTCTAGCCAGCAAAGTTTCTTTTGAGAAGTGAGCTGACAGTCTTATAGGAATCCTATGTAGGTAATTATCTGCTTTTCTTTCGCTGCTTTTAACATTCTTTTCTTTATCTTTAACCTTTGGTATTTTAATTACGATGTGTCTTGGAGTGGACCTCTTTGTGTTTCAGATTTCTGTGCTTCCAGACTTGCATGTCTATTTCCTTCACCAAATTCGGGAAGTTTTCTCTCATTATTTTTTCAAATGGATTTCCAGTTTCTTGCTCTTCTCCTGGCACCCATATGATGCAAATGTTGGACCTCCTGAAGTTGTCCCAGAGGCTGCTTATACCATCCTTGTTTTGGGGGGGGCGGGGTTTGATTCTTTTTTTCTTCTTGTTCTGATTGGTTCTTTTTTTTTTCCTCCTTTATGTTCCAAATCGTTGATTTGATTCTTAACTTTATTCACTCTATAGTTGTTTCCCTGTAAACTGTTCTTTATGTCAATTAGTGTGTCCTTCATTTCTCACTGGATCTTTTTTATGCTGCTGAGGCCCTAAGTTCCTTGAGCATCTTTATGACCAAAGTTTGGAACTCTGCATCTGATAGATTGCTTATATTTGGTTTACCTCTGTTTCTGGAGTTTTTTGATCTGTTCTTTCATTTGGGCCATGTTTCTTTGTCTCCTCATTTTGAAAGCCTCCCTGTGCTTGTTTCTATGTATTAAATAGAGCTTCTATAACTCCCTGTCTTGGTAACATGGCCTAATGTAGTAGGTGTCCTGTAGGGTCCAGTGGCACAGCCTCCCCTATCACCCAAGCTGGGTACCCAAGGTGCACCTTTTGTGTGGGCCCTCCTCTTGTAATTGAGCCTTGGTTGCTGTTGGCAGGTCAATGGGAGGTATCTACCCAGGTCAATCAGTTGCAAGGATTGGCTGTGACCACTGATCACGAACTTTGCCCTCTGTGGAAGATCAGCTCAGCAGGGGCAGGGTGGTAGTGTTCTGACATAGTCTGTAGCTGTCCACTGGGTGTGTGGATCCTGGAGTTTCCTGGGTGATGCCGGCCAATGTCGGCCCCCACCTATGTTTTGCCTGGGGCCACCCTGCCTGAGCTATAGAGCAAGCTAAGATGGCTGCTACTTGGGCTGGGGTTGGAGATTCCCGGGTGAAGCCAAGCTGTGAATCAAGGCTGGCTGCTGCTAGTGCCATACCTGGGACCACTTAGCAAGAGGTATGGGGACTGGGGTCTCACTGAGGCCCCCTGTTGCTTATTTGAGAGGATTTAGGAAGTTGCGAAGCTTGAGCCAAGACTAGTGATTTATGTGGAAAAGCTACTACTGTTAACAGCTGTAAGTTGGGTGAGACAGAGCCTCAGGTGATCTGCAGGGCGACTGGATGGGACCAGTGTTAGCCTGGTTAATGGAGTCTCAGAAAAGTCACCTGCCTACAGGCTCTGTGGCCATCCTGCCTTTCTGTCTGAGGGAAAGCTGTCCCCCAGCTCTTGCCACTTCAGCTCCTCCCTATATGCTGCCTGTGCCTTTCAAGCCACTACCCCATGCCTGAGCTCAGAGAGTGTGAGTCTGAGTAACAGTTTGTGTTTGGGTTCTTTAAGAGGAACTGCTTGGAGCGCCAAAAGTTTCTTCCACCAACTCAATTCCTGCTGGGATTTGCAGTCAGAAGTTATGGGGACTTATCTTCCCGGCACTGAAACCCTGGGCTGGGGGCGCTGGCATGAAGGTGGGACTCCTCACCCTCAAGATATCCCTCCCAGATTTTTATCCACCACACATGGATGTGGGATGGGCCAGTTCAGCATATCTGCCTCTCCTACCCGTTTGAATGGATGTGGTTTCTTTAATTCTGTAGTTGTCAGACTTCCATTCAACTTGATTTCTGCCAGTTCTGAATGATGGTTCTAAAATTTAGTTGTAATTCTGATGTGGTTGTGTGAAGAGGCAAGTCATGTTTACCTGTGTTGCCATATTGGCTAGAAGTCTCTCGTTTTCCTTTTAATGGAATATCTCCCACAAATTTATGAAAAGGCTTACCAAACCAGTACCTTTTGTTAAAACCTGTAGTTGGTGGTGTTCTGTAATTTTAATGTCCTCATAGCCATATTATTTTCTCTTAGTCCAAGAGTTTTGTTCGTCACTGTTTTCCTATTCCAGAAAGCCTGGGACACCACTGAGGAAGTGTCTCTTTGTGTTAACATCCTTCCTTGAGTGATTTTCATGGTCAAACTGAAAGATAGTTTTTCACTTTTATGTATTCATACATACGTGTTTTTTATACATGACAGTTGTGTTAACTTATATTTGCTTCAGATTCTTATTAATGTACTGACTTAAAAATTATCCTTTAACTTAATATAATTATGAAAGACATGCAAATGTCACTAATTTCCAAATGTATGTGTTAATAATTACTAAATATTTTATATCACTATTGATATTATAAGTGAATGCCAGCGTGCACATCATGGGAATTTGTAAGGATATAGACTATCACTATCAAATTGTTCAGAATTTCTAGTTCCCACATTATTTGGCATTTCATCATATACCTGTCTCATCCTTATTTCCCTTAGATTTCATGACTGTAATTATCCTAATTTCTTTTATATTCTCTAATTTTATTTCTTTAGGTCTCTTGGGCAATGATACCTTATTAAAGCACTTTAATAAAATGTAGGCAAATAACATATCAATAAAGAGTGAGATGTTCTTTTTAAGTGTTTTAAAATGTATAGTAATGATATTTTCTTTTTAAAAATATGTCTACAATGTCTATTTTAAATACCTTTATATTCTTGAATGCTTAACTTGGAGAAACAAAAGAATGTAGAATTTGGAGTCTGTCACAAATTTTGCTGAATGTTTATCTAATAAAAAGTACCTTTCTTAAAGAATTTGCAGCATTTTAATATATGAATTAATACCACACAGATATTACCATGAAATTAGTAGTGTTATTGTGGTATTTTAGTATTATCCCGAAATCAAGGAATAAGTAGTAATATCCTGAAATCAAGACATAAGCATGAAGCTAGTTATAACAGGTCATTTAGATTTTTACTGATTACAGTTTGTTACTATTTCCATGATATGTACAATCAGAGTTAGGATTTAAATTCCTCTAAAAAGAAACTTAAGTCCTGGCTGGTGTGGCTCAGTGGGTTGAATGCCAGCCTGTGAACTGAAAGGTCGCCAGTTTGACTTCCAGTCAGGACACATGCCTGGATTGTGGGCCAGTCCCTGATGGGGGCACATGAGAAAGGCAGCTGATTAATGTTTCTCTCATACATCAATGTTTCTCTTCCTTTCTCCCTCCCTTCCCTTCTAAAAAATAAAGTCTTTTAAAAAATTTTTTTGTTATGTAAGCCTGTAAGTGGGACCACAGAGAAAAAGTAAATAGAACCTGAAAGTGGAAGAGAGAAGGCTAGGGATAGGAGGCAAAACATTTTATAGTTTACAATACAACTTCCAAACTTCCTGAAAACTGATGAGAAGCATAAAGCTTGGGGTCCTGATGGATCATAGCCTGGGGGTTTGGGACCCCTGCTCTAAATGACTGGCAGTGTGGATAATGGATGTCAGGTAGTCTCAACATGTGACCAGGATTGGAAAGTTAAAAATTTTTAAGTTCTCAGGCTAGTTAAAATAAGAATAGAGCCATCTCCTCATGCCTCAACCTACTTGATTTTAGTAATTTTGCAGCATGACTATGACTCCCATTTTATTTCTTCACTTTATTATTTCTTTGCTGTCTAAAGTGGCTGTACCAACTTTATATGATGACCAAAAATATATGAGAGTTCTGGTTGTTCTGTACCTTTACAGCATTTGATATTGTCATACTTAAATATTTGCTGATTTGAGAGGTACAGAAAAACAGTCTCATTGTAGTTTTAGATTTTGTTCTCTAATTCAGCATCTTTTTTCATTCATTTATTGGCTATATGTGCTTTTTCTTTAGAATCTTTTCAGGTTTTTTGTCCATTGTCTTACTGGGATCTGGATTGATCCATTTGGAATTTATTTTGGTGTAAGGACTAAAAGAAAGATACAGCTTTGTGTGTTATTTTTCCAATTGGCTAGGCACTTGTTTCAATACCATAGATAATTCCCCAGTAATTTAAAGTACCAATATTAGCATCTTCAAAATCTCTTTTCCTGACTATGGTGTTTTACTGATTTTTGTGTCAGTGCCATAGTTTTAAGTTGTCAACTATTCATTAGCCTCTTCTGTTTTTATTAGTAGAACCTGAATTTAATTCAGTGGTAATGTATCCAGTTAATTATAATTGCCATAATTATTAAGTAAAATTCTCTAGTTATTACCTCATAATTTCCTCATCATTCTGTTTCTTCTTCCATATGACGATTAGTATTATTTTTGTCAACTTGGAGATTGAATCAACTTTAGAGACTTAATGTAGGAAGATTTTTCATTGTCACAATAACTACTTTTCATAAAGTATTCATACTCCCCTTTTTTAAAAAATATTGATTAGGCTATTACAGTTGTCCCATTTTCCCCTTCACTCCCCTCCACCCTGTACATCCTTTCCCACTCACATTCCCCCCCTTTAGTTCATGTCCATGTGTCATAAGTTCTTTAGCTTCTACATTTCCCATACTATTCTTGCCCTCCTCCTGTCTATTTTCTTCCTACCATCTATGCTACTTATTCTCCATACCTTTTCCTACTCTCTCCTCCTCCCACTGCCCTGTTGCTAACCCTCCATGTGGTCTCCATTTCTGTGGATCTGTTCCTGTTCTAGTTGTTTACTTAGTTTCTTTTTGTTGTTGTTTTAGGTGTGGTTGTTAGTAGTTGTGAGTTTGCTGTCCTTTTACTATACATGCTTTTTATCTTCTTTTCTTAGATAAGTCCTTTTAACATTTCATAAAATAAGGGTTTGGTGATGATGAATTCCTTGAATTTGACCTTATCTAAGAACACTTCCGTTCTAAATGAAAGCTTTGCTGGATAGAGCAATCTTGGATGTAGGTCCTTGCCTTTCATGACTTGGAATACTTCTTTCCAGCCCCTTCTAGCCTATAAGGTCTCTTTTGAGAAATCAGCTGACAGTCTGATAGGAACTCCTTTGTAGGTGACTGTCTCCTTATCTCTTGCTGCTTCTAGGATTCTCTCCTTCATTTTTACCTTGGCTAATGTAATTATGGTGTGCCTTGGTGTGTTCCTTCTTGGGTCCAACTTCTTTGGGACTCTCTGAGCTTCCTGAACTCCCTGGAAGTCTATTTCCTTTGCCAGAATGGGGAAGTTCTCCTTTATTATTTGTTCAAATAAGTTTTCAATTTCTGGCTCTTCCTCTTCTCCTTCTGGTACCTCTATAATTCGGATGTTGGAACGTTTAAAGATGTCCTGGAGGTTCCTAAGCTTCTCCTCATTTTTTTGAATTCTTATTTCTCCATTCTTTCCTGTTTGGATGTTTCTTTCTTCCTTCTGGTCCACTCTATTGTTTTGAGTCCCAGTTTCCTTCCCATCACTATTGGTTCCCTGTGCATTTTCCTTAATTTCTCTTATCATAGCCTGCATTTGTTCATCTAATTTGGGACCCAAATCAACCAATTCTGTGAGCATCCTGATCACCAGTGCTTTGAACTGTGCATCTGATAGGTCGGCTATCTCTCAGTCGCTTAAAAGTATTGCTTGTGGGGCCTTCACTTCTGTTTGAGCCATCTTCCCCCCACCCTTTGGTCTGGTCGTGCCTGTTATGTAAGAGGGGCGGAACCTTAGGTGTTCACCAGGGCGGGGCACCCCAGTTGCTGGGTTGTGACATTTATGTTGGGGCGGGGTCTGAGAGGGTACAATGGCGGTTGCTGCATTATCCTAGGGATCTCAGTCCCCTCTGCTGCTTCCCCCAAGCAAACTGGGCCCCTCTGGTGTCAGTTCCTGTGTGGGTGGGCACCGTGGGACTTTCCAAGGACCTCTCCTGTCTGTGTGCTTCAACTCCCACAGGTTACCTCAGTCAGTGTCCTGAGGCTCTATTTCCCAGCGCTGTGATCTGGGTTGTGCTCCCTGCCTTGCTTTACAATCGCTGCCTCACTGGGTCTGCCAGTTGCTGGTTTCCACCCCTGGGCCAGGGTCTGCCAGCTGCCACCTGTGCACTCAGGGTCCACTGGCTGTGGTCTTGCATGCTCCAGATGCCTTATGTGCCCCCAGATGCCTTACGCACCCGATCCCACCACGCTCTGCTCTCCACCGCGACCCGAGCCTGGCTGCTCATCTCTGCCTCTCCTACCGGTCTGGATGCATGGGTCTAATTCAACTTCTTGGTTGTCTGACTTCCATTCAGATCAATTTCCTGTCATTTCTGGATGTTATTCTGTTTCTAAATTGTTGTTGTCCCTATTTTGTTGTGGGTGGAGGTACGGTGCATCCACGTGTGCCTCCATCTTGGCCGGAAGTCCATATTCCCCTCTTAAGCAAATGTTCTATGATCCTCAGTTATTTTAGACATCTTCATACCATTTCCTAAGTTTATTCTTAAGTAGTTTAATTTTTTTTGCTATTGTGAATGAGTCTTTTCATTTTTAAGAGGTTATATGTTTGCAAAGACAAAAATACAAAAGTTATAAAGATATAAACTGATAAATTGCTCTCCTCATTTCTAAATCACCAAGTGCTTGTCTGTAGACAACTTACTGATTTCTTTCAAAGATAATTTATACATATGTAGGCAAATACTGTTACATTTACATTATTTTTCAAGCATAATAAAAAATTTAAGCACATGTGAAAGTAAGAGTGTTATAATGAACCCTAATGAAGCTTCATTTATAAACCATATAATTTTTATGCAAACACAGATACCACCTTATTCCCCCTCCTCAGTGTGTGTTGTGTCTGTATAAAATCAACTTAATTGATTTTTAAATCAACTTTATTGATAAGGCATTCTAGGGAAGAGATAAAGAATATGAATTAATAAACTTGAAAAATATAGGTAGAAGTTTTAACATACATAACTGAAAGTGTTATTCTATTTAAATAGAACCATACTCAAAGATAAAGTTGTGGGACTTCTGGTCAGGATGGCAGTGTGGCAGACATGACTTACCTCCTCACACAACCACATCAAAATTATAACTCAGATATGGAACAGCCATCACCATCAGAAATTGAGGTGAATGGAAGTATGACAACTATGGAATTAAAAGAAATCACATCCATCCAGATTAGTAGGAGGGATGCAGATATGGATTGGGTTTGTCCCTCACCCATCTGTGGTAGATAAAAATTGAGGAGGGATAATCCTCAGGAGCAAGGAATCCCAGACCCACAACAGGTCCCCTAGCCTAGAGTTCCAGGACCAGAAAGATAGGTCCCCATAACTTCTGGCCGCAAAAACCAGTGAGGATTGAGTCAGTGGAAAAACCTTCTGGAGCTCCAAGCATTTCCTCTTAAAGAACCCACACACAAACTCACCTACTCAGACTCTGAGGTCCAGCACTGGGGTAGCAGCTTGAAAGGCACCGGTAGTATACAGGAAGAGACTGCAGTGTCTGGCATCAGAGTGAGAAGAGGCCATTGTTTCTTTTCTAAACCCTCCCCCCACAGAGCTGGCAAGCTGGTGCCATAATTGATATAAAGAACAGTTTACAGGGGAACAACTATAGAATGGATGAGGCTGAGACTCAAATCAGTGATTTATAACATAAAGAAGAAAAAAATAACCAATCAGAACAAGAAGAAAAAAGAATCCAAATAACAAGGATAGTGTAAGAAGCAGTCTCTGGGACAACTTTAGGACGTCCAACATTTGCATCATGGAGGTGCCAGAAGGAAAAGAGAGCAAGGAATTAGAAATCCATTTGGAAAAACAATGTAAGAAAACCTCTCTAATTTGGTGAAGGAAATAGACATGCAAGCCCAGGAAGCACAGAGAATCTGAAATATGAATACAAAGAGGGCCACTCCAAGACACATCGTAATTAAAATACCAAAGGTTAAAGGTAAAGAGAAAATCTTAAAAACAGCGAAAGAAAAGCAGATAATTACCTACATAGGAGTTCCCATAAGACTGTCAGCTCACTTCTCAAAAGAAACTTTGCTGGCTAGAAGGGATTGCAAGAAATATTCAAAGTCATGAAAAGCAGGGACCTACAGCCTAGATTGCTCTACCCAGCAAAGCTACCCTTTAGAATCAAAGGGCAGATAAAGAGCTTCCCAGAGAAGAAAAAACTAAAGGAGTTCATCATCACCAAACCATTACTATATAAAATGTTAAAGGGACTTATTTAAGAAAAGATGATCAGAGGGACTTCCGGCAAGATGGAGGAATAGGTGGATGCACTGTACCTCCTCCCACAACCAAGATTAGAACAACAATAATTTACAACAACAATTTACAGACAGCACCCAGATCCGGCAGAGGATTTATCTGAATGGAAATTGGGCAGCCAAGAAGTTGAAGTAGACGCGTTCATCCGGACTGGTAGAAGACGAGCTGGGCGGGCGCGGGGCTGGCGCAGTCGGCGGCGCGCGGAGGTCAGGGAAAGTTTGGCGCAAAATCGGCGCGACAGCCATCGGGGCTGAAGAACGCAGCAGTGATCCCTGAGTACGCAAGCTGCGGCTGGCAGACCCAGAGGGGCAGCGATTGTGGACCAGGGCAGAGCTCGCAGCCCCGGAGCCCAGAGAAGGGTCTGGGCCCAGGAGAACGGAACTACTGCCGTTGTTTTCTCCCATCCCCGCTCCCGCCCCCGCCCCCACATATAACGTCACAATCTAGCGACTGGAGTGCCCTGCCCCGGTGATCACCTAAGGCTCCACTCCCCACTGTAACAAGAGCAACCAGACCGGGGGGGGGGGGGGAAGGAGAGACAGGGGAAAAATATGTTTTCAACAGAGCAGATCAGTCCCCCAGGACTCATCCTTTTGAGTGACCAAGAAATAGCCAATCTATCAGATGCACAGTTCAAAACACTGGTGATCAGAAAGCTCATGGAATTGGTTGATGTTGGGCGCAATTTAGATGAAAGGATGCAGGCTACCATAAAAGAGATGAAGGAAGATACGCGGAGGAGAGCCAATAGTGAAAGGAAGGAATCTGAGTCTCAAAACAATACAGTGGACCAGAAGGAAGATAGAATCAACCAAGCAGGAAAGCATGATGAAATAAGAATTCAGACAATCGAGGAAAACCTTAAGAGCATCCAAGACACCTTTAAACGTTCCAATATCCGAATTATAGGGGTACCAGAATCGGAAGGGGAAAAGCAACAGATTGAGCACGTATTTGAACAAATAATAAAGGAGAACTTCCCCATTCTGGCAAAGGGAACAGTCTTCCAAGAAATCCAAGAGGCTCAGAGAGCCCCAAAGAAGTTGGACCCAAGAAGGAACACACCAAGGCACATCATAATTACATTAGCCAAGGTAAAAACGAAGGAGAGAATCCTACAAGCAGCAAGAGATAAGGGGATAGCCACCTACAAAGGAGTTCCCATCTGACTGTCAGCTGATTTCTCAAAAGAGACCTTACAGGCAAGAAGAGGCTGGAAAGAAATATTCCAAGTCATGAAAGACAAGGACCTACATCCCAGATTGCTCTATCCAGCAAAGCTCTCATTTAGAATGGAAGGGCAGATAAAGTGCTTCTCTGATACGGTCAAGTTAAAGGAGTTCATCATCACCAAGCCCTTATTTTATGAAATGCTAAAGGGACTTATCTAAGAAAAGAAGATAAAGAAAAGACATGTATAGTAAAAGGACAGCAAACTCACAAATATTAACAACCACACCTAAAGCAAAACCAAAAGAAACTAAGTAAACAATTAGAACAGGAACAGAACCACAGAAATGGAGGGTTAGCAGCAGGGGGGTGGGAGGAAGAGAGAGGGGGAAAAGGTATAGAGAATAAGTAGTATAGAATGTAGGTTGAAAATAGATAGGGGGAGGGCAAGAATAGTAGAGGAAATGTAGAAGCTAAAGAACTCATAAGTATGACACATGGACATGAACTAAAGGGGGGGAAATGTGGGTGGGAGAGGGGTACAGGGTAGAGGGGAGAGAAGGGGGAAATGGGACAACTGTAATAGCATAATCAATAAAATATATTAAATAAAAGAAAAGATCAAAACTATGAACAATAAAATAGCAATAAATACATACCTGTCTACAAGTGACTCTAAAAAACAAACTAAGCAAACAAGAAGAAAAAATCATGGATGTGAAAAGTGTTTTTATGGTTGCCAGGTGAGAGGGGATTGTGGGCAAATGGCTGAAGAGGTAATGAGATTAAGAAATACAAATAGGTAGTTACAGAATAACCACAGGGATGTAAAGGACAGTATGGCAAATGGAGAAGTCAAAGAACTTACATGAATGACCCATGGACATTAACAGTGGTGTGGGGATTGCCTGAGGGAGTGGGGTTGCTGGGTGGAGGGCAGTAAAGAGGGAAAATCAGGACAACTGTAATAGCATAATTAATAAAATACAATTTAAAAAAAACATGAAGTTGCTGAGAATTTTATATAACTGTGAAAAATATCAAACATTAGATTTAAGAAGTCCATCAGAATCTTAGACTACAACATCATGGTGAAAATGCAGAATATCAGTGACAAAGATTTTAAAAAGCCACCAGAGAAAAAGATATTCTATAAAACAAGTGACAAATTAGAGGTGGTTTCTAAAATGTAGTGGATGGCACTAAGTAATGGGATAATATCTTCAGAGTGCTGAGAGAAAATTTCATTCTGGAATTTTATACCCAGGGAAATTTAACCTGATGTTTACAGGATATCTACCACAAAAACAGAACTTATCATTCAATTGCAAAAGAATTAAAGTATTCCCTCAAAAATGAAGGGAAAGACTCCTGCCTGGTGTGGCTTGGTTGGTTGGAGAATCATCCTGTGGACTGAAAGGTTACAGCTTCTATTCCTGGTCAGGGCACATACCCAAGCTGTGAGTGCGGGTTCGATCATGTTCAGGGTATGTACAAGAAGGCAGCCAATTTATGTTTCTCTCACATTGACATTTCTCCCTCTTCATCTGCCCCCACCTTCCTCTCCCTAAAAGTAATGAAAAAAATGTCCTCGGGTAAGGTTTTTTTTTTTAATGAAGGAAAAGACCAAGGTGCCTGTCATTATCATTTTATACAGTTAGCCTTCTATCTGTGGGTTTCATATCTCCAGATTTTAACCAGCTGTGCATCAAAAACATTAGGAAAAAAGGTTACGTGGTTGCTGACACGTATTTTGTAGTTAGGCTTAGGATGGCTGCATCTGTACTGAACATGGGCCAACTTTTTATTCCTTGTCATTCCCTAAATAATATAGTGTAACAGCGATTTACATAGCGCTTACCTTGTATTAGGTATTATAAGTAGTCTAGAGATGACTTACAGTATATGGGAGGATGTATGTAGGTTATATGTAAATACTATGCAATTTTTTGTAAGGAACTTGAGCATCTCCCAGATTTTTTAAAGATTTTATTTATTTTTATAGAGAGATGTGAAGGGAGGGAGAGGTAGAGATACACTGATGTGTGAGAGAAACATCAGTTGCCTCTCGCATGCCCCAGCCAGCGACCTGGCTCACAACCCAGGCATGTGCTCTGACCAGAAATCAAGTCAGGTGACCTTTTGGCTCACAATATGATGCCCAACTCTAAGAGCCCCACCCATAAGGGCTATCATCTTAGTAGATTTTGGTATAAGCAGGGGTCCTAGAACCAATCCCATGTGTTACAAGGTCTGTCTGGAAAAGTTCAGCCATTGTCAATATAATGAGAACTGTTCATATCATATCGATGTAAGCTAGCAGTCAAGGAGAGGGACTAGAATGTGCATACATGAACAATGACGACTTCACTGTACTAGTCAGTGGGGGTTGGTAGACACTGTTGAGTGAGCATGTGTATTGTGTGTCCCTCACATTCAAAATGACTGAGCAAGTAGAGCAACAAGTCTGCCTCAAAGTTGGTGTTAAACTTGAACATTCCTCTACAGAAACTAATTGGATGATTCAGAAGGCTGCAGCTATGGGCAACTGGTGATTGGCAGCTTCATCATGACAATGCACTGCGTATGCATCACCTCTTGTGCAGAGTTTTTTAGCAAAATATCATATCACCCAGGTGAGTCAGTCCCCCTACAACCCAGATTTGGCACCCTGTAACTTCTGGCTTTTCCCAAAACTAAAATCACCTGTGAAAGGGAAGAGATTTTTTTACATCGTTGGTGAGATTCAGGACAACATGATGGGGCAGCTGATGGCAACTGAGAGAACTGTGTGAGGTCCCAAGGTACCTGCTTTGAAGAGGACGGAGGAGTCATTATTCTGTGTACAATGTTTCTTGTATCTTGTATCTTTTTCAATAAATATCTATTTTTCGTATTATATGGCTGGATATCTTCTGGACAAACCTCACATACTGGAGAACATCTGTATTTGACAGATTTGACATATGTTAAAATTCCTAGCCAGCAGAGTAATTAAAGCACAAGAAACAAGTGGTGTAAGGAAATACAAAGGAAGAAACAAAACTCAGATATCTGGCTTTGATTCCAATTCAGCACTTTTTAGCTTCATGCCCTTGGACACATAATATTCAACTTCCTTGCACTTCATTTACTAGTTTAAAATAAGGGTATCTCATAGGGAAAGTAGGAAGATTAAATTGATCAATATATATCTAAATCACTTTCATAAGTGTCTGGTACTTAGCGTTACAGGTACATGTTGGCCATTATTACTATTATTATCAACACCATTTGTGGGGAATGAAATGTAACTTTTAAAGATACCAAGTATAGTAATTTAAAAATTATAAGTCACCTTAGAATAAATTTGTTAAAATGGATAAAACCGTCATGGGAAAAAAAGATAAAACTTTACTAAACAATATTATGACATGAATAAGTAGAGAGAGATACCATGTTCACAGACTAATATAGCAATGTCATTTCTCGCAAAAATGATCAATATAATTAGTGAAATTCCAATTAAAACCTAAATAAGTTTTTTATTAGACATGCTATTTTATTGTAAAATGTGTATATAAGAGCACAGATGCTTTGTAAGAACAAAATTTGTTTTTCCTTTTGATTATGCCCAACCCATATATCAAGATTGATTTATAGTAATGGTGTTTGTACACCATTGTACCTGCAGAAAAATACAAACAGTAAAACAGAGCAAAAAGCCTAGAATTCATGCATATGTGGAAAGATAATGTATGTCAGAGATGATATTATTGATAAATAGTGAAAAGAAAGATTGTTCAAATAAATGCCAATGAAGTTTGATACTCACATGGAAAATTGAGCCCTTCTTACTTGCCTTAGACAAAAATGAATTTCTGGCAGAGTAAAGATTCTGGGTGAAAGACAAATCTATAAAACTTTCAGAAGAGAATGTGGAGATTGTCTTTATGACCTTTGGGAGAATTATTTTTTAAGTTGATGAAAAAGTAAAAGCACAAAATGTAAAGGAAAACAATATTGACTACATTAAAATTAAATATTCCTGTTCAAAACAGTGAAAAGACAAATTCAAAAAGTGGGGGGAATTATTTACAACATGTATAATTGGTAAAAAGTATCTTGAAAAGACCCTTGCAAACACATAAACAGCCTCATAGAAAAGTGGGTAAAACACTTGAACAGGCATTTCACAGATGTGAAAACATAAATGGCTAGTAAATATGTTCAGTCTCATCAAAAATCAGAGAAATGAAGAATAACCACAATGAGATATTTGCATCTATCAGATTTGCAAAATTTAAATGTACAAGTATCAAGTGTCAGCCAGATGCATAACAAATGGAACTCGCATACACTGTTGGTGATATATCAAAATCCAGTAGAATTAAAAGCTTGAGAAATTAGGCCACACAAAAATTAAAGTTCTGCTATGGGAGGAAATTCCCATAAACAAAAGACAAAAACATTGCAACATTTATGATAAATTATAAATATGACAAATTATGAAGTAATTTCTCTCCATATAGAGTCCTTACAAACCATTAACTAAAAGACCATCTTACTTGCAGGAAAAAAATGGAGAAAAAGGTAGGACCAAGTGATTCACAAAAAAATAAATAAGATGACTCAACCTTACTAAAAATGAAAGAAATGCAAATTAAAACCACCAGGTTCTGTTTTTATTGTTTGCAAAGATTAGTTTGATAAAATACTAAAAAAAGTTAGAATACTTTCTTATGTATTCTAAGTAAAAACATTAAAATAATAGTAAAGGACAAATAAAGATGAGTTATTAAGAGGCCAAGGAAGCAGTACCTGAGAAGTGGTTGTAAAGTGGATTATGAAGTCACAAAACTCAGGAAGAGCTGATTGGTCAAGTATCAAAAGTAGAGAAGCCAAGTAAGATATGAACCAGAAATGTACTAATGTGAATGAGAGACTGATGTGGATGTGGGTGACTAAAGATTGCTGTTTAGGTAGATTAATGGAGGTGGAAATTAAAGAGTGAGGAGGAAGGAGGAAGTGACATAGATAAAGGTAAATATGACTCTGGTGGATTTTATTTTGTTTTTTAAATGATCAGGTTTCAGCCTGTTTAAATGCTGTTGACCAGGATGGAGAGAAGCAAAGTGGATAGGGGACAAAATTCAGAATATAGTGAAGAGATGATTGCAAAAAAACAGTGTGAGTGTAGGAGGAGAAAGCCCTAAAATGGCTATCATGAGACCTAGTTTTTATTGTTTCAGTTCTTTGACACTTAGTTGCTTCATCCATAACAGGAACTGGCAAACTTTTTCTGTAAAAAGGCTAATGTCTATGTCATTTATTCCACTATATTTCTTCCAAAAGGAAAGCACCCATAGACCATAGATAAATGAATAGGTGTGTCTGTGTTCCATTAAACTATGGACCTTGACTGTCATATAATTAAATGACATTAACTATTTCTGATTTTCAGTCGTTTATTGTGTGGGCCCTACAAAAACAGCTAGTGGTCTAGATTTTGTCCACAAGCTGTACTTTGCCAACCCCTGATCTATCAAATGAAAATTTGGACTGAAATATGTATACATAAAATAAATACACACTTAATGGATGTAATCAATGGACATAATCTCATTAAGTGTATATTTATCATATATATGATGACTTAACCTTTTGTTTATTAGAAGTAATTCTCAGTCTCAACTGTTTAGAACTCTCAAGAGCTCAGAATTTGTGTTTGTGACTAAAGTTCCAAGAATATCATTTATTCATCATTTATTCTTCAGAACTCTTTCCTGAGATTACTGAAAGAAGAATGATTTTTGTCACATCCACATACCATCTTTACAAAAATTTCTTCAGTATTTTAAAATAGACTTATTTTTTACTTAAGTATATTTGGGGATGGAAAATAAGTGGAAAATCAGTATTAGTACAAATAAAAGGTAATAGTAAAAATAAGAACAATACATTTGCCAGAAGATAGCCTGAAATTGAGGCATTGTTTATTTTGTCAAAAAGAGAGCAGATGTTTAGAGATATTAAAGGTAAGTCAACAAGCTGATTAATGTAAAAGTTTGAAAGAGAACCTAAAAAACTTCCTCAATAATGCTTCATGTGTCTATAGGCATCCTGAGAAAACCTTTTCATAAGTAATAGTAGTTAAGTCTTATTATTATAATTCTAGGGCTTTCAAGTTCAACTGAAGCACTAACTACTGTTTTGTTTTTATTTCTATTTACAAGGTACTGTTATTAAAGACTCTTACAGTAATAAGGTAAAAAAAATGTTGCAGGTTAATTTACTAATTGCTGATCTAGCACTTGAAGTCTCAAGCACTCAGATGTTTGATTTTTAATTTTAGTCTTAGTAATCTCAGTACAAATATTCTTTTAAAATGGACTTTAAGAGGAAAAAAGTGTTTCTGGCTTGACTATTTGACATAAAAGGGATTTATTCCTTTGCCACTGATTCATTTCTGAATAGTGCTTCTCCAAGGTTTTCAGAGCTAGATTCAGAACCATCATCACTTGCCTTCTAATCTAGTTAACCTTACAGTACTGTGCTTTTCAACAAACTCTGTATAACTTGGTTCCATAGTATAGGCTCCAAGGTTACACTAATGGTTAATTGTGTTGAGTTTCTGTGTACCGGGTTCTGCAACCATGTGAGGTACTTGATACTATTATTAGTCACAGAGGCATTAGGTATTATAATATTGTTAATTAGTGGTAGAACCAAAATTTGAACCATTATGATTTTTTTGCCTAAGTAAAATTTATTCTTAATCTGTAAGCTTTCTTTTACAAGCTGAGACTCTCTCTTACTCCCAGAAATTCCCTAGCCCTTTAGTTTTTTAGTTCCTTTATACTTCTTTTTTCTTCTGTCATTGTGAGCACCTCTAGCATACTGTTAAAGGAAGCAGTGACAGTGGGTGTCCTTGTTTTATTCTTAATTTGAGATAGTCCTTCTAAACAAATTGAATTCCATAAATATTTATTACTACTAGAGAAACATTTCATAACAAACCATACATCTGAAATATCATTTTGCTTTCTAGAAGATATAATTTGACTGTATTTAAAAGGATTAATAAGGATTGTGCCCTGGCTGGCGTAACTCAGTGGATTGAGTGCAGGCTGCGAACCAGAGTGTCGCAGGTTCAATTCCCAGTCAGGGTACATGCCTGGGTTGCAGGCCATGACCTTCAGCAACCGCACATTGATGTCTCTCTCTCTCTATCTCCCTCTCTAAAAATGAATAAATAAAGTCTTAAAAAAAAGCAATAAGGATTGTCACAGCACATGGCTCTTAAAGTATATTCAATGGATGATTGTATGCCTTACCTTGGTGTGCAGTTAGTATAGATCAAGATTAATTGAAGAGTTTTTTTGTCAAATAAATTATTCTAAATAAATTATTCTTCTTTCTCCCTCTTACAAAACTACCAGATGACTATGGCAGTCTTGGTAGTTGTCTCTGGAGCTGGTAGATATCTTAAGTGTATTCTTATTAGGAGTCAACACTACTAGTGGCTAGATGAGAGAAAGAGTGATTTTCTTCTCTTTCTAGTGATGTCTGTCCATTCCCTGTTCTGATCCACACTTGTTTCAGAAACTGCAAGATCACCTTTCATAAAGGGAATAGGAGTGTGGATTTGGGGGAACGATCCATAAACCTTCAGTGGAATCTAACCCTTTGTGATCCTTCTGTGGAATTTTGACAGCTCTTAATTTGGATTGTTAGCTAATATTTGAGCTAAGTGTTTGATAGATATCAGGAGGCCCATGAACTGTATTATGAAATGGTATTAAAAATACATTTTTACATGTATGTGGGCTCCATAGCTTTTCTTTGATATCCAATATGAGTTCTACTTGAAAGGTTAAAAATCAGTTGGTGTGAATGGGGAGGGGTTAGGAAGAGAAGGAAGGAGGGAGGAAAAGAAATTTGTTCCTACTGGTAGTATAACAATATATGATGTCTAAACCATTTGTAGAGTGATATTTAGGAGCAACAGTCAATGAGGGACTCTTTTAGGCCATCAATTGTTGGGATAGCCATGCAGTAGTTCACTTAGAACTTTCATAAGTGTCTTCCAAAGTCAGAAATTCTAATATAGAGAATATTGTCTACTCACAAAAGTGTCTAGGGAAAATACTGTAAGAGGTAGAGTAATTGGCAAGAATTTTACCAAATGTTAGTAAAACAAAAAATTGGTGTTTGGAAGTTAAGCCTTTCAGGAACAAAGAGGCTTCGTTACCCAATTACAATTACAGGAATTACAAGGAAAAAGTCTGTTACAAACTACAAAATAAGTATTTTACCTGGCAAATTGAGATTGAAACCTGTTGCAAGTGTGACCAAGAATAAATATTTAATTCCATGTAAGAACTTCTAAATTATTTTACTGCCATTGCCTCGTATATACTTATTGATATTTTGCTTAATAACTTTGGGTTGATTTTAGGACACCAAAAATATGGACATGAAAAAGATTGCTAAACACAAGACACTGCGGAAAATGAACTCAACCAGTGAACCTTTACTAATTACTGGTGTAGAAGACCATTCTTTGAAAAAATTTACCATTCCCAAGATCAGGAGGACGTCTAGGAAAGGTAATATTTTTATGGAAGATGGGGTTATTTCATAACTATTACTGCATTTATCTGATTCTTTATATTTATCTTCTATTTTGACTATAAAATTAACTTAAGTCAGGCCTTTAATGCCTTAAATACACATGTACTTTTGGTTCCACACAAAATGGAATAGACATGTCTTCTGTCCCTCTCACTAAGTACACCTAAAAACTCTGGACATCATAGATAAAACAAACATAAGAAGACTTTGAAAGGTGGAGAGATGATGATGGACTGGCTAGGGACCCTGAGACTCAAGAAATGACATAGCAGTAAGTTCTCTGGATTTTCTTTGTGTTTCCTCTGTGTCTCAGATGGTATGCCCACAGCTCAGGAATGCCAGTTGTCAGCCACAAAAACAAACAAACAAACAAACAAAAAAAACCAGAAAAAGTCTGTTCTCTTTTGCCAAGGACTGGGAAAGGGACATTCTAAAAAGATAGAAGCCTGTTTTGACAATAAACACCCCACTCTTGCAAAACACTAGGGGGAAAAAAAAACATAGTTCCTATACCTTTGTCAGCAAAGGTAAGTAGTATAGGCATAGACTTCCACCTATGTCTTTTCCCTTAAAGTTCTCCTCCCTGCCACCCCCTGACATTGCAGTGTCAATGGATTTCCTCCCCTGCCCTGTGGTGATGAATCATCCTTTTCACTGAGAGTAGAGTCAGTGAAGATGAAATGGGGAGCATGGAAACCTATATACCCACTAGTAACAAGGTATTCATCCCCCTTCAACAGCATCAGGGGAGCCTGAGTATGAAAGTGGACTTCTACCCCTTTTCCATGGTAACAAGGCATCCCCCCAGGTGTCAGTGGAGACCCTTTGGAAAGCCAGGACTTAAACCTTGCCTGGTGGTGAAGAGTCCGTATCGCCACCCCCTTTTCCCTACTGGCACTTACTCTACCAGCTCAGATTTTAGTAGAGGCTTGTTAAAGCACAAGATAACACTTGATCCAGAGGCTCTTGACAATACCTAAATGACCAACTGTAATTAAAAACTTACTCATGTTACCACCACCCAGGAAAATCTCAACTTAAATGAGAAAAGGTAATCAATAGATGCCAACACAGTGATGAAACAAATGTTGGAATTATCTGACAAGGCTTTTAAAGTGGCCATCATGTTTCAACAGCTATGAACACTCTTGCGCAGATGAAAAAATACAAAATCTCGAAATCCAAAAATACAAAAGCAAAGACATGACAAGTATAATAAAGAACCATGTATAAGTTTTGGAACTGAAAAATACAGTAATTTAAATAAAAACTTATTTGGATGGTATCCAGAGAAGAATCAAGAAAACGTTGGAAAGAACCAGCAAATTTAAAGGTATAACAATAGAAATGACCAGCCTGAACAATACAGAAAAAAATAACAGAGCCATAGGGAACTACGGAACAGTAATAAAAGATCTAACATCTTTGTCCTTGGAGTCTCAGAAGTAGAAGAGAGAAAGAATGTGGAGCTGAAAATGTACTTGAAATATTGGCTGAAAATATTCCAAAGTTGGCAAAAGGCATAAACTTGTACATTCAAAAGGCTGAATAAACCCTAAATAGGGTAAACCCAAAGAAGTCCATGCCAAGGCACATTATAATCAAACTTCTGAAAACTAAAGATGGAAAAAATCTTAACATTTGAGAGAAATCAGTGTTGTGTATAGGAGACAAATTGACAGTAGACTCATTAGAAGCCATGGAGCCCAGAGGAAATGGCACAATATTTTTCAAGTGTAGAAGAAAAAAAACTGTCAACCCAGTATTCTGTCACCAGCAAAAATATCCTTCAGAAATAGAAGTGAAATAGACATTCTCAGATAAAGTAAAACAGAATTTTTCATCAGCAGATCCACCCTAAAAGAATGTAAACAAGGTTCTCCAAACAGAAAATGACAAGAGAATGAAGCTGCAAACATTAAGAATAAAGGAAGAACAATAGAGTAAAAATAAAGAGAAATACAGTAAGTTATTCTCTTCTTGAGGTTTATAATTATGTTGGACAGTTGGAGCAAAAAGTGTAACATTCTGTGACTGATCTCAGGGCATACAGAGGAAGTATTTAAGACAATTATAAAGCCCGATGTTACCATTGGACTTCATGTGAATCTATCTCAGAATTAAAACTTCTGAATAAAAACCATAGATAAATGAAAGTTGAATTTTAAAAATCCAAGTAACCCACAGGAATACAGAAAAATGAAATAGAGAAACAGCTAAGGAAAAAAATAAACCAATGGCAGATTTAAGCCTTAACATATCAATTACATTAAATGTAAATGATCTAAATATATTAATTAAAAGAGGTTGACATAACTATGTACTGTCAATAAATTCCTTTCACATACAGTACTACAGGTTGGTTGACAGTAAACACATGGTGAAATACAGGCTATGCAAACAATCAAAATAAAGCAGGAATGGCTATATTAACATCACATAAAGTAAACTTCAGAGGGAAGAAAATTATTAGGAACAAAGAGGGATATTACATAATGATGAAAAGGTGTGTCCACTAATAATAACAATCCTATGTGTGTATTCACCAAACAACAAAGCTTCAGATACAGAAGCATATTTGGTAAAACTGAAAGGAGAAATGGACAAATCCAGAATTATAGTTAAAGACTAGCTTGCTTCTCTCAACAATTGATAGTCAGCAAAGACATAGAAGTAAACAGCATAAGCCCACAGGCTCTGACATTTTTACATTACCCATCAACAGCAGAGTAGACTTTTTTAAGCTCTTATTTGATACTCAAGATAGTATGTTGGGCCATGAAACATATTGCAACATATTTAAATGAATTGAAGTCATGAATGTGTTTTCTGACCACATGCAAACTGGAAATGAATGTTTCCAAGCACATGGAAAGTAAACAACACATTTCTGAATATTCATGAGATTTCAAGAGAAATTAAAAATAACATTGGACTGAATAAAAATGAAAATGCAGCATATCAAAATTTGAGGGAAGAGTATTGCTCACAAATTTATAGCACTAAATACATTAGAGAGTAGGAAGGGTTTCAAATCAATCCAAGCTTTTACCTGAAGAAATTATAAAAAGAACATGATAAGCCCAAATCAAGCAGAAGAAAATCAATGAAACAAAAAGCTGTTTGATTGAAAACATTTTTTAAAATGGCAAGCCTCTAGCAAAACTGACAAAAAAAAACACAAGCCACAAATTACCCCCGTCAGGAATGAAATGGGTGTTATTATCAACTCTGTTGGAACCATTTTTCCCACAGCATTTCTCATTTCATGTCTCAATATCACATTTTTATAATTATTAAAATACTGAGACTTTATTATATTTGTTATGGAAATCTGTTATCAGTGATCTTTGATATTAGTATTGTAATCATTTTGAGGTACCACAAACCATGCTTATGTGAGACAGATTAATTGATAAATGTGTGTTTTCTGTTCTGACCACTCATATGGCTTTCCCTTCATCTCTCTTCTTATTCTCAGGCCTCTGTGTTCCCTGAGACACAACAATATTGAAATTAGTCCAGTAATAACCCTACAACAACCTCTGACTATTCAAATGAAAGGGAGAGTCACATGCCTCTTCCTTTAAATCAAAAGCTAGAAACCATAAGGCTTAGAGAAGCATGTTGAAAGCCAAGCTAGGTTGAAAGCTAAGCCTGTGGCACCAGTTAGCCAAGTTGTGAATGCAAAGGAAGAGTTCTTGGAGGAAATTAAAAGTGAACGCACAATGGTAAGAAAGTAAAATAGCCTTATTGCTGATATGGAGAAAGGAAAGTGGTCTGGTTAGATCAAGTCAGCCACAACATTCCCTTAAGCCAAAGCCTAATCCAGAGCAAGAGGCTAACTGTTCCATTCTTTGAAGGCTGAGAGAGATGAGGAAGCTACAAAGAAAAGTTTGAAGCTAGCAGAGGTCGGTTCACGGATTTGAGGAAAGAAGCTTGCTCCATCCCATGAAAATACAAGGTGAAATAGCAAGTGCTGATGTAGAAGCTGCAGCAGGTTATCCAAAGGATCTAATTAAGATAATTAATGATGGGGGCAACACTAAACAACAGATTTTCATTGTAGGCAAAATAGCCTTATATTAGATAAAGATACCATCTAGGATTGTCATAGCTGGAGAGGAGAAGTCAGTGCCTGGGTTCAAGACTTCAAAGGACAGGCTGACTATCTTGTTAGGGGCTAATGCAGCTGGCTTTAGGTTGAAGCCAGTGCTCATTTACAATCCCAAAATTCCTACAGCCCTTAAGAATTATGCTAAATCTGTTCTGCCTGTGCTTCATAAATGAAACAACGCCTGTATAACAGCACATCTGTTTATGATATAGTTAGCTGAATACTTTAAGCCCACTGTTGAAACCCACTAAAAAAAGGTTTTTTTCAAAATACTATCACTCGTTGACAGTGCCTTTGGTCACACAAAAGTTCTGATGGGGATGAACAATGAGGCTAATGTTATTTTCATGCCTGCTAACCCAACATCCATAAATTGAAAACCTTCTGGGGAGGATTTTATTTTCAGATGCCATTAAGAATATTTGTAATTCAAAAGAAGGAATCAAAATACCAGCATTAACAGGAGTTTGGAATAAATTGGTTTCAATGCTCACGGATTAGGGGGGTTCAAGACATCAGTGGGGGAACCAACTGCAGATGTGATGGACATCACAAGAGAGCTAGAATTAGAAATGAATCCTGAAGATGTGACTGGATTGCAGCAATCTCAAAATAAAACTTCAGTGGATGAGGAGTTGCTTTATGTGGATGAGCAAAGTGGGGGTTTTTTTTGTTTGTTTTTGTTTTTGTTTTGAAATGGAATCAACTGGTGAAGCTGTTGCGGAGATTGCTGAAATAACAGCAAAGGATGTGGAATATTACATAAACTTAATTGATAAAGCAACAGTAGGGTTTGAGAGGATTGACTCCAATTTTGAAAGTTCTGCTGTGGGTAGAATATTATCAAACAGCCACACATGCTATAGAGAAATCCTTTCTAGAAGGATGAGTCACATCAATATAGCAAACTTCATTGTTGCCTTTTTTTTAAGAAATTGCCACAGCCACTGCAGCCTTCACCAACTACCACCCTGACCAGTCATGAGCCACCAGCAACCCTCCACCAAGAAAGAGATTATGAATTGCTTAAGACTCAAATAATGGCTAGAATTTTTTAGCAATAGAGTATTTTTAATTAAGGAATGTACATTTTTAGACATAATGCAATATATTAGTCACTTGCTAGACTACAGTATAGTGTAGACATAACTTTTGTATGCACTGTGGAACCAAAAAAAATTGTATGGCTTGAGTTAGTAGGACATTGGCTTTACTGCCACAGTCTGGAACTGAACCTGCACTAAATATGAGGTATGCTTATGTTCACTAATTCAGTGTTGACCGCAACTTTAATAATAGTCATCTGTATCTGTTCCTTCCTTTCCTCTGAATCCTCTTCCTTAAGAGTTTTAATCCTTTTGTGTGTATACTTAATAATACAGACATGCGTAAAACATTGCTTATTTGTCCTGAAAAAATTTTTACCTCTTTTTCATGCCACAGTGTCAGTCAGCAGTTTATAAATATGTTCTGATGTTTTTGCAAGTCAGAGTAACCAAATAGTTTACTACTATATAGGGTTTTATTTAATTTGGGGAAAATACAAGAAATACATGCTAACAGTAGCTCCCAGGTATGTGTGTAATAATATTTGTAGAGTCAGTGCACGTCTTAAATTGAAAATGAGTCACCTGAATTCTAGTACCATTTGTCAACTTTCAGGAACTCCAAGAGGTATGTGGAGAAGAACAGCATTCATATTTTCATTTATAACAGGTGTAGGAAGTCTATATTACTGTTATAAAACCTTAAATATAAATTATTGCCTCCAGATGTTAAAGAAAATTTCAAGTACTTGGTTATTTTGTGTCTTATTCTGATACAAATTGTCATTGTACAAAGATGTCATTTTAAATGCCAACCATTTGCCCTTTTCTTTGTCTTTAGTTTACTTATCACCTTGTTTCACCAATACTAGAGAGTACAGTTTCATACACGATACTCTTAACCAGTGCCGGCTTGATGTAAGTTGTGATCTGCAGTCCTCATGGCAGTTTGGGGATACAAAACTGATTCACAATGAAGATCTGGAAAAAAATTTTACTTCTAAGAGGTAAGTTACTATGACCTAAAGAAATGTGAGATTTCGTTTTGTTTTTACTCTGAAGTTTTACACGTATTTGTTATTTCTATCATTTGAGGTTTGATAAATATTACTTAGAAAATAAATGTATATTGTTTATTCATTATTTTGTTGACCTTCTTATAAGCCTTTTGTAATAGTGAAAAGATAAGTGTGATATTTGTTTAGTAAGTTTTATACATTAACTAGCCAGATTTTAGGCATTCTTATTTTTTTAATTGATAAAATTTTCAGAAGCATACAGCAACACGTTCATTAAGTAGCAATTTTGTAAATCCCTTGGTACCTTGTGCACTATATAACAGCAGTTAAAGTATTTAGAAAGTAACTTTTTTTCCCTTGAATCCACCCTTCAGAGACTGAATTGATGTTTTTATTAGGCAGGATTGTATCTGGCTATTTCCAGCTATTCCACTAGAAGCACTATTTTTGACACTTAATTTTTTAAAAAGTATATCTTCTCCTTTTCCAGAAGATACATTCATTTATGTTATTTTGATAAGAATTAGACCACATGCAAAGTTCTCATAGTAAACATTTTGTATTTATAGGTGATTTTATGTGAACAAAATTTAGTGTAGCTTTTTCACTATCTGAACTTGGCTCCTTCACCAGTTTGCATTTATCTTAAAAGCTGATGGACCCACCCTTAGAACTCATTTTTAAATGTTCAGGGGTTGTTTTGTTTTAGAATCAATTCTCCATTCATACACGCTGTCCCACTTGGTGTTATTTTGGGAGAACTTAAGGAAATGACAGAATTAGTATATGGTATATTCTTTCATCTAAAAACCCCAGTTTTGAGCAAAGTAGAATGAACTGAATATATCCTGCCCCTTCCAGATTGAAATAGGTTTGAACAAAAATGAATTCTTAGCATTGTTCTTTGATTCCAGTTCTCTTAGGCATTTAAAAATTTTGTCCTTTTTAACACTGCGCCCCCCGCACTCTGTAAGTTAGTTTTCATCCAGTTATTTGTTCTTGTTAATGTTACAGAAATATTAGAACTACCACCCAGCAATATATGTTAGACATTCCAAATGACCAACAAGTCTATAGTTTTTGCCCATTTAGACAAATAGGACAAATTTGTTTTCCCATAGAACTTTATACTAGTTTAATAGAACCAATCACAATATATTGGTTTTGTCTGATTTCCCTACTACACTGTGAGTTTTATCTTGTTTTCATGTCCATAGTATGGAACTGAGTCTGGCAAAACAGTGAACACTTAATCATTTAATTAGGTTGAATTTTTATTTAACCTAATTTTATGTTTTTAAATATGAATGATGGTAGGAAGTACCTTAATTATTCTTAAACCACAGGTAGAAAAGGAAAATAAAAGGAAAAATAAATAATAATGGTTAGAAAAATAATGGAGTAACAGGATGAAAAGAGAAAGTATTAAAGACATTGATTGCCTCTGGCTTTTCTTTTTATCACTCCCCTTAGAAAAACTTATAACTCTGTGGTCTCAGCTAAAGAAAGTAGCTCCAAAAAGATACCAGTCTCCACTTCTAATCTTTATTCCATCTATAACTTCTTAAGTGTGAAACCAGCAAAAACACATTAATCCAAATATCTGTGTATTCATTATACATTTGAGTGTCTACTGTGTCAGATATTATAGTTGATCCTTGAACAGTGTTGGAGTTAGGGACACTGACCACCTCTGCAGCCGAAAATCCACATAAACTACAGTCGACCACCCTCATACACAGATTCCCAATTGCAGTTTGAAAATACTGTAGTTGAAAGCCAGAGAAAACAGAGAAAAATGTTTTCTTCTCAGCCTTAAAGAATTTGCATCCTAGTGGAAAGGATGTCCAGCTAAATATAAAATGTTATAATAAAGATATAGATGTACAGATGATGGGTGGAATATTCTTCCTGAGAGTATTAGAGATGTTTTGAAGAGTTAAGAAACTTGAGCTGATCTTAATAGGTAAAAGAGAGACTGAAATCTTAAGTCCATTGCCTTATTTGTGTCAGTTTGATCCTTTTTTGTTTTAAGATAACTTACTAACCTTTAAACATTTTATATATATATGAAAGGATATTTTAAAGACTATCAGTACCCAGCTTGATGCTGTGGTTGAATTTGTACTTGACATCTCAGTTTGCATTGCACTCAAGTGAGTAGTCTGAGCATGGTTAATTTCATTCACTTTACTTATGATTTCAAGAGTGGGCAGAACTAAATCTATTTGGGCCAGTGATGCTCTGAGACAGATTGTCTGGGGTGTTGAGTAGGGGGGAACTCGTTAGGGCCAGTTTGATGCGAACAAGGAAGATTGTTGCTCAAGCTACTCATAGCACTCTTGGAATAATGACACTAGTGTTTGTATACCCTAAAGCTGAGAATAACAGAACAAAGAAATGGGGAAAACTGAATTCAGGGAAACCTGAATTCTTTTTTGTTTTGTTTTGTTTATTTATTTATTTTTTACAATTTTATTTATTTATTTTTAGCGGGGGAAGGGAGGGGGAGATAGAGAGAGAGAGAGAGAGACATCAGTGTACGGTTGCTGGGGGCCTTGGCCTGCAACCCAGGCATGTGCCCTGACTGGGAGTTGAACCTGCGATGCTTTGGTTCGCAGCCTGCACTCAATCCACTGAGTTACGCCAGCCAGGGCTGAAACCTGAATTCTTAACACTTGGAGCCATGGAATCAACCCTGATAAAGGCTGCCTGATTTCTGAATTTCTTGTCATAAGAGGTTAACTTATTTTTAAGCCAGTTTGAATGGGATTCTATATTTGAAGTCAGTAGCATTCCAACTGATACTCAATTTGGTACTGGGTAAGACATACTTTTGGAAGAGATTCTAAAATACAGATTTAACCTGGAAGGAGGGCAATGAAGAACCCCACTGTTCCCAGATGGGAAGGTAGTGGTATTCCCTTATACTTTGGGGCATACACCATATGCTTCATAGGCTGTGGTTTGTGGAGGAACTTTACAAAAAAAACTTCAGAATATTGAAGTGCTTTGCCCATTTTCTGCTTCGATCCAAGAAGCCTTTAAAATTCAGAGTTAGAAAGAACCTTTCTGCTTATAGCCTAGTTTCACAGATCAGCTTTGCAAAATTAGCTTGAAGGAAAAAATTAATCTTTTCTGGAGTTAATGTGAATATGGATTTAAAAGGAAGGAAATTTAGTGGGAGATAAATATGCCACAAAGCACAAATACATTGCCTTCTACCTTTCTCAGATACATTGAGCACTTTCCTCCTGGTAAATGGAATTACAAAAGTTTTTAGAGTAAAGATATATTTTAAATGTAGTCTCAGGGAAGAAACTGCATCACATTAGATTGCAATAGGTAAGGGCCACTCCAAATTCAGGGCCTTGGAGGATGGAAGTTTTGAGAGGCTTGTAGCCAGGAGACAAATTGCGAATCACTACCATTGTCCAAACAAGGTCTTGCTATGGTTACTAGCTTTTGGAATTTTGAGGAGGGGTGGGGGTGGGGGGCAAAGAATTCCTGGCCACTACATTTTAAAAGGATATACTTTGTGCTCAGTAAGGGCCAATTAACACTGAACATTTTTGTGTCATTCTTCACTATTCTGAATTTAATTGTAGTCATTTTCTCTCCACCAGTGGATTTTGAGTGTAGATAAGTTTGTAGCCATGTATTTCCTAATGTTGACTATATGGATCTATATCCACACATTTTGGAAATGAAAGCATATTACTCACGTGATGGATCTAAAGTTAGATGCAATAACTGGATGAGACTTTGGGTTATTTTCTTTTGTGAAGTGGATTGAAGGTGTTTGGTGTGAGCATGAGCATTTTTGAAGATCTGTGTTTTGAAAGAAGGGTGCATATAAGTAACCAATGAGTAGACTATAATCTCCCTAATAATTGTAAGTCATCTTATATAATTAGATTAAACTATTCTCTGTCCCATCCCCCTTACCTTTATTAGTTCATTGACATCCAAACCTAGTCATTATTCATATATTAAACAAAAACTTTCACTGTTGAAGTTTTCTTAAGAGGAAAGGGTTTTATTGAGTGAGTCATTGCTAGCCAAAAAGGACCAAGCCTGGGGCTAAGTCTAAACTGTCAAACAACAGGGCTAGATGGAGAAAACATGTCCACTGTCCTGGAGTTGATGGGCTTTTTACTATGTCACGTAGGCAGAAGAAAGATACAAGCTCTTCTGAAAGAATTTACATTGGCTATATAGATAAAAGGGGTGAAAGGGAGGGAGATAAGTGCATAGTCTGTAAGAAGTAAGGGTTTGCTCTTCAGGATGGTTGTGAGCAAAAGTCTGGAAACTTCATGCCAAGTAAGATGGAGAAGTGCACCTGGTGGTTGGCTACACAGCTATTCTTTTTAGATAATTGAGGAAATAGCCACCTGGAAGTTAATTCATTAAGTTTCAACATACATTGAGGAATGTAAGCAGTCTTGTTTGTTTTGCCCTGCAGTTGTTAACTGATTAAAGTACCGTTTCTTCATGCTCCAGCCCATTATAATTTAATTTAGGATATCTCAGAATTTTCTCCTTTTCCAGTTCAGTCAAACAGTGTGAGACTTGCTTGGAAATCCTGAGATGCTGAAGTCATTGTCGCCATAGGTGTGAGCGAGGAAGCTAGTAGACCTAGCTGCTGCTGGCAGCCCTCTTAGGGCCATAAGAGGAGCCATGACAGAGGTAAAGATGATCAAATTGTGGACAGCAGCCTGATATTGTTGGACTTCCTGATATTGTTGAGGGACTAAATAAGTTTCTGAACTTGCTTGTGGTGGGCAGCATAGGGCTCCACCAAAGATGTCCACATCTTGATTTCTAGAACCTCTGAATGTGTTACTTTACTTAAGGAAAAGGACTCTAAATGTGATTGAGGTCAAGGACCTTCAGATGGGTGATTATCCTCTGTTATCTCACACCCTACTTGAGCTCTCAGAATGTAAGAGAAAGGCAGAGAAGAGTGGGTCAGAGAAGGGAGACAGAATAAGTATAAGAGGGATTCAGCCTGACTTTGTTGTCTATATAGATGAAGGAAAGGTGTTATGAGCTAAGGTAAGCAGTTAACTTCTAGAATTTTGGAACAGCCTTCAGCTAACAGCCAGCAAGCAAACCGGATGTCAGTCTTCCAGCTCTAACTGAATTCTTCCAGCAAGGAGATAGACGCCCCCCACCCTCCAAGAGCCTGAGGAAGGAGCATTAAGTCCAGATGATACTTTGATTTTAGCCTAATGAGACCCATATTGGGCTTATGACCTACATAACTGTAGGATAAGAAACTTGATTTAAATCCACTATGTTTCTGGTAATTTTTTACAGTAGCAATAGAAAACTAAAATACTACCTTATATCTAAACTTCTTATGTGAGAAATTTCCCCCTTTTTGCAACTTTATTAAAATATAATTGACATAACATTGTATAAGTTCATGGTATACGGTGTGATGATTTGATACATGTATATGTATTGCAAAATGTTTACCATAGTAAGGTTAGGTAACACATCCTTTACCTCACCTGATTACTATTTGTTCGTATAATAAGAATATTAAAGCTATATTCTTAGGCCCTGGCTGGCGTAGCTCAGTGGATTGAGCATGGGCTGGGAACCAAAGTGTCCCAGGTTCGATTCCCAGCCAGGGTACATTCCTGGGTTGCAGGCCATAACCCCCAGCAACCGCACATTGGTGTTTCTCTCCCTCTCTCTCTCTCTCTCTCTCTCTCTTTCTCTCTGTATCTATCTCTCTCCCTTCCCTCCCTAAAAATAAAATCTTTAAAAAAAAAAAGCTATATTCTTAAGCAGCTTTCAAATTTACAATACAGCATTAACTGGAGTCACCATTTTGTACCTTAGATCCTTAGAACTTACAACTGAAAGTCTGTACCTTCACCGACACGTCCTCCATGGCCCCCACTCTCCAGGCCCTCACAACCATCATTCTGCTGTCTGTTTTTATGAGTTTTATGTTTTTACTTTCCGCCTGTAAGTGAGATCATAAGTATACTTGTCTTTTCTCTTTCTGACTTATTTCACTTAAAACAATACCCTCAAGGTCCATCTGTGTTGTTGAAAGTGGAAGGATTTCCTTTTTTATGGTGGGTAATATTTCATTGTATATATACACATTTTCTCTATCAATTCATCTGTCAACGGGCATGTAGGCTATTTTAATGTTTTGGCTGTTAATAATGTGGAAATGAGTATGGAAATGCAGATATCTCTTTAAGATAGTGATTTCATCTCCTTCATATACATACTCACAAGTGGGATTTCTGGGTCATATAGTAGTTCTATTTTTGCGCTTTTTTTTTTTTTTTTGAGGAATCCCTATACTGTTTTCTGTAGTGACTGTACCAATTTATATCCCATCAACGAGTGAGGGTTCACTAGCACTTATCTTGTCTTTTTGAGAATAGCCATGCAGACAGGTGAGAGATGATATCTTGTGATCTGATTTGTATTTCACTGATGATTAGTGGTGTTGAGTACTTTTTCATGTGCTTATTGGTCATATGCACATTTTCTTTGGAAAAATATTTATTCAAGTACTCCACTCATTTTTTAATCAGATTGTTTGTTTTTACCATTGAGTTGTATGGATTCCTTATGTATTTTGGATATTATCCCTTTATCAGATATATAGTTTGCAAATATTTTCCCCCATTTCGTCTTTTCCTTTTATCAATTGTTTCTGTATGCTATGCAAAATTGCATTTTAGTTTGAGGTAGTCCCATTTGTTGTACTTGCTTTTGTTTGTGCTTTTGCTGTCATATCCAAAGAATTTTTGCCAAGACCATTGTCAAGGAGATTTTCCTCTGTTTTCTTCTAGGAGTTTTATGGCCTTGGGTCTAACCTTTAAGTCTTCAATCCATTTAGAGTTAAGTTTTTGTGAGTGGTATAAGATAGGGATACAATCTCATTCTTTTGCATATGGATATTCCTTTGCTGAAGAGACTGTCCTTCCTCATTGCACATTTGTGGCTCTCTTGTCAAATATTAGTTGACAGTATATGCATGGGTTTATTTCTGCGTTCCTGATTCTGGCCCATTGGTCTATGTGTGTTTCTATGGTTCTACCATACTGTTTTAATTAATGTACCTTTGTAATATATTTTATTTTATTAATTACACTATTGCAGTTGACCTTTATTCCCCATACCCATTCCACCTACCCCCCCCCAGTCAATCTCCTTATCATTGTTCATGTCCATGGGTCATACATAAGTTCTTTGGCTACTCCATTTCCTCTGTGTACTTTATATCCCCATGGCTACTCTGTGACTACCTGTTTGTACCTCTTAATACTCTCACCTCTTTGCCCATTCCCCCACAGCCCCCTCCAGTCTGACAACCATCAAAATGCAGTCTGTATTCATGGTTCTGTTTCTGTTCTTGTTTACTTGGTCTGTTTTTTTAGATTCAGTTGTTGATAGATATGTATTTATTTCTGTTTTATTGTTTTATTGTTTTGATCTTCTTTTTCTTAAATAAATTCCTTTAACACTTCATATAATATGTCTTAGCGATGATGAACTCCTTTAGTTTTTTCGTACCTGGGAAGCTCTTTCTCTGCCCTTCAATTCTAAATAATAGCTTTGCTGCATAGAGCAATCTTGGCTGCAGGTCTCTGCTTTTCATGACTATGCATATTTCTTGCCAATCCCTTGTAACCTGCGAAGTTTCTTCTGAGAAATCAGCTGACAGCCTTATGGGAACTCCCCTGTCATTAACTTGTTGCTTTTAAGTTTCTTTATCTTTAACCTTTGGCATTTTAATTATGGTGTGTCTTGGAGTGAACCTCTTTGCATCCATCTTGTTTGGGACTGTCTGTGTTTCCTGGACTTGCAAGTCTATTTCCTTCACTGAACTAGGGAACTTTTCTTTCATTATATTTTCAAATAGATTTCCAATGTATTGCTTTTTCTCATCTTTTTAAGGCACCCCTGTGACACCAATGTTGGACCGTGTGCAGTTGTCTCAGAGGCTGCTTATACCATCCTGGGAGGGGGGGTCAGAAAAGGGACAATGGCCTTTGCTCATCTTGATGCCAGACACTTCAGTTTCTCCCTGTATACCACTCATGCCTTTCAAGCTGCTACCCCAGTGCTGGAGCTCAGAGGGAGTGATTCTGAGTGAGTGAATCAATGTGTGGGTTCTTTAAGAGGAACTGCTTGGGGCTCCAGCAGTTTCTTCTGCCAATTCAATCATTGCTGGGTTTTGTAGCCAGAAGTTGTGGAACTCTGGGCTGTGGGGCTGAGGCTCCTCACTCTCCAGAGATCCCTTCTGAATTTTCATCCACCACATGTGGGTGTGGGACTAGCATGTGCCATATCTGTACTCCTCCTACCAGTCTGGATGGATGTGGTTTCTTTAATTCCATAGTTGTCATACTTCCATTCAACTCGATTTCTGATGGTTCTGAGTGATGGTTGTTCTATATTGCAGTTGTAAATTTGATGTGGTTATAGAAAGAGGCAAGCTATGTTTGCCTATGCTGTCATCTTGACTAGAAGTCCCTGTAATATATTTTGAAATTAGGAAGTGCGATGCCTTAAGCTCCTTTCTTTCTTCAAAATTCTTTGGTTGTTCAGGTTCATTTGTAGTTCCATAAAAATTTCAGGATTGTTTGTTCTGTTTCTATTAAAAATTCCATTGGGATGTCAATAGAGATGGCATTTAATCTTTATATGGCTTTGAGTAGTATTGACATTTTATCAATATTAACTCTTACCACTGATGAATATGGGATATCTTTCCATTTTTTGTGTTTCTATTTCTTTCATAGGGGTCTTACAGTTTTGGTTTATAGATCTTTCACCTCCTTGGTTAAATTTATTCCTAAGTGTTTTATTGGTTTTGGTGTTACTGTAAATGAAATTACTTTTATTTTTTTTTTCAGATAGTTCACTGTTATATAAAATGCAGTGCTTTTTACATTGATTTTTGTATCTTGAAACTACTGAATTTGTTTCTTAGGTCTAACATTTTTTTGGTAGAGTCTTTAGGTCTTTCTCTGTATATAACAGCATGTCATCTAAAATTAAAAAGGAGACCATTTTAATTCTTCCATTTGGATTTGAATTCCATCCCTTTCTTTTTCTTGCCCAATTGCTCTAGCTAGGATTTTTAGTACTCTGTGGGATAAAAGTAGTGAGAGTGGGCATCCTTGTTTATTCCTGACCCAGGAGCTTTCTGCTTTTCACCATTGAATATGATGTTAATGGCTAACTTTGGCTTACTTCTTAAAAACAATTTTTTTTATTTATTTGTCTTTTAGAGGAGGGGAAGGGAAGGAGAAGGAGAAGGAAACATTAATGTGTGGTTGCCTCTTGTGTGTCCCCTGCCTGGGATCTGGCCCACAACCCAGGCAGGTACTCTGACTGGAAATCGAACCAGCGACCCTTGGGTTTGCAGGCCAGCACTGAGTCCACTGAGCCACATCAGCCAGGGCTTAGTTGTTTTTGTACTCTTCTTTTACTGGTTTCTAGACAGTGTAAAGTTAGGTTTATTTGAGATTTTTCCCCTAATGTAGGCAATTATTACTATAAAATTTCCTCTTAACACTGCTTTTGCGCATCTCGTAAAGTTTGGTATATGGTATTTCCATTTTCCTTTCAATATCTTTTTATTTCACTTGTGATTTCATCTTTGACTCATTGTTCAGGAATGTATTGTTTAATTTTCTCTTATTTGTGAATTTCTAAATCTTCCTCCTGTTACTGATTTCTATTTTCATACTCCTGTGGGTCTCTGGTTGAGGCAACCAAAGCAGGTCCTTCATGTGGTACTCCAGAAGGCTGGGGAAGCTGGTCACTCACCCTGCTCTCACCTTCCCAACAAGGGGAAATTACCTAGGGAATTCCTTCTTGGCACTGGACAATGCTAGCACGGGGTGTGGGGCAGTGATGCAGGCAAAGCTGTTCATCTTACCCGTTTTGTGCAGTTATTCTCAAGTTTTTGTGCCACTGTGTTGCCGAAGTTTCTTAAGTTGACTCTAGAGCTCTCCTAGAGTTGCTTTTCTTCGTGGATAGGTCTAATGGAGCTGGAGACAGGTCTTCTACTTCACCATCTTTGTGATACCAATACTCTTGAATCAAACTTCTATTTCTTATTTAAACTTTGTTAAATCCCAATTTCTCTTAGCTCTCTGTGCTTCATTTACATATTGCACCTTATTCCAGCTGTACAATTATCACTTATCACAGGTAGTTGATGGATTTGAAAACAATTAATTTCCCTTTCAAGCTTTCCAAAGCCACTTACTTCATTTTCTTCATATCCTAAGAAAACATAATTCATTATATTCATTCTGTAGTCTAAGCACCACCAGTAGCTACATAACCAGTAGTAGTAGCTAAATAGCACTGCTTTGATTCCAGTTAAACTTGAAAATAATGATCCTTTCCATGTTTCATGTACTAAAACAAAGTATCCATTACCTACTGTACAAGTTATCTTTGGAATCTTTGTGTAATGTAATTAATTGTGACATAGGCATTCTATTTGAGGCATTTAAACCTTGTAGTCTGTTGTTGGTTTCAGTAGATAGACATGGTAGCACAGTGAATTTTAAGTTCGTGGTGTTTCAAAAGATATCCAAGATATCTAATCCTGTTTCTATCACTCATTTGTTGTCTTATGTTAACTTATATGTAACTTCTTTATCGATATAAGTTTTATATTAATTCACTTAATGTTTAATAAAATAGTGGTTTAAAATAATGACAGCCCACAACCAAGAGTATATCCACAAAATTAACATTTGAGTGCTCTGTTGATTTCGAACTTTCCACTCCAGAGCTTAAAGTATTCGAAAGTTTCAGGAACTGACAAATTGTGACACTTACTCCTCATTAGTATTGCTTTATAAAAACATGAGAAAACATTTCTGGAAAATTATTCTTAGCTCTTATTTTTTATATTTAAGACAATATAAATATCCTGGTAGCATACACTCTGATAGATATTACTATCTTTTGGTAATAGAGCACTTTGCATGTAGTAGTTGTTCTTGTTCTTTCCCAGTTACGTGGTACTGTAAACACAAAAGACTACTCAGATTCATTTTACCTATCGTCTCTGAAACGAAGGTTTTGAGACTCAGAGCTTCTGTCATTTGACAAGCGGACAGATTCTAGTTCTGAGTAACTTCAAAAAGTAATCTTTTATAAAAATTTTTAAACCTACAAAGAGTTGTCATGGGTAATTTTTTATTGTTCATTTTTATATGTCATATTTAACCCTAAATTTCCAATATAATTCTGAAAACTACATAGTATTTATTAGTATATTACCAATACAAAACTCCAGAGAATATGTTCTACTTTAGTTATATAGGTTTTGGGATTCCTGGGAGTGATCTTTGTTGATTTTTTTTTATTTCTACTTAATCCCTTAGAGAGGACCAGTAAGAAACACAAAGAATTACTTGGCCTAAAATACCAGTGGTGCCACTGTTGAGAAACCCTGCTCTGTTGTTCATTATACATCTTTAATTTATAACTGCATTTTCACATAATGTTATATTTATGCATAGGTAAAAACCTGACAATGTACTTTGATTTTTCTACCCCCCTCCCATCCTTTGTGCTCTTGTGTTTCCATGTGGGAAAACTAACTTCCTGAGCAAATACTTGGGCCCTACTAGGAAATCCTTCTAGGCACTGCTCAGAGAGTTAATATTTTTTTCAGATCCTAAGAAAAACCAATTGAGAAATTGGGAAAACAAAAAGTATTATTATGCTTCTGTGAGATTTAAACTTTAACAATCAACATAGAGATCTTAGTGTTTCACAGAACCTACTGATGTCAACTTGAAAGCAAGAGCAGGAAATGATGACACGTGAAGTAGAAAGTTAATGTTGACATCTGCAGGAACTGAGAGAGAAGTGGCCATGATCTAATCAGTTAGTCTTGATTGTAACTGTTGCCATGTGTTTTGTAGCCCTGTCTACAATTAATGGTGAGTCATTCTTGCTAATGAAAAAAATATAAATATGCTAATATGCACAGTATACTTTTATAAATTCTGTGAGTGGTACTGGAGGAAATAACAAATTTTCTTTTGTGGCTCACACATTATCTAGGTTCTCCATTGTTGATAGTCACTGGGCATCACATTTCTGTCCCAGTGATTGAACTGCTGTCCGACAAGTTGCTAGTGATAACGAGCACTGAGCAAGCCACAGAGAACTCCCCATCCAATCTGCCAGTTGAAAGGAGATGATAGATATTTTGTATTTTTAAGTGGTTCTTGATTGTAGTAAAAAATTTCAAGAGTATCTGTAGTTTAGATTATAATCCTTTCTGAGGATGATTTATTTTACTACTAAAATAGGAGTTGGTAATCAAACTCTCACTTATTTCTTCCAGCTCTTATCTAGATCCTTGAAGAATGGAGCGCCCTAATAATTGACCATATATATGTGTATGTGTGTATGTGTCTCTATATGTATGTATTTAAGAAATGCATATTCTTTCCTCTATAACACAAATAAGTAAGAATTTGATCTCTGGAACTTAATGGTTGGCATATACAATTCAAATGATGTACTTTGCTACTTTGGCAAGTTTTAACTCTTTAAACATCGTATTTGTTATTTTAAAAACGTGTATAACAATAATATAATAACAACAACTCAATTTGGGAGAGTTGAGAACAAAATGACAAAATGCATGTAAAGGTTAAGTCCTAACAGTGTTGGGCATGTTAGCAGCATTCAGGAAATGTTAGCCCTTACCATAATTCTGGACAAGTAGTTATCTAGCTGCTATTTGCATTTCTTCCTTAGATGATTTTCAGCCCAGCTTGTTTCCATAGGACACTGTCCCCTGTGCATTTTCTCAATAGTCTTGTTTTCTAACTATAGTAAGTTGAAATACTTGTTTTCTGTTAAAAATTATGTTGATATTCTCATTTCACTGCATATTTGTTTTGCTTTAGGTCAGAGATGCGTGAAAATGGAAGACATGGCAGAGAACTTGAAGAACATTTCTGCTTTTTAGCACTTCCTCAGAGTGATGTGGCTGAGATATATTACAATGGGATAAGTAGCAAAGCATCTACATTGAAGATATTAGGAAATCCTCTTCTTGGAATTTATATATTTAGACATGTTGATGTTGCATTGAATTATGCTCACAGTAGAAGCATTAATGTAGAAAGTATTATAGTTTTTAAGGTAGGTAGCCTAAAACAAATATTAACTATTATATTCAGTTTATTTTAAGTTGACCTGAACATGTGAATTATTAGTGTTTTTAAGTTACATAAAATAAATAATTATATTTATTACTGTCATCATCATTATCATTCAGAATTTCCTCCTATTTCTGGTGTTAGTTGGGTGTGCAACATAAACCAGAAGTCCAAGTAAACAAAGGCAGACCTATCATCTTTGTCTTGTCAGTGTATAATTTTTTCTGTCTTAATTGACCCTCTTTCTCTTGTTCAGACCATAATTAATGCCAGAGGATTTTAAGTGTCCTTCAAAACATTGGTTATAATTATTCTGGCTTGAGCTAAAGTTACTAAATTCGTATTGTTTATTTTTGTTAATAGTATTATACAATGCTAATTTCTTAGTTTTGATAATGTTGTTATGTTTATGTAAGAAGTTAACATTAGGAAAAGCTGCGTACAGGTATACAGGATTTCCAAACTATTTTTGGAACTTTCCTGAAAGTCCAAAGTTATTCAAAATTGAAAACAGTAAGTCTTATACTCAAATCTTAAGCATTAACAAATTGGTTAAGATACACTTTTTGGTTAATTGCAGCTTTGCCAGGAATACTAAAATCACAGAAGCTATGCAGGATGCTGAGTTGTGTAACTAGGAGTGTAAAATCATTGATTCATTTGGTATAATTTCTTTTATTTTTAGACCTCAAATACTAGCAAATTCATAAAGCATAATTTATTTTTACATTAAAAGTCGTACATACTTAATTTAGAAAAGTTGGGACATACTGAAAAGCTCCAAAAAGCCCATTAATAAATAACTACAGTTACTTTTACAATACTTAACAACAAGTACTTAATCTTATTATTTAATCTTCTGTTCATGTATATGGATATGCATATATAAGTGTAATTAAAATGTTTTTACTTACTATGTAACTTTTTTCATTGACTATAAAATGAATATTTCCATGTCCTTAAATAAGTATTCTTCTGAAATATCCTTTTGAATGACTGCATAGTATTCCACCATACAACTGTACCATAAATTCGTGTAACGATTTTTTAACGTTAGGGTATAAGTTGTTTGTTTTGCTTTGTCTTTGTATTTTTAAATACTACTTTGATCATCCTATTAGGTACATTTTTACACGTGCCTATGATTATTTGTTAAGAGTTAATTGGTTAATTTTTAGGTGTCAAATTAGGAGTTGAAGGTATATACACTTTTACAACTGTTGATATGCAATGCCCAATTGTCCTTGGAAAGGTTGACATTTCTATCTACTTTATGTAGGAATATCTATTACCTCACAGTCTCACTAACTCTGTATATTATACTTTAAAAAAATCTCTTTACCAGTTTTAATATGTGATAGTTTCTCATTGGTTCAGCTTTTTCTTTTTCATAGTTATTGCTGTTTAAACATTCTGTATATATTCATTAACAATACTTAGATAATTGCTTGATAATATCCTTTGCCATTTTCTTCTCTTCCTAGTTATTTGTGAGCATTATCAGTTTATTAAAGCATAGACCTCGGCTTTTCTTGGTATAATGTTTTATCAATGTGATTTTTTTCAAATAAACTTTATTTTGGAATAAATTTAAACTTACAGAAAAGTTACAAAAATAGTACAGAGCATTCCTTTATACAATTCACCCAGCTTCCCCTAATGTTAATATTTCACATAACTATGGCACATTTGTCAAAACTAAGAAACCAATGATGTGTACAACAATTACATCTCAATAAAATATAATAAAATGAAAAGAAAGTAGTAGTAGTACAGTACCATTAACTAAACTACAGACTGTATTTGGTTTTTGCCAGTTTTCTACTAATGTTTTTTCTCTTCCAATATCCAAATGTAGGATTCCACATTACATTTACTATTGTTTTTAATTTTGAATGAAAGTATTAGCATGTTAAAAGTAACTAATAGAATTGTTGCCATTAAATAAAATGTGAACTTGTTTTCACATTAATTCCATTTTCTTTTTCATTGTCTTCTATCACTTATGTTCATTTTCTGAATTTTACAAATTTTTTAAAGAATGTATTTATTTTTAGAGAGAGTGGAAGGGAGAAAGAAAGAGTGTTAGAGAAACATCAAAGAGAGAAACATTGATGGGTTGCCTCTCAGCCCGCAGCTTAGGCATGTGCCCTGACTAAGAATTGAACCAATGACCTTTTGGTTTATAGGCCAGCACCTAGTCCATTAGGCTTACACATTTTTTTTTTGATGTACAGTTTTCAAATATTTTACAGTGAAGTCTATGTTTTTGGTTCATGGTTTCTTAGCACACATGCTTAGAGAAGAATTCTCACTTTCTCACTTTAAGATGAGATAAAGATTTGCTGTTATTTCTATAATATTTGTGTTATATAAATATATAACTTGGTAATTATTTTGGTTTATAGATTAAGAAGTGAATTTAATTTTCCAGTTGTACACTATTTATTAAATCTGTTTTTGCTTTACTTCAAATAGTACTTTTAATATTATACAGTATTTTTAGTTGTATAATTTTAGTTGCTTGGACTTACCTGGGCTTCCCCCCCCCCCCCCAGTTTCCCCTCCCCCTTACTCTTACCCTCCCCAACAGGGGGAAAAACTTTTCTTATGGTAGTTTCTGCTTTTTCTTACGGTAGTTCCATCCTTTTAAAAAGTATTTAATATCTGGAAGTGCAAGTCACCTGTTCCATGCCATCATTCTCTATCTCTGACTCACCAGTTTTACAAAAAAAAATTTTTAATTGTCTTGGGTATTCTTGTTTGTTTAGTCTTCCAGATAAATTTTTAGACTACAGCTCATTCTTATAAATAGATTTTCTGAAATTTTTATTGGGATTACTTTAGTCTTAGAGTTTAAGTTGGTGAAAATTGACATAATTACAAATTTTTGTCAAATTTTGTATAAACTTTTAATGGAATAGATGACTTAATTACAATGAGTCATCTATTTATCTGTAACATGGATTATCTCCATTCATAGATCTTCCTTTTAAAAAGAGTAAGTTTCACAACTCTCTGTGTTATGACAGTTTAAAGTGTTTTGCTGTATTTTTACAGACCTCCTTTTTACCTTCTTTTAAAGGTTCTCTTTGGAAAAGTGAAGAAAATTCAGCCTTCGGTGGATAAAAACAAAGTTTCTTTGGATCCTTCTCCTAACTTTGATTGCCATATGTCAAGAAATACACCTTCTCCAAAAGATACCATTGAGCTACAAGCCTACAATTCAGCAGTATGTTAATATTTTAGTTCATCTGACTACTTGAATGTCATATGGTTCACACTGTATGGTATAAAACTTAAAAGAACTTCCCAAAATATTAAAGCAACAGCTCTTAGTTCACTCAATATAATATTACCTTAAAAAAATAAGCAGTGAAAGATGTTTTAATACTTATCTGAGAATGTTAGAAGGGTTTTCAAATTTATATTTACCTTTGTTTAAAATAGAGTGTCTGCTTTTATTTAAATGTTCCATAGGTAAATTTATGTTTTGCAAAGCACGCCACCTTTTAGTAAACAAGGCTATTTTGAAATAGTGTTCTTGATCCTTTGTGCTTTGCAGAAGGAGCAATGACTTTTATCCTGGTCATTGCATGTAAAATGATAATTTTCTGTCATATGTTGGTGAGACAGTAGACCTTTACTTTAGTCTTCTATAAAAGATTAAATTATATATAATACACATTATATATAACCATATATATAATTAAATGAAGCTAAACCTTCTAGAGATATATATATGCCACTACATGTAAAATGCATTGTTTTGGTTCTGTTCCTAATTAACTTTTTCAACCATATAAAATATAGTGGAGTGCATTCACAGCATATGCAAAACATTAAACCTTTAATGGAAAAATACTTCTAAATTTAAAAACAGATTGTGTCTGCTTCTACTGACATTGGTAGCCTACCAAGGAAAAAAATACATGGCAGGGGGAAAAAAATTCATACATCTTAAAAAAAAAGGGGGTCGAAGAAGGCAGAAAGAGGGGGTAGTATATGGAAACAGATGAATAAATAACATTATGCAGTTAATATAGTTTTTAAAAATATTAACTTAAGTCTTAAAATTAATCAGCATAAAAATATTCTTATCTCTTTTACCTTTCAGGCATACTTCTATGAATACGATGTTTTTTCAACCCCAGTAGACAAACCTAGGCAGTGTCTTCCATATGCAATAGTAACAGTAAAATTTATTGGTCAAAAAGTAGGCAATGGACACCTTATGACATCTTTGAGATTCCTTTCAACAGGATTTCCTAAGAGAGCTGGTAAGATACATATCTTATTCTACCTCAGTAGCATTTGTTTTGGTCTTACAACTTCTGGGTATAATTTTCTAATACATTATGAATTTCTAAGCAGAATAGTTGTTTGCCTATTTTCAGTTTTCTATATCTAAAATTATATTGCAGATATTGATATTTTTGTGACTTCTTTTGCTCGATATATTTGTGCAATTCTTCCATGTTGATGTATAACTGTAGTTTCTTCATTTTCATACATATATGTATGCACTCACATATTATTCCATTTTCTGACTATGAACTATTCTTCTGGGGATATTTGGACACTTTCCAGCTTTACTCATATTCCAGACATTGCTATTTTAAACATTAATATAAGTATCTCAGTATATATGTGCAAGAGATTTTCTGTAGAATACACAGTATATCCACATCAGGAATTTGCAAAGCAGTTCAAAGATGTTGTCAAACAGTTTTCAAAAGTCATTACATCAGATTCCATGTTTACTCTACATCTTTGCCAATACATAATATTTTTTAAAAAATGTTTGTTTCTGCCAGCCTAGTGAGTATGATATGTTGTTATCATCACTCTGAAAGAAACACTGAACCTTTAAAAGCTATTACATCCCTTTCCCTTCATTCCCCCTACGCCTAAGCAATCAATCTGCTTTCTGTCTCTATATATTTGTCTATTCTGGGCATTTCATGTAAGTGAAATCAAGTATGTGGCCTTTTGTGACTAGCGACTCTCACTTAACAGTATTTTCAGAGTTCTTGCATGTTGTTGTAGGTATCAGTACTTCATTCCTTTTTATGCAGTAAGGTTTCATTGTATAGATATACTGCCTTCTGTTTATCCATTCATCAGCTGATATTTGGTGGCGATTGTGAATGATTCTGCTCTGAACGTTCTTGTACAAGTTTTGGTATAGACCTGTGTTTCTATTTCCCTTGGGTGTGTATAGTAAGGAATGGAATTGCTCAGTCACATGGTACTCTGTGTTAACCATTTAAGGAATTGCTACAACTGTTTTTCCCTAAGTGGCTGCACCATTTACATTCACACCAGCAGTGTGTACGGGTTAGGATTTTTCCACTTCCTTGTTACCACACCACTTTCTGATTATAGCCATTTAGTGGGCATGAAATGAAGTTTTCAGCGTTAAGTTTTACACTCTTTTGTTGAATTTATTCCTAAGTATTGTATTCTTTTTTATCCTGTTGTAAATAGAGTTATTTTCTTTCTTTCATTTTTGTGTTTGTTCATTGCAAGTATATAGAAATAATTTTGATTTTTCATGTCCTGCAACCTTGCTTATCTCAATATTATTTCTGGTTCACTTCTTCCTTTTTAACTGGATGTCTTTTATTTCTTTTTCTTGCCTAGTTGCCCTGATTGTGATCTCCAGTGTTTAATAGAAGTTCCTGTCTTGTTCCTGAACTTAGAGGGAAAACTTCCCTCATTCACTGATACGATGTTAGCTGTGAGGTTTTTTGATGTCCTTTATCATGTTGGGCAGGTCACCTTCTATTCCTAGTTATTGATTCTTTATCATGAAAGGTTGTTGGATTTTGTCAGATGCTCTTACTGCATCTTACAGATGATCATGTTGCTTTTATTCTTCACCCTCTTACTGTAGCATATCACACTAATTGATTTTCAGATATTAAGCAAACTTTTCATTCCTAGGATAAATCCCATGTAGTCATGGTATAGTCTTCACTTTATATGTTGCTGGAATCTATTTACTAAGTTGTTGACTTTTGTGTCCATATTCATAAGAGACACTGATCTGGAGTTTTCTTGTGATATTTTTATCTGGTTTTGGTATGAGAGTAATACTGGTCTCATAGAATGATTGAGCTAATATTTTTCCTTTCCCATTTTAGGGGGAAGAGTTTGTGAAGTGGCATTAACTCTTCCTAAAACATGTGTTAGACTTTACTTAGTGAAGCTATCTGGGCTGAGACTTTTCTTTGTGGGTGGTGGGTTTGTTTTTTTTTTTTTTTTTTATGTTACTGATCAATTTCTTCACTTACTGTGGGCTGGGCCCATTGAGATTTTATATTTCTTCTTGCATCAGCTTTGGTGGTTTTGTCTTTGTAGGAATTTGTCCATTTAATTTAATATGTCTATTTTATCTAACTTATTAGCATACTATTCATTATATTTCTTCATAGCACTTTTTATTTCTGTAAGGTCAGTAGTAATGGCCTCTCATTTGTATTACAATTTGAGTCTGCTGTCTGTTTTTTCTTGATCACTCTGGCAAAAGGTTTGTCAGGTTTTTTTAACATATCAAAGAACCATCTTTTGGTCTTGTTGATTTTTTTGTTGTTGTTGACACTATTACAGATATCCCCCATTTATTTCCCTTTGACCCCTCCACTTAGCCCCACTCCCAGCCTTAACTATTGTTGTCTCTGTCCATGGGCTATGCATATATGTTCTTTACCTAATCTCTTCCAGTTCCCCCATCCCACTCCTCTCTGAGAGCTGTCAGTCTGTTCCATGTATCCATGCATCTGGTTTTATTTTGTTTATCAGTTTATTTTGTTCATTAGATTCCCCATATGAGTGAGATCTTATGGTACTTGGCCTTTTTGACTGGGTTCTTTCACTTAGCATAATGCTGTCCAGGTCCATCCATGCTGTCACAAAGGTAAGATTTCCTTTGTTTTTTACAGCCGTGTAGTTTTCCATTGTGTCAATATATCACAGCTTTTTTATCCACTCATCTACTAGTGGGCACTTGGGCTGTTTGTTTCTAGACCTTGGCTATTGTAAATGATGCTGCTGTGAACATACGGGTGCATATATTTCTTCTAATTAGTGTATTGGGATTCTTAGGATATATTCCCAGAAGTGGGATTGCTGGGTCAAAGGAAGTTCCCTTTTTAATTCGTTGAGGTATCTCCATACAGTTTTTCATAGTGGCTGCATCAGCCTGCATTCCCACCAACAGTGCTCTAGAGGTCGCCTTTTCTCCACATTCTTGCCAGTACTTGTTGATTTCTTGATGGTAGCCACTATGGCAGCTATGAGGGATGTCTCATTGTGGCTTTAATTTGCATCTGTCTGATAATTAGTGATGTTGAGCATCTTTTCATATGTCTATTGGCCATTTATACATCCTTTTTTCAGAAGTGTCTATTTATGTCCTTTGCCCATTTTTTAATTGGATTGTCTTCCTGATATTGAATTAAGTTCTTGCTATATATTGGGAATTAATCCCTTATCAGATGTATCATTGGCAAATAATGTTCTCCCATACAGTGAGTGCCCTTTTCATTCTGTTAATGATTTCTTTCACTCTGCAGAAGCTTTTTAGTTTAATGTAGTCCCGTTTGTTTATTTTTTTCCTTTATTTCCCTTGCCCTACAAGATGTATTGGTAAAAATACTGCTACGAGAGAGACCTCTGAGATTTTACTGCCTGTGTTTCCTTCTAGGATTTTTATGGGTTTGCAAGTTACATTTAAGTCTTTTATTCATTTTGAGTTTATCCTTGTGTATAGTATAAGTTGGTAGTCTAGTTTCATTTTTTTGCACGTACCTGCTTAATTTTCCCAACATTTATTGAAGAGACTATCTTGACTCAATGGTATGTTCTTGCTTTCCTTGTCAAATATTAATTGACCATAAAGGTGTGGGTTGATTTCTGGGCATTCATTCTGTTCCATTGATCTATATACCTCTTCTTACGCCAGTATCAGGCTACTTTGATTACAGTGACCTTGTGGTATCGTTGGATATATCAGGTATTGTGATACCTCCAACTTTGTTATTTTTTTCCTCAAGATTGCTGAGGCCATTCAGGGTCTTTTGTGCTACCATATAAATTTTTATAATAGTTGTTCTACTTCTGTGAAGTAGAACATTGGTATCTTGATAGGTATTAAGTCTGTACATTGCTTGGGATAGTATGGACATTCTAATGATATTAATTCTTCCTATCCATGAGCATAGTATATGCTTTCAGTTATTAGTATCTTCTTCCATTTCTGTCTTCAGTGTCTTATAATTTGGGGGGTGTAGGTCTTTTATATCTTTGGTTAAATTTATTCCAAGGTGGTTGTTTTTTTTTTTTATGTAATTGCGAATGGGATTTTCTTCGTTTTCCTTTTTGCTAGTTCATTATTGATGTATAAAAATGGAACTCATTTATGGATATTTATTTTGTATCCTGCTGTATTATCGAATTCATTTATCAATTCTAGTAGGTTTTTTTTTTTGGCTGAATCTTTAGGGTTCTCTATGTACAGTAACATGTCATCTTCAAGTAATGATAGTTTTACTTCTTTCTATCCAATTTGGATGCTTTTTATTTCTTCTTGTCTGATTGCTGTGGCTAGGACTTCCAGTACTATGTTGAATAAGAGGAGATAGAGGACATCCCTGTCTTGTTCCAGATCTTAAGGGAAACAGTTTTAGATTTTGCCCATTGAATATAATGTTGGCTATGGGGTTGTCATAATGGCTTTTATTATGTTTAGGTATGTTCCCTCTGTTCCCCCTTTGCTGAGGATTTTGTCATAAATGGGTACTGGATTTTATCAAATGCTTTCTCTGCATCTATTGATATGGTCATGTGGTTTTTATTCTTCATTTTGTTTATGTGGTGTATCACATTTATTGATTTGTGATTATTGTATCAGCCTTGCATCCCTGGACTAAATCCCACTTGCTTGTAGTGTATTACCTTTTTAATGTATTGGTGGATCTGGTTTGCTAATACTTTGTTGAGAATTTTAGCATCTTTGTTCATCAGGGATATTGCTCTGTAATTTTTTGTGTAGTGTCCTTATGTACAAAAAATTTTTTTTGGTTTTAGAATTAGGATAATGCTCCCTGTAAAATGAGCTTGAGTGTCTTCCTCCTCTTGAAGTTTTTGGAATTGTTTAAGAAGGTAAGTGTTAGTTTTTCTTTGAATGTTTGGTAAAATTCACCTATGAAGCCATCTGTTCCAGGACTTTCATATGCTGGAAGTTTTTTAATTACTGCTTCAATTTCCTTAATTGTAATTGGTCTATTCAGATTTCCTCATTCTTCCTGATTCAGCTTTCTATGATTGTTTCTAGAATTTTATCCATTTTGTCCAGGTTTTTGAATTTTCTGGCATATAGTTGTTTGTAATATTTTCTTACAATTCTTTGTATTCCTGTGGAGTCAGTTGTTCTCTTCATACATTTCTTATTTAAGTCCTTTTTTCTTTCTTGATAAGTCTGGTTAAAGGTTTGTCGATCCTGTTTATCTTTTCAAAGAAGCAGCTCTTGATTTCACTGATCTTTTGTATTATTTTTTTATTGTACATCATTTATTTCTACTCTCATCATTATTTTTTCTTCTGCTTTGGGCTTTGTTGTTGTTTTGTAATTCCTTTAAGTGTAAAGTTAGATTGTATCTTAAGAGATTTTTCTTGTTTCTTGAAGTAGTCCTCTAATGCTATGAATTTCCCATTAGGAGTGCTTTCACTGCATCCCATAAATTTTGGGTTGTTATGTGTTCATTTTTGTTTTTTTTCAAGGTATCTTTTGATTTCGTCCTTGACCTCATTAACCCATTCATCATGTCTTTGTATGTTTTTCAGGGGGGGGTTTATTGTAATTGACTTCTAGTTTCATACCATTAAGGTCAATGGTATCTTCAAGAGAAGACGCTTGATATGAGTTAAGTCTTCTTAAATTTATTGACTCTTGTTTTGTGTCCTAATATGTGGTCTGTCCTAGAAAATGTTTCATGTACACTTGAAAAGAATGTATATTCTGTTGCTTTTAGGTGAAATGCTCTGAATATATCAATTAAATCCATGTGATCTAGTGTCTCATTTAAGGTCTCTGTTTCCTTGTTGATTTTCTGTCTGGAAGAACTATCCATTGCTTTCAGTAATGTGTTAAAATCGCTGACTGTAACTATTACTGTCAATCTCTCCCTTTCTGTTCATCAAGATTTGCTTTATATATTTAGGTGCTCCTGTGTTGAGTACATAAATATTTACAAGGATTATATCCTCTTGTTCAATTTATTCCTTTAGCATTACATATTATCCTTCTTTGTCTCTTATTATGGCCTTTATTTTGAAGTGGTTTTTTTCTGATTTAAGCATTACTACCCTAGCATTTTTTTTTCAGTTGCATGGAAATATTTAATTTTGATGTGTCTTTGTGTGGGCTTCTGTAGGTTCTTGTTTGGGACACTCTGTGCTTGTGTGCCTCCTGGACTTGTATATCTATTTTCTTCACTAGGTTAGGGAAGTTTTCCTCATTAGTTTTTCAAATAGGTTTTCAATATCTTGCTTTCTTCTTCTAGCTGCTCCATGATGTAAATGTTGGTTTACTTGAAGTTGTCCCAGAGGCTCCTATCTTATCCTCATTTTTTTTATTCCCTTTCTTTTTGCTCTTTCAATTGATTTTTTTTTTTTGGCTTCCTTATATTTCAAATTGCTGTTTTGATTCTTGGTTTTATATACTCTCCTGTTGATTCCCAGTATATAATTTTTTCATTTCAGTAAATATAGCCTGCATTTCTTACTGGTTCCTTTTGTATGGTTTCCATGTCCTTTTTTATGCTGTTGAAGTTAGTCCATCCACTCTCCCCCTAAGTTCACTGGGCGTCCTTATAACCAGTGTTTTGAATTCTGCATCTAGTAGATTTTCTTATCTCCATTTTGTTGAGTCTTGTTTTATTAAATCTGGAGTTCTCTTCTGTTCTTTCATTTTCAATATGTTTCTTTTTCTCTCATTTTGGCAGCCTCTCTGTGTTTGTTTCTATGTATCAGAACTGCCGCATCTTCCAGGCGTAGTACAGTTGCTTAATGTAGTAGGTGTCCTTAGTGTCCAATTCAACAGCTTTCTCCTTCACCCTGGAGCTGGGAACTCCAGGAGTAGCCCCCTTCTCGGTGTAGGCTGCATTACACCCTCCTGTTGTAGTAGAACCTTGATTGCTGTTGGCATGTCAATAGGAGGAAATTAACTTTAGGTTGATCAGCAGCAAGGATTAGCTGTGACCACCGTAGATCAGCTGACAGGGGCCCACCCCACCAAGCAGGAATTACTTCAGCAGGGCTCCGGTGCCCTTTTAGTCCACCACTTGAATGTGTCTCTTGTGGAGGTGATTGGGTGGTACTCTGATGTGGTCTGAACTTGTCCACTGGTTAGTCCGGCTCTGGGTCCTTCCCGGAGGTGCAGATGAGGGTCAGCCGATGCCTGTGTTTTGCCCCTGGGGCTGCCCAGCATGAGCTACAAAGTGATCTACAAAGTGAATCTACAGATGGCTGCCTCTTGTGCTGGACTTGGAGGTGCCCAGAAGAGGCCAAGCTGCAAACCAAGGCCACCTTCTGCTAATGCCAGGCATGCATGGGGACATTTAATGAGAGGTATGGGGCTTGCTGAGGCCAGATGCTTCTTGTTTGAGAAAGTTTTTGAAAGTCTAAAGCATGAACCAGGACAGGCCATTCATATGGAAAAGCCACAGGAAATGACCTGGATGGGTCCATTAGTTGGGTGGGGTGGGGTCTCAGGAAATCACCAGGGAGGGACAAACAGTGATAGCCAGTTTATTGGAGACTCAGATGTAGTGCTCCCCTGCCATCTCAGTTAGGAGGACGGGGCATCTCAGAAAAGGAACAGCGGCTTTGGTCAGCACTTTTATCTAGGAGAAAGCTGCCCCTCCAACTCTCACCCTGATGCTAGACTGTTCAGCTCTTTCCCATATGTCCCTGGTGCCTTTCAAGCTGATGCCCCAGTGCTAGAGGTCAGAGTGAGTGAGTCTAAGTCAGTCTGTGCATGATTCCTTTAAGAGGAAACTGCATCAGACTCCCGAAGTCCTCTATTTCTCTCAGCCACAGTCTCCGCTGGTTTATACAGCCAAAAGTTACGAAGACTTATCTTCCTGGCATTTGGAACTCTGCACTGGAGAGCCTGTTTGGGGGCTGGGACTCCTCACTCCTCTCTGGGGGTCCTGCAACTGAAATATCTCTCCCTATTTTCATCCATCACATGTAGAGGTGAGACCAGCCTATTCCTCATCTCTGCCCCTCCTACCAGTCTTGATGTGGCTTCTTTATATCCTTAGTTGTAGTACTTCCATTCAGCTAGATTTCAGGGGGTTTTAATGATGGTGTTTTTATAGCTTAGTTGTAATTTTGATGTGATTGTGCGAGGAAGCAAGTACTGCCTTTATCTATCCTGCCATCTTCCCAGAGTCTTTTGTAAGGAGTATTTAAGCCATTTACATTTAAAGTGATTATTGATAAGTGCATATTTATATACATTTTATTTTTTATAACTGTGTTTCTCTTTTTGTCTTTTACTTCTTCTTAAAACCCTTTAACATTTCTGTAATAATGGTTTGGTGGTAATGAACTCTTTTCCTTTTTTTTTCCCTCTGGGAAGCTCTGTATTTCTCCTTCAATTTTAAATCATAGCTTTGCTGGGTAATCTTGGCTCCTGATCCTTGCTCTTCATCACTTTGAATATCTCATACCAGTTCCTTGTGGCCTGAAATGGTTCTATTGAGAAATCAGTTGACAGTTTTATGTGAGCTCCCTTGTCAGCTTTTTTCTCTTGCTGGTTTAAAATTTTTTGTCCTTAACCTTTGCCATGTTAATTATGATGTGTCTTGATGTGGGTCTTTTGGGGTTCATACTCTTTGGGACTGTCTGCACTTCCTGAACTTGTGTGTCTTTTCCTTCCACAAGGTTAGTGAAGTTTCCAGTTATTAGTCATATAGGTTCTCGATCTCTCGCTCTCTCTCTCCTTCTTGTACCCCTATGATGTGGATGTTGTTACACTTAATGTCCCAAAGTTCTCTTAAATGATACTCATTTTTTCAGTTCTTTTTTCTTTTTGTTGTTCTTAATTGTGTGTTTTCTCCCACATTGTCTTTTGGATTGCAGATTCAGTCCTCTGCTTCATCCAGCCTATTGTTATTCCTTCTAGCGTATGCTTCATTTCAGGTATTGTATCTTTCTTTTTTGACTGGTTCTTTTTTATGGTTTCTGTGTCTTTTTCTGTATCTCTGTGTTGAAGTTCTCACTAGTTTTTTGAGCATTCTTATAATTGTTTTTTTGAGCTTTGTATCTGATTCCATTTCATTTAGCCCTCCATTTTATTTAGCCCTTATTTTGGAGATTTCTCCTGTTTTAATTTAGGGCATGTTTGTCTCCTAATTTTGACTGCCTGTTTGTGTTTGTTTCTGTGTATTAGGTAGACCTGCAATGACTCCCAGTCTTGGTAAGGAGGCCTTGCGTAGTAGGTGTCCTGTGGGACCCACTAGCACAGTTTCCTCGATCCTCTGATCTGGGTGCTCCAGGAATGTCCCTTGTGTGTGTTATGTGGGCCCTCCTGTTATAATTGAGTCTTGATTGTTATTGGCCCATTTTTGTGTAGGGTAGACCTCTAGGCTGCCTGACTTTGAAAATTGAGCTTGACCACAGTGCTGTGCAGGTGCTGACCACATGAAGTAGAATTGACCTCAGCAGGGTGTGATGCCTGCCACAATCTTTCTTGGGCTATGACTCTTGTGAAGCTAATTGGATCCTGCTCTGATATTGCCTAAAGCTGGCCACTGTGTGTGTTGCTTCTGGGGACTCTTGGGAGTGACTCTGGTGCAGGTAGATGTCAGAAAACCTCTTTGGAGCTACAAATCCACATTTTGTGGCTGCCTCTTCTGGGCCTGTGTGTGCATTGGAAGGACCGAGCTGCACACCAAGGATGGCATTTACTGTCACTGGCCCCAGGGACAGGTCAGCAAATGTCCCAATGTGCTCTGAGATTTGCCTCTGCCTATTAGGCTCAGCCACTGAAATAGCCTCTGGCAGTACTCATGTTGCATGAAGTAGGTTCCTATGAGTCACAAGGTAAGGGCAAGTGGTGTTCACCAGAATGATGCAGGTTCAAACTCAGTGCCAGTGCTGGGTCTGTGATGACTCCCACCAAGTTCCTTGTGGAAGGGGAGAGGGGTCTTAGGGAGTCATCAGGGTGAGTCCCAAACAGACCAAGGTTTGGCCAGCACTAAAACTTCTTGTATGTATATCTTGGGTATTGGTATGTCAGAAGAATCAATTATAAAAGTGTATTTTTGGGGTGTAGATTACATTAAAGTTTGATGACTACTGTAGATTTACTTTCCCTGTTTATAAACAGTTTAAAAGTGCTTACATATGCAGAGTATTAATTATCTTTCAAAATCTTTGTCAGTTTAAAAAGTTTTTAAATATGAATCTTGTTTACTTAGCAAGGTTGGACATCTTTTTGTGATTATTGACAACTTTTATTTAAATTGTGATTTTTTAATGTACTTTGCCCACTTCTCTGTTGTATTCCTTTTGTTAATCTTTTGAAGATCCTCTGTATACTCTATGTATTCTAACTTATAAGTGTGTACTATGTTGTCTCATTCATAATATACCTTTTACCAGTTTATTCTTCTGAGTTTCATTTGTATATAATTCACTTCATTTTTAAATTTTTGTTCTTCTGACATACTTTTCTATACCAAGATTATACAGCTGTTCCCCATGTTTTCTTGTAATAATTTTATGGTTTTTATTTATTTACAGTGAATGTTGTTTTATTTCAGTGTAAGGAGGTATGCGAATCTATGGTACCTTTCCTTTTATCTATTCACTAATAAGGTTCCCAGTCTTTAGAATTACATCTCTAGTTGAGGGCATATTTCTGCTATAGCCTAGGGTAATTAAAAAGTATAATCGGGACTTCTAGTCAAGATGGAGGTGCAGGTAAACATGGCTCACCTCCTTGCATAACCACAGCAAAAATTACAAATAAACTACAAACTGTCACCCAGAATCATCAGAAAATCGAGCTGTATGGGAATTCCACAACCAAGGAATTAAGTCATATTCATCCAGACAGGTTGGAGGGGCGGAGACATGGAACAGACAGTCTCACACTCACATGTGGTAGATAAAAACCTGGAGGGATATCTCAGAAGAAGTGAGGGATCCCCCCTTCACACCAGACCACCCAGCCTAGGGTTCCAGTGCCAGGAAGTTGAGTTTCCGTAACTTCTGGCAATAAAAACAAGTGGGGGGCTGGTTTATAATTTAAATAATTATATTTAAATAATAATTCTTTCATAATTACCACGATTGTGAAGGTGGTTTTCCTAGGGTGAAGCTTATCCGTTGTACTCCCATGTGCTGACCCTTGCGATTTCCCCAAATATGGGAAACACGATGGCATAATTGGTAGTGGAGGACTGCATTCACACTCTCCTCTGAAAAAAATAAAAGTAAATAAAAAACAAACTAAGCAAACAAGCAGAACAGAAACAGAATCATAGATAAGATCATTTGGAGGGTTGTCAGTTGGGAGGGAGGAGGAAGAGAAAGGGGGAAAGGTACAGGGATTAAGAAGTACAAATAGGTAGTTACAGAATATAGACAGGGGGATGTTAAGAACAGTATAGGAAGTGGAGTAGCCAAAGAACTTACACGCATGACCCATGGAGGTGAAGTAAGGGTAGGGACTGCCAGAGGGAATGGGGGATGGCCAGGTGGAGGGGGGCAAAGGAGTAAAAACTGAGATAACTGTAATGATACATAATCAATAAAATATATTGATTTTAAAAATGTAATCACAAACGGTTGTATAATTTACAAGTTTTCAACAATCTTTTAATATATCGTGAAAAAGAACTTCATGTTACTTCCCAGTGATACGATTAAACTTACATATGTCATATATCTCAGAAGGAATTTCTCATCATTAATGTTTAATTTCTCAACTTTATTTGTTTTAATAAAGATACTTTTATGGTATGACTTAGCTATGAGTGCTCTCTGAACATTTTACTTGCTAAATACACACTTTTATAAATTCCTTTGTTATTATGATTCCATAAAGTTTATGAAATTTTAGAAATACATTTTTATAAATTATAAAAGAAAAATTTTGTTCTATTTTCCAGGTTTTATTTACATATTATTTGCCCAAATACTTATTTAACTGTGCAGCAGGGGCCGCCGTAGTTTGCTTTTGGCTCCTGGGAAGGATTTTGTGGAACCTTTTTTATCTCTTCTTCCTTAGTTCCCTATCTCATTTCTTTTTCCTTTCTGTTTTTTGTTCTCTGGTGTTAGAGGGAGATAAAGTAAGGTAACTAGGTAGAAGGAGACAATTTTACTTATTAATATGTAGATACTATTAAATACCTGAATATAGGAAATTAATATGAGAAATACCTGGTATATAACATATTTTTATTCCTATTTAATTTTTCTATTTCTTAGTATTTGACAGAATGCAATTTTTTTATGTCAAATACTTTTCTTTGGTAAAGTCTTAAGGACCAATTTCATGTTTCATCATTTATAATTTATTCATTTGTTATTCATCTTTTGCTCTCCTTGCTGCTTCTACTGTGATAACATAGTTTAATCATCGCTAGGTTATTTGATGAAATTTAAATTAAACATTTTTAATAGGGTTGTCTGTAAAAATACTTTTTCTTCCTATATTTGCTTACTTTCTTTTTATTTCCACAGAAAGGACATGCTGTCTAAATAACTGTACAGTGGCCAAAAGAATTGGAAAAGGAAAAGATGCTACTATCATCTTTGAGCATTTCAGAAAACCTATAGATCCGTTTGTTCAGGAAAATTGTTCATGCAGTGCACTAAGTTCAGAGATAAATTCTTCCAACTCAAATACTGCTAATTCCTATGAAAATGTGCAAAATGGAGACATTTCTGTAATTGAAACACACAGTGGACAGATGAAGCACAATTTAACACAATGTAAAGACACTTCTCAAGTACAAGCAGATGATTCAGGTCTTTCATTTATTTCCAGTGATACCAAAGAAAATGTTAATGGTGACCTGTTAAATTTGACACATCTTAAAAATCCTGCTACTTTTCATAACAATATTGGCTCAAGCACAGTTATTACTTCAAAATTCATCAAAGACCCAAGACTTAGGAGAGAAGAAAGTGTGGAAAAACATAGTAATATTACAGGTTTAAATAACATTTTGCCATTTAAAAAGAGTTTAGATTTTGTTAATTCAGGAATTAACCTCACTATGCCAACTAATTCTGCCTTCTCATCTAAAGTCATGCCTGGTGATGATGCTATTCTTACTAATTGTTCGGATGCATCTTGCTTCAAAATTTCTTTTGATGATTCACAAGCTCAGGCTCACAACATGGGCTCTCAGGACTGTGATTATTATGCAACTCCCAATAAAATTACTATGGCAGGACAATGTCAGGACCAAGACAATTTTTCTTTCCCTATGTGTTTGTCAAATGGAGTTCCAGAAGTTAAGAACCAAAAACACAGTGCGGAAAAAACCCAGAGATCTCAACAGAGAAGTAACGTCCCACTTTTAATTGAACAAAATAGTGAGCCACATAACTCTTATGAATCAGTGAATACTTGTACAAAAGGATATAACAATCACATTTCTCAGGAATCAGAGTCTTCTAATTTAAAAACTACATGTCAGACTAATTACCAGATGTCTGCAGTTTTTCAGTTCCAAAAGGAAGAAAGTATACATGAGTACATTCAAAACATTGGAAAAGTGAGAAACTTCACTGGCCTAGAAGATGGTTCCAAACACGTAGCAAAGCAAAATTTGTGGGGAAAGGTTGATAATTATTGTACTAATGAAACAAAAATCAGTCCAACAGATAATAGCATTTCTTTGCACCAAGAATACAAAGAGGATGAAAGTCTTAATTATTTGGGGGGGGAATGTGATCAAAGATTAATCCCTCAGGAGTTAAAAATATCAAAATCTTCCATACCTACCACAAATTATGAGCTAGGTTATCTACCATTGGAATTACAAAATAATCTTACTCCAAGAGTGGAGAGCCTTTCACAAAAGCATCCTCAACACTGTTTGGAGAATGAAGATGACATTCATAGCAATTTTGCCATTTCTCAAAAACTAATGGAACTGAAATTAGAAAGAACAAATCAGAACTGTGTTAGCATTATAACCGATGCTTTCCAGGAAGCAAAAGACATTTCCCGGGTCAAAGACCTACCAATGAATTTAGTTATATTATCTCATGACATTAAAACAGCTTATGACAATTCAAACTGCAGCATGGCAAGAGAACATACATGTATCAATAGAAAAAATAAAAATGATCCAATGTTATTAGAAACGATTCAGAGAGACTTTGGAACTTCTCAAGTTGACAATAAAGGTCAAGGTCATACTCTGTTTTGTAATGCACAGTTGAATAATGATATATACCTCACTGTTAGTTTCGAAGAACAAAGAGATGATAAAGAAAACCAAAATGAGGCCAAAGGGAAAGACATTGTTTCATCTACAGAAAACAACATAGAAAATATATGTGGAAATGAGAGGCAGGGTTTTCATACAAACAAAAGTTTTATTATAGATGAAAGATGGGAGAATAAAAATTACGATAATGTAGAAAATCTGAACTCTGAAGAATTTACTACATTTAATTTGCCTCAGGGGGAAAAATATGTATCAAAAGAAACTACATTATTAGAAACTGAAGATACTCTCACTGCCATAAAACAAAAAGATACACGAAATACTGTAAGGAGTGTAAAGCATCCCAATATTTGCAAAATCTCAGGTTCTTCAGAGCATTTAGCCTCAAATGCTATATTACAGATAGATGATACAGTAGTGCCCACATTAGAAACAAATGAAGATCACCAAAGACACAAATTTAAACAAACTTGTTCTGAGAGTCCAGATTTGGGGTTTGTAAAATGTAAGGTTTCTGATTATGAAATGAATATGGATAAAAATAAATCACACAACTCATTTCATAAGCCAGTAGGTGATAATGTAGTTCTTCAAAGTATTGAATTGGAAAGTGAGATTGAAGTAGTATCAGAAGAGTGTGATGATGCTTTTCCATCTCAACAAGATACTCATAGCCATGAAAATGCACTGTATGAAGAGTTTGGGGCAATATATGAGGAATTGAAATCTCGTATTGATTGGGAAAGTCTTGTAGGAAGCAATAATGGGGAGAAGGAAGTTTTGAGAAGCACCACAAGAATGGAGCATAGTGATCAACATTACTCTGATTATGCCTCTACACAAAAAAACAAAGCAGAGCTCTTCAACCCAATTTTACTTCCAGATCTACAAATTACAATTACTAATACACTTACGCCAGGAATCAGTTCCACTTTTAAGTCCTTTTCATTGAAAGATAGTATTTGCAAATACATGACTGAAGCCACAAAACCAGAAATAAGTGAAGAGGAGGGGAAAGTTCCTGGACTTGAAATGTACTCCCAGTGTTGTGAAAATTCACGTTACTCATTTGCAGATGAATTTGGTAATATAAAGCAAGAATCAGGAATAGTGAGTGAATCTGGAATCTCACTTTCTTTTGACTTTAGTGATAATATACACATGAATCATATGTCTAAAGAACAAAGCAGTGGACCTCCGCCTAGTGAACCTCCAAGTGTCACAATAAACAATGAATCCAGATGTTCCCTTACAAATTCAAAAACTGTTTGCAGTGATACGAGAAGTAAAAGAGACACAGAATCAAGAATTAGCAAAAGAAAGCTACGTACACCTGTTAGGGACCAGAGCTTACTACATCATGAACTTAGTGAAAAGAAGCGGAGGCTAACCAATCGAGACTCATCTGAATGTTTTTCTTCATTATCTGAAGGACGAATTAAAACCTTTTCACAGTCGGAAAAACACATTCGAAGTGTCCTGGACATTCTAAATAGTGAAGTATCTTTATGCAAAAGCAAATGTCTTTCCAAAAAACTTGACAGTGCTCTTCTTTACTTAAAAAAAGCTCACAGAAGAGTTAACACATCTTTGGAACTTATAGCTAAAGTGGGAGAAACAAGAAAGGGTCCATTACCAAAATCATATGAAATAATATGCAATAATTTCTGGGAAATTTGTGACCTTCAAGGTTATGGTTCTGTTTCTGAAAGAAGATATTACTCAACTAAGCATTTTTTTCCAAAAAGAAAATATGACAAATCAGGAGAGAAAAGAGCTTTGGGATTTGAAATTAATAAATCATTAACTCATGTATCAAAGTGCCAATTTGATAGAACAAGTGAAGAGAAAACCAGAGAGTCCTTTTCTAAGAAAAATGTGGCCAACAGTGTCTCCAGGAGTCACAGCACTATTCACATGGGAGAATTTTGTGATCAAGAATATCCTGAATCACAGTTAACTCCGGGCTCCACATCCCAAAGTACAAGTCAGTCAACTCATAACAATATCTATATGAAAAATCCAGAATCCTTGGAACTTCAACCCTTTTCTGGAAAAATGGGGTGTCTGTTTTTTCCAGATTGCCCAGATAAAAAACTAACTAAAAAAGAACATCAAGTTGACATAAAGTCTTTATCTAACATTAATAAATATGAAAAGCCCGAGAACCATTTAGCACATAATAATGAAGATACAGTAATAGAAAGTGCTGAGGCTGCTGAAGTAATAAATAAAACTAATTCAGTATCTTTAAGTTGCATAAAAGAAAACAATGTAAGTTTTAACTCAGACGAAAATTATGATGCAACTTGTATAGCTCACACAAAAGTGAAAACTGACATAGTTATTTCAGTCTTAGAATCAGATGTGAAGCACTTTTTGAATGTTGATAACTACAAACCAGATAACCTTATTTCACCTGGTTATAAAAGAAACCTGGAAGTAAGTTTTCTAGAAAAATGGACATCTCCTAGTAAAAACGCCACACCAGGCACTATCACAAGAAATGTCCATTTGGACCCATTACCTCAAACTCTGATAACAAGCAAAAAGTGTAATACTCTTCCTCAATTAGCAGCTGCTCCAGTGACAGATAATGAGAGAGAATCTAAAAAAACATATTTGGATGAACAGAGAGCTTTTGCTGTAGATTCTTTTTCAACATGCACCAATGTTCCACACTGTCAGCAAGAATGTAGTAGAAAGAAGCTTCTAAAGACAGAACAATGGTATCCAAGTAGTTGTGTCCATACAGACAGGAATGAAACACATGTTATTGAGAATTCTGAGTTGGATCTCATACCAGTAACTGAAGAAAGTAAAAGTTACAGGGAAAATACAATGAAGAGACTTTTTCTTAGTGATAGTTCTCTACTCCTAAAAGATGATATAAAGGGTTCTTCAAAAAAATGTACTTCAAAGAAAAACATTCTGGACAGAAAAATGTGGAAAATTAAACAAACTGAAAAAGCCAAAGATTCGGTTCACAAAAAAAGCATGACCAAAAGATCAACTGTTAAGAATGAGTACAGAAATCAAAAGCATAAAACTGTAGCAGATGACGCCTACATAAGCGAGAAAACAATTAAAAATAACTTGATTGATTCTCATCGAAGCATTAAGAATACTGAGGCAATCTCTTTGAATAACACAGTTTCTAATCAGCTTAATGATCGAAAGAAAGAGGGGCAAGTTAAAGTTAGTGTTGACTCTCAGTCTGATTCTACCTTGCATTCAGAACTAGCCTGTAATTCCAAACCAGACATATTAGGAGTTAATCATATGCCTTTTTTACGTGCTCACTCTGAAACCTCCAAAGTCTCTACTCCTCAGAAGAATCCTACATCGTGCATGAATAAATTAAAAGAAACACATTGCTCAGCTGATCATTCAGGTCTTACAGCTAGGCTTGCTCAAATTTTGAGGAGGGCAGATGAAGCATCATCTTTGCAGAAACTACAGGAAGAAGCTAAGGTTTGTCAAAGTATTCTCCCGTTATTTGTTGAAGCTTTTGAAAAAAAACAAGAATGTTCGCTTGAGCAAATCTTGATTTCAAGAGAACTCTTGGTAGAAAAAAACCTGTGGAATAATTGCAAACACAAATTAAAACCATGTGCTGTTGACTCCTTGGTAGAACTCCAAATGATGATGGAAACTATTCAATTCATTGAAAACAAAAAAAGGCTCTTAGGAGGTGAACCGACATTCCGAAGCTTGCTTTGGTATGATGAGACATTGTACAGTGAGCTGCTTGGCAGGCCACGTGGATTTCAACAACAATCCAATTTCTATCCTGCTTTTCAAGGAAGGCTAAAATATAATGCATTCTGTGAGTTGCAGAACTATCACGATCAATTAATTGAATTATTAGGAGATACCAAAAAGGAAAACAATTCGTACTATGCATTCTTAAAATGCAAACGCCAGATTAAAGAGTGTGAAGCAATATTGAGGCATTGTTCAGATTGTTTTGACTTTACTCTTTCTGTTCCATTTACCTGTGGGGTTAACTTTGGAGATAGTTTAGGAGACCTAGAAACCTTAAGAAAAAGTACTTTAAAGCTAATCAGTATGTATGGGGACTCTCCTAAAGTTGATTCCTATCCAGGAAAACGAGACCATTTGTGGATTATCATTGAAATGATCTCCTCAAAAGTTAATTTCATCAAGAGCAGTGAGGCAGTAGGTATCAATATATCTCTTTTTGGTCTGGAACATATCTTTTTTGATGCTGCAAAAAGTCTTGTTTGGAAAGAGAAGAAACAGTCTTTCAGCAAAAAATACTCAGGACAGAAGAACAAAGGAACACTACTCAAGATGAATCAACATTCTTTTTCTAAATTGCAAGAGATATATGATACATTGTCTAAAGATTTAAGCAGTGAACAAATTTCCAATATTGGGTTTGAGGAGAATACTATGATGACTTCCAAGAAGTCAGATGATCTACTAAACAAAGCAAAAATTAACATAGACAACTGTAGGCTTAACAGTACTTCAATTTCACACCCAGATATCTGTTGTATTAGTGAAATATTGGACCAAGCTAAATTTGCAGACTTAAAAAAGTTACAGGAACTCACTTTGAGATGTACTGATCACTTAGAAGTTTTAAAAAAATGTTTCCAGATGCTGCAAGAAGATAACAGGGATGATATTTTTATCACAGAAGAAAACGTTTTGGATGTGATTGAAAACCACAACTGTGAGGCAATAATTTTAAAACCTGCAGCCACTGAAACCTATATTGAAATAGCCATGCTCTCAGAAACAGTTCACTTTCTTAAAAACTCAATGGCAAAGAAACTAGATAAACAAAGATTTCGAGGTATGCTTTGGTTTGATATGTCACTTCTTCCTGAGCTTGTTCACTGCCAAGAAAAAATGGCTTCTTTCTCATTTCTTAAAGATAACTCAACAGATCATCTTTGGAAAGTGATAGAGACTGCTATTTCTGAACTTAAGAAAGATTTGGATATTACCTACAAATATAATGAAGCTGTTAATTGCTCATATGCTCTTCATTTGTTCTCAAGAGAACTTGAAGAACTTTCAGAAATTAAGAAACTTCTAAAGAAGTCTAAGTATTCCATTTCCACATATATTGACTTTGTGCCATGTATAGCATCTATAAATTATGGAAGCACTATGACACAGTTAGAATACAACTACAATCAGTTTTCTACACTGCTCAAAAATTTATTGGCTGCCTCACGGAAAGATTTAGGAAAAATGGCCCATACTGTGAAAGTCATGAAAACTATTGAACATATGAAGATAATATGTGCGAAGAATGCTGAATTAACCCTTTCCTTCATCCTGTGCCAAATGCTGCATAACAGAGAGAACACTTTCCAAGTAAAGAGAGACGAAAAAATGAATGTTCATGTAAAACCTAGGAGGAATATCAACAAATCCAGTACTTGTATGACGGTACCCTCAATTTCAGAGCGCGTGATAAAAAATGTTTCAAATTCTTCTAGAAAACGACGTATCACTGTAGACAAATGTCAAGACTCTCCGGAACAAGACAAAAACACTACTGTTTCCAGTTGTAAAAAACAAAAGGTAACAAACATTTTAAAACAAAATACGTAGTTTTGAGAACAAGTCTAGTCTTTAAGCAAATTAGTTAGCCAAATTGTAAAAATTGATCATGGTTTACATATTGCCTTGCAGAATGAATTTACTAAAGCATTGGATTCAATAATTTATATTATCTATAAAATATAAATGATTTGTGTATATGAGACCTTGCAAATGTCCTTTAAATGTACAGATTATTTAACTTAGAAAAAACATTTCTTGGAATTACGTTAATTTTAATTGCTTCTTCAGGGGAAGTCCAACATCATGCATGTGAGTTAAGTGAATGACCAAGTATTTATTGAGTAGCTTTTATATAACAAGCCTACATGGTTAATGTAGTGAATATTAAAAACTGCCTAAGAGAGCCTGTGTTTTTTACCATTATCCACATGGAGAAATAGGACAGATATTTTTAAATAGATTATTTTGAAGGTGTTAGAAGTCCTGCATAAACATATTTCATGTGACAAATTTTATACAGAATTTTTTATGTTCTTGGTACTGTTGTAATATTAATACAAATGTGTATTAACTCTTTATTATTCACAAAAGCCTTATGATATAGGCACTGTTATTTTCTTTCTTATAGTTAAGGAAACTGAGCCCTCACTAGTATGGCTGAATTGATCAGGTGTCATCTGGCAAAGCGAAAGGTCTCCAATTCAATTCCCAGTTGGGGCATACGCCAGGGTTGCAGGGTCAGTTCTGGTCTGGGCGCGTACAAGGTGCAACTAATAGATGTTTCCTTCCTTTCTTTCTTCCTCCCTTCCCTTCTCTCTAAATATAAATAAAATCTTTAATTTAAAAAAGGTAAGGAAACTGAGACATAGAAGGTTAAATAGCTTTCCTGATGTCACAGGGTTGTTATTAAATGTGAGAGCCCAGATGCAAAGCCAGGCAGTCTCTGCTAACAGGTGCCTCTGTTGTGCTCTCAGAGGCTTCTCTTAGAAATTTTCAAGAATTTCTGAGTTCAGAAGTGGTGAAAAACCAATATGCAAAATGAAAAGTAGGATTTTTTTTCTCAGCTTACTCTAACTGTATTCATCAGCTGTAGAGACTAGGAAACTAATCATTAGGTATTACATTGTGTTTCTAGGAAAATGCATAATAAACAACCACTTTATAAACATACTTCCAAAACACAAGAACACAAGTTGTGTATTTCACATTGGGTAAAAAGAGGGTGATACTGAAAAGGTGTTGTAAGTATTGAGAAGAACAATAACAACAAAAAAAAAGGTGGAAGGTATATGTGTTGATTTCATGGAATAACACACAGCCTTGTCTTAAGGTAAAAAATGTTGCCAGATGATTGTAAAAATGAAGAAGGTATCTTAATTTGGAAAGTAACATGAGCAAAGACTCAATGCTTAATGACCTTTCTTGAGAAATAAGTTTAAAAGTAAGCCTGGAACAAAAAATTTAACTTAGTGGACAAGCTACAGATGGAGATTGTTTCAGATTATGAAATGTCCTAAGGAATTTGAATTTCATTCTCTAAATGTTGAAGGATAGTATCCTGTGAAACATGGATTTTCAGTAATTTAAAGATAGAGACTCTGAGTATAGTTAGAAGTAGTAAGTCATCCAGGGCTTAGAAAAGGGTGCTGTTTTACAGAATAAGAAAGGAAAATCTATGTTTGACAGATATTACTTACAGTGGGGCTCAGTGACTAGATTACTAAAAAGTATAAAAGAGGGGGCACAGTGGTAAAATGGACTCCAAGATTTGTTATAAAATATGAGAATAATAATTTTGCAAATTTCTTTTAAGTGTCTCCAAACATTAATGAAATATGGGAAGTCTGGCAGAGTCACTGCTTTTTGAAGGAGAGGATCATTAATGAATGTAGTGTTAGTGCATTTTAGATGACGACAGAACTAGTTATTGCAAATATCTGCTATTAAGATAATAAATAGTTATACTATATTTTAAACCATCACCAATGCAGCTTTACTTTGTATCTTTTAAACTTAGGTTAACGAAAAAGGAGTCACAAAAATCAACAGAGAAAAGGCAGTGTTCAAGCATCCAAGGTAGGAGTTGTTGCTGTCTGCCGTATCTGAAGAAAAACTAAACAAAACTGAGCACATACTAAGGAGAAAGACTAAACCATTTATTTATGTATACCTGTGCTGGATCATACATGTCATTTAGGGGACAAGAGTAATCTAAAGAGGAAGGAGGTTGTTTGAGATTATGCAGTTTATTGAGTAAGACCTAATGATAATGAACTTTATTCTGTAAGTATTGAAGGATAGTGTCCTGTGAAATGTATTTTTAAAAAGATGCAAAGGGAAAAGAGATTCTGAGTACAGTTAGAAGTTGTAAGTCAGCCAGGACTTAGAAGAGTAACATTTTAATAATAAAAGAGTAAAAGTCATATTTGACAGACATTACTTAAAGAACTGATGGTGCTTAGTGATGAATTTTACTAAAAATGGCTTAAAAGAATAGGACAAGTGATTAGATTTTTTTAAACTTGTGAACTTTAGAGACCATCACATTTCAAAATGGGCTAAAAAGATATAAATTGCCAACTTAATATTACTAAGTGGGAGCTTAGTCATAGACACACATAAACACACTAGTGTTTCATTAAACGATGTTTAACACTATAATATACACAGGTCGTGATTTCAAAAGAAAGCGTTAACTCTTTAAACTGAATTATTTTTAGGAAAATCTCACTATATTGTTGATATTTTTCTTACTTGGACATGAATGCCGCCACTGGACTTGTTGACCATCACTTGTCTTACTCAGCTCGCTAAGATTTTCAGTTTATGATAAGTTTCATTTTCTTTCATCTTTTCATTTTATAGAGGAAAATAATATAAAATACAAAAACTACACCCTCATTTATGTTTTACTTGGTTTTACTCCTTTAAATGCAGCATTTTATTTCCTGGCACATATAACTTTGAATGGTTATGTAGTGGTATAAAAAATAATAGGCTGGTAGAAGAACAACATACAAACAAGTTCTATAATCATCTTGGTTTGGGTAACTAAGTATAGGTGGTATTTGCCACTCAAAGAAGCAAATTTGGTTTCACCCAGCAGAAAAATTAATAATAAGGTTAATAAAGGGTGTTATCTTCATGGAAGAATATCCTCTGAGAAAATGCATAGAAGGACAGACGACACAGGCAGGTGTCAGTCAGGTGGGGCATCACTGAACCATCATTGGAAGTGTGATAAAGTCAAAATTGTACTTTCTGGAAACTGTGTCAAAGTGTTATATGGTGTTAGATGGCAATCTAGTTGTCATTAAAGTGCTTCTGAGGGAAACTGGATTAAGTAAAATGTGGAACTTTTAATTTCGCAAGTGGAAAATACAAATTCAAGGCCTAAGATTAATTTCGCTTGACTGTAGAGGAGGAGTTACTTTTTCTTTTCAGCATGTTCTTTTCCAGATGTAATTAAAAGAATTTGATGAGACACCAAAAGATACATTTACCTTGGGGACCTGTATTAAGTGTTTCGTTCTGTACATTCCCATAATGGATGCTTCCTTCAGCCTTCTTGAAACTGTCCGCATTTATGTAGGAATGACAGGAATATTAAATTAGCAAGGAATTTTGGAGGTTTGCTTCTTCTGCTCTCGACTTTGAACAGACAAAACATCTTAGTTGTTGATGATAACAGAAGACCTTGGAGGGGCAGGGCATGTTCGGTAGTTTACCAGTTAGATGTGTAGCCATGTGTTAAGTAAAGAATCTTGTCAGTGGGTTGGAGGCATATGAACTAGAATCTACACTAAAAGAATCGAATGATGATGCTTTTCTATTTCTAAAGGTCTCTATCAGGAAATATCCAAAGCATAAAATAAGTTTTTACAAGATTGGAAGCTCTGTATATATTTAAAATATATATTTGAAATGTGGAGTATACCACCTTCTGCAGGAAAAGTATCTAGATTCAAACCAAGGTAGTAAAGCTGGGGAAATATGTTACTTGTACACAGCCAACAGAGAGAGAAGTGCTAATCTTAAGAACTCTTTTCTTGAATAAAAATTTCAAATATATTTACATTAAAATTTTGCAACTATATATTTAAAATGGCTTTTATTGCATATTACACTTAATAGGACCACAAGATCTCATCCTGAAAATGAAAGCGAAATAGGACCAAGTTCATCTGGCAATCTGAAAAGAAACTATGGATCTCCAAAAAAGGTTGAAATGCAAAGATCACTGCCTGTCTCACCTTTACCTTTAAAGAACCTAAAAGACACTTGCGTGTTGAAGTCAGAGGGAAAAATTGATTTAACCAATATTTCATCTAATACTTCAGAAGAATTCACTGGACATCAGGAAAAGGTAAATAGCATGAAGAAAAGAAATGTGAATTTTAGTACTGCTGAAACAAAAAGTGATAAGAAAGATTGTTCTTCTTTTGCATTTTGTGACCAAAAAAGTGTACATGGAACCTTTTCAAAAGACCATGAAACACCTTCACAGAAGAAACTTCTTAACAATTCCCCAGATCCCTCAGACATAAAATCAGGAACTGATGCTACTTTTCTGTCTAATGCATTAGTGCCCTCAAAGCCTATTTTCTGTCTTGTGAGTGATATCCATGCCAATTTAGAAATGAATGGCACTGTCTTTGAACTTCAAGATAATGAAATAGTAAACTCATCTGTTAAAAATTCTACAGGCACTAAATCTCCAGAACCCATATTTATCCAGAACAAAATACCTCTTCAACAAATAAGTGAAACACAACCTGCAAAAACTGAGTCAAAAGAAAAATATGTGAAGGATACATTGAATCCCAGCACTGTACCTGTTGAAACATCTGAGAACATGACCCTTAATGTCAATCAAACAGCAGAACAAAAGAATAATAAAAATTCTTCTTCTGAACAAAAGAAGAATAAAAATTCTAAACTCCTAACTCATAATGCTGCCACACATTGGAATGAGCTTCCACAGGCTGCATGTACCCCAATATATAATTCTTCTGAACACTCATTTGGAACACTCTCTCCTTCCTGTGCTTGGTATGTTTATCATTACAGCAGTAGCAATGGCAGTTTCATTACCCAGACTTACCAAGGCATAACATCATTTGAAGTACAGCCACCTTCTGAGATCTTGACTGCAGTTCCAAGCACTGTCCAAAATGTACATTCTAATCTTTTACTCTCTCAATATTTTGGTTACTTCCCTGGGGAGCCACGAGCATATGGCCTTATGCCAGCAAATAGGTATTTTCCATCTCAGATGCCTGTTTCTTCCAATGTTCAGCAGCCAGCTTTTTCCCAGTGTGCTTCCTATCAGCTGCTTCCACAAGCTGCATACCCTTACCCTCCTGATTTAGGTGTGCTTCCACAAGTTCTTTGGACTTATGGTGAGTTCCACAAGTCTTAATGCTTGCTTGCATTGAGTTTTTACTTTCATATTCATATATTTATGTAAATAGAATTTATAAGTGATGATACATAACAGTCATATTTCTGTGCAGATATGTAGACTTGTTCAAATATTAGGTAGAGTTAAATTATGTTGTCAGGTATGTTGTTAAAGAAGGGGAAAAAAGAATTCTTATCACTACTGTGTTCAACAAAACTCAATTTCAGGAATCATTAAGAAAATTATAATTCGTACCATGAAATATACTTTGACAATTAAGGGGTTTATTAAAGTTTTTAATGACAGTTTTTAAAACTATGTCATATAAATTTACCTATGTAATCAAAGAAATGCATAGAAATACTGAATTGAAGTACACCAACATTTCAACCTGTCTGCCTCTGAGTGATAAAGTTTGGGGTACGTAGGAAGTGTTTTTCTGTATTTTTCTACTGGGAACATATACATTTTTTAATAAATGGAGAAAAATAGAGTTAAAAATAACAAGTGGAAAAAGAAGCTTCAATCAGATAAAGCAGTTACTGTTCTTCTGTATTTTAATATACCACCTTGGCAGAAGTGAAAATGGAGTTAAGATGTGTTGATAGAACAACTTGGTAGTTTGCCACTGGAACTTGAAAATTTTTTCCTTGAACATAAATTCTATTTGTAAAATATAATGATTATAGTATAGATTTTTAAATTAAATTGAAATGTATATTTACCAGTTAAAGCATAATTTTAAAGCAGTTATTAATTCTGCAGAAACTATTCACTAACATCCAAGCATTCTACCATTAGAAATAAAATATACTGTCAATGAAGTTAATCTCTTCATGTCTTAACCAGAGAAATGTAGGAGAATTTCTTTTAAATTCAAGGATTGTGTCTCAGTCCTGCACTTTCTTACAAATTATTAAGTAGAAAAATTAATTGAATTCAGCAGCCTATTAACATAGATCTATTTCTAAGGAAAAAGCCTAATCAGGACGGCATAGGGAATATTGTCAATATCATATTAACTGTGTATAGTAACAGATGGTTACTAGACTCACTGTGATCACTTCCTGAGGTATATAAATTTATAAATACTATATTGTACACCTGAAACTAATACTGTATTGTATGTCAACTATAATTTAAAAATGAATTTTAAAAGAGAAAAAAGGAATAACCCCTGACCTAAAAGAGCTTCACAAACAAGGAAGGGGAAAAAAAAAAAGAAATTTGTCACAGTGGCACCTTTGCATTGGAGCTGACACTGGCATCTAACACCTATAGGATAAAATTCAAATTAGGTTGGAATGCAGGGCCCTTCACAATCCTGTGTATATAGCCTCCTTTCCCACCGCTTTCACTTCTGTACGCAAGCCACATTGAATTTGGAACTGTTCTCCCACAGTACTTTTTGTGTGCACTTCTCAACATGATAAGGCATCTGAATGTTGTGTGATGTTGCAGTTATCTGTGTATCTTTCCTTCCTTCTCTGCCCCACCAAATGAATTTAAACAGGACTGGGAATTTTTCACCAAAAAAAATCTGGAAAAAACTCTAAAGGAAGGTCTGGGGAGTATATAATCCTTTTTGGTTAATCTGATACATTACTGCTGCTGCTCCATGTGCTATAATGATGAATACACCAAGCATAGATGTGGCAAACCTATGAATTAAAGCAGACATCTTGAATGTAACTGTTTTCATAAAGATTCTTGTAGTTTGAACTTTCTAGTGTTCTTAATAGTGTTCTTAGCCCTGGCTGCTGTGGCTCAGTGTTTGAGTGCTGGCCTTCAAATCAGAGGGTAGCTGGTTTGACTCCCAGTTTAGGACACATGCTTGGGTTGTGGGCCAGGTCCCCCAGTAGGGGGCACACGAGAGGCAACCACACACTGACGTTTCTCTCCCTCTCTTCCTCCCTTCCCCTTTGTGTAAAAATAAATAAATAAAATCTTTTTTAAAATAATGTTCTTAAATTGTTGTGATGCTAAAAAGGATATCTCGAATCAAATTAAAATTTTTAATTGTTACCTCTTTGGTTATATTAGTTGAGTGAAAATAAAAGGAGAAAAAAAAGGAGAAATGATTATTTATTATAGTATCCAAAAATGACTCTAAAAAAATTAGGAGGCAATATAAGTACATCATTTAGTTTTCATGAGTGCAAATAATCTGTGGAGATTACCTCACATACTTACAGGAACTATATTCTTGGTGTGAAAATCCCTGTGACTACCTGCTGGGTGGGTCATGATGCTCCTGCTCAACACCATAAATGGAACTAAAGGAAGGGACTGAGTGAGCCCTGTGTTCCAGACACATTGTGTCCTTGATTCCATTTATTTCTCATAAGATGCCCGAGAGAGATTAGAAACCATTGTTCTTTTGCAGATGAAGAAACTTCTTAGGGAAGCTTAAATCACTTTCTCAGGATCCCATGGCAAGTGAAGGGCAGATGTGTGATTAAAACTTTGATCTCTTTGGCTTTAACTTAACTCAGGCCTCTCCTCTCCACTGTACTATTATGTGCCATTAGTTTGCGTCTTTAACTTTCTCAAATCTTTGTGTTTTGTTTTTTTCTTCCAGTTCCATGGCAACATCAAGAGCTCTTTCATCTAGGACGGTGAAACAGTTTTCTGTCCACTGAAATAAAGGAGAGATTTACAAGTTTTTTCAAGTATTTTTACTTGTATACTTTTATGTTAACATTTTAAATACATGTAAGTGTGGTAGGAAATATAAATCATATAACATTTTATACAGTTTTTAACTGCAACAAAGCATATCATATAATGCAGTGGGAAATCAGTTTCTGACATCTAAAATACCATAAGTATTCCCATGCACTTATTTTAGTGAACTCGGAACTAGGCTATTTTCAGTATCCACCTAGCCATTGGAAACATGATTTTTTGAAATTTGTTTTTGAAATGTTCTTATCACAGCTATTACAGTTATATATTTTCTTTGAGATTATTCTAATAGAATGAGGAGAGTTAAATGTGACATTTACTGTGATTAAGGTTAAGCAAAAGTACTAAAATCTTAAGAATTTGTCTCTGATGTTTTTGGTACATTGTTTATGATAGTGTTATACCATTTGACTTAGATTAAAATAGGATTCTTTTTACTTGTATTGGTTGTCAGGACAATAATTTTATAATTCTTGATATTTTATTTATGTAGTTTACAATTTTACTATGTCCAGCATGGCAAATTGCTTTAAATCAATATTTTCTGATTTTTATTTATAAAATTATATTGTAATAGTTTTTACATATTTTCAGTGTTGTTGAGTAGAAATTTTTAAAATATTTGTTTGAAGCAGTTTTATTTCATTATATTGAAATTAAAGCACATTTCACATCTTTTTTATAACAGCCTTTTCTACAATATTATCTTTTGTATTTGTATTTCATAATTTAAACAGTTTTTGATGATTTTGTGGCAAATAATATGGAACAATGTCTTTAGCTTATGCTACTAGTTTTGTGTTAGTTATTTAAATAATGTAGCATAAATACAAGTTTTTAGTGCTGGGGTCACAATTTTTTTTTCCTTTTCAATAATGCACAAAAGTAAAAAATGCCTTAATGATAACCATTGTAGAACAACAGGGTATAGTGTATAACTGTGATCTTCAGAAACCTCTCTGACCACCAACAGCTATTCCTGTTTGCTGTGAGATTTCAGTCAAACTGATTCCTCACAACTAGATAGCATTTTCTCATGTGCTAGCAGGCCCTAAAATGTGGTAATAAATTTGCACAGATAGCTAACTTTCATTGTTCTCTCCAACTTTTTTAAGTTAGCAAACTGTTATCTACCACAGGTCTCCAAACAGAGAGTAATTCAGCTATATCTACTGTAGAGTGAATTTTGAATTTAGAAAGCACTAATAACCCCCAGGATAAGTTTCTTTAGCCACATTAACTGAACGGCATAGAATTCAGAATACTTAGGGTTCTTCTCTAACAAACAGATCTTTAAAAGAGAAAGGTCAAGCAAAGAACTGCAATCAAAAGAAAGGAATTTGAAAAAATGCTATAGAACTAAAGCAATATCAAGATCAAGATCACATATATTTTTGTCCATATAGTTGTTTTATTTGAAAATAGTGTGTAAAAATCAAAACACTTCAACAGGTATTAAAGCAATAATCTTAACTGTTATTCAAAAAATGACATTGCCTCAGCCATTTGATTTGTGTTTGGTTATAAAAATATGTTACAAATTTATTAAAAAATGTTTCTTTTAGGTAAACCAAAAGTTAAATATTCTAATTAAAGATGCTTTCTTTAAACTACTCTCAGATTCTGTTGATACTGATACTGTCTTCATGGTATTTTTATTTCATAAGTTTGAATTTCTTCCAAAAAATGAAAACAATCTTATCTGAATATTCAGTTATACTTAGTAATCTGTACTTTGAAATGGACCGTGAAAAAATGTAGTATTTTCCTCCTCGAGCACGTGTCTGGTTCTAAAAATAAGAATAGAAGAAATTTAAAATTGAACTAGCATTATACACCAAAAATCCCTGGTTGGTTGTAAATATTATTGTTTTGGAACTTGAAGAAGAATTATCTGAAGAAACTGAATTCCAGGATTTATCTGGTTTGGGGGTGGGGGGAGGTTCCTTTTGTGTATCTTGAACAATGAGTAAATATGTGGATGGCCCTAGGTTTAGATATAGCCATTACAGGAACACCAACCCAACCCACAGAGACCTGACTTAGAGACTAAATAAACTGCTGGAGCCCCCCCTCCACTCCACCTGCTTTTGCTTTCATTGCCTCCTCCTTTCCCCTCATGCTCACAAACTTCATTACTGCCTTCAGTTTCATAGGACAAAACAAAGTCTCTGCCTGGTGCAGTTCTCATTCTAGTCAACAGAGACATAATAAGCAGGTAAATAATTCATTTCACACCATAAGTGATATGTGAAAAACAAAGTAGTGGAATAAATTCACAACTGTGAACAACTGAGTCTAAAAAAACAATCTAAGCAAACTAGAACAGGAACAGAATCATAGGTATGGAGATCATTTGAAGTGTTATCAGCTGAGGGGGGGGAGGGCGAATGGGGGAAAAGGTACAGGGATTAAAAAAGCATAAAAATTGGTAGGTACAAAATAGACAGAGGGATGTTAATAGTAGTACAGGAAATGGAAAAGCCAAAGAAGTTTGATGCACAACCCATTGGACATGAACTGCTGGGGACGGGGGTACATTTCTGTAAGGAAGGGGATATCAGGCAGAGGGGGCCTAAGGGGGAAAAATTGGGACAACTGTAATAGCATAATCAATAAAATACACTTTAAAGAAAGAATGGGTGATACATAAGCTGAGGTGTTCCTGGAAGGTCTCTTTGAGGAGGTAATCAACCTAATTTTCATATTCTTATATTTTGATTATATTACTCTACCTTCCATTCATATGTATAACATAAAAATGTCTCTAAAACTTGAGTTCTGAATCTAGCCAAAAATATAAGGCTATGCCCTCACTTTCCCAATGACGATTCCCCAAATAAAAGGTTTTTAGTAAAAAATATATAAGCTTTTAGAGATACATGTGAAAGTTTTAAATGTCAATTGTATGTTACACTAAAATACTTCTTAAATTTTAAGTTGTAGAACAGTTTCCGTGTCCTCTCATACATCTTTGACACCAACATTTGTCATCATTACGTCCTTTCTGAGCCTTCTGACAGAGTTTACCAAAGCATATCATATCAACTTCTTAGTTGTTTGAGGTACATACTTGTAAAGTCTGAACACACATTCAGAATTACTTTTGATTTTAAGTCTTCCAAAGAGAATAAGACTCCATGTCCTTTTCAGTGGGGGTAACTTTAAGTGGGGGGGAAAAAATTTGTATTCAGGCATATTAAATCTTTTTTATGGGCTTAGCTTGATTTTAATTCATATAATATTAATATTTTCTGAGTACATGATAAGCCCCCAATTCATGCAATTTGAAAAACAGATTGTGGAGGAAAAAATATTTTTATGAGACAGTTTTAAATTTGTTCTAATAAGTGCAATTCTAAGAGCAATGACGGCAGATACAGCTGCTAATGAAAAGAAACTGAGAAGGTAAGGGGTTGATTAGTAATGCAGTGTGGAAATAAGATTTAAAAGAATTCAATAGAGATTAAGACAGGAACATTTTGTAAGGATATAAATCCTTTTTATTTCTTGGGATGTAAGCTCTACTGTCCCCTTTGTTGTTATCTTATTTCTGAATCTTTACTGAATCATTACAGAATCCCTCTGGTATTTGTTAGAAGTCTCCTTTGAACTACCCTGTGGAACAGTTTGTCTCAAATTACACTGCATTCCAATTTGTCATCACAGGAAACTGCATTTATCTTAGGATTTGTAACTCCTTTTATTTTATAGTCTGTTTTTTTATTTGGTAAGAATAATTTAGGTCTATGACAGAGTCATTTCTCTCTACAAAATGTTAGAATTTGTTTTGAGAAAGGCAGTCTAGTCAATTGGTTACCGTTTGATTAAAGATTGTATTTACATTCAGTCAGCAATTATTGAACATCTGACTTGTGCTGAAAGTATGCTATTTTATTTATTTATGTGTGTGCACCAACTAATCTTGATACACCATGCCTGTAAAGGGAAGTATTTGCTTACTTTATAAATGCACTCATTCAGAAGGCTCTTTAAGATATTTTTGCATAAGTCATTTTTGTGAAGATCAGTTAATAGTTTCCAGTATTGTTTGTTTGAAAAGAATATAAGATCCGTCTTAAATCTCTCTCCTTTGATGTGTTACCTTTTTTAATTCCAAACAACTTGTGTACCTGATATATAATCCCTTCTTTTAAAATTAGAATGTGCAAAGAGCAGTAAAGTAGTTTGAGATTTTGGCATGTTTGGTTAACAAACATGCGTGTTTGCATATTTGATTTGAATTGCTCTATGAGGTGGGACCCAAAAAAAACCCAGAATTTATTTATAAAAAATTGTGTATCCTTACATGTTTAGACTTCAGTCACCTTTAAAGTACTCTCTATTTGATGCGTACTTACCGAGACATTTTTTCCACTGCTCTAGACAGTTTTGAACAGTCGACTCTGATGCCTTTTAGTGCATCTGACCATTTTTTTTATTTCACCTTTTCCGCATGAGCAAAACGTTTCCCTTTGAGGACTTTTTTCATTCGGGGAAGCAAAAAAAAGTCACACCAGTAGGGCACAGGGGTCATGCTGCTTTTGGTCAGAAACTGTTGAGCAGTGCTCACTTTAGCAGCACATACACTAAAATTGGAAAGATACAGGGAAGAGTAGCATGGACCCTGTGCAAGGATGCCACGCAAATCGTGAAGTGTTCCATATTTTTGTGTGGTGATTGCTAGGGGAGGGGGGTAAAAGGGGACTACGTGGTAATGGGAAAAATATAACAAAGATTATATTTTTATGAAAAACTGCTGGACAGCACAGTGTGGGTGGGTGCACGCATAAATCACCCATCATGAAATAGGCAAATGCATTGAAAGAGTCTTTGAAAAAAATTTCACTGAAGCCAAATGCAGCCTCTCACACCACCACCAGCCGGTACACTGGTAAGATGGGCTCCTAGAATGCTCACCTACTGTGGGAAGCCTGTACTACAAATGGCCTACCCTCCTGAAGATAATTCTAGGGTTTTTTGGGTACCCCCTCACATGTGCATACAAATTTTTCTAGTTCTTTGGCTAAGTTTATTTTTTGCATTCATTTTATTTTACTTTTTTATTATATTTTTCCATTACCATATACTATATGGTATACCCACCATCCAACACAGTCATTATACTGTTGTCCATGTCCATGAGTCTTTTTTTGCATTTCCTCAATCCCTCCACCCCAACCTCCCCACATCCCTTAGCTGTCATCCTGCTCTTGGCTATGATTATTTTAGTTACGTTAAGAAGTGCATGTGTTTTTCATATTGGGAGTTAGCTAAATTAAATCACTCATGACTCCTAATCCACTGATTCCCAATCAAGGTGTTTTTGATACCATGCCTGACTATTAACATCACTTTCCTCAAAATGGACTCTGTCTCTACGGTGTCTCTTCAAGGACTATCCTGAAGCTTATTCTGTTCTGTATCACCTATGAGAGGCATGCTCTCTCTCTTCCATTCCTCCTCATTATTTTGAGAACTATCCCAAGACCATTAACTTCTGTGACAGTTTCCTACAACCACACCCTTAACCTTTCTTACACTCAACTATACCAAAGTAAAAGAGTATTTCAAAATACGCCATGTATTGCATATGAGCACATAGAACCTGCTGAGCCAGCTATGTTACCGTTGTGTTCTTCCAATAAATTTTCAGGGCAAAACATTAGAACAGACTGAAACTAATTTTCTTACCCTGCTTTCTAGGTTCTTGACCAGAAACATGCAGTAACAAAGTTTTTCCTCTGTAATCTTGATGGTTCTCATTCAAAGAGTAAAGTAGAAATAACCTATGAGCGAATAAAGACCTCAAGAGGGTTTCTTTTTGACAGAGTACAAAAATCCAAAAATGATTAGAAATTAGGAGTGATCATCATCCGTTTGTTTTTATAGAGACCATTAAAATCCATTGATCTATTCCATTCAATGTAAAGACACTACCCAGTTATGCACAAGTGTGTTTGAGCACCTTCTGTTGCCGTACTCGGCAGTATGATGGACATTTGAGACTGAAAAAACCCATGAGGCATTTCTGGCTACGAAGGAGTTTATATTCTGTGTGGAGTGAGAGAGTATGCAAAAAACCAACCATTAAAGTGAAGTAAATAGTGTGATAGATTCTGTGCTTGGTGTTATGTTATAGGTCTTAAGAAGAAAATCTTCAGGGGAATTTCAAGGGAAAAGGGGAAGGGTATACAGGAACAAGTATAAAGGACACATGGACAAAAACGGGGGGGCGTGGAAATGGGAGGGAGGTGGGGAGGGGTGGGTGGGTGGGCTGGGATGGGAGTAAAGGACAGAAAACTGTACTCGAACAATGATTAAAATAAAATTTTAAAAATACATTTTCCTCTTAAATCCTGCTGGATTTAGGAATACTTAGAAGAGTAAGACAACCCTAAGTCAAGTGTTGAACAATCTGAGTTACACATGGTCAAAAGGTGAGAGTAAGGTCTTTAGGTGGAAGAGACACATGAATATATTATACCTTCAAACATTCCACTGACACTATGTATGGGTGAATGTATTATGGGAAAGTATAATTCCATCTTCCATGGAATGATTTAAGTTGATAAAGAAAAATATCTTTCGTATTCTTGACAAGATATCAATCTTAGTACTTGGCACTGGATTTTCTTTTGGCTCAACTCTGGGTTTGCCACAGAAGTGAAAAGAAGTCCAGTCATCTGTCAGCATTCACGGGGAACTGGTTCCAGGATCCCCCATGGATACCAACATCCACAGATGCTCAAGTCCTTTATATAAAATGTTGACTTTGCATGTAACCTATGCACATCTTCCCCATACTTTAAATCATCTCTGGATCATTTTACTATAATACCTAATAAAATGTGCCCTGGCTGGTGTGGCTCCGTGGATTGAGTGCTGGCCCAAGAACTAAAAGGTCACCTGTTTGATTCCCAGTCTGGGCACATGCCTGGGTTTTGGGCCAGGTCTCCAGTTGGGGGAATGTGAGAGGCAACTAATCAGTGTGTCTCTCATACATTAATGTTTTCTACCTTTCTCCCTCCCTTCCCCTTTCTCTAAAAATAAAGTCTTTTGAAAAAAAAAATAGCCTAATGCAATGTAAATGCTATGTCAGTAGCTGTTAACAATGAGTTGTTTAGCGAATGATGACAAGAAAAAAGTCTGTACATGTTCAGTACAGACACAAACATCCTAGGCCTAAGTACATGCTAGCAAAAACTTTTTTTTTTCCCAAATGTACTTTTAACACTGATTTGGTAAATGATTTGTTTCTGAAAGTTTATTTTTTTTCCATTACCATTTAATCTGCTTACACCCCCTACCCCCTCTCAATCACCACACTATTGTCTGTGTCCATGGGTCCTTTTCCCTTTTGCTCAACCCCTCCACCCCCTAGCCTCCCCCACCTTAGCTGTCATCCTGCTCTCTGTGAGTCTGTGTCTATTTTGCTTGTTAGTTCAGTTTGTTCATTAGATTCCACATCAAAGTGAAATCATATAGTATTTGTCTTTGACTGACTTATTTCACTTAGCAAAATGCTCTCCAGGTCCGTCCATACTGTCGCAAAGGGTAAAATTTTCTTCTTTATGGCCAAGTAGTCGTCCATTGTGCAAATGTCCTTTGGTGGTTTTATCCACTCCCCTACTGATGAACATTTGGGCTGCTACCAAATCTTGGTGATTGTAAATAACATTGTAATGAACACAGGAGTGCTTATGTTGTTTTGAATTAGTGTTTTGGGTTCCTTTGGATATATTCTCAGAAGTGAGATCACACTACCTATTATGACACTATAAGACCATAGTAATCAAAACAGCACGGTACTGGCATAGAAACAGAAACAGATCAATGGGACAGAATAGAGCCCAGAAATAAAATCACACCTTCATAGTCAATATTTAACGGGAAGCAAGCACATACATTGGGCTAAAAATAGTTTATTCAGTAAATAGTGTTGGGAAAATTGAACAGATGCAGAAAAATGAAATGACCATCTTCTTACACCACACACAAGAATAAATTCACAATGGATAAAAACATGTTAGATGCAAAACCATAAAAATCATAGAAGAAAACATAGGCAGCAAAATCTTGGACATTGCTCATAGCAATATCTTATTGGATATATCTCCCCAGACAAGGGAACCAAAAGAAAAAGTAAACAAATGGGGCCGCATCAAACTAAAAAGTTTTTGCACAGCAAAGGAAAACAACAAAAAGCCAACCCATGGAATGGGAGATATATTCACTGATACATCTGATAAGGGGTTAATATCCAAAATTTATAAAGAATTTACAAAACTCAACAAAAACACTACCCAACTAAAAAAATAGGCAAAGGACTTGAATAGATTGTTTTCTAAAGAGGGCATACAGATGGCCAGTAGACATGAAAAGATGCTCAACGTCACTAGCCATGAGAGAGATGCAAGTTAAAACCACAATGTGATATCTCACACCTGTCAAAATGGCTACATCTATAAGTGCTGGCAAGGATGTGGAGCAAAGAGAACCCTTTTGCACTGTTGGTGGGAATGCAGACTGGTGCAGCCACTGTGGAAAGCAGGGTGGAGTTACCTCAAAAAATTAAAAATGGATCTGCTTTTGACCAAATAGTTTCAATTGTTGGTTGGATCCACGGATGTGGAATCTACAGAGAGCCAATTCTATGGGCACATTCCACTGAACATATTCCTGATGAAACATTTTTATTTCTTTCTGGTGAAATATACGTAACAAAATCTACCATCTTAACTATTTTAAGTGCACAGTTCAGGTGCATTAAGCATGGTCACACTATCGTGCCACCATTGCCCACAACTTCTACATTTTGCAAAATGAAACTCTGAATCCACTAAACAACCTCCTTTTCCCACTGCCCCCAGTCCCTAGCACCTACCATTCTATTTTCTGTCTCCATGATTTTGACTACTGTACATGCCACATAAGTGAAGTAATACAGTATTTTTTTATATATATCTGGCTTATTTCATTTAGAATAATAGCCTCAAGTTTCATCCATGTTGTAGCATTCCTTTATAAGTCTTAATACCACGTTGTGTGTATATATCAACCACATTTTGTTTATCCAGTCGTCCCTTGATGGACACTTGGCTTGCTTCCACCTCTTGAATAATGCTGCTGTGAATACTGGTGCAAAAGTATCTTTTCAAGACCTTGTTTTCAATTCTTTTGGATGCGTGAGAAATACATCCAAAGGCGATATTGCTGAATTATATAATTCCATTTTTTTGAGGAACTACCATACTATTTCCCACAGCAGTTCCACTATTTTACATTCCCAAAAACAGTGCTCAAGGGTTCCACTGGCTCCACATCCTCAACAACACTGGTTACTGCTTTTTGCAAACAGTAGGCATTCTGACATCTGAGATATATCACTGTGGTTTGGATTTTCATTTCTCTAATGATTCTTGACTTTTAAACCCCAAAGTTCATATAATATATATCCCTTTATATATTTTAAGTCACTTCAGTATCAAAAAAAATATTTATGTCCCCCAAACTTGATGTAACATTTTCACAACATGATGTATAGGAGGTCTTGTTACTTTCCAAATACATAGAACGTTACAATCACAGACATTTTTTAAAGTGTCCTGAGTGTCAAAAACAGGTGTTTGATATCACAGCAAATACTCAGTGTGAACTCTCTCAGCTACTGCATGTGCTAAAGGCTTTTTTCCACATTCAGCCTTTCACGTGTAGCCCCTGGTTTTGCCTGCTATGTTATGAGTCCCATACCAGATGAGAACACTTTGAAGAAGGTCGTGGAGAAAGAAAACAAGACAGTGATTATGATAGGCAAGAGGATGATACTATACATGAAGGTACTATTTATTAAAACCATATTGTCTAGTGGTCTGAAAGCAATGATTTAAGCATTTTATATTCAAACATGATACCTTGTTATACATGGATAACTTACGTTTTTGTTACATTTTAGGAAATTGGTTGGAAATTTGGGGTTGGCATGTGCATTATAATTTTTCCTATTTAAAAATAATTGGGAAGTGGACTCCCGTTCCTGCAGAATGACTAGTTTTCAGGAAAGGGTTACTGATTTTTACTTCTATTTGGATCTGAAGACTTATTTTTGAAATAGTCACAAACTTACAAAAAATCTGGAAAAATTTTTACTCTGAACCATTTCAGAGTAAGTTGCTGAGTTGATGACATTACTCCTAAAAACATTAGTGTTTCCTACAAAGAAGGAAATTCTACATAACAATATAATCATCAAAATCAGGAAATTAACAGCAATATATTATTAACATCTAATCCTGGGACCCCGTATAATTTTCACCATTTGTCCCAATGGTCCTTGTAACAAAAGGATCCAAGGTAGAATTACATGTCATATTTCATTGCAAAACCCCTTTAGTCTGGAATATTCTATCTTTTCTTGACTTTTATACTTTGACATTTTTGAAAATTGTTAAGTGAATTTATACAGTGTTCCTTATTTCAGGTGTGTGAGGTTTCCTAATGATTGTGTCTTTGGCTGGGCCCCTTTATACAGTGAACAGATGTATGCCAAGAGCTAATAAAACTAAAATGCAGACCCCAGGGGTAGGAAATGATTTAAGACCCCAAAAGCACAAAAAGGAAGATAAAATGGATTTGACAACAAAAATTTCTATTCACCAAAAAAACCCCTAGGGATTAATATATAGAACATACTCCCTGAAATTAACAAAGAGAATATCGAGCATCCTGTGATTTTAATAGGCAAATCACAGAAAAGGAAGCCCAAATGGTCAACAAATGTATAATGAAATGTTCAAACTAACTAGGAAAGGGGTAATGAAAATTATAATGAAATACCACTTTACACTCTTCAGAACAACAAAATATCAGGTAATATCATTAGGAAAATGGATAAAACATAGTGAATTCATACAGTGAAATACATTAGAGCATTATAGAAAAAAACATCAGAAGCCCATGATACCAAAACTAGATTTAATACCTGATCTACTTGCAGATTCAACCTCTCCCAGAAATGGAGTCTGAATCAACCAGTGAGGTAATTCATTGCTGTGGATTCTCTCCCACTCCTATAGAAAGAAGAGACAATCTCCATTATTAAAACAAACAAACAAAAACTTCCCGCTCTCTTCCCTCAAAGAAAAGGTGTCCTGGACCCAAAATAATCCCTTTGTTAACAGCTCCCTTGCTCTATCTTCCTATAAAAATCTTCCATTTTGTGCAACCCCTCGAAGTGTCCTTCTAGTTTCCATATGGGATGTTGCCCAATTTATGAATTGCTTAATAAAGGCAATTAGATCTTCAAATTTACTTAGTTGAATTTTGTTTTTCAACAGAGGATAGTTAGAAACTACTTAGTTTAAAGTCAAATACTAGGACTTCTGGCCAAGACGGAGGCATAGGTAGATACATTTTGCCTCCTCGCACAACCAAAAGAAGGGCAACAACAAATTTAAAAACGAAAAACAACCAGAACTGCCAGAAAATTGAACTGTGTGGAAGTCTGATGATCAGGGAGTTAAAGAGCAAACATTCATCCAGACTTGGAGGAGGGGCAGAGACTGGCAGCTAGGTGGAGCAGACCGGGGCAGGTGGACCCATATTTGCATGTGGATAGACTGGGAGGAACAACTGGGGAACAAGACAGGCCATACAAACCAGGGTTCCAGTGAGGGGAAATAAAGGCTCAAAACCGCTGACTGAAAACACCTGTGGGGGTTGTGGTGGTGGGAGAAACTCCCAGCCTCACAGGAGAGTTTGTTGGAGAGACCCATAAGGTCCTAGAATGTACACAAACCCACCCACATGGGAATCAGCACCCAAAGGGCCCAATTTGCTTGTGGGTAGGGGAGGAAGTGACTGGAATCCAGCCCAGAGCTGAGCAAGTGGCATTGTTCCCTCTCAGACTCCTCCCTTCCATACAGCACCATGACACGGCCCCTTGGGTTGCCCTGCTCTGGCGAATACCTAAGGCTCCTTTCCTTAATACTAACAGGTGAGCTGAGACAAAGAAAATATGGCTCAAATGAAAGAAAAGATCAAAGCTCCAAAAATAGAACTAAGCAATGAAGAGATAGCCAATCTATGAGATGCAGAGTTCAAAACATTGGTAATCAGGATGCTCACAGAAATGGTTGAGTATGGTTGCAAAATAGAGGAAAAAGTGAAAGCTATGAAAAGTGAAATAAAAATGCACAGAGAACCAACACTGACAGGAAGGAAACCAGGACTCGAATCAATGATTTTGACCAGAAGGAAGAAGTAAACATTCAACTAGAATGAAGAAACAAGAACCTCTGGGACATCTTTAAACATTCCAACATCTGAATCATGGGGTTGTCAGAAGGAGAAGAGAAAGAGTAAGAAATTGGAAACTTATTTGAAAACATAAGGAGAACTTCCCCAACCTGGCAAAGGAAATAGACTTCCAGGAAGTCCAGGAAGTTCAGAGAGTCCCAAAGAAGTTGGACCCAAGGCACATCATAATCACATTATCCAAGATTAAAAAGGAGAGAATCTTAAAAACAGCAAGAGAAAAGGAAACAGTTACCTACAAGGAGTTCCCATAAGACTATCAGCTGATTTCTCAAAAGAAACCTTGCAGGCAAGAGGGCCTGGAAAGAAGTATTTGAAGTCATGAAAGGCAAGAATCTACATCCAAGATTACTCTATCCAGCAAAGGAATCATTTCAAATAGAAGGGCAGGTAAAATTCTTACCAGATAAGTTCATGTTAAAGGACTTCATCATCACCAAACCCTTATTATATGAAATGTTAAAGGGACTTATCTAAGAAAATGAAGAAGACCAAAAATATGAACAGCAAAATGACAGCAAAGTCACAACTATCAACAATCAAACCTAAAAAAAACAAAAACAAAAATGCACTAAGCAAACAACTAGAATAGGAACAGAGTCACAGAAATGTAGATGACATGGAGGGTTATCAGCAGGGGGCGTTAAGGTGCAGGGAATAAGCAGCATAAATGGTAGGTACAAAATAGATTGGGGGCAGTTAACAATAGTATGGAAAATGGAGAAGTGAAAGAACTTATATGTACGACCCACAGACATGAACTAAGGTGGGGGAATGCAGGTGGGAGGGTACAGTGTGGAAGGGGATAAAAGGGATAAAAAAATGGGACAACTCCAATAGCGTAATCAATAAAAGATATATTAAAAAAATAACATTTTTAAAAACTACCATATACTCAGCCTGGTGTAGTAAGTAACACAAAGTAGATGTTCAATAAATATTTAATAAATACATGGCTATTATTACTTTTACTAGCTGAACAGTTTGAACCAATATCATGTGGGTTAGTTATCTTAAAGACTTACTTTCTAAATGTCTTACTTTAATCTTAAAGACTTACTTTCTTACTTTCTAAAAGAAGTTTCCTGAAAATCTGCAAAAAAAAGTACATATGTTACTTTTACATGAGAAGTAAGAGGAAATATATATGCATACATTTGCATAAAAGAACACAGGAAAACAAAACAATGAAGTTGATGTGAAGTGGATAAGGGAAACTGACATTTTTCTGAGTTCACATTTTTGGATAAATTTTACTTTTGGAAGCTTGGGTAATGTTTCACATATCAAGAACAAATTAATAAGAGTGGGAGTTACTTAAACTACATGCAGGCAGAAATAAAATTAACTATTAAAGGAATACCATCATCACACACTAAACTGAAGGGTGGGGAGAGACCAAAACTTTTAAGTAGCTTGAAGATAGTACTTTGGCTTATAAACTCTCATTCTAATGGGATTTGATTGAATGTTTTTTTAAATAATTTTTTAAAAGATTTTATTTATTTACTTTTTTTAGAGAAGGAAGGGAGGGAGAAAGAGAGAAACATCAATGAGCGGTTGCTGGGGATCATGGCCTGCAATCCAGGCATTTGCCCTGACTGGGAATCGAACCTGTGATGCTTCGGTTCGCAGCCCAAGCTCAATCCACTGAGCTATGCCAGCCAGGGCAGGATTTGATTGAATCTTAAGGTTTCATTAATTGTAACATGGGACTGAATTTCAGAAATGTTAAGCTGTGGGGGAAAAATGGTATCTTAGAATCAATGAAATGCGATAATAATATCAGAAAATACAAATCAGAATTAAATTAACCCAGATTATTCAAGAGTATTAGAGTAAGCATCAAATGCCTTTTTATGGTATCAGGCTAAGGGCACTTCTGAGTTTTATGACAATACATAAAGTTATATGTTTATTAAGGGGTAAAGGCAATCATTGTTTCATTAGCACAGAGTTTACTTGGATGATGAAAAAGTTCTGGAGCTCACAGTGCTGAGGGTTCAACATTTTGAATGTTTCTAATGCCATTGAATTGTAAGCTTAAAAGTGGTTAAAGTGGTAAATGTTATTTTTTACCAAAATAAGAAAAATAACCCAAGAAAGTACTCCAATGCAATTTTAGTAGAAAATCTACAGGAAATTATATAGTTCACTTATACATTTATATAAAATACATAATAAAATATTCATATAATCTTGGGGCACAGGAGCCTTTCTAAAAAGCCTTAAAATTATTGGCAGGATTGGTGACAGTAGAACATACAGCCTGGAGAGCTACCAACCTTCCTTTCCCAGCTCCAACTGGGTGACCTTGGGCCAGCCTCTTACCTCTCTGCCTCAGTATCCTCATTTGATTAACTGGAACAATATTAATAACACCTACTTCATAAGGTTGTAATGATGGGAATAAATGAGGTACTCAGAAAAGACCATTCTGAGCTTTCTAGGTTCAGCTGAAGTTCAGCCTCCTTGAAACCTTTACAATCTAGCCTCTTCGGAGACTGCAATGTCTATCACAATCACACAGTCGCCCCTTCTCTTCAGTATGGTTTCATCGCCTTTTCATGGTTTGCTCCTCATTTGGTTTGCTGCTATTTACAAGTAGCTTGCGAGCAGGAGTTCTGCCAGTTTTGTGTCCCACCCTGTGACCTATTTCTGTTTGATAAGAGTATTTATATAGCTTTTCCACAGACAATGGTCTTTCATACATTTGTCTTCTGCCACAAAGCATAACAAGACAAAAAAAAATTCCTTATGACGTCTTTTCCTCCACCCCAGGCAGCTTCGAATTTTTGCACGGGCAGAATGTTCAAAATTCAGTTCAAATCCACTGTTCTAAAACTTCTATAACTGTTGCCTTGGAGGAAAAAGGCAACTAACATATTTCTCCCAAACTGTACCATTGTAGGCACTTGTAAAATTTAATCTTCAGAATGTGAAAAAGTAGGCCTTACTGAGTCCGTTTAACAGAAGAGGACTCCGAGACTCGGGGAGATTTGGTGATTGCCCAGGACACACCTAGGGAGTTGGCAAAGCCAAGATTGGTAGGCACCCTTGCCGTCCCTTGGAGGATGTCGCCTAGCTCTTGGGTTCAGCGCCGTAGTACACGCCTCCAATAGAGGCAATCTGCATGTTTGGCGTCTGCTCTTCAAGGAATCTGGCAGTTAGCGTTGCTTGATAAATATCTGTTGAATGAACAACTTAGAAAATTGCCTAAACTGCGGTAAACGCAGTGAAGGATCCTGGAGCTGGAAGGGACACGGATTGATATAATGCAGAACAATCATATTATCTTGCTGCTGCTGAAAGGGGGGATTTGAGATGTTTCGGCCCCACAGCTAGTTAGTGGCAGAGGTGAGGCTAGAAGGAATTCATTTATTTGCTCAAACACTGAATGCTTGCTGGAGGGTGGTAGATCTGGAGATCTGGAGACAATGACGTTGAGGGAGGCATGACCTTCACCGACCCCTCTCCAGAGCACTGAAGAAGCACTGCTGGAGACTAAAGTGGGGACGAGGTTCCTAGAGAAAAGGATGTGAAATGAAGAAAGAAGCAAGAGAGCTGGGAAAGAATTAGAGAAGGGAAGAGGGAGGAAGCCGGGCGATCCTGGGCCCTCTCGGACGGTTTCTCCGCCGAGACACACGGCGGCGCTGCATCGCTTCTGCGCCCTTTACCCCGGCGGCGCCGCCGGCTCGCCTTTTCCCGGCGGAAATGCCCAGGCGATGACGGAAAGCCGGAGGGAGGGCAGAGAAAGAGCGAGAGAGAAGGGGGAGGCAACTGGGAGAGGCCCGCGAGCGGGAGGCGGTGGAGGTGGGCGACCGTCGTCCGGCAGGAGGTGCGCCGAGGCCCCGCGCCGCGCTCACCCCACCTCCGCACTCCCGGGGCGCGCGGCCCGGCGGGCGAGGCCGGCTCGGGGTTTCCCGGAGGCCGCGCTCCCGGAGCCGTCCGCTGGGCTAGGGCGGGGCGTGGGGCCCGCGGCCGCGCTCCGCGGCTCCTACTTCTCCCGCGGGGAGCTGGCGGCGGCGGCCGGAGAGGGGAGCGGCGCCGGGGCCCGGGTGGGTGGGGGCGGGGAGGGGGGAGGGGGATCCGGCCGCCATGGACGACAAGGCATTCACCAAGGAGCTGGACCAGTGGGTCGAGCAGCTGAACGAGTGTAAACAGCTGAACGAGAATCAAGTGCGGACGCTGTGTGAAAAGGTGAGATAGCAAAGGGGAGAGATGGGAGAGATGCGGGAGCGCGGGGCTGTCCCCGCGCTCGGGGCTGGGGCGGGGGGAGCAGGCAGACACCGGCTATTCCGGGGCCCGGGTCCTTGAGCTGGTCTCTCGGGCTCCTTTGCCTCTTCTTTGGACACACCCCACGGCCCGGGTCTCGTTCCTGGCCTATAGGGCCCCTGAAGATGGGCTGGCGAGAGGGGGAAACGTGGCACCTGGGGTCCACGCCCTGGGATTGATTGGGGTCGCTGATCCTCTTCTGGGGAGTAATGGACCCTCCAGCGTTTCACGAGTGAACTAGCAAGTCTCCCCGCTTTAGCCAATTCGTCTAATACAGTCTCTTACTAGAAAAGGCACCGAAAATTAACCTGGATGTTGTTAATATTAACGGACTTGGTACAAAACGGAGGGTTTTTCGCAGGTGAATCGGGCCCTCCAGAAATCACTAACTTGGAGTGTGTCAAGCGTGCGTTTGTAGAGAGGTGGGTGTGATGGGAGACTGGGACTGCGATTTCTAAATAGAAGTTGATTCTTAGTTGAAACGGATGGTGATTGGTCTTCACAGTAAGAGAAAACGCTGGTTTTCGGAAAGAAGCCAGCAAGCCTTAAGTTTGGCAACAGTGCTGGCTTAAAATGATAAATAGGGTATGCGTTTTTCGTCTGGAGGAGCACTCTTCAGAAGGTTCTTTTCCATTTCTATTATATGCAATTTTTTCTTGTTCCAAAGTAGCAAAATATGTAGGTGGTTAACTGTTTATTATTCTTGATTATGTGATCTTAGACAACTTTCTGAAGTCTGGACCCATTGTTTTCTTAACCGCTGGCATTATTTTGGACTCTATGTCTTTCTTTAAAATGTGGAGGGTTTTTTTCCCCCATTCATCTTTCATAGCCTTGGACTAAATAATTTGTATGTATTTTTATGTAAAAATGTCCCATATGAAGGAGTAATGAGGTTGTTTATTCTTTAATACTGTTGGGTTGGTTTGTATTTTTAAGCCATAATCTATAGGAATTGGTCATTATGTTTGAAGTCAGGATGCCTCACAGATGCACTGGAGAATGAAAGATTTTTGTCAACGTTTTTAATAGGGCACGCTTAAAATTAAGCAACTGACTTAAGGATGGAGGAGTAATGGCTAATGTTAATATAATGTTTTTAATAAGTGCCTTTATATTATAAAAACAAATAGTTATTAAAATTGGAGAAGTTATTTCTGTAAATAGAACTGCCAAGCAAGTGGTATTTTTCTCTAAATAAACTGTTTATGTATAGCTTCAAGCAAACATTCAGTTTTCTTGTGTGATAACCTGTAATTTCATGACTTAAAATTTACCTTTTAAATCCCTCTTGAGCTCTAGTATCAAGCGAAATATCCAGTTTTGAAATTAGCTGAATCAGTTAACCTCACCATGAACATTATATATAGACTTGAAGTTATGAACAAGAGTGGGAATTGAATCTGTTTTCCTTTTGACTCCAATGTAAAGATGTATTCCTAGAGAAGACTACTGGTCCACTGCTCAGTCACACTGGAGTCTTAATCACTTAGGGAAGCTTTCTGTATTTGTCAGGGGAGATTATTTTTACTTCAGCTCCTAAATAAATTGGACTACCAGTCCCTGGGACCTTATAGGTATATTTTAGCTTATACTTTTTTCTTTGAATGTTTGTACTTTTGTACTGGACATGACTTTGTTTTTAGAGATTTTATTAATTATTTTTACAGAAGGGGGAAGGGAGGGAGAAAGAGAGAGAAACAACACTGTGTGGTTGCCTCTTGCATGCCCCAACTGGGGACCTGGCCCACAACCCAGGTATATGCCCTGCCTGGGAATCGAACTGGCAACCCTTTGGTTCACAGGCCAGTGCTCAGTCCACTGAGCCACACCAGCCAGAGCTAAACATGACTTTTTAAGTAGAAATCCCTTTTCCTTTATCTTTGTTCTCCATCCATTTGATGGACTTGCCAGTGGGATGGGGTAATTTCCCCTATTGTATTGGGGAAATACAATAGGATTCCTTTCTCTCTATCCTTCTGAGCAATGCTTAATTTTGCAGCCCTCTTCTAGCAACTGTGACATCCGTCTCCCAACCATAATGTAGTTCTATTTTGTGTCTCTGCCCCATCCTTCTCTTTCCTGACAGGTGTAGTGTTTATGGATTATGAACGCGAGCAGTCAGCCTGAGTTCAAATTCGGGCTCCACAACTCGGTAGCTGCCAGTCTCTTTCCCTTCTGATCCCTTACCTGTAAAATAGGGGTAAGAACATCTGCCAGTCTCCTTGGGTGGTTGTGAATATTAAGATACTATCCATGTAGGGTCCTGACAAGAAATAAGCACTCAATGAATATTAAATGGAAAAAAAGAAAAAGTTATTTCATCTTGTTTTAAACTTGTCACTCCACTTTCTATTAGAAAAAGATGCAAAATAAATAGATGGGTTGATGTGGCTTTTCTGGTGAGTGTACTTCAAAAGGGGTTTTCTAGAGTGGCTAGGGAACCCTAAAAAATACCGTTTCAGTATTTCTTGTGGTCACTGTTATCTGAAGCATAAAGTACTGGGATTCATAGCAATTTTGTGAAGTAACTTATTGTTTAATTTTTTTGTGACAGATTTTTAAGAGTTTTTTAACAAGATTTTTTTGAAACCTATTGGAAATACTCTGTCGAAAGTTCCTTTATATGATACTGGTTTTTTCCCTAAAAATTAAATTTTTATTCTAGCTCAAATTGTATAAAAACAGAAGGAAGCAGGTGAAATGAAGACCAAAGTGTATTTACTGGTAAAAGCCCTTTTTTAAGGTACTAGTAAAATAATGCCAGTTGGAGAATAACTTTTTTTAAAAAATGGGTACGCATGGATATGGTACTTACGTCTGGTCTTCAAGGTTAATGTCTGTCTAGAGAAGACATAAAATAAAATAGTGTAAAATAGTAAAATAGTAAGGGCATATCTTCTGGGAAGACTGGCTCTTAACATTAAATTAGTCCAGCTTTTGAAGCTAATTGTGAATTTGGCTCCTGTCATGTGTAGAGAGAGACTACTTCTGCAGTTTATTCCTGCAACAGCAGTTTGCGCAGTAGTTTTAGAAGATGGTGTGCCTAGAGAGCCAGTCTGGCGCTGCTCAGGACGTTCCGTGACCAGAACTATATTTAACTCTTGGTAAGACGCTCTTTGACGTGATAAACTTTTATTTTGAAGAACCTTTGTGGTGATACTCTAAGTAAGGAGGGAAACGTAGCTTGTTTGTATGTTAGCTGCTCTTTATTCAGATTATAAAGTTCCTGCTTAGGAAAAATTTGAGGCTTGTACAGGAGTATAAATATGTAAATTTTATATTGGACTACTATAAATTTTATATTGGACTACTCAATCTGTGTCTGGGTCCTGGCCTCAGCCTTGTAATAAGCAAGAAATATCTTTAGGATATTACTTCATTAACATGAAATACCCAAAGCCATCTTAATGAAAATTAGATCCTGATACAAATAAATGATTTTTGTGAGTTGAAAAAAAAAATCACTTGGAATACTTCTCTTTGATAGATTGTAGCTTAAAAAAAAAGTTGTTTTTAACAGCCCAAAATCCTGTTACCGTTTTACCTTCCCTTGATATTTAGAATGCACAACATAAAAAGGTTTGTGTGCCCTGGTTGGTGTGGCTCAGTAGTTTGAGGGCCAGCCTGTGAATTGAAGGGTCTCCAGTTTGATTCCCAGTCGGGGCACATGCCTGGGTTGTGGGCCAGGTCCCCTGTTGGAGGTGTGTGAGAGGCAACCATACATAGATGTTTTCTCCCTCTTTTTCTCCCTCCCTTCCCCTCTCTCTAGAAGTAAATAAATTTAAAACAAACAAAACTTTTGTGTGCCTGGAGTTCCCAAGGCCATCCCCAGGTTTGGTGGTGATTAAAGACCCACTCAACTTTTAGCCTAGAGTCAGACTCGTGGCTGTGATTTGTTACAGTAAAAGGACACAAAGCAAAGCCAGCAAAGAGAAAAGGCATGTGGGCCAAAGTCCTGAGTGAATTAAACGCAAGCTTCCAAGAGTCCCCTCCCATGGAGTCACAGAGTGCGCCTAATGCCTGCAGCAGCACACCTGAAACGCTGTCCACCAGGAAAGCTCAGCAGGGAGAGACTCAGTGCCCAAGACCGGGAGCTGGTCACTTAGTACATTCTGCCGAGCCTGCACCCAGACTGCACACTGTCAGAGAGAGAGAGAGCACGGGTGCAGCAGGGAGCACGCTGCTCGCATAAACGGTTTAGGCACAGTGAGCCATTCTTAACAGAATGGTAGAAACCGCCCCCAAAACCAGGGTTTCAGATACCAGCCAAGGGCAACCTTGAAATGAGGCCTTTCTAAAGAGAGTGGTCTCAGGATTGCTGTGTACAGCTTGTGATTCTGTATGTAATTCTCACGAGTGTTTTCAAGTGTGATTGGGCACCCAAAGTTTAGTTCTAAGACATGGATAAGACCAAGTTTAAATGTGTAAGGTGAAGAACTGCAGTGACAGTAAGACAGGCAGAGACAGGCCAGGCAAATAGCTGTTACAGTTGCAAACACTGCTGCACACCTTCTTCATTCAAACTTGTTTCCTTCACCCATTTAAGACGCATTCTTGATGCTATAAATCAAATCTATCTTAGGAAGAGAATTGAGAAAATGAAGATCTGGGAATGATATTCACGTATAATAGGATGAACAAAGTATTTTTACCTTCTATCCATGTTTTAGGAAATGCAGAACAGGTGCATACACTCAAGCCTCCCCCGCGCACCTCCCGACGGCCAGCAGTCTGTGTCTGTTTCTGTGCTGCTGCCCGCTGCCGGCCTCATAGGGACAAAAGGCTACTTACTGTATCTGGTTTTGGCAGAGGCGGCGTACAAATTCTTTTCTTTTCCACCTCTGTTTAGCACATACCCATCTGTTATAAAAGATTATAGATTATCTCTGACATGCTAGGCAAATTAATCTAGGGAAGGCCACAGAACAAACTGATGTCTCAGACAGATGAGATTAAATGAAGTTAAAAATTCTCTAGGTTAATTTAAGGAGGGTGCTTGACCCTTAGTTAACAGCTTCTTCCACAGGTGACACCTGACCTTTTTTTTTTTTTTTTGAAACTACAAACGAACCTTTCTTTTTATTTCAACAATAGTCAAGTGTCTGTATGCCAGGCAACATCAAGCTTGGAGTAATGCCTCACATACTCTGGAAATTAAAAAAGCATGAGGTATGTGTATGCACACAGGCCAAGATACATCGCTCAGTGAATATTAAACCTGTGATTCCATTTCAACAAAAACAACACCCCAGAAACACCTGCCCCCACCCCAGCACGTCTCTCTGCATACACCAAATGAAGCCCCGCAGACCACATGGCTGTCCGGCTGTCTGTCTGGCTGTCTGAGGAGGAGGGCGGGGACGGGGAGGATGCGTGCAACGGTGGGGAGTGTTTGTTCTTTCCCTACATTTCTCACATGTGCGGGCTTACAAAAAATATGTGTGTTACATTTCCAATCTGAAAAAGCAACTTTCTGGACTTCATTCAAATTAGAGATGACAGTAAATTAACTATAAATACAACCACAGGGCTATACCCATACAGTGTCACTGAGCCATAAAAAGGAATGAAGTACTGCCATGTGCTCCGACATGGAAGATTATTCTAGAACATGCAATCCCACAGAGACAGAAAGCAGATTAGTGGTTACCAAGCAATGGGGAGAGCAACTGCTAATTGGGTACAGGGTTTCTTTTTTGGAATAATGAACATTTCTGGAATTAGATGGTAGTGATGGCTGAAAAACGTTTTGAATACACTAAAACCACTGAATAGTGTGCACTTTGAAAGGGTACCTTTAACAGTATGCAAATTACATCTCAATAGAAAAAATCTGTATTGGGATAAAAAAGACTAAACGTGAAATACTGTTGTTGCCCAGTGGAGTTAGAACAGAATGACCAGTATCTAATGTCTTCAGAGAGAACTAAACTTTGGGTGCTCAATCACACTCGAAAACACTTGTGAGAATTACATGCAGAATCACAAGCTGTACACAGCAATCCTGAGACCACTCTCTTTAGAAAGGCCTCATCTTAAGGTTGCCCTTGGCTGGTATCTGAAACCTTGGTTTTGGGGGCGGTTTCTACCACCCTCTGGTAGAATGGCTCACTGTGCCTAAACCGTTTATGCGAGCAGCGTGCTCTCTCTCTGACAGTGTGCAGTCTGGGTGCAGGCTCGGCAGAATGCACTAAGTGACCAGCTCCCAGTCTTGGGCAGAGTCTCTCTCTGCTGAGCTTTTCTGGTGGACAGCATTTCAGGTGTGTTGCTGCAGGCATTGGGTGCACTCTGTGACTCCATGGGAGGGGACTCTTGGAAGCTTGCGTTTAATTCGCTCAGGACTTTGGCCCACATGCCTTTTCTCTTTGCTGGTTTTGCTTTGTGTCCTTTTGCTGTAACAAATCACAGCCATGGGTCTGGCTCTAGGCTAAAAGTTGAGTGGGTCTTTAATCACCACCAAACCTGGGGATGGCCTTGGGAACTCCAGACTCATGAGGTTTTGACACTGTGCATTCTGTCAGGTGATCTGTACTTCTACCAGTCCAACACATTCTTTCCCTTGAAGGCAAGCGAACATCATCTCAAAATAAGAATCACTTGGTGAGCTAGGAATTGGAATAAAGGGCGTGAGTTAGTATATCAAGTGTTTAAAAACAGCAAGGGATGTGTAGAGTGGAAATAAAAATTCGGGAGTCAGAGTGGCTCAGACTGACTTGATAAGTATTTCCTTCATTACTATGTGGATAAAGGCTCAGGCTTTTAAAACAGACATTCACACACACACTCACGGTATATCATACACAGTAGGCTCCCCAAGCCCTTAGTCGGTGCCTGAAACCTTGGACAGTCCCAAACCATACATGCACTATGTTTTTCCTGTACAAACATATGTATGTGTATGATACAGTTTATAAATCAGCACAGTAAGAGATTAACAGCAATACTAATAAAATAGAACAATTGTGCTAATATATACTATAATAAAAGCCATGTGAATGACTCTGGGGCCATTAATAAGTGGAATAAGGGCAACCGTGTTATTGGGATTGTCGGTAGGATCACCAAGGTGGCTGGTCATGGGTGGATAGTGTGTTCAACCGGATACACGGGACCAAGGGGTGCACGTGACTTCATCGGCTACTAAGAATGACTCACAATTTAAAACTTAGGAATTTGTTTACTTTGGGAAATTTTCCATTTAATATTTAACAACCTTGGTTGACCTTGGGTAACTGAAATCACAGATAAGGGGGACTGCTTACTGTATCTTAACTCTTCAGTAGTTTTGCAAAGCCTGTGCTTGGTTAAGGTCATGTGTCCTCACAAGAACAGTTGAATTGGATGTTTACATTTGGGTGCTTCTTACTTTATCTGAAGTAAGACAGTAAATGGTAACAGTTGTATATGAAGCAGATTTTCTTTTCAGAGTTGGATCCATCAGCTGAGTTGATTTTTATCATAATAAATAGAAGATGTCAGCTGTGATTGAATTTCTAATGATTTGTGCTATTCAGTTTGGTTATTTTTCTGAACAGAATTGAGAGGCTGTCTTACAGAATAAATTCGGTTAAAATGTTTCGTTTCTGAGCCATTTGTCAGACCCTTTGGGAGATACTTGATCATCTCTAAGATTCCTTTCAGTTCTGATTGGAGTTACACCTTCAGTGACTCTGCCCTCATTCTGGTCACATTTATGATTGATTGCGGCAGCAGAGATCACGTGAATCAGCTGGCCAGTGAGATGTGACCAGAGTGGCCCGGTGAGACTTCTGGGAAAGCTTTGTAAGATCGATAGACTGGGCTGGCTTGTACCCTTTGGTCTAGTGCCCATTCTGCTTTCTTGCTCAGCAGGATACCAGATGCAGGGCCCAGAGATGCACCACCATCTGTGTCCGTGAGGTGGTGATTCTCTTTGTTAAGGGTGGCAAAGAAGGTAGCTGGAAAGAGTCGTCCAGGGCTGCCTCCCTCCTGTCGTCTTGTTGTGTGAGACACATTAACCCTCAGTTTAAGTCTTCTCCTCTCACAAAGATCATTTCAGTAACATGATGATGATAAAATAATGTATTTTGCCACACAGCAAAGCCTCATTCCTTAAACAATTTGTTTGTAAAATAACTATTACCATATTATGCTTGTGGAAGGTAAGACTTTGTATTTTAGACATGCAGACTCATAGACAGCTACTCCGAAGGAAGAAGTGAAGGGTATGTAGTTCTTAAGGTTCCACATTGGATTTGAACTGGGAGGCGAACCCATATTTTATGAAAGACTTCTGCACCTAGTGTCTCATTCTAATTAATAGGCAAAGAGAAGAAAAAACATGGGCCAAAAGTTCATAACTCTTGGAAAGTCTATCAGGCTGATTTAAGCAGGAATAGCATTTATTGGAAGAATATTTGGTAGCCTAGAAACAAAAGGAAAACTAGAGAACCAAACTGGGAAATTCTGTAGAAATTAAGAGATTGAAGCCAGTCAAAATCATACCCTGCAAATGTTTTTAGAACACTGGTGAGAATGTCTCTGTTGGAATAGATCTTGCCATTGTTCCTACTGCTTAGAGTCACTTCAAATTAAAAGTCTGGGCTGAGTGCATCCAATCCACATAGATGGATGTGAAAATAGACTTTCTTTGTGAATCCTACAATGTGTGTACAAATTTTCATTGAGTTTGTTTTATGTATTCGGACATCAGTACTCCATTATTGTAATGGGACAGTAATGGTCACTGAAAACAGACTTCGGTCAAGATGGAGACAAAGGTAGACACGCTTCACCTCTTCGCACAACCAGAGGAAGAATTACAACTAGACCTCAAAACAAATAACACCCAGAACCATCAGAAAATGGAGCTGTATGGAAGTCTGGCACCAAGGATTTAAAGAAGCCACGTTCATCCCAACAAGTAGGAGGGGCAGAGACACGGCAGTGGTGGGATGGGAGGTCCCACCTTCACGTGTGGATAAAAATCAATAGGGATACTGTGGGACACCACAGCCCAGGGTCCCAGCACCAAGAAGATAAATCCCCATAACTTCTGGATGTTAAAACCAGTGGGGGTTGGGGCAGCGGAAGAAACCGCTGGGTTTTCAGGAGTCTTCGCTTAAAGGGCCCGCATGGACTTGGACTGTACACAAACCCACCCTCTCTGGGATTCAGCACCAGGGCAACAGCTGGAAAGGTGCCAGTCACATACAGGGAGGGGTGAAGTGACTGGACACAGGGTGAGTGCTGGGCAGACCTCCAGAAGCCAGGCAGCGGCACTGTCCCCTCTCTGAGCCCTCCCCCCACACAGAGTCACAAAGCAGTGAAGTGGGTTGCGTTGCCCTGGTGATTGCCTAAGGCCCCGCCCCACACAATTTACAGATGCCTTTTCTACAGTAGGCCATGCTACTAAGACGGAGTCAAAGCAACTGTACCTAATACACAGAAACAAACACAGGGAGGCTGCCAAATTGAGGAGGCAAAGATATATGGCCCAAGTGAAAGAACCAAAATCCCAGAAAAAGAACTAAACAAAATGGAGATAAGCAACCTCTCAGATGCAGAGTTCAAAACACTGGTAGTCAGGATGCTCAACAAACTCATTGAGTAAGGCAGCAACATAAAGAAGACCCAGGAAGAAATGAAAGCTACCCTAAGTGGAGTAAAAAAATCTGCAGGGAACCAATAGTGGAGGTAAGAAAGCTGAAATTCAAATCAGTTGTTTGGAACATAAGGAAGAAATAAGCATTCAACTAGAAGAGCAAGAAGGGAAAGGAATTTTAAAAAATGAGGATAATATAAAAAGCCTCTGGGACATCTCCAAATGTACCAATATCCTAATCATAAGGATGTGAGAAGGAGAAGAGGAAGAACAAGAAATTGAAACTTACTTGAAAAAATAATGAAAGAAAACTTCCCTAATTTGGAAAAGGAAATAGTCATACAAGTCCAGGAAGCACAGAGAGTCCTAAGCAAGTTGGACCCAAAGAGGACCACACCAAGACACATCATAATTAAATTGCCAAAGGTTAAATAAATAGAGAATCTTAAAAGCAGCAAGAGAAAAGCAGAGATCTGCCTACAAAGGAGTTCCCATAATCAGCTGATTTCTCAAAAGAAACTTTGCAGGCTAGAAGGGACTGGCCAGAAGTATTCAAAATTATGAAAAGCAAGGACCTGCAACCTAGATTCATATATCCAGCAAGGCTATTTAGAATTGAAGGGCAGCTAAAGTGCTTCCCAGACAAGGTAAACAAGGTAAAGCTCAATTAATCATCACCAAACCATTATTACGTGAAGTGTTAAAGAGACTTATTTAAGGGGGGGGGGGGGATCAAAACTATGAACATTAAAATGGCAACAAATTCACAGCAGTCAACAACTGAATCTAAAAAAACAAACTGAACGACCAGAACAGGAACGGAATCATAGATATGGATGTCATTTGGAGGGTTATCAGTGGGGGGAGGGGCAAGTGAAGGAATGGGGGGGGGGGGTGCAGGGATTAAGAAGCAAAATTGGTAGATACAAAGTAGACAGGAGGATGTTAAGAATAGTAAGTATAGGGAATGGAGAAGCCGAAGAACTTACATGCATGACCCATGGACATGAACTAGAGTAGGGGGTTGCTGGAGGGAACAGGGATACTGGGCAGAGCGGGGCTAAGGAAAAACAGTCACTGAAAACAAGTTGAAGTGATAGGGTACGTGTCTCTGTAGAAGTGTGGATGTATTTACCCTTAACATAGTTCCCGTTTCTTTATTGTTACATGCAGCTCAAGAGAACAAATGGATTAAGAGCGATTGTTAAGCGTTTTAGTCTCATGACCCTTTATATACTTTTAAAAATTAAGGACTACAAAGAGGTGGTTTTATTGATGTTTACTGTATTGACAGTTAAAATTGAAATTTCAGAAAGTGTTTATTCCTGAAGCAGCAATAGCAAATATATTACATCTGAACATGCTCTGGGGTCGCCCTCTGAGAACCGCCACATTCATTTATCCGTACGTTCTGTGAGTAAACACAGTTTTTTCAACACAACTTCACAGTGTTGATATTATGTCATGAAACTATTAAAAGCCATCAATATTATGGAAAATTTCCTGGCCAAGACTTAAAACTCAACTTTTTGATGTTAAAATACAAAAGAATAGAACTTTACATGGTACGTAAATTGGTATAAAAATAGTTATAAGCCTCCTTTCACTTAACAATTTAAGTGAAGATGGCTAATTTGGAGCTTTGTATCCTTAAATGCTCTTTTTCAAGAATATGTATATAGCTTATTAGGACTTCTCTTAAGATTGACGGAATCAGTGATTTTTGATACATACTACGATTTATTCTACAAATGCCTTTATATGGTGGTTATCAGTGTGTTCCTATTATCTTCTGTGTTGTAAATATTTTCCCAGGCTTCTCTTTTATCTTACCACATACGGAAGCTGTTCTTTTGTTTGGCTGAGCCGGTCAAAGCCAGCGTGTTGAGGCTGGAGAGGGTAGTTCTGGCGCCGGGCCCCCGGCAGACACATGACAGGTGTGTGCTGTGTGAATGTGTGAGCCTTACCCTTCAGGAACATGTCACTGTGTCGGGTGATTTCTGTGTACGGTATATACATCGAGTGAATGCTTTGTCAACTTGATAAACGTTGTCCCATACAGGTACTGTATATTGAATAACCTTTCCTCTGTTTTTGGTAATGTTTCTTTTAGTGTGTTTTTATTATAAGTAGGATTAGCTTGTTAAATTCTTAATGTTATATGACTTGAAGAGTCTAATTTTTTTTTTACTATTTCTGCAAAATCTTATCTGCCAATTGAGTTTAAATCTCAAGATTTCCATAGGACTCGACCAGTTCTAAAATTTATATGTCAGGTTTGATGAAAGGGCTAGAAATACTCAAATAGTTTTTAATAAAAGGAGTAGGAAGGGGAGCCTCTCCTCCCAGTTATTATATTTCTTTTTTTAAAAAAGATTTTATTTAATTATTTTTAGAGAGAGGGGAAAGGAGATAGAGAAGGGAAGAAACGTCTGTGTGGTCGCCTTTCGTGTTGCCCTACTGGGGACCTGGCCTGCAGCCCAGGCATGTGCCCTGACTGGGAACTGAACCTGCTACCTTTAGTTCATAGCCCGTGCTCAGTCTACTGAGCTACACCAGCCAGGGCCCAGTTATTATACTTCTTATAGTAGTTAAGTCTGTCTGTTAACTGACACAAGGGTGGGGGACCAATGAGAATGGAACCCGAGACAAGGGTTAAAGAGCTGACACTTTATTTGGGGAGTGCAAGCCCGAGGATGTAGGGTAAAGGAGAAAAAAGAAGGTGGGAGAAGCTGTGAAGCAGTGCAATATGATATATTACCTTAGAGGGAAATTTGTTTCCCTGGTTCCCTCTTTTCTCCCTCTTCCCGCTAGTTCAGGTCCACTCCGTGGAGAGAGAACTAGCACACATTTCCATATGTGCTCTCAACTTTCCATAACACAATATCCAGCTCTCAGCACCTGCTCAGGAAGCCAGGTCCCACATCCCACCTGTGGCATTCCATCCGTGTCTGGAAGTGGAGCAGCAGCTCAGCATAGCTAGAACCAGGGCCGAGCAGGTCCACAGCTTCAGCTTAGACTCCAGACAGCTCCGTGGCTGGGCAAGGGAACCATCCGTGATGACAGCAGAGCAGTTGGAGAGCGAGGCAGCTCCCTCAGAAAAAGAGGCGGTGAAGAGAGTCTGAGAAGGGTTTGCAAGGTTGTGTCCGGGTCTTAGAAATCAGGACACAGTCATAGTTCTTTATAAAAGCTTGGCAGAGGCGACATTACAAATTAGTGAGGAAAGGATGGCACTGTATAATAAATAATGCTGGGCCAGTTGGCTAATCATTAGTAATAAAATTAAAACGAATCCCTACATTATACCATACAACAAAAGATTGTATACCATACGATTACAGCTCTGGATTAAAGACTTGTAAAATGTGAAAGCAAAAACTTCTGAGATAAAAATACAGGAGTGCCTTTTTTACTTCTGCGTAGGATACAGTTTCTAAAACAAGACCCAAATAGCCCAGACCATAAAGGGAGAAGAGTGGTAAATTTGGCTATTTTAAAGTTTAGAAACAACAACAAAGCTTTAGTAGCACTAAGCAAAATGAAAACACCAGCCCCGGACTGTGAGAAGATACTTGAAATGCGTAAAACCAGTACAAGGTAAATATTTCTAATGCTAAAAATAAACAAAACTAGTACAAATCAATAGGGAACATATAAACAACCAAGTAGGAAAATCAGGCTAATTTTGTGGTACGTATTTCACACACACACACACAAATCCAATGACCAGTAAACATGACAAGCTGCATTTCAGAAAGCGTCAGAGGTGCAAATTAAAAGGTAACTGTTGTGCACTTGCTGATTGACAGGAATGGTAAAGTGAGTTGATGAAGATACAGAGAAATGGGAGCTTTATGTGCAGAGAAACTAAAAACCCATGCTCTTAAATGCTCTTCAGGTCATCAGACCCCCGGAGGAGCAGGGAAATGTCTGTCCCTAAAATCTCACCCTCCCACCAGCGGTAGCTGTCCGCTGGGCTCTGCTGTCGGCCTCATCTGAGGGTTCGCCTTTGGCTGCCCCGTGTCATTTTCGCTGCCATCACCGTCACGGTGAGGCTGTTTCTTACTAGTTTGTATTCTGTATTAGTCCCAGTTCTCACCTCTTGTCCATCCTGGTTTTCCATTGGTCACCTCTCACAGACCTGGGCGTGCGATAACTAGCGTACTAGAACTCTGTGCGTGAGAAGTGAAGGGACCCAGACTAAGGCCTGAAAGATTCTTTTGGGGGCCAATGGGAAGGTATATATACTTTCATCATACCTGTTTTATTACAGGCCTTCAGAGGCCTTTTTGTTTATTATTTTTATTATTTTCTTATGATTCTGGAATCTTTTTCCTATTAGGCAAAGTTGGTAAATAGATGAGGTGTAATGAACTTGAATTTAGTCTGTACATTTAATTTGTCTTGTTTATATAGAAACTCTATATAAACTCAGGGCCTTGTAAGGATATATTCTAACTTGCCCTGTTAAATGTGAAACAGTTGGAATAAAGAAGTTGGAATTTGGCTTATGAATTGGTGAAAGAATGTGTTTCTTTATAAAATTTGTGAGTTTTTCTTAACTTATGATTGTCTTTTTAAAAAACAGCTTTATTAAGCTGTAATTCCTACACCATACAATTCATCCATTTAGAATGTACAGTTCAGTGGCTTTTAGTACATTCACAGATGTGGATCCATTAGAACATTTTCATCACCCCCAGAAGAAGCCCTGTGTGTACGCTTAGCCATTAGGCCCCTCCCCCAGACTCCCCAGCCCTAGGCAGCCACCAGTCAGTCTACTTCCTATCCCTGTAAATTTGTCTGTTATGGACATTTACGGTAAATAGAGTCACACAATATATGACAATTTGTGACTGCCTCCTTTCACTTAATACAGTAGTCCCCACCAAATCCATGGTTTCACTTTCCACAAGTGGTTACCCAAGGTCAACCGTAGGCCAAAAATATTACATAGAAAAAATCCAGAAATAAATAATTCATAAGTTTTAAATTGTATGCCTTTCTGAGGAGCATGATGAAGTCCCTCGCTGTCCTGCTCTGTCCTTCCAGGATGTGACTCATCCCTTCGTCCAGCATCTCCATGCGACACACCCTCCTCTTGCGTGAGTTCCTTAGTAGCCATGGTGGCCATCAGATCCACTGCTAAGGTATCACAGTGCCTGTGTTCAAGCCACCCTACTGTACTTAATAATGTCCCCCAAGTGCAAGAGTAGTGATGCTGGCAACTCAGATATGCCAAGTAGAAGTCTTAAAGTGCTTCCTTCAAGGGAAAAGGTGAAAGTTCTCAATTTAATAAAGCACGGAAAAAAATCACATGCCAAGGTTGCAAAGGTCTGTGCTGAGAATGAATCTTCTATCCATAGAATTGTGAAAAAGGGAAAAGAAAGCCATGCTGGTTTTGGTGTCCCACCTCAGACTGCAAAAGTTACAGACACAGTGCGTGAAAAGGGCTTAGTTCAGAGGGATAAGATGTTAAATTTGTGCGTGGAAGATGTGAACAGAAAACGTGTTCCAGTGGATGACAACATGTGCCAGAAAGCTTTGAGCCCATGAGAAGACTCCAGGAAAGAGTCCCCTGGAATGACTGACCATATTAACTTTGTTATTACAGTATATTGTTATGATTGTTCTACTTTAATTGTGTGTGCAGGATTTGGTACCATTGCAGTTTCTGGCATCCATTGGGGTCTTGTGGGAGGCTAGTGTGTAATGTTTCCAACATTGTAGCGTGTATCAGTACTTCTTTTTTTTTTTTAATCACTGAATAGTAGTCCTTTTTATTCATCCACAAATTAATGGACATTTGAGTGTTTTCCACTTTTCAGCTGTTGTGAATAATGCTGTGCGAACATGTGTTAACATAACTTTTCATTTCTTTTAAGTATATATGTAAGAGTGGAATTGCGGGATCATACTGTAATTCTGCTTTTTAACTTGGTGAAGACCTGCCTGACTATTCCACGGTGGCGGCACCACCTCACGTCTCACCAGCAGAGCAGTGTGTGCTGGTCCAGGTTCTGCACAGCCTCACACACACTTGCTGTTGTCTGTCTTTCATTTAGCCATCCTGCTGGGGTGTAAAGTGGGCATCTCACTGTGGGGTTTTAGTTCTATGATTTTATAAGGCATGTTTTGGGCCCCCCCCCCCACATTTTATTTTAATACATAAGGAATGATGCTTTTAAGTTTGTGATAGAATCTTTTTTTAATTGTTGATATTCTTTTCCTGACAGGCTAAGGAAATTTTAACAAAAGAGTCAAATGTTCAAGAAGTTCGCTGTCCTGTTACCGTCTGTGGAGATGTTCACGGTCAATTCCACGATCTTATGGAACTCTTCAGAATTGGAGGGAAATCGCCAGATACCAACTACCTGTTCATGGGCGACTATGTAGACAGAGGTTACTATTCGGTGGAGACTGTGACTCTTCTCGTAGCGTTAAAGGTACGATTAATGAAATTCAGTTTTTTCAAGCTTTAAACCAGCAAAAGGCCAAAGTGGCGGTATTGCGTATTATCTGTTTTATTTAACAATTCATGCAGTTTATAACCCTTAAAATAATAGTTGGGTTTACACCTTTTAAAAGAGAGATGAGACTAGTACATTAAACCTTTCTGGTTACTCCTGGTAAATCCTTCTCTTGGGGAATCCGTAGCTGAAGTCTTGGGACCGTTTCTGACTTGGTCGCTCATCCTTCACGTTTAATCAATTAACAAGTCTTTTTTTTTTTTTTTTTTTTTTTGAAACAAGTCTTTTAAAATTCTTGCCTTGAGAAGTCTGTTATCCCTGTGTCTTGCTGTTTTTACTGTCTCCGCCCAGATTGTATGTTAGTATTCCAGCCTGGTTATTGCCATAGCAGTAATAGTAGTAACTAATATTTCTGCTGCCAAGATCTGACCCCTCCAAATTCTCCTTGCCCTTGCATATGCTGCCTGATTAAATCCCTTTAACACTTTCTTCTTGTCACCTCCCCGCTCCCACCCAAATTCTTCAGTGATATCACGTTGCCAGTAGAGTCAAGCTCAAAGCCCTCGCCTGGCCCTCTGGACTGCAGCCTGAATTAGCCTGCCAGTAGTTGGTAGCAAGTCAGATCGGAGTATTGCAGTGCTCAGTCTGTCTCCACCCAGTTTCTTCATGGGATCACTCTGTGAATCCTTACCCCTTATGCCAAGACTCAACTCCGGCTCTTCTTCCATGAGGTCTTCAACCGTTTTAGCCTTCCTCTTTTCCTTGAAATTACTCTGAAGAGTCTTGTCTCACCCCTTATTTATGTCACGTAGTGGTTTATTGCCTTCTGTTATCTAGTTCACATACCTCTTTAGTGAGATTAGTCCCTGAAGCGCTGACGTTCTGTACGGTGTTGTACTTGTGGAGACCTCACCTCATTGTAAGCCCTGAGTTTAAGCCTGGGCATATATCATGGGTGCTTAGTGAGTATGCATGCATAGAAGAAGTGTGTATTTGCAGCTTTTGGTTAATTTGGTTTACAGACTCCAATGCTTTTTGTAACTTACCAGGTATGTTCCTAACTAAATGGTATGCTTTAAAGTATGTCTCTATATTTTGTTATGGAAAAGAGATTAATATATTTGAAATCTTGCTTAGATTTGGCAAAGGCCTATTTTTATTGGCAAATACAATCTCTTCATGGAAAATAAAAGTTGAAAAGAGGGGGAGAAGTTAGTCTGTAGAGGAGTTTGTCTCTGTTCCAAATCTCTGACCTTCCCACAGCAGTAAGAAGTCACACTGTTCTGAGGAGAGTTAGAAGACTAGTGATAGTTTAAGGAGAAAGGTCTTTGAAAGAAAGAATCATGTACAACGTTTATTACGGTGATACACGTATCAGTTAATGAGGATTCCAAATAGTAATGAAGAAGTAATGTCTACCCAAAATATTTTGTCATAATTTAATCAATGGTTATGAATGAGAACATTTTTTACTCTGAAAAAGATTTAACATTTAACTTACTAGCAGACAAAAGAGTGATTTAAAGGGATGGGTCATAGGTTAATATATTTAACATGTCACTGGTAAAAATAATGGTTTACACCATGTTTTTTTTCTCTTTGTTTTGGTTTTGTTGCTTTTATGGTTTTTTTTTTGCTTTTCCTTTAGGTGCGTTATCCAGAACGCATTACAATATTGAGAGGAAACCACGAAAGCCGACAAATTACCCAAGTATATGGCTTCTATGATGAATGCCTACGAAAGTACGGAAATGCCAATGTCTGGAGATACTTTACAGATCTGTTTGATTATCTTCCACTTACAGCTTTAGTAGACGGACAGGTGTGTGTGTGTGTGTGCTCTTCTGGGGGGCTGGGGGTCGGGGCGGAATGAAAGGAGGAAAAGATTTTCTCCTAGTAGTTTGGGGTCTAGATTTATATGATGTGTTTTTCATCTCCTTGGCTTTTCTTTTGCAGGGAGGGGCAGCGTGGGCCTGGTTCTCTTATAAAGATTTTAGAGCAGGGACTTGCATAAGATTTATGCATATTGAGACCACGAAATTTTCATGTTATTAGATATGTGTTTAAACCTTTTGGCCAGATAATATGCCAGTATACTTTTTTATTACAATAAAATATGGTAAATGAATGATTAAGACCCTAACATGTAATACTAGTAAAGCAAAGCTGTTCTTTTAAACTGTCTTCACATATGGGGGTTTACTGTCCATCATTAAAAACTTTTTATTCCAATTTTCATGAAAATTGCAAGCAGTAATACTGTGTATTACACTTTTTTACTAAGAAATGAATGCTTTGTTTCTACCTACAAGTATTACAGACATACTGTAAAAAACTACATAAAAATAAAAACATTCAAAAGTACAAGAAAAAAATTATGTGTTTCCTGTTATCCCAGTTTATAGATGTAATCCCTGTGAGCTTGAACTGGCTTTAATATAAACATAAAACACACTGTATAACTACAGTTTTTAAACTGTAAAACCCCAGAGTTGTCGGGGTGTAGTAGATCCTCTCGGACTGCTGTGGGAATATAATTTGCTTAGGGCCTTTTCTGTGTGATCCTAACGGATCACGTGTTCCCAGCCGTGATTTTGGAGTGTGGTAATTAATTTAGAAGGACAGCCTTTTGCCTGCACTTGCTAAAATGAAAGAAAACAATGTGATATTTTTAAAATTTTGTTTGTTACCCCAAAACATTAATTGCAAAGAACATAAGCACCCCTGTGTTCATTGCAGCATTATTTACAATCACCAAGATATGAAAGCAGCCCAAGTGTCCATCAGTAGATGAGTGGATACAACAACTATAGGACATTTACACATTGGAATACTACTTTGCTATAAAAAAAAAACAAACAAGAAACTTTTATTTTTTACCCTTTGTGACAGCATGGATGGACCTAGAGGACATTATGCTAAATGAAATGAGCCAGTCAGAGAAAGACAAATACCTTATAATTTCACTTAATATGTGGAATCTAATGAACAAACTGAACTAACAAGCAAAATAGAGACAAATTCGTAAATGGAGAGCAGAAGTACTGCTAAGGCGGGGGAGGTTATGGGGTGAAGGGATTGCGGGAAAAGGAAGGAGGGTTACTATACTTATTAGCCAAGTATCAGAAACTGTCTTGTCAAAATCAGGAGAAAAATTCCCTGTAAAATTTGATTCCAAATCCTTAGAGGTTGGGCCTGGGAATAGATGTTTTACAAAAACGAAACAAAACACACAAAAACGCTAACTTGCATTATTTAGTTTTGTTTTGGAAATTCTAGCCAAGTATTCTGAGCAGTAAGAAGAATTAAAAGGTTTAAATACTGAAAAGAAGAGAAAACAAATATTTGCAAGCATGATTTTGCACTCAGAAAAATTAAAACAAACTGAAAAGTCACTGGCTCCAGGAATGGGGCTTGTGGGGTCTTTTTGGTGAGGGGGAAACTTGACACAGCAGCGACCACCGGACGAGTCGGAGATGGGCCACCAGGACCCAGGTCCCATCACCAGAGAAACGGACGAACGCTGTGTAAAACACTCGGAGTTTTAAAGAAAAAAGGACAAAAAGATACATTTAAATATTAACATCTCTCTCTGATGTGATTTTTGTTTTCTTTTTCATCATATCCTGTAAATTCTCCACAGTGAATATTTTTAAACTTTATTTTCAAAAGAGCTATTAGGATTAGCATTTATACTCATTACTTACTTTGCATTAATTTTTAGCAATTAACTGGTTTTCTTTTTAAATTCACAAACAGATATTCTGCCTCCACGGTGGCCTCTCTCCATCCATAGACACACTGGATCATATCAGAGCCCTGGACCGTTTACAGGAAGTTCCACACGAGGTAAACTTAGTTTAAGTTAGACAGAAAGAAATACAACCACGTTGCAGTGAAGCTTAATTAGTTCAACATGACTGCTAATAATTTATAACACAGACTTAATTTTCTTGACCAGGGCCCAATGTGTGATCTGTTATGGTCAGATCCAGACGATCGTGGCGGATGGGGAATTTCACCGCGCGGTGCTGGCTACACGTTTGGACAAGACATTTCCGAAACATTTAATCATGCCAATGGTCTCACACTGGTTTCTCGTGCGCACCAGCTTGTGATGGAGGTATGTGCTTTTCCTACAGGAGGGCGATCTTTATTTCAAATACGTACCTATGTCTGTAACAAGGCCTTCATGCCTTAGAATAGCAGAAACAGTCCTCAGCGTTGTCTAAGTGGAAGGAGAAAGAACGTGGCTGGCCTTTGTAAGCAGCGAAAATAGTAGTTTGCTATAGCAAAATTATAACTCTCTTTTGAAGTTAATTTAGACTTAGAGAAAAGATGCAAAAACAACACCGAATAATTCCTTTATATCCTGAAGTCAGATTCCTCAAATATAAATATTTAAATACATGCTTTGTCATTTCTCTTTCTTTGTTCCTCCCCCTTCCCTTACACACATTACTTTCTTTTCTACTGTTTGAATGTGAGTTGCAGATACGACGCTCTTTTACCCCCAGATTTACACATGTATTTTGTAAAAGTAAGGACTTTTCTCTTATATAACCACACTATACTTATGACAGTCATTAAATTTACATTGATGTAGTACTATTATCTAACCTAGACACTGTGTTCAAATTTTAATTGTATCACTAATGGCTTTTATGGCAATATGTAATTGAATATATGTCTGTATAATCTAATCCAGGATCGTGCTGCAGGTGGTCTCCTTTGATGTGGAAATAATTCCTCAGATTTTCTTTGTTTTACATAATCTTGACATTTTTTGAAAAGTACAAGCAATTTTATCCTGTATAAATGTTTTCATTTGTGATTTGACTGACACTTCCTTACTGCTTTAGATTCAGGGCGTGTTTTGGTGGGTAAACCACGTAATGATACTGTGTCCTTCTCTGAGCATCACGTCCGAGGTCCTGAAATGTGTTTATCCCACAGCTGGTGGTGTTAACCTGGGCCACTTAGTTCTAAGTTGATGCCTGCCAGATTTTTCTACTGTGATGTTACTGTGTTGTAGATACTACAGGAAAATAAATAGAATATAACCCTTCCAAACCAATAGGAAGTAGCTTCAAAATGTAAGAGGATACTTTACAAAGCCAATAAAGGCAAGAGGAGGAGGGAGAACATAATAAAGAACATAAATTTTTATAAAGATAATAAATCTAATTATATCAGTAAACAATAAATGGATGAAAATTTTTATTTCTGTAAAAGATGAGGCTCAAATTGGATAAACAATAAAAATTCAGGTGCTGTGTGGGATTTATATGGAACGTGATGACACCACACCCTGGAAGTAAGGGATGGAAAATGGTGTGCTGGCGTATCATTTAGATAAATGGTCAAAGCACAGTTAATAATATGAATCAGAACGGGCTCTCAACAAAAGATATAATTAGAAGTAAAAAGAGGTCACTACTAGAGAAAACTGGCCTGTATTTACCTAATAATAGATTCAAAATGCGTAAAGCAAAAATGGACACAACTTACAAGGAATCTCCCACCCTGGCCCAGTCACCCAGTTGGTTCGAATGTCGTCAGGATTCGCTGAGGTTGCCACTTCAGCATCCAGTTAGGACACATGCAGGAAGCTACTGATGAGTGCTTAAAAGGTGGAAAAACAAGTCAGTGTTTCCCGTTCTCTGTCTCTCCCCGCCCTTTCCTTTCTCCTGCCCCCCTTCTCCTCTCTAAAAATGGGTTTAAAAAAGAAAGAAAATCTGCCCTAACAGTGGGAGGAATTGAGTACAGATCCTAGCTGAGATGGCAGCCATACGTTAAGCCAAAACAAGGCCTGTGCTGAGCTCCGTGTAACAACAAAACCTTGCGCCCGACAGCGGGGCGTTCCGTGCAGGTGCACAAACTAGTGATGGACACTGTGTAAGGTAACTTCGAAGACTGTGTTTCCACGGAACGTGTTTGCAGCGTGTAAGTTTACATTTATCTTTGTCGAGATTACAGCTTTATAGTGATGGTAGTTGTCTTTTGAATGCTGCAGGGCTATAACTGGTGCCACGATCGGAATGTGGTCACCATTTTCAGTGCACCCAATTACTGCTATCGTTGTGGGAACCAGGCTGCCATCATGGAATTGGATGATACTCTGAAATACTCCTTGTAAGTAACTCTAAATTTCAGTTGTTACGTGATCACTTTTAAAAGGAAAATTTAAAATATAGATGATTAAAACAAGAGGTAGAGGATTTCTGCTTCTGGAATAATGGAGGGAGAAATGTGGTAAACTCACTCCCCAATGGAAATAACTGCTTAACTGGAAAAACTTATTTTGAACAAGTATTTCAGATTTTTTAGAAATTGTTTTAAGTATGTACTGCAAATAGAGAAACACTTATTCTAGGAAATCTATTAAATCTCAGTAGTAACAGCCAGAGTTTGTGGAATTTGAGCCACAGTGGACTCCCTGCCCCTAGTTCTTGATCCCTCATGTGGGAACTACGCTGGGCACACCACTGTGCGTGGGTGTGGACCGGAAGAGGGGAGCTCTGCCCTTTCCCTAGCTCCCAGTCTTACCCCCGGGGGGCCACAGGCCAGCAGAGCACACCTACCCCGCCTGGGTCACAGAAGCTGTGTTCCTGGTGGGTGCCGTCAGGCAGGCTGGGGTTCCCTTCCCCTGTCTCGCTCCCGAGGTGGAAGCTCTCCTCCCAGTGTGCGTGGCGGAGTGAGAATGCTGGGTCCTCAGTGTTCTTTTCCTTCTCCTGCTCAGAGAACAGGGTGGGTGTCACCAGGAAGTGGTGAAATGGGGGTGTGTCATGTAGAGCATGGTGACTAATTAACACTGTGCCATATATTTGAAAGTTGCTAAGAGAATAGATCCTAAAAGTTCTCACCACAAGATAAAAACTTTGTAACTATGTGTGGTGATGGATGCTAACCAGACACGTTGTGGTGCGTGTTTCTCGAAGTGTACATATACATTTATGGAAGCATATGTGTACACCTGAGAATGATATGTTAGTTACATCTCAAAAAAATAAAATACAACAAGGCGGGTGGAGGCAGAAACAGCTCCAAAGCAGCAGCATAGAAGTTCGGGGTGAGAGGCAGAACAAAACGTTCCTCAGCTCTGGCTGGGAGGACTGATCTTACCTGGAACAGAGGGTAGGGAATCCCAGGCCCAAACATTCTGTTGAAAACAATGAGCATCATGGTAGAAACCAGTTACAAGGGCTCGCATCACTCTCCTGACACGATACTAGCAGCATCAAGCGAAGGAGCAGAGCAAGGAGAAGTTTAACGGGAAAATAATGAAGGACAAATGAACAGAGCCTCAAAAACGTGGGACATCTTCAAGTGTACAGAAGTTCCATAAGGAGGAGAGGGGAGGGAAAGGGGGACAGAAAGAATATTTGAAGAAATACGGCTGAAAACTTCATAAATTTGATGATAAACATTAATTTGCACATCCAAGAAACTCAACTCTAACTTGGATAAATTCAAAGAAATCCATACCCAGCGTGTCATAGTTAAAATGCCAAAAGTCTAAAAGAAAGAATCTTAGGAAGCAGTAAGAGAAAAATGACTTATGAAGGGGAACCTGAATAGGATAATCAGCTGACAGTCTCATCAGAAAGGCAAGGGGACAATATATTCATTCAAAGTGCTGAAAATAAAAGACTCAGCCAAGATCGTATATCCAGCAAAACTTCAAAATGAATGCAAAAGAAAAATGTTCCCAGATAAGCAAAATTGAGAAAATTAAATACCAGCAGACATGCCTAAAGGTTCTACTTCAGGCTGAAAGCCAAGACACCAGAAAGTAAATCACATGCACGCGTGTGCCCACAGTGGCTGTTGCAGAAGTGCAGTTGCAGCTTTCTGAGCCGATTTAAAAACCAGTCGCATCACACAGTGTGGGTATATTTGTAGTGCAGTTGAGTTTACGGGAAATGTCTGCAAATGTAGTGTATTTGACAGGAACCGGACAGAGGAGATGGGTGGGAATAAAGCTTACTGAAGTAAAAAGGTAACACTAGATGGAAACTTGAATCTTAAGGAAGAACATGAAGAAAATAAAAATGAGGTTAGTATGACAAAATCTATAAATATGTACTTGCTCTCCTTTCTCAGCTTGTTTAAGGTCATCAGATTATGTAAAACTACAAGTATTTTGGGGGTTTGTAATGTATGTACATATACTGTGTATATAACATCAACAGCAAAAAAGGGAGGGCAATGGAAAAGAGTTCTATATACTACATAGGAGTAAGTTTCTGTAATGCACTAGAATTAAGTCAGTATAAATCTGAAGTAGAATTTCATGTTAAGTTGTGTACTGTGATTCTAGAGCAACCACTAATAATTTAAGAAAAGTAATTGTAAAGTTGTTAAAGGAATGTAAATGGTAAACTAGAAAATATTCTTTTATTTAAAAAGAAAGCAGTTAAAGCAGGAACCAGGAGCTAAAGAAGACACATTTTTTGAAAGATATAAATTCAGTCATAGCAATAACTCTAAATGTGAGCAATTTAAGCAGTGCAAACAAAAGGCAGATATTACTAGTTTTTTTTAAGATACAGTGTCTGGATGTCTACATGAAACATAATTTACATTCAAAAGTATAGATAGGTTAAAAGTAAAATGGTAGAAAAAGGTAACACCATGCAAATAGCACCCACGAGAACAGTGGACTGGATAAAATAATCAGGCAAAACAGATTTCAAAATAAAAAGTTGTTACTAGAGCCCTGGCTGGTGTGGCTCAGTGGATTGAGTGCTGGCCTGCGAACCAAAGGGTCACGTTCCCAGTCAGGGCACATACCTGGGTTCCAGGCCAGGTCCCTAGTAGGAAGCATGTGAGAGGCAACTACACACTGATGTTTCTCTCCCTCTCTTTTCTCTTTCCCTTCCCTCTAAAAATAAATAAAATCTTTTAAAAAATTGTTACTAGACATAAAGCATATTTCATAATGATAAAAGACTCACACCACCAGGACGAGAGACCAACTATAAAGCATGCACTGAACAACAGAGCCCTAGAGTATATGGAGCAGAAATTAAAAGAATTGAAGAAGGACCTAGACAATTTACCAATAATTGTTGGAGACTTGATTATACCACTTTCATGAATAAAACTAGGCAGAAGATCAGCAAAGAAATAGACTTGAGAAACACTGTACACTGACTATACCTAATGCCCACAGAACACTCCCCCTAACGGCAGCAGAATGCAGTCTTCTCAAATGCATATGGAACGTTCTCCAAGATTGATTGTGTGCTAGGCTATAAACCAAGCCTCGGTGTAAGAAGACTGGAATCAACATACAAAGTCTGTTCTCCAAACACAATGCAGTGAAATTAGAAATAACAGAAGGAAAACTGGAAAGTTTATAACATGTGAAAGTTAGCATACTCCTAAATAACCTATGGTTCAAAGAAGAAATCACAAGGGAAATTACAAAATACTTTGAGGAAAAATGACGGTGAAAATAGAATGTACCAAAACTTAGGGGATAACTGTGAGAACTGTTCGTAGGAAAATTTATAGCTGTAAATGCCTATATTAAAAATCAAGAAAGATCTCAAATCAGAAACCTAACTTTATACATTAAGGAACCAGAAAAAGAAAAGCAAACTAAACCCAGTGCAAGGAAAGTTCAGGGTGAAAATAAAATGAAACAGTAGAAAAACAACAGAGAAAATCAACAAAGCCAAAAGGTGATTATTTTTAACAAAAACATTAACTTTTTTCCAATGAAAAAACTGGGCTGGCCAAGAAAAGAAGAGAGAAGACACATTATCAAACTCACTGCTGACCTGACTCAGATAAAAGGAATTATAAGGGAGTGTCATGAATAACTGTGGCAGCGCATTAGGTAACCTGAGTGAAATGGGAAAATTCCTAGAAAGACAAACTACCAAAACCAACTCAGTTAGAAATAGAATATCTGAGCCCTGGCTGGCGTAGCTCAGTGGATTGAGCTCGGGCTGCGAACCAAAGCATAGCAGGTTCAATTCCCAGTCAAGGCACATGCCTGGGTTGCAGGCCACAGCCCCCAGCAACTGCACATTGATGTTTCTTTCTCTCTCTCTTTCTCCCTCCCTTCCCTCTCTAAAAATAAATAAATAAAATCTTTTTTTAAAAGGTTAAAAAAATAGAATATCTGAATATACTTGTAGCAAGTAAAGAAATTGAATTCATAATTTTAAAGCTTTCTACAAAAGAAGTCCAGGCCCCACTGGCTTCTGTGGGAAACTGACCATATACTTAAGGGGGAATCAAGCCCTGACAGGTGTGGCTCTGATGGTTGGGCATCGTCCCGCAAAATGAAAGGTCGCCAGTTCAATCTTGGTCAGGGCACACGCCTAGGTTGCAGGCCTGGTCCCTGGTCGGGGTACATGGAAGAGGCAGCTGATCGATGTTTCTCTCACACATCGATGTCTAGCGCTCTTTCTCCCTCTGTTCACCTCTATCTAAAAATAAAATCTTTTAAAAATAAAAAGAATTAATGCCAATCCTTCACAAACATCTCTAAAAACATAAGCAAGGGATTACTTCTCCGCTCATTCTTTGAGGCCTGTGTAGCCCTAATACTAAAATCCATGACATGATAAAGAAGCTACAGCTAAATACTGTCAGTGTGTAGATGCAGATTCCTGCAACCAGATACGAGCAAACGGAGGGCAGCGATGTATAAAAAGGGTGATACACCATGGCCGAGTGGGATTTAACCCAGGAATGCAAGGTTTGTTCAGAACATGAAAATCAGTCAAGGGAATAAACTATATAGTTTATTGGACAAAAACCACATGATTGTCTCAGTAAAGCCTGAAAAAGTGCTGTCAAAATGCAATACCCTTTCATAATAAAAATAATAAACTAGTCAGGGAAGGGAACTTCCTCATCCTGATGAAGGGCGTCTACAAAACACCCACAACTAACATCATTCTTAATAGTAAGAGACCGAATAGTTTGTCCTGAAGTCTCGCAGAACAAGCACGTCTGCTCTTACACCTCCATTTAACTGACGATGATGCTGCAGACCTTTTCTTCCGTGCGCCGAGGTCAACGTTTCATCTGCTTAGATTTCCACCGTAGCTCTGGGAGGTGGTTTCATGGAAGGCACCTGCAGTGACCTGTTCATTTCAGCCATAACGTTGATTTGTTTGCTTACAATTTCAAATCCTTTAACTGTTGGGTGTTTTGTTTTGTTTTGTTTTTTGTTTTTTGCCATTGACAGCCTTCAGTTTGACCCAGCACCTCGTCGTGGAGAGCCTCACGTTACCCGGCGCACCCCAGACTACTTCCTATAAGTTCCTCCCGGGAAAAAACCTGCCTTCGTATGTGGAAGTATGCTGGCTCGCGTGCACACACACACACACACACACACACACAGCAACAGTGATCTATGTGTATCTGTAACACATTGGGAATTGGGCTCTGTCTTGGCATTAAACTGTGTCATGGACCAAAACGTGCCATGCTAATGACGAGCACTTAGCACAATGACGAGCGCTGAGACTGAAACTCGGCGCAGCTCTAGCGGAGTCGGTCTTAACAGTCTGCCTGCTGTATTTGTGGTGACCGCCTTCCTCTGGACCGTTAGAGCGAAAAAGACCCCTTCGTCTCCTTTGGCACTTACTTGGAAATTGTAGTTACGGTGTTTAGCTGGCATGGATTAATAGAGTTGGAATTTTATTTTTAAGGAAAGTTCACAAGCTGACTTTCACCTAATCCATTATCCTTTATTTTATTGAAATGTATCATTAACTGAAGAAAAGATTCTTCTTGGAAGTAGGTAGTCATAACATTTAAAGAGATTTCCCCTCATTTAAGCTACATCACTGTTTTCTGTTGGTCTGAGTATTACTGTGCGTTTGTCTGACAGTGCTTGCGTCCCTCTGGTGTACTGAGCAAATAAACTTTTCATGTTAAACAAAAATAATGATTTACTGTGATATACTTGAAATGAAAGTTTTATTATTTTAAAATTTGATATAAAATCTTGTAATGAACAATGGTGTTGAGGTCTTTTAAATTAATGTTGTTTGTATAAAGCTTATGAGAAAAAATTGAAATAGGACCTGATATCTTCTAGACCATAAAAAAGCCATCTGTAGTCTAAACATTTCATTAGCTAATTTGTGTTATTGTATTCAATGTTTTTAACTATGAATTGTATCTGAAACTGTAGAATATTACATAGCTGGGAAGAATCTTTTATAAAACAAAATATATGATTAATCTCCAAAAGAGAGTTTAGTAGAAATAGTAGTGATCGTACTATACAAATGTAAATGTAAATTCCAAATAGTAGAGGAGAAAATAGGGCATCAGTTTGGGGGTGAAAGACACAAGAGGAAAAACTAGTAAGTGTTTGTATAAGAAAACAAGATGGTAGGAGTTAAGTGTAAATATCTGAAAATTATAAATCAGTGTGAATGGACTGCATTCTCTAATTAAAGGACAAAGGGTCAAATGTGATTTTTTTTTTTGAACTAGCTATATACCCATTATCAGGCACGCACCAACAGCAGAGCGAATTGGGTAGATTGAAAATAAAAAGATAAAATAGATCAAGAAAGTACTGAACAAAGGAAACTTGAAGTAGTTATACTCATATTAAATGGATTTGTGATAAAACTGCAGAGTGGAGGGCCCATGCAAATGACGTTAGACTTTCTTTACCTGTGTGCACACACCGAAATAGCCTCAACATGTTAAAAACAGTAGTCCTTAGAAATGCAGAGACAAATTGAAGTTTCCATTGTTACAATGGCAGGTTTCAACTTCCTTTTCTATTATTAAAGTCAACAAAGGTGTGGAAGATTTGAATAACACATTTTAATAAGCTTGATATAATAAACATGCATAGATCTCTACACCCTAACAGAACACATGTTCTTGTCAAGTTTATAAAAATTGGCAATTATTACACATCAAAAACCTTTTAACAAGTTGATTATGTCACACTAAAATCTGACCACAGTGCAGTTACTTTAGAGGTCAATAACAAAAATATAACTTTGAAAGCCATTTTGAAATTTAAAAAGTTATTCGAGGATCAAAGATGAAATTAAAGGAAACTTAAATTCTATAAAATAGAATTTAGAAAAACTCTGTGAAAAATATATAAAAATGTGTGGACAAAACATAGAATACTCAGATTTTGAAAAATTAATCTCCCTATCTGAAAACTTAACTATTATAAAACTATGGTTTTCGAGACAGTACAATACAGGTGTAAATGGACACACACAGATCAGTGAACGGAATTGAAAGTCCAGAAATAAATGCTTAATATTAGATTGTTTTTCAACAAAGAAACAAGGCAATTCTTTGAGGGAAGGATTTGTCTGTTCAACAAAATAGTGTTAGAACAATTATACATCCGCGAGGAAGAGGGTGACCTTAGATGCTGACCTTAGAAAAACAGCCCCTGAAAATGGATCATAGACTCAAACGTAAGGCCTGATACAAACTTTTACGAGAAAACACAGAACCCCGTTCAGACCTTGGGTTAGGCAAAGATTTCGTAAATAACTACACTGAAAGAATGAAAAAGAATTGATGAATTGAACCTCATAAAAATTCAAACTTTTTGTGCTTCCAAGGATGGAATTAAAAGACAGTACTCTGCAAGAAAGTATTTGCAACTTGCATCTGATAAAGGACTTGTATCTGTATTTTGTAAGAACTCTTACCACTCAGACAGTGCAGTGAGAACACGGGCAGAAGATATGAACAGACACGCCATGGGAGAAGCCACACAGATGGCGGAGAAGTGCAGGAACAGATTACCACCTGCCATCTCGCTGTTGGTTTTCTGTTTGCCCCGTGTATTCTCTTTCTTAATTCTTCTGGATTGATTGAATATTCTTCATTTATCTCCCGAGTGACTTATTAGCTATACCACTGTGGTCTGTTACTTTAGTGGTTACTTTAGGATCTGTGGTACAAATCTTACTGTCTACCTTCAAGTAATACTGCATAAAATTTAGCATAAGAACCTTGTAGTATACTTCCATTTACCCCTTTATCTCTGTGCTATTGTCATATATTTTGCTTTTTTACATGTATTAAAAACCCCATATAACATTATTACTTTTGTTTGAACATTAGATTAATAATTAGATTTAAATTTAAAGGGATTTAAAGACAAACTTTTATGTATTTACTCATGTTAATATATACTATTTCCAGTGCTCTTCATGTCTTTGTATAAATTCATATTTCCTCCTGGTATAATTTTCTTCAGCATTAAAGACTTTACTTGGCTATCTCTTTGTAGTACAAGTCTGCCGGTGATGAATTTCTTCAACTGTTGTGTTTCGTGTTCATTTTTTATAGGTATTTTTACAGCGTATAGAATTCTATCGTTACCCAGAGACTTGGAGCCCAGAGACCTTGAACTCTATCTACTATGATGGGCTGGATGCTGTTACCTTGTGCTTAGGATGGGGCGGGGGTGCTAGGTTTCCCCATGTCCCTTTCCCTTGTCTCTGCATCCCTGTGTCGGAGAGAGGCCTTTCTTCCTGCTCTTAAGCTTCCCCGTCCGTCCGTAGACGGCTATTGCTTCTCACTGGGTGCTAGGCTCATGGCAGGAGCAGGCGAGATGCCCTGTTGTCCCAAGTCACCCTTGGTCTCAGACAGGGCCGGTGTGCTTTGGCCTCGGAGGTGGGGTTCCCATTCCTCCTGCCTGTGACAGATGGACTCTGCCCTGTAGGAAGGGGGGTCTGGGGAGGTGGCTTGCTGAGTCATCCCCAGCAGTAGCACCTGTTGTTACCTGCACCTGCTCCACCCTCAAGAGTAGAGAATATTGTATTTGCTTCTGCCCTTCCCCCAGCAGCACTAAGTACCTGCCTGTGTCCTAGGAGAGGTGGATAGATTTTGCTGTTGCTGCTTTTCCAGAAACAGGTCTCTGCCAGTGTCCTTGTGGCCATAGCATTGGTTGACTGATCCCAAGAAGCTAGTGGAGCTTTGAGTGGGTCCCTCTGCAGCCACCAGTCACCTCCCTGTCTGCACCCAGGTGGCTTTCTCTGGTCGTTTGCATACCTCTCTCCCCGTGAACACTGGTGAAGGCCAGGGAAGAAGAGCTTTCAGGTGAGTGGGAAGTCCCTTTGTACCTGAGTCCCCCAGCCAGGACTGGCTTCATGACTTGTGGCCTGTGCAGTCACACACAGCCCCACCCTTAGCAGGGCCTCAAGCTGGCTTCAACGCTGTGGTGTCACTGTCTGGAGCTCTTCGATTTTGAGCAGGGAGTCCCTGTGTTTGCATTTTGCACTGAGACCCATACACTGAATAACCAGTCCCATTCCAAAGTGATGCAGTGACCCACACTTGGCCTTGAAACATGTTCAAGGCTTCGCTGAATTTTCCTGACTGGCTTGTGCAGCAGCCACCGTTCTCCCTAGCCCTGCCTGAGGGAAAACTGCCCTGCGTGTTCCGGGCGGGTGGTCCTCTCTAGTCCTGTTTCCCCGACTGCTTTGCAGCCTCCACCAGCTGAGGGCTCAGAAAGACTATGATTTTGTGTATCATCCAGCTGCTCCTTGTTAGGGTTTAAGAAACGTTCTTTGCCACTTTCTATATCCCAAGGAAAAGTCCAAAACTGCTGTATGTTTAAAACTTCTTATTTTTAGGCTCTCAATTTCAGCCAGCAGAGCAATTAACTAATTAAGGCTAGTCCACCCCCGCCCCTCACCTTTAAAGGGGAATGTCCTATTTCTTTCACAGCTTTTTAAGGAAAAGATGGCTTTTTATTTTCTCCTCTCCCCAAAACAAAATACCCTTAGTCACTGTCATTAGAACAATCTAGAATGACAGGTGTCGTGAACAGGCAGCTACTGTACTATTAAATCGAAAGAGTTATCTCCCACGTCAGTCTGTTACAGTGAGGAAGTTGAAGAAGCGTGACCAGAGATGAAGAGTAATGAAATTAAGGGAAATTCTCTAAGGATGTGTGGCTCATGTACTAGAGGTATATAGGTTACTGAGTGCACTCCTGAGCATTTGGGCAGCTTTTTTTTAAATACCCAGAATATTCCTTAGTATGCCAAAGATGTTGGCCTTTAACATTTTTCACTTCTACTCTTTCACTAAAGTGGTTTATTAAAAACAATAATAAATGCACCAAGTTGAAACAGGATTCTAGTTTTCTCTGGGGCTTTTTTTTTTTTTTTTTTTTAAAGCTAAAGCTATTTTAAATCACAGCCTTATTTTATCATTTGACAATTTTACAGGTCTGCTCCTTTTTTACCTTAAGCCTGATGATTTTAGGGTTATCTTTAAACACTTTATCATGGAAAAGGATGCAAAAATAGGGTATAAAGTACCCCAGTGTACCTTTCACTTAGTTTTAGTATTTGTTAATCTATATCTCCACCTGCTGTTCTCCCTCCAATTATTTTGAAGTATATTTAGACCATAATTCATATATTCTCATATGTGTCTTCAGGGAGAGAGATATACTCTTTCCCCACCTTTCTTCCCCTCCTTCCCTCTCTTTCTCCTAACCACAGTGCCATCATCACACCTAGAAAAAATGATTCCTTATGTTTCTTATTTCTCCAGCTTATTGCAAGAGGACTGCATTAACAGAATAGTAGTTTTAACCAAGAATCTAAAGATTTAAGGCATCTGTAGTTCCTTTCCCTAAACTCATCAGAAGAATTAGCTTTTGCAGCCAACGAAACAATTAATCACCTCCATTTTCTGCCTTCTAGTTGTACATGCAACCGATAATGCTTGTTCTGCATTAAAGGAATATGTACTGGCACAGAAATGGCCCTGATGATTTTAGGGTTGGAGATGGGGAGGGGGGAAGAACCTTTATTCCACAAATTTTAGGAACTATTTGTTAATTATTGAAATCTTGGCTTTTTAAAAGAAATTTTTTTTAGTGGTAATTATTTCCTGTAGTCAGTAGCCTTGGAAATGGGTGTGGATGAACAGCTGAACATAGAGCCTGTGGAAGTCTGTGATCAGAACAGGTAAATATGAAAATATTTCTCTTGTATTTGCATTTGCGTCTGTTCCAAAGACTAATGGAGCTTACTGAGCCTTCGAAAGGAATCCTAGGAGATATTAACAGCTAGAGAAACCAAAGGACTTACCCAGAAAAGTAAGTCATTCCTAAGGACATCTTCACATTGTTGGGAAAAAAATGCCCTGAATAGTTCTTATACTAGTTATTGCCACATAAGAGATTTCCTCAAACATTTTAGCTTAAAGCAACATTTATTGCCTCCCACAGTTCCCATGGGTGAGGAAGCCAGGAGCAGCTTAGCTGGTGGTTCTGCCTGAAGGTCCCTCATTCAGCTATAGGCAAGCTGTCAGCCAGGCCTGTGACCCCTGGCTGTGATTGGTGCTGGAGGATAATTCCTAGCTTGCGATAGGCAAGAGGTTTCAGTTCCTTGGCACATGGTCCTCTCTACTGGGCTGCTACCACACAGTCTCCTTCAGAGTCGCTGATGGGACAGAGAGGAGCAATAGAAGTGGCAGTCCTTTATAATCTAATCTAAGGAGAGACATACCACAACTGCAGGTTCTTGAATAGTGTTTCATAACAATGTTGATGAAGAAAAAAGTTGATGCCCAGCCAGGGCCACTGTTGGTGCATTTATCTCTCAGACCATCAGGGTCAAGAATCTGGGAGCATCATGGCCAGGTGTTTCTGGCCAGGGCTCTCATGAGGTTATAATCAGGCTGTTGCCAGAGCTGCAGCCTTTGGACTTCACTGGGGCCGAGACCCAGCCCCAAGCCGCCTCGTGTTGCAGTTTAGTTCCTGGCACACAGCTGCCCCGACCCCTGCCATGTTGGGTGAGGGAGTGACCTGAGAGCACCAAGACAGAAGTTACAGCAGTCCTCTTCAGTCCAATCTCAGAAGTGACACACACACCACTTAGGTGAATTTTATTGGACCCACAGACCAGTCCCAGTATCATGTGGGAGGGGACTACACTAAGGTGTAACCACAGGGAGGCACAGGTCACTGGAGCCACCTCAGGGGCTGCTCTCTCATATCCTAAGCAGACAATTACTTGGTAGCTTTCACACTAATCAGTTTTTCCAAAGGATCTAAAGTGTGGGGTCTTTGTTTTTTTTAACCTGTGGCACATAAGCTTGGAACAGTCTGGCAGAACATACAGGAAACAATCATCTTAGCCATGTTTGTGCCTGGATATTGAGGTTATGGGTGATTTGCTTTTGTGCTTTGTGGTTTTGAAATACTTCCATAATTAGAAAATTTTTTTTACATGGGATATTCCAGAAATGAAATTAAAAATTTAGACAACTTATTACTCATTTTCAAACATGTATTAAGCATCTACACTAGATACCTCTGGAGGGTAAAGAAAGGATACAGTCCTTGCTTTTAAGGAATTTTGTGTGTGGGAGGACAAACAGCTAGAATGCAGTGTCATTTTACAGAAAAGGCCTACAGGAGCATTAAAGGGCCACACACTTAGGAGTCGGGCTAACTGAGTCTTGAGACAGAGCATGGGGAAAGAAAAAAGGAGTGACTAGAACAAATTAACAGCCTTTTAATACTGTATTGTAGGGCAAAATTACATAAATCTCAGGCATAAGTACAGATTAATCCATGCCTATCAAAAGAATTTTAAAGCTGTAAAGGGCTTTGAATATTCTTTTAAAGTTTTTCACTTCTAGAAATACAGGAGAATGAACATTCCAACTTACAAGGCCATGAAGAGTTTCGCTGAATTGTAAAATATTTACAGTGTGATTAAGATGAATTGATGAGGCAGAAACTAAAGTCATAAGGCTTTGTTTTTCTGATTTTTACTTACTGATGTTTTTAAAAGATGAAAGGTCGGGGGGGGAGAGAAAAATCAATTTGTTCTAAGTATTTATGCACTCATTAGTTGATTCCTCTATGTGCCCGGACTGGGGATCCAGCCCACAACCTTGGTGTATCGAGATGATGCTCTGACCAACAGCTTACCCAAACAGGGTTCATTCAGTACATTATAAAATGATATTCCAAAAATTATGTGCAGAGAGCAGTCCTTTTCTAATCCTTTATGTCCATATATTCCCATGGACATCAACATAAGTGTTACTGGCGTGATTTTAATGTGAATCCTTAAGGTTGTGATGTAAGTGATTTTACGTAGGACAGGTAGGTCTCATTTCTAGTTGCTTGGCTCTTTTTCTTCCACATTGAGTACGGTATCCACAGTTATTCCTATGTCCTGCAGTGTCCTGCAGTGAGGGCCTCCCTCCACTTCCAGAGGCCTTCTGGGAAAGGAAGTGGAAAGGCTGTACAGGGAGCTGTGGTACCCGATCTTCAGCATCCAGTCAAACAGAGCCTAAAGGGTAAGAAACACAGCTGTAAGGCCCAGGGACTACTGGCACCCACCGTCGGCAGAGGCATGTAACGATCAGCAAAGCCCCAGCCGCAGGAAAGGGAAAGATCATTCAGTAAAATGATTAAGAACAAAAGGTTAACATTTTGGGTAAAAATGATTTAGATCATAATCTAAGCCACATCAGAATCATGCAGGAACTGATGGGTAATGGGACAAAGTTAATACCAGCTGCTTTGAAAGCATCTTACCCACCAAGCTGTGAAAATGTAATGATAACAAAAATAAATGAATAAAAATAAATAGGAAAAACGAGAAAATTTGCAGAAATCACAGTTCAAAAGACCTGGCACGCCTAACAGCCTAAATTTCTGCAACACAGAACGTACAGAAATTCCCTTTACTCTCAACATGGAGCACACGCAAGTGCCGAGAGCCCCAGACAAGGGTGTGAAAACACCTCTACCACTGCGTGGAGATGAACTTGCCAAAGTCAATAAAAAATATCTCTCAAAATATGAATGTCCTCACCTGTGAACTGCAAGACTTCAGAAACCTTCTCCTCAGGACCCTCCCACTCGGACACCGGAGAGCAACAGTAACTGCCTAGGCAACGAAAATGTTCAGATAAGATTTCCAATGCACTGCTCTTTGCAATTCCAGAATTACAACATCTGCCATTACAAAAGCTCACGCGGGGTTTCGTAGGAATTTAGCTCTGAGAGAGTAGAGCAACGTAAATTAGGTCTGGATGAAATCCACTTTAAACACAGAAATAATTCTTCTGAAACTGAAAAACGTCTTCCTGTTGGCTGAGACCAGTGGCAGAGCCTTCAGAGAGGACGCCAGAGGCTCACCAGCTCTGCCTGTGCAGGGGACATCAGGATCACAGGCAGGCTTCCCAAGCGACGCACCGAACCAAGCAGGTCCAGTGCCAGCTCAGTCTCGAGATGAGAAACACGAGGTTGGAAGGAAATGCAGTTGCGCAGCCCGCTCTGTTACTGGAGGCTGTGCCTGTGTCGTGCAGGCCGACAAGAGACCAGCCTCTGAGGCTCTAAAGCTGTCTGAGCCCGCCTGGCCGGGAGTGGCCCCACTTTGTCTGCAGTAGGTCCTGCATTTCCCCATAATCTTCCCTTTGATAAAGCTAAAAGTGTAACAGCTAAAATGGGTTTACAGCTACTAGTATATTAATGGACATTCTAAAAAGAAAGTCTAATGAATTGGTCATTTCTGACGTTCATTATTTACGTGTCAGGAAACCCTTTCTTATGGTCGCATCATCGTAACCCTCTGGGGGTTAATGTGTCACAGCACATAGAAATTCACAGCAGCACCGACCCCCTGCGGGAAAGCAGTGTCAGAGAATGCTTCCATTCTAAGAGGTGGGGTGTTTGCCTCCCATCCACATCACCTGAGCTGTTACTACTTCTACTAAAGAGAAGTTTTATAATAAAACAGATACAAAATAACTGAATCACAGAGTAAAGGCCAATTCTGCCTGTTTTTAGAGGTAAAATTTAACTTTTTCTCACTACTTTTTTCCAAATAGTGATTTTATAGAATTAAAGCCAAATGCTTTATGAGAAACTAGGGTTAAAATACAGTGAACTAATGTTTTCCACTACGATTAAATGAAACTTGAGAGAAACAAACTGTCATCATTTGGAATCCAGCGACTGCTCCGCTATTACAGGTGTCATGAAGCAGGTTGTGCAGCTTCCCTTCCTGTCCCTGATGGTGTGATGGACCCACTTGTGAGTGGGGAGGGGGCCTGGGATGCTTTCCGGAACTGGGAAGTGAATCACTGTCACAGACAGACTGTTAAATGATGTCTAAATCAAAAGTAAGTAGCAGCAATCATTAATATTTGGTCCCAGGTACTCCTGAAAATGAAGTAAGACAGCATATGATATTGAAAATAGTTACTATGGTAATATGGTAACATTCTATGATGATTTACAAAATTCAAATTTTCCTAAATTCTACAGTTACTATCTTTTCAATTCAAAAGTAGAACAGCAACATATGGTAAATATTCTATTGTGAATTCTAGACCATGAGTTATTTCCTCCTCTCATTTTTAAGTCTTAACTATATTATTTTAGAATTCTAGGGATAGTTGTAGGACTAAATATGTAACAGGCACTAGAAAAGTCAAGGTGTTCTGCTTAAGAAAGGATTGCATTATGTTTCACACATAATTACTTCTTATCATAAATCCATGTTAGTCATTAGTTCCCTCATCTATTAGGCTGCTCCTAAATCCAAGAAAGCTTCCACTCTAAAGAGAATTTTCTCACATAGCTGATTATTATAGTCACAGTTGTATGTACAGAAATATACATACAGACAGTGAAAGCTTCGCCTGGTTCTGATTACCTTTAAAATGAATATTAATCCCTTTCCCTAGCATAGAGAGGTATAAAAACGACCCTCCATTCTGTGGGTGACACCAGGCATTTAATGGGCCTAACTTTTATAAGGAAATAGTAACTTTAACTAACTTTAATTAACTAACTTTAATAAGGAAATTATACTAATTTTAATAAGGAAATTATACTAACTTTAATAAGGAAATTATAATTTCCACTATTCCCAAAAGTGAAATTACTTTTTTACATATGTACGTAAAGACAGTTATACAACTTAGAGATTAAAATATACTTGTTGTTTTTAAAGTTTTCTTTTTTTAAAATTGATCTTAGTGAGGGGAAGAGAAATGCTGATTTGTTGTTCCACTTATTCATTCACTGGTTGCTTCTTATATGCACCCTGAGCAGGGATCGAACCCACAGCCATGGCATATCAGGACCATGCTCTAACTAACTGAGCTACTGAGTCAGGGCTAAAATATACTTGGTTTTTTTTTTAAATCAATTTTTTTTATTCTTCACCCAAGCACATGTTTCCATTGGCTCAGAAAGAGAGACAGAGAGAGAGAGAGAGAGAGAGAGAGAGAGAGAGAGAGAAGCATCGATGTGAGAAGAAAACATCGACTGGCTCCTCCCATACGTACCCAACCAGGGTTCAAACCTGCAACCTTCCAGTGTGCAGAACGATGCTCTAACCAAGGCACATGGCCAGGGCTAAAATATACTTTTAACAGGGACAGGCTTTTCAGATGATGCATGTCATGATTATATAATGTGACACACAGTGATTATAATACCAGGGCAACACTGTTCAGTTGACAAAACAGGAAATGGTATTTTTTTCAGAAAGCCCAGAAACAACACGACTACATAATGTACAGACACATTATTGGGTTTCCTGAAATCCTGTGTGACTGCGGCAGCCCCAGGAGGCCCAGGTTCTCCCAGAACACACCTCAGAAACTCTTCCTACCCGAGGCTTCAGCTCCAAGTGAGGAGATGGGATGAGTTATGTAGGCTCATCCCAGCTCTGAAATTCCACTACTCTGACACACACACTCTCACGAGTGCATCACAGAACATCACCTAACAAGTATCGGAAAAGGGTCAAGAAAGTAAATGGGACAACAATAAATACTCTAGGGGAGAGGAGAGCAACATCCACGGCCTCTGTGGCAGAGGAGGCTCAACAACGTTTTTAGGGTCGCAGATCTGAGACTGTGAGGAAAATCACCACTCTTTTACATGCAATCAGAAAAAGGCACAAACCGAAAGAATTCACTGACAACCTTGTCTGTAATCCGTGTACCTTCGGATGACAGCAGACAAACTGCTGTTCTGTGGACTGGCACGTGTTTTAAAGCCAGAGTAAGTTGCATGAAGGGTGTTCCCTGTCAGACCTGAGCTCTGTCTGCATACTCCTGTGCCATGAATTATCGTCATAGACACCACGCCGGAGCTTGACAAGGAGAACGTAGAAGTGTCGGGGGGCTCTACCATGGGCATACATTCATTACGGATAATGGGGAGGAATTAGAAGTTAAAAAAAATTGTGTTTCTCCTGCATTACTACACCCTTTATTATCTCTTTCTGTAAGACTTTCGGATTTTCCTCTGATGTCCAAAGTACTGAATTTACGTGCTGCAGGTGTGTTGACAAGAACAAAGTGCTCCCGGTGGCTTTCATGGCTGTCCCCAAACCGGTTCAGTACTTAACGCAGTCACTGACCCCACGTCAGGCAAACGGTCAGGGCTCTCCTTCACCTAAACGACCGAATGGCTTTCGAGTATGTCTGCCCGTCCTTCGGAGATGTGTCCAGAACTAAGCAGGATGAGGGCAGGAAGGCAGCACAGGTTATAACGAGGCCACCGGGCAGAAAGCGGCTCAGCACAGAGGGGGGTTCACGCTGACCCTGCCTGCCGAACACCAGAGCATCCTTGCGTTCAGTCGTTGGCAAAGTGGCTGCATCCTCATTTTCTTAAGGGCAACACTGCAATTTGAAGTCGTCTGCCTGTGTTGATCCTATCTTATCAATAGTAACTCACTCCTTTGCTGACCTGAAGTTTTGGAAAAACCTATGTGTTCTTTTTTTTGAAATGAATTTACTGGGGTGACATTGGTTAATAAAATTAGGTAGGTTTCAAGTGTGCAATTCTGTTGAAAAGCCCATGTATCCCATCCCTGCCTGATGCAGTGGGGAGGCTCCAAGCTCTGAAAACACACTCAGTAGACACCAGGCTTCCCAAACAGGACTTGAGCCGGGGGTTGGATGTTACACCACATTCAAAACAAGACCTAACTACAGTGCAGTCACATAAACGCTTATGCTGTCCTTCCTCTCAAACCCAAATTTAGATAGAACAGATGTGACGTTAAAGGAAAAATATATATATTTAATTTTCAAAAAAAGAAAATAAGCTTACTTCTTCAGCTGCTTCAGGAGGTTCATCAGGTAAATCTGGAACCTAAAGAATCGTAAGTATTAGTAATAGGATTATAAACATTTTGAAGAAGAAAAAGTAATCCCACCCTGGCTGGTGTGGCTCAGTGGACTCAGTGCCAGCCTGCAAACCAAAGGGTTGCCGGTTTGATTCCCAGTCCGGGCACATGCCTGGGTTGCAGGCCAAGTCCCCAGTGGGGGGAGCTTAAAAAGCAACCACACATTGATGTTTCTCTCCCTCTTTTCCCCTTCTCTCTAAAAATACATAAATGAAATCTTTAAAAAAAAGTAATCTCAACAAGAAGAGTTCCTTTCAATATAAATATTAGATACATCTAACTTAATGAAATCTTTTCATTTCATACACACATGTAAGTAGACGATGAGAATGTGAGCTCAATTAATAAACATTTTTGGGTAAGCAACTATATGCTAACAAAAGATTGTAAAAATAAGATTTTAAATGACAGCTACCAATCTGTATAAATTTAAATAATTTTGTTTTTATGACATTCCAAGATACTATATAAAATGTACTATTTAAGGAAACAGGATACATATTAAGTTCAGTAAGACCCGAAATTGTTTAGGTTCATACATATATACATTTTAAGAGGGCTGCATATTTTTCTTTTTTTTATTTTTTAAGATTTTATTTATTTATTTTTAGAGAGGGAAGGGAGGGAGAAAGAGAGGGAAACATCAATATGCGGTTGCCAGTGGCCATGGCCTGCAACCCAGGCATGTGCCCTAACTGGGAATCGAGCCTGCGATGCTTTGGTTCGCAGCCTGCACTCAATCCACTGAGCTATGTACGCCAGCCAGGGCCAGGGCTGCGTATTTTTCTTCACGGCTTTTACAGGACTGGTTAACAGCCATTCACTTTGGTAGCTTTCATGATTCATTCATTGCTTCCCTGTGTCAATCTATTAAAAACCAGTGTTCAGAACATTTCTCTTACTAAAATATTTGTTACCAACAATTTCACCTCTAGGGACACTTTTTATTTTTTAATATTATAGACTCCATGTTTTATAACATTTTTTTTAAGATTTTACTTATTTTTTCGAGAGGAGAAGAGAGGAAGAAAGAGAGGGAGAGAAACATCAGTGTGTGTTTGCCTCTCCCACGCCCCGCACTGGGGACCTGGCCTGCAACTCAGGCATGTGCCCTGACTGGGAATGGAACTGGCGACCCTTCGGTTCACAGGCCGGCACTCAACCACTGAGCCACACCAGCCAGAGCCATGTTTTATAACATTTTATTTAGCAATCATTAATTGCATTTATTAAATAAACCATCTGTTTTCCCTTGGTATCAAAAGCATGTGTCAGTCCACTAAAATTTACCATCAGTGTGAAATAATCTATGCTGCTAACAAACAGCAAAGACTCTTGAATTTTTAATTAGTCCATATAGTTCATTATCCCTTTTTTGAAATGTTAGAAATAGTTTGAATGACCAGATTCTCACCCTCAGGCTCCATTAAGGGACCAGGAAACCTCAGACTGAGAGGCAGACATTAGAAACCTCTTTCAAGGACTGAGGAGATGACCTACCAGCTTTCTCTAAGAGTCAGTAAAAACAGCCTTCTTATTTCTAACCTTTGCTAGCTTTAAATTTAACTCAAGGATTAAAAATTTGAAACGGAAGAAGGGATAACAAACCTCGGCACTGTGCCCAACTGAACACTCGCTAACGCACTCCCTAGAAGGGCCCGGAGGAAAACGAGACGTGTGAATACTAGCCACTCACTAAGGAGGGCTTACTCTCGTCTCAGCTACCCACAGGAACGTTTCCTTGGTAAAGACTCTATTTTTTATTTCTACGTAATCAAATTACTTCCTCAAAAAGAACTAAGTATTTTCTAAACCTACTATCATTTATCTCCATAGCCTCCTTCTAAGTTTGGTTCAGAACATGAAGAGTGAGCAGGAAAAGTGCTCAGTGAAGGCAATGACTTTGTAAGGCAGGGGGGAGACATGAGCTGGATTAGAAGCCAGTCCTTCACACTGCACCGCCGCCTCCCCAGGACGACATTCCCGCTGCACCGTGATGCCAGGCAGTGAGCAAGCGGGAAGTACCAACCTCCTCCGGCACGGGCTGTTCGCCAGGTGGTGGAACTTCGGTTGAAGGCTTAGGCAGGTTCCGTCTCCTCGCTGCTTCTCTGTTTGCTGTTTCAAAAGCTGTCTGCCTCTCATTTTCAAGCACCAAATCTTCATCACCCTGGTCAAGAACAACACAGTTTCAAGAGAGATGCTTTCTATCAACTTTATTCACAATAGTTATTTCTTTTATCCTGATGGCATTTCAGTAAAAAATATAATGTAAAGCAATTATAAGACCCTACAAATGAAAGCATTACCTCCTTAGAAAGTAAAACATGGAGCTTAACATCTTGTAGACACTACCCTTACCCCGCTCTGGGGTTCTCTGATAGATAGATACAAGGCTGAGAGAGACCTTTCCATTTTAGTCGACCCCAAGTTTTTCAGAAAGATGGAAGAAAGAAGACAACCTGGATAGCATCCTTTCCTCTTTTCAGAAAAGGAAGTAAGGCAGTGCAAGGAATTATGCCTTAAAAGCTGTGAAAACAGAACATATATGTAAAAACAGGTCCCAGTATATGACCAGGCAACACTTCCATAGCTGAATGCAGCCATAGTACCTTGTTACATATAATCATATCCTAGTTCTCAGAATCAGACTTGGAGCTTGCATTTGAATTAACAACTTTAGAAGGCAAAGGATTTTATTCCAGAAACTATAAAGATTTTTATTAATATTAAAACTTCTTCCTTAGCAAGATACTTAAGTGCCAAATTCTCAAATATATACTTATTAGTTCATGAATGTCTTTCTTCCATATCTACTGACCTTGTAAAAGTTCTCCTTATCAGACTACCATGGACACCATTTTGGTGGGTAGTTTTCCCTAACACAGGTTGGTGGAAGGAGCACGGGGAGTGGAAGTCAAAAGGTGGTGATGCTGAACGATGAAGTTACCAGACTCAGACTGCATCACTGCAAATTACAGGGCTGGGTCAGCTCATAGGTACACCTGATTTCAGCTCTAACACTCCAGTTTCCATGTTCTTTGACAGTCCGAGGAGCCTTACATTGCAACAGCACCAAAGGTGTACCCTGTACAACTTTTTGTTGTCCCTAGTATATAGGTTAAAAACAGTCACAGTGTGAATCAGTCATTTTGCCCCTTGCGTTCAGACTGTGTCTTCATGGTACTACTGGTATTGGGTTGGCCAAAAAGTCCATTATATTTTTTCTGTATGGCGGCTCTAGTAATGCTTAGTTGTCTTTAATGTCATTGGAAACAATTTTGTTAGACTGTATTTTGACAGCTGTTGTATCAGCATGTGTTTAAAAAGAACACATCAAAATTGGTGAATTTTTGTTCAGCCATTTTAATGTTGAAGATGGAAGAAAATATGCAACATTTTCAGCGTATTATGCTTTATTACTTCAATGCAACTGAAATGCAAAGAAAGATTTGTGCAGTGTATGGAGAAGGTGCTATGACTGTGATGGAAACTGTCAAAAGTGGTTTATGAAGTTTCTTGGTACTACTGACATTTTGGCCAAATAACTCTTTGCTGTGGGGCTGTCTTATGCACTGGAAGATGTTTAGCAGCACCCCTGGCCTCCACCCTCTAGAAGCCAATAGCAGGAGATAGCCAACCTACCCAAATACCCAAATCAATAAAGTCATTGGTAAAAATGAAAAATGTGTCTTTTCTTTTACAGAGAAAACATAACAGACTTTTTGGCCAACCCAATACCAGTAGTACCATGAAGATGCAGCCTGAACGCAAGGGGCAAAGTGACTAATTCACACTGTGACTGTTTCAGAAAGAGACGCGGCAGGCTAAAATCAGGCTACCACCACAACACTGAACTTCTGAAGACAACTCCAATTGAGAAGTGAAGTCACTACGTAGAGCAGATGCATTTTTTATTGCCCATCTTTCACATTCATTTTATTACCCCCTTGATTGTTTTATGACGTATTTACCATTATGAAATGAATAAAAACATTCTGCTTCACTGGAAGAACCCTGTTCACCTTTACTGAATCATTTTCGTTACCAGCTGGTGAAAAGTGCAGTATAAACAGGAAGCAAGTAAGTCTTTGGGACAGAAATAATCTTACATCTAAAATCTATGACCAGTTATTCTAAAACTTCATTCCTTTATGAATATCCTTTTCCCTCTTAAGAAAACAAAACTGTAAACTTCCATTAGCAAATGACAGAATTTGTACTCAAGGCCAAAGGAAAAGTCGAAACAGCCAATGGAAATAAATACAATGTGAGCTTGTAATATCTTGGGGATCTTTCTTGGGGAAAAATCTGAATTCCCTCATATAAAACAGTGTTACAGTCAACAGTTTTCTTTACAATTACCTCGTGTTAGAACTTTTCAAGGCTCTTAAGTTTTATGCTCCTAGGCACTTAATCACTGGACACACAAATAATGCTGAGTAAAAAATGATATACAATCATTAATAAAGATTCCTAAAAAACCTGTATTAACAGTTTAACATCATGTGCAATTTTTAAAAAATCTATATTCAGGCCCTGGCTGGCATAGCTCAGTGGATTGAGTGCGGGCTGCAAACCAAAGTGTCGCAGGTTCGATTCCCAGTCAGGGTACATGCCTGGGTTGCAGGCCATGACCCCCAGCAACTGCACATTGATGTTTCTCTCTCTCTCTCTTTCTCCCTTCATTCCCTCTCTAAAAATAAATAAATTAAAATCTTAAAAAAAAATCAATATTCAAAACATAAAATGGAATGTTTTCTAACCCCAAGTTTATGACCATTGCTTAACTTCCAGGTTTCCCCCGTCATTCGATAAAAGCGCTCTTCCAGTTTTTTCAATCTCATTTCCTGGTGAGGTTTTAGAACATTCTCTATGTATCTGCTGACCTGTCAAAAAAATAAATAAATAAATTAGGTGTTGTTACTAGCCATTAACATTCCTAAGATTTTACATTGTCCAGAAAGTTACCATCAAGAATCAGGTAAGAAATCGTCTTTTCACACTTAACTCAGTTTTGCCAAAAAAGCAGCACCCCCCACTTCTGCATCAGTCCCTCCTAGAAATCTGCATGTGGATAATGCAAATAAAAACAAATATTCTACACTTATGCTCGTTTGGCCACATGCCTCCATATCCTTGCATGTGTTCTCCGTGCCACAAAAACTCACTGAGCCCCAGCCTTCAAAAGCTGGAAACAACCTAAATGTCTATCAGCAAATGAATGATCAAATTTTGATAGTTCCTGTGCAACTGAACATTAGCCATAAAAAGGAATGAAGTACTGATACATGCAGTATGGATGAGCCCCAGAAAATACTACGTTAAGTGTAAGAAGTCAGACACAAAAGGGCATGTAATATGATTCCATTTATGTGAAGTGTCCAGACTAAATAAATCCATACAAACTGAAAGCAGATTGGTGGTTGCCAAAGGGTGGAGGGAGAGAATGAGAAAGCAACTGTTCAATGGGCATAGGGTTATATTATTTATGTTTTTTACACTCGGGCCACAAGTGCACAGGGAATGGGTTCCAGCAGCACAGCCTCCTTCCCCCTGGTTCTCGCAAAGTGCCCTTCTCTGGGTGGAGCAGGCTGGTGCTTCGGTGGAACCTGGGTACCTTTCTCTTTGGCTTCCTCCTTTTTCTGATCATTTTCCTTCACACATTTCAGGAAGCTATTTCGGCTCCTAGAGTGGTTAATGTGCTCAGTATGTGCATTAATTCTCTCGGCTAGAATGTTGCCCAACAGTGCCCGCCGCACGCTGGGAGACACTGTAGACTCTTCCAGTTTGCCTTGGAAACGTTTGTGGGGCCCCTTGAGGTGCCCATTCCCTTGATGTCTACAATATCACCTTGCCTGTAGATTCACATGTATTCTGCCAAAGGAACAATTCCATGTTTTCTAAAAGGCCTTGAGAACATACAGCAGGTGCCTATATGTTCTGGCCAAAATGTGGGGTTTTCTGTTGAGGTGAAGAAAATGTTTTGGAACTAGATAGAAGTAGTAATTGCAGAACATTGGGAATGCTCTAAATGCCGCTGATTGTGCACTTTAAAACATTAATAGTTAATTGTTTGTCATGTGAAGTTAACCGCCATAATTTTTTTTAAAAAATCTGAACACAAACAGAGAGCAGTAGACCCTAAGTTGTAAATGCTCCAGACATTTCTGTGTTCTTTCTAGACACATTCACTAGAAACTACGCTTTACCTTTTCACCCTGGGCCTCTTGCTGTTTTTTTCTCGCAAGCTTTTGCCTTTTCTCATTCTCCTCTTCTTCTTCTAAGACATCAAAACATAAAAGTGTTTTTAATTCCCAATTCTCAGTAAGTTGAATGCTATTTTCTCTGAAAACAAACTGTGGATCTTAACATTTTTTTCAGAAACGACCCTTCAAAAAACAGGTATTTTTTAAATAATGAAAATGGATACATAAGACAGTTAGACAGAAACTAAGAAATCTGCAAGTAAAATCAGTAAGAAATGGTCTGTTCTGAAACAAGAACTATAACACATTAGTATTACATGTTACAACTCGGGTGAGGAGGCTTCAAGGATGCTTATGATGAGCTCATGACAGCAGGAGAGACAGACAGCGGGTGGGCAGGCTGATTCTTACTTATTTGATGGAAGAAAATCTGACTGTAACTGGCCCCATACACAACCTTAATTACTAATTCGTTTTAGCCTTCAGTGATGATTATGTCTCAACACTGTCAACAAAAAATGTATCAAAATGACTTCCACTCGCAGCAACAAAAAGGTACAAGTTAAGGCAAGAAGCTGTCAGGTGCATGTCCCCCTTATCTATAAAACACAGAATACTTGACCTGATAGTTTAACGTCAGCAGCAAATATCCTCCTGATACCAAAGTATGTTTAGAACATTTACTACAAAATGTGTTTCTTAGAGAAGTTACGATCAGTTATTTTAATTCTCCAATAGAGTAATTTGAAATATAAGTGATCAAAAAAAATTGTCAAAAGGAGAAAAGAATTTCCAAAATCTACACTTGGGAGATAAAAGCATCTACATTGTCTTCTACATTTGGGTTGAATACTGTAAACTTTCAGAATTAGGATTCTGATTTCACTCATAGGTAATCTGAAAGGGCTATAAATTAAACACTAATCATTTTCCTTTTATATTTATTTACATTTAAATAAAACAAAATACAAAGCCCCAAACTCACTACTGGCAAACTTTCTAATAGGCTACAAGAATGTAGGCTTTAGGCTTCATCTGTTCCGAAGTGAACTACAATACTGTTTGTAAAGGCTTCTCATCCTGCCCTGGAACGACTCTGGAACGCACAAGGGCGCGCCTTGGGCAGGAGGGACTTGCTGGTGGCACGTGCGTGTCCCACACTGCCGGGGTGCCAGACCCGGCTCACCTTTGACAAGCTCTGGGATGCCTTGTGCAGGTGGCTGACTTGGCCGATTTTGTGAAAATTGTTCAGTTTAAACTAGCATTCAGAGTGGCAGCGGCAGAATCTTGTACAAGTACTGGCACCATGATAGAAAAACTGAGCACACATGTAGAATTGTGTCAAAGTCTGCAAAAATTACTAGCTGATAAAAGGCTTCTAATACAGTTTTCACTTGTCAAAAAAACAAAACTAAGCTAAAAACAAGCATGGTTTCCTAAAAATAAGAGCACCTAATACACACACACACACACACACATATGAAAGATAAGTGTGCAAATAAAAACATGCCAGAATAGAATGAAAAATAATTTAAGGTGAAAAGCATTTAGAGATTAGTGGCAGATATTAACATTTGTAGGATACTTTGTAAGCTATAACTTTCAAATAGCAGTTAAGCTGCACAAAAACACAATTTAAAATGAGAATTTGCAACATGCCAACTTACAAATTATGTATTTCTTTATAGTTATATAAGGAAAAGATATGATTTCTCATAAAAATGTTGGGATTCATGGCCCATTAACAATCATGACTAAAGTTGTAATACCTTGAGATTATACTGCACAAGATAAGGGTAAAATGGTTCCTACCGTGCAAAGTTCCAGTATAAGTCAAGGAAACAGGTTTCAGTAGAAGAGGGTAAAGGGTAGGTAAACAATAATCTTACCTTTCAGATAAACTTGGGAAGATTTAAACGAGTTCAGCCATGAGGTAGTCACAGAAATAATTAACGTAAGAAGAGCAAGCAGCAAGAAAATCCGGCCACACAGCAAAATTATATCTTTAATTCCTTATAAAGGTAAAAAAAAAATTAAATTAAAAACACTTTTCTTGATACTCATAATAACACATTAGAAGATTATTTGTACTAGAAAAATATAGTAAGTTAAGTTATGCAGCTATCTTAGGATTTTTCATACAGTCTCCTTTAGGTACCAAAATTCATCATGGTTGTCAATACCAGAACAAGTTTCTAGAAAACACTTCTAGAATATCTTTTAATTCAAGTGACTGTCTACATTATAAATATTATGTCTATCACTAATACATAAATTCTGGTTTCCCTTCTGCGCAGAAGAGATAAAATTATCCACATATTTAGGAATTAAATGCTGGTGACCACATCATCTTTTCAAATTCTAGTTCTATTTAAAAAGTCATTCTCACCCTGGCTGGTGTTGGCTCAGTGGATTGAGCGCCAGCCTGTGAACCAAAGGGTCACCAGTTCAATTCCCAGTCAGGGCATGCAAGAGGCAACTACACTCTAATGTTTCTCTCCCTCTCTCTCCCTTCCATCCCCTCTAAAAATAAATAAAATCTTTAAAAAAAAGGTCATTCCCACCAAAACACCAATTTCTTACTTTTCACAGTTAAATTATGGAACTATGTACTTTACTTCTCAATTCAGTCTTTTGTAAAGAAAATCACTATATACATGTTTGCCTAGGGAAAAAACTCAGTATTTGGTTCTACATTATTGTAAGAACCAAGATAAAACTTAAATCAATAAAATGTAACAAATGCCTACTTTTTGTAATATAATTTGCTAAATGGTGAAGGAAGGAAGATGAAGTTGGGCTAAAAATGGTTTCTACCCCCCAGGAATTTTTAATTTTTTTAAGTCTCAAATATTACCAGGCAGAGGTATAGAGGAACCATTTTACCAATGGAATGGGGCTGGTAGGTAGTGAATTAACTAAAAATTAAAGAAGCAATTACATATACAAACAGATATATGTTTATATTTATTTACATATATTTTGCATCATGGCCCTGCTGACTTTCACCAGCATTAACCATCGATTCTGGTGTTGTTTGATTCCATGTGGGCAGAGTAGAGATGGATGCTCTAAAGGGAAAGGAGCAAAGTGAGTTCTGTAATAGGTAAATGTGATGAATTTAACATTTCTGTATGTCATTTTGATAAGTCTTGTTAGATTACAACACATTTGAATTGAATCAGGCTTCTAGGGAGACTCTGTAAAGTTTTTTAAAGCATTTTCTTTTTTATTTTAGTATGTATGTTTAAATGTTAATTAATAATTAATTAATTAGGGTAAGGGAGGGACCAACTGGGGACCTGGCCCCCAACCCAGGCCACGTGCCCCGACTGGGATTCGAACCCACGAGCTTTCAGAGCTTTCAGTTCACAGGCCGGCACTCAATCCCCCAGAGCCATACCAGTAAGGACTAAAACATTTTTTTTAAACTCTAAAACAAAAAGCACTGTAATTTATTTCAAGCAACATTTCTGGGTACCTGACTTCTTAGGGGTGGCTGAGGGAGGGTGGAGAGGCAGGAAATAGTAAAACTGAGTTTCATCACGGTCTCTAACTTCAGAATTAAGTTTAATGAGGGAGAACTGAACTGGTTCTCCACAGGGCCACCGTTTTTCTTTCATTGTTCTCCTTATTTTTGGCACTACCAACTACTCGGCGTTATTCTAACCACACGTAGGAGTCATCTTGAGTCCCTCATTTTCCACACCCTAAACGATCCATCAACAAGTCCTGTGGTTGTACTTTGTAAATATCCCAAGTCTGTGCACATCACGTCGGTTACCATCCTTGTCCGGGCCACCATCACTACTTGCATACTTTAAAAACCTCACCTGCTCCACTGCCTCCCCTATTGCTTCCTTCCTAAACATTCTCCACACTGAATCCAGGGACCTTCTTAAACCTTAAGCCACCTAACCTCGCTACATCTCAATATCCTCAACTGTAAATGGGGATGATTGTAACAGTAACCGCCGCCTACCGACGTAATGCAGATAATGAATAAAAAGCATTTAGTCGTAGGCTTATAATAGACGCTCAACCAATGTTATCTGCAGCCACCCTCCGCCGTACTCTTCCCGACCCAGCTATTCCGGTCTTCGTCCTTTTCCTCCAAGACGTCACAATTGCTTTTGTCTGGAGTGTTCTTGCCTCGGCCTTACTGAAATGTGTTTATAGAACCCACAGAAGGCCTACATCCCACCTCCCTGTTTATTTCCTTTTGAGCTTATCGACACAACTTGAAAGCGGTGTCTCTGTTTGTCCCTGGGCTTTGTGCGTCTCTCTCCTTATACGTAAAACTTCAGATCTGCAGGGACACCTTTCCGCCGAGTGGGGTCCGCCTCCCCAAGGCAACCGGGGACTCGCTCCCGCGGGGACCGGGCGCCGCCGGAAGACGGGCGCAGGCGCGATGCAGCCTGGGAGTCGTAGTCAATGTCTGTACTTGTGCACCCCGTTCAAGGGAGTTACCGGGGTGTGAGCGCCGAGAAGAAAAAGTCAGCACCTACCTAGGTCCGGGATCCCCCGCCGGAGTTCCAGGCACACGAGGGGGAGCGCAGTGAGGAGGAAAACGCCAACGACCCCGCGAGACGCCATGGCGGAGGAAGGCCCTCCCTTTCCGGCTCCGCCTCCCCGGGGACGGTGCGCTGGCGCCGTTCCCTAAGGCGGGAATTTGGGAGAGCTGAAGCGCAGAGGGGGCTCGGTTCTCAGGCTTGTTTTTGAACCCATCGGCAGAAGAATTACGAGTCAGCTCCCCGCATCACGCGGTGTCCGGGGGAGACCGCTAGGCCTGCCCGCCTAGCCAAGTCTTGTGAAAGCAAAGCTGGAGCTCCAGCGTGGCGGGACCCTGGAGAGGAGGCCGGCAGCCGCTGCCGTTCGGCCACAGGACGCGGGAGGCTGAGAGCGAGCTCTCGAGAGTAGAATTAAGTGGAAGAGAAAGTGTACGCGCAGTTGACGCTGCGGGCAGAGAGCCTGACCCCTTGTTCTTGTGTCGGGTGATTGTGGACTTTTGGGTCGAGCTACTAAGCACCACTGTCTCTGGAAGCACTTGCCTTATCTCTCTAAAGGTTCCTGGCCCATCCACAGTCTTTGGTGTCTGCAGAAAGATGATTCAACGTGGGGGCTGGCACCTAATTCCAGATCCTAGAGACCTGCTACCCCTTGTTTTGGCTGCTTGTCAGTTTTCCAACAGGAGTTAATGGTTAATGACTTGGCCTCACAGTTATGTGGTGGCAGACGAAAACGGCGCCACATACTCAACCTCACAAGCTCAGGGGTGGCCTGCATGACAGCCTTACAAACTCAGAGACAGAAAGTAACCATATAGGGTGGTCTGAAACTAAAACTTTATAACTAAAAGCGGTTCGTGGTGGGTAGTCATGTCCTAGGACAGTCTTTTTCCCTAACAAAGGTTAATTTTTACCTTATCACAGAGCTTATCGTCCCTTTGCATGTAGGATAAAGTACTTGATAACAGGCCTTTGGAATAACGGGGTAATTTCTTTTTTTCAAGATCCCCTCAAAGTTCAACCAGCGCACCAGAAGAGAGACCACAAATTTCCTCATTATTTTTATACTGTGAATTGTTGAGGGTTAACTATCCAGTCCCCACCTATATAAAAGAAGTATGTGCCTATTCATTTTATGTTTTTATCCAATCCCAGAGGTTTCCCCGTTTTGCTTTCTCCCACCTCCCTAATCTATCACCAATTAACTTCATGTAACACCCTTACACCTTCCCCTCTGATTTTGATGTAGAAAATAACTGGAAAAGCTGCCATTTTCCAGAGCATTTTCTCAGTCTGTTGAGATTTTGCTTCTTGGTAATTAGCGGTTTGGCTCAATAAGCTCATAAAAATTCTTACAGGTTTGGGCATTTCTTAGGTGGACACTTCATTGCCATCACATGACTCACCTGTGTGGCGCTGCTGCCAACCTGAAATTCTGTTAAATTATGGAGGTCCTCGCAGCTTAACAAGATTTCCTGTTGTGAATTTTTGTTTCTGACCCATCAATCCTTCCTCCTCACCCTGGAATTTAATTCAACAAATATTTCTTGAGCCCCACAGTTTGCCTGGTACTGTGGAGATTCAAATATGTGTAAGTTACTGAATTTGTCCTCACGAAACTCAGTGGGAAAGATAGCCCTGGGATAGGGATACTCCAGGGTGGTACCGAATCCCACCCCAGGGCTTGGGGGGAGGCTCTCCTAAAAGAAATCATGACCAAACTGTGTTGTAAAGGTTAGGAATGAGGGTGGGGTACAAAAGGAAGAGTGGGAGTTTTAAGTTTAGGAAACAATGCAGAGGAACTACCCACAGTTAAAATATTGCAGTTCAGAGTTTGAATGGAGCTCCTATGGGTTGGTTGGAGCTAGGACGGTGGAGGCCTTTGCTTTGTGTATAGGCTAAGAACTGCATCCTGGAAGGGAAGGCACAACGTGAGGGCACAATCTCAGAATTCATCGGCATCCCCTGGCACATGGGCTGTGATTTCTCACAGCAGCTTTGTTTCTGTGGTCACTAATAATATTGAGGACTTTTTGGGGTGCTTGTTGACCATTTAATCTTCATTTTGAAGTATCTAGTCAGATGTATTTAACTATTGTTTCTCTTTTGAATATTTTTTAAAGATTTTATTTTTTTCAGAGAGGTGAGGGATGGAGAGAAGGAGGAGAGAAACATCACTGTGTGGTTGTCTCTCACCTGCCCCCTACTGGGGACCTGGCCCACAACCCAGGCATGTGCCCTGACTGGGAATCTTAACTGGTAAACCTTTGCTTTGCAGGCCGGCACTCAATCCACTAAGCCACACCACTCAGGGCTGTTTCTCTTTTGTATTAATGAGGTGTAGGAGTTCTTTATATAGGCTCAATACTACTCATATGTGAATATTTCTCTCCATCTGTAGTGTACCTACTTGTTTTCTTAATATTTAAATGAGGTTTTAATTTTGAAGATCAGTTTGTGAAATGTTCTTTTATAGTCATTGCTTTCTAGGAAACTTTTGCCTTCCTGAAGTTGAAGGATTCTCCTATTTTTTTTCTAAAGCTTTATGTTTTAGCTTTTATACTTAGGTTTATGAAATTATTTTTGCATTTTCCCTAAATAATGGGAAAGATGGCTACTTTTGAAAATACTTCTTCCCTAGGCTTTATTCCCAACCGAAAACTTAAATTGCAAAAACAATTTAATTTTCACGTCTCAACTTTTAGAGACATCTTGATGTGCTCCATAAGAATTTTGATCCCATAAATGCAACTTAGTGATCTGGTGAAAAATATTTTGTGGTGGATTTTTAGATTAATATTTTATGTCCTTGTTAACTTGTATTTAAGCATAAATGTCCTTTAGCTTCCTGTCTTTATCCAGTGATCCATTATGCCTGTAAGCTAAAATATATGATCAAGAATATAAATTATTTAAAACTGTAAACTGGCCAAAGCCTCCACAGTAGCTTCCGTGTTCAGCAACCACAGTGACCTCTCCCGGCTCTGACTTCACAGCACTCAGTGCTTTTTCTGATTATCTAGAATGCCGTAATGTTCTTATATTGTTATTGAACTTTCCATGTATACATCGACTTCTTCCACAGAGGTTCTAATTTAGGAACTATTATTCCAAGTTCCTCGATGGTGTCGTATCTAAATATGGCTTATAAAATAATATGTGGTAACACTACCAAATGTGGGCAAGGAGGTGGAAAAAGTAAATTTCTCATACATTGCTGGTTGGAAGATAAGCTGCTACAGCCAGTCTGAAAAATAAGGCATTTTCTTAGAGAATGAAACATGTGTTTATCATATGACCCAACAATTGCAGTCTTGGGCCTTAATCCCTCAGAAATAAAAGCTACATTCACTTAAGAATTTACAAATAAATGATCATAGCAATGAAGAGGGAGACCCAAAATATGCTTTTTGGGGAGATATTTTAAGCAACCGATTGATGTTTTTCTCTCAGATGTCTCCCTCTCCTCCCTTCCCCTCTACAAAAACAAATTAATAAAATCTTTTAAAATATGTTTTTAGCCCGACTGTTGTGGCTCAGTGGATTGAGCACTGGCCTTCGAAACAAAGGGTTGCTGGTTCAATTCCCAGTCAGGGCGCATGCCTGGGTTGCAGGCCAGGTCCCCAGGACGGGGTGCTTGAGAGGCAACCACACACTGATGTTTCTCTCCCTTTCTCTCTCCCTTCCCCTCTGTCTAAAAACAAATAAATAGAACCTTAAAAAATAAAAATAATAAAATATATTCTTAAATATGAAATTATTAAAAGGTGAAATAATTGTTTGGGGCTCTGCTCTTTCTCACAAATCATGCTAATTTATCATGATGTCATAAGACTGCCGCACTTGAACAGTAACTCAGTTGATTTTTTCATCATTTACTGTCATCCCCAAACCACCTCTTATTAACTGCATTAACTAAAATTTTACTTTAGCTGACATTTCTTTGCTTAAAGAGAAAATTTAGATATGATCAGAAGTCTTCAAGTGCTTGGGATAAGGCTGCCTACTCCCCTTCCCACATAAATCAGAAGCATAAAGGAAAAACACTCACCTGATAATGAAATAATTTAGTCCCAAATATGGCATGAACCTTTGGTTTCAACACACTACGTAGGGTTGTATAACTGGGTGGTTAAAAGTTTATTTCTCCTTTGAAAGTAGCTGAGTCATAGACTTCTGCATCCTTTCACCTTCTTCGTGTTTGCTTAATGGAGTTATTCCCCCCCCCCCCCCCCCCCCAGATTTCCTGGTTCAAGATCGGTCATCTTTGACTCTTGTACCCTCCCCCGGCTTGTCCATTTCACTTCTTTATGTCTGTCCAATCTGTTCCTGCTCTGGTCTCAATACTTCTACCTGTTACTTTTGCTTTCTATACTGCCAGTTTCACCGTCTCCAGTTCATTTGATATATTTCCAAGGAAATACACCTCTGAAAAATCTCCAGTGACTCTATTTCTTTGGAGTGATGTCTAAATACTTGTGCCTGATTACCACCAAAATCCATCTCCCATTGCCCTCTTCAAGCCTCCTATGGTCTAGCCAGTCCACACTGCTCTGCTTATTTCCAGTGTGTGTTCCTCCACTATAGTTACGTCTTTGACATGCTTATTTTCTTTTGGTGAGCCTCCCTGTTGACAGATGAATAAGATGAAACTCAGAGAGGTTAAGTAACTATGACAGTGCCTGTGGCGTGATGTGAATCCAAGTTTCTCTGACTCAGGCTCAACTCCTAAATACTTCAGCGTGTGTCTCTCACGAACAAGGATATTCTTTCATAACCATAGTGCAGTGCTCAAACTCAGGAAATTTCACGTCAATGTAGTACCATTATATATTAATACAAGCCATATTCAAATTTTACCAATCGTCCCAATCCAGTTCTAGCCAGGATCAAACCTTACTTCTAGTCATCATATTTCTTCAAGCTTTAACCTGGTATATTTCCTCAGCCTTACTTTGTTTTTAACATTGACGGTTTTTAAATTATCAGGCTAGTTGTCTGTAAAACTTCCCTCACTGTGGGTTTTTCTGAGTGTTACCTCATGATTAGATTCAGGTTATGGATTTTTAGCAGGAATACTACATAAGTGAAGTTGTGCACTTCTTGCTGCATCATGGCATGAGGCACACAATGACAACTGTCTCGTTGGCAATGTTTCACTTTGATCACTTGGATAAGGTGGCATGTGACCTGCTGTAAAGTTACCATTTTCCCCTTTGTGTTTGTGTGTATTAGGTAGAGCTACTACATCTCCCAGGCTTGACAGTGGCTTAATGTAGCAGGTGTCTTGTAGGATCCAGTGGCACAGCCTCCCCTATCACCCAAGCTGGGTACTCAAGGTGTGCCCACTGTGTGGGCTGTGTACACCCTCCTGTTGTAGTTGAGCCTTGATTGCACTCGGCAAAGTCTAAGGTCAGCCACCTCCCCTGTTCTGCCTGGGGTCACACAGCATAAGCTACAAAGTGATCTGCAGATGGCTGCTACTTGTGCTGGGCTTGGAGGTACCCAGGTGAACCAAGCTTGGTGCCCAAGCTGTGAACCAAGGCTGGCTGCTGCTAGTACTGGGTCTGGGGCAAATTAGTGAGAGGTACAGGCCACACTGAAGCCAGATGCCGCTTGTTTGAAAGAATTTAGGACAATCTGAAGCATGGACCAAGACAGGCTAATATTAGCATAGAAAAGCCACTGGAAGCAGCTTGGGTGAGCCTAAAAGTTGGGTGGGGCAGGGCCTCAGGGAATCACCAGGGTAGGGCAAACGGTGTGACCCAAGTTGATGGAGTCTCAAGTATGGTGCCCACCTGCCAGCTCTGTGGCTCTGTGGGGGAAGGGCTCAAAAAAGGACAGTGGCCTCTGCCAGCACTTTTGTCCCGGAGAGAGTTGCCCTCCAGCTCTCACCCTGATGTTGGACAGTTTGGTTCCCCCTCCCAATGTCTCTGGTGCCTCTGATCTGCTGCCCTCACACTGGGGCGCAGAGAGAGTGAATCTGAGTAAGTTTGTATGCAGGCCCTTGAAGAGGTACTGCCAGGGACTCCAGAAGTCTGTCTTCTACAGCCTCAATCCCTACCGGTTTTTACAGCCAGAATGTGGCAACTTCTCTTCCTGGTACTGGAACCCTGGGCTGGAGGGCCTGGTGTGGGGCTGGGACCCTATGCTCAATCCTCCCAATTTTTATCCACCACACATGGGTGTGGGACCAGCGGCATTTGCAGCTTCACCCCTCCTACCAGTCCTGATGTGGTTTCTTGTTTAATTCCACAGTTGAAGGGACTTCCATTCAGCTCAATTGTCGATGGTTCCGGATGATGGTTGTCCTTAAGTTTAGTTGCAATTTTGATGTGGTTTGCGAGTTTCCAATGCCCCCATCTGGACCAGAAGTCTTGAGCTGTTGTTTAAAGCAGCGACCCCCAACCCTGCGGACTTGTATTGTCCATGGCCTGTTAGGAACGGGCTGCACAGCAGGAAGTGAGCACTGAGCATTACCTACCACCTGCGCTCCAGCTCTTATCTTCTCCCCACTGACTGTCCCCCGCCCAAATTGTCTTCCACTAAACCGGTCCCTGGTGCCAAACAGGTCAGGCACTGCTGATTTACAGTGTAGGTTGCTAGGTCGGTGGTCCGAAGCTTCCATTTAATTGATCTGGGTTACAGCCTAGGATTCAAACACTCCACGTGGTCTGCGATCAAACTTTAAGAAACATCCACCTCCGAAATAATGGAGGGCAATTCTCCAAAGGCTGGATGAAATAAGAGAGGGCGTTCATCTTTCCTCGCCCCACAGGCTTCAAAAACTTACATCTGTTAGAAGCTACTCCGGTATGGGACCTGGGTGGGGTGACTACGGAGGCGGAGTGATTACTCCTACAGCTCCTACCCTCAGCTCCTCACTTTGGGCAGGGAAGGTGGCTCGCACGCAGGTAGAACAGAGAGGGGTGGCGCTGGGACTTGGGGCGGCCCCTTGGCACCAGTCTCCCCAAGTCTCAAGGAGCCGGGGCCTGCCCGGAGGCCCTTGCCCTGCCCAGCACTCCATCCTGCCACGCCCCATTTGCTTAGTCATCTCGGTGAGGCCGTGCTTGCCCCGGGCCCGCGCCCCGTCCTTCCTGGGGGACCGCCCCGGGGCCGCCCCCCTGCGCGCACTTCCGCGTGCATGGCCTTGCTCCTGGGGACGCTGCGCACAAGCGCGCGGCGGAGCTCGAGGCGGGTGGCGCGCGTCTTCGCCGGCTTCCCGAAGTCTCAGCCCCAGGCGGCCTGCGCAGTCGCTCGCGCAATGGCGACAAGGCAGGAGCCGCTGCTCCAGGGCCCGCCGCCCCCCGCCGGCGCCGTGGCCTACGACTACTTGGTGATCGGCGGCGGCTCCGGGGGGCTGGCTAGCGCGCGCCGGGCGGCCGAGCTGGGCGCCAGGGTGGCGGTGGTGGAGAGCCACAAGCTGGGCGGCACTTGCGTGAGTACCGGTCCCTCCCGGCGCTTCTCGCGCCTCTCTCTCTCTGCTGCAGCGTTGCGACCCACAGCCCCGCTTTCCCTTCGCTTCCCCCGAAACCGTCTGCGCTCCTTCCCAGTGCAATCGGTTCCTCCGGGCTGTAGGATGCCCCCCTACCCCAGCTCTGCACTGCGCTCGCTGCTTTACCGCCGCTGCTCTAGACAGGATCCCAGCAGGTTTAGATGGAAGACGTATAAAGGGGCGTCCCCGAGACCCCCAAAGCTAAGCCTGAGTCTGTTCAGCCTCAGGTGCCAAATTAGCGATAGCCGTAGGTGGTTAAATCTAACGTAACTTCCCTGTGTCCTCACTCCTCAAGGTGGAAGAATATTGTGTTCCACACTTGAGTTTATAACCAGATCCATGAAACACAAAACTGCATCTGGAAAACCTGCAGGTGGCCTGTGTGTATGGGGAGAAGGGCGTATATGTCGTTGAGCAAAGAGAATCCTGGCCCTCTCCCTTCAATTTCAAGGGCAGAATGATTTTCTCACCCCTGGCTGCACATTGGAATTACCTGAATAGTTGTAAAAAACTCTGCCTGGGTTCTGCCCCCATGGCTTGCGATTTCATTGGTCTGAGGTGCAGGCTGGCTGTTGGGATCTTTAGAAGCAACATAGGTGATTCTGAATTTCAGCCAAGGTTGAGAGCCACTGACTACAGGTTACTTTGGTGTAGAATTTACTATTAAATGAATTTTTAAACGTTTAGCTTGTTTTGTCTTGTGTGTGTTTGGGGGGGATGCATTTTAAAATTACCTAAAAAAAGAGGGTTATAAATCCTGCGATTGGAAACCTATCATTTTTAAGAAGTTTTGTTCTTAAGTTATTGCTGCAGCCTTTCCTGTCACAAGACTTGGGCGAGGTACTTGCCGTTAATATTAAAATGTCTCCTAGAATAACCTGGGATTGGGGATGGGTGCTCTAAATTCCTTCGGAGACTGACGTTTAAGTTATACGACACTGGGAACTCCTTAAGGGCAGGGATGGGCTCCTGTGTGTGTTCACCTCTTAACAAAATACCTTGCTCCGTAACCGTGTGTGAAATTGATACAGGAAAGGGGATCTGGACCTCAGAGGGTCTGCTTAGAGTCTGCTGCTGGTGTGTGGGTTCTTAGTGCAGGAAACACTGCACAGCAGGAGTCCAGATGATTTCCAGAGGACGTTTATGAAAGTTGGGGACAGTGAAACAAAGAAGGACCTAGGGTAGAGGAAGCCGCAGAGGAGGGACTAAGTGGGGAAATGAGCCTGGACTGGGCTGCTTTGGCTCACCAAGAAGCCAGAGAAAGGGGACCTTGGGGGCAGGGGCAGGGGGTTAGCCCTGGATAAGCTGCCACTGCCCATTACTCCCTGGTTGCAAGCCTCGTGGGGTCCTTTAGGGTTTAGGAGATGTGTGTCTGTTGGGGGGAGCAGAGGGAGAGGGGGAAGGGAAAGGGACAGCATGTGCCTGGGAGGGAGAGTGTGCACGGGCCCCTCATTTTGAGGGTTTTTAAAATCTGGTAGTTTGGAAGAAGTCTTGGGGAGGGTTCAATAGAATATTCATCAGCTTTACACTGATGTGCCAAAACGAATTTTATTCCGTAACTTCCTCTGTCCTTAGGTGTGTTAGGCAAGTGGCACTAATTGAATTTCTGCTATCTATTTCTGGAGCCTCTGGTTGGGGAGAAGTTTAAACCATTGAAATCTTACTGTCCTTGGTTACAGAAGTTAGGGTTTACTATATGGCTGTACATTGCTTGGCTGTTGAACTATCTTTCTCCGTATTCCTCTTGCCCTGGCTTACTAGCCTGACTCAAAATGAATGAAACTTAATATTATCAGCTACGAAAGGGGTGACTCCTATGTCCAGTCCTGGTTTTTCAAGTTCAGAATGGGAATGAGAAAAGGAAAAAAAATCCCTGTTAATTATCTACGTGCACCTTTACACCTTGGTCCAAAGAAACGCAGTTGGAAGTACGTCTCCGCAGAAGGGTTGAGGGGTGCCACTGAAGGTCTCCTAACAACTGGATCACTGCTTATCTTTGTATTGGCAGCAGAATGGCACCAGGTGTGGACTGGTGGCGTCAGAGCAGACCTTGACTTGAGTTCTGGAGAAGAAAGAATGCAGAGCCAAGGCTCAAACTATACGAGAAAGTTTATTTAGCCCTGGCCAGGATGCTTAGTTGGTTAGAGCATTGTCCCAATAAACCAAGGTTGTGGGTCCGATACCCCATCAGGCCCCACACAAGAATCAACCAATGAAGGCATAAATAAATAGAACAAATCGGTGTTTCTTTCTGTCCCTTCCTTTCTCTTTAAAATCCATTTTAAAAAATGAATTAAAAAAAAGAGAAAGTGTATTTAGAAAGTCATAAAGGCGGAAGAAGTGAGCCGTAGAAGACATGGGCTCAGGAAACAAGTTACAGAGGCTAAAGGAGGGCCCTGTGGAGCTTAGGAAACAAAGAGGCGAGGGGAGGGGCTGGGGAAAGGTACTGATGTGCTCCTCAGAGGGAGGGAGCTGCGTTGGGTCTTCCATCCTAAGGGCTTTTTAAGGGTGGGGATTTTAGGAGCGGTCCCAGAAGAGGATTCAGTTAACTCTTCATCAGCTCTGCAGCCATGTCCTTGCAGGGCCATGGTCTCCGCTGGTTGGTCAGCACCCGGACAGGAGGTCTTTAGTCCCTGCAGCTGGCCTTGCTGTCAGCCGTGGCGCCCCTGGTCTGGTGTGGCTGCTGTTCCAGGCCTGGAGCTGAAGCACAACTGAGGCCTCAATGTTTTTGATACAGGTCAGCACCTCATTTTCCTGGGTGCTTAATGCTTAAGACCTATTTTCCTGCCCCCTTGAAGGGGGTGTAGACGGCATGGGCAGTGATATGCTAGGGGAGGAAAGGTCGCTCTGGGGGAGGTCCTTGTTTTCCCAGTGTCGCCTGTGTTAACCACTGCGCCCCTCGCCCCCACCACCACTGCCTCTTTCCCCCCTAGTGACCTTTTTACTTGGCCTGCCATCCTTGCTCCACTCATGTCTGTCTGGCTGCCTACCATGTTTGTACCTCATTGCTCTCTTCCCTATTTGTTTCCTAATAAGCTTGTGGGGTTCCTTGTCATTACCTGGGTCTACTGGGATTAATCGAGAAGAGGCTGTCTTGTATCTAGGTCCTTGTTCGTCATGTGAATACACTAAGGCAGGGGTGTCAAACTCATTTTCACTGGGGGCCACATCAGCCTCTCGGTTGCTTTCAAAGGGCTGAGTGTAATTTCACCTCCTTGACAGTTAAGGAGTCGTTACATTTGTACAGTCCTAAAATTGTTTTGGCCCTTTGAAGGCAACCTCAAGGCTGATGTGGCCCCCGGTGAAAATGAGTTTGACACCCCTGCTCTAAGAGGTAAACTCCTTCTGAGAGTGAGCATAGGTCAGCTCAGGGCGGTCGGCATTTCAACCCGCACTGCTTTCCTGAAGAGCACCTGGCCTCTCTTCCTCGTTCTCCTGCGGGAACTCCCCCCCCGCCCTCCCCCGTGAGCATTGATGTTCTGGCATTCCATCTGGGTTCTTCTCAAACCAGGTTTCGTAAGAGGAAGGGTGTTGCTATGTGTTGAATATGAGAGAAGATATAACCAACTTGTAAGACATGAGTTTAGGTTTGATCAGATTCCAATATCTGGGCTTGCAGAAATAAACTTCCTACGTGCAGGAATTTCCAAGCAGGTGTAGAGAAACTTGAGGCTCTCTGAAACATACCATTTCATTCGTTCATGTCTTTATTCCTTGCATCCTAAGTGCTTAACTGGGGCTGGCTGAGAGAAAAGGGTCGATACCAACATTTGTAAGACAAAGTTCCCTTCCCTCAAAGAATTTACAATACAACGAGGACAAAATATAGACAGTCAACCCCAAAGCGAGATGGTCTAGATTAACTGCTGGATTAATAACAAACTACAGTCGTTGAGAGGAATTGTAATTAACCATTTCTGCCTGGGCACCAGGGGATGGTTTCGTGGAGACAGTGTCTTTCTGCACTCGGTGGATACATATTTTTTGTGAGGACAGAGTCAGGGCAAAGGCCTAGAGACAGGAGGTGCTGTGTGAGCGGATTGGGCTCCAACAGAGGGTGCCTGTAACTGAAGAGACTGGAAGCTAACGGGTAGGTGGTTGTGGTGAAAAAATGTGGGGTTTCTGGAAGTGTTACCGGGAAGGAACCAGCCCAAAGCTGGTGTGCCACAGGCCAACCAGGGGTATGTGAGTTCCTGAGTTGGTGCAGGAAAGAGTTCACTAACAACAAGTCCAGGTCATTATGAAAGTACAATTAGCAAAGCTGGAGACCGTGGAGACAAAGGGAGGGCTAAGCACAGAAGCAGCACCGGAGAGAGAGCCTCGGTGGTGGTATCCCATGGTGTCTGGCTCCCTAGAAAAGTGATGGGAAAGGAGTGAGCCAAGGTGGGGCCGCTGTCAGCTCACTGAGGGGTCAGAGAAAGGGGGCCTTGGGGACGGGTTCAGGGGGTAAGCCCAAAATGAGCTGCCTGTTGCTCTCCTGGTTGCCAGTCTCGTGGGAACCTTTAGACTTTAGGCAAGAAAAGGAGAGGTGCCCGCCCCAGAGGGAAGGAAGTCATGGGCGTGCTTGTGTCGAGGGCTCTTTCGTGTTCTCTAGAGGTGGGTATTTTGCAGGAGGATCGCAATAGAATATTCATCAGCTTTACGCCGATGTGCCAGAAGGAGATTTAGTCCCCTGACTTCTTCTGTCCTTGGGTGTGGTTGGCACAGATGGCGCTAATTGGATTTCTGTCACCTATCACACCTGAGGTCGTGTTGTGAGGTGGAGCTTGTTGGCAGGGGAACCAACCCCGTGGTTCTGGGGTTGCTATTTCAGTCCCACCGCCTTAACCTCTGGGGAGGGGAGAAGGGCTGGAGGTTGATTCAGTCATCAGTGGCCAGTGACTCGGTCATGCCTGTGTAAGGGAGACTCCATAAAAAACCCGAAAGGTCGGGGTTCGGAGAGCTTTCCGGTTAGTGAACGTGCTGAGGTATGGGGGGCGTAGTGCACTCTGATAGGGCATGGAAACGCTGCACCCTTTTCCCCATGCTGTGGCTTGTGCGTCGCTTCCATCTGACTGTTCTAGAATTACATTCTTTTATAATGAACTGGTAACCTAGCAAGTAAAATGTTTCTCTGAGTTTTGTGAGTTGCTCTAGCAAATTAATCAAAACCAAGAAGGGGGGTCTTTAGAACCTCTGACCTACAGCTAGTCGGTCAAAACCCAGGTGACAACTGAACTTGGATTGACGTCTGAAGTGGCGCGGGGGTGGTGCAGAGAGACCTGGTCAGATCTTGGGGAGAAGCAGGGAGGGGCTGTAGGTGGAGGTTGCCGAGGCAACCGTAAGCAGGTAAGCAGTATAGGACGGGATTGGCAACTGAGAAGCTGAATGCCTCCGGAGCGCATGTCCTTATGGGCAAGGAGGCAGGAAATAAAAGAAGGGCTCTCGGGCTGGTGGGCCCAGGCTCTCTTTGGCTCTCAGACTCTCTTCTTCCTGGAGGATGCCTGCATGACCGCGCTGCAGCTGCCTGCGTTTCCCAGCGGATGGTGTTTTGGATGGGAAGGAACTCCCGGCACAGCCTAGGACTGGGCTGGCCTGGCAGAGGGTGGCAGGGTTATTCCTTTTTGGCTGTTCTAGAGGAAACAGGCTTTGAGGCAGAAGCCTGCCCTTCTTCCAGAATTGTGTGGCTTTTGTATCTTGTGTTGTTTCAGGTTGTAAACTAACCCTATAGAAATAAGATAATTAAAACTAACAGGGGGAGGGATAAACAGTCACAGAAATACAAATACCCTATGATTTAACTCAGATGTAGCATGTAATGAAGAAACTGAACCAACAAGGAAAATGGGGACAGACTCACAGATGGAGAGCAGGATGACAGCTAGTGGGGGTGGGGGCTGGTTAGGGGGTAGAGGGATTGAGCAAAAAGGACTCATGGACATGGACGGCAGTGTGGTGACTGCTTGGGGGAAGGGGGAATAAGAGGACTAAAAGGTAATGTAAAAAAGAATAGAATAAAGATTAAACTTAAAAAAACTAACGGTATGATAGGAAAACTCAGACGTTAAAGAGCTTAGTCTTAATTGATGAAGGTAAGTGACAAATTCATGTGGAAAGCTGTTGTTCCAAAATTGTGAAGCTCTTGAATAAAGATCCTTATCCTTCTTTTATCACCAAACCTTTGCCCCTGGAACTTGGCCTAGAGGGTGGTGGCTCACAGCCGGATCCCAGTTGCTGTTCAGTAACAGGGGACCAGCCTTGAAGGACTAAGCCATTATTAACCTGTGGGGTCTCATGCCATCTCCAGGTAGATAGTGTCAGCACTGAGTTAATTGCTTGGTGGTGTATGATCTCACACACACACACACACACACACCCCCCTGTCAGAACTGGTGTTAGAATCATACAGGTGTTGTCCAGACAGCATCTTATTTTGTCACTGTTGGTGTAAAGCTGATGAAACTCGACAAAGGCAGGGATCTTTGGTCTGGTCACCTGTGTTTTCCGAGCTCCTAGAATGGTCCTGCAGTGAGTAGTTTCTCCATATATATAGTTGCTAAAAGAATGGATTCGTGCATCCATAGCGTTTTGCTTAGTAAACAATGACTGGTCTGTTTTCAAAGGGTTCCTTCCTCCTACTTGTCAGTCTTGAGGCAGATTTTGCCCAGCAGAAGGAAAACGGGGCACTGTGGGCAGCTTTGTGGTTGGGGCAGAAGTGGGGAAACGAGAAGGAAGGTTACTCTTACTTAAGCATGTGTGACATTCCTGACAAGGACGGTTGTAACTTAACCAAGTTCTTGTTTGACCAGCACCATGGGCAATGTGGTATTTTTACCCGGGCAGAACTGAAGGTACAAGGGCTAGCCCTAGGAAAAATGGTGATGCTTCTGAATTCCACCAAGTGTAACATCAGGGTCTTTCTTTCGTTTTTGTTTTTGTTTTTTTAATCTTTTTTTTAAGATTTTTTATTTATTTTTAGAGAGGGCAGGGAGGGAGAGAGAGAGAGAAACATCAATGTGTGGTTGCTGGGGGTCATGGCCTGCAACCCAGGCCTGTACCCTCGCTGGGAATCGAACTTGCGACACTTTGGTTTGCAGCGCGCTCAATCCACTGAGCTATGCCAACCAGGGCTAACATCAGGGTCTTTTTTTTCTTTTTTTTTTATTAAATGACTTTTTAAAAAAGATTTTATTTATTTTTAGAGAGGGAGAGAGAGGGAGAGAGAGAGAGAGAGAGAGAGAGAGAGAAAGAGAGAGAGAGAAAGAAACATCAATGTGTGGTTGCTGGGGGTTATGGCCTGCAACCCAGGCATGTACCCTGACTGGGAATTGAACCTGTGACACTTTGGTTCGCAGCCCGCGCTCAATCCACTGAGCTATGCCAGCCAGGGCACATCAGGGTCTTTACACATGCCATCCGAGTGTGTGGGGGCTGCTGTCCTCACTGTGAGCCAATGCTGACAGGCCGGCTGCACGGAAGGGTTCCAAACACCGGTTTGGAACAGGGGGTTCTCAGAGGTGCACTGTCAGTTTGCAAAGGGAGGCAGAGCCTCAGGAGTGCCTGGTGGTGGGTGCACACAGGAGTGGGTGCAAGAAATTTGTCTCTTTCTACAGCTTATTGTGGTCAATGTCCACTTGGAGAATGAGGGCTCTGCAAAATTAGCCAGGTAGAAAGCGTTGCAGGTGTTATCAGCTGTGTGCACCCCTGGGAAGTGAGCCCCGAGAACCCGTCACCCTCCTGCCCCAGTAATGCCAGGCACGCTTTCTTTGCCATCAGTTGATCTGTTTCTGAAAGGGAGCCAGTGGCTGAAGGATTTTATCTCCTCTCTGTGCCATATGCCTTTTGTGCACACAGGGAGCCAGCAGAAATAATTCAGAGGGATCAGTGTGTGTCATAAAGTAGAAGATGGGTGCTTTGTATACATTATGTCTAATAACCTATAACTCTCAACCTATAATGGAAGTATTCTCTTTCTCATTTTATGTAGTAAGAAACTGAGCTCAGGGAGATTTAGAAACTTGACCCACCAACAGCCAGTAGGTGGGAGGGTTGAGATTCAAGCTCGTGTCCGTGTGACTGTAACTAGCTCTCTCTCAGAACTTAATGCACACATCTGCCTGACTGACAGTGGGGAAAGAGAGTTGAGCGTGACTGTCCATATGTAGCTCTCCATACCTACCCACCCTCCTTGTAGACAACTAATTGTTCTCGTCTTTCCTCAAATCAGAGGGGCATCTCATAATCAGTTGTGTTGTGCCGAAGTGTAACTAGGTTTCTAAAACCCGCAGAGTTGCCAAAATAGGAGAAATAGTGCTGCAGAGTCAAGGGCGGCCTTTCAGCCGTCTCCCGAGTGCCTGAAGGGTGCTGTGCTGCAGCGCGGATTTCCCAGCCCAGAAAGGTTTCTGATCCCACCACCCACTTCCTCAGATGTAATGGTGTGATTCTGCTGCTGTTGCCCCTTGAGTCAATCTTGGATAGGCTGAGCCTCTGTCTCTCTTTTCTCTCCGGGTAGGACTGTGGGCTGCGTGGGACTGGGGATACATGGATTAATGCTCTGGTTTGCATAATGCCTGGCACCAGTGAGTGAGTGCTTAACCAATACTTCTGAGTGAATGAATAGTTGCAAGTTAAAAAATTAAACCTGAGTTACTCATACACTTGGCACAAGTGAAAGTCAGGCTATCTTGGCCCATAAAAGCATGTTCCAAACTTGTTTTTTAATCCTTACCCGAGGATATTTTTTCCATTGCTTTTGGAGAGAGAGAGGAAAGGAGAGCGATACATGGATTCGAAAAGTCCATTGGCAAGTCCATTGGCATGAAAGTCTATTGGCATGAAGTCCCTTGGCAAGTGTGCATGAGGTTTAGGTTTCAGCATAGGACAACCGGAAAAGATTCTGCTGTAAGGATAGGCTGGTATTCCTTGGGCTTACAGAGAGCCAACCTAGTGTCTTATGGTCCTGATTAGCAGGGCTATAAGCACCTGATATAAATTGTGTCTAGAAGCCTTTTTTTCCATATAATAGAAAAAACTGCTTTATGTAAAATATTGAAAATAGACAAGAGAGGTGAAAGACTCTCACATCTAATTCCACTACCCAGGTAAGGTCCTTTTGGTTTCCTTCTTTGTTCTAATGAGTTATACAAGTAACGAATGACGGTATTCCCATTATACGCCACATTAACAAGAAAAAGGATAAGAATCATATGATCACATCAATGTACGCAGAAAAAGCATGTGATAAGATATAACATCCATTTATAATTAAAACACTCAATACAATGGACATAGAAGGAAAGGACTTCATCATAATAAAGGCCATTTTTGACAAACCCTCCACTAATGTCATAGTCCGTGGTGAAAAACGGCAAGTTCTCCTCCAGGATCAGGAACAAGACAAGGTTGCCCATCTCACTCCTCTTGTTTCACATAGTGCTGGAAGTGCTAGCCAGAGCAATCAGACAAGAGAAAGAAATTTAAAGAGCATCCAAACTGGGAATGAAGAAGTAAAATTAGGGAGCACTTGAGATTTTGCTTTCCAGCAGTGTCGTCACTTGGGTTCAAATAAACTCAGAAACATTCTCTTAAAAATGTTTTTGTTTTGAAAAGAAGTAAAATTGTCACTTTTTGCAGACAGGATTCTTTATATAAAGACACCACCAAAAACTATAGGAAAGAGTAGACAAATAAAGTTGCAGGATACAAAATCAATGGACAGAAATTCATTGCATTGCTATATAATAACAATGAGATTTTAGAAAAAGAAATTAAAACTATAATTATTTTTGCAATTGCAACAGGAAGAATAAAATACCTAGGAATAAACTTAACAAAGAATATGAAGGAACTACATACTGAAAACTACAAAGCATTATTCAAAACGATTGAAAAAGACACAATGAAATGGAAAGATTTTTCATGTCCATGGATTGGAAGAATCAACATAGTTAAAATTGCCGTATTACCTAAAGCAGTATACAAATTTAATGCAATCCCTGTTAAAATCCCAAAGTTTTTTAAAGAAATAGAACAGAAAAATCCTCAAATTTCTATGGAACCACAAAAGACCCCAAATAGACAAAGAATTCCTGAAAAAAGAACAGAGCTGGAGGTATCACACTCCCTGACTTCAAATTATACTATAAAGTGACTATAATCAAAACAGCATGGTATTGGCAGAAAAACAAACACACAGACCAATGGAACAAAATTGAGAGCCCAGAAATAAACCCACATACATATGGGCAAATAATCTTTAAGAAAAGAGCCAAAAACATACAATGGAGAAAAGGTAACTTCTTCAATAAATGGTGCTGAGATAATTGGAAAGCCACATGCAAAAGAATAAAACTAGACTGTTATGTGTCACCATACAAAGCATTAACTCAAAATAGATCAAAGAGCTAAATATAAAACCTGAAACAATAAATTATACAGGAAAAATGTAGATACTAAACTTATGGACCTTAGTCTAAGAAAGGATTTTATGAATTTGACCTCAAAGACAAGGGAAGCAAAAGCAATAGAAATAATGGGACTATGTCAAACTAAAAAGTGTCTACAAAGCAAAAGAACATCAACAACTAAAAAAGGCAACCAACTGAATGGGAGAAGATATTTGCAAACAGCACTTCCAATAAGGGGTTAGTATCCTAACTACATAAAGAACTCATACAACTCAACAACAAAAACAACAAAACCAAACAGTCCAATTAAAAACTGGGCAGAGGACATGAACAGATATTTCTCCCAAGATGACATAGAAATGGTGAACAGATCTATGAAAAGATGTTCAATTTCACTAGCTATTAGGGAAATGCAAATCAAAACTCCAATGAGGTACTTCCTCTCACCTGTTAGAATGGCTGTCATCTACAAGTACCAGTGAGTGCCAGAGAGCTCGTGGAGAAAAAGGAGCCCTCACTCACTGCTGATGTGAATGTAAACTGGTACCATTGTGGAAAACAGTATGGAGGTTTCTCAAAACGTTAAGAATAGAGTTACCATATAACCCAGCAGCCCCTCTTGGGTATCTACCCCCAAAATTTGAAGACATGTATTCATAAAGATATACGCACTGCTGTGTTCATAGCAGCATTATTCACAGTGACCAAGACATGGAAACAACCAAAAATATCTTTTGGTAGATGATTGGATAAAGAAGATGTTCTACTCAGCCATAAGAAAAGATGAAATGCTGCCATTTGTAACAACAAAGGTAGATCTTGAGAGAATATCATGCCAAGTGAGATAAGTCAGACAGAAAAAGTCAAGAGCCGTGTGATTTCACTCCTAGGTGGGATCTAAAACCGGAACTCACAGACACAGTCAGCAGTACAGTGGTTACCAGAGGGAAAGGGGGTTGGTGGGGTGGGGGGGAGAGGAAAGGGGGTCAACTATATGGTGATAGAGGACAATTTGACTTTGGGAGGTGGCCACACAATGCAGTATACAGAAGATGCGTCATAGAATCGTACACCTGAAACCTATATAATTGTATTGACCAATGTCACCCAATAGATTTAATTTGAAAAAAGAGTGGGATTGATCTAGTTTTTCCTTCTACAGCCAGCTCCTCTGCTAGGGCACACAGAGTGGTTACCCATTCGGTCAAGTCCAGATTTCTTCACCCTCCAGGCAGTTTTAATCAATCTTACTCTTAACCCAAGTTTTTGTTTGTGTTTTGTTTTTACAGTTATTTTAGGTGATCAAAAGGGAATAAATGGATGTAAGCCGAAGTCTGTGTAAACATATAACACAGCTTGTTTACACGGACCCTTGGGAAGAATTTCTCTCAACTCTAACGGGCATAACTAGTTATTTTCTTAAACAACTAGTTAGTTTTTACATGAAATTGTACTAGCATTTGTGCTTGCCTTTGTGTATTGGCTGCTAGAAGGCTGAGAACCAAAATTGTGATCGGTTTCTAATAAGTGCATAAGACTTCCCAGCGTAGATGAACCTCGCTGCTTGATTCATCATTGTCCTTTGGTCCTGAAGCATAATGTTGCTTTCCACTAGAGGCTTTCTCAGAGGGGACATTCTGGGTGTTTTGCACAGGAGGCTCTGTAGTGAGGGTCCCCAAAACCCTCTAGGACAGCTGCTCGGATGCCTGGGTTGCTCTTACTTAGCCGGATGGTCCTCCCACTTCGCGCTGCTGTTTCTCTGCTGCTTCCCTCTGGGTTCTGCTGTCTCCTGGCCTGCACCCTGCAGTGCACGGCCGCCCGGAAGTGGGCTCGTTTTCCCTCTCTGCTTTTCTTGAGAAAACGGTGATGAGTGCAGTTCTCTGCCTCATCACATAACAAAAATAATGTTCATATCTTTTCTAACTCTATACAAGGAAAAAGGCAATAACTGAGAATGGAAAGAAGTCTCCTGGGTGGGTGCTTGGAGTTCATTTCTTGCAGGTTTGTTGAGTTTAATGTTATTAAAATATGTCCTTTTACATTTTTTTCCCAGGTGAATGTCGGATGTGTACCCAAAAAGGTAGGATTTTTATTTCTTATTCCTTCTACACTCCTTTTGCGTGTTTGGTAAATTATGATTAGAATAAGGTTGTTTCTGAATGTTTCAGCTAAAATTTCTTCTGCAAAAAGTAACTGAGAAACCAACTGCAAGTGGCTGCAGTGCAGGTCACATCGAATGAACTCATCCTCACCTGTGACAAAGAGGGAACCATAACAGCTCTTGTTTCCATAGCTGCCTCTTGCTTATATTTGCAAATATTTTTACTCCTTTCAAAACATGTTATAATCCTAGGCTTACAACGTTTTGTTACTGAGATTACAGTTTAAACTGGCAGCTTCTGGGTACACAAGTGAACATCCTCATCTCATCGGTGACGCACGCCCGAGTGTAACTCCACAAAGGTTTTCTGTAATCTGTCTCCTGGTATAGGTAGCTTTTTTTTTCCCCTGTGTTAGGAAAAATTCTTCTTCTTTTTTTTTTCCTATGGGATGTTTTCCTCAATTTTTTTCTTCCCCTTTTGTCCTAGATTTTGGAATCTGTTCTACTTAGAATCATGCAATTATGAATATATGGATTATGTATATTAGTTATAAGGTAGTTTTATGTAGTTTAAAGTGATTATGGTAGTAAATTTGCTTTTGATTTGTGCTATCTCATTATTTTATTTTATTTTATTTATTTTTTTACCTCATTTTTTAAAAAATGCCATCAGGGCTGATCTGTGTAGTGGGCCGAATTTGCAATGTTTTGTTCCCATGTCTTTCCCTTACCCTTCTATTCTGACCACACATGCTAGACATTTACCTTATGTTTTTATAGGACTGTACTGATTTCAAAATGCTGTTGCATTCTTGAAGATGACTTGGTAATTGCCTCTCGTTGTGTAGAACAGATTGGAGACTAGTGTTCAGATAGAGGCCCCCTCTCCGGAGGGTTAGATGCTGTAGCATCGTACATACCACACATTGGAAGTAAATAAATATGGTACCTCAGGATAATCGGAGGTATAGTGGTGTTTCTTAAAATGACAGCTTATTCGTGGTATTGATACACCTTTCACATGCATTGTTTAAGATAAAGAGTCTAGCAGATAAAATGGTTCACTGTATATTACGTGCATTTCACCTCAATAAAAGAAACAGAATCCAACAGAGTTATCAGTGTATTCATCGTTAGGCACAGAGGGAGAAAGGTGCAGAGGAGCAATGGTAAGACTTGTCAAGAGCAGAGTTAAGACTTGCCTGGCCAAGATAAACATGGTTTGGCTGTCATCTGGAGTCCTGGATGCCAGTCCGAATTCAGTTATCACGATGATCAGTTGGCATTAAAAGGCTTTTACAGAGTGTAGGCTACACTCCACAAGAGATGCATTGAATTTCTGAGTTCCAGGTATCTGATGACATTATGTTCTTACAAAGGCATGTTCATAGTCCTGCCTACCTAGTAGGAATTCATACTCTTAAAGCTTTTAGTCCTCAACTTTTACCTAATAGCTTCCTTCCAAATCACCATACTACAAAGCTACAGGTGCACTTGCATTTCCTGGAACTGATCACAAAAGGCTGGGCTTACAGAAATCTGAAGCTCGAAGAGAGAATGCACTGGTAAGCAGCAGTGAGTGTCAACGGAAGGAGCATGAGCCTTACCCTGGTTTACAGAGCTTATGAACTAGGGAATTTAACTGCGGAAGTCTTTTTTTCCGCTATTTCAGACGCCTCCCTGTGAAATCTACCTGGTCATATTTCTGAACTTTCTCCTTTAAAATGTCTAGTTTTGTTTTTAGTTTAAAGGTCAGCATTATTATTGTCTCTGTTACGCAGTTGCCTTTCATTCACCATTTGCGTTTCCCCTGAGGCCTCACGTGCGGCTGCTCTGGGCGCTCTCTCTGCAGGTAATGTGGAACACGGCCGTGCACTCCGAGTTCATGCACGACCACGCCGATTACGGCTTTCAAAGTTGTGACAGCAAATTCAACTGGCGGTAAGCGCTGATTCTCAGGGGACGTCTTTTACAAACCTAAATATTTTTCTTTCATAATTAGATGTGCCGTAAACCTTTTCGGGGTGTTGTATGGTGGTGCACTGTATGTCACAAGCTTTGGGTGGGGATGGATTCGTTCACAGCCTTGATTGTGGTGATGCGTATGCTCCTCTCTAATCCCATCGAGTTGTACACATTAAATATGTACAGACAGCATAAAAGATGCATTTTAGCCTTTTTAAAAAATTGATTGGAGACAGAGACAGAGAGAAGCATTGATTAGTTTTCCCACTTGTTCCTGCATTCGCTGGTTGAATCTTGTATGTGCCCTGACTGAGGATGGGACCCGCACGCTTGGCTGGCGTATCAGGACGATGCTCTAACCACCAGGGCTACCTGTCCAGGCCCGTTTTAGCCATTTTAAATGTGTCATTTCAGTGCCATTAAGTATATTCATCATGTTGTTCAGTGTGCCATTAAACAAAAATTCCTAATTTCCCTTCCTCCCAGCCCCAGTATCTCTCTTCTACTTTCTGTGTCTATGAATTTGCCTGTGCTAGGTACTTTATGCAATATTTGTCCTTTATGCCTGGCTTACTTTACTTACACGTTTCTGAAGTTCATCCTTGTGCCATGTGTCAGAATTTCAATCTTTTTAAAGTCTGAATGGCATTCCTTTATATTTATATACCATATTTTGTTTTTCCATTTACTTTTTAATGGACTCCCCCCCCCCCACCATCTTTTGTCTATTGTGAATAATCATGCTTTGAACATTGGTCTACAGGTTTGTGCTTTCTGTTATTTTGGGATTGTACCTAGAAGTGGAATTGCTGGGTCATGTGGCAGTTTTGTGTTTAATTTTTTAAAGGGCTGCCATGAACTTTTTAAGAGTTTATTTTTTATTTATTTTTAGAGCAAGGAGAAGGGAGGGAGAAAGAGAAGGAGAGAAGCATGGATGTGCCAGAGAAACATCAATTGGTTGCCTCTCGCACATCCCCTACTGGGGACCTGGCCTGCAACCCAGGCATGTGCCCTGACCAGGAATCAAACTGGTAACCTTTCAGTTCCCAGGCTAGTGCTCAATCCGCTGAGTCACACCGGCCAGGGCCCATGAACTTTTTGGAGCCATCGAATTTTTAGCAAATTCATTTATTCAACAAATATTGAGTGGCAAATGCAATTTGCAGATTATTTATTCCTTTAGATGCAACTGACCATTTAGTTTCAATAAGTTCTTAATGCTCCCATGCTAAGCACAGTGCCAAAGCAGCTCTCCTTGTCTTCTGTGCAAAGAAAAATTTTATTTACCTGCCATGGATGCCAACTGAACATTCTCCATGGAGTATAAAATGGGGGTTCTCCACACACGGGAAGACAGGTGACACAGGGAGGGCGAATGACTGTCTTTAGAGACCTTGACCCGTGGGGTTTGTGCTGGCAGTCTGGGACTCTCTGTTCCGGGAGGATGCCCTAGTTACTGGCTGAAAGAGGAGAATCCTCTTTCTCAGTGCTGATTCAGGTTTCGCTGCAGGGTTATAAAGGAAAAGCGGGATGCCTATGTGAGCCGCCTGAACTCCATCTACGAAAATAACCTAACCAAGGTGAGTGTGCTGGGTTCTGAATTTTGAGAAGTTGCTCTTCTCTGCTGGAGTGTGCTAGCAAGGCTGGCCAGACTACAGCGTAGCCATTGCCTGTCTCTTTTATTGTTTCTGATACTTCTTTTATGATGAATGGTTTTGAGGTTGGCCTATGGAGACAGCAGCCTCCAACTTGGTGGGCCAGTCTCTTTTCCACAGAGGCTGGGCAGTGCGTGCCCGGATTGGGAGACCAGGTCTCACCCAATGGCTGTACCCTCAGTAGGTCTGGCCTTCCGCTTAGATCCAGAAACCAAACACATAAGAGACTGATTATACCCATTTATTAATTAAAATCAGGAGCGTTATCTGGGTGGAAACCTGCAATGGTTATTTGCTGAGAGCAAAGAACATCCTTGGTGCCTAAATCTACTCAGGAGTGCAAATTATGGTTTAGAAGAAGTTTTGTGTGTGTGTGAATGAACTCTCATATAAAAAGAAAACTGGGCAAAGGCAGCTTTGCCTTTAGCAAATACACGCTATCCTTGGCTCTCCCGAGGTTTTTTCCGTCTTCGCGCATAGGTGTCATTCCTCTCCCAGCCGGGACTGTGCCAGAGATGCCGACAGGCTGTGCACCATCGACTCTCTTTCTCCTGACAGTATGTATCTCAGCATCCTGCCTTTGCCTTTGTGGTCTCACTCTGCAGTTCCTAAGATTTGAAGGTAGCTTAGGTTATATTTAGATCAGTAGATTCTCAATGATATCCAGGCCTCTGTAGTCTCATTAGCAGATTGTTTATAAGCCAGTTTTTAGTATAAGTTTCTCCTACAAATGGCTAACCTCATATATTTTTAAAAGATTTTATTTGTTCATTTTTAGAGAGGGGGGAAGAGAAGGAGAGAAATATCAATGTGTGGTTGCCTCTCTCATGCCCTTTACTGGGGACCTGGCCTGCAACCCAGGCATGTGCCCTGACTGGGAATTGAACTGGTGACCCTTTGGTTCGCAGCCCACACTCAATCCACTGAGCTACACCAGCCAGGGCTAACCTCATATGTTTTTATATTGATTCCCATCCTTCATTGGGTTTCTCTTTGGATGGTGACATTTTCCGATTTTAATCCCCAATTCAAGGGGAAAATATTTGGGGGTCTTTGGTCCCTTACACACTGATGACAGGATGTTTTAAATCTATTAGGTATGAGTATAGAGATAACACTTTTTATACTAAAACACCTGCATCAAATTTTATTAAAAAGTGGAGCTAGGTAAAAATGCAAAAGAAATAGGAAAATCACTCAGGAAACAGCATTTTTAAATACCCACAACTCTTGGTGTGCTGTAAAACTCCATATGACTTTATGGGGAGGGAATTCTGAATAGGAAAGGAAATTTTCTATCAAATATCCTAGGAAATGCAAATAATGATTTCATCAGTTCTTCCCCCAAGCTATTATCTATATTATTGCCACTTGATCCATACCCCTTTTTGTCTAGCGCCCACAGGAAATCATTACATCCTGAAGGAAGGTTTTCCTGGAGGCTTGTGTTGTTTGGCATTGATCTTGGCTCAACCTGATTAAGCAGAGCACGGGCAGAGAAGGCCTGGAGGGGTGATTAGAAAAGAGGCAATAACTCAGTTCAGAACCAAGCACGTTCTGACATGTTAAAACATTCTATTCTGTGAGCCTGCTTGTGTGACTCCATTATCCTTGTAAGTCAGCCACATTGGCGTGCCGGTATGTAGCATACCTGGCAGACGCTTGCTGGCAGAAGCTTGCTGGCAATCTCCAGTCGCCAAACCGAAGGTCCCCAAATCGAGGCCCTGGCACAATAAGGGCAAGTGGGGGCCTGAGTTCTCAACATCCCTGGCACAGAACTTCCAATGTCACGTCATTTTGTGGTATTCTTCCCATTTCATTTAAGAAAGCAGAAACACTGCGTTTTCCTGCCTTGGTGGTGGTATTTCTCTTTTCCTGTAATGCCTTGCCTTTATCCATCCTTTGTCTTTCTCAGCCCTCTGTTCCTCCTGCAGGCAACATCATTCTTTATTTTTTAAGATTTTTTATTTATTTTATTTTTAGAGAGGGAAGGGAGGGAGAAAGAGAGAGAGAGAGAGAAACATCAATGTGCAGTTGCAGGGGGCCATGGCCTGCAACCCAGGCATGTACCCTGACTGGGAATTGAACCTGCAACACTTTGGTTTGCAGCCCGCACTCAATCCACCAGCCAGGCTGCAACATCTTTCTTTACTGTGTTTTTTTTGCCAGTAAGAAAGGCTTTCTCACTCAACTCTTGGGGACAAAGATATAAACTTTTCCTTTGTGGGGGTACCTTGGATATATTTTTTTGGTCTCTGGGTTTTGGCACAATAGCACCTTTAATTTCTTCTCACTTTAACCCCCTTACCTAGCTATCAAGTAACAAAAGTTCTGTAGAAGCTCGAACATTGAGAGAAGCCTTGGCCTGAGCAAACCCCAAATTCAAATCTTCAGTAGAGAGATGGAAAATGCGGAGAAGCCGCAGGAAGTGTTTTCATGTGAGTCTGAAGCACAGGCTCACGCCACGCATGGTTCCTTCTCCAGGCCAAGATAGAAATCATCCCTGGCTATGCAGCGTTCACGGGCGATCCCAGGCCCACAGTGGAGGTCAACGGGAAAAAATACACCGCCCCTCACATCCTGATCGCAACAGGTGGCTCGCCCTCACATCCGCAGGAGAGCGAGATCCCAGGTGAGCCTTCCCAAGGCAAATGCTTGTTCATGACCAACGGGAGGAGTTTATTAGAGCGTGGCAAAGAGTCTGCTCTGAGAGCTGAGAAAATTTTAGTTCCTTGGAGGAATTTGATAGTTATTTAGTCATCACTGCTCTTATTTCCGGAAAGGAAATAAAAATGTTGACCCACGGAGGGCATGGTTGGCAGCTTCCTGAGTGAGGACTCTAAAGAACTTGTCAGAACAGACAGCGTGATGGCTGGGAAAGTGCTGGGTCTTGCATAAATTCTCGGGATTATTTTCCAAGACAAAGCCCAGTCTGTGTGATTGATACTGCATTCTCCTACACAGGTGCCAGCCTAGGAATAACCAGTGATGGGTTTTTTCAGCTGGAAGAGTTGCCTCGGTAAGCTGGCATCCCTGCCGAACTCAGTGTTCATTCTCCCTCGGTCTCTCCTGCCGACGTTTCTCACCACCGCCATCCCCCCTACCTCCCATTATATGTAGGCATTTCCTGAATTCTGTCCTCCTGCCTCTTCTCTTTTTATGCCTTTGGTCAGAGGCCATTGCAGAGTTTTTAGAACCAGAACCAAACACAGGTGGTTCTGAAGAAGTAATAGTAAAGCCCTAAAACTATCTTCTGTCTTCAACTTGATACAGCATCAATTGATAATGTGTCTCAAATAATTGATTCTGTCTTTTTTAAATTTTTATTTATTGATTTGAGAGAGAGAGAGAGACATCGATATGGTGTTATTTATGCATGCATTGGTTAACTCTTGCATGTTCCCTGGCCAGGGATCGAACCGCAACCTTGGTGTGTTGGGACAACGCTTTAACCAACTGGGCTACTCAGCCAGGGCCTGGCTTTGGTTTTCAGAACAACTGGTGCAGAGGGAGCCCCGTAAATAAAAGCTCTGTCAATCTCACAGAAATAGATTTTCTGAAATGGTTCTTTATGTGTATCTGTCCAAATAACCTCAGTGAACTTCTGTCATGGGTTTTGTCTCTGTCAGAACACAGAGAGAAAAAAGATAATGAGGAAGTTTGTTTCTCCGATTTGAAGAAGCTGCCAATTGGAGGCTTTCCTGGTTAGAGGACCAGGAAAGCGAGGAAGGGAGGACCCTTCACGCATGAAGGGGTGATGCCCAGGAACTGGAGCAGGGGCCCTTCCAGCCCAGGGACTTTTTGTCCTCCTGAGTAACACTCACTCTGGAGTCAGTATTGCTCAACTCTGCTCCTCCCTTCCTGAGTGTTCCCACTGCATCGGAGGCCTTAATCCTGTGCTTTTACAAAGGCCTTCTCAGGGGATTACTGAAAATGCATGGTGGCATGCCATCTCTCCCGGGTGCACTCCCATGTCTGCATTCCCTCTTGGGCGTGCATCTTTCTTTTCCTCTCCTAGACGCTAAGGGGCCCCATGAGACTTGCAACCAGGGGAGTGGTGGGCAGCAGCAGCTCGTCCCTGGCTCAGCCCCTGCACCTGTCTCCAAGGCCTCTTTCCTCTGATTTCCCATGGAGTCCAGTCAGCCCTGCCAAGGCTCCCTCCTGGAGCTTCTTCTGTCCTAAGGCCTTCCTTATTTCATTGGCCCTAGTTTTAATAAACATAGTCTCAAAAAATAAAATTCTGGCCCACACCTTCCCTTTTAATTCACCTGGAGCCAGAGTTAATACGAGGCAGGAGGGCTTCTGTGCATTTCCACAGCTGCTGCGAAGATGCCCTGTTAAGACATGCAGACCAGGCAGTCTTTTGACTAAAAGAGAGGCAGTCTTTTTAGATTTCCTGCCTGCAGAGCATTAAACATGCTAGAGAATAGCCTTTCTTCCCTGTGATCCACCCTGTACTGTTTGATGGTCGAATGATGGGACATGTACAGTCATTACATATCTTCTTTAGACGGTATAAGTCAATCTAAACTCACCCTTGAAGAGGTTTTATTTATTTATTTTTTAAGTTTACTTTTAGGGAGAGGGGAAGGGAAGGAGAGAGGGAGAGAAATATCAATGTGTGGTTGTGTCTCACACGCTCCCTTCTGGGGACCTAGCCAGCAACCCAGGCATGTGCCCTGACTGGAAATCGAACCAGTGACCCTTTGGTACACAGCCCATGCTCAATCCACTGAGCTATACCAGCCAGGGCTGTCCTTTAAGTATTTTGAAGTCATTTGTTGAACTTCCATTGCTAACAATAAATGCAGTTAAATGGATTCAGTCAAATCGTACCAATGTCAGTTTCTTAGTTTTGACACTTGCATAACCACAGTTATGCAAGATGTTAACTTTCAGAAGAGCTGGGTGGAGGTGTACAGGCCATCTCTGTGCTAGCTTTTCAAAGTTTCTGTACGTCTAAAAGCATTCCAAAATAACTTCATTTAAGGACCCTAGCCCTCTGCTCTCCCCACAGCCGCAGCGTCATCGTCGGTGCAGGGTACATCGCCGTGGAGATTGCTGGGATCCTCTCGGCCCTGGGCTCCAGGACGTCCCTCATGATACGGCATGACAAGGTAGGCTCTGCCCTTCTGCCTCCTCTCTCCTTGAGGTTACTTTTATAAAAAATGTACAGTGAGAATTCCTCTCACGTAATCATTACATACTAGGGTGCAGAGCATGTGGAGATCAGCTGCTCTGTCCCACGTGGGGCTGCACAGAAGCCGTGTGAGGGAAGCGTTAAGTCCTCCCCAGCTACCAGCTGCTGACTGGTAATAATGCTTTTGACTTCATCAAACTGGCTGGTATCTTCTTCAAGAAGTACTACATAGTATCATATGCCTTAATTAGGAGAAATGCAGGCTTCAATATGAGTATCAGCTAAATTGAATAGATTATTATTTTAATTTATTATTCTGGAAATCAATTTCATGTGATCAGGCAGTGTTGGGTTATTAACACTCAGCCAACTAAGTTCTTTGCATTAAAAGGAGACATATCCAAAATAGTTACACACCAGTGTCCATAGCTGCAGTATTCACAATAGCCAATAGGTGGAAGCAACACAAGTGTCCATTGATGAATGAATGGATAAACATAATTGGTGTATACATACCATGGAATTATCGTTTAACCTTAAGAAGGAATGGCATTCTGCCATGTTACAGTGCGGATGAACCTTGAGGACATGCTCACTGAAATAAACCAGCCACACAAAGACAAATACTATATTATCCCACTTCTGTGAGGTATCTAGAGTAGTCAGACTCATAGAAACAGAAAGTAGAGCGGTGGCTGCCAGGGGCTGGGGGGAGGCAGAAGTGGGGAGGTGCTGTGTAATGGGGTGCAGAGTTTCAGTTGTTCAGCAGGGACAGGTTCTGGAGGTTGCACAATGATAGAAATATCCTTAACACTCTAGAACTGTATGCTTGGAAATGGTCAAGTTGGTAAATTAATGTTAAGCATTTTTTACCACAAAAAAGGCCAAGAGAGGTTTTGTGACTGCTGATTAGTGTGAGAGCTGAGAGTCAGCTAAGGTCTGAGAAGCCCAAGCCAGTATTTTCATCTGAGAAAATGCTGCCTCCATGTTTGCCGTTCACGAAGTGTTGTTGCCTTGTGTGTGTTTTTGATTAATCGTGGCTCAGCACCAGTGGGTTGTGGCGCAGTATCGGACCTTCCAGAGACCCGGTGTGGGGCAGTAATAGCTTGGGCAAGTCACTGAGTACCTTTGGAGCAGGATTTGTCAGATCCCCGACCACGCAAATGCAATGATTCACATTCTTGATTATTTGAGCAAATGGAGGGAGAGGAGGGAAACGGATCGTCCTGGTCAGTGTGTACTCTAAGCCTTAGAGTCTGCAGGGCTTTCTTTTTGGCTCTGAAACTTGTCATACAGTTAACCCTCAGAAGAATTAGGTCCCAAATAATGGTTTTCATAGGTAAATGTTATTTGGCCTTGCCGGAGTATATCCAGAAAATCAGAAGGAAGAAGGAAGGCAGAGGGGTAGCTAGTCTGAATTTAATGTATAAATAAGCAAATAAACTGCAGCGGTTTGTCAGTAGAGCGGTGGATTTCCTGCGTTTGGACAAGGGGCTTGTTTGCCAAGAGCCACATCTACTTGGGCCTCCTGCTCTTCCCCACGCCTGCATCCGGCTCACTCTCCCTCTGCCCCCTGGCCCAAGGCAATCTGTCCCAGAACTAGCCTGTGACTAACTCATGACCCCACCTGCCCCTGCCTGGGGTGTGTTGTATGTGTGTTATCAGAAAGAAGTCTCTAGAGAAAGAAAGAGGATGTCTGTGAGAAAAGAAAAGTTACTAGACAGTAACAACTGTTATTTTAAAGATTAGTCTCCTGAGGGCAGTGATGGAAGCCATCGTTGTGAACATTGAAATCCAACTGGAAGTAACACTGAGAATCTTGAAAAAAGAACAAAAATCCTGGCAGCGAAAACTTAGATGAATTATTATGTCAATTCTCTTCCTTATTTCAGTGATGTTATACTCTGGCATTCATGTGGCTCCCAATTAACTCAAGGTTCTATGATGCTCATATTCAGGGAACTTCCTAAGGGCAAGCGAAGAACAGCTATTTCAGCATCTTAAGTGAAAATTAACAAATGATAGTGATACTTATCTTTGGGGATATTAGATACTAAAAACATTGCCTATTCATGTAAGTGCCAAGTGCTTTTTAAATCTCACAGTTCTACTTAAATTAAACTATCTGTTAATCTAGCCCAGGTCACTGTAGTCTATAGGTTAATTATATACCTAAGGTTGTTTCCTTATTACCAGTTTTACTGGTCTTTAATTGTGTCTTCTTTTGTTTGTAAGAGGCCTGATCACATCTCATTAGATCCATTGCCTTCTTCAATTAGCTTAGCTGGCTACTACATCTACCGCAGTACCAATTCCTTGATCTCCCCAGTGACTGTTAGCATCTTGAGGATGCACACCTCAAGAAGAGTTAGGATAGACTTTTGCCAATAATGTATAGGAAAAATTTGGGTTTTTCCATTTTCTTTCCCAAAACCTGCCTTCCCCACTGAGTACCATCTTCCATCACTCCTGTCATCATATCACCAGGGTCATCATCACCTCTGTCATTATCATCACCACCAAGTCCTCCATCACTGTAGTCCGTGGCGTATTGATTTACTGCTGTGATTTGCCAGGCCTGAGCACCCATCTAAGCACATACTCCGCCCTCATAAAAGTAATCTCATCAAACATGCCCCATTTCCCAGAAGGAGTTGAACCCTCTCTAGCCTATTCCCTACCTGTAAGCTGGTCCCATCTCCTTATATTTGTATGGACTTTTCTACTTAAGGTGCTTTCCCTTCCCAAATCAAGATCCAGTGCAAATAACACGTTCCCCATGAAGTTTTTCCTGTTCTCTTCTGTATAATTTCTGTCTCTTGCAGACCGCCGTATCTGTACATCTTTTAAGTTAAAATTATTAGTCTGTCTTTTATTCGGATGTTTTATGTCTTCCACATAGTAGAGCTTAATAAATATTTGCTAATGGAATGAATGATTAGTAATTACAGTGTTGACCTCGGTTTAGCTTGCAAGAGTTAACATGTCTCCCTCCTCCACTGGAAAAGGCACAGAGGTGTCCATGTGTGAGCACAGCCCACCTGACAGGCAGTCGCTGCGTGTCTGCTCACTTTTATGAGAGCATTCGGACAAAGACTAAGTGTGCAATGGCTGTGGGAAAGGTGCAGTGTGCGAGTACTGTTGTGACAGCAGTGCCAAAGACTGTGGAAATGCTTTGGAAGATATAACTTACCAGTTGCCCTGAACTTGGTAGTCCGAACTCAATTCAGAAAAAATAAAGTCCATAGATATGGAGAGGAGATTAATGAGCCTTGGTTCTAGGAATATGAAGAAGTCCCATGCCTTTACTCCCCAGTTAGTGACACTGTACACTCATCTGACAGCTGTGGCAAGAGAGTGGTTTCTATACCTTTGTTCTCCAGTGTTCTCTCTCCCTTCCCAGGACTTACAGCCCTGCAAGGGGTAATGGAGCAGAGCCGTCTGTCATGGGCACACAGGGGTCAGTTCTTAGTGGTCCTAGGGTCTTTGTACTGCCTTCAAGATTATGTGACCAAAGAAGCAAATGCATAATGTCGTGGAGAGAGCGTGATCTGAAGAATCAGATTGAGCTCATTCTCAGTCCTGGCTGTACTACTTTCTAAGAGTCACTCCATTTCTGGGAGTCTCAGCTTTCTCATCTGAAAAAAAAATGAGGATGACATTGCCTACCCCATACGATCATTAGAAGGATTTGAGGATGAGTACATAGATGGATAGAGAGATAGACATTCTCTAGAACAACACCTATCATATCAGGAAAAAAAAGGACAATGTTTTAACTTTGTCAGGAACTTTTAGTAGGAATGGAATTCATATTTGCCAAATTTAAATCCCCAAAATAGTTTGAGATCTTAAACAGTAAGACTAGCATTAAACAAAATCTTCAAAATGATTGTATTGAGTTTTCTTCCTGGATAAGGAGATTTTACATCATATCAGAGGGAAAGCTGGCCTTGGAATACTGAAAAGAGAAAGAATTTCTGGTCCCTAGACTCAGGGAAGAGAGAAACAAGCTTGGGAGGAGAGGACATGGTGAAGGCAGTGGAGGCCTGAAGGTTGCCTCTCTATTTAAGTCTAAAACAGGAGGTGGTGAAGTAGGATGTAACACAGACACTGGTGGGGACGCGGGGAAATAGATTTTATGAAAGCTGCACTCCCAGTATGGCCATCAATGAGCAAGGAGATAAGGGGGAGGATGATGCTGAAGTTTCCCTGCCAGGTTCGCAGCCTATCTTCCATCAAGGCTTTTTCCTTTCCCACCACCATCCTTCTGCTGCCTCTGTTTGTATACAGGTGCTTAGAACTTTTGATTCGATGATCAGTTCCAACTGCACTGAAGAGCTGGACAATGCTGGCGTAGAGGTCCTGAAGCACTCGCAGGTATGGCCGCCCGGGGCGTGCGAACGGCCTTGAGTCGTCTCTCTGCCATGAGTCACACTTTGTGCTTTTGGCCTCACCCTCTGAGTTTTATAAATGCAGACTCTTTGTCTGCCCTCGCCAATGTATTCCTTTCTAGAGTATGACCAGTTCTTTTCTTTATTTTAAGCTGCTATGTTTCTCATTAATGTATTAATGAAGTCGAGGCATAAAAGATTAGAATAATCTAGGAGTTGACTTTAGTTAGAACTAAAACTTTGTTATGCATAGATGCTTTATTGAACATCCTTATTTTTCAGGTTTATATTTATTTTTTCAGGAAATATTATGGAATCTATTTTTAAAGCACACCCTTTTGGGATTTGCAGAATTACAAAGTGCTTTACCTCTCAGGGAATCACCCAAGTTTCAGAATTTTCCTGGAGCATTAACCTTGTAAAAGTGCTTCTTTTTCCCCATAGATTTGCCCTTTCACCATAGACCACGGCCAGTGCAATAAAAAATGTGAACGTGCCTTGTGAATGTGAAAGCACTAGGTTGGTGGTGGGGTCAACATTAGAATCATTGGGGATCTTCACTAAACTGTGCGTGGGCTCCGCTCTCCTGACCTGGTTCTTACCCCGTCCCGCCCCGCCCCGCCCAATTCTGGTTAAAAATGTCCAGGGAGAAGCAATGACTGTACAGTACAAAAAGTTTCTTAGTGATACTTTTCGTCCCCCTTACACTCCAGTTGCACTCTGCTTAGATTTATGAGTTAAAATCTTATCACAGTTTTTAAAGGCACAGTTTAGGATACTTTGTTTTAAGCTGAAGTATTAGGAGGGTGGCGTGAGCTGCCGTTTCTGGCCGTTGGCTGGGTGATTTGGGGCAGCCGAGATGTAACCGTCTTGGCTCCCAGGAGTCTAGTGTTGGTGGCTTCGGGGCAGAAGTCAACGTGTCCTCACGTAGGATTCACACGTAGGATTCAGTGGGGACTTTTTCAGTGTTAAGAATTGTAGTTTCCTCTTTGCTTTCCTTTCTTCCTCCCCGCCCCCCTGCAATTAACACATTTATTTGCCAATAGGTCAAGGAAGTTAAGAAGACTCCCACGGGCTTGGAGGTCTGCGTGGTTACTTCAGTTCCTGGTTGGAGACCCACCTTCACCACGATTCAAGATGTTGACTGCCTGCTCTGGGCCATTGGGCGGGACCCAAATTCCGGGGGCCTGAATTTGAACAAAGTGGTAAGCTGACTTAGTCTGCCCAAAACATTCTGAAACCTCTCAGTTGCCCTGTGTTGCCCCCAGCTCATCCAGATTCCCCAGACTTTGGTGGGCTCTATTGGATTTTTTCCTCTTTATTTCTTGCATCTAGTTTGTAATTAAACCCCATTGCTGTGCCTTTGAACCTAAAAGATTTTCTTTTCTGAGTCTTCACCCTAGATCAGGTCCCTGACACCTCTAATCTGGATTGTCTAGCAGTTTCCTGACAGTCTCTTGCACACGGATTTCCGTTTTTACTATACTTGTCTCTTTAAAGCCCTATCATATTCCTCCTTGTCTGCAGCGCTAACCCAATAGCTGGGTGTGTAAATCGTCTGGACATTGTGGCACTTGGGGATGGGAATAGATGTGCAGCTGATCTACCAGTGCTGTAATCAGCATTTTTATTTGTGCTTTTACATTTTGAAGGAAAGTCTAGTAGAGAGTAGCTTGGGGATCCCAATTGAGTTTGACCCAATTTTGAACCTTAGTTCTATTATTTACTAGTTGCATGACTTTACTAGGCAAGCGACATAATTACTCTTAAGTCGAATTACTTCATGTAAATATTGGAATAATAATAGTAATTGCCTCACTGGGTTATAGAGAAGAGTAAATGAGAAAGTACATGCAAAGTGATTCACTAAGGTCCCGGTTTACAGTATGAACTCAATAAATGTTCATCAGCTGCTGTTGATGGTTGTGACGATGGTGATTTTTTTGAAATGTTATACTACTCTACTAATAATGATAGATACTTTATATGCTTGAGGATTATACATTTGATGGAGCCTTTGGAGAAGCATCTAATATTTTGACTTACGTTCTAATATTACAATCTGTTATAACGTAGAGTCCTTTTTCATTTTTATATTTTTTAGCATTAAAAAATAAAATATTCAGGGAGACGGTTTACTTGTTTTGAAGCTTATCATTCAATGAAATTTAGTAAAACTGTTTTCATAGTAACAAAACCAGTCACTCAGCTTTTTACCGTTCAAGAAATATTTTGCCTTTGTACAGATATAGGCATTAGCAGGTCCAATTTCCAGCTATATTTGCTGAACTTTTCTTAGAAAGAGGCCAAGTTTTTAATCTCATTCAATGTTAAGATATATGTGTAGGTTTTGCCAACATGCCACTAATGTATTTAATCTCCCAGCGACTCAGAGGTGTAAGGATGAGGAAACCAGGAAGCACAGAGAGAATGAATAACTCACGCTGGAAACTCTGTGGAGCCAGGAGGCTATCTGTATTACTTGCCACTGCATCCACGCTGACGAGGTTAATGCCTCATTTGTGTTAGAAGTTCAATGTTCGTTGACAAGGTCTCATAGCTAGTGAATGGCAGAGCTGGGACTTGAACCCAGCTCTGTCTGGCTTCTAAGGTAATACATACACTCTTACCCACTACGCTTCCTATTCTCTGCTTCTGCTGTGTCTCCACTTCCCATATGGGAGTACATACAGATGGGATCTAGAAAGCCCCAACAAGATAAGCGTGATGCATCTTAGAGCAAAAATTCAGCTTGATATATAGGGAAAAAGTTTTGCTTTAAGGAAATAGCAGTATGTGTTCGAGTACAGTGCAAAATTTGCTTGGATTTTAAGGCTAAACTGGTACGGTTCAAGCACATCTGGTTCTGATGACTGTTTCAGGCTGTAACCCTCTAAGTGTGACTCAGTCTACTTCAGGAGGACTGAGTGCTTCGGTGGAAAAAGGGGAAAACGTGTCCTAAATGGATTACATGGGGATGGCCAATACCACGTCTGGGAGCTGAGTGATTCCTTCTCATCTTGCCTGGCCATTTGAGTTGAACATCACAAAGTCAGACCCTGTTGAAAGACCTCAAAATTGGATAAAATATTTCCCTTTTAAATTAAGCAAAAGCTATGAAACTTGCTGCTTCACTAAGATTTTTTTTCATCCAGGGGTTGAGCCATGTGGTTCTTAGAGATTCAGCCCAAAGAGGTGCCTAAAATGAGATAGACCCAGAGATTTGATCTTCCACTTTTGTAGAGAGGCCAAATATTTACACGGTGTCCCTTCACAATTTTAGGGGATTCAGACTGATGGCAAAGGTCACATCCTCGTGGACGAATTCCAGAATACTAACGTGAAAGGCATCTACGCCGTTGGGGACGTATGTGGAAAGGCTCTTCTCACTCCAGGTGACGTTTCTTCTCTTCTTGGGTGAGGGAGGCTCTGTGTGTCGTGTAAGACGGGTTGGCAGTTCACAGTCAAATCAGCTTAAGCAAAGTTAAAAGGATGAGTGTGTTTATGTCATTAAAATGATAAAAATGTATTGAAACGGATGTTGGTTGGGTGCCTGACGTTTTCTGAATAATACTCATTCTTACTTTAAAAACGCTTAGTGAAGACTGAAGTTCTCACGTAGATGATACGGTCACCCTCTGAGGAGCGTTGTGAGTTGGAATCTGAGTTGTGTGTGGTTGACAGTGGAAGGAAGTACTTTAGCATGGGATTCTTTTTTTTTCTTTTTTTTAAGATTTTATTTATTTATTTTTAGAGAGGGAAGGGAGGGAGAAAGAGAGAGAGAAACATCAATGTGCAGTTGCTGGGGGCTGTGGCCTGCAACCCAGGCATGTGCTCTGTCTGGGAATCGAACCTACAATGCTTTGGTTCGCAGCCTGCGCTTAGTCCACTGAGCTATACCAGCCAGGGCTAGCTTGGGATTCTTATATGATGTTTAGTCTTGATACAACCAAGACTGACCCTGTCCTCTGAACCCCAGACCTCAGCCTACTTGCTGACTTAACAGGCCCCTGCTCAAGCTCCTCATCCCACTTCTCTCTGTTACGAACACCACTCCATGTGCTTTCACTCCACACCCCTCCGGGACCGCACCAGCCATTCCAGAATGGCCCTGTGTCTGACCTCAGAATGGAAACTCCCCCAGTTATACCCCCACAACCTTTTAGCATGTTTAGGAAGTTGTCTTAACAAAAAGCAGAATAACAGTTAAAGCTTAAAAAACTTTAAAACATAATGTTAACAGCCCTGGCCGGTGTGGCTCAGTTGGTTGGAGCGTCATCCTATAAACCAAAAGATGATGGGTTCGATTCCTGGTGAGGGCACATGCCTAGTCTGCGGGTTCGGTCCCTGGTCAGGATGCATGCGAGAGGCAACCAATTGATGTTTCTCTTCCTCCCTTCCCCTGTCTCTAAAATCAATAAGCACATCCTCGGGTAAGGATGTAAAATATAAAATGAAAACAATCTATAACAGTTGAAAAGTGTGTCAAAGTAAAGAAATTTCTTACATATCCTATTGATATCTTATTTGGGGAGGGGAGGAAAACCTGTCAATTTAAACCAATACAATTAATAACTGATGCTTTTACTGAACTTAGGCATTAATTCTAAAAGACTTAGGAATAATAACAGGCTAAGGAGAATAAACTTTTAAAAAATATAAGAAATAAAATAATTTAAACATCAAAATATTTGTGTGAAGTAAGTATGGTTATAGAGTAGAACTGAAGATGCTTGGAACTAATACAGTTTGCTCCACAAATATTGAATCAAAAAGCTAATCTCATTAAGTAGGTAACTGCCAGATTGATTGGGAACTTGTAAATGTATAAATTTCTTCTTTCTTTCTTTTTAAGATTTTTATTTATTTACTTGTAGAGAACAGGGAAAAGGGGGATATAGAGAAGGAGAGGAACATCATTGTATGATTGGTTGCCCCTAGCCGGGGACCTGGCCCACAACCCAGGCATATGCCCTGGCTGGGGATTGAACCTGCAGTCTTTCAGTTCAGAGGCTGGTGCTCAGTCCACTGAGCCATATTAGCCAGAGCTCACTCTTTCTTTTTCTTCTCTTTCTTTCTTTTTTTTGACATAATAGAATAAGCTGTTAGTTTTGAATTGTTAACTAAGGCATTGATATGTCTCCATTATATTGAACTAGGTAGTATAACGAAAATTAGTGTAAAACTTTATCAGAACTAGTATGTTAAGCCACATGGCTAAATGGTTACAACTCTGCTGTGTTAAAATGCACAATAAGCTAACCACTGATTTAAAAATATCTTTGCAGTCGCCATAGCTGCTGGCCGAAAACTTGCCCATAGACTTTTTGAATGCAAAGAAGATTCCAAATTAGACTATGACAATATTCCCACGGTGGTCTTTAGCCACCCCCCTATTGGCACAGTGGGACTCACAGAAGGTAGGTATTTAAAAACGAAGATCAATTATGGTTTCCTTCCTCCCATCCCCAGGTTAAAACTGGGTGTCTGTCAGCTGCCTAACTCTGTCTCAGCCCTGAAGTTACACTCCTTGGCTAGCCTCTTGTTGCCATTCTCGTTTCCTTGCCGACCACCACCCCTTTGAGAGCATAGTTCCTTTCCCCCACACCACCCTGTCTGTCTCTTAGACTTTTTTTGGCTTGTTTATTTGCACTAATTTCAAATTTAAAGAAATGTTACAAAAATAGTGCAGAGGCCTCCTGTATACCCGGAACATTTTCACGTGATCACTTCTTTCTGCACACATGTGTGCGTGCGCTCACACTCACTCACACCTCAGGCACTGTCCCTAAGCACAAGGCCATCCCTCACAGAAGCACAGTGCAATTTTCCAGTGAGACCATTTAAATGGAAACAATGTGATCTCAACTTTAGACTCCATTCAGATGTTGCCAGTTATCTCAAATCAGGACATTTTTAACATTTTTTCCTCCCAAGTACAGCATTCAGTCCAAGATGATGCACGGCATTTAGTTTTTATAACTCTTTGGTCTGTTAATTTAGAGACAGAGTTCCTCAGTCTCTTATCTTTCATGATGTCAGCATTTATTTTGTAGACTATTGCTCACTGTGGCTTTGTTTGGTACTCATAATTTGATTAAGTCATCTCTTGTATTTCTTGCCCTCTGATAGATCAGTGGAATTGTCCTGTTTTTGAATTCATAGATGCTTTTTTCCCCTGTACATTGTAGATGAGGCCATGCATAAATATGGAAAAGAAAACGTGAAGATCTATTCCACCACCTTTACCCCAATGTATCATGCAGTTACCACAAGGAAAACAAAATGTGTGATGAAAATGGTTTGTGCTAACAAGGAGGAGAAGGTATGGGGGACACCCAGTAAGCTAAAGAGCGACTTGAGGGTTGGCAGGGATGGGGCATTTTGTTGGGGCTGGGAGGGAGGAGACCGAGTAGCTGAGCCTTCTCTGATTCTGCTGGGGCAGTCCCACTTTCACCTGACTGTCTGCACAGCGAGGTCCTTCATAACATTTCATGTATTAGGAAGGTTCCACTACAAACATTAGGAGAGAGGTCAAAAACCACAAACAGCTCTCTGTCATCGACCAATAGGCCAGAGTAGATAGGAAACTCAGAAATGGTGTTAAGTGTGAGAATTCAATGCCAGATAAATTTAATACAACCAGTCAGTGAAGCAGAGGAAGATTAGCCAGTAAAGTGATCTATTTTGGGTTTACCTCTCGAGGAGCTACCAAACAGTTTCCCAAGTGGCTGCCCTTTTCTGTCATCCTCAGCCACGCGTGAGGGTCCAGCGTCTCCACAGCTGGACAACACCTGTTACACTTATTTCTTCTCGCCATCCTAGTGGATGTGAAGTGGTATCTTATTGTGATTTTGTTATGAATAGGAACAGGTTGGGGTTTTTAAAAAAGATTTTATTTATTTATTTTTAGAGAGAGGGGAAGGAGAAAGAGAGGGAGAGAAACATCAGTGTGTGGCTGCCTATGACATGCTCCCCACTGGGGACCTGACTCACAACCCAGGCATGTGCTCTGACTGGGAACCGAACAGGTGACCCCTTGGTTTGCAGCCCACGCTCAATCCACTGAGCTACACCAGCCAGGGCGGAACAGGTTTTTCTTAAACAGAATTTTTGAAGTCTAGGTTTTGTTTTGGTATTAAGTCAGCCTAGTGGGCTTTTCTACAAATTGAATTAAATATTGAAATGCCACTTAGCAGTATGCCTTGGGAACATGCTTTTATGAGGGGCAGTGGCTTAATTGAAGATTCAGATGTATTTTTCCAACTTCTGTTATCAAAAAGAGCATAGTCTATATTCGATTCAGTGGCCCCATACTGCAAAAGCCCCAAGACAGAGTCCCTGGTCTTATAGAAGTCAGCGTCCCTGAGGACTGGCAGGTGCAGAGAATCAGAGTGAAGAGAAGAAAGGAGGTGGGTTGGAAGCAAAACTCGAGTCGTTGTTTCTTGACCCTTAATGTTCCTCATTAGCATAACTGTTCTGGAGTTGAATCAGCTGGGCCCCTCCTTATCTCTAAATATCAGCTATTTCTTCATACCATTTACCATTCATTTGTCTGATAAACATTACCTGACAGTCTAATAAAGGCTGAGAACTGGGATATAGGGAGGAATGACATGAAGTTCCTGCCATCCTCAGAAATTGTGGTTCAGATCATAATATGTTTCTAAAAATCTAGCTTTTTAATGCATAGATAATACATGATTTGGAATGTTTCGTTTTAAATTGAGATATACTTTTTTCATTGTGAAAAGCACATGATGTAAAATTTACCATCCTCACCATTTTTAAGTGTACCATTCACTAATCTTAAGTCTATTCTTGATATGTTTTTAAACAAACTGTTTTTGTGGCTGAATTGTGTGTTCTCTTATTCAATGGACTTTTACCCTAAAACTGTTTGCTGAGGGTGGACGTGAACTCATAGCTTTAAAGCGCAGCGAGAAACCACTGGGGAATGGAGTCGGAACAAACGCCCCTTCACGGTCCTTCGTGCAGTCGTCCCGCAGGTGCGGGCTGGGCACCTCCGCGGGCCTTTGTGGCGCTTGGCCATAGGGATAGGGTGGGGAGCAAAAGCAGACAGGGCCCCCTTCATCTGGAGACTTGAGTGTGATGGGAAAGACGGACTACAGCTCTCTGGTCCCCGAATAAATAAGTAAAACATTGTGATAGAACCACAGTGGAAAAATACCAGTAGTGAGAGACCACGTGATTGTCAGACTCGCTAGGGAAGGAGTGTGTAGCTCTCTGAAGAGCAAATGGGCTTTCACCCTGAAAAGAGGAAAGGAGAGATGTTCGGACAGTGTTTGTGCAGAGATGAGAGCGCGGTGAGTACTCAGGACCGAAGGAAAGCCAGCGAGGCCAAGAGCCTGAGGCAGGGCGGTCCGTGGAAGGCTGTTGAGGCAGGACCACGCAGGGCCTGGTGGGCTGTGTCATCAGAGTTGTAATGTTGTAGAGGTTTCTAAATGGTAGATGTCCTTCTCCTTTGTTTCCCAGGTGGTTGGGATCCACATGCAGGGAATCGGGTGTGATGAAATGCTGCAGGGTTTTGCCGTAGCAGTGAAAATGGGAGCCACAAAAGCCGACTTTGACAACACGGTTGCCATTCACCCTACCTCTTCAGAAGAACTGGTCACACTTCGCTGAGAACTCAGAGACTCCTGTGGCTAGAAGTTGGACCAGCAGACCTTCTGAAATGAACCAAATAGTCACATTTCCTTAAACCGTTTCCATTTAATGTATTTCTTTACTGTAATCAGGATCTTCTGATAGTGGAAATTTTCAGTAAGTAAGAGAATTTGTTTATGTAATTGGAAATTTTGTTTTGTTATCCAAGATTGATTTTCAATCACTTCTCACGATAATATTTTGAAGTTTTTTGTTAACAGCTCTGTGTTAGCTGGTTGTTGTGTTCTGTTTTAGCCTCATCCCAAGGGTAGAAGTATATGAACTACAATTAAGTGAATGTACTCGAAGGAATGTAGCTTGCCACTCTTCATAGAGGAAGGTGAACAGCAACTGTTCACGTGTAGATAACGCGAGTGCCCAGAACCTTTTGTTGTTGTTTTTGAAGCCAGTCGTGTGCCCTGCACGTTACAAAGCTGCTTCAAGGGCGTGACCTTTCTCCACAAACAGCACAAGAGGCCTTTCTCCCTTATTTTATTCTTTCTTTTAAATGATGAAACATTATTTGTTGCTTTCACGAGATGAAGTACACCAAACCTGGGAAAGATTTCAGGAGGCTGGTCACCTGAGCGAGGGACATTTTAGAGGTGGTGCAAGAAGGAAAAGGCCTTACACTTCCGAAGTCCCTTCCTCTGCCAAGAGTTTCTAGTTCAATGGAAGGTTTCAGTTTTTGTATGTGCTCTTGTCGTTTTATTTTTTTCTGAAAACAGTTTCCAAAACTTGAAAATAAAATCACATACTTCTCTTCTTATAAAATTTGTTGTTATGAATGTATGGATCGCAGTTCATTTCCTAAGAGCATTTCACGTTGGAGGATCAGATGGCAACACCGAGCTACCGCCTTCAGAGGCCGAGAGCCTCATGGGGGAGGAGCGAGATTGCGCTTTTATGACAAAGAGACCAGAGGTATAAGAAAATCATTTCAGTTGAGTTGGAAGAACAGCCTAGAAATCACAGCACTTTATTTCTGTCAGCCTTCTCCAGCTAGGTAAGTTAAATTTTCCCATGGCCTTCATTAGTGACACAGTGCCAACGACTTCTTTCATTAAGCTTTTACTGAATGCCCTTCTGGCTGGCGGTGGCCAGGTTTGCTCCCCTGATTTCAGCTAGGTCCGATGTCAGTGAAATTACCCCATTAGTAACTGGGTTATGTGGTGATTGCAGCGGGAAAATAGGGTCTAAAAACCTGGTCATGGACAGGCTGACACAACCCCCCCCTCCCCCCACCCCCCGTATGCACCAGCCTGAAACATCGTGGGCCGAGGTTCAGGGCTTCACAGACCTGGCGGGTTGCTCACAACGCACAGGCCCCAAACCTCGGATGTGGCTGCATAAAGAAAGGGGGAGGGCCCAGTAGTCACGTCCACTCTAACCATGTAATTTTGTTTGGTCTCAGGTATCCTTTGCACTTCCTGTATAATAAACCGACGTGAAAGGAATCTTTTCCAATTTGTAGACTCTGTTCTCACCAGTCCTCAGATTGGTTCAGCTGTGAGGTGATCTGGCAACAGACTGCGTCGCATCAGGCGCTGGACAAACTCAAGAGTGTGCAGGGCAACACCTGCCACACTGTAGGTGCCCAGTAGGTGGTTACTGCAGGAAATACTTGGTACTTGCTCCAAGTAACCATATAGCCTAGAATAAGAGCTAAAGTCCTACACAAATAACTGTAATTGAAAATAATGTGTTAAGCCAGGATGACCACATGATGTGTTGACTAAAGTGGGACACTTTTGGGAGTGAAGCAGGACACAATTAATTGGAACAAAAGGCATACATTTTTACTTCTGCAGAAAACTGGGACAGTGTCACCTCTTTCATTAGAGAGGTGGAATTATACAAGTTCTGAGGAGGCAGAAAGTGCCATTTTGCTGTGGAAACTGAAGAAGACTGAGTAAGAAAGGTTATGTAGGATTTGAAAGTTGAGGATGGTGGAGGAGGAGGTTAGGGCACGTGGAAGGTACATGAGACAGAGTTGGGCAAAGTGTTCGTGGGAAATGAGTTCATTCCATGTGGCTGGAGCACAAGTGTGCATGTTCGCTTTGTCGGGAATGTCCTTCCCCACTTGTTTACCTGATGATCCAGTTTTGCAGAGCAAACTACCTGAAAACTTACGGGCTTAAAGCAGCAAACACTTTATGATCTTATCTCACAATTCTGTGGGTTAGAATTGAAGCAAAACTCAAGGAAGCAAGGAAGGATGGCTCTTCTGTTGGTGCTGACAAAGACCGTTTGGGAATATTCACCTGGCAGATGGACTGGTCTAGAAGGTCAAAGACGTAGTCATTTATATGTCACACTTAGGCATGGATGACTGGAAGGCTGGCCTCAGCTGAGAGTGTCAACCAGAGTGTCTACGTGTGCCCTTTCCAGCACTTTGGTCTCAGGGTGATGGACTTGGGTGGTATAGTGAAGTTCAAGGCTCCCAGAGATGGTTCCAAGATTCCCAGGCAGGTGCTGCGAGCCTTATGACCTAGCCTCAGAGGTTCTAGAACATCACTTCTGCCACATGTTATTGGTTAAGCAAGTCACTATGGCCAGCCCAGATTTAAGCAGAAGTTAATGGGAATTTGTTTCTCCGTGGGAGGATTTGTAAGTAAAGAATTTGTGGTCATCTTTATTTTGTTTAAGATTCTATTTATTTACTTTTAGAGAGAGGGGAAGGGTGGGAGAAAAAGTAGAAGAGAAACTTCAATGTGACAGAGAAACACTGCTTGGCTGGCTCTCAAACAAACACACCCCAAATGGGGGCCAAACAACCCAGGCATGTGCCCTAACCGGGAATCGAACCATCAACCTTTTGCTTTGCAGGCTGAGCCACACCTGTCAGGGCACAAATTTGTGGCCATCTTTAATCACACACATCTGGAAATCTCATTTTACAAGACTGGACTAAAACCACCTTTGTGAAGACTTCTTTAATGGTTTTATATTCCATGTTGCCATAACACCTTGTCAAATAATAGGTAACACTACATATTTACCCTGTGTATGTTATTTTATACCTCATGTCAACAATTTCTGTTCTCTGTGTTGAGTTTCACAGTATCATTTCTGTATGCCATGCAGCAACTGCAGTGAAAAGAGAGCAAAGGTGTGTTACTGTGTAATTTTTCACACTAATATCTATAGTACAAAAGAACCAACATTTTAGTCCTTCACATTTTTGAAAAATGAGTGGGCATGACTTTCAGGTCTTCAAGTCTCTTCCTTTTGATGAACCTGATCAGGATGCAGACACAGAGCTGTTGGGTGTAGAAAGTGGTTTCCATCGTGCCCCGCTGAGAAATACTCTTTTATTGCCATTGTCTTTCATACGATACTTCAGCATGTTAATTCTTCAGTAAGGACCAGTCAATATCTTACAGGTAAGAATGATTTTTATGATATGTTAAATGCTATTTAGTGTGTTAGGGGACAGTGTTAAAAGGTCAAAAGTGTTGGATGGATTGGATGGTAGCACTGGGGTTATGTCTAGTTTTTATATACATTTTTATGGCCACAATTCCCCTTCTAAGTTCTCTGTGAGTTGTAGTAGCCAACAGTTGTCTTTTTGGCTGTTCAGCATTCAGACTCTGAGTTTGGGGACTTTCAACCTTATGAGCCTTGGGAAGAGACAAAGCTCATCTTCCCCCATAGAATCCAAAAATATCGGATGTATGCTTTTTCAGGGTCCCCTGTAGCTAGGGACAAGACACATGACAGGCTTGGCCAAGCAGAGGGACCCTCCCCTGACTATTCAGAAACCAGTGATGCAGAGAAACAGGGATGAGAGAATCCATTCTCGTGGCTATGGCAACAACATCCAGGGTTGGCAGCCTGGCAGTAGAACCAGTGCCTTCCATGTCCATTTCTAGCTATGGTGACTCGAACTCCGTGACAGCCGTGGTCACCTCACTGGCCCATTTCTGAGTCATGCTTTTGGTTCTCGAATAACATCACTGCACTCAACGTTATTTCATTATAACATTGATGGGCTGTCATAGGTCCTTAACTTTTGTTTATATCAATTAGCCTGTGTTAAAATTGGTTTCATTATACAATATTTTACTTAAAATTGCAGAACCTGTTGATGGCATTAAGTAAGGACTTACTGTAATTTGTCATAGCAGCCCAAACTGAGACAGTCTTTTCCATTACTGATTAGGAAACTCGGGTTCAAGGTCATATGACTAGTAAGCGATAGAGCAGAAATTCAGGCCAGTTCTGCATTGCTCAAAGGCCAGTATGTTAACCCTTGCAGATTCAAAGTTACTAAATGGAGGCAATAGCAAATGTTTGCTTTTTGGGAGAAAGTTTGAGAAAGGATGGCAGGTTAGCAGACTAGACTGCCACAAAATAGGCCACTTTGGCATAAAGATCATCTTGAGCTGGAGGCAGTTGAAAAGAAGTAGATAGAAGGGAAACTTTCTGCTCCCGCCCCCCCCGCCCCCCGTTTGCCTGAAAGTAGGATGGACGTTTGTAAAGGTGCCCCCCTTCTCTCTGCCAGGAAGGACAGAAATTAATCACTGGAAACAACTTTAGGCCCTTACAGTCCCAGAGATGGCCCGGAGGAACCTGCATAACCAACTTTACTAACTATCCCTTAGCTTCCACTAGTTTCCCCACATGTTTGCTTTTGCACAATTTACCATCCCAGAAATTCAAAGTCCTTTTTATTCGAGATCTAGTCACGTCTTTAAAAAGTTATTGTTCTTTTGTTCTACATAAGCCCAAGTTCTAACCGCTCCTTTGAGCTACGTGTTAGAGGTACACCTATGTGTATGTGTAGTGCGTATGCTAATAAACGTGTTTGCTTTTCTCTTGTTAATCTGTCTCTAGTCTAATTACAGGATCCCAGCCTCAGAGCTTAGGACGGGTAGAAGGAAAAAAGTTTTTGCTACCTTTTGGAATGAATGCCAGAGAGGGAAGTAGGGTCCCAGGAAGCTATTTTCAGTATGGGGCAGTCTGCATCAGAAGGGAGGAGGAAAGTCCCCAAGGAAGGCAAGGCCTTCGGGCTAGAGAAATCAAGGACAGATGATGAACAAAGTACTTAGTTTTGCTCTTGACATGTGTGGATGTGGAGTAGTTTGCTTTGTTGGCTATTTTGAGAATTTAGGTATCTGAGTTAGTTAAGAGAGATTGCCAGGTGAGGGGAGCTGAAAAGCAGAATTTGATGGCAGAATGAAGTATTACTTACTTTACTTCAATTTTCTGCTTCTAAACAATTAGGTATAAAAATAAATTATGAAATTAAGCCACTACATAGAAAAGAATGACGTTCTGACACATGCTACAACACGGATTAACCTTGAAAACATTACGTCAAGTGAGATAAGCTAGACACAAAACAACAAATGCAAGGCCTGTCCAGAAAGTAGCCAACCATGTGCTATGAAAACTAGACACATTTATTGAAGAAGATACAAGGTACAAGAAACACTGGACACAGGACAATGACGCCTCAGTCCCCTCCAAAGGAGGACCTTGGTACCTCACACACCTCTCCCAGCATCTCTTCCACTGGTCAAAACACTCTGTAAAATCCTTTGTTGGAATTGTCATCAGCTGCCCTGTCATATTTTCCTGAACCTCATTGACAGTCTGAAATCTCTTCCCTTTCAAGGGTGATTTTAGTTTTGGGAAAAGCCAGTAGTTTTTGGAATCCCCAGATCAGCGTCTAGTTCTCGCACTGTCAGTAGCTGATCTTTGTTGATTGCAGCCAGTACACCTTCAACATTCTCAGGTCTTCTGCTTGCTGAAGGCCTTCCAGAAAACATGGATCACTTTCAACAGATTCTCCACCACTTCTGAAGCATTTTACCACACTTTTTTATTTGCCCTACACTCATTGTGCCGACCCTGAAAGCCTTCCAAATGGTTTCCATGGAGGAATGTTCAAGCTTAATGCAAAATTTGATGCAGGTACATTTCTGTACCTGCTCAGACATTTTGAATGTGATGACCACACAGTACACATGCTCATTCAATGGCATCTACTGCCCCCATGGACTAGTACAGTGAAGTCATCATTGTTCCCGTGTGCCTTCCAGTCCACTCTTGGCTGCCAGGTCACATCGATGTTGCACAAACCGTTCTTATATTAACAATGACTGGACTTCTTCTGGACAGACCTTGTATTATTTCACTTACATAACATATCTGAAACTGAGGCACATTCATAGAGATAGAAAGGGATTGGGAGTTACCAGAGGTGGTGGTGAGGAGTTACTGCTTAATGGCTACAGAATTTCTGTTTGGGGTGGGGAAAAATTTTGGAAGTGATGATGATGGTTGCACAATGTGAATGTAATTAATGCCACCAAGTTGTACATTTTAAAATGGTTGAAATGGTAAATTTGATGTTATTTGTTATATATATTTTGCCACAATTAAATAAAATAGTAAAAAATACCCATTATTTTGGAATTGATCCTCTGGTTATATTGAGTTGTGCTTTTTTGAGTGGGAGATTTTGGATTGGTCAGGACAGAAGGTTTTATAAAATACACAAGTTATATTTCCTTAAATGAAGCCACCACATTTTCTGCCAAAAAAGTATGAGTATGCAGGGTATTACAAGCATTCATGAGATAAGACACACCACAATTGCTATTGCATTAGTAGCTTGAATCATACTTCATAAAATTTGATACTAGCCATGCCCTCCTGACCTGAAATACTAAGGATGCCAATACATAGGTGGCTTTAAATAGAGGTTCATTTAAGCATCAGTGGTTGAGACTTGGTGTATATTATACAAATAGCCATATCCCCATAAACAGTCATGTCCCACACTTCAGAGTGGGATAGTTTTCCTATGCCTTCCCTAATCGCTGGTTAGAGGTGCCTCAGAAACAACCCATATTGTGTAACAAGGGAAAGAAGGCAGAATAAAAATGTGTTTAACCCCAGACATTGAAGTGTTTGAAACCAAGCTAATTTGGTCTGCCGTTAAATGGTTAAGTCAGTCACGGCAGAGTCAGCATTACCAGCAGGAAAATGGAACACTTTTTTAGTTCATTTGTGGTGTGTCCACATGTAGGTACTTCTGACACAAAAATGGCTTAATTACAGGCCATGGAGGGAGCCCACTTTTGTCTTCACTTGAGAATTATCTTCAAGTGACAGGACATCACCCAACTGTGTTTTGAGTGAATTCAGTCATTGCTGTCAGCATTACGACCTCGTCACACACAACAAGCAGTATAAACAGGGGTGATGTCACTGGTTGATAACATCCATCATTTATATATTTCAACAGTTTGCTGGGCTCTGCAGGGGAGGGGTCAAGTTGAGCAATGATAATAACAGCTAATATTTGGGCAAGGGAGGGACATTTGGGATTCGGGATTATAAATAACATATTCTAATATTGGCATTAGAAGGTTTAACTGTCCAATTATCTCTTCCAACTGACTGAGATGAGACAAGACATTGAAATGAAGGAATCATTGTGAACATTTGGTTAAAATAATTAGACAAGGAGGCCATTAGACTGCTGTGGCTCTAATGCCTGGGTAGCTTACACAAGCAAAGTGAAACCTAAGCCAGAGTCAACACACTTGAATTGGAGAAAATGAAACTTCAGAACTAATCACAGCCTTGGTCAGGTGGCTCAGCTGGCTGGAGTGTTGTCCCATACACCAAAAGGCTGCAGGTTCCATCGCTGGTCAGGGCACATGCCTAGGTTTTGGGTTCAATCCCTGGTCGGTCAGGGTGCATATAAGAAGCAACTGATTGATGTTCTTGTCAGGTTTTTACCAATCTCCGGCTTTATTGGGTTGTAAAATCTCTGGACCCTACTAAATTGTCACATTTCCCGAGGGTGTTGGATGAACATCAAGTGGGTTTATTACAAAATCCTCTAGAATTAAACCAATTTTAAAAAGCCACACAGTTTTTGGGTTTTATTTTCAAAGTTTGAATACAAATTTATCATCTTGTTTAATCTTTGTAAGTCTAATGCGATTGTGGTAGTACATTTATTGTGGTAGTACAGTTATCCCCGATGAGAAAACCAAAACAGGTCAAGTGGCTTGAGAAGTAACCAGTAAAAGACAGCTACAAAATGGTTCAGCACTAGCCATACTTACACTTTGGGTTATGAATGAGGAAAGGACAGACAGAGAACTCTGACACACTCCAGTACATGGCAGGCTGTGGGCAAGGCCAATTACTCTTTGCTACTCCCTTATGTTGCTTCTGAATTCGAAATCCTTTTCTGAGGGAGATCACAGGTGCGGTGGAAAGTGTTCACACGTGTGCTGCTTGGGAATTCAGAAACAGCTTCGCTCCAGGATTTGCTTTTGCTAGTTGTGCTGTTTTGAGCAGTAATTTAGCTTCCCTGGGCTTCCTGTTTCCTCACTTGAAATAGAGCTGAACCAATGTTCTTTGAAGTTTAGATGCTGGTAACTGGTAGACAATAACTGGAAAAACTGCGCCGCCACTTGAGTTAAACAGATTTCAGAGCAGCTGGAGGAGGATCTGGTAGTTTCACATTCTGCAGCGGAAAGATTTTTTTCATCTTGGCGGCTGCTGCTCGCCTCGCACCTGCCTCGGCTTCTCCTCCCGGCCCCAGCCGTTCTCCCGTTGTCATGGAGATTCGGAACGCTCCAGCTGGCCGATTTTCCTCCCGCTGTACGCCCAGCGGAGCACGTGACGACGCACGCGCTCTCCAGGAGGCAACGGCGCCGCGGTGGCTGCCGGGATTGAGGCTTTAGCAACCCGATCAGGAAGTGGCGGGCGGGGCTCCTGGTTGAGTGGCTCCCTCCTCTGCCACCGCCACTGCCAGTGCCGAGACCCCAGGCTGGCGGGACAGCGCTAGCTGTGCGTTCGGGCAGGCGCCGGCGCTGACCAGGAGCAGGAAGCGGCAGCCACGCGGGCGTGGGTGGCTGGCCGAGGCGGAGGTGCAGGGAGGCGGCGTCGGGTCGCGTGGGGCGGCCCTCCTCGCTCAGGTAGGGGCTGCGGCCGCCGGGCGAGGGGCGCGGAGCTCCGGCCTGTTGTTCTTCGCCACCGCCTCTTCCCGAGGGCCGAGCGTGTTTTCCTCCCCTAGGAAGGCCGGGAGTGCAGTTCTCTGCGCGAAACGCTTACCCGCGGCAACAACTTCTAGGGAGCATTGTCTCTCAGGCCGGCGGTTTATTGGACAAACTTGTGGGTTGGAAAGGGGGAATTCGCAGTTGCAGAGCCTCTGCTTAGCCCCCAAGTTGACGCTAGCAGTAGCCGAGTTAAACTATGGAGTTGGGGTGGTTCCTACCGACTAAAGGCTGTGATTTAGATGCTTGTTCGTGGGCTGTCTCTCTCTCTCTGTGTTTTAAAGCTGGCTCTTGGACACCTAGTTTGTAATGATTTCTAAACTTCAGCTAGACTAGTTTTGTTTTCTGCAAAGCTAAAACCCATTTCCAAAGCGGAACGCTGCGATACATTTTCCTCCCGTCTACATATTTTTGTCATTTAAGATGTAAGCAGTCTCTTCTCAGCCTGCCGTCTATCCATAGCAGTGTTCTTAGGTACTAGTGGCACCTCTGAAGCTTAGGCAGCGAGAGAGAAAAGTAGAAAGGCTGAAAGAAGTCGAATGATATATTGGAAAGAACGTGGAGTCAGAAGAATGTGACTTAATTTTGGGTTCTCAGTGCCCATCCGTGACACGTGGACACGTGAATTCCGAGTTGTGGTGTTTTTCAGTGTAAAACGGGTAGGGTGATGTGTCTACCCCACCTGTGAAACTGCAATTATTGAGGGGTCTCCTGAGGAGGAGAAGGAAAGTTAGGCGGAGCATGCCCAGGTGGTAGACGTTAAGCTTTCTGCTGTGGGTGCCTTTGAACGTTATCAGTACATGGAGCGCTGATTTAGGAGTTAGGATAATTAGGGTTCTGATCCAAGTACTTCCAGCTGTTGTGACCTTGCCGTAGCCCTTCAGTTCAGATTTTCCATCATATTAAAAGGAGTACAATGGATACCTTTTAGCTCATAAAATTGTGAGGATCAAATGTAACCATTTAGGTTTTTGTAAACTGTAAGGGTTTTGATATAAGTTTGTATTAAAATCATGGTTAAAAGCCTGGGTTAATTACGTCTCTTCACCAGGTGAAACAAACAGATGTTTCCTGTTTAGGTGTATCGGCCCTACTTTATCATTTGCGAATTCTCCTTTCTGTTCTCACCCCCCCCCCCCCCAGGGTGGTCTCTTATCTTCCTCACCACAGTATAATCATTGTTATTTCTTTTCAGAGCCAACTCAAAATAGTAATACCCAAATAACATATTTGTATAGCTGTTTACTACTTAATAATTACTTTCTCATTTTTTTCTTACAGTTGAGCTAGATGTAGACAGCATTGGTAATATCTTCATTTTAACTTATGATAAAATTGGATTTAGGGAGCTCTAGAGGATTGTCTAGGGTCCTGTTGCTCTTAGGGATTGGAACTGAGGGGAGAAGATAGGTCTTTGAAGTGAGGTCCTGTGCCAGTGATACTTCCTTTCCTACTTAACTGAAGTTTACTCTGGGTATTTCTTATCAGTGCTTTTATTTTTAACTTTAAAGCCCTCTAAGTCACATTGTATTTATTCATTGTCAAGTGAGTTGCTCAGTGCTTTCGGGTTCTCAAATGTAAGCCTGTTGAAGGCAAGGATTTATTTTCCAGAACTTTGCAGAACTTGGAGGTCAGTGGCACACAAACAGGACATTTAATAAAGGCGTGTAAAACCAGTAACAATGCAGCTGGAGCAATTTAAAGATGTTTTCCCGTTCATTATTCATTTAACAAATATTTATTGAGCTACCCTGTGCTTCAAGGCTTTCAAAGTACAAGGTAGTCTTTTTCCTTGGGGCCTTCCTACCCGGCTTATGAACACTACTGGTCTTAACACTGCAGGAATCATTAAGTAGTCCGCTTTGAGCTTCCAAGCTCACAGCTATGGGATTCTAGGGAGAGCTGACACAAGAGAGGACATTTAAAAATACTTGTTGAAAGACCTGTGGCTTCCTTGGTTGTGTTGAAGTTGCTTAGAATTGTAGAGTTTTAGGACTGGGGAAAAAAATGGAAGAGGTTTAGTGTCACTTCTGTCCAAATCAGGAATGTCCTGTAGATATTTCTAACAAATGTTAATCCAGCCTCTTCATCATGTAATGATAGCGAGTTGACCACTTTTAAAATACACCTTTTTATTTGCAAGCAATTGTGATGGTTTTCTCTCTCTCTTTTTTGTTGTTGTGAGCCTACATCTTAAATCTGCCTCCTAGTTTCTGCTCAGTATTCTTGATGTTGTTTTTAGAGCAGCGTTGTCCGATAGGAATAAAATGTGAGCTGCAAGTGGGAGCCACACACGTAATTTAAATTTTTCTAGTAGCCATAGTTTCTAAAAGAGTTTAAAAAAATCAGGAGAAATTAATTTTAATATTTTACTTATGCCAGTATATCCAGAATGTCACATCAACATACAATCAGTCTAAAAATATGTCATTAGTAATTTTGTAAGTTCTTTTCTGTGTACTAAGTCTTTAAAATCTGATGTACATTTACACTTAGAATACATCTCAACTCTAGCCCCATTTCAGGTGCTCAGCAGGCACATGTATGTGGCCAGTGGCTACCGTACTGGACAGTGCAGTTCTAGAGCTCTAGAGAATAATTCTTTCTCTTTACTAGCGCCTGGCACAGTGCTTGGCACAAAATAGGCACTAAGTAATTATTTTTTTGAGTGCATGAGAGACTAAATACAAGTGTTAGATAACTAGTAACAGAAAGTGATTTTGTTTGGGAAGTAACTCTTACTGAGACCTATGAATTTAACATACAGGTTTGAATTTAGCATAGAGGAATCTGTATTAAAGATACTTATCTTATCTTTGCAGCATTATGGATCCAAGCCTTTTGAGAGAACGGGAGCTGTTCAAAAAACGAGCTCTTTCCACTCCTGTCGTAGAAAAACGCTTAGTATCTTCTGAGTCATCAACATCATCATCAAAAAAGAAGAAAGCAAAACTAGAACATGGAGGATCATCAGGCTCTAAACAAAATTCTGGTTAGTAAAATTGACTAGCACTGTTTTTATTTTTTAGGAAACCATTTAGTAATGGCAAGTTCATTTTTCAGTTCAACATTCATATTGATTGGATACTTGAAGTATAAAGGATGAAATGATGAATTTTTTAAAAATTTTATTCATTTATTTTTAGAGAGAGATGAAGGAAGGGAGAAAGAGAGGGAGAGAAACATCAGTGTATGGTTGCCTCTTGTGCGCCCCCTACAGGGGACCTGGCCCACAATCCAGGTATGTGGGAATCGAACTGGTGACCCTTTGGTTTGCAGGCGGTCACTCAATCCACTGAGCCACACCAGTCAGGGCTGATGAGAGAATTTTTTGCTCTTAAGATGTTAATAGTCTTCTATTGTAATTAGAATTTAGGTTATTATCTTTTACAAAAAGTAACTTAAGTGAGGTTTCCTTTCTATACCATGCAGTTCACTCGTGTTTTTTTAGGTGTACAATGAAAAGACTTCTAGTAAATTTATGGTTGTGCAGCTAATTAGCACAATCCAGTTTCAGAACATTTTTGTCACCTTCAAAAGATGCCTGGTACCCATTTGCAGTAGCTCCTTTTTCCCCACCCCAGCCTCAAATAACCAATAGTCTACTTTCTGTCTCTGTGTATTTGCCTTTTCTGGACATTTCATATAAGTAGAATTGGATAATATGTGGCCTTTAGTGTGTGACTTTTTTTTTACTTAGCATCTTGATATGATCATGTTCTTGTTCTAATAACACAGTATATTAGTTGATATTCAGATGTTAAACCAACATTCTTTGCATTCTTGGAATAAATTCTTCTTGGTCATGGTATATAACCCTTTTTGTTGTTGTGGGATTCATTTTGCCATATGTTGTCCAGGATTTATTCGCTTCGTAGCATGTGTCAGTACTTCATTCCATTTTATTACTGAAGAGTATTCCATTGTATGGCTACACCGCAATTTATCTATTCACCAGTTAATAGATGTTTGTATTCCTTCCACTTTTATCTATTATGAATGATGCTGCTTTGAACATTCCTGTGCAAGTCTGTGTGTGAACTTTTTTTTTCTTTTTTTCTCTTGTAAAGAGACCTAAGAGTAGATTTTCTGGATCATATGGTAAATTTATGTTTAACTTTTTAAGAAACTACCAAAATGTCCATACCATTTTACATTCTCATCATCAATGCATGAAGGTTCCATTTTCCTTATTCTTGCCAAGACTTGTTATTCCTGTCTTTCTGATCATAGCCATTCTAGTGGATGTGAAGTGGTATTTTGGTTTTAATATGCAGTTCCCTAATAATTAACAATGTTAGATGTCATTCCCGTGCTTATTTATCATTCATATGTCTTTGGTGAAATATCTGTTCACATTTTTTTGCCCACTTAAAAAATATCAGGCTATCTTCTTCCCATTGGTTTATAAGAGTTCTTTATATGTTCAGATACAATTTATCCAATATCACTGTACTCTTGGTGTTTTATCTAAGAAATCTTTGCCTGACCCAAGGTCATAAAAATTTACTATGTTTTTTCCCAAGAGTTTGTAGTTTTAACTCTTGCATTAGCTTTATGATAAGTTTGAGTTGATGTTTTGGTTTAGCATAAGGGTCTAATAAATTCATCATTTTGCATGTGGTTATTCAGTTGTCCTTGTACCATCTCTTGGGATGACTGTCTTCCCTATTGTCTTGGTCGCACCCTTACTGACTAGAAGTTGACTATAAATGAGTTTATTTCTGGCATCTCAGTGTGGCTCTGTTGACTTGTGTGCCCATCCTTGTGACAGTACCACATTCTTATGATAACTGTACATTGTAGTACAGATTTGAGATTAGGAAGTTTAAGTCCTTCAATTTTGTTCTTTTTTAAAATCCATGTACATTTTAGAATCAGCTCATCAGTTCACATGGCTAAAAGAGCCAGCTCTGATTTTGATAGGTATTGCATTGACTCTCTACATCAATTTGGGGAGAATGGCTATCTTAACAACATTAAGTCTTGGAATTGATGAACAGGAATATCTTTCTATGTGTTCAGGTTTTTAATGTATAAATCTTACATTTATTTTGTTAAATTTATTCCTAAGTATTTTATTTTTGATACTGTTGTCAAGAATTTTTTTCTTAATTTGATTTTTGAAATATTCATTGCTGGTACATGAAAATACAAGATTCTTGTCTATTGATCTTGTATTCTGCACCTTTGCTAAACTAGTTTATTATTTCTAGATTTTGTGTGGATTCCTTAGGATTTTCTATTGGGTTGGCCAAAAAATTCATTGTTGTTTTTTTTTGTATGATGACTCTAGTAGTGCCTAGTTGTCTTTAATTTCATTCAAAACAATTTTGTACTCGGCAATTGCACTGCTGGGATTATATCCTAAGAACTCTGAAACATCAATCCATAAGAACCTGTGCACCCCAACGTTCATAGCAGCACAATTCATAATAGCCAGGTGCTGGAAGCAACCTGAGCACCCATCAGTAAATGAATATATCAAAAAATTATGGTACATTTACATGATGAAATACTACACGGCAGAAAAAAAGAAGGATCTCCTACCCTTTGTGACAGCATGGATGGAACAGGAGAGCATTTTGCTAAGTGAGGTAAGTCAGATGGCGAAAGACAAATACCATATGATCCACCTGTAAGTGGAACTAATTGACAAAACAACAAGCAAGCAAAATATAACCAGAGACATTAAAATTAAGAACAAACTGACTAACCAGAGGGGAGGTGGGAGGGGGTAATGGGGGGAAAGGGGGGAAGGGTTTTGAGGAACAACTATAAAGGACACATGGACAAAACCAAGGGAGGGTGGAATCAGAAGAGGGAGGTGGGGATGGCTTTGGTGGGGGGTAAATGCAGACAACTGTACTTGAACAACAATAAAATAATAAAAATTTTATTAGATTGTGACAGCTATCATATCAGCATGCATTTAAAAAATATCAAAATTGGTGAGTTTTTGTGCAGTCATTTTAATATTGAAGATGGAAGAAGATACGCAACATTTTTGGTGAAGTATGCCTTATTTCAAGAAAGGTAAAAATGCAACTGAAATTAAAAAAAGACATGCAGTGTATGGAGAAGCTGCTGTGACTGATCAAATGTGTCAGAAGTAGTTTGCAGAGTTTCTTGGTACTGTTGACATTTTGGCCAAGTAATTCTTTGTTGTGGGGCTGTCTTATGCATTAGAAGATATTTAGCAGCACCCCTGGTCTCTACCTACTGGAAGGCAATAGTGGGAGATAGCCAACCTACTCAAATATCCAAATGAATAAAGTCATTGATGAAAATGAAGAATGTGACTTTTATTTTACAGAAAAAACTACACGAACTTTTTGGCCAACCCAGTATGTACAAGATTATGTCATCAGTGAATAAAGACGGTTTTCTTTCATTCTTTCTCACATGAATGCCTTGTATTTTTTTCTTGTCTGGACTGGCAAGTATAATGTTGAGTAGAAGTAGTGAGAGTGGACATCTTTGCCTTGTTTCTGATCTTACAGGAAAAGCATTCAGTCTTTCACCATTATGTATGATGTTAGCTATCCTTTTCATCAAAGTAGGCCTATCATTCCTATTAGCACATGCATTAGGATTGATCAGCTCTTATTCCAATGAAACTTACTTTGAATTATGATTTATGGGAAACAGAATTTTAGGAACTGTTTTAAACATTAGTAGAGCCCCACTTTAAGACCTCATCTGTTTGCTCCAAAATCTCAATGGCTTAAAACAACAAAGGTTTTTTTTTTTCTCTTACCACACGTTTATCTGTTGGCAGGGTTCTAAACTTTTTACAGTAACTCAAGGACCTGGGCTGACAGAGTGGTGATTTTTCAAATGTTGGTTTCAGTGTTAAAGAGAAAGGGAACTCTGAAAGATCTTGTCTGGCAGTTAAAGCTCTGGCCCAGAGGTGACACACACATTACTTCCTCTCATGACTTACTGGCCGTAAGGCTGTACCGAGCCAGAAGTGGTTCCAAGTGGTTCCAGAAAGAGGAGAGCTGCATGTTTATTGGGTGTAAATGCTGAAGACTTACCTTATGACCTTAAGTCAGTTCACTGTCATTGGATAGCATCACTAGGTGCTTACCAGGGCTCCTGGTTTAGCTCCCATTCTCTGTGTAGCAGTCAGTGATTCTTCTGTTCTTAAGTCTGATGACATCTCACTGCTTTTCAGATCAAGTCCATCTCTTCCTGTAGCTTCCGCGCCCTACCTGATCTAGTCTGTACTTACTTTTATGCCTCCTCCCTGTTTCCTTGCCCTATAGTCTAGTGATACTGACTTATAACTCCTCTAACATGCTTTACTCTCTTGCCTTTGCTCATAGTATTTCCTCTTCCTGGAACATTCTTTCTTTTTTTTTTTTTTTAATATTTTATTTATTTATTTTTAGAGAGGGAAGGGAGGGAGAGAGAGAGAGAAACATCAATGTGCGGTTGCTGGGGGTTATGGCCTGCAACCCAGGAATGTACCCTGGCTGGGAATTGAACCTGGGACACTTTGGTTCCCAGCCCGTGCTCAATCCACTGAGCTACGCCAGCCAGGGCTGGAACAGTCTTTCTTACCTACTTCCCTCTTCCCTTTGGCTAACTCTTGCTTTCTTAGGTTTCAGCCTAAAAGTCATATTATTTCCACTTTTCAATTTTAATTGAGTTCTTGGCACAGGGGTGTCCAACCTGTGGCCTGTGGGCTGCAGGCAACCCAGGATGGCTATGAATGCGGCTCAACACAAAATCGTAAATTTACTTAAAACATTATGAGAGATGCCAAAAGGTAGTGCTCACTATTTCTGACAAAGCTACTGTGTGCCATTTTAATTGCATGATCACTTGTTTGTTATTGTAACCTAATCCCTCATACATAGAAGCACTCACTACTTATTTGTCGTTAGTGCTTCTAAATAAATTAAGGATACAGTAGGGAAAAGTTGATAGTGTACATTATCAGGTAGTCTAGTTATCAGAGAATCTATATGCTTTCCATCTATGGCAAAGACCCCAAAGTTTACCGTTGAGGAAATTTTTTTAAAAAGATTTTATTCATTTCTAGAGATAAGGGGAGGGAGGGAGAAAGAGAGAAACCTCAATGTGTGGTTGCCTCTCATGTGTCCCCCACTGGGAACCGGGTCTATAACCCAGGCATGTGCCCTGTTGGGAATCAAACCCTTAACCCTCGGTCTCAAAGGCCTACATTCAATCCACTGAGCCACACCAGCCAAGGCAAAAATGTGGTTTTAACAGTGCTCAGAATTGTTCGTGGTTACCAGAGTATCTTGAATACCTAGGTGTCATAAGTCCTTTGAAAGTTGGTTACGTTACTTGTGCTTGTTTCGAATTTTAGAAGAAAATATAAAAAGTATTTTGTGGAAAAACTTCAGATTGGCAATTAGGGTTCTCTAAATTGAAAATACTTATTTTTCACTTCACATATCAAATATTTTCTATTGTCATTTTTCATTAGCTTATCTGTTAAGTTGAGGTGTCACATTAAAAGCTGTTGTTTCCAATTCTTTATTTTTAGTAATGCTATTATAAACATCTTTGTATTTTGGGCTTTTTTCTTCTTTTGAATTAATGTCTCAATAAATTTTCAGGAGTGACATTTCTGGCCTAAGGGCAGTTGTAGTGTAGTGGTTAAGAGCATGCTTTGGTTTGCTCATGGGTGGTAGCAAAATAGTATTAGGGTTAGAAAGTGTAATATCTGTATAGCCCTTGGAATTCTAAGAAATGAAACTGCCATATTTCTTAACAGATGTTGAGTGGTCCTGTCCTTTGACTTTTTTTTTTTTTTTGCAATCTCTTCTATATGAGGTATCTTAGCCCCTCAGAGTATGAATGTGAGAAGCAAAATGAAAGCACAAGCCCAAGAAGTGTAATTTAGGGGATGTACTAGTTTGAATACCATGTATTTCAACACTTAGTCCAGTTAATGAAAATTTTATGCAAGTATACTTGTGAGTTTTCTGAGTATTTGAGACTTTTCACAGTAACCCTACAAAACTTAAATAATTAAAAATGTGTAAGTTGTCTTCAACAAACTAGAAAATAATGTTTTTTAATAAGTAGGGATTTTAATATTTAAGTGGAAGTATTTTACTTTGGATTTCGGGAAGCATTTTAAATAGCATTTTTATTGCCAAAACACATGTAGATATAGTGTAACTCTCTTTTTTAGTCCACATGATTTGTTTACGTATGTTATTTTGGCATCATTGGTCTTGCTTATGTTTTCCAGTTTATCTTTTGCTGCTTAATATTGAATTCTAGGAATCTTTTAATTTTTAAATTTTTTTTCACCCCCACCAGAGGACATTTGTTTTTCACTGTTTTTAGGGAGAGAGGTAGGGAGAGTGATAGGCAAACATTGATCCTGGTTGCCTCTGGTATGCTCCTGGACCGGGGCTAGAACCTGCAACTGAGGCATGTACGCTGACTGGGAACCGACTCCACAACTGTTTGGTTGTAGGGCGATGCTCCCACCAGCTGAGCCACTCTGGTCAGGACTGAGTTCTAGGAATCTTTTATCTAGTTTTTGAAATGTCATTTTAAAGAAATTGGTAAATTATTCACATTTGTGAAGTTTTACTGTGTATTTAATGAAAGGGATACACACACAGAAAGTACATATTTAACTTGATTTTCCCTTCTAGTAGAAATCTTTTAATCATTCAAAGTCAGTCAATTTTGTAATAACAGTTGGCCTGAGAAAATTTTTTTTTCCTCAAAAGTTGAAGGCAGTCTTCAAAGATTTTGTTCATCTTATGTAGAGCACTAGACCACTTCAGTTTCATGTTTTCTGATGTTGTCCATCATACTTCTGAGAGGGTTAGGTTCATTTTTCAAATCTTTCACAGTTTTGTTTTTTACACAGCAGCAGCAGTCAAGGACTTCGTAAAGGAAAGCCAGCACCACTAAAGAGACCACTGTAAATATAAATAAAAGCAGAATGACAAAGCAGGCAGTGTTCCAGTTATCATGGAAAGGGTAAATTTTTTGAACTTGAAAACCAAGATACTGATAAACAGATGTAGTGGTTTCATTCCAGAGGCTGGAGCTCAGGGAGGCCATTCTTAGAGATTTCACTTCTTGTATCACTCTTTTGAATCTATGAAAAGGTAGAAAGTGAATATATGTAATCAGACTCTATAGATTTGTCAGTTCAAATCTCAGTGCTAAGATTTGCTAGCAACTCGAGTCTTCCTTATTGTCTGCCAGAGTTAGTGCCTGAATATTAATTTTTTAATTAATTTAAAAACACATTAATGGTATTAAATGTGTTTTTTCTGTATCTATGCAAATGTACTCTGTTAAACCATACCATATATTTTTGTGTATATCATTTGTTAGACAAATGTGTATGTTTAAGATTCTTACACAGAAACTAACTGCTAATGGAAGGGGGAAAAGCAGCTGAATTGGTTTAAAATTTGACTAAAGGAGTTGTCAGTGAGGTATTATCTACAAGAATCTTAGCATTTTAAGGTCATGTTTTTCAAAATGCCCTTGTGGATCATCTCACCTTCTTGGTTCAGTGTATTTTTGGCTCCTAGTTCCGCTCCTTTAAACTTCACGTTCTGGGACTGAATTGGGAAATAGTGGCTGGGTGGAAAAATAGTAGAGAAAGTCAAATTAAGTTGCCTGTGAAGAGACCATAATCTTAGGATTTTTTTTTTTTATGTCTATGATAGTCTAAATGATTCATACACCTAAATGGCCTGTAAATGTGAATATTTTAAACGTCAGGCAAATTCAGTACCACAAAGTTGTTATTTTTAAAATTATTATTCCATTTCATAAAATTAGCCAGTGAGTTCAAGTTTTAGTATTCTTGCATTAACTTCTGCACTTATTGACCTGATACTTGTTAGGCCTTAAATGGGATGGTAAGAATTACAGATAATAAATGAATTTTTCTTTTTTTTTTTAAGATTTATTTTATTTATTTATTTTTAGAGAGGGAAGGGAGAGAGAGAGAGAGACAGACAGACAGACAGACATACATACATCAATGTGCGGTTGCTGGGGGCCGTGGCCTGCAACCCAGGCATGTGCCCTGACTGGGAATCGAACCTGCGATGGCTTTGGTTCGTAGTCCAAGCTCAATCCACTGAGCTATGCCAGCCAGGGCTGAATTTTTATTTTCTTGATCTTTCAAACATATCTTTTAAGCTTATTTTTAAAACTTAGAAAATACCTATAAAGTAAGACAATTTTTGAAATAAGAGAAAAAATATCCTAGTTCTTCGATGGCATTTTCAGTTTGTTGCTTTTTTGATGAGAGAAATGACTTATTTTGCATGCTTTTCCCCTCTGTGTAGTTGTAAATTGTTTTAAATTCTTCTAATCAAAGGTTTATTGATTATCTACTGTGTACCAAACACTTTCCTGAGTGCTGGAGATAACCCGTCTGTGAGAGTATGTTTTATTTAAAGAAGGCTTCGAGGAAGTGCAGAAGTAGACGAGTGTGATGAAAACCCCGTGTGCTCACACTGCAGCCTCATTCACGAACTCCTGGCCAGTCTAGAGCTCTGCCCAGTGCTGCACTGATTCTTTTGAAGCAAATCCCAGACATTACATTACTTCTTCTAGGAATATTCAGTATATCTTAAAAGGTGAGGACTCTGTTTTTGGACATAACCACAATACTATTTTCACATTAAAAAGACTAAAAAGTGACTTAAAGACCAAAGCCATACAATATAATTCCTTTAGATTTCTTTTTCTTTATAGATAAAATTTTAAAACTTTGGGGTTAATAAATTGATTTTTTTAAGGTTTTTGTTTTCTTTTTAAAATCAGATTTGCTTGGTAAATCACTTCAGCTCTCTGGATGGACTTGGTTCCTTCTTTCCTTCATTCATGTATTTTGAAGGTAAAATTGATCTGAGCCCAAAAGTAAATTTATTTTTTTCCTTTTGGGTTTAAGAATTCTTCAGTTTTTTGGTGCTTGGTGAGACCCTTCATCTTGAAGTGAGGGATAGCAGACCAATGGACAATAACTGAATCAATTGCTTCTGTTTGTTCTGGGACATAAAAAAAGTCCATTTGCTGTATTAATTTTCAAACTGTGGAGACCCAGCCTTTCAAAGTTACCCTCTTTTACCCTTCCACTTTTTCTCTTCTGAGCATGTTCGGATAGAAAGCAAGGCTGCTAGGTAGTACAGCTTCAGGGAGCACCAGTCACACTGTGTCGTGGGTGCCATTCACATGGAGTTGTGTGGTGGGGATGCTCTGATGGACTACCCCTGTATCCTCTGCATTGTTGCTGCCTCTGGTTCTGATCACCGTGGACGCAGTCAAGTAACTCATAGAAATGAAAATCACATGGAGACAAAAGTCAAGTCCTTTTTGACTCGGCCTTCCTAATAGTGTCCTGTGTGCATGCACACACACTCATACATACATACACTGCCCCCCCCCCCCCCCCCCCGCCAAGTTCAGCTTTGGAACTCCTTTAAGATGTTAAGCACTACTAAAATGTATATACTCCTGAGAGAGGTGACATACATAGTTACAGTTATTTTTACTTCATAGTGAATAAGTTTCAGGTCCTTTTTGAAAAGCAGAGCTAATCGAGGACAGGGAGAGAAAGGAGAGTGGGACCTTGGGGAAAGTGGGGACAGCGCCACGTAATGTGGGTAGGTGAAGAGTGGGGAGAGTTACGTGAGGGTCTGTCTAATCATTTTACTTGGGCTAACCTAGGAGCATTGATGGAAATATTCCTTAGACTTTTGGTTAAAGCCTTTCAAGTCGATTCCCTTTTAAAATCTGGAAAAAAATTTTTGAGGGTCTCTTCTACATTTGGCATTGGAAGTGACTGCAGGGGAAACGGTGCTGGGGGGAGAGCGAGAGGAGAGAGAAGGAGTTTCCACGATATGCCCCTCAGATTAGTTAGTACACCCTACTAAGTAGCTTTGTCAAAGTGTTTGCCATTGATTTCAGAGACAGCAATTTTAAATAAAAATTAAAAGTGGTATCTGAAATTCTGTCTCTCTAACATATGCAGCTTTTAATTTTTTTTCTCCTAGAAATTGGTTATATAAATCTATTAAGTCCTACCAGGTTGAAATTATACAGAAGTTATTACTTTGCGTTTTAATTCATTGCGAGTAGTAGGCCTTTTTTATTTGTATTGACTTTAAAACTGGGGAGAAGTTGTAAAAACTAATGTAAGTTACTATTTCAAAATGAAATTTAAAAATTATTAGAAAGGTCATTTAAAGAACAACTTTTTCTGTTTATTTTTGAGGTATAATTGAATTGCTTAAATATTTTTCAGGCCTCCTCACCTTGGAAAAAATAAAGGGAGGAAGAGTGGAAGGGAAGGGGAGAAAGTGAAGATAGATAGACAGACACACAACTAAATTAATGATTTGAAGTTAACACGTGCCCATCATCAGTGAATGATTCTTCTGGTTAGCATTAATGTAGAATATCCACATAATTGAATATTATACATGCGGTAATTGTGTGGTGATATGGGAAGATTTTTAGGATATGTTGCGAAGTGAAAAGAGCAAGGTACAGGACAGTTTGTGTAGGAAGGGAGGGAAACAATACATATATTTATGTACTTTTATCTACACAAAAATATTGGGTATACAAGAAATTAATAATTAGTTGTGGGGTTGGATGGAGAGTAGATTTGGGAGACGGGTGTGTGCGAATATATTACTTATTCAAAACCCACAGTAATGTATTTTAAAAGTATTCCATGTCTTTGGCTTTTAAAAATCTGTTATCTATTTAATCCATTCAGTTTTCTGGATTCTAAAAAATTAAAATTAGGATTATGAAACACTGTCATTTTTATTTGGTACTTTATCCACACACAAATATGCTTATAGTAATGCTCGCAGTGATGACAGTGGATAGCAGTGTGTGCCATCTCCCAGGGCATTGGTAAGGTCTTCTAGAAGCATCTGAGAAGCTTAGGAGAGAGTGTTTATACATAATCAGGTTTATGCTATAAATGATGACAGTTTGCCTCTTCCGAGTGTATTGATAACTGACGAGCAGCTCAAAACATCTGCTCTTTAGTCGGCTTCTGGGCATATCTGAAAATAGTCAACCCTTATAATATGGAATCATTTTCACCTTATATTTTATGTGAATTATTTTTTCAAAGTACAGTAGACCTCTAGTAATTTTTTGTGTTAAATTTAGGGTACAATCTAAAATTTACTTAGCTGGATTAGACATAACTAGACATGCAAAAAGATATTTACCACTAGGATTTTTTTGTGTTCTGAGTATATTTTTGAAGCTAAATATATATTTATATTAAGCAAATGCTGTAAACATGCCCTATGAAAAGTGAGAGAAAATGGTAAAAAAAAGAGTCTGTACTTTTCTGTATTCCCCCATAGCCACTTTAAAATTTCATTACAGGACTGGGAAGTGTTAAGGTAAATACTATATAACTTTGTAGTTTGTCATATTTGAAATAGTGACTTCACCTGTTTTTCCCTCCCATTTCAAAAGGCCCTAGTGAAGTATTTAGACCTAGAGAATAAGACCTGGAAATGTTTTTGAGCCTTGAATTGCCAGATGAGAATAAAATTATGCTTCTGATGTATTGATGGTAAAAGCTCTTGAATTGAATTTTCTAGTGCCTTTATACATATCACTTTGAAATATGATCAACTAATCATAACGACTTTAAATGTGGAGCAGCTCACTCAGCCCTGGAACTCTGAGGTCGGCCATGTCTCTCTCTCGTGTGTTGGGTGAAATGGCAGCGAGCCTCCATCTGTGCTGACCATAGGTGTATTACCAGTAAGGTGTAGGCTGATGATGGTTTTAAAACAAGGTAGGTGGTAGGGGTTTAGGTTTACAGTTGACCTGAAGTTTGAGTTATAAGTTAATTTGAAACTTTGTTTTATTTAACAAAGTTGTTTTTGTTTTGGCTGAGTCTCTTCGGGCTCCCATACTTCGTACAGCAAACAGGAATGTTTTCTAGGTACCTAACCCCATTGTGCTGAGCCTGGAGAGATCTGATATCTTACAGCAGCAGCCTTTGGTCTTTGTAAGGGACACTGGCTCATACTAGCTGCATGCTGGTTAAGAAATAGGAGAAGTGAAAATTAGGGTAAAGAAGACCTTTAAGATTTAAGTAGATTTATCAACAAAGAAAAGGGCAGAACTTGGATCTTTAGAGCAGCATGTATAGGTAATATTTTGGAACTCTAGCATCTACTAATATTTTTGTGCTTGACTATTAGAAAATTAGAAATTTGGTCAGCACTTGCTACTAATTTTTAGTAGACATGCACAGTTAATCTGGGCCATGAGAGTAATCTTACTACCTTGAAAGGTAATGTACTGTCCTCCTTTAACCAATTCTTATGACATATTTTTATTTTTAAGTGTAGTTTATCAAAAAGGCTTAATATGTATTTACTTTAAGGATCAATTTAAGAATAAATTGATCCTTTAAGAATAAAGCTGATCCTAATTTTAACATGTAAAAATTACTGTGATTTTATATTTTTATGGCACACACAAAAATGAAAGGCTATTTTGAAAAGGTTTTCATTTAATAATAGCATGACATGTATTACAGTAATATAGACTTTAGGGTTTTACTGTAAGGAATTATTTTAATTAAAATATTAGAAAAGTCTGAAGCTCTATAAATGTTTTAGGTTACATTATAATGTAGCCTACATAATGGTACCTTTATAATTTTATTTTTATGTTAAATCACATTTGTGATAATTTCCCAGCATTCTCTGAGTCTATACTCAACATCAAAAAAACAATTTTGAACTATTTTCTGGTATTTGTTAAAATACATCAAACTTTGTTTTAAGTGTCTGCTTTTTACCAGCCAATATAATTTGCATGCATATAATCAGAAAGCTTTAGTCCAGGATTTGCTTTTAGTCCAGGTTTTTCTTTAAGAAAAATCCTTTGTTTAAGACAGACCAAACTGCTAAAATGAAATAGCTTGGAGAAAATGAAATTAGCAAGTAACCACTTAAAATCAAATGCTTATGGTTTACTCTACAGTCTGGATATAGATCCAGTTAAAGACAATGTCATGAATTTTCCATTAAGGCACAGATGGTAAGGGTGCTTATCAAATAGCACAGGCAGTCTTCGTATTTTCATAATAAAATCCTGCCAAGCAATTAAATGAATACATTGCTTTTATTGGTTTTTAGTAGGAATAAAGCTTTCTGCTTGATTTTTATGGTAAAATATTTTTATATTGTATCACGAGGACATGTATTACTAAATGAAAAAGACATATAAACCTACCTCTTGTCTGAAAGGCTGCTGTTGAAGCGATGGTATCGTCTGATTGTAATGCAGTCTAGTGCATAGCCAAGATGGAGCTGAGCTTCTATTGGTTGAACCGCAGCGCAGCTGACAGTCTCCTCTACACTCATTTGCATCAAGTCCTGCCACCCTTAAGAGTAAATCATTCATAAACTCGAATAGAGCTGTCTGGGGTATCAGCTGTCACCCTTTTTTCTTGCCTTACATTTTGTCCTTCAGCTTCATTCCTGCGTAGGATTTGTTAGTTAGCAACAAATTGGTGTTTCCTCGGTGTTTATAAAATTTCAGAACCTTCAGTGAATATTTTGGTGCTAGGGCTAGAAGATAACAATGTTGAGAGAATACACAAACAGGCCAGGTTTACCAGCTTTGTATTTCTTCCAGCAAGAGTGCATACAATTTTATAAATGAAACTTTCTTTTCTCCACTTTTCCTTCAGTTCTGTGTTTTATATAACTCTTGGCTTCTGGAAGTGATTATTTCCATGTGGTGGTTTGATACAGGAGAAATTCTGAGGGAAAAGAGAGAAATAGGATTTTCAGCTTTACTAGTTGGGAGAGCGTAGTAAGCAGTCTGTATAATTAATTAATGACACAAGATTTTACTTATTTATTTTTAGAGAGAGGAAAGGAGGGAGAAAGAGAGGGAGAGAAACATCAGTGTGTGGTTGACTCTCACAGGCTCCCAACCAGGCACCTGGCCCACAACCCAGGCACATGCTGTTACTGGGAATTGAACTAGCAACCCTTTGGTTCTCAGGCCAGCGCCCATTCCACTGAGCCACACCAGCTAGGGCTACTTACTGATTTCAGAGGGGAGGGGATGGAGAGAGAGAGGGAAGAAACATCGATTGTTCACCTCTAGTACACACCCCAACCAGGGACCAAACCCACTACCTAAGTATGTTCCCTGATGGGGAATTGTCCCGTGACCTTTTGGTTCACAGGACAGTGCTCCAACCAAGTGAGCCACATTGTCAGGGCAGCATTTTGTGAAACTTAAATGGCAAAGGAATCCTCAGTTGGATGTTTAAGATAGAATGTTTTCTTATTTATGGTGCATTAGTTAAAGTTGTGGTCTAAGCATAACAGGATCAAAGTTCTTAATTATGGGAGTAGCAATAATAACAATAGTAGGCTGTGTAAATGCTTGCTATATAGACTTATTTTAATCATAGATAAATCAGCACATTAGTTTCTGGGGCCATGAAAGGGTATCTGGAAATACTGTTCATTCTTATTCCCATTCCTGTTTTCATTCCCTTTCCCCTCCCCTCCCCTCCCCTCCCCTCAACAAACATTGAGTGTTTACTGTCTGGCATTGAGTTAAATGTTAGAAACACCATGGTAAACAACACTGTATGTGGATCTTGATTGACCATTTGGTGCTTATTTTTAACATACTTGTCATTTGTTTTTTAGTCTTCCCAGTTATTTATACAGCATAAACTTAATATTACTTTACTATAAAGTTAAGAGAACATTAGATGTGCATTTATGAATATCGATCGATACTCTGAAAAAAAGACCAGTTTCAGATGGCATAGCCTGTGTTAAAGGCTGGCTAATTACTCTTTACAAGGCATTATCACAGGGATTCAACTGGATTTGAATCTGTACTCTGTCGCTTACTACTTAGTTTTTTTTTTTGTTTAAAAGTCGACAGTAGTATCCCCTAAATAGGATTTTTGGGAGGGATTAAATGAGAAAATCATTTGGCATGGCTCTTGGCAAACAGTAAGCGTTCAGTAAAGGTTAGTTATTGTTACTATTATAAGGGCCCCAAACATCTAAAAACAAACTGTGTAGGTAGGTAGGATTTCATGATTGAAAAGTGAATGTGAAAGTACACCTATAAAGGCATTGTAAGTACTATTTTGGGAGCCATTAATAAAATGGACTTTAATGTGTCAAGAAAGTTATCAAAATTGTAAGTTATTTTTAGAGGAAAATTGCATATGAAGTCTCATTTTAGTCTCAAAAAAAGCATATTTAATAAAGCCTTTTCACTAACTAATCTCAAAGGAGTATTGCCATCTAAAAGCTGTTCTTTTGGATCTCTGACAGTTGTTACATTTGACTTGCGGTTGTTCTAATGCATTATTTTGCTTCAATTATTGTTACCAAGCTGGTGCCAGACATTGACTCTCCCCCCTTCTATTTAACCTCATCTCTTGTGTACCAGCCACATGGGAACTTTATAATTTCTGATCTGATGCCTTGCTAATGAATATGTATTGTACCTCTGGAATGTTTTCCTAGTATTTATTTGGAAATTTTTTACCGGTTCTTGCCTGACTCATGGAGTGCATTTGTGATGCAGGGTAGCATTAGGATTTGTGCCTGTAAGAATGCAACAAACGATAGATGTTCTGAAACAAACAATCCTTCTACAGATTGCCTCTCTCCTGGTGCCAGTAACTCTTTCTAAGCATCCATGTTTATGCAGTGGCAGTACCTATATTTCTTATTCCTAATTTATCTCTAAAGTTAATAGAGATAACAGAGAATAGAAAGTATCATCCTTTCTATTCTCTGAATTAATATTGAATCTTTAAACATGATGAGCATAAATTGATGTAATAAGTGGTACTGGAAGTTTTATCCTTCAGAAGCAATCCACTCTCTTCTCATGGTTTTAAGTTTGTTAGAAAAGCACTGTTGATCAGATTGAGATTTGTATTGTGTTCTTGTTTTAAAAGCCTTGCTTCTAATTATGGGGGAAATCTAATGAGAATTAAGAGTGAGAAAAAGGTACTTATAAAATAAATGTATGTAAAATTTTTCAAAACATTGTATTTGTTTACTTTTAGCGGGGAAGGGAGAAAGAAAGAGGAGAGAAGCAGCAATGTGTGAGAGAAACATTGTTTGGCCGCCTCTCGCACCACCCCAACTGGGGACCTGGTCCGCAACCCAGGCTCTTGGGCCCTGACTGGGAATCAGACCTTTCAGTTCACAGGCTGGCGCTCTATCCACTGAGCCACACCAGCCACGGCAAGAAGTGTATTTTAATGCTTTTGAATTATTTATACTTTGTTCCTGTCCTTAGTGAGACGATGGATAGTTTATTGCACATGCAAAGATTTTGAATTTTTCACCAAATTTTACAGGATAGAATTCACTGGATAGAAAAGCTCAAACAAAAATCGTTACCAGAGTTAAAAATCATCTTAGCTACTTAAAAGTCGTAATCATATCTAATATGAAAACGTTACCATTTTTTTAAACTTTATTTTCAGAGCACAGCAATGGATCATTTAACTTGAAAGCTCTATCAGGAAGCTCTGGATACAAGTTTGGCGTTCTTGCTAAGATTGTGAACTACATGAAGGTAAGTATTTTTTTCAGATAACAAAAATCCTATTTAACTTTTGGGCAGAAGAAGGGGACCACTCCCAGATTTTCAAAAGGAAATTTGTATATATGTCACTTTTTATAAAATTGTATATTTCAATATATGTAGTTTATTATATGCCTATTATACGTCAAACTGTAAAAATATTTAATGCTTTAAGCCTCATCAAATTAACATTGCAATGAGTTACCTAGGTGTATTTAATTCACATTAATTCTAGGACACAGTTTAAGCCCACCAGTTAACTTAAAATTGTGCACAGGCAGTAGATACAGTCACCTCTTAATAAGTCAATACCTGTTTGCAGAGCGAGTAGGAAGATGTAAGACTCACACTTTCCTTGATGTGAGAAGTAAAAACCAACAGTTCAGGCAGAGGTGTTGATGGCTTTTCTGCATCTTTGAGGAGAAAATTAGAATTACTGTGGGTCTTAGAAAAACACTGACTGACTCACAAAAGAATTTAATGTCTGATGGAAGATTTAGTATTTTTGAAATAAGTTTTGATGATATGATATTTTGGCTTTATTGAAGACTTCGAATCCTAACTATACTTATTAAAGTAAAGTTTTATTTATAGCTAAGATGGCCATGTGATTTAAAATTTGCCTCCTTCTGGCAAACTCTTATTCCTGTTTAGTTATTAGTTGTATCTCTTGAAAATATAAATCAAGATTTTTGTCCTGGCAGGTGTGGCTCAGTGGATTGAGTGCTGACCTGCGAACCAGAGGGTTACCTGTTTCCCAGTCGGGGCACATGCCTGGATTGCAGGCCAGGTCCTCAGTGGGGGGCGCATGAGAGACAACCCCACATTGATGTCTCTCTCCCTCTTTCTCCTTCCCTTTCCCTCTGTCTAAAAATATATAACATCTTTTTAAGAAGATTTTATGCTAACACTTTAATAATTTAAAAGTCTTAGTGTCTGACTAGGTTTCAATTCTGTATATTTAATTTCTAGTGGAAATTGGTAGTTTATAATTTTCCATTATCAAGTAATATACTTTGATTTATGCCATGCTTTCCTCTAGTACTTTTTTTGGTTTTACTTCTTTAGAAAGAGGTGAAGGGAGGGAGAGAAACGTTGATGTTTGAGAGAAACGCACACCCTCTCATGTGCCATCAACCAGGGACCTGGCCTGCAACCTAAGCATGTGCCCTGACATCACTTGACCTTTCGGTTTATGGGCTGACCACACTAAATCTACTGAGCCACACCAACCAGGGTCAAATAATACTTTGACACTTATGTATTCACCATTCATTCATTTCAATCATCCATTCCCCCCCTGACATGATAAACAATTCTTAAGACCCACTATATACTATTTGTAGCACTCAAGTTAGGAATACCCAGGAAAAAAATGTATGCCCTTGTGGCTGTCATCCTTTTGAGGAAGACTGACACTTGCATGTTATGTTTTTGCTACTCTGCTAATAGTCTTCAGTTATCTGGATGACCCTTACTGTAACTTTGTCTAGGAGAGTATTGAGATTTTTACATGTCCTCGGAACAATTTTGAAAAATTGTATATCTTTTTGAACATATTTAAATTGACAACTACAGTTTTTCAGTAAAAGTGACAAAGGAGAGAATTTTCTGCATGTTGTATTTCAATAAAATACATCACTATTTAAAATTTATCCAAGGAAATCTGAGTGCCATTATTAATTAAAAAATATAAAACAAATGGTTGGAAACTTAATTGTTTTCCCTATGAACTTATTTGTTCTGTTACTCCCTCTTATTTCTATGTTAATGTTATGTATTTTTATGCTTGAAAATCTTTTGTTGAACAGCTATCAAACTTTTTTCCTACAATTATATATATACTTATATATATTAGAAATGTTTTTCTTGTGACTGTGATGCTCTAAGTATTAAAAATACCTTCTGATTTGAGTTACTACAGTTAGCACACAGTTGATTAAAATAATGCACATGTATGAAAATTTTAATTAAAATTCACTTTGCATGTAATAATTACTCAGTAGAAAACCATTTTTATTTATTGATTTAGAGGGGAGAGAAAGAGAGAGAAGGCTAAAGAGAAGAACATCGATTTGTTGTTCCACTTATTCGAGCATTCACTAGCTACTTTCTGTGTGTGCCCTGACTGGGAGTGGAAACTGCAGCCTTGGCATGTCTGGGTGATGCTCTCACCAACTGGATCGCCGGGCCAGGGCCCAACAGAAATCCATATTTTAAAATGAAATGAATGGTGCTGTGTTCTTTCTCCCTCCACTCGTTCTTGTATCTGGAGATACATGTTAATTATTGATAGAATGAAATAGGATTTGGCACCAATTTCTGCTCTTATTTTTAGATTTTGTAGGTTTAAGTGCTAAGAAATAAATGGTCATATAAATAAGTTTTTTCTAATGGAAATTTTGTGATAGCAAAATCTTCCAAGTTATATGCCAGAAATCACTTTGTGATTTTTTATCAAGCATACATCAGTTGACATGTCTATTAGGTCCTCCTTCAACTTAGTTGAAAGCAAAAGATTGCAAACTGCCTAACTTTGCCAAAGGATTTGATACCTGGTGCTTAACCATTAATTGTTTTTAGTTTCTAGTAAGTGTATCAAAAGGCTTTACCAAGACTTATCAAGTGTCTAATTGTATCACGTCCCCCTCTTCCCCTGTAGGTACTTTCTTTAATCTGATATATACTCAGAAGTGATTGAAAAATAAAAATATTAGTTTCAGTCCACCTTTGCCAATGTAATTTTTATCATAAAATGATTTTATCTTATTATGCATATAAATACATTTTAGTCGAAAGTTTCAAGTTGAAGGGTTAGCTTATTTGATTTATGGGAAGTACCTCTTGATTAATGAAGCTAGTTTCCATTGTCCAATCAACCAGCTGTATCAAACTTATTTTTTATCCTAAAATGCCATCTTCTTTTAAGTTCAGATAAATAGGTTAATATACATTAAAAAAAATCTTCACCTGAGGACATGCTTATTGACTTTAGAGAGAGGGACAAGGGGAGAGAGAGAAAGGGGAGAGAGAAAGAGAAAACACTGATATGAGAGACAGACATTAATTGGTTGCCTCTCTCACGACTGAACCTGAAACCCAAGCACGTGCCCTGCCCAGGAATCGCACCCACAGCCTTTTAGTTTATGGGGTGATGCTCCAACCAACTGAGCCACACTGGCCAGGATAGTTAATACACATTTTAAATAATATAAAAACCCCTAAGAAATAAATTATAGAGTGCATGCTAAAAGGTACTATTAAGGTAATTGAGATGAAAATTACATGGACCAAGTAGAATTCATTTATCCATTTTAATAATTTAAAAAACAAATATGCTGCTTATGTTATATCACATCATTGTTATGAAGTGAGGGATATGAAAAAGTGTTATTTTCTAAATGTGTGTGCTTACATCTTCTGATCTCTGATACTCAGATTTTAGGTATAAATTAAAGGGAATGATTCAGAAATAACTCCATTAATAAGTAACTTTGTTTTGGGGTAATTAATGGAGAAGGATACCTGTTGTTAAAAGTGAATTGGTCTTAGAGCTAACTGTGATTTTTGTAATAAGAGGTAGAAACACTAAATTGTTTAAAAGATGTAATGAGAATTGACTAATTAGAATAAAACTTGCATGATACAATTTTACAAAATAAGTTTTAACTACCACCGTATAAAATATAGTAGTTCATATACAGTTCTGTCCGCAGGTTTTTAATAATTTTAGTCATCACCTGGTGATACATTTATTGATTTTAGAGAGAAACAGAAAGACAGAATCGATGTAAGACAGAAAAAAAATCAATAGATTGCCTCCTGTACAAGCCCCAACTGGGGATCCAGCCGGCAACCTGGGTATGTGCCCTGACCAGGGATCAAACCCGCAGCCTTTGGTCTGCAGGGGATCCTCCAACCAACTGCGCCACCTGGCCAGGGCTGTTTGTTGCTTTTATGGAGCATAACTTGAATAATGTGGTAGACCTTGAAAATATTTCTATATAAAAAAAAAAAAAACAGCCTCTTTAATTGATACTGTTTCAGCTCTTTAAATGTGCTTTTTCTCAAGCTAATAAATAATCAATGAATAAGTTTTGAGAAATATAAGAGAATAACCTATATTTAAATACTTGAAAAAAATCTAGTTCTATCATTAGATATTTCTTAGCAATGTTATCTTTAGTTCTTATCAGTCTCTCTCCAAAGTGTGATGCATTCTTGGACAGTACAGCATGGAGGTGGAGTGTGTGGGGATGGAAGAGGCAAAGTTTGTAAAGGAAACTGCTCTCAATTGCCCATGAACTATAGTGTATCAGAATTAAAATTTCCTGGCATGGGCCAGAATGTCCTATTTTCAACTCTTAGAGAAATATACAAGACTGGAAGAGATAAGAAGCCCTATAGTAGATAGTCTATGACAACTCAATTATCATTTATGAAGGCTTCCCCCAAATAATATTTTTTTCACTTGTCCTTATCTTGAATCCCTGGAGTTTATTACACTTCCAGGCAATGCATTATAAATTCTAGGTAGAAGTGAGAGTATTACCTCTTCTTGCCCCTCCTTCTCCTCCTCCTACAAAGAGGAGAGGGCCTGTTTTGACAAAGAGTACATATGAAAGGTGATCTGTAAATTGACCCTTGGGAAGTCTTCAACTGTCCCTTGTGTACTGTTTTTGAAGATGTGATAAAACCAAGGGCCTAGCAAAAAAATTAACAACAAAACTCCTCAGAGTTTATTCATTTACTTAGGAACTTTTCAGTTGTCACTGAGAATTACTTAGAAGTTACATGGAGAAGGCTCAAGGGGGCGCCATTAGGGAATGTTTGAGATTTGTACAGTGAGATTTGTAAGTACTAAACAGAAAAGAAAAAAAAATAAAAAATGACAAGCAGATTCAGGAACTTCAAAATCATAATACTGAGAGCATCTGGCACAGAAACAAACCGCTCAGTACGTCACACTAGCTCTGAGATGGTTTTTGTTGTGTGTAGCCACGTGGTGCACATTATAGCAGCGACTGAGACATCAGAAAGATTGAATTATGTTCAGTGACCCTGTTTGAGAAGATGTAAGAATTGTATGGTGAATTTAGTAAAAGATTTTTATTGAAACAGTTAGTGTAAAATAAATGTTATTCCTTAAAAGAGTAAGTCTAAAAAGAAACCACTCCAAATTATCTTGAAAAGTCCCTTATGAAGGATTTTTTTTTCTCCATCTGAGGTACTAGTTCTTAGATGACAATTCAGTGGTACACTTTTAAAAACTTTATTTTTTAAAAGATTTTATTTATTCATTTTTAGAGAGGGAAGGGAGGGAGAAAGAGAGAGAAACATCAATGTGCAGTTGCTGGGGGCCATGGCCTGCAACCTAGGCATGTACCCTGACTGGGAATCAAACCTGCGGCACTTTGGTTCACAGCCCGCGCTCAATCCACTGAGCTACGCCAGCCAGGGCGAAAAACTTCATTTTTAATAATTTCAATTACAGTTGACATTGAATATTATGTTAGTTTCAGGTATACATTCCAGTGATTATACTTTACATAGTATAACTTAGTAAGCGATCATCCTTAAAAGTCTCATACCCTTCTGACAGCATACATAGTCATTATAGTACCATTAACTATATTCCCTGTGCTGTTGTTTACATCCCTGTGACTGTTCTGTAACTACCAATTTGTGCTGCTTAATCCCTGCACCTTTTCCCCCTTCTCTTCCTCTCCTCTCCCCACTGGTAACACTCCAGATGATCTCCATATCCACGATTCTGTTCCTGTTCTGCTTATTTGTTTAGTTTGTTTTTTTAGATTCAATTGTTGATAGTTGTGTGTTGACAATTTAATATTCATAGTTTTGATCTTTTTCTTATAAAGTTCTCTTTAACATTTCATATGATAATGGCTTGGTGATGATGAACTCCTTTAGCTTTACCTTGTCTGGGAAGCACTTTATCTGCCCTTCAGTTCTAAATGATGCTTTGCTGGATAGAATAATCTAGGTTATAGGTATTTGCTTTTTATCACTTTGAATACTTCTTGCCAGTCCCTTGTAGCCTGTAAGGTTTCTTTTGAGAAATCTCCTGACAGTCTTATGGAAACTCCTTTATAGTAACTCTCTGCTTTTCTCTTGCTGCTTTTAAGATTCTCTATTTTTAGCCTTTGGTATTTTAATTATGATGTGTCTTGGTGTGGTCCTCTTTGGGTCCATCTTGTTTGGGAGTCTCTGTGCTTCCTGGACTTGTATGTCTATGTACTTCACCAAATTAGGGAAGTTTTTCTTTTACTATTTTTTCAAGTAAGTTTTCAATTTTTTACTCTTCCTCTTCTCCTGCCAGCACCTTATGATTCAGATGTTGGTACACTTGGAGATGTCCCAAAGGTTCCTTATGCTATTTCTTCTCTTTTTTTAATTCTTTTTTTTTCTTGTTGTTCTGATTGGATGCTTTTTTTCTTCCTTGTGTTCCAAATAGTTGATTTGAATTTCAGCTTCATCTATTCCATTGTTCGTTCCCAGTGGATTTTTATTTCACGCAATGCAGTCTTTATTTCTGCCTGGGTCTCTTCTGTGCTGTTGCAATACCCAATGATTTCTTTGAGCATCCTGGTAATCAGTGTTTTGAACTCTGCATCAGATAGGTTGGTTATCCCCATTTCATTTAGTTCTTTTCTTGGAGTTTTGCTTTGTTCTTCCATTTAAGCCATATTTCTTTGTCTCCTCAATTAGGCAGCCTCCCTATGTTTGCTTCTGTGTCTTAGGCAGAGCTGCCCTGACTCCCTGTCTTAGTAGTGTGGCCTGTTGTATAGAAAAGGCACCTGTAAATTGTGTGGGGCCTTCGGCAAGGCACCAGGGCGGGGCAGCCCATTTCACAATTCTGTGCCTTTGTGTGGGCAGAGGCCTCAGAGAGGGGACAGTGCCGCTGCCTGGCCTGAGAGGAAGCCGTCTCCCTGGCACTTGCCCCTTTGCCCCCTTGCCAGTGACTTCACTTTCTCCCCTTTTCCTGCATATGCTGCTTTTGCCCTTCCAGCTGTTGCTGTGGTGCCGAATCCAAGAGAGGGTGGGTCTGCATAAGTCTTAAGTCTGTTTTGGGCCCTTTAAGAGAAGTCTCTTGAGAATCCCACAGTTTCTTCCACTGCCCCAAACCCCACTGGTTTTTGAAGCCAGAAGTTATGGGGATTTGTCTTACTCATGCTGTAACCCTGGGCTGGGTGGTCTGGTCTGGGGGTGGGATTGCTTGCTCCTGAGGTATCCCTCCCGATTTTTATCCACCACATGTGACTGTGGGACCACCAGTTCTGCCCCCTCTCTGCACCTCCAAGTCTCCGCCCCTCCGACCTGTCTGGATGAATGTGTCTCCTTTAAATCCTTAGTTGTCAGACTGCCCTACAGCTCGATTTTCTGACAAATCTGGGTGAAATATGTTTTGTATTCTCATTGTAATTTTTTTGCTGTAGTTGTGTGCAGAGGTGAAGCATGTTTACCTACACTTCCACCTTAGCTGGAATCTGCCCCTTCCTTCTTAAAAGATACCATACTACATTTTTTATAGTTAACTTTTGTTTTTTTTTTAATTGAGATATAATCGACATATAACATTATATTAGTCTTAGGTGTACAACATATATATATATTATACAATACAGTATTGTTAGCTATAGTTACCATGTTTTACAGTTCATTCCTAGGACTGACTTATCTTATAACTGGAAGTTTGTAATTTTGATCACATTTACCCATTTTGTCCATCCCCTAACTTCAGCCTTTGGCAACCACTGGTCTGTTCTCCGTATCTGTTAAATTTAGGATTTTGGGGGGGTGGGGGATTTTACATATGAGCGAGAGCATACAGTATTTTTCTTTCTGCTTCTGAATTTTTTTTAGTAGATTGCCCTCAGGGTCCAATCATGTTGTTGTAAATCGCAGTATTTACTTTTTTAAAATGGCTAAATAATATTCTATTATATATATAGAAGTTGTTTTTGATTGATTTTATTTTTTAGAGCAGTGTTAGGTTTTTATAATAACTGGGCAGAAAGCAGAGTTCTTGTGTTCACTACCGCACTTCCAGCCTCATACTGTGGTATCCTGCACCACTGTGGTGCGTTTGTGAATCTACACTGACGACACATCATTGTCGTGCTACGTCCATAGTTTACATTAGAATTCACTCTTGGAGTTGTTACGGGGTTTTTGTTTTAATGTTTTATTTATTTTTAGAGAGAGGGGAAGGGAAAGAGAAAGAGAAGGAGAGAAACATCAGTGTGTGGTTGCCTTTCACACGCACCCCACTCGGGAGCTAGCCCCACAACCCAGGCATGTGCCCTGACTGGGAATTGAACCTGTGACCTTTTGGTTCATAGCCTGCGCTCAATCCACTGAGCTACATCAGCCAGGGAGGTATATGGGTTTTGACAAGTGTATAGTGAATGTGTTCTTCATCATACTATCATGCAGAATACTTTCATTGCACTAGAAATCTTCTTTGCTCTGCTTCTTCATTCCTTCTCCTCTCTCACCCCTTGGCAACCACTGAATTTTTTATGGCTTCCGTAGGTTTACCTTTCCTAGAATATCATATAGTTTAGTATGCAGCCTCAGCTTAGCTTCTTTCAGCTAAGATTCCTCCATGTTTTTCCATGACTTGATAGTTTATTTATTTTTGTGCTGAATAATATTCCATTGTCTGGATGGACCACAGTTTATCAGTTCATCTACTGAAGGACATCTTGGTTGCTTCCAGGTTTTGGCAGTTATGAATAGAGTGACACAAACATCTGTGTGCAGGTCTTTGTGTGAACGTTAGTTTCTAGCTCATCTGGGTAAATACTAAGGAGCATAATTGCTAGATCATATAAGAACATGTTTAATTACAAAAAAAAAATCCCAAACTGTCTCCCAGAGCATGTGTACCATTTTGCATTCCCACCAGCAGTGAATGAGAGTTTCTGTTCCTCTGCATCCTCACCAACATTTGGTGTCTATATGTTCTTTAATTTAATAATTTGTCCTGGATGTCTTTTGAAATTAGCACGGAGAGAACATCTGTATTTTCTTTTTTAACATCTGTATAGTAGCATAGATGTGCTGCAGTTTATTTAGTTAGCCACCAGGGTTGTTTCTGATCTTTTGCAAACGATGCTGCAGCACCCTTGTCACTCTTTTGTGTTGTCCTGTATATCTGTAGAGTTAATTTCTGGAAATGGAGTTGCTGGGACAAAGGGCTTAAATTTATTCATATTGTGAAGTTGCCCTCTCTGAGAGTTAGTATTTTTAATAGTTTTTAAACTATTAGTTTTACTCTTAGTAAAAATACTAATCAATTAATATTTTTTAATAGTTTTTGTGAGTTTATTTGAGCCAAACAGAAGACATGCTGGGGAGCAAGATCTCAAATGCTCTTCAGTTAGTACTCTTTTTTTTTTTTTTTTTAGTTTCCCCCGTTATAGCCATTTTCAGGGACCTTAATGACTTCAAGTCATTAAGGCTCACAACATGGCTTTACCATTGCCAGCTTTCTCTAAATTTCTGCAGAGAGAAACACATTCAGGTAAGCAGACTCACAATTAGTATTTTTTTTAATCCTCAGCCAAGGATATGTTTATTGATTTTTAGAGAGAGAGGGAGGAGGATAGAGAGAAGCATCGGTGTAAGAGAGAGACATTGATCGATTGCCTCCTACTTGCTACTGAAGTGGGATCAAACCTGCAGTCTAGGTGTGTGCCCTGACTGGTGATCGAACCTGCAGCCTTTTGGTGAATGGGGTGATGTTCTGACCACCTGAGCTCCTGGCCGGGGCACAGTTAGTATTCTTTATGGTAGTGTTTGAGAGGGCCTATTTTCTTAGAACCTCACCATTAGTCACGTGAATTATCAGCAGTGTCATAGGTAAACATATCTTGGTGGAGGTTGAGTATCCTTTTGTGTTTTAAGGTCATGAATATCTTTTCATGTTTAAGGTCATTTGCATTTCTTTTTCTTTGATTCATGTGTTCCTATCTTTGTCTCATTTTCGTGTTAGGTTTTTGGAGCTCTTAAACTGTTAGGAAGATTAGTTCCTTGTCATGTTAGTTGCAAATATTTCTCTCAGTTTAACATTTGATTTTATAGAACCCTAAGTTTGAACCTGGCTCTGTCTGATTTTTATAGTCCATTCTCTTCATCACTGTAATTGTACTGCTTCAGATAATACATGTTCTACATTGCTTAAAAGATTGATTTACTTGTTAATGCACCTAGCATGTTAAAACCATCTTATAATATCTTACCCCAATAGACACGTCATCAGCGAGGTGATACACATCCTCTAACTTTAGAAGAAATTTTGGATGAAACACAACATTTAGATATCGGACTCAAGCAAAAACAGTGGCTAATGACTGAGGTAAGAATAGGCTTAAAATATTTTAAAGAAATTAGTTGATTACCATGAAATATTTGCTCCACCTAGGGTTTTTAATAGACTGAAATCTGGTAATTGTTTTTACTTATTTTAAAAAAGAATTGGTGTAGGGTCTTTGTTTTGTAAACATTCTTATTTTAAGAACATTTGATTTGGTTGTCATATAATCTTGTATACCTATTTAAAAATGTCAGAGACCTTAGCCTGAAAGTTATAAAAGTCAGCCATTGTATCAATTTCATTTAAGTTTTTACAGAATTGTTGCTTATTTTGAATTGCTAAATTTTATAATGTATAATGTGTTGGCAAATGGTATTGTCTTTACATATGTTTAAGGCAGTGAAAGCATGAGGTAACAGGGATAGCAAGGTATTTTGTTAAGTGAGATATTTGCTATACAACTACTACTATTATGAATTGATAATAATGTTATGCCTCCAGCAAGTAACTGGGAAGAACCATCATGAACATTGTATATATACACACAGCATTGGAAGAAAAGGAACCTCAAACCAATAAGTGATCATGCTAATTTGGAAATGAATAACATTTTTTAAAAATTCAGATAATTTGCCTCTCTTCTGTTTAAGTATGACATTGACAATGAAGAAGACTGCTTTCTAGGACCTGTGCTAATCTCAAGACCAAACGGAAAATTCTTAAACTATACTTCAATTATTTTAGCAAGCAAATATTGTTCTTTTCATAATATAAATGAACCAGTTAATCATTATCATTGTAGCTCATTATATTAGTGATATACAAATAGTGGTAAATCACATTAAGTTTTATTGCTATACTTAGTCTTGGAATTTCACAGACTGCAGACACTCAAGATTATATTTCTTACTATTTTATTCTCCATTCTTTGTTTCTTTCTCCTCTCATGGTCAGGCTGTTAGCTGCAAAAGAAGACAAATAGGGTTTCTCTTTCTTAAAAAGCTTTCTGTCTGATGTTGGCTGTACAACAGAACTGACTTGGGAACATAATTAAATTCAGTAATTCCTACATTCCTACTCAGCTTCATTCTTGAGCTGACATAATAGGTACATTTCCTGTATGCACTGGTTTGGTCCATTTCAGTTCCTTCCACAGCTGCTGGTGCCATTGGATGCCAGGTGGGGCAGACCCACCGTTACTGACCACGGGGTTAATGCCTCTCACATTGTAAAGCCAATATCCCACAACCTGTACTTTGAGAGTGATAGGCAATACCCAGTTCACTTTATGTTAATAGATATTGTATTGATTTTTGTCTCTTTGGTTGTCCAAAAGAATATGTGTACAGCTTTCTTCAAACAGTTGTGATAAAATGATTTCTTTCTTATCCGAAGAATTTATGTAAATAATAGTTTCCTTTATAAAAAGTGAGCACCATGTTGATCTCTAGAGTATATTGTTTTGGATCCTGGATGCTCAAGTATTATAGGATCTGCTAGTTGATATTCATAAGATACTTTTAATTTGTCATTGTATTGGGTCGTGTATTTTTAAAATAATTAGTAGAACTTAAGAATGTATATATAAAGTTTCCTTTTGTTAATATATCCAAATTGTGTCACTGTTACAGGCATTAGTCAATAATCCCAAAATTGAAGTAATAGACGGGAAGTATGCCTTCAAGCCCAAGTACAACCTAAAGGACAAGAAAGCCCTGCTGAGGCTCTTAGATAAGCATGACCAGCGAGGCTTAGGAGGAATCCTTTTAGAAGACATAGAGGAAGGACTGCCCAATTCCCAGAAAGCTGTCAAGGTGACCTCTCTCTTCTTTCTATGCTTCTATATAATTTGAATTAATAATGTAATTTGAGGGGTGGAGGAGGTGGCGGAGAGGGTGTGGGGGGATGAATGGTAGTGGACGGAGACTTGACTTGGGGTGGAGAACACACAGCACGGTGTACGGATGACGTGCTGTGGAACTGTGCGCCTGAAACCTGTGTCATTTTGTCAACCAGTGTGACCCCACTAAATTCAATAAAAAGGAAGAAATAATGTCATCTTGGTTTTAAAAAATAGCAAGGATTTTTAAATTTTCACTTTGAAAGCCTCCATCGTATATACCTGGGGTTGTGGTGAGGCAGTTGAGAATTTGGCATCCCTGCTGCAGAGCAGGACAGAGCACAGCCGTTGTCCTGTGCCTCGGCAGCTTCCTGTCCTGGTGGCGGTGCCTATGCTTGTTTGACTCTTCGGAATATTTCCGGAAAGTTCTCCTCAAAGGCACAAGTGTTCTTCTCGGAAGTTTTTGTGTTTGTGTACAGGAACTACAGAGCTAGTAGACACTGTCAGCCTGAGGAACCAGACACATTAAAACACAAAAACATTGGCTAAGGAACTGGGTGTTTGAGCTCCTAAAGGGACTGTTGATAGAAGCCAGTCATACAGGTTACATTTCCAGTTTGAATTTGGAACTCACATGGAAAGGCTGCCAGTTTGTTTTTCACAGTTGGTGGTGATTGATGCTAACCTGTAAGCAGGTTCATTCTTTTTGTTACCTGTAGAATAGCACTTGCTCATTTCTCTCCTCTACCTCTTGGGAATTAAGTCACACATTATTAGACCTTTTGGTGGTGTCCTACATCCTGAGGCTGTTTATTTTTTCAGCCTGTATTTTGTTTGTTCTATTCATCTAGTGTCAAGTCCACTGACTTTTCTTCTTCACCTCTAATTTGTTAAGCCCATTTGGTGAACTTTTTATTTATTTATTTTAAGGTTTTTTTTTTAAAGATTTTATTTATTTTTTAGAGAGAGGGGAAGGGAGGGAGAAAGAGGGAGAGAAATGCCAATGTGTGATTGCCTCTCACGTGGCTCCCACTGGGGACCTGGCCCACAACCCAAGCATATGCCTTTACTGGGGATTGAACCAGTGACCCTTTGGTTCACAGCCCACGCTCAATTCACTGAGCTGCACCAGCCAGGACAACTTTTTATTTTAGAGATTGTATTTTTCATTTCTAGACTTTTCATTCTTTATGGTTTCTGTTTCTTTGTTGAATTTTTTAATTCATTATAAGCAAATTTTCCATTATCTCCTTGAATGCAATTTCTTATAGCTGCTTTAAAATCCTTCTCTTCAGATTTTATCTTGGTACCTGTCTGCACTGACTGTCTCTTGAGTAGGGTCACGTTTGCCTGTTTGTTCATGTATCTAATAAATTCTGTTGCTTATCAAATTTTGTGAACCATATGTATAAAGCCTCAGGATATTTTTAAAGGTTTTATTTATTTATTTTGAGAAAGGGGGAAATGGAGGGAGAAAGAGGGAGAGAAATGTTGATTTGTGAGAGAAACATTGATTGGTGGCCGCTCACACACCCCCAACCGGGGACCTGACCTAGTGACCTTTAGGTTTGCAGGACGACTCCCACCCAGCCCACTGAGCCACACCTGTCTGGGCAACTCAGGATTGTGTTTTACTGCTCCAGAGAATGTTTGTGTTTGTTTTGTTTTTAGTTGGGTATTTATCTTGACTAGACTCCACTCCAATTGTCTTTTCTGCAGTGGGTGGAAGGCATAAGATCTGTTTTGTTCTTAGCTCTTCTACTTTTCAAACAAAAGTCCAGAGTTTGTAGTTGTTTTCTGTGGGAGGGTGGGTCCCTTAGAAGTTACTTGGCCATTATTAGAAGCAGAACCCTCTTAATATTTTTAATTTAAAAGTGTCTAACCTGCACAAATGTTGAAAATAAAATATGGCCAAAGTGTATAAATTGTGTACATTATAGCATGTTAAAACATAGAACTACTGGATTTTAGCTGACAGTTGAGAGTGCTAGGTGCATTTCCTTCTCTGTTCTTTCCCGTTTTCACGTATTATTACTATGCAGTAGACTTTTCATTACATTCTAAAGTAGAACAGTGGTGTAAACTGATCATTGCTTATTCTATTTTAAACCATTTTGTGGTGTAAAGTTACTTTGATACCTTATCTTTAGTGGCTCTGTTCCCTAAGGATTAGAGCTGAAGGGGTCAGGAAAAGCATACAGTCTATTTCATTTTCAGACAGGATTATTTCAGAATTGCATGAAACTCAATTTTTATTCTGTTCTTACCACCTGGGTCCATTGAAGTTTGTTTTATTATTTTAAAAAGTATTGTCATGTTATGAATAATTTATATAAAAATAAAGGGATGGTGAAAACCAGCTTAACTAGAAATCTTAATATGGATTTAGTATAGTGCCCCGGCCAGCGAGGCTCAGTCAGTTGGAGTGTTGTCCTGTAACCAAAAGGCTGCGGGTTCAATTCCCAGTCAGGGCATATGCCTGGGTTGTGGGTTTGATCCCTGGTCTGGGTGTGTACAGGAGGCAGCCAGTTGATGCTTCTCCTTCACATCAGTTTCTCTCTGTCCCTTCTTCTTCCCTTCCTTCCTCTAAAAAAAGCAGTGAAAAAATGTCCTCAGGTGAGGATTAAAGAAAAAGGCTTTAGTATAGCACACCTCTGTATCAGGTATGTTTTGGCAAACACATGTCAAAAAGATGGAAGTATATGTCCTTTTAGCAGAGGGAGGTGTAGCAGAGATTCTTATCACATAATATTATACAATGAAGTCCTTCCTGTTGAATAACTAACTGGATAAAAATGTTTTATTTCCTTAGAGTATGTTGTTCACTTGTTGATCCTATAGCTTGAGAGTATTCATCTGTGGTATTGTCATTTAAATACTCATAGTTTGAGACTTTATTTCCATGATGAATTTTACTGTCCTCATTAGACTCTAGAGTGTGCTCGCAGGCTTTTTGTATTTTTGTTCTCATTCATTAATAATAGTGAAATATCTTCTGTCAGTTTTCTTGCCATTGCTCTGAGTAGTAGAAAATAAATTCTGAATTGTCAGCTGTGCTTAAGAAAACTAAAAGACAACAAAGACTCTTCGGTCTTTTATACCTTCTTGAGAGATGATGTCATACTTTCAGCAATGGAATAAAAAAACTGAAATGTGGCTCTTTATTTCACTATTGCCTCATAGTCCTAGGTGATTTGATAATTCTTTCATTTTCTTATTTTAGCTTTTTAAAGCATTGGAAATAATTGAGGTGTAATGAATAAGTAGCAAAATGTTTCAAGGTTGAAGAAAAGTAAAAACACTAAGATCCTACTATTTTTCTTAGATTAATAAGAGAGTCCAGGGGACCCAAATCATAATTGCCACACATACTGACTTTTATTCTGTTTTTTAAAAATAAGTAAATTTTCTTCTTGTACTTTGAAGACATCTAAGAATGAAAGTCTTGAAGTAGCAATCCTTAAAAATAGTCAGAACTGATCAAGAAAGAAACCCAAGCACTAAAATTGGGTCTAGTGGACCCTAATAGTATACCGAGGGTTGAAAGAAATGGAAATTCTTTGTTGTAAGAAAACAAAACAAAACTGGAGGTGGTGGTGGTAGTGAGGTAATTTGGAGAGTTAACTGAAAAAATGTTCTTTATCTTTAAGGCTCTAGGGGACCAGATACTATTTGTAAGTCGTCCTGATAAGAAGAAAATTCTTTTCTTCAATGATAAGAGCTGTCAGTTTTCTGTGGATGAAGGTAAGCCTTTTCTGTATAGGTACTTTCTTTAGTTTGCAAGTGTGTTACAAAATTTATAACATATTACAGTACTGCTTTTTATTTGTTTTTTAGCATTGTCATCTCTTAGAGTTAGTAAGTCATCACATTTATTCTCAGAATGCAATTTGAGAGTTTCAGTTAATTGCACTTGCAGTCATGGTATAGCAGCTTATGATTTACTATGCTTATACCCCAGCTGTAGCAAAAAAGGAGCTTCTTATTTTATTTTGCAAATATTACTTCATATCCTGACATGAAAGCTTGATGCAGGATGGGAAAATAAACTTTTGTTGGTAACTGATACTCTCAAGTAACTTACCCTTTTGATTATCAAATTAGATAAAGGAAGAGATTATTTTTTCCCTTTTTAGTGGGAACTAGAAGTTCGTCTTTCTGAATCAGTGGGATGAACAAAATAATACAGAGAATTTGCTCTGTGTTCTCGTGTTAGATCACCGCACTTGTAAGCTTTACAGTAACAAAGGATGGGATCAAACCAGTGGGAGTTTTGCCTTCACTGACAGGTGCATCCGTGCCATTTGTGAAAAACCATTGCATCCCTGACCAGTGGCACGGTTGTCTGGGTGTCATCTCACAGAGTGAAAGACTGCCAGTTGGTGCCCCGTCAGGGCGCACGCCTGGGTTGTGGGTTTGGTCCCTGGTTGCAGTGCCCACGAGAGGCATCCAGTAGATGTTTTCTCTTGCACATCGATAATTCTCTCCTTCTCTCTAAAAGTAAAAAAATTATTAAAAACATTGTAAAAGTGTGAGCAATTTTTAGAAAGCATACTATTTTATATAAAATTATTACAATTTTGTGAAAAATATCACAATTATCAGAACTTTATGAAAAGTTTTAGTTTTCATTTTTATATGTAATTTTTCTTTGTTAATTATTTAAAGAAATATAATTATAACATAAGTTAGAAAATTAGATAAAAGTTACAAGTATTTTGAAATGTTTATTTTCAGAAAGATTTTTTTTGTTGTTGTAATTATAGAATTGGATACTAAGCTATATGTTGTCTTCTATTTAAATGGGTGATACCTATATTTTGAATTTTAGTTACTCCGTTATATATTTTCCTGTGCGATTTTTGGTTTAAAACAGTCTTGACATTTATAGTTTAAGAATTCAATCTATGATCATTGTAACATATCACTCTTGGTCATATTAATTTACTCGTAGTCCAGCTTTATCTCATATTACTATCTTAACACCTGTACCTTTTTAAAAATTTTATATATTTTGGCCGATTCTTTTACTTTATACATGTCTTCTGTTTTAGATCGTTCCTTTGTAGATGGCATACAGTTGGTTTTAATCTTCTGAGTCAGTTCTGAGTATCAGTTTATATACTATCTTATTGTATGATGTATTCTCCCCATTACTTGGAAATTGAGTTTTGGGGAGGTTGATATATATATGGGGGAACCAAAAAACCCAGAATTTATTTATAAAAAATTGTGTATTTAGTCTTACATGTTTAAGCTTCAGTCACTTTCGAAATACTGTCCATTTGATGCACTACACCTATAGAGACTTTTCCCCCATGCTCAAAACAGGTTTTGAACTTGTAGATTTTGATGCCTTTCAGTGCTTCTGTCATTTTTGTTTCACCTCTTCCATATGGGCAGAACATTTCCCTTTGAGCACTTTTTCATCCAGAGAAACAAAAAAAATTCTGGCATCTCTAAATGTGTTTGCGGTCAGCTGGCAGCTGGTGTTGAAGGCTCAACTGGACTCGACGCCAGGATGGCTCACAGCCGATGACTGCTGGCTGAGCCCTTGGCTGGGCTTCTCCGTGTGACTCGGGGTTCTCACGGAAACGTGGCTGGTTCCTGAGAGGGGGTGTCCCAAGAGTGGGTATCCTTGGAGTCTAGTTTACTGTTTATTGTAAAAGGATGTAACTCAGGAACAGCCAGATGGAAGGGATGCACAGGGCAAAGTACGTGGGAAGGGGCAAGGATCTTCCCTGGTCCCAGCATGCCTTTCTCCCTGCATTTTCATGTGCTCACCAACCCAGCAGCTCCCACAAATAATTAGTATCTTGTCGTATGCCTCACTTATTTTGCTAAATGTAGGGGATAGTTGATCTAAGAAACATCCAAACCTATAAAGAACTTTTATCAGAATTTGTTTGTGACAGAGGATATCCCTGGAAGCAAGATCTGAGTAGACAGATAAAGTGCTTCCAAGAAATGACAGTTGCAGCAGCTTTTATGCATTTGGAACTATGGAAGATTACATGAAGGTGGGAGAAGGCAAGGCAGGGGATTGGATTCCAGAATAGTTAACAAGATGATGTGCTCTCTTGAGGGAGGTCACACTTTAGAAGGAAGGGTCTGAGAAGAGAACTGTCAGAGGTGTGTTGACCTGGATGCACAGAAACAATGGACAGGGCTTGCTGAAGACAAAGACGAGCCTTTTACTGAAGTTATGTGACCACCCACCATGACCTGTCCATATAGGAATTTATGATCAGATCACCCTGTGAGGTTACTTTTCATAGAATCCGGTTTTTTTTTTTTCCACTACATGGTAACTACAAATGGAAATACAGGTGTGATGCACTGGCAACTTATGTGTCATAATTGATGTTTTTCATAAGTATGATAAAGAATTCTTCATAAAGATCTAAAAAATACAAAATGCAGCTTTTCTCTGATTTACAAAGGTTAATCATATATTCTATATACATTACACATTGCATGTTTCTAGAAAATCCAGTGTGTATTAAAACATAAAGATTTTTTTGTGTAAAACAGAATTAGGTTCTAGGCTCAGTTGTTATTGTAAATTGGTATTTTTCATTAATCTGTATACTTTCCAGGAAAGATGTTTGGGAGGAAGCAGGGTTTTTCATCCTTGGCAGTATTGATATTTTGAGTTGAATAAATTTTTTTGATGTTGGGCGTGTCACTGTACACTACAGGATGTTTAGCAGCATCCCTGGCTTCTTGAGATGCCAGTAGCATACTCTCTTTTTCTTTTTTTTTTTTAAGATTTTATTTATTTTTAGAGAGGGAAGGGGAGGGAGAAAGAGAGAGAGAGAGAAATATCAATGTGTGGTTGTTGGGGGTCATGGCCTGCAACCCAGGCATGTGCCCTGACTGGGAATTGAACTTGCGACACTTTGGTTTGCAGCCTGCGCTCAATCCACTGAGCTATGCCAGCCAGGGCTTGCATATTCTTTTCAATGTTGACAATCAGAATGACTCCAGACACTACCAAATATTCACTGGGGAGAACATTGCCGGGGTTGAGAATTCTATTAAAGGTACATCTTATGTTTATAAATTAGAGAAAAATTAAGTACATTGTTTTCACACTTTTTCATGCATTTTTACATTGAACACATTCATTGATACAAGGGACCTTAACATGAATAAAGTTTCTGCCCTTGAGCTTATAGGCTGAGGAAGAAATGGCATGGGGACACATGTAGTACATCGTGGTGCATATTGTTATTGAGGTGTTCATACAATGCTGTAAGGTCCTGTGGAAAACAGCCACCCACAGGAACCTCGGGAATGAGTCATTGTTTTTGTAGTTGAAAGTGTCAGTATTGCATAAAGCACTCATTTTAAAAAACTGTGTTTCTGTTCATTGTGGAAGGTATGTGTGTTTCCAAAGAAGTCCCACTGGAAGTTAATGCATATCTTAACATGTGTCTTCTATTTTTCTGAGTCTTTTTTTGTATTTTACTTCTCACAATGCTTTGTCTAGATTATATTGATAAAGATTTTTTGTTTTAGCCCACTAGGTGGCAGTCTTAGCTATGAAGAAGAAATCTTGTGAGCAAGCTTTCAGTCTCTGAAGTCATCCTTTATTCTATCTGTAATAGAAGCAAATGTCCTAAAACAAGGCATAGCATAAGTAAGGAGAGAGTTTATTACATAGTAATGAACACAGAGTAGTTGGACCTAGGTATATGTTCCATTTTTTAAGGTTGCTAATCAGATGACTTTAGTAAAAAAAAAATTTTTTTGTTTCTGAAAGGTTTCTTTTTTCCCCATTACAATTTAGTCCCCTCATGCCCCCCTCCCTCTCAATCACTACACTGGTGTCCATGTCTGTGAGTCTTTTTTCTTTTTGTTTAATCTTTCCACCCCCTAACCTCCCCCTACCCTCTTAGTTGTCATCCTGCTCTCGACGCGTCTGTCTCATTCTGCTTGTTCATACAGTTTGTTCACTAGGTTCCACGTAGGAGTGAAATCATATGGTATCTGTCTGTCTCTGACTGGCTTATTTTACTTAGCATAATGCTCTTTTTATTTTCATACTGTTTGTTGTTCGAGCACAGTTGTCTCCATTTGCACCACACCACGCCCTCAACCCTCACCCATCCCTGCCTCCCACCCTTGAACCTACCCTGTTTGGCTTTGTCCATGTGTCCTTTGTACATGTTCCTTGATGGCCCTAGTATAATGTTCTCCAGGTCCATCCACACTGTTGTAAAGGGTAAAATTTTCTTGTTTTGTACAGCTAAAAGGTATTCCATCGTGTAAATGTCCCACAGATTAGGTTTATCCACTCATCTATTGATAAACACTTGGGCTGCTTCCATTATCTTGGCGATTGTAAATAATGCTGTGGTGGACATAGCGTTGCTTATGTTCTTTCGAATTAGTGTTTTGGGTTCCTTTGGATATATTCCCAGAAGTGGAATCATGGGGTCAAAAGGCAGATCCATCTTTAATTTTTTGAGGTATCTCTATACTGCTTTTCACAGTGGCTGCATTCCCACCAACAGTGCAGAAGGGTTCCCTTTTCTCCACATCCTCACCAGCACTTTTTGTTTGTTGATTTATTGATGATAGCCATTCTGATAGGTGTGAGATGGTATCTCATTGTGGTTTTTGATTTGCATTTCTCTGATGATTAGTGATGTTGAGCATCTTTTCATATGTCTACTCACCACCTGTATATCCTCTTTGGAGAGGTGTCTATTCAGATCCGTTACCCATTTTTTAATTGGGCTGTTTGGTTTTGGTGTCAAGATTTGTAAGTTTCTTATTTTTTATTTTATTTATTTTTCCTAAAGATTTTATTCATTTTTAGACAGAGGAAGGGAGAGAGAAAGGGGGAGAGACATCAGTGTGTGGTTGCCTTTTTGTGCAACCCTGCTGGGGACCTGGCCTGCAACCCAGGTATGTGTCCTGACTGGGAATCAAACCGGTGATCTTTTGGTTTGCAAGCAGGCAATCAGTCCACTGAGCCACACCAGCCAGGGCAAGATTTGTAAGTTCTTTATAAATTTTGGATATTAACCCCTTATCAGATGTATCAGCAAATATGTCCTCCCATTCTATGGGTTGTCTTTTTATTTTGTTGATGTTTTCCTTTGCTGTGCAATAACTTTTTAGTTTGATGTAGTCCTATTTGTTTATTTTTTTCTTTTGTTTCCTTTACCTGGGGAGTTATATCTGATAAGATACTGCTATGAGCAGTGAGATTTTGCTGCCTTTGTTTTCTTCTATGATTTTTATGGTTTTGTGTTCTCATTAAGTCTTTGATCCATTTTGAATTTATTCTTGTGTGTGGTGTAAGAAGGTGGTCTGGTTTCATTTTTCTGCATATATCTAATTTTCTCAGCACTATTTATTGAATAAACTATCTTTAGCCCAGTGTATGTGCTTGCTTCCTCTGTTGAATGTTAATTGATTATAAAGGTATGGGTTTATTTCTAGCTTCTCTATTCTGTTCCATTGATCTATGTGTCTGTTTTTATGCCAGTACCATGCTGTTTTGATTATTATGGACTTAAACAGTATAGTTTCATATTAGGTAGCGTGTTCTTTCACAGGATCACTGTTGCTTTGTGGGGCCTTTTGTGGTTCCATATAACTAGATATGTGTCTTAGTATTTCCTTAAATCAAGATCTTATCCATTTAGAGGCAGTATAAATGCAGTGGTTGAGAGGATGGTCTGAGTAGTTAAACTATAGGTTTATTAAATCGTAGCTCTCCTCCTTACTAGCTTAGGTAAAATATTTGTTGTAAACCCTCCTTGTCTGAGAGTTCTTATCTATAAAATAGGAATAATAGTACTGGCACCTCACAGTTCTTAGGAGGATTACATGAGTTAATATAAATAAAAGTGATTAGAGCTTGGAATAGAACCTGGTATGTAGTAAGAATAACAGTAACAGTAGTGTGATGTTAGCTGTTGCTATCAACATTGAGAATATGAAACAATCACCAAAATACTGGATGTTTTAATCTTACTACCTGGTTACTTACCTACCTCTGCTTAGCTGTCTGGTTATTGACTCACTGGATCTGTAGTTTTGCATTTGATTAGACAGATAGCAAAGGAAGAGTTCACTGAGCAGGCTGAGGCCACATCTGCACTGGTGCTCTGCAGCTACATTATGTTGGTTGGTGTTCCTGGTGACAATACCGGTGACAGTCTGAGTTTTCCACCATTGCTGGTAACTACTTCTTTTCTGCCTGGAAGCTTAAATAATTTCAACTTTACCCTTAGAAGTAGGACTCTTCCCAGTAGCTACTACCTTGGGACTGATTTGGGTCATTTTTTTATTGTTTTATGCTATTCTATTTTTATTAATGTACTTTAAAGCATTTTTCTGCTATTCCACAGATAGAAATTTAGTTTTTACTTTACTCTTTTCTATGTGCTATTACAAATGATGCTCAATCCTTGCACATAAATGTATATGCACTTGCCTGCTGATCTCCTTATTGTAGTTCTTTAAAAGTAGAATTGCTGGGACAAAACATAAGGCATATTGTAAAAATTTTCAACTTGCCTAATACTTAAAGTGTGAACCACTTCTTTGGACCGGTTCACCTCTCCCCAGCAGTATATGGGAAGGTATCCATTTTTTTACCCTCGCAAGTACTGGATGTTTTTGGTTGTCTTTGCCTGCCTCATGGGAAATAAAGATTATCTTGATTTTATTTTGTATTTTCTTGCATTGATTCTATAAAACTAAAGGAGAACAACTTATTCCTCTTAGTACTTCGTCAATTGGGCATTTTCTTTCCCTGCATATATTAAAAAGTGATTAGAATCGGGGTCCTCTGAGACCCTGCCTCTAAAATTAGGCCTCCCTTTCAGTGTTCATCTTTAAGTATTTATGCAGCTGTAATACATTTACAGAGTGGATGTAATATTTAAACATTGCAACAGTGATGAGCTAAGAAAAGGCAGGGTTTAAGGAGAAATGTTCTATTGAAAAAAAATACACCTAAGAGTTCTGAATAATTTGAATACATCAAATTCAGGGATTTTGTTTGGAAAATACTCCAGTGACATTTCTTTTAGCAAACAGAAGTTGAATTTTGTTTTAAATACTTGCAAGTCTCTTGTACCATAAAATTTATTGTGTTGTACATACAGGGTCTGGCACAAATAATTTCCCTTTTTTATTATAAAATCTTTTACTACAAAATCATAAGCATGTAATTCTGTAACATAACAATACCACACTCAAGCATACCATATGACATTTTAGGTGAAATGTTCGAATTAAAACTATAAATTATTACACCCATATATACCCTACCAACCACACTCAAGTAAGCGTTACTTCTGCCGGACCCTGTATATTTTGGTGGAATGTCAGTGTACAGATTAGCTCTCCAGACCATTGCTGTCACTATTCTAGAAGGTATCATTGACTTTGTGACTGTGTCATAAGAAGCCTCAAGTATATAAGTTCTGTACACACCAAGCAGAAAAGTCAAAGTAGTTTCAATTTTCACGGAACTGATTTTGCAGTGCTGGTAACATAGAGACTTTGTAAAAAGTGTATTGAATAAAATTTACCATTGTGTAAAGGTGTTTTTATCATATGTACTTTTATAGTTTAATTGGTATACAATTATATCATAACACTACTAAATTAATGAATACAATTTTTACCTATTGATAGAGTTTAACAAGTCATGGTTAAAATTCCAGAACTGTTCTTTTATATGTGATGTATTTCCTTCATTAGCTATGGTAAATTTGATGTATAAAATTCTGGTTATGGTTTACAATTTAAAACAATTTTGTGTGCTTTCTTGGAACTAGAAAAATGTTTTTGTTGCTGTCTTAGAAGTTTAACCTCAAGCTATTTTCTCTCATATATATCTACAGCAAGCAGAGCTAGTTACGTTGTTTTTAAAGTTTGGCTAAAAAGCAGGTAGTTGGGACTTGTAGCTTTCTCATACAATGGACAAAGCACTGTTCCCACCCCTACGGCAACAATAGCAGTAAACCCCAGATGGTTGCACATGTCAGGTTTTCCTGAATCCAGCAGAGACCTGAGGTTGCAGGGCCACTACCTGACCTGAAATCTGAGTAGGGAAAGGCAGACGCCTCTGAGAAAAGATGGAATGGAAGCTCTTGTTTACCTGCGATAAAATGAACACTGCTCGGAAGACTTCGTTTGAGTTTTTTAATGACCTGCTGAAGGCTAGTGTGGAGCAGCAAGAGAATGTAGAACCCCTGGGGTCTGCAGACACATGGGAATTTGCACCCGTCTCCACAGACTTTGTTGGATGCTTACAAAAAGATAGGAGATGGGGTGGGGGGCGGTCACCGCCCTCTTCAGGCAGGTCTGGAGGAGGGGAACAGTAAGGAGAAGCTTCAGGACAGACATGAAGTTCTGTCTAAACCCTCCCTGCCTCTGTCCTAAGACAAAGTCCCTAAACTGAGGTGGGAAGGGAACGGAAAGCCCTGCCCCTTTCCTGGAGGTAGAAAGAGGCAGGGCAGGGCAGCCGCCCTGAGAAGGCCACCCCCCAGGCACCGGGGAGCACATCGCTTGCTTGTGACCAGGCTTAATGAGAATATCAGAGAACTCCCACCCCATGCCAGGTTAACAGATGTGGCTTAACAGTTAGCAGTGGAAGGCTGAGAGGTGCAAGACCATGGAGGCTGACAGATCATCTAGGAGCAGCATAAAGGGAAGACTGAAAACCTCAGATTGAGCAGACACAAAACCCTCTGGAAAATGAACTTCTACCCTAAACACAGGTATGGCTGGAGGAATTTAAAGCCTGTGGTGCATTATGGGTAACTATAGCCACAACAAATTCCAAACCAAGCTCATGTCCCAACAGTAAATGACCCTCCACACACAAAAGATCGAACAGAAGGAAAGGCGTGCCTCTGTCCAGGCACGAAAACTGTTTACCGCAGTCTCTGCTGTCCTACTGAGGATATCCTGCTTTCAAAAAAAAATAGGCATAAAAAGAAACGGGAAAACAGTGTACTTCTGAGGCAAAGAAATTAACAGAACTGCATATTCTTAGACACTTTAGATATTGGAACTCCCAGACATGGAATTTAAAATAGCTCTGATTAATATGTTAAGTCCTCTAGTAGGAGTGGCATACAGCATGCATGATCAGGTAGGATATTTTGGCAGAGAGATAAACATAACAAAATCAAATGAAAATTCCGTCAGTGAAAATCACAATAACAGGGACAGAGAATGTCTTCATAAGGTTATCAGTAAACTTGGCATAACCAAGGAAAAAATCTTTAAACTTGAAGATAGGCCAGTGCTAATGATCTAAACTGAAATACAAAGAGAAAAACATGAAAAAATAAGACAGAACATCTATTAGCTTTGAGATACTATAAAGTGGTCTGAATGTGTAATTAAGATCTCAGGAGAAGAGAAAGAGAATGGGACAGAAAAAATGCTGTAATGGCCAAGAACTTCCAAAATTAGTGACAGACAACAAAACAGATGCAGGAAACCCAGAGAATACATGAGGCAAGATAATCCCTCCATACACGCAACAGAAAAGCATAGCATTCAAACTGCTGTCAAATGAAGATACCAAAGCTAGAGGAAAGAGCTCATTATGAGGAAAAAAGAATTACAGCGGACTTCTCATTTGAACCAGGGCAGACGAAAAGCAGTGCAGTGCTATCTTTTCAGGGCCAAGAGGGAAAAACTTTGAAACTGAGAATTCTGTAGCCCGCAAAAAGTCTTTCAAAAATGAAGGAGAACTACTTTCAAAGTAACACTCTTGACATCACAGAAACTGAGAGAATTCATTGTCATTAGACCTGGAAATACTAAGGATGTTCTTCAGGCAGAAGAGATGTGATACTAGACAGTAACTTGGATCCATACAAATAAGCGAGAGTGCTCTAAGTGGAATAAATGAAGATAAATATGAAATTCATGTTTTTCTAATCTGAAAATGTTAAATATTGTTCTGAAAGATAACTGATTAAAATAAAAATATTAGAAATATATTTTGTATTTAGCACATAGGTAATAGTAAAACTTATGACAACAATAGCTCAAAGGGCAGGAGGGGATATACTATAACATCTTCACACGTGAGCTGGTGTAATGTGCTTGACGCTGAAACAACACAGGAACTCAAGTTCCAACCTCCCCCTCCCCCCACACACGCATAGTCAAAAAGCTGAATGTAACTTTTTGTGTGTGTGTGTTTTTAAGGAGTTTATTTATTTTTAGAGGGGAAGGGAAGCGGGGGGGAGGGGAGAAGACCATTGTGTGGTTGCCTCTCACGTGCCCCCTGCCAGGAACCTGGCCTGCAACCCAGGCGTGTGCCCTAACTGGGAATCGAACTGGTGACCCTTTGGTCCCCAGGCCTGCGCTGAGTCCATTGAACTACATCTGCCAGGGCCCAAGTGTAACTTCTGACTCCCAAAAACATAGCTACTAATACCCTACTATTGACTGAAAGCCTTACTGATAATATAAGCAGTTAACACATACTCTGTATATGTCATATACTGTATTCTTACAATAAAATAAGCCAGAGAAAAGAAAACGTTAATAAGAAAATTATAAGGTTCACCTGCAAGTTTTTGCAAATTGTCGGAAATCTCAGAATGTTTCTAATGTATTTATTGAATGCAATTTGTGTCTAAGTGGACCCGTGCCGTTCAAACCCATGTTGTTCAAGGGTTGGCTGTAACCTGTCACAGCTCCTCGTTTCAGCATGAAACTGGTTCCCGTGGTCCCTATGGATTTCTTTTTAATAGTAGGAGAAGAAACGGAGTATACTGAGCTCAGGGGAGATGAGCAGGAATTTGAACTATTTCAATGGAGAGAACTGGTTTTTGGAACAAAAGGGGAGTGTCAACCACCTTTCCTGCCCAGGAAAGCAGGGAGGCCTTATGCACACAGCCCTTCATCGACCAGACCCTCAGAATAGAATATGACCCATCTGGTCTGTAAGAATGTAGATCGCATTCTCAGGCTCTTCTGCTGCTCGGTGTCCAGGGTTTGAAAGTTGTTTTACTTACTTTGTTTTTATAGTGAAATCTCAGATGTGCTGTTGTAGGCCAGAGGGGATTATATTGAAGCACGGATTCTAATCACTGAGGTGCAGTAGATTGTAAGCATCTGTTGTGTAATAAGTACTGTCTCGTTGGCACAGAGTTTCAGAAACTATGGAGGAGTGTCACCGTGGATTCAATGGATGAGGAGAAAATTGAAGAATATCTGAAGCGACAGGGTATTTCTTCCATGCAAGAATCCGGACCAAAGAAAGTGGTACGTGATCGCTAGAAAACAATGCACTCCTCTGTTCTTTGAACTGTTAGCCTGCCTTCCATTCTCTCTGAGGAACAAGGCAGTCAGTTCGCCCTCTCAGCTTTTGCTGTGCCCTAATCCATTGATCTTGGTCCGTTGCAAACCAGATCAGCACGTGCTTCATGGAGGGCCAGCAGATCTCTGCCATCAGGTGCTACTCCCCAGGCATGTAAGAGTTTTCCCCGTCGGACTGCTCTCTGTCCTAGCGGTGTCTGCTCTTAAGCTCCGCCTGCACTGAACTTTGCCAGTTGCTCACATATTGGCCTCCCAGTCCTGATCTTGGCCTTAAGGCTTTGGTTGTGTACCTTCTCCATGCCCCTGTTCCAGTGAGCCCCCTGGTATTGGTGCCTGGCTCTTCCTTAGTCCTGATCACACTGAATTGTCATTGCTGACTTTCAGAACCCTTTGGAACCACAGAATACTGTCTTTGTGTCACTAAATCCTGTTCCGAGGAGGGGTTCCTAGTGGAATGAAGACCTGTGAAGTTGTCTGTACCAGCTAATCAACTACCTGTGTTAGTCCAAGGGCAAAGCCCAGATGAGGAATAGTTCACCAGCTCTCTAGACTCGAGCTGCTGTACCTCTCTCCTTCTTTTCCTTGTCCACCATCGGGCTGTGTAACTTGCCTTCTTTGCAACTGTGTGTGTATGAATTTCTAGGACTCCTTAAAAAAGGCTTACTTCCGGTGATCTCTATGAAATTAGTGTAATGGCAGCACTTTATGATTTCTGTCATTGTTTAGCTTATTGATTTTATCATGTAGTATTAATATTTCAGGAATTGGAAAGAATAGAGAATAACAAATCACCATGTGCCCACCCACTTCTCAATTTTGCCATTTCTCTGTGTTTTGCCCTATTCTGATCTTTTTTTTATTGGTAGTGATGGATATATTTTTAAACCAGATGATAGCGATGAAAAAATCAAAGTGTTACTACCTCTCTTTTTATCTCCTTAGTGTCTGGAATAGTTCTGGGAAGTTTTTGTGCCAGTCCATTTACTCCAGGTAGAGGTGCACACAGATCGTAACCGAAAGCACTGGTTTCTGTTTGCGGCTGGGAGTGTACTGTGGACCGGTGTGTGTGGGCTGGGCTACGAAGCAGAAAAACGGGTCAGATACTCTTGCTGCTGCTTTCTGGGCATTCTCAGTAAATCCTTACTGCATTACCCCTTTGAGTAGCTGTTGTTTCTGTTTTTACCTCTTCCCGTAGGCCCCTATTCAGAGAAGGAAAAAGCCTGCTTCCCAGAAAAAGCGACGGTTTAAGACTCATAACGAACACATGGCTGGAGTGCTGAAGGACTACTCGGACATTGCTCCTGGCAAATAGCGGAGTTTCGTAGGTGAGCGAAGAGGTACAAATAAGAAGTCAAGGGTCTGTCTTGTTGATACCGGGATCTGAAGACTGTCTTCCCATTCTGCTTCCTAGGACTGAGGAGAGGAGCAGTGCAGGTAACAGAACACGTACAAATCATCCAACTCGAAGCTTACTTTCATTGAATAGGCTGCTGACAAATGTGACGTTCCCTGTTGACCTCTGTGACTTCTGGGGGAAAGGCACCCAGCGTGGCATGCAGGTGTCCTTGCTGTTTATCTCTACTTCTAAGCGGTTCCTGGTTCCATTTTTCCTTTTGTTCCTTTAGAACAAGTTTGCGGATAGTCTTGAATGCGGTATTTGTTTATTCCAGAATAACATATTTATAATAAAATCACTGCAGAAGGAGCTCTAAGATGTTGGTGAATTCAGTTTGTTTCTTTGTGTTCTTGGCAATGGTAGTTGGCAGCTCTGGTCTATAACGCCCACAGAGTGTGGGTTTGGGGCGTTGTCAGAGGCCGTGATCTGTGCTTGTGCTGCGTTGCTGAGCACCTGGGTTTCATAGTTGGAACACCAGCGTGCCTCTGTTAGCAAGCGAAGCAATAAAGATTCACTACACGTGGTTTTCTAATGTTTTCTTTCCAAAGGATAAATCAGTATTTAGCCTCTTGGATTTGCAAGTAATTGTCTCATGCCATCAAAGGTGGATAGACTCGTCTCGGCAACCTGAATACTAGCTTTACATCCCAACCCTCAGGGAGCTGACCTTGAGGTCCTTCTGGTGGAGAGTGTGCTTATCTCCTCGTCACTGGCCAAGCTCACCAGAGCTGTTATCAGATACATGGGTTCTTTTTTTTTTTCTTTTTATTTTAATCATTGTTCAAGTACAGTTTTCTCTCCCCTACTCCCATTCGATACATGGGTTCTTAAGAGTCGTGATGCCCCACAGGAAATCTTTGTAGTGGTTCCAGCCTTCTGTGGCAAACTGCCCATTTTCCATATTTGTATTTATGTTGTGGTCTGCAGTGCTTCTTTGGGCTGATTGTTACAGTCCTTATATCCTAAATTGAAATTGTAGTGGATTATAAAAACAAGGTTCGTTGTTCTCAAAAAAGGTATCGCTGTAACCTGAAGCAGTAAGTACTTTGTGCAGATGACAAGGAGTCCTCTTTATTTTTATTTTGTTTTTTAAAAATACTGTATTTTTTATGGTATTACAGTTGTCCCAATTTTTCCCCTTTTGTCCCCTTCCACCCAGCCCCACCCCCCACTCCCATAGTCAGTCACCATACTACTGTCCATGGGTCACGCATGTATGTTCTCTGACTAATCCGTTCACCTTCTTTCAGCTAGTCCTCCCTACCCTCTCTGCACTTGGAGCTGTCAGTCTGTTCCATGTTTCTGTCTCTGGTTCTGTTTCGCCTGTTTATTTTGTTCACTAGATTCCACTTATAAGTGAGATCACATGGTATTTGTCTTTCACTGAGTGGCTTATTTTACTTAGCACAATAGTCTCCAGTTCCATCCAGGCTGTGGCAAAAGGTAAGAATTCCTTCTTTTTTTACTGCTGCATAGCATTCCATTGTGTAAATGTACCACAATTTTTAACCGTTTATCTACTGATAAGTATTTGGGTAGTTTCCAAATATCGGCTATTGTAAATAATGCTGCTGTGAACATAGGGGTGCGTATAGTCTTTTGAATTACAGTTTTGGAATTTCTAAGATAATTTTCAGAAGTGAAATCACTGGGTCAAAAGCAGTTCCATTTTTAATTTTGGGGGGAAAACTACTGTTTTCCATAGTGGCTGTACCAGTCTGCATTCCCCCCGGCAGTGCACCAGGGTTCCCTTTTCTCCACATCCTTGCCAGCACTTGTTTGTTGACTTCTGATGGCCATTCTGACTGGTGTGAGGTGGTATCTCATGGTGGTTTTAATTGGCATCTCTCTGGTGGCTGGTGATGTTGAGCATTTTTTCCTATGTCTGTGGTCCATTTGTGTGTCCTCCTTGGAGAAGTGCCTATTTAGGTCCTTTGCTGGTTTTTTATTAGATTGTCATTGTTTGCCTCTTTATTATATCCAAGGTGCACAGCTCGGCCTGAGAAGGTGTAAGACTGAGGCTCCTCAGAACCCGGGCAGCTCACCTGGTCTAGCTTCATATCAGAGTTGATAGTAAGGAGGAGCTTTAATGTCTTAACAGCATAAAACTAGTTTTTCTGTAAAAATCTGGAGTTAGCTTATCTCCAAGTATGCCTACTTTTCGTGGTTTGTGCACACCATTGTTCCCCCCCCCCCCACCAATTTTATTGTTACAAATTTGTTTCAGTTGATATAGAGAACTGCGTAAGTTTAAGGTATACACGTAATGATTTGACATACGTATACTATATGAAATTGTTGTTATAAGCTTAGTTAACATCCATCATCTCACATGGATACCAAAAAATTGTTTTGTTTGCGATGAGAAATCTTAGGATTTACTCTTTTAACAGCTTTCATATATGCCACACACAGTGTTAACTGTAGTCGTGTTGTCCGTGGCATCCCTTGGACTCACTCATGTCACAACTGGAAATTTGTGTCTTTTGACTGTCTTCATCCAGTTTTCCCTCCCCCATCTTCCACCTCTGGTAACCACAAATCTGATATTTTTTTTGATGAGTTTGGATTTTTTTAAAAAGGTATTAAGTGAGATTATACAGTTCTTTTGTGTAATTTCTATCATATTTTTTCTTATAGTAACCATTAGGCTTACATAAATATCTTAAATGGGTGATGCTTCAAAGTTAGTTTATTTGCCTGGTGCAGTGGGAGAACCAGCTCCAAAGCCGATAAGGCTCTTTGTGGTCTTGACTCAAGCTGACCACGCCTCGAGTTCTTTGGCCAAACAGGGACACTAGGTTGTCACTAGCTTTGCCTGCCGAACTCTGAGCTTTTCAGTGTTCTGGCCAGGTTTTTTGGTCTTTGGGGCTAGGAGCTTCCTTCAGCAATGGTTGGGACTATTACTTAGCTCCCATGCCAGGGAGTGAGGGGAGGGCCAGCTTCTAGAAGGCTCCCAGGTCACCTTGATCGGGCCTGCTGGCTGGGAGGGGCTGGGAGCTGCTCTTAGCAGTGGGTGAGTCCATGACTTAACTCCCCTGCCTGGGCATAGCCCGGGTGGCACTGTGTGTGGCACTGGCTTTGCAGGTGATCAGCTCTGCTTGCCTCTGACTTGCTCGAGCATTGCTCGGCTTCTAAGTCGTCTTGTCAGCCTCTGTGGTCAGGCGGGGCTAGGAGCTTCACTCAGCAGTAGGTGGGGCAAAAGAAGACCAGGCTCCATGACTGGCAAATCCAAACAGGACCCAAATCAGGCAAACTGCACTCTTCTGAGTTTCCTGGTTGGGCTGTGACATCTACTCGGTTCTGCAGTTGAGCAAAGATGCTGGTTGGGGTTATTACGGTCACAAACTGCTTAACAACAGGGATACTTCCTGACAAATGTGTTGCTAGGTGGTTTTGTTGTGTAAATGTAACTGTACTTACAGAAAGCCAGATGACATAGTAATTGCATGTGCTATACTTTTATACCACTGGCAGTGCATTAGGTTTGTTTACACCAACATTGCTTACAAACACGTGAGTGATGTATTGTACTACATTATGATGGCTGTGTCACTAGGCAATAGGGATTTTTCAGCTCCATTATATATAATCTTATGAGACCACTGTCTGTATGTGGTCTGTCATTGAACAAAATGTCATTATGCTGTGCATGACCACTTGGGTGCTGCAGGTAGGACCTCAGTCTGCCGAGAACTCCGAGCTGGTGGTTACAAGTCCCTTTCTCCTTCTCGCCACTCGGATTCTGGGTGGTTAATTTCCTCAGTCCAGTGGGGTGAGATCGAAGGGGCTCCTAAGAAGTGACTCAACACTGAGACAGCTGTTGTTCACCCTGGACACTGTTTTCCCTGTCGGTTTAGGGGCCCCCGGCGTGGTGCTGCGGTGGCCTGCGGAGCAGCGGGTGCGTAGCTGCCCTCGTGCCCTTCTGATGTGGTCTGTTCTGGTCTCTGTGGTGCAGGGGAGAGCTTCAGCCTCACCCTGTGTTCTAGAATTCTCTCAGGTGTGTCTCCTCCATGAATTGTTAGTTGTTCTTGTGAGGGGAACAACCTATGTTGTCATCTGGGGGTATCACCTGTCACCATCTGCTTTGTTGGTTAGATCTGGAAATGCATTTTAGACATCTCAGACACGTCCTTTGTTTTACAAGGAGGCAGACATCAAGGCCTCCATCACAGGTTTTAAATAAGGTGTTCCAGCCAGTCGTATTATTACTAGTGGTTTCTAGCTAAGCCTGTGCTCATCGGTACTTTGTGAATTGGCCTTATAGTTGATTTCAGTTATTTTATCTAAACTATTTCAAAAATTAGGAAGTTGACATTTAGAGAAGTTAAAATGTCTTACTGAAATGTCACCTTTGCAGGTTCTATAGCTTTACCTCATTCACTTGCATTTTCTTGTGTTCATTAAGCTTTGATGTCCTTTGCCACCTGCATGGGAGAGAAATTCCTCCCCTCGTTGAGGTACTGGGATTAGGTCATCTGGCGATTTGTGGGAGGGGCATAGTCTTTGTAGGAAATTGTGATCCCCCATTGTGTTTGAAGATTGTAATAAAAAGAAGGAAGAGTCTTTTACCAGTTTTTGTCTAAAAACATATCCACCAGAAATTTGAGTTAAAGTTGCTGTCAAGTTCTTGCCTCTGCTCCTTTCTGCTGGATCTTCTGGCCATTTAGAAATAAGTGGGAACAGGCATGGCTGGGTGCATTAACAGGTTAGTCTATATGCATTTGATCCATAATTCATCGTAGTCTCTTGAGGCTTTTAAAGGGGGTAGCTAAAACAAATATAATTGAGCCTAGACCAAGTGTAAAAAATGCTGCTGTCACGTCCTGTAAGTGTAGCCTGATGATGGCGGGACTCTGGGGACGGAGGGGCCCTGATACCTGTGCAGCAGAGGACTAGCAGAAAGGCAGTGCAGGCCTGTTCCTCCTGTTAGTCACATGCCAACATGCCAGTGTCCTGGGGGCACTGCGGGTGCGCAGCTCTCGACCGCTTCTGGGGGCGGTTTGAGACTACTAGGAGGAAAAGTACTGTGTGTGCGGCACTAGGGCATTTGGATTTATAAGTCCCCCAATTGTTACAAGTCCCCCAAATGAGAGTTTTCCGAGGCAGAGATGTCCCCTCTTCCCTTCTTGCCATTGTTTTTACTTGCAAAAGATTCCTTTGTGGGGAGGACTGGGGTTTTTTGAAGTTTTATTGACTGTTTTTAACAAGCCAGGACCAGCATTGTTGCCCTGTAGCAAGGCAAGAGTACTGTGTGTGGAGACAGCAGACATGACCTGTCATTCGTGTATTGCTGTCCTTGGGGCTTCACACAGGTCAGTCCCTCTCTTTCCAGCGAGTGTTTTGGAGCCCCTCCTGAGAAAGCCACAGGCGTTCTGTGGGAGGCAGAGTGCTGGGGGAGGTCCAAGGATCTCAGGAAACCAGTTCTCAGACTAAGTGAGCCTTAGGACACCTGCCCCAGTCCTGGCGTGTGTGCCCGTGTGCGTGTGTAGACTGGAGGCACTTGGGGAACAGGTGGGCTAGACCCCGGTATTGTGCTCTTGACCTTCCTCTGGCTGTAGTTATAAAACCACATTTTCCCTTATGAAAGGATTTCTATTAGAAATAAAGGTGGTTGGTGCCCTCCACCAGAGTGGCAAGGCTGCTGTCCTGGGCCCCTTTGGACAGGTAGGCCCATAAAATGAGTTCAACGCCCCTGGTTTGGAGGTGGGCCAATACACTCCTGTGACCAAAACCATGCGGTTTCAAGAGTCGGTAAGAGAAGTCAGTGAATTTCAGCCATCCAGAATTTTGCAGGGGTCATACTTCAAAGGACATTCAATCCAAACTTGACCTTCAGGTAAGTGAAAACACGGAAGAGTACTACTAGCAGGAGAGGACTGAGTCAACTGTGGCCTGAATTTGGCAGGACCTGCTCCAGAAACACCCAAGAGCTGCTTTACCTTGTGCTTGACTGTTTTAAGAATGTGAACTTTCTTGCTGAGCTGCTCACACCTGAGCCTGGCCTGCTAGTTCTAGGGGGAAAGCTCTTTTGTCCAGGTAAATATTTCAACGTGAGCATCATTTCTCATTCAATGTAGGCGTCTTTTTTGCTCAGAAGACAAGCTAGGGTTGAATTTAAGCCTCTGAAGTATTTATTGGTGATTTAGGGTTCAGTAGCGTGGTCCGAGTTTCACTTGAATTGTGAGAGATGGGTGTGAGCAGTGGAGTGTGGAAGGCTTCGCTCGTCTTTCCTTACGGGCACAGTATGTTACGGTTCGTAGGAACAGGACCTTTCCCCGTCTGCTGTATAAAGCAGGAATCAGTGTGGTGGGCACTCCCAAGTACTGGTAAGATAGTCTGGGTGTTACCGGACAGCTGTGCAGGGGATAAAACAAAGAAGTTTCATGGCATATTGGCCTCTTTGGGGACTTGGAGTGTTCGAGAGCCAGGTCGGTTTGGAGAAGAGTGCGTGCTGTTGTGGAACTGTCGGGGGTTCTGCCGCAGTGGCAGGTAGCTCTGCCGTGGCGCTTGGATGTTTGTCCCCATCTGGGGGCCTTACATATTCGACTAGCTGATTGCATTTGGTGTTCAGTATCCTAGGTCATATTTTTAGTGCAGGTGTTTTGAGGACTGGTATTTCAGATAACAATAATATTCTCTTGCCTTCCAAGAATGCTGTAAAATTGTTTGACGTCATGTGGGGGTGTGATAGAGCGGATTACCAGTCAAAGAGTAAGAGCAGCTGTGTGTCAACACTCTTACAGCTGGGTAAGGGCGCCTTTGTCACCAGCGGGTGGTCATCAGTGGTAGGGAATGCAGCAGGACATGTGCACATATCCGCAGCACTGAGCGGGCTCACTCAGAGCACTCCCGAAATGCCTGGGCGATTCCTGTGGCCCCTGACACAGACACTGGGAATTCCTGTGTGCTGAGACATGAAATTCAGGGACGTTCCTTATGCCCCACAACTCAGGGCCCAAAGATGCTGTGGGGTGCTGGGGTTCGGGGAACCTCAGAGATGAGAACAGTAGAAATTGTATATTGGTCCCATAAAAAGTAGGTCCGACGTATATGCAAACATTGAGTCCAGTGAGTTTGAAGCCTAGATATGCGCATTGGCATTCTAACTTTCACTTTCCAAGTTCCTTTAACTTGTCATTTTGTTAGAGGTGGAAGGTATGGCCTAGCATTTAACGTTAGATACCAGTTTCGTGACTACATTAGTCTTATGTACACAAGGGCATGTCTTCCCCTCCCAATAGAGAGGGTTCACTTCGTAATGAAAGGGAAAGATGGCTTAGTTACCACCTTGGTGGAGCCCACACTGGGCCATTATGAATGTAAGCAAAAGGGAACAAACCTGCCTCCTCTTGTCCCAAGCTCCCAGTTCCAGGACAGCTCATTCCTGTTCAGTAGTGACAGAAAAGGCAGGTTCTCAGACTGGAGTGGAGCTGGTGTCTGGGTGGTCAGTGGGAACATATGTAGAGTCCGTAAGCACCACCACACTTGTCACTTGCACATCACTAACGGCCATCAGTCACCCTGGTGTGGCGATTGGGGTGTTCATCCAGCCATCCCAAGGCCTCCTGTGATGAAAATGCCTATGGAAGTGACTGTTCAGGCAGTGACTGGGGTGAGGGTGGCCCAAGGTAGAGAGGAGAGGCAGTGAATCTCCTTCCGGAGTAGTGACACCCTCGATTCCTAGGCTGTCTGGCCAACCTCTGGTGCCTCCGAGTAGGAAGGTCAGAGGGCAAAGCTCCATTGTCAAGGTCAAGTCTGTCCTGGAGCTGTGCTGGGTGTGGCCTTCAGAGCCCAGGCAGGACCGTGGAAAGCTGAGAGCCAGTTGTCTGCTGTGATACCTGGGCTCCCAGCTATTGGAAGGCTGTGATGGGGACCCACTCTCGGTGATGGTCTCCTCTTCGAAATGGACAGGAGACCCAAACCACCAAGCCAGTGTTACTGCCCAGCAGGACTAATAATGGGTGGGACTGAGCACTGTGGCTTCCATCCTTTCTCCCCCTTGGGGAAGAGGGGCTGGCGAGTGTGTCTATGAGAAATGCTTTTATCACCTTGGCCATCAGTGCTTGACTTAACACTTAACTGGAAACCCTATGTGACTATAGATTTCAGATAATCTGGAGCTGAGCTTTGTAGGCTGCGGTGGATGTGCGCCCAGCAGAAGAGGCACGTGGCTCCGCTCTGTGCTCCTCCTGCCAGGTCAGGACAGCTCCGGTGAGGGCCATGGACTGCGGCACCAGCCCCGCTCACCGAGCACCCACCATAGAGCGTTTGTGGAGGCCATTCTCTGGCTCTCCCAGCCCCGCCTCCTCCTCTGGCCTGTCAGTGCCTCAGGGGCTAGCGCTTAGGTCTGTCGAGGCCTGAAAAGGGCAGAGAAATCTGCTGGCCCGTGGTCTGCAGTGCGGTTTCCTCTCGGTTGACCGTGCAAAAAGAAATTTGCCCAACAGTGGCATGACAGCTGGGATAAGCACTTTATTTTTAAAAATGACAATAGAAAATTACCATTAAGCAAGTTATAAAAGTATAATAGATTGCGTGGAAGTTGCTGTTTTCCTTAGAAACAACCGTATAGACGTTTCACCAGGAGCGCAGCGGTGCTGCCGAGGGCACGAGCAGGGTGTGAACACCGCCGTCCCCATGCTGCTGCCAGCCCCTTGCCTCGTTTCTGTGAAGGGGAGCCCCTCTTCCCTGGCCCCCCTTTTCTGTTGATGACCTTGAAAGGCTTCTTTATTTCTTATGGAAAAGAATGAAATCATATAATCATTAAAACACTGTTCAGCACAACATGAGGTCAGTTAAGAAGGACCTTGATCATGTTTAGCTGTATCAACAGTTGAAATTCTTAGGTCAGTATACATTTTTTACACATGGCTCTTCTATAAGGAGGGGAGACCGAGCTATCAGACTGTGGAAATGTGTCGGCTTACAGCACAACACTGCCTCTGTGGTTCTGACGAAGTCTCGAGGCAGGCCGGACAGTACTCATCCCACACGCCCACTGACGGCACCATCTCCCGTGGGCCACCGTGGTGGCAGCTTCCCAGTGCGCACGCAGCGTTCAAGACAGTGTTTCAGATGGCTCGTTCAGCACGCTGCTGCCAAGACTTGGGAACACAGCGCAGCCGATGTTTTGCGGAATCAGTTGGGAGACAGGAGCTGCCCACTGCAGCCAAGGCTGCCCCCTTTCAGTGAGACAGGCTCTGCACCTGCACTGGGGGTTGGCGGTACACCTGTATGACCAACCATTGGTCACCTCTGGAGCGGCCAGGGTTTTCTGAGGGCGCACTCTGGGAGCTAGTCCCCAGGAGAGGCTTTCCTGCCCAGCCGTGGACACGTCACCAAGGTCAAGCCCCTGGGGGCTGCCACCTCGCACCGCCAGTGCACACCCAGTACTGCGGTCAGCACAGCTGTTCCGGAACGTCCAACACCATGTGTCTGCCGCACCCTGGACCCGGGCCAGGCAGATTTCTATACATTCACAATACGCTCTGGAAATTTTCATATTTAAAAACATGCCTCAAACATGCAGCTTATTTTAGAGGAAAAAAATAGATATTTTTAAGTACAGGCATTCAAAAGTCGAGCACAAAAATTGTGATCCAACCCAGTGTAAGATCATCCATCCTGTTACACTTCAATGTTTGGTATAAAAATACTCACTCTTGGTTTTATTGTTGACATCTTTTATGTTTTGCTTGAAAATATCTCCAAACTGTACAGAAAAGTATGTCAGACCATGCATTCACAAATAACACACTATTTCTTACAATTATACAGTGTAAAAGAGTAAAACATCTTTATTATATTTATTTTCTTCGGGGGAAAAAACCAGATGTGTGATGGAGGCTGTGGCAAAGTCTTGAAGGGATCAAAACTGGGCAAGGTGGTGTCAAGCCTGAAAGAGAAAGAGGTGTGTGAGGGAAGCAGACTTGACAAGTGTGTGTGTGCAGCGATTCCTCCTGGTGCGGGGCTGTGCTCGGAGACACCTGCTGCTGGAGCTCACGCTTCGGAAACTCTCGCCTCGGTGGTCCCCTATTCAAGCGTGTGCCGGCGTGGAATGCGCTTACTGCCTCGCCGGTAAAGACCACACCAGAGTATCAGTCTTAACCTAAGATAACACTTAACTTTCTTTCTTCTTACTAGAAACCTTTCAACACCTCCTTTCCCTGCAGTTGCAAGGAAATGCCCCCGTTCGTTGTGCATCGTGGTAGAAGAAAAGGCCTTCGGAACAATCACTGAGGCTCTTTGATGCCCCTGGCAGAGTCCCTCCTGCCGGGGTTTCCTTAGCCCCATCGTGCTCCTTTGCGTCTGGGCTCACGTAACCGAGTCAAGGCTGGCTGCCCTGGGAGGCCTCTGGTACTGTGTGCGCTCCGTCACACATTCCACTCTCCCTCCCTGGGACCGTCTTACTAACATACCAGACCCACAAATCTGTGGCTGTAGAAGAGGTATATGCTGGAGTAAAACAGCACACACTAAAATCTTGTACAGGGAAATGCTTGTATGTGAGTGGGAAGAAGCTAGAAAGTAGCATTACTACTGAAAACCCATATTACTGTCCTCAGACTTATTTGGGAAAATGTATATCTAGCAGTAAAACCCCAAATTAGAAACATTTTGGTGAACACTCAAACACAGCTAATGACATGATTTTAGAAAATACTTCTCCCCAAACCAGGAATGAACAGTGCCTGGTGAATCTGAACTCGGATCCAGCCCCCCCTGCCACAGCCTGGCGTGCAGGTGCAGCAGTGGGGCATGAGTCTGAAGGCCCCTGTGACAGACACCTCAGTGGCCCCTCCGACCCCGCCTGCCACCTCAACTTCCTCAGCAGGATTCTCTGAGACAGGAGGAAGGGAACACCTGCAGGGCCTCACACTCTGACTCTCCTGCCAGCCCTGATTCCCGGCACACCAGAGGGATCAACCCTCCCTCACCGGAGCTGGATGAGGGCCCGGCCTGCTCACACCCGTCTTTGGTGTAGGTAACGTGTCCTGTGATGGATGCTTTGTGAGCAGGGTCTGCATGACCCCTCTTGAAACTTATGTCTCTTCTGCTATGCTCTGATTTCTCCCTGGTAGGCCTGGGGGCGGAGGGGAGGCCCACCGGGATCCCACCATCCAGGTGTGTGCAGCATGGAGCAGCCCTGGGTGGGTGGCAGGGATCCCAGGCTGCAGGGGGCTGATGAGGCCTGGCATCACGTTTGAGGCTGTACTAGCTCACTTTCCCAAGGAACCCACAACCTTCTGGCCTATCTTGCATCACCACAAATGTCTGATCTGCTTTTAACTGCCAGAGGATCCTCCCCTCCAGTGTGAAGAAGGCCCCCAACCCCACTGCCCAATCACCGCCCGTCAGGGGAGGGGGAAAGCCAGCTTAGAGGAAGTGGATGTGAAGCCAGTTTCCTTCCCCTGCATTCTTAGCTTGTCAGGCCTGGAATGACACCTTCCACGTCATCCCAACCTGGCCATGTGCCAGGAGCCCAAGCTGTGTGTGTGTTGCTGCCAGGAAACCATTTCTGAGGAACAACACACAGGGGCGGCACTTGGCTGCCCTTAGACTCTGGGAACGGGAGGGGCCTGCCAGCGGCCTCCTGCAGAGCACGGGCCTGGAGAGGGCCACCGTAGGAAAGCAGCCGACACTGGATGTGGTTACCAGGCACCGAGAGCGGCAGTCTGAAACCAGAGCTGCCACACCGCTTTCAGGGGCTGTATGAACAGGCAAAGGAACATCAGCCACACGTGCGCTCTCCTTCCTACGGGCTAGATGAAGTCCCTGCCATCTCCTCCAGCCCTTGGCTGTGCGTGGTAAGGGGCCTGGCTGGCCCGTTTCTGCTTTCTCTGGAGAGCTCACATCCAACTTGGAGCAAATGCACATTGCTAGTCCTGACCTCCTTGTGGGTCCACAGCCAGTTCCCGGACATTTCTGCCATGACCTCAAAGGCAACATGTCTAATCTCAGACTTAGTAAACCTTAACACAGCTCCTGACCCCTGTGTGTCTTTGCCCCTATACCCAGCCCCCGGCGCTCTGTCCCTGACACAGCCCTGTGCTCTCAGAGCCTTCTGCCACTTCCTGACACCACCACTACAGGCTTGCCTCTCCTGGTGTGTTCTGCCATGGGTCTTCATCCATTTTGCTGTGGGCAGCAAGATGACAGTGATGCCTAAAGCAGCCCTCTCCCGCAGACCCAAACCCCTAACACACCCTCCTCAAGGCTCCTGAAAAGCCTGGTCATATTTTCCCTTCCTCCCTTCTTCTGTTCTAACATCCCTCCCCCGCAAACCTATTCTCTCTCCAAACTCTCTTCTTCCAGCCTTTCCTGGTCCCTTCAGCCTGCCCGCTTCCTTCAGGAACTCCTCGGGGAGCTCTCACTGCCTAGACCCCGTATTTGGCTTTCTCACAGGATCATCTTGGATTATTTTCCTCCCTAAAACTATTTCTTCTTACCTCTACCCCAGAAGAGTCACTTGGACTGTGTGGCAAACGAAACGGGGACAATGGGCCGCTCCCGGGATGTGGCACTGAAACTCGCCCGTGCCTGAGCCAGGCAAGGTGCCGGGGGACCCAGGTGGGCTCTGGCTACGGGCCCAGTGGCACCCCGAGCACCTCTGCTGCGCGTCTCCTGCAGGAAGCTGCACAGGGAGGATGGGAGGGGGACTCCTGGGACGGAAGAACGGCTGATTTTTTGAAGTGAAAAATCTAGACGGGGGGAGGGGAGTCTCCAGTTTCCTGAGCTGTTCCATAACTGCTCCACAATGAAGTCTCACATGGGAAAAGAATGTGTCCCCATGGCCATCGATATTCCCAGACTGAACAGAAGGTCAAAGTGTGGCTATTTCAGTCCCTGTAAACAAGGAAGAGGTTTCACTAGGAATGGAGTTCAAGCCTTGGAATGTACTAACAAGAACATTTTCAACGGAATGCAAAGACATCTGAGAACACAGAGCACCGTGGGGGCAGAGGGTCGGGCTCTGTTTAGAGAGAGGTTTCTCCTCACAGAACCTCCCCTGAAAGGGGGTCATCCACAACCTGCGTGTGGTGGGGCAAACAAGGGAAGAAACGATGTTAAAAATCTCATCAGAAGTAAGTCACAACTGTTCAAATTTTAAGATAATAGAGAATGTTTCCTGATACTTGAAGAACATTATACAATTCCAAAACATTTCATTTCAATTGTCCTTGCTCAGAAAGACCTGACAGGGGCCAGTTTCCCCTCGCTCACCTTTCCCATTGTTTGTGGAAGTGCCTTGTGAGCCTTTCCTCCCAGCAGTAAGAAAACACTAGTTCCCCTCTATCCATCTACACATACAGAAGCTTCTCCATTTATGATGGGGTTATGTGCCAGTAAACCCATTGAAAAAGTCACAAGTGTACTTGATACGGAACATCATAGCTTAGCCTACCTTAAACGTGCTCAGAACATTTACGCTACACCACAGTTGGGCAAAATCATTGAACACAAAGGCCACTTTATAATTAAGTGGATTAAAGACTTAAGACCTGAAACCATAACACTCCTAAGAGAAAACTAGGCACTAAACTCTTGACATCTAAGCAATATTTTTTTGGCTATGTCGTCTTGGATAAGAGAAAAAGAAAAATGGATGGGACTACATATGGAACAAAACTTTCCGCACAGCATAGGTAACCACCAACACAACAAACGGACAGCCTGCTGAATGGAGTAAGATATTTGCCAATAGACATCGATAAGGGATTAATATCCAGCATATAAAGAACTCAGTTACAACTTACCACTAAGAAACCCAAACAGTCCAATTAAAAAATGGCAAAGGACCTGAATACACTTCTCCAAAGAAGCCATGTGGATAGCTAATAGATATATGCAAAGATGCTCAATATCATTAATCATTGGAGAATTAATTGCAAATGAAAACCACAGTGAGATACTACCTCACACCTGTTAAAATGGCTCTCATCATCCAATCAGCAAACAAGTGCGGGGGAGGATGTGGAGGAAAGGGAACCCTCGAGCACTGTTGGTGGGAATGCAGACTGGTGCAGCCACTGTGGAAAACAATATGAGGTTCCTTAAAAAAATGAAAACTAAAACTACCCTACGACCCAGGAATTGCATGTACAGGTATTTGAAGTAATGTAAAACACTAAACTAATCTGAAAAGAGATGCACCCTATGTTCATTACAGCATTATTTTAATTAGCCAAGATATGGAAGCAGTCTAAGATCCCATCAATAGATAAATGCACAGAGAGAGGTGCTGCGTACACACAGTGTAAAACTACGCAGCCACAAAGAAGGAAATCTTACCATTTGTGACAACATGGGTGAGCCTCGAGAGTATTGTGCTGAGTGAAATACGAGAAACACAAATACCATGTGATTTCACTTACATGTGGAATTTAAAGAAAACTCCACAAACACAGATACAGAGAACAAATTGATAGCTGCTGGGGTGGGGTGGCGGTCGGTTGGTGAAGGGGTTAAGTACAAACTGGCAGTCACCGAACAGTCCTGGGAATGTAAAGTAGTACAGCACAGGGAAGAGAGTCACTGGTATTGTAATAACTATGGTGTCAGATGGGTACTAGACTAGGGGTGGGCAAAGGTAGGTTTACAGTTTACATGGAAAACAATTCAGTAAGTCGATAATACAAGAAAGACACAAATGTAAACCTACCTTTTCCCATCCCTATATCTACACCTGAAACTAACATAGTGATGTGTATCAACTGTCACTGAAAATAAAAATTACAGCAAAGTTTTTAATCTCATGTACACGAGAAAACATCCGAAGAATGCCGTCAACACAGTACACTGCAGACAGAGTGTTGGCTGTTTACCCGCATGCTAGTGCGACTCACTGCCCAGCATCATGAGAAAGGACTGTGCCACGTATTGCTAGTGTAGGAAAAGACCAATATTCAAAATCTGAAGTAAGGTTTTTACAGAATGTGTATCACTTTTATGCCATCATAAAGTCCACCACCATAAAGCAGGGGCCATCTGTACTTATGATTTTCCCTCCAGAGTTTCTCTAACATTCAGTTTTACAAAGAAGTTCCTCCTCCATCCAGCTCCCAATAAACATGGGGCAGCATATGACAATGATTTTAAATAAGAGTGGTTTAAGTTCAGAGACTTCCAGACAAGATGGAGGCGTAGGTAGACACACTGTGCCTCCTTGCACAACCAAAAGGACAACAGCAAATTTAAAACCAGAACTGACAGAAAAGCAAACTGTATGGAAGTCCGACAGCCAAGTAGTTAAAAAAGAAACATTCATCCAGACCAGTAGGAGGGGTGGAGACAGGCAGCCAGGCAAAGAGGACTCAGGGTGACGCAGTGGCTGGCAGAGTGAGTGGTCCCACATTCGCAGGCAGAAAAACCGGGAGGAACAACTGGGGAGCGAGACAGACTTACAACCCAGGGCTCCAGCGCAGGGAAATAGAGCCTCAAACCCCTGACTAAAAACACCTGTTGAGGTTGAGCTGGTGGGAGAAACTCCCAGCCTCACAGGAGAGCTTGTTGGAGAGACCCATGGGGTTCTAGAATGTACATAAACCCTCCCACCTGGAATCAGCACCAGAGGGGCCCAATTTGCTGGTGGGTAGCAGTGAAGTGGCTGAAAACTGGCAGAGAGCAGAGCAAGCGCCACTGTTCCCTCTCAGGCCCTCCCCCACATACAGTGCCACAAGGCAGTGATGTGATTGCCCCACCCTGGTGAACACCTAAGACTCTGCCCCTTTCTATGTAACAGGTACACCAAGACAGAAAAACAAAGGGGGGCAAATGAAAGAATAGTTCAAAGCTCCAGAAAAAATACAACTAAGTGATGAAAAGAGACAGCCAACCTATCAGATACACAGTTCAAACACTGGGAATCAGGATGCTCCAGGAACTCACTGGGTACTTCAACAGCATAAAAAAGATCCAGGCAGCAATGAAGGCTGCATTATGTGAAATAAAGAAAAATCTATAGGGAACCCACAGTGATGGGAAGGAAAGAAACATTTTACTGGAACAGAACGAAGAAACAAGAATTCAAAAAAAAATGAGAGGCTTAGGAACCTCCAGGACATCTTTAAATGTTCCAATATCCGAATCACAGGGGTGCCAGAAGGATAAGAGGAAGAGCAAGAAATTGAAAACTTACTTGAAAACATAATGACGGAGAACTTCCCCAACCTGGCAAAGGAAACAGACTTCCAGGAAGCTCAGAGACTCCCAAAGAGGAACACACCAAGGCACATCATAATTACATTAGCCAAGATTAAAGATAAGGAGAGTCTTAAAAGCAGCAAGAGAAAAGGAGACAGTCATCTACAAAGGAGTTCTTATAAGACTATCAGCTGATTTCTCAAAAGAAACCTTACAGGAAAGAAGGGGCTAGAAAGAGGTATTCGAAGTCATGAAAGGCAAGGGCCTACATCCAAGATTACTCTACCCAGCAAAGCTTTCATTTATAATAGAAGGGCAGCTAAAGTGCTTCCTAGATTAAGGTCAAGTTAAAGGAGTTCATCATCACCCAGCCTTTATTATATGAAAGGTTAAAGGGACTTATCTAGGAAAAAGGTTAAAAATATGAACAGTAAAATGACAACAAACTCACACCTATTAACTGAACCTAAAACAAAACAGAAACTAAGCAAACAATTAGAACAGGAACAGAACCAAGAAATGGAGATCACATGGAGGGTTATCAGCAGGGCAGTGGGAGGGATAGAGAGGGGGAAAAGGTACGGAGAGTAAGTAGCATAGATGTAGGTAGAAAACAGGGGAGGTTAAGAATAGTATAGGAAATGGAAAAGCCAAAGAACTTACATGTACAACCCATGGACATGAACTAACGGGGGGGAATGTGGGCAGGAGGGGGTGTGCGGGGCAGAGAGGAATAAAGGGGGGGAAATGGGACAACTGTAATAGCATAATTAATTTTAAAAAATTAAAAATGAGTGGTTTAGTTTCCATTTTATACCTGTGAGATTGTTTTTTTTTTAAACCAAATGTAATAAAAAGTCTAGTTAACATTTTAAAAGGTTCACAATCTCTAGAGGAACAGCCCGCATAGTTAGAAATTCCTTCCTGATTCTAGAGGCGCTCCCCTGCCACAGCAGCCCGCAAGCTGCCCAGCCCTGACGCCAGAAACCCACCGCGCACAGCCCAGGCCTAGCTCCACTCTCCAAGGGCAGGCCTTCAGCACTGTCCTCTTGCTTCAGCTTTGGCAAGAGGCAAGCTTCCACCAAACTCGTTCTTGGAGGCCCTGGGTGGCCCAGGAACAGGTGAGTGCTCCTCAAACCTGGCTAGTGCTGAAGGTACCCGCCCTGCCTTCAGGCGTATCTGCAGCCTGACCCTCAGCTGCTCACCCAGGAGCAAGCCCCAGTTCTCCCGGTTGCGTCCCCAGGCCCTCCTGTTCTCAGCATAAAGTCACCATGTGCTCCCGCTGCTGCTTCCGGACTGGGCTCACCTGTACAGGACCCGAATTACTGATGTTTGCGTCCACTTACTGCACTTAGAAGTCACCGTTCTAACCTGTTTCCAAAAACACTGTATGGGTGGCTTTTAACTGGTCTTCAAGTTTCCACAGAGAAGGGGGAAAAACAGTATCTTGCCTTTTAAAAAAGCTTTACTAAGTGATAGTATCAGTAAGAATATCATGGCATCATTATTAAGAACTCCGACAAAAGGAAAACCTGATAGATAGGCAGCTGTGGAATTAGTGGGCTACTAACACCACTGCCCAAGTGCCGTGGAAAACCGTTAACGCGCTGGTAAGTTTGGTTAGCGTGAGAAACAGATGTCGGGGGGGAAGAAGACCCCAAGTGCAGGTTGCTGGCTTCCCGTCCAGGCCAGGGGGGCGGGCTGCGGAGCCCGGCACAAACCGAGTGCGTGTGCTTCTGGACGGGCACGGAATGTTACTGTTCTCAAGACGAAGCTACTCAAGCAAGCACCTCCGTCCTTAGCAGGAACCTTGCCCGTCTGCTGACTCATCTTTTCTTGAGGCCCCTCTCATAGGGATGAAATTTGTCACCTTATTTGGGCTGAGACATAACCACTGTCAGCTGCCCCTGGCACTCCTGCTGTTCTGGGCCACGCTCTCCCGAGAGACCGGAAACCCCTGAGCGTGCTGCCCGACAGGCAGGCCACCTCTTGGGAATGCTGTGTTATTGCTTTAAAACTACACTCCCTGCTAGAAATAGATGAGCTGAGAAGTGGCACCTGGCATTGACTGAAAACACAGACAAGTCACCAGAAGGATCACCCGCTAGTAAAGCCCAGCATCTGGAGGAATTCCGTGAGAACCCTGCATCATTCAGTCCCACCCAAGGACAGTCACTCCGCAGTCCAGTCTCGGACCTTGACCGTCTCCCATCTCTAACAGGTTGCTTCTGGACCAGTGGTTCACGGCAAACATGTCTGGGTTGTTGAACCAACTTCAGTTCTTGCCCTGACAACCCTTTCATGCTGGTACCTGTATGATCAGTCACCGCCTCTCAGGTGACGAAGGACAGAATGGGCAAGTGTATGGTTCAGTTTTTGAACAAATCACCTCTCAAAGAGCCTCCCAGAGTGAACTAAGTTCTAGAACCAAACTATATTTGGTATTTCTAAAGAGGCTCATAAAAATGTCCTTGGGTCATCAAGGAAGAGCTGCACTGCCTTCAGTACAATTGGAATAGTAGGTCAGGGGGTTGGAATAGTAGGTCGGGGGAATATACACACCACATTTGCAAAAGGTTCCCACCACAGTGCTTACATTCCTTAGGTGGGGCATCTCATCCACTGATGCTACAGGACGAGCAGATGTTGATGGCCCAGCCTAGGACGGCTGTGGTGACAACCAGGTATGGGGGTTCCACGCTTTCAGAGTTTGCACAACTCTGGGTTGCTATCCCGGGACGGCCTTCCCTGTGCAGGCTGTGGTTGGAGGAGGTAATGAAGAACCATCCCCTACCCTGAGCACTCCACACCAGCATGTCCCAACGTAGAGCACCTACTGGGAGAGGTGTATCCCCCAGACTGCTGAGCCCCACCCCCTGGGGCCTGAGTTTCCCAGGTGATGCTGGGTGGTGGTCCTGACCCCACCCCAGGGCACACTGCTTCTCTGGAGGGCCTGTTCAGCCTCTGGCTTTGGAACTCACCGGCATGCTCCAGTTTTGTGGAACAGCTCCAGAACAGTAGCCACCAGTGAAGGTTGCATTAATACCCACAAGACAGATTGCAGCCACCATCACACACCTGGAACCTGGGGTGGAAAGAGATCGCCAGTTAATTAAACCCATTAGCAGTGTGCAACAGTCTCCACGCCCAGCCTGGCCTGCAGCTGGGGTTCCCTGGGCCTTTAAGACCAGCCTCTTCTGAGTCAAATGCAAAGGGACCATGTCTGCTATTGAGCTGAGCACAAGCGCCACTTGAGAATGAATTTGTGTCCGTGGCATGAAAAGCTCACAGCCAGGACAGCCAGCTTAGGATGCGCTGGGACAAATGAGGGGAGGCTCTCCAGCCAGTGGACTGTAACAACCAGAACCCCCCCACCGCCGCCCCCCCCCCCCCCCCCCCCCCCGTCACAGAGGCGTGAGGAAAGGGCATCCGGAAAACCATCTCAGGGGACGTCTGCACACGTTCGAGAGTATGAAGATGGAAACTGCCCGGGGGCAGAGCGGCAGCACCAGCTGCAGCCCTTCCCAGGGGCTGGGTCCTTAGGACTGAGCACAGCCCTGCTGAGAAAGGCACAGCACCAGGGGTCCCAAAGGGAAGGGAGCCCAAGACCTAACCAGTCCAGCGGCTTCACAGACCAGAGGAACACCTGGGCAGCCCACGGCCACAAAACCAGGTCTCTGGGAGATCCCTGTGGTATCAGGGGCACCTTGGAGCTCAACTGTACTCCAAGCACCCACTGGAAGACAAAGAACCCGAAAGGAAACATTTGTGAGCATATGCGCCTGTTCCCCAGGGCCTGAGAATTTTGCAATAGGAGGGTGCAGAGACCCAGCAAACAGTAAGGTTTGTAGTACCCCCCCTGCAGGCAGGGCTGGCTGGGAGCCAGCAGGCATTCATGAGGCTCCCTGGTGTTGAAGGAAGCCCACCAGCCGGCACTGGAATCCAAGGGCTGCCCTATTCCCCGCTAGCAGTTCTCACTCCAGCTCTGGCCGGCACCGCTCTTCTTGCAGACAGGCTGTCCGTGCAAGGCGGGGGGCTCTGTGAGCGGGAGCGCACGACGTACTGCGGCTGGCCCTCGGGATTCCCCATAAGGTCTCACCAGTCTTCCAGCACGGGAAGCTGGCCCTCCAGAAGGAGGCCTCGTGGCACTCGGGGTTCAGCCGAAACCCGCCTCTGGGATTCTGCGTGAGGCTGAAGGAAAATCGCCTTCCTGGGGCAGCTCTCAGAATTAAGGGGAAAAAAGTCTTCCCCACAATTTCACTATAACAACATTAAAGGTGAATCGATGCGACTCTGGTCTCCTAGTTACAGTAGGGTTATTTCAGGACAGGAAAATACTCATCTTCACAATCAAAACTGACTAACGTACCCAACTTCTCTCATCCTTTCTAAACTTGCCAAGACCGGGGGCGGGGGGGGGGGGGGGCAGGAGCAGGACGGCAGGGGAGGGAGCACCCCCAAGCAGCAGCAGACGGGGGGGCCTTCCTGGGGCTGCCAGACCATGGCTGCATCTGTAGGATGCCTGCTCTTTAAGCTAGGCTGAAGTGTCCTCTCAGTTTGACCTCAGATTGATAAATTAAAGAGTCCAGGAACCCTAGCTGTCACCAGGTCCTGGACTACAGGGTTTCACTACCTAGTTGCGCCCTGCCCACTTTTTACATCAATGACATGTGCCCATACACCTGCGCCCAGCTGGTGGGCAGAGGGGCCACACAGGCCAGGCCTGTCCTCCAGAGGCACTGGGAGATTACTCCCCAAAGAGTGTACAACACAGGAGGGAAGTCTGGACGTGTTCACGTTTAGCTTTACAGAGAGCACGTGGGCCTTCTGAACCCCGCCCCCCCCCCCCCCCCCCCCGTCAGCCTAGGGGGACGGGATGGAAGTGCAGGGTCGGGGTCCAGGCTGCTGCAGGTGGCCCTGACCTGCGACTGTTCTCCAGCCCCCGCTGGGACTGGACGCCTGGACTTAGCACATGGCTGCCCTCACTAAACTCTTCCTAGGGCCCAGGCAACCTCCTGGTGCACGTATAGACTCTCAGGGGTCTCAGAGACCTCCCAGCGAGACTCACAGAAAACAGAACATGGGCGACAGTGGTGAGATCACAGCTCTGACGGCACTAGGCTGTCGTAACAGTCTTGGTGTGGGCTGAGCTCATGCACGCATGCGTGGCTGGTAGGTGGCTTTTGTGTTATGAAGCCAGGAGGACTCGGTCGTGGCTGGAAGGGGCACCCACCAGCTACTGGCAAGGGGCAGGTTCTCGGGCCTGTCCCTCCTTTGTAAGCCACATGGGAAGTTTTAACAGACCCCAGGGCTCCGGGGAACCAGAACCAGGCTCCTCACGGGGAAAAGGGAGAAACCTCTCGGGGAAGGGCCGGTCAGCACGCAGGGCTACGCTGCCGGGCTGCCCGGGCGCACTGGTCTCTGCCAACACGCCGTGAGGCCTCACCTAACGTAAGCCCGCTGTCCCTCAAGCCTGTTGACTCTGATTTAGCTGAGGGTGAGCAAGCAGAAGAGGGTTAGTGAAATTCCTCTCTCAACTTGAATAAAGGGAGGTCTGTTCTGATAAGGAACCCCACATAAATCTGGGAGAACTTCGGGTCTCTGTTCGAGGGGTGTCAGTCGGACCTCGACTCCTCTGTCCCACCGGGTAAAACGAATGCCTGCCAGCCCACATCTCCCCGCTGCCCTTGCTTTGCCCGCACGCTCCCCGTGACAGTCGGCCCCACGAAGGCAAGGGTATTGTCTGCTGTGGCCGTTTCTTCGTCAGCACCCACACCAGTGCCTTACACACTGTGGACGTTCGGTGAGTGTGTGTGTGTCAGGGAGAAGGGGAATGGCAGACCAGTGCTGACTTCCACCTCGTCTCTGGGCGCGCTGCCTCGTGGGAGCATGGTGCCCGGTCTCTCCTAGGGGGCAGGCGGGGTGACTGCAGGAGCCACGGCCCCGTCTGGGCCTGCGTGAAGACTCAGTGCCCGTCCTGCTCCGTGCCGCTGCACGCTGTGCTCTGACACACATCGAGCACCCGGACTCCTCTGATGACGGCTCCGTCCCCAAGGCCCCGGGCTCACAGGCGGAGCCTAGGCCATGCCACCCAAAACCAAACAGCTTCAGGTTCTGGCCTTATCTCTTGCCGTGTCCTGCTCTAATTTGGTGAGGCTGTTATTGCTATAATTTCTATGCTTTGGTTGTGGTCCACGGCCCGGGAATTTTCATGAGTTCTTGAAGAACCCCTCCCACATCCACCCCAACGCCTAACCCCGCCCCTCCTGCCACTACATTTGGATGGCCAGAAAGGAAAGCTGTGGAGCTCCCATTCCCTGTGAGAAGTGACTAAAAACTTCCTCACGCCTTCCTGCCCTCGGCACACCTGGGAGTTGGCCATTTTCCATCGCTAGCGTGTATTCTGTCTGGTGTTCTCTGCCACAAGGCTGGATCATAGCAAAACTCTAGTGATGGGCAGACACAGCTTGTGGTCTGACTAAGCACCATCCATCAAGGAAGATAAGGAACAAATTAAAACACCCCTAACCCCCACCCTCTGACTGTGCACCTTGCGTGCTCGCACTGGCCAGCTCTCGCACCCCACGCCGACTCCGGAGCTCCCCTCTCGGCAGGCTCACCGGGACCTTCCCTCTCACGTGTGTCCGTGACTCTCGCCTACTGGAATTTAAGCCCTTTTGGGGCACAGGCTTGGCTTTGCACATTTTAATGTCTAGCACGTCGTAGACACATAATACATGTTTGTTTAAAGAACAGAGAGCTTATTTGCTTTTATAGCCACTGATTACCCTTCAGAAATAGGAAGTCAAAGAGGGTCAATTAAAAAACCCTTGAAGCACCTCTGGGAAAAGCAGGCCCAGGACCACTGAGGGTTTGGAAGGATGGCATCCTTACGGCCACGTGTCAGAAGTCACCCCTGCTCTTGTCTTCTGTTCTGGTGCCACCTTTGCACGGGGGAGGCGGCTCCCTCCGACGGCAGGAAGGCCACATGGGCCATTGGGGCCACTGGTGGCACTCACCCTCCCTTCATTTGGCCTGAGATACTTGTGAGGTTCTACGTGTGGTTTCATCCGCACCACTGCTTTGAACTCTCACGTACATTCCCCTCAGACTGCACAGCCCGGATAATGAGCTCGCTTGGAAGGGGTCCAGAGCCTGGAGGGCCCGAGACCCCACACCGAACCGGTCTAACCTCAGGTGGGACGAGAGCCTGGAGTCCACGCCAACTGCAGCGGGAATGAGCACAATCGCCTGTCCATCCTCCTTCCTAACCAGGTCCTGTCCTTCACACGCTCCAGACCCCACGAGAGGACTCTGGCCCCGAGCCGGCAGTGCCTCCCCAGGAGACGTTGCATCTCTGTGCAGACCCCACAGCCTTACACGGGCCCGTGCTTCCAAAGAGGGGGGGGCCGCCGCCGCTAGGCGTCTGGTAGATGGGCCAGTGGGGAAGGACGATCTGGAAAAACTTAGGTGAGCCTGCTGTAAGCGTGGAGAAGGGTCTTTTTGGCTGGAACCTGTGCAGCCGCTTAAAGATCATGTCCTCCCTTTGGCCCATACACATTTAAAATAAAGTCCTTCTGCAGGGCCTGTGCCACCACAGTGCTTTGCCAACCGAAATCGCCAACTTTGAAGGTAAACTCTCATCCACTGTCCTATGGTGCCTGTCACTGCCGACACTGTCCCCAATCAGCTCAACACCACCCTTCCCAGGCTCCGAGCCTCACCCGCTCCTCAGGCCGCTCTGCGCCCTCCACGGGCCGCTCGTCATCTCCCGACCCCTCATGTCTGCTGAACCTCAAGGTTTTGTCCCACCGACTCTTCTCCTGACTTCGTCACTTCCTCAACCACCAGCGCACCCTGAACGCAAACCTGTACTTCAACACACGCGCATGAACTCTTCCCTGAGCTTCAGCATTTCGAGTTATCTTGTCCTAGACACCGCCAGGTGAGTCTTTACCGGCCGTGGAAAATGGGGAGAGAAACACGCTGTCAGAGAGGTACACGTGAACAGTGCCTCCTGGAACTGTGAACACGACACCCTGGACCGGAGGTTCGCACGTGGTGAAGTGATTGAGGCTTTTCTGCAGCAAGGGCTGAGGACACGTAACGTAAACTGTAAAATCAGTGATGGGCACACGGATGAGGAGCATGGACTCAGAAAACCCTCGACCTAGCGGACCAGCAAATATACTGCAACACTTAAAAGAGGTGCTTTCGGGGGGAGAGTTTCCCCTCAGCAGTGAACTTTTAGATTTCACAAAATAGTAAAATATTTTAAAGAATACTTTAGGGATCTACCATGGACTGCTGACTTTATTTTCCTAAGAAAGGGCATTTAAAATATAATTGCAGGGGACTAAATAGTAATGGGAAAAAATACAATAAAGATTAAAGAAAAAAATAAACATAAAGTGCAACTGCAACGCACTAACTACCATTTCCTCTAAAACGGGCACTTGAACACACACACACAGAAGAACGTAACTTCAGAGTAAGGGACAAACCCAGGTGACTTTAAGGAAAGAGGACACTACGTCGTCTTGACTTCCCACATCATCACGGATCAGTGAAAAGTATCACAGATGACTCACAGGTCCAAGGATACACACACACACACACACACACACACACTCACACACGGGTGGGCAAAGTAGGTTACCGGTGTGAGTACAAGAAACAGAGTTTATTCCTGCATTATCATTGATTATTCGGTTACTTTCCATACGAACTGTACACCTCCTAGCAAATGGTGCGGGTTTTGGTTAAGAGGTTAGGGTACAGTTTCCCAAAGTGCACCCTATGTAAAACATCAGTTTCCCACAATTCAGTAAAAAAGAGGGTTCCCTGGCCTCAAGTGTGAGAATGACTGCATCCTCGAGTTCTCCATCTTAAAGATGCACAATGCTCACACTGTTACAAAGGTTCTGAACATCTTCTGGTGCAGAAATTGGTTTGACCCCGACACTGGGAGCAGTTACGAGTTGGTCTCCACCTGCGACGGTCCCTGAGGACTCGGGCTTCGGCCACGTGGGGCAATCTGCTGGGCTGGGAACAGCAGGCACAATTCTAAGGTGTTGAAGTTGGTGTTTTAAAGCAGAAATGGCGCCCCAACTTACTGATTTTCACCGCCAGAGACAGAACCCCGATTGGTCGGGGTACGGGGCCCACTGACCGAGCACGCTGCCAACTCTGTCGTGGGGCTTCTGCCGCGCTCCCGCTGGTGAGGCCCTTCCTGCAGAACCGAGGGGCCTTCTCTCTGCGCCAGGACCGACGCGCTCCCAAGTGCCCCCACTGACGGTAGGAAGAGCTCCAGCGGTCACCTAGGAACTTGCACTGAAGGCGACCTGACCCACCGACCGAGACCTGAGGCCAACAGGGCAACCTGCCTGTGGAAAACAGAGCCCGGACCTCTGCGAAAACCCACGTGGCACGCCCCTCCCTGCCCGCTCACGGACGGGCGCTGCCCCGGGGCAGGCCGGCCCCGCGCTGCCGTTTCTCCAGCGTTTCCTCCCTGTTTTGTGAGGAAGGGGAGAGACCACAAGAAGGTAGACCCTGCCATTTAAAGGGGTTACTTTAGGGCAGACTCCCCAAATTCACACTTCAAAGAAATGGTGCTTAGTACTTAACAAAAAGGCAGTCCAGATACTGAACTAAAAAGGCACTCGGAATTTTCATAGAAATTCTACATTTGCAGGGAAAACATTCATCTGAATGTTCTCTGAAGCAAGGTTAGGCCTACAATAAAATGGCACGAGGTCGCCGATTCAGGACCTCGTCGCCCTCAGGATGAGACACTTTCAGGAAGGCGGTTCCTGCTGGAACAGCCACGCTGGCTGCCCTCAGGGCAGACGCTGGGCATTTCAGAAAGCTCAGCGCATGCGCACCCACAGGGGCCGGGACTGTCTGCTCCAGACCCGACCTCTGCTGACCCACGAGCCAGACCCAGGCCGGGACAGGGCCGCTTCCCATAAACCCCTGCAGAGCCTGTGGAACGCAGCCCCCCAGGGCCCCACAGCCTGCTGGGTCCTGGATCAGGCCCCTGTGAGTACACGAGGCGCCTCCCCTTTACTCGGGGCGGTCGCACCAGCACCATCGTCCATTCTGCCCTGTTCCGTGTCATCCTTTAGTGCCCACCACCTTTAGGTGGCGCACAGGAGATCCATGATCTTCTTGCCACCACCTAAGGAGAGCCTCCCACGTAAGTCCCTTTGACAAACTCCTGATGCAGTGCCGACGTTTTCTTCTCTCGGCCCCGGGAAATTTTACGCCTATTACCGAAAGCTGTATGTAATATGCATACATACGTGCATGCCGGGAAGTTAATTCCGGTAAACTCCAAGGCTCCCGTAACAAACCCCTGTGTAAAGTAAGACGACCTGTGCCTGGAACTCAGGAAGGCTCTGGTTGGTGCTGGGAGCAGGGCCACCACACCGCCGCAAGGCATCCCCAACGCCTGTCCTGACACCCACACTGACCGCTGATTGATAGGGTGGGAAGGCCAGGATCCAGTTTTTGACGTTAGGGGAGCATCCCGCCCTTCTGGCTCAGTCCCAGGTGAAAATCTCGGCGAGGGCAGGGCGGAGGGTGTGGGTGCCAAGGGGGGACAGAGCTGCCTGCTGACTGACGGCCTGCTCCTGTGCCCCAGGCACGTGCCACAGCTGTCCCTGACGCCCAGTACTCACGTAGTATTCAGCAGAACTGACGGGACTTCCAGCCCTGAGAGGTGGCCTCGGACGGAGGGAGCCAGCGCATCTGCAAAGAGACGTGGGGAGAAGGCTGTGAACCAGGGCTCCCAGCTCGTGTTCTCACTCCCCGAAGTCGGTCCTGCTGGGCAGCCAGTTCTCTGGGGTTGGCACCACCTCCAGACGCCCTCCACACCCTGCGAGAACTGAGGCCACGCCGTCAGGAGAACACCCGCCTCCAGGAGCCCTGGTGGCCTTCCATTTCCGAATCAGCAGTGTGGCTCGGCTGAAGTCCAGCCCAGAGCCCCCCTTTCGGCACTCAGTCCCAGCTAGGTTGGAGGGCAGGCTGCCCAGTGGTTTCCTAAGCAGCATGTGGAGACGTGGATCTGCTCTGATGAGGAAGGGGCAGGTTGTGCCACCAGCCGAGCCAGGACCAGGTTCTTTTCCTGTTCTTTAAGGCGAAGGGTTTGCCTTCTCGGCACCGTGTGGTGTCCGGTGCCCTGTGCCTGCTGCTCACGGCTTAGCGGGACCCGCAGCCCCACCTCTTCCACTGGGCTTCCAGAGAAGGCGGCCAGCCCCAAACACAAATGGTCTGAGGGATGCTCTGTCCACTGGGCAGAAGGACAACTCTACTTCAGCAGCTTAATAAAATGTATTTTGCAGCAAAACCCCTTCTTCACCAACAGATGAGGCATCGCTCTGGTGGAAATGGAGGTGCAGGGGCCCGATGTCTGCAAGGCAACTCTGCAGATCCCAGCGGCTCCTGCCTCATCGTCTGGATCTTACAGGGGTGGGGTAGGGCTGAGCTATGTCCTGTTATCCCAAAGGATAACTCCCTACAAGTCACAGGGCCCAGTGGGCTCAGGGTCACTAGCTCTACTGATCTGATTCCTAAGTAGGCTAAGAAAGGAACCTAGGAAAGCCCACAATAGTATCCCCGGCCTTTTGCCTGCTCCCCACAAAGTTCTCGGAACACCCCCCACGTGCCTCCCACCCCCAGAGTGGTCATTTCCTCTCACGCTGCCCGTGTAGGGCGTAGGGCTACCCTCGGGACTCTCTCCCCACCTGGGGTGAGGTGCCCAGTCTCCCCTCTCAGGAAACATACCTCACAGGGGCACGGATGCATTTTGGGTGTCTGCCTACACCAGGTCCACCTCAGGGAACCCCCTGGGCCAGGGTGTGTTCGAGGCCCTCTGAGGGACCACACCAGATTGGGTTACCGGCTCAAGGGGCCCCCAGATTGTCAGAGGGCAGAACTGTGTTCCTCAAGAGCCACCAGCAGGCACTGAAGCTCATTTAAGGCAAGGCCAGAGCTGTTTCAACACACCCACAATTAAAGAGACACGGGACTGGAAGCTTTTCAAGCAGGTCGGCTAAAAAACACGTTGCCCTGGGAATTTAGGGACATATGCAGGGCACAGGAGAGAAACAAAGAGGGGAAATGTGGGAGGCAGAAGGACCAGAGGGCAAATGTGGGAGGAGAGGACAGGGGAGGGGGGCGAGGGAGACAGACACAAAGAAAAAAACACGTACCTACCCATGGTTATAGCTCTGTGCATCTGAGTCCACTTGCTCACTAAGCAAAGGGCAGAGCTGGAGCTGCCTTCCCGAGACAGGTGGGGGAGGGGAGGGCGGAGCACAGCCCTGTGGCAGGTGGAGGGCTGGGGACCTAAACACAGTGGGGGGGGGGGGGGGGCTGTGTGCACCAGGGTTGGGGGCAGTGGTGGCGGCTGGTGCTGCCCGGGTGTGGGGCTGGAGCGCCCAGCCCATGATGCCAAGGCATGACGGTGTTCACAGAGGAGACATAGGAAGAGCCGCGGGGTGGATGGCAGGAGGCTCGTTTCAGTGCAGGTGACTGCGGGAAGGAAGCCCTCATCTCCCACGCACCCGCTCCAGCCTCTCGCGCTCCAGCCTCTTCCACCCACACAGCCCTCGCACTCTCAGTCACACTCGGGCCTGCAGCTCGTGGACCAGAGCGCCACTGTCCGCCTGGTCTAGAACCCCCGGGCCCTCCAGGACAACAAGCAGGCTGATTTGACCTGTGGGGTCCAGGAAAAGTTGTGCTCAGCTCAGCTGAGGTGAAGTCGGCCAGCTGGCTGAGCCCCAGGAAGAATGTGGAGGTGATGGAGTAAAGACAGGGCCTGAAATCCATCACTCTCGTGCCTCAAGGCCTGGAAACCACTGCCTGCGCCTATCAGGAGGGCAGACTCTTCTCCCTGCATTCCAGACACCCAAGGCTGCCTTTTCTTCCAGCTTCGAGGGTGCATCTGCACCCACCTTCCAGCAGAGGGCAGTGTCCCTAGGCCCAGCCAGAGCTTTTCATCAGCATTTCACACAGAGGAGCGGAGCAGCAGGGCTCCTAGGGCAAAAGGGGCTCAGGCAGCTAGCCCAGGTGCACACACCGATCTGTGCTTGCTACTCACTGCTGCCCTCTGGGGGAAAGCAGAAGATTTAACCCTCCACCCACTTGGGCTGCCTGTTCTGCTGTGGTTGTGGCCACAGGTGGGCACTCCCACCTGTTGTGCAGGGGCTGCTTTAGGGGTGTCAGCAGCACTGGAGAAACCCCCACTTCTCTGACTCCGGCTCTGCGGACAGTTCAGTAGGGATCAGTCTATGTGCCTGACCTTCCAGGTAAGGCCATGACCCATCTTCAGGAAAATGCACGTGCACTCACACTCGTACAAACTCACACTCACAATCCTGCGTGTGATTCGAGGGGCGTCTGAAGTCCCTGAAAGAACCTCTAACACAGCATCTATAACCCAAACACTGACTATTTCCTCTGCACCAGAGACCGCTAAGCACCCTGCAAGTATTGTGACACACTTCAGGGAATAAGGAACACGAAGGCCCTGGGACACTTCTCCACTGGAACTTAATGACAGTGACAGCTATTCCTGCCCCAACCCTGCAGCCGCACTGCCTGTGACTCCACCACCGTACTTCAGAAACAGTCCAAGCGGACCCACCGAGGCCTCCAACTCCGCAGCGTGGGGAGTTGGAAAAGCAAAAGCAAAAATAAAGTGGAATGCTAGGAAAATTAGTAACCACCCATAAAAAATTTCCACGAGGAAACTAATGGAGGCCCAGAGGATTAAAATGCAGACTTGACTTCCCCACAATGCTGCCAAGGTCAGGAGGACCCTGCCTGGTGACAGCAGCCTGCGTCCTGGAGCACCACGCGTGGGACTCGCAGCGGAATTGCCTGCGCTGTGCTACCTACCCCCCTTCAAGCCACAGACCCCCACCGACGCCTTGCCTTTAGAAAGAATCACAAGACATCCTTACCAGGTGCCTGGCTCAATTGTGGGAGCTACTAGTAATTGCACCCCTGGGTTTAGCCACTTTCTTCCCTGTGGAGTAAAGGGGTAAGTCTAGACCTCTGGTTCTTGGGGTGCGGCACCCAGACCTTCAGCACCTGCATTTAACAAGCTCCCTCCCCACTCCCAGGAAACGATGCTGCACGTGCTGCAGCCTGGGAGACGCTGTCCTCACATACACGCTGTCCTCACATACGCGTTCCAAGAGCGTGGCCAGGAGGCGGCTGGGGGAGACGCCCACAGCCTAACAGATCTGGGAGGGGCACAGTCTCCCCCCCAGCAGATCTGCATGCACACTGCTCGTTTTAAGGCTGAGAAGTTCCACGATAAAGAAACCTGTCTGACTTGATTGGACCCTGGATTCTCCAAGTTTATCGGACCATGGAATCTTTTCGTTATGTAACAGCTAATAAAAATCATGGGTGTTGAGAAACGTTCGTCTGGAAGGCCCCACCTAGTGGTGACGTTTGCCGGATGTCACCACTAGATTGGGACACCACTTGGAGCTGGAAGACCACCGCCCAGCCGGTGCCCTGGACACCTAGTCCAGAGGAGCAGCGAAGGCTGGCCTCCCGTTCCGCACGCAGCTGCTGCACCACAGCGCGGGCTTCCCCAGCACCACCCCCGGAGCCCGGCTCCCCCTGCTTTTCAAGGCACGGACATTCTCGGGCAGGTTTCTACCCCTGTCCCTGAGAGGTGTCCCGGAGTGTCCTGCCGGGGCTTCCCCAACAGCTGGCACTCACACACAATCACAGCGAACTCTGGCCCGCCCACTCCAGTGCCAAGGACCGGAGCTCTGGAGCAGTGTCACCCAGCAAAGCCCGCCAGGTCCCACAGCAAACTCTGCTGAAGGCTGCCCTGCCCGGCCCGGCCAAGGAGGAGGCTGCCCGGCCAGGCGCACCCACGCCTCATCCGCAAAGTCCACACTCACCAAGTAGACTGATGTTCATGCTGCAATAAAGATCAACCTCTCTAAGTCACTAATTACAGGGTTCTTTTCAATAGTAACTCTCCCCATTTCTCAAAAAGCATTCGCCAAAACAGGAAAACACTTTTCAGGAATTTTGTTTCAAGAAATAAGGCTCACTAGCGACCACCCTGTAAGGGAACACCCACCCCATACCCTTCCTTCAACAAGCTGCCACTGTCCAGGCAACATGTCAAGACTCGTGCGAACTGGCAGAGAAGTTCAGGCTGCCACCCCATCTGACTGAGCCGCTGGGGCAGGAGGCCCGGCAGGAGAAGGCCACGCTGCAGCTGAGCCTGAGCTCCCACCACCTTCCCGGTCCGACTGGGCGTTGCCAAGGACTGTGCCGGGCAGGAACCACATCTGCACCCCAAACATGAGGTCCTGGGCCTGGGCACGCCTCCTGCTAACACCAGCCAAGGCTGGGCCTAACAAACCTAAGTCTTCGGGGACAGTTCTCTCTGGGGTGTGCAGACTCCCTCCCTGACTGTCCTGAGCACAGGCCAGGCCCTCGCTGCCAGGGAGGCGTGTAACGCTCTGTGTCAGGCCAAGTCCATGGTGGCTGCCTGTCATCCATATTTAATTGTGTCAGTCTGTTAATTTTTAACTGTGTTTGCCAGTGAGGGCCATTAGAGGTCCCAGGAGCCAAGCTCAGTGAAGCGAGAAGAACTTCGTGGCGGAGTGGATGAGGCTCAGAGTCGGAGTGCCCCACTTTCCCGCCCTGGCACGGAGCGCTGGCCGCCCCACCAGCAGCACGAACCCTGAATAAAACATGATCCCACTTGGGCCTGATGTTCCTTTCTGCCCCTGTCACAACCGGTTTTCTTCAAGGAGTTCACTTTCTACTTATGAAGGTTACATTTTGTAATTCCAAAGTTTCTTTGTAGCCTTGGTTTCGTCTGCCAAGCAGTTAGAACTCACATACGTTCGGCGGTGTCTGGGCGCCTACTCAGGTGAGCGGAGGCCTGAGGCCCCGGGGGACGGCCACCTGCCCGGCCGGGGCCTCACCTGCGCACACACCACGGTCACCAGCCTGCCCTGGCCCCAGCCGCCTGTCTGTTCTTTACAAGGCACGGAGCCTGGGCCCTCCCGTTCCTCTCGGGTCCCTGCGCCCTGGCTGCTCTTCGGCTACCCAGGGAAGGCGCGGGAGCCTCTGGGCCACGCCAGGTCAAGTTCCGACAAAAAGAAGGAATGGAAGGGCTCGTGTAATAATGACCAGACTGTGCCGGGCATTTTCCTCTTTCCCTCAATAAATAACCCCGTGAAGGAAGTTCATTCTTCCTTCTTATAGACGAGAAAACTGAAGCTCGGTGGGATGGAGAAAGCTTGCCCCTAACCCCAAAGTGTGCAGAGCGAGTAGGAAAGAATAGCCACCAGAGTGGAGCCTGTTTGAATTTAGAAGCCCGAGTCCCCATAACCTATCTTGCTGGGCAGAGGGGCTCACTGACAACACCTGCCCGTGACTCACGGGGACTCGGGGACGGGCTCCCCCTGCCAGCCAGGGCGGGGAACACAGACGAAGGGCCCAGGAAGCTCAGCCTCGCCAGGACAAAACGGAACCTGCTTCAGGAACCTGGAAAACAGCACACGACCCAGGGGAGGCAACCCCGCTGCCCCTGCCTCAGGGTGCTGTCCTACGTGGGGGTCAGCGACCCTGGACAGGGCCACAGCACGGGGGACTGACCCAGGTTTTGGAGCAGGCACCACCACAAGGTGCCCAGTATATGCAAAAGTCTGGCCGCAGCAGCAGCAGCTCCAGCCAAAGGCACAACTGTCCCCCCGACATGGATGAACGACTGGAACGGCTTCCGGGAGTCCAGCGAGGCCAGGGCACGTGTTTCCGGCTCGCTTCCTCAGTAGGGGCTCCTCAGCTCTCGGAATGCAAGCAGCAGAGGGGAGGGACGGCCAGGAGGGAGAGGGGATGTGCCTGGCTGGCAGCAGGACCCCTGGGGTTCAGCCGCAGGCCCCGGAGAGCTACCTCCCAAGGCACAAGACGAGACTCCACCACCTGGAAGCGAGGCTGGTGGAATGCAAGCAGAACAAGCCAGAAGCCCAGGAACGGGCCGGTGACCTGGGTGCTTGCTCTGAGGCAGCCTCTCCGACAGAAAAGCGAGATAAGGCAGCAGTGGAAAGTTCAGGGAGAGTGGGTCTGAGAAAAGCAAACACATGAACCATTTGGTCTCTCTGGGATCCAGCTGTTTCCTGCTCTCGATCCACTTCCTGCCCGGCAGAAGTCTGCTGCTGGCAGGCGTGTCCAGCCTGGCCGTGGGCAGACTTCCCCTGGAGATGCGTCTGCCCAGCGCTGTCCCTGGGTGACACCGGCTGCTGTCACCGAGGGCTCCCTCACCTTGCTCCCTGCCCCTCATTCCTTCTTTCCGGCCTCACGCCCTCCTGTCTGCGGTGTCAGACAGACAGATGGCCCTGGTCTGCACGACCACAGCCTCGCGGGTGGCCAGTCCTAGGCTTCCTTCTCTTCACCGAAAATTCAAACGCTGCTTAAAAGGCTAATGGCAACTAAGCCCTTACTGTGTGCCAGGCACTCTTCTAAGAGTTTTACACGAGGGGCTATCAGTCCCACTTTACTGAAGTTCAGCGAGGTCCAGGAGCTTGTTCAGTGAAGGTCACATGGCACAGGTGGCAGAGCCGCGTCTGCCTAGCCGGCTCCATAACCCGCAGTTTCAACCCTGTGTCACCGCCAGGGACTCGGGTCTCCTGAAGGGCGCAGGCCAGGCCTCACGGAGCAGGCAGGGAACAGCCCGGGGAGGGGACCTGGGAAGGCAAGGGGCCCTGGGCCCCTCATAACCGGGAGACGCACGGCCTCGTGCTCACACTACCTGGCCTCCCTGACCCCCACTCTCCCATGGGGGTTAAGCCGCTCCTAGCCGACCAGCAAGCTGAACAAACCAGAAACGATGTTCTAACACACTCAGGAACACCAAGGCTGGCCTCTCCTCACCGCCTGACCTCCACTGATGCAGGTTCAGACACAACAGTAAACGCCAGAGGATTAACAGCTTCCTTTACATCTGAAAACAACGGAGAGCCTGGGGCTGAAGAGCCCCCCAGGGAGCTGAGGTAGGGGTGGCCTTTCAGAGCTGTGCTCTCCTGCAGTCCTGGCCCTGGCTGCGGGAAGGCGGCAAGCACACCTTTGGGAGAGCCAGGCCCCGAGGACAAGGACGGAGGGGTTAAGGGCTGATGCCATGACTCCTCCCTCACTTTGGGGGGCCGGCTGGATGGAGAGGTGCTGAGGCTGCCTCTCAAGGGTCCCAGAGGTGTTTTATTCACCGGTTGCCCCGCAGGGTCAGCCACCATTACAGCACCGGCTCTGCCTTCTGCTCCGGAGGGGGTTGCTGAACCAGAAAAGTCCTTCTGGGAGTCCCAGCTGGTGCCCGGGCCAGGGCCCGGCTGCCACTGCACTGGGGTGTGGGCTCGCGAGAGTCCACTCTCAGGGCTCCAGACCCTCCTTTCTCACGGTCTCTGTACTTGACTGACACCCCACCCCACAACAGACATGCTTGTGTCTTCCTCCCCTCAGTACTCTCCACAGTGACAGAGAAGATCATCAAAAATTTGGGGGGGAAAAAAATTTTACAATGCAGTTCTCGGAGGTCTGGACCGTGCTGCTCAGTGAGTGCCGAGACATGGGGGCCGAGACATGGGGGCCGAGGCGGGCCGAGCCCCACCGCCAGGCCGTCCAGACTCAGGCCCAGGCCCCTCTCTCCCCCGTGGTCTTTCCTCTCTACTTGTTCTGTCTTTTCCCATGGCCTGTTTATGCACTTATTTTGGATTTAACCTTTAAATTTTTCCAGTGTGTCATAAGGGATCTCCCAAGGGGCATGGCTTGCCCCCGGGAAGTCTGTGTTATGATTTGACAACCTTTTGTTCACATGCAGGTGATGTGTCCAAGTCCAAGTCCAAGCCCAAGCCCACCGAGCAGCCCTGCGGGAGGACGCCTCTGGCGAGGGGGCAGCCAGGACTTGCTCTTCAGTCCCACTTACCTGCACACGTCCGAGCCCAAGAACAGGACCCTGGTCAGGGGGGTCAGGGGGATCAAGGGCACGAGGCGTTCTGTTTCTAGAATGTCGTGAGGCCCGTGCTTTATGAACTGTCCCTCTGCCCCAACAGCAACGAGGCTGACGGCAAAAATGAACGCAGACTTAAAAAGCCCAGATGTGCGACTAGGAGGTGACAGGAACAGCTGGGTGTCCTCTTCAGAGTATCGTGTTCTGAAAGGCCACGGAGGAGAACTTCCTCTCCTGTTCGCAGGGACTTACATAATGTAGCTAATAAATTTCAAATACCGATGACCTTGAAAATAAACAGGATGGTCGTGTCTAAAAATATTAATGATCTTCTTAGAAATCAAATGTTTCCTGTACCGAGCAGTTTTTCATCTCAATAAAAATCAGGCAGATTTGGGGCTTACAGTCCTACCACCGTATATCCAGTAATTCTTTTTAAAAAATGGAATTTGGTATCACATCAGTGTCTTCACCTTGGAGACGGAGACACAAGGCTGCCGCCCGAAGGCGGGGCAGAGCTAGGTAAGTGATGTGACTCCTGTTCCACGAGTTTCTGTCTCCTCGTTCCTCTTCTTCTCGAAAGGGTGGATAACCGGAAAACACACAGTTTGCTTCAAACGGGCCTCCACCAGCTAGACACACCGTCCCGCTGCAGCGAGGTCTCCTGGTGGGTGCGACCCACGGGTGCCAGAACGAGACCCTTCCAGTGCGCAGCTCGGGGCGGTCTGGGAGCCCAAGAAGACAGGAGCGTGGGCAGGGGCCCCAGCCCGCCGTCTCCCGGGCGGTCCGAGTCCTCCCCCACAGGACGGGCGCTCGGCATCGCCGGGCCCACGCCCCCCACAGCCGCAGCCACAGCCAGAGACACCCCCAGCTCCAGCATCACGTCATCGTGAAAACAAAACGCTGCAGTCTCCTTGAGATCGTTTTTGCTCTGATTAAAATTTTTATTGAATTCTCTCAAATGTTATCAAGAAATAGTTTTGGCAAAAGGAGCGGGGCGGAAATAGCTAACAAACGAATTCAGCCTGGGAGCTCCCTCTGCTGGTCTGCAGTAGGTGGATACGTTACAAACATATTCCCAGAGACAAATCTAATTTGCTGGAGGAGTGGACAAAAGACAGGTGTGTTGGGCTTTGCCTCAGGACAGAAACACTAGAAGAAAAAAAAAATCCATGTCTCAAAATAGAGCACAACATTGCTGAGAAAAGCAAAATAATTTAAAAGCTTCTCCAAAGATATCTAGTAAGATCTCCAAGACAAGATGGGATTCTCGACTACGGGGACGGGGGTGCTCCGTGGGGTCGCCCCCCTGCTCTCCCTCCAGGCCAGGACAACTCTCCCAGGCCCCTTGGTGAAGGTTAAGTTCTCGTTCCCTTGTCTTTGCCTCCAGGTCTCTTCTCACAGGCTTCTCATCTCCTTAGAGGAGAATGGTCCAAGGAGTCACTGGAGTGAGGCCTTTTCAAAATCCCATCACAGAACGAACAGGTCTTTGGAGAGCCAGCACCGAGGCGGGGAAAGGCCGAGGCCCGAGAGTCAGGGGACCTGGCTCTGCTCGGGGCAGAGCCACCTGCCACTCCGGGTGACTCTGCATCTTCTCCGGCCTGTTTCCTCATCTGTAAAGTGGGTCAGACCAGCTGATTGGTAAAGCCTCTGCCAATTCATTCTATGATGCTCGTATTGGACAAGGAAATTTACATAAGCATGTTCGTTCACGGGTCTGTAAGATACAGAACCCAAGCTTGCACTGGGCAAGACCAGAAGCAAGAAGTGGGGTTGAGTGCAAGGGCCTCACCGGGATCAGAGGAGAGTCCCACCGGCTCTCAGACCGGGGTGGCACAGCCAAGGGGCTTCCAGGCTGGGAAAGCCTCCACATCAAGTGGGAGCTCCCAGGGGAAGGTGCCACCCCAGGCAACACGTCCCATGAAGTGCCATGGCCGAGTCCACCTAGTCTGGGCACTGTCTCTCCCTGCCTTTCCCACAACAGCGTGGGCTTCCTAACCTCTAAGGACTCTTCAGCTCCTTTTCTCGCCACATCCCTAGATGCCACTTTTGGTTTCATCCATTATGTGACAGAAGTAAGGGCAGACTACCCAGGTACCCAGGTGTTATGGCCAAAAGCCGCTATTCCCAGTCCTTCCTGGCCACTATCAAATCTTGCTTTTCCAGGGCAACGGTGAAAGGCTTTGTGCTGACTACCCAGAGCCATGGACATTCAAGAGCCTGTGAACTTGGCTCTTTCCTGGTGTTTAACACTTGCCTGAACTGTCAACTGATCCAGGTCCAGACCATCTAGCAAGAGGAAGAGGAGGGAGAGGAGGAGACATGGCCCCGGGTGGCAGGGGTAGGGCGCTTGGGACACAAAGAGGGGGAGGCTCTTTGAGCTGTTCCACGTCACCTACAACGTCACCTCTGAGCCCGCTCTGAGCAGGCGGGTGGCAGAAGGTATCCACAGGTTGATCCCTTCTCCCTGTACCTGCCATTTCCAGGGTGACCAGGCACTGACATGGACAAAAGGCAGAGACAGCAGGGGACGGAGAAGCAAAAAAAGAAGAAAAAAAAGAAAAAACACAGCTAATCTATTGTCGGAAAGGGTAATTAGTCTTGGAGTCATCCTGCTCCTATTTTCTATACCAAGCACCACCCACATTTTCCTCCACTACTCACACTGCGTGCTGCCCCTCACCCCCCCCCACACAGAGGGAATCACTTGGGACCCGGCACCAAGGCTGTTCCTGTGCAGTCTGCCCACCCGGTGCCCGGGAAGCCAGGCCGTCAAATGCACGCATGAAGCACCGACAGCTCAGCGGAAAGAGAACAGAAGGATGGACAGCCCGTATCCCTGCTGGCCGCACGGCCGTGAGAGCCCTCACTGGGGCTGCTTGTAGGGTCTTACACAGTGCGGTGAGTTCACATCAAAGTTCTGCGTCAGAAGGAACAGTACTCTGGGAAGCTGTTTATTTCATCCAGCTTTGTAAATGAACATAAAGCAAAACAATCAAACAACCCCACCTGTCCAAGCCAACATTTTTTAAAAAACCAGGTTTTCTTGTTTTTAAAGGAGTTACACATGCAGTTAGACAAATGAAATCTTTACTCTTTTTATCTGATTTGTTATTGATCACTTTGAATTGTAATATTGATTACTACTACTTGTACTAAAAGCAAAGCTTTTCTCTCCAAGGGGAGAGAAAGGGTTGGTAGGTAAGCAGTAATCGTTGTGAGAAAACAAGTTTATTTATTAAATTCAAGCTATTCTTAACTTAAAAACAAACAAACAAACAAACAAACCAAAAAACAGCTGGTCAGAACAAAGGTCTCTACCTTGACCTATAATTACATTCTAGACACTACATGGGACCTCCTTTTCTTCAGGGTTTCCAGAAAATAAAAAAAAGGACCCTTGATCTCTTAGGTAACATGTGCTCCCAACTTTCCCCTTTGGCCACTAGACCTCAGAGAACACAAGCCAAACCTCTCCACACGCAGAAACACACAGACACACGGCTCCTGCAGCCAGTGTACGCGCCCCTCTGCAGCCCCTCCACACAACAAGGCACACACGCATCCCCGCTCCAGTGACACCCTCTCGCTGGCTGGGAGCTGGGGAGGTCCTCTGGGCCCAGGGTCTCGTGTGTGACATGAGGGTGAGGTCATTAAGGAAGAGCGAGGTGTCGTTTGGGGCAAACATCAGGCAGTGGGTGATAACATTGCTGTCAGATGATCCTCAGAAGTCCCGGAGGAGTGTCAGCTCGATTTAGAGGAGATCATTAATCTCCCGAGGGTGGATCTGTTAGCTGGATAGGTGTTAGTTGTATGGTGTGCTCTGGGGAACCAGGTTTGAAAGGACTGGTGGTGGAGTGAGTGAAGTCGTGGCCGATGGGTATAAATTACCTGGGCATGCAGTGAAGCGGGATAGGTGAAAGCAGGAGGAGGTAGAGCAGGCGCTAACTCCGCTGGGTACAGAGGGTACGGGGCCCACACTTCAGGGCTACTGGGGTAAAGTGCAGGCACTGTGAGCTCATCTGCAAGAAAAGAATAAGGGAAGAGTTAGTGGTTATCAAAACAGCTGGTTTCAAATCAGAACAAAACACCCGGTAACCCCGAGCCCCGATCAATGTCAGAAGTCAAATTACTCTCATTCTTTTAATAACCTGTTGGCTTTGGTCCCCAAACCTGAGCCAGTGGATGGGAAACACAGTGAGAGAGCAATACGCCTCTGCTGCTTGCCCGGCCTGGCTCTCCCCAGGACACTGGGATGTCTTTCCAGCTGGAGCCGGGGGCCCGCGGACAGCGGGGATTCCTGCATGGAACAGCAAGTGCGGTGGTCCTCACAGGGGAAGAGGCAGAACAAGCAGCAGCAGGAGGCATCTCACAAAAATATGTTGCAGAGCCTTTGGGAGAACAACAGCTTCCTGGCAGGACCCCAACAGACCAGAACTGGAGGACTTCTCTGCTTATCAGTGTAATTAATAGACAAATAAACTGTGATCGTCAAACATTTTGCATTTGGCGCTGAGAAGCAAGCACAGAACCAGACACTGTGCCTACATAGCATGTAAGTTGTTAAAAATTCAGAGAACGGAACTAAAAGGCCTTGAGTATCCTGATTAAAGTTAAGGCCAAAAAGATGCCAAGAGGAATGTTCACAGGTGCCGTTTACACTGGCTGTAATGTTCTAGGGAAAAGAACGGAGTCACGTTGCCAACCGACTGGTCTAAATGTTCCTGGTGCAGCTCCAACTCCATTCGGGTCGCGCTGCAGCCTGCCAAGTCGAAGGGAAGTGTCTGGGCCTCACAAAGCACCAGGAAGCGAACCAGGGAAGTGACAGCAAACACGAGGGAGCATCCCGGCAGAGGCTAAAATAACACCAGTCAACAGTCAGGAATCTGAGTGCTGTGAGGCATCTCCACACGCGCTTTTATCACCTGTCAAAATCTGAACTCAAGTAGGTCAAGGATGCTCCCCAGCACGCTGAGGGAGTCAGGAGAAGGTGACTCGATAAAGCCATTAGTGACTTTCCAGAAGTCTGCGGTGCGTGTGAGCCAAGGAGGAGAGAGTCACTTCCCTCCTTCCACTGTCTAAGATGCCACCCCGCCCACCACAGGCCTCCCTCATGCTTGCTGCCCCCCCCTACCCCAGTCTGGCTCTGGGCAGGGCCTGCAGCATGGGAAGGGGGCAAGACACAGAAAACTGCTTTGCTGAGCGTGAAGTGGAGCCTCTGGGGGCCCTGGGTGGGCAAGGGTTTCCAGAGCCAGCCGGCAAGGCAAGGACGATGGAGTCAAGAGCCAGCTGGTGACCACCCTTTCAGAGGGCAGCCTGGGGATCCCGACAGCGCGCTGTGATGTGCTGTGCTGGCTGGCCGCGTCCCCAACGCCTCTCCCTGACGCCCGCAACAAGGCGGTTAAGACGACGTTAAGACGACTCCTCGGGACTTGGTGCTGGGAGCACACACTGCTTGTGTGTCTTGGCTGGAGAGCCCAGGCCAAAAGCGGGAACGGACAGTTCCTCCTGGGGAAGGGGAACAGAACAGCAGCATCATAAGCCCCTTGACGACGACCAGGTGTACACCACCACTGCAGGGCGCAGGAGTGTGTGAGGAAACCCCTCGCAGGGGCTGCGAGAACGCTCACCGACTGCCATTCCCTGTCACTGCGAGACCACGAGATTCCCTCCGGGCAGGTCCTGTGGGAGCCCAGCTCATGGAAACCGAGTGCTGCCAGAACCAGTGCCTCGGACCGAAACGGCCGTTCTCAGGAATGACATGCTATTATTGCTGCTGTTACTTAAGCCACCATGCTATTTTAAGACATTCTGAGCCTTTTCAAAAAGTCAAGAGAGTCCCAAGACCCAGCACACGCAGGTTCGCAGCTGCCACGCTCACCCGGCCCCACTGTGACGGCAGAGGCCCAGCCCCCACGGAGGGCCAAGGTCCTCATCCACTGCCCGGCGGCAACCCGCCCCGTGGGGCCTTTGACCTGATCAATGCAGGATTCTCCAGAAAAGTTTTAAGACTGAAGTGCCCTTTAAGATACCTGATCCTAGAGAGAGAGATAAATAATGGAGATGTGGTGGAGTCTGCATTTCAGGCTCAGCCTAATGAATGTAATTTGTGATTTCCAGACATTTCCACGGTTTCACCTTAAAACTTTACTTCCCATTGGGTCTATACCGATGCTCAGAGACAATTCACTGGATAACATTTGCACAAAACCTAGCCCGGCAGAATGGGGGCTTTGCTTCCACATCCCCTAAACCAGGGGTGTCAAACTCGTTTTCACCAGGGGCCACATCAGCCTCACAGCCGCCTTCAAAGGGCCGAATGTAATTTCAGGACTGTGTAAATGTAACTGCTCCTTAACAGTTAAGCAAGAACTCAGCTACCACCGGGTAGAAATGAGGTGCTGGGCCACGGGCCTTGTGTTTGCCACCCGTGCCCTACACCTGAAGCTGCTGAGTAACGAATGGTATCGTCAAGTCGTGAAGCAGACCCTGAGAGATTAGGCTGAACCTGTACTTGGTAAATCCCGTGCCTGCCTCATCACACCTCCCCTCTCCTCCTGTGAAGGAGTCAGAAGGAGTTACTGTAAATGTTGAGAGACATGCAGCACACCGTGGGTCGGTCGGTCAAAATCAGTCAACGGAGACGTTCTGCGCCAGTGAGTTCGGGAGATGGGTGCAGTGAGGTGCTGTCTAGTGCATTCTCAAGGACCCGGGGCTTACGCAAGTCTGCACCCTGGGCCAGCTCTGAGGCTGGCTACGTAATGTGTAATAACACTTGCTGTACTGAATGGTACCCAATGGAAAGGTCTAAAACTTAAAGATATACTACTGTTTTCTTTGGTAAAGGAACTTAGGAAATACCCACAGGAACTAGATCTAAAATTTCCCAATCTCTGCAGCATTTGTGTCTCTCTTGCATGTGCGCACGCACGCGCACACACACACACACACACACACACAACAGGAGGCTCAAACCAGAGCAAATGGTACAGAGCAGTAATTCCAAAGTTAAAAATAAAAGCAGTGGAACCCTTCCTTTGAGCTAATTTCCCCCAGAAACTCCTTTCCATAAAAGTGTATCTATTTTGACTGACTTGGTGGTGGTGGTGGAGGAAGACGGAAGGACCTCACCCCATGTGACAGTCCCCAGGGCACACCCGGTCCCAGAGCACGCAGTCTGAAAACTGCTTTGACAGCTGCTCTCACCCAGGGACCCGTTTTTAAGTAAGCTCCTCTTCAAAATCTCTGAGGCCAGACCCCCTGCCTGCAGCCCCAGAAAGCTGTCTGAGAGAGGGCGGGCGGGCGGGCCGTGCGTGGCAGCCAGGGCAAGGGAAGGAGCAAAGACCACAAAAGGCCTGGGGTGGCACAAACAGGCTCTCCTGCCCGCCATGGACTTGAGAACTTTGGGGCCAATGGAGACCTCAAGTGAGCTTTCATGGCCTCACAAAACAAAGAAAAATCTGACCCAGGAAATAAATACAACAGGTAAAATAACAGAAAAAAGGCAAACAAACCATGTGGAGCTACTTCCTTCCTCTTCCTCGCTCCCAAACCATAACCAGCGCTTCCTACCCGCACTTCGGCACCACAGCACACTTCGCAAGACAGTCCGGACGACCAGCAGCCTCAGCCTCCCGGGGAGCCTGGAGGAGATGCAGCCTCCAGCTCGACCTGAGCCCCACTGAATCAGGAGTCCCGCCCTCTGAGTGAGTCTGAGGCATACTTTAGTTTAAGAACCACTGCTATGAGCTGTTTATCTTCTTAGTTTTCTTATTGTATCATTAGCTGCTTGAGCAAACTGTTCCACGTTTTGCTTTCAAAGAGCTTAATATAGTACCTGTTACCTGGACGTGCTGAATGAATGAAACACTGCAGGAGAGAAAATGCAAAGAAGAGCAATAATCCTGGGCTTGTTTTGTGAGAGGTCAGCTGGAGGGTTAGGTTAAAGCAGGCCCAGCCTGACACCCCTTGCTTGGCTCGGAGATGCTGAGCCATACAGGACAACGGGGCAGCCTGACAAGGTCGGGATCACACCTCCAGGAAAGCAGCCCTCCGGGACACCTACATTTCAGTATGAGGCCGAGCACTCCGAAAACCCACACTCTCCTTTGGTCAAAGAGAGCAGAAAGCTGAATGGGCTTTCTGCATCTGTACATTCCTGTAGGCTGCTAACGCGATCCTGAGCAACTTCCAACAGCCAGACACGGGCTTTCCACGGCACGGGCCGGGCGTGTGGGTGCCCACCTGGTGGAGCAGGCACTGCCGTCCTGCTCGACCTTCCGAGAATGGGGAGGCTGAGAAAGGAAGGGGAAGTTTGCTGCCGTGGGCTCACTGGAACGAAATGGACTTCAGGGAGGGGGTAAGATTCCCCCCGAGAAAGGAGGCTCTTTTCTTACCCACCTCACCCAGGGTGAGCCAGGACCCAGTCCAGACCTCCTGCGAGGCTTGGTCCTTCCTTTCCCATCGCACCAGGTCTCGCTACATCCTTGCTCCTTTCGCGCCTCTGAGGGTGACCCTGTTGAGGACTCGCAACATACAACTGGAGAGGCCTTTTCTTAGCATAAAAATATGCAACCGGGAGAGCTCGTGGATTCTGATGAATGAAAACTAGAAACCTCCCCAAATTCCACCCCCCCGATCCCTTTGAAAAGAAAGAAGCACAGTCTCTGATGAAGATTTAAACCCTAGGAACTGTGAAGATCATCTCGTCTGTGGTCTCACTTTACTTTTGTTTTTTTTTTTTAATGTATTTTTTTTAAAGATTTTATTTATTTTGAGAAAGAAGGTAGAGAAACATCGATGTGCAGAGAAACACTGAATGGTTGCCAACTTGGGATCTGGCCCTCAACCCAGGCATGTGCCCTGACTGGAAATTGAGCCGATGACCCTTTGGTTTGCAAGCCAGCGCTCAATCCACTGAGCCACACCAGCCAGGGCTATACATTTATTTTTAGAGAGAGGGGAAGGAAGGGAGAAATACAGGGAAAGAAATATCCATCAGTTAGTTGCCTCTCGTATGCGCACTGACCAAGGACTGAACTGGCAACCTTTTGCTTTGCGGAATGACACCCAACCAACTAAGCCACACGGGTCAGGGCTGCTATGTCCCTTTAGATGCGGAAACAAAGATGCAAAAGGTGAGGCCTTCAGTCTAAGATCACAACTGAAAACGGAGATAACGATGAATGACTCCTAGGAGCAACCAAGAGAGGCAGGGACAGGAAGAATCTGCAATGGCCTTCACCTGAGTCCAACTGAAAACACAAGGTCCAAGAACTTTAAATCAGCACTGTGTTTACTTTGCTACCGGCTACTTCTGTTTGGAAAGACTGCACAGTAATATTCTCATGTTCAGCATTTCTAAACTAAACACACTCCCTCCGACAGCCTGTCCTCCTTGGCTCCAGATTTCAATCCAAGATGCTACTCAGCTGCCCAGGCCAGAGACCTGGTGGTCTCCCGATTGTCCCGCACACTCAATCTTCCTCCAAGGTCGCAGTTAATCTATCTCACCATCCACTCTGATGTTCACCACCATTGGATTACCGACAGCCCTCCCAGTCCTCCGGGCCCTCACACGACGGCCAGGACAACCTCTAAAATACACAATTCGGTAATGTCACTCTCCCACTTAAAATCTGTGACTTCTTGCTCTCTGGACAGTGACTTAACTCCAGACTCCGTGGACTAGAAGGCCCCAAAGGATCTCGCCCGCCTCCATCTCCAACCCCAGCTCTCCCTCGAGGTCTAGGACCAGTCGCTTCCACTGCCTGACCACACGGGGTTTCCCCACTTCCAGGCCTCGTACACACACTCGTGCCCTCTGCCCGGTGTTCTCCTCCCCTCGTTTCCCCTGGCTCAACCCTTCCTCATTCTTCAAAAGACTCCACTGACTTGGGCGGCGGAGGGACGCACGTTCTCTGTTCGCTGCACCTGCACCTCTGCTCACAGCAGCTCCCCCCAGGACTGCAACTCCCCACTCTCACCCGCCCCAGTGCCTCGCACAGTGCATCAGAAAGCACCATGAAGTCACCCGTTTGTTCCATGCTTGATAAAGTGCACGGAGAAAAAAATGTGTTTCCATTTGTCCTTCAGAGGAGGGAGTGATAAAACTTTAGGTCACCTCAATTCCGTGCGGGAGAGAAGCAGGCACAGAAGGAGCACGGACGTGATGAGAGCATGTAAATACCGTGCTTAAATAAGATGACACCCCACCCTGTTTTACTGAAACCGTGTATGGGCATCCGCCTTTACACACAGCCAAGAACTTGCACATCCATGGTGAGTCAGGAGCCTCGTTAAAAGCCCCAGTGAGGAAAGAGGCAGAAACGGGTGCTGCGTTTTAACAATGAGAAAGGCTCTCTCCAAGGTCTCACAGCTAACTCGTCCTGTCTGGACTGGGATCAGAACCCACATCTCTCGTCTCACCGCTCAGGTTCCTTCCACACGCACCCCTGCCCCAGGGGGTCATGAAGGCCCCTGGAGTGAGGGTGGTCTTCACCTCTAGCTTTTGAACACTCAGTTTATTAGAAGAAACTCAGGAACAGAGTCCTCTAGGAGAGCTTGCCAGACAGATGAAGAATTTGGCCAGAAAAACAGCAATCATGACACAGAAGGCCCATATATGATGAAAAATTCTGCTTTTATGAGAAAAAAAAATAGATTTTGAAATAAGAAAAACAAATCAAGAGTTCTGTTAAGCAAGCAACTCCCACTCACATACCTCTGCAAGTAGTTGACCCGTGTCTGTCAGGTAAACCTTTCAGAAACCAGCCACGCGAGGCCAACTGGGGGGGGTGGGGTGGGGGTGGAGAGACACCCCATTAGGGCACGCTCTCCGGTGTTACAGCCAAGAATGCACACGCCCACGCCCAGCTTCGGAGGCCCGGCACAGCGCACACCTCTGGCGGCAGTGGGTTGAATAGGGTCCTCCCAAATTCACATTGACTCGCAACCTCAGACTGTAACCTTTTTTGAAAACAGGAATTTTGCAAATGTCATTATTTAAGGATCACAAGATGAAATCTTCCCGACGGAGGGTGGGCCTGCAGAGAGGCATGGGATAGTTCCTCCCTCGGAGCCTCCAGAAAAAATACTGCTGACGCCTTATATTCAGATGCCCGGCCTCCTGACCTGTGACAGAACATCTCTTTCTTGTTTTCAGCCACCCAGTCGGTGGTGACTGGCTGGAAAACTACAGTCCCCACAAAGGTCACACACCTTCACCGGCTCCCCAGGAAGGTAAGTCCAGGGGAGGGTGGAAAAGACTCGGCGCAGGACACCAACCGTACGGAGTGCTGGAGACACCAGGAGAAACTGAGTCCGTGCTCAACCCTCCTCTGCTTCTACCTGCTCATCATCTCAGCCCGCGGCCACCCCCGATGCCTCAACGGTTAACTCTACTTAGGATACTTCGCAGGCCTACAGCTTTGACTTCTACTCCAACGCAGGCCTCCCAAACTCCCAAACTCAGCTCACCCAACAGTGCACGCACTGTCACTTATAAACCAATTCCCCTTACCTCCCCAGATTCCCCACATCCAAACCACTGCCGAGTCCTCATGACATTCCAGATGGCCAAGGCACCGGGAATAACAGTACTCGTGGCAGTTAGTACAGCAGCTGGCGTGTACTGAGCACACTTTAGGGGCCACGCGCCGGGCTGGCGCTCCCTGTGGGAGGTGCTAACGTTAGCCCTGTACATGATGATGAAGCAGGGGCACAGAGAGGTTCGATAACTAACCCGATGACTCCCAGCAAGTGACAGGAGCAGGTCGAGAATCGAAGTCGCAGTAGCCCAGAGCCCACGCCCTTCCCTTCTCTGCCCCTCTCCCTACTTTTTCCTTTCTGTCTGCACTGCCCACGTGCAGGTTCTCACCTGGACTGCGCTTCAACAGTCTCTCGACTTTTAAACTGGCTTGCTTCTTAACACCTTCCACACTCTCCCCTCCAATTCTCTTGTACCACATTCCTGAAGCAACTCTTCAAGCTTACTGCAGGAAAGGCCAACCAGACCCACAAAATAAATATGCCAGGGAAATTCCCAAACCAAGTTGGTCCTGATTCGGCTGGCCCAGAGTCACCCCCCCTCCAGCCAGGGACTTTCTGCCATGCCTCTGCCATCGCCGCAGCTGTCTCACATCCGGGAGCGAGCCAGCACTACGGACCCCCAGTCTGAAAGTACCTGATCCCCGATCTGCGCGGTGAAGGGGACCCAGAGCGTAAGCGGAGAAAACCGTTCCTTCAGCCCTTGCTGCCGTCTACTCGTGCTCACCACAATGGGACGGTCCCATTCCTCTTCCTCCTTGAGGCCTCCAAGTGCGGGCTTGAGGGTCACCCACAGCTTCCCCAAGCGATTCCCCTCCTAGACACGCGCAGGTGAACTCTGAGGGTGTTTGCCCGCTTCTCCAAGAGCCTGGAGTTCGTAATAAATGCAACGGATTCTGGATGTTTGGCAGGATCTGTATTTCCAGAAAGCACTGGTTTTGTAACACGCAGGCAGCATAAAAGCGTTCAGCCAGCTCCACCCTGCCGGAGAGCGTGGTAAGCACCACGGGGGTGACACTCGGCTCAGCTGTATCCACCAACGTGCCCTTTCACAGCGCCGGGCGCAGAGTGGGCGCTCAAACACCTCCTGAGGAAAGACACCCTCCCTTTCGCATACATACCCTCTCCTCCTCAGAACCACAATGTCCACTGAAGTGTGGCTTCTGCCTCCTTTGTTGCCTAAGCAGCCTTTGCCATTCGTGGGAGAGACCATGCCCGAGACTACACAGGGACTTCGGTACTGTACCCGAGCGGCGGCGTGGCTTGTTGGTCAGCCCGTCCTCCCGCCAAATGGTAACAATACGGACACTCGCACAGCGCATTCCTTGTGCAAAGTGCCCCGTGTACTTTAACCAGAGTGAAGTACACGCATCCACCACGTCCCTGTGAGCCACGTCCCGTCATTATCTCCCTGTTACAAAGGGAAGGTACGAAGGACTCGCAGAGACTACGCACCAGGCGGCCAGGCGGCGTGAGGCCACAATTTGAAAGCAAGCAGCGAGGCTTGAGTTCAGCTCTGAAACGACTGTCTTAAGAAGGTGCTTTTTTCTAGCCAAACACCCTCCCCAAACATACAGCCTAACTTCCAAACCAAGTTAGGAGAGACAGGTCACGGCCATCAAAGACAGACAGACAAAAAAAATGCCGTTTTAGGCTGGATGGGTAACACAGAGCCTATTTTGAAAGCATGACAATTTTGAGCTGCTTTCCAGACCATGACGATACATAATTATTAAAATTATTTTTAAAATTTGTAATAAAATAAAAGCCTATCCATAAGGTAATTTTGACGTGAATTTTACAAATACCAGTTAGGACACCGCACTGTGCGTACATGAGCACGGAGCAAGGGCGAACGAAGGTGCGAGGAGCGGCAGGGCCGGACCACAGGGAGGAGGGTACGCGAGGAGCACCAACAACCCGTGCTTCACCGAGAATACCCGAGGGGGCGGCAAGGAAGGAGAAGAAACTTCCTCCTCTGTTTACCGAACATTCCGGGTTTCAGCGAAACTTCCACTAGCCACTCTCGCCTTTTTGGGGAATACGTGTATGATTTGGTGAGGGAGGAAAACTAGGAAGGGAGTGGTACTACAAGAATATGAGGAGGCATGGGTGTTTTATAATGAAAATGCTGCTTAAATATATCTCTCGTCTACAGAAATAGATCACTCACAAACTGTTTTATTCAACAATACGCTCCCGGAGCGCAGGGCCTGTATGGGATTTGCTCACCGCCGTGTCCCCAGTGCCTAGTGCTGTGTGTGTTCTAGAGCAGACATTCGTAATTTTTATTTTTTAACTTTTTAAAAGTCTTTATTGACTTTAGAGAGGAAGGGGAGTAGAGTGGGGGGAGGGACGGACAGGGAGAGAGGTCAGAGAGAGAGAAACATTGGTTTGTTCTACTCATTTATGGATTCACTGGTTAATTCTTCTATGTGCCCTGACTGGGGATCAAACCCACAACCCTGCCGTATTGGGACAATGCTCTAACCAACTGAGCTGCCTGGCCAGGACTCATAATTTTTAATAGTACTGTGTGAGGCACAAATCTGTACGTACAACTCCCCCCTCCCCTTTGAGATAAATTCTGAGCAGATCACCTATGTCTAATGTGTGGGTATTTCTAAGGACCTTGATAGACCTCATTGTGTTTTAATGTTGTTGTTTCAGTATATAGTCCCAAAAGGAAAAGACATGTTTGTACCAACCTGTAATATGACAACACTGGAAATCATCGTTAAAAACAAAACTAAATAAAAACTGACAATTGTATAAACAAAACATTTCTCCACTACTTTAATGTCCATTTCTTTGATAGTTAATGGAGCTAAACTAATGTACTTCCAGGTAATTAGCCGGAACAGGTGCCGCCTAGAAAGAGTCTTCATCAAGGCCTGCTGCCCCCGACAGTCCAGGGTGGACCCAGGTCCCTTCCTCGCGGCTCCATCACCGACCAGTGTGCCTCGGTCACCGGACCTGCCACTTACGTTGAAAACAGCTTCTTTCTGTGTCTTTCTCTTCCCCAAGTTGTAATCTCCTACTCCCAGCATCTACGTCTGGCACACAGAAGGTATCAGTGAAAGTTTGTTAAGTTTGATATTACCAAGTGCATGAAACTTATTATCACACCATCGAGAGTATGTAAAATGAGAAATACACTGTCAACCTAATGATTTATACTTTAGCACGTTTCCTTGACTTTTAAGAAAATGCCAGTCTAAATCCACGCAAGTTCCAGTCCTGGATAAAAAAGGCAGAAACTTTAATAACTTGTCACAGCTATGGGTTTCAAAGAGATTGAAAATGATTTAGGGAACTGATGAATCAGAACTTCAAAATATATCTTAGAGTGCAAATAACACAAACGCAGACACACCCACGTGAGCACAGTGGCCTGTGGGCCACGTGAGGAATTTCTCCGTGGAGGTGTGTGTCTGAACTGAGCCCTTTCACCTCCCGAGGCTTCTGCTGCTTCACAAGCTCAGCAAATACACACACCCCTGGTTCCCCACCCGTGTTCACTGGCTGGCCGTGGGCCATACACGTTTGGTTCACCCACCGGTGATGTCAAGAATGAACACTCACAAGCCACTGGCAGAGCACAGTACCCTGGCTGCCAAACCTGCAGGGATGAGAGGTAGGTGGGCCGCGCCGGCACACTTCTGTGAACCCTACTCCCCGCCTTGGTTTTCTCTTAGGTCAGATCAGCCCTGGTCTACGGCCTGCTATTCTGAAAATGGCTCTGGGTTCAGTATGAATGGCTACATCTAAGAGTTCCAAGCATACTCTCTAGAACTCAAGAAAATTTATCCATCTCTATGGAAGTAACAAAAAAATAGGCACTAGCTTATGCTAGCGTTCTGTATCCCACAGGCCTCTCCAATTACTGAAAAGAAAAAGCCCATAGGCTAAAAGTTGTTGGTTTTACACAGGCGATAAAGACCTACTGTAGCCCTGGCTGGTGTAGCTCAGTGGACTCTGTGGGCTGCAAACCAAGGTGTTGCTGTTTCAATTCCCAGTGCCTTCCCAGTGCACATGCCTGGGTTGTGGGCCAGGTCCCCAGTGGGGGACGTGTGGGAGGCAACCACACATTGATGTTTTTCTCCCTCCCTTCCCTTCTCTCTAAAAATAAATAAATAAATAAAAAAAGATCTACTGTAGTCAAATGCCATCATCTCTAGAGACAAACAGCTGAAGAGATTTAGTATTATTTTTCCCTAGTTTCACAGGTGGTACTATAATTTAGACTCTTAAAAATTTAAATTAAAATTACAATCATAAAACCGAAGAAGTCCACGAACTAACAGGGAGCTGTGCATGCACTGTGGCATCGCCTTCCTGACTGAGGTGGCTCGGGCACTTTACTCACACCCCGCCCCGCCCCCACATCGTCAGCCTCTGGGCCACGCAAGGCACGGAGACTGATGCAGCCGGAGGGCGCCAGGCCGGGGTCCATCAAAGCCAGCAGTGTGGTGGCCAAACTGCGCGGGATAAATGTCAAAGAAGTCCCACCGGCGAACCTGCTTCCACCGACTGTTCCTGTCCCAGCCTCTGAATGGCACTTGCAGAAGGGGAGGAAGACACAAAAGAACGAGGACATCTATCCTTTGTGGCACTGTGGTGGTCATCATTTGAAATTATTTTCAAGGGGACCCTAGTGACCAGTGATGATGATCACCGTCGTCACCCTGAAGAAAGTCTTCTTTACACAGAATCAGATGTTTCAGTACCGCGACGCTAACAAAGGCTGCTAAACATTTCTCCGTGCTGGGGTGGGTATTTTAACATCTCTTTCAGAGAGACTGGAAATCTATCACTTAAATATGAAACATCAATCAGTTAAACAGGAAAAGTCTAGAACCAATCACTTCAACATGAACTATGCAAAGCCTGTAAGAACAAGGCCATCCGGAGACCCAGAGCTTACAGTCCACAGGTAACAAAGTTGTTAGCAGACAGGACATTCGGAAACTTGCCCTCCTTTCTCATCTCCTCCAAACTCTCCTTTCTTGATTTGTCCAGCTATTTGTTTGTTTGTTTATTTCAGAGAAAGGGGAAGGGAAGGATAAAGAGAGGAAGAGAAACATCATGTGTGGTTGCCTCTCACATGGCCCCTACTAGGGACCTGGCCTGCAACCCAGGTATGTGCCCTGACTGGGAATCAAACCAGCAACGCAAACCCTTTGGTTTGCAGCCACTGAGCTACACCAGCCAGGGCTGATTTGTCCAGTGTTATAGTTTGGTGGCTTCAGATTAAGTCTTGAATACAAAGCAAACTCTACTTCCAGAGAGACACCTGTCGCTGTGTGAGACTGCTTCCCCTCGCCCCCACATTAGCACTGAAGGGCACTTCCACCTGCACAGTCTAGGACGGAACCAAGGAAGGTGTTTCCTGAGACGCTGAGCCATGAGGCCGTGAGACCGGCAGAGTAACTGGGCAGTCTCCAGTTAAAAATCAAGAGAGACTAAGCCAGCTCTTAAAAGCAAATGCTGCCCCTGAATGAAATAATGAATGAAAAAATCCCACAGTACCCAAAGAAGTCGATTTAGTCAGGACTACTATCTCTCAAATTATATTACTTCTCTGCTAATGTCTTCAACAAAGATTTACTAAGCACCTACTGTGCACCAAACACTAGCTGAATACCATCATCTTTTATTTCTTGAGCCCAAATGTGGGGCAGTGATGCTGAGCTACAGGTGGTCCTCATTACTTATACACTTTAAAGGTAAACCTGTTGACCCTGGCTCTCTGTGGGGGGAGGGGCTGGCATTGGAGTGGGGTCACAGGTTATTAAATATTTTACCACATTTTTTTGCTTCAAAAATTTTTCCTGTTTTCCTCCTCTAAAACCTAGGTGCATCTTATAGTCCTAAAAACACAGTAATTAAATGTATTTTGGTGATCCTGGGAGCGGTGGAGAGAAGAATGTATGTGAAAATAACTATTTGAAACTGAAACTTATTAATTTCATGATGGCAGGCTCTTAGGAAGATGTGATTTACCATCTGGAAAGTGACAGAAGAACTCTCTTCAGGGAGTCACAAATGGTCACCAAAAAGGAATAGACAAGGGAAGAACAAATGACCTTCCTGTATCAGTGCTGTACAGGAGGTAATCCCAGGAATGCGGTGAAAATGACTCAAGTTCCACCTGAAACCCGAACCACTGTTTCTCCTCTTTAAGTCTTTCAGTTGTAAATATTGCTGGCTGTGCCACGTTGGGCACTTTACCCAATTTCCCTGAGCCCCAGTTTCCGCAGATGTAAATACGGACGATCACACAGGTTAATTGTAGTAAGTAAACGAGAATTTGAGATGCACACAGTAATTGCACAGTATCGGACGGGGCTGGTTAGCCAACAACAATGAACACTAACACAGGAAAGACGGTGAGAACACCATCTGGGGGTGTGCACGACACTGTCTAGACTGCAGAAGCTCTCTCCTGTCACCAGAACGCGCCCTGGTTCATTGGACAGTCGGGGGCAGTGCCTGCCTGGAGGAGGCAGCAGGGAGTGGTGCTTTGGAATGTGCGCCGCTTCTCGGGTTCAACTGTTTCTTCCTCATTCCTCTGTGTCTCCTGCTGACTGTTTAGCTCTTTTTACTGGGAATAAGTTGATGGTTGTGCTACGATAAAGCTCTGTTAACAATATATTAAAAGTGTGTACTTTTTAATTTTTAAAATAACAACAGAGCTCTTCTTTTAAGAGCAGAAAGCTTTCTTTAAAAGAAGTCTCATTGCCCTTCAGCTTCTCAAAGGGAATCTGATCTGCTCAAAAGGTCCATTTGACCCCGTAAATAAAACTGGCCAAGTCCCTTTGGAGACTCGGGCCTGCACCTCCCCGATCGCCCCCCTCCCACCGGCTGCCGGACTCCCAAGTGACAGCAGCTCCAGGGGGCACTGCTGCTCGGCCTCCCGACTGGCCATGCTTTCCTTTTCCTATCTCTCTGCCTCATAAAAATCAGAAAGATTTAGCCACAGAATTTAATAACAACCATAACAAAAAGCCTAGATCTTAATTGTGCAGGAGGTTAACAGTCATACTGTTGACTTTCCAGTAAGATAAACAGTGCGAGCTTGGCAAGCACTAATGTATACTCTACCACCAGCCCTCATTCCTGAAGACCATACTCACTCTCGGGACGTGAATGACAGGAAGAGATCATCGGAGAGAACGGGGCACCCTAACCTGGTCAGAAGCACTGAAATACCCAAAGAAACTGGACGGGTTTAGGCCGAGCCTTTTCATTTTGGGGAATGACAAGCAATTCTGTCTCATAAGGCTCTCGGGTGTCGGGTGATCAACAGATTACCTTCAAATTCTAAAACGCTGCCTGTTGTTGGTGTAAGTCCCTTTCCAGTTCCAGTCTGAAAGGCGACACCAGGGAAATGCGGGTGAGGGTCAGGACAGGAGGAAAGCTGGCTGGCTGGCTCTGGAGCCTGGCCGCGTGATCTGCACAGGAACCCACGCGTTTGGAGAGTCGCTTCCCCTCCAGAGCCAGCCCCCAGGGTGTTTTACAGTAGAAAGGGCATGTCCACGCGGTCCCAATTCCAGCAAGATCCCTCACAAATTTGGAACTTGCACTATGAAGATGGTCACATAAGGTTAAAATAAAAACAAACAAACAAAAACAATTGAGGAGGACCTTAATGTTCAAATCTAGAGGCTAGGTAACTACAAGAGGGCATATCATAGCTACAAAAAATGATGATGTGTGAGAGCTGTGTTTACAAATATGGAAAGATGTTAACAATGCACTCAGTGAAAAGAGGAAACAGGTTGCAGAACAACATGTGTGGTGCAATCCCAGGAACACAGACACACACGCACATGCTTTGCACGAGGAACTGGCATGGGGAGCCGTAGCTGTGAGCCACTCATCAGCTGTGACCTCGGGTAAAGCAGTAACTTCTTCAGGACGAAATTTCCTCATCTGAAAACTATTAAAGAGGGAGAAGGCAAAGAGGAAGAGGAGGGTAGTTCCTGCTCTCATAGGTTATCAAGAGAATTAAAAGATATATAAAGGATTTTGAAAACCTGTAACATAACACACATTTAACAACATTATTGCGATTAACTCTGGGTAGTGGATTTCACTTTATTTATTTTTTTTGCTCATTATGCTTTACGAATTTCTACCATAGCCACGTATCATTCCTATGGTTTGTTTTTTAAGGGGTAAAAACACAAGGGGACAGAAGAACCCTTTGTGGGATGGGAAAAAAGAGAACATTACAAAAAAATTGAATATGAAGACTGAAAATTCTCTTCATTTCACACCCATTGAATTCCATGTCAGTAAAAACAGAAGAAAATATCTATACCCCAGCAAAGGAGCCATTAAAAACATGACGACTGTGTATTATTTGTCTTCAAACAGCCCCGAAGGGCAGACACTATTGCTTCGGCTTCAGAGACTGAGAGAGAGACAGGGACAGGGCCCAAGTGCTGTGTCCCAGCTCCCACAACTGTGTGTGAAGGCGTGTGTTTCACAACCTGGGTTCGTCCGACTCGTGTAAATACGACAAAACGCCAGTGGAGTGTGGAGTCTCCGCCACGAGACGCGCTGCCCCAGACTGCGGTCAGGAGAGTCTGTCCTAGGGTGTCCTCACCTGTGCGGTAACGCCCGTGCCGGTTAAAACCTGCGCTCTGAGCAACGGCAGAAAGGTGGAAAGGACTCCAGTGTCCACCAGCAGGGGAGTGGCTGAACAAAAGGTGGTGTATATAACAAAACAAAGGAATGTTATTTAGACACCAAAGGAATGAAATTCTAACACGCCACAACACTGGTGACCCCTGAAAGAGTATGCTAAGGGAAAGAAGCCAGACATTAAAACAAATATTCTGAGTCTACTTTCATGAAATACTAGAACAGGCAAATTCATAGAGACACTGTACAAATTAAGAGACTATTGGGGCTCTGGGAGGGAGGCACCAGGGAGTTATTGCATAATGGTTAGCTTTCGTTTGAGGCAATGAAAAAGCTCTGGAAGCAGCGTTAATGGTTGCAAAACATTGTGAATAAGTAATGCCACTGAATTGCACACTTAAAATGGTTATAATGGCAAATTTTATGTCATATATATTTTACTACAATTTAAAAAAGTAATAAGGTAATACACAGAAAATTGAATTGTATGGTATGTGAATTATATCTCAATAAAGTTGTTGAAGAAAAACGAAACCACATTAGACTCTGTGGCCAGACAGACCTGGCTTTAAATCCCAGATGGGCAGCTTACCAATTACAGCCCTGGACACATTTTTAAAACAATCTGGGCCTGATTCCTCATTTTAAAAATGAAGATAATAATAGTACTTTCATAAGAGGTTGTTGTGAAGAGTAAAGGAGATAATGAACATAAAGAGCTCAACGGAGTATCTTAAATGAATAAAAGCTCCTGCTATCATCATCATCATCATCATCATCATCTTCAAACTTCCCATACTTGAAGATTCCCAAAGGTCACACATTACCTACTGACTCCAGTTTTTACCAGCTCTCAGAACTAGGTAAGACCCAACGACCTGCCGTGGCAGGAAGGGGGGCTCGGTGTGTGTTCTGGCCCCCCACCCAGAGCCCAGCAGGCAGGAGCGCCCCTCTTCCACACCCCACATGCCCCATGCAACATCAGCTTGCCTCTCTTCGCCGTCAAATCTCACAGCAAATGAGAGAGAGAGGAAACACAGGGAGCAACACCCTGCAGAAGAGACCGACCACCTCGGACCCCCTGCCCTATGCAATGTAATGTGCTGCACAGTCCCTCAGTAAACAAGGATTAATATTTTTCAGTGTCTTTAGGGATGTTATTATAACTATGGGGACGATGAAATAAGCAAACGGACTTCAGACGGTTCTCTCGACCTCTCTCTTCCATCTGTCTCTTCTCAGGGCCAGACCCACCCGGCTCCTTCATCCTTTCCTCAGAGCGGCTCCTCACTCCGATCTTTTAATCATTTTCTCACGTTGGATCCCCTCCAAGTTTTTCTTTTCTCACACAGCACTGGGGCCCCGCACGGGATGCAGGGGCTGGGAACAGTCTGGTAAACAGATCGTAAAGCCCACAGCACATACGCTGTGGGGCTCAGATGGTAAGTTATGGGAAGATTAGGCTGAGGCTCTGGACGCAACCAGTGGCTGTGGGCCGATGAGTGGGTGACGGGATCGGAGTTTACAGATGTCTCACAAAAGGAAGAGAAGGTCTTTGGAGAGCTGTCCCTGGCTCTTTCATGAGAATTCGGGAAAAGGCACGAGAGGGGAAGTTCAATGCCGACACCTGGAGAACTGGTGGTCGGGGGCCAGGAGAACAAAGCCCATCCGGGGTGAGGCTGGGAGCCCCAGAACGGGCTGTTCTCGGGGCAGCGGTGGGATGGCAGCTGGGGCTGGGCCCCACGGTGGGCAGACCCCCGCGCCGGCTCCCAGGGCTGTTCCACCAGCGCGTTCCTGTCCCTGCTGCAAACACAGAAACGAGGAGCCTGCCTCCGAGTTTACAGTAACTTGTCTCGAGGTTTTGCTGGAAAAGTTATTTTTGCCGCACTCAAGTATCTTTAGATGAGAACTGGGTCCAAAGGGGCAGATGGTGCTGGAAATAAACAGAGGTGGGGGCAGCGCTGGGAAAGTTTCTTAGAAGTCTGTGTCAGGGAAACAGGAGAACATGCCCTTTTTAGGATGGAGCCACAGAGCCCCGTCTGATTCATCGCCCCAACACTTCTGGTGACACATTTTCAATCATTTAATATTTCTTAGATGACAAAATGCCTAAAACAAAGCCGTGTCTCCTTCAAAACTCACTGCTGAGATCTTTCTGATAATGTAATTCCTTTTTACAATCTCTAATAGGTCTCAGCTTCTTCTGAATCAAAGACAACTCTCCTAATATACCAAGAATTTCCATTTACTCCTTCCTTCCTTTCTTCTTCCCATATCCACCACACACTTTCAACTCACCTTTAGCTGCACAAAATTAGCTGAGATTTATTTTTTAAGTGTATTTTTATGGTGCTCTTCCATTTATCCCTCTTATATCCCCTTTCCCCCCGCAATCACCACACTGTTGTCTATGTCCGCGAGTCCTTTTTCTTTTTCGCTCATTCCTCCCACTCCTGAACCCCCCAGCCCCCCAGCCCCGAGCTGCCAGCCTGCTCTGTGAGTCTGTCTCATTCTGCTGGTTGGTTCAGTTTGTTCATTAGATTCCACATAGAGTGAAATCATACAGTATTTGTCTTTCTCTGACTGGCCTATTTCTCTTAGCATAATATTCTCCACGTCCATCCACACTGTAGCGAAGGGTAAAATTTTCTTCTTTTTTTTACCTCCAAGTAGTATTCCAATGTGTCAATGTCCCAGAGCTGTTTTATCCACACATCTACTGGTGGACACTTGGGCTGCTTCCTTATCTTGGTGACTGTAAGTGTACATAACACTACAGGGAACATAAAAGTGCTTCTGTTCTTCTGAATTAGTGTTTTGTGTTCCATCGGATATATTCCCAGAAGCGGGATCACTGGGTCAAGAGGCAGATCCATTTTTAATTTTTTGAGGTATCTCCATACTGCTTTCCACAGTGGCTGCACCAGTCTGCATTCCCACCAAGAGTGCAAAAGGTTCCCCTTTCTCCACATCCTGGCCAGCACTTGCTGTTTGTTGATTTATTGATGAGAGCCATTCTGACAGGTGTGAGATGGTATCTCCTTGTGGTTTTAATTTGCGTTCCTCTGATGATTAGTGATGTTGAGCATCTTTTCATATGTCTGTTGGCCACCTGTATATCCTCTTCGGAGAATTGTCTATTCAGGTCCTTTGCCCATTTTTTAACTGGAGTGCTTGTTTGTTTGTTTGTTTTTTGGTGTTGAGTTTTTATAAGTTCTGGATATGAACCCCTTATCAGATGTATCAGCAAATATCCGCTCCCATTCTGTGGGGTGTCTTTTTAGTTTGTTGGTTTCCTTTGCCGTCCAATGATTTCTTAAACAAAGGTATTCTTACCAATGAACTTTTAAAACCCACTATTCCTCCTTTTGCCTCGAATGTAATTCACCTAAGTCGAGGAGTAGCCACATAGCTTAGAGTGGCTTTCCTATGGCTGTGTGTCTCAAAAGCGTCAGGGCTTCTCGTTCTTCCCAGTTACAATATTAACATAAAATAAAGCAAAAAAATTGTTCTCATAGAGTCACCTGGAAGAACTTCTTATAACTATCACCTTACTGGAATGCCGTATCTATGTTATACTGTCTTTATTGTCTGCCTGCCTTGATTAGAACAAAAACCGTAAGCTCTTTGCAGACTACTCCTCAGAAGGAAAGCTATCCTCTACTCCTCTGCTCCTGACGGCTGTTCTATAAACAAGTGTGCACTTTCAAAGGTATCAGAAAGCATTCTCTGGAACAGCTCATTCTTTCTGGGTAGCCATTCCCCAAACCCCTAGATCCTGAAGGTCTGTCATGTAAAAGTGGGACTGGACTTGTTCCGAGGCCCAGGGAGTAAAAACAGGCCAGTGAGTGGAAGTTTCAGGGTATACAGATTTTGGCCAGTTAGTATCAGATATGGAGCAAGAATTAATTGAACAAGTATTATATTTATTAAATACCTACCATGCATAGCCTAGTTTTATTGCTCAAGAAGCTGAGAGACTGAGGGAGATGAAGAAGTAACTGGCAATTTCAATACTGGATGACGGGTTTTCTCCCAAGGAGTCAACACAGTTCTACAGAAGCAACCAGCCCAGTAGGACAATTAATCCACCCTGGACAGTCAGTCAGGCTTTCCAGAGGAGGAGACAGTCAGGGTGACTTCTGAAGGCCAAGCAGCGAACTTGCAGAAGGACTGAATTTCCAGCCAGGGGATGGGCACAGTGAGCAAAAAGCTCAGAGGCAAAGAGGCCACCTGATGCGTCAGCACAGTCTCCCCAGAGCTCAGTGCCGAGGAGCCTGGTGGCCAGGGGTGAGGAGCAGAGGGGGAACAACAAGGGCCTGCATGCCGTGCTAAGGAGGTGAGACTCTCCAGAGGGCAGAGCTCTTCTCGGGTCCCTATGGGAAATGCATCTATTGAGGATACCTTTTCACTGAATGGAGGTCTGTTAAAAACTGCTGCTAATCTGAGATTTAAAAGCATCAAGCATTTTACAATACATCGATACATTTCACCAAGTGACAAGGGGCTTTTTCACACATGGTGTATGGCATTCAGGAGAAGTCCAGAGAGCAGCAGCCAGCACGCAGGAAGCTGCAGAGCAGCTGGGCAGGGTTGAGAAGGCCCCCAGCCAGGAGGGGCTGTC